>NW_028141165.1:5428284-6700266 GCF_030444845.1 Prenolepis imparis
GCAGTGGTATCAACGCAGAGTACCCTCGTTCTTCCCCGATCTCCCTCCGCGAGCGATTCGCCCCACCAGTACTCGCGGCTCTTCGCGACGAGGAAGAGGTGGACGGTGTGCTTCGCCGGAGAGGAACGAGTCGCTCGGCGAAGTGAAGTTTATTCCGTGTTCTCCAGTAGTGTGTCTAGTGTCAGTTCTGGCGCAACCGCGTCTGCACGCGCGGAATTACCACGCCGCAATTTTGCTCTCGCGCGGCATTCTTCTCTGAAAGAGCTGAAGAGGAACACGTATCTGTGCGCGTGAAGGAGTTCCGGCTGTTGTTGACGCTCTCGCGTCTCGTCTGAGGACGACGTCGCTCACCAGGTTCGTTCGGCGTCGATCGGCCCTTCTAGAGGGACGTATGAGAAGCGGAAACCGGAATAACGCGGTCGCAAACTGCGCGCGAGGACGACGATCTACCGTTTATCGTACAAAAGATTACGATCCCTTGTGGAAAGGTTGAATGAACTTTGAGTGCAGCTGCCGTGCTGCTGCGTTTGGCACGTTTCATTGTCCCTGACCTATCCCTGGCGGGGTAGAAGGTGGGGGGAAGGGAAGAGGGGGCGTCTGGAATTTTCAACCTTGAATGTTCGCGCGATCGTGATTCGCAAGCGTGCACTTCGTTGCTCGTGCAGTCGGCACGACTGTGAAGTTTACTCTCTCTCTCTCTTTCTCTCTTTACATACATATCTGGTGACAGTGATCTAGCAAAAATGCTCAAGGTCCCGCTTGGGTCAGTCCTTGAAGCAGTCCGCGCGAGGCAGCGAAGCGCGATCGAGCGTTTTAACCCTGGGGCAATCATCGTTTTGTCCCAAAACGAACGGATTTAATTGGTGGTTTCGTGAAATCAATCAGCAGTTTGATATTTTTGTCACCTTTGACGTTTCTCTTCGCGTGAAATTCCTCGCTCGTTGTGTAAGCTCGCGCGTTTACGCTGCTTAATAAATGCGTGACTTGAGCAATCGAGGATTTAGTAAGGACACCTTTATCGACGCGAGGGATCCGCAGAGGAGAGCTCTCCCGCAGTGGATGACCTCGCGTAAGATAATCTCGTCGGTTAATCGCGATTTATCTCACGGCGGTTTCGCAATTTCTTTTAGGAACGTCGGGTTTACGGGGCCCGCTCGCGTACCTACTCCGGATACGGCGATGAATAGCTGGACGAGCAGTTATAATTAATTCCAGCGCACACGTGACTGCGATACTCTGTCTCGGTACAGTTTTACGACGACGCGCTGCTCGAACGTGAGATACATAAGTGCGCGCTCTTTTGCGTCGATTGTGCAAATAATAAGCGAACCGGTTGAAATCTTTTATTATTACTCAATTTTTTAATATGTTTATTAATATATTTATTTTTAATACATATTTGTTATATCAATATATTTATTATTAGTATATATTATAAACAATTTCATTTGAACAGCCTGTTTATCGTGGGAGATTACTTATTTGTATGCATACGGTACGCATATTTTAATGGTGTCCCCATTCACAGTAGATTGACAAAATTTCTAGACGCATACTAATTCGCTACCCAGAATGTATTTTGTATTTAGTTATCGATGTTTAATCGACGTTGCAATTAATTCGTGGCAATTAATAATTTCGCATAAAGTTATAGGTACGTTAAACTTTTCAATGCGACACATATATTACAATTATTGTGTTTCTTCTCGCGAGTAATGATGCTAAGATAAGAATGATGCGAGATATTAATTCTTGAGACGCTAATTATGATAATACGCACACCTGTAACACATATTATAGTCGAGAGCTAATTCGCAATTATATTGATTGTACAGGTCTTAGTGCTGGTTCATCGCGGAGGCTGCAAAGGCGAACATCATTATCGGTGAGTAACAACTGTTTTAATGAAAAATAAGCGAATTTTTTGCATCACGATCGCTAGTTTACGATATTCCCTCGTAATTTTCGTAAAGAAAAAAGAACAAACAAATTCTCAGAAATATGTATTCTTATTACGGCTGCGTTATCGCGGAGATAAACAGACGCTAAATGGGATAACGATTAGCGAAAAGCGGGTCGCGACGTTTTCGTGCGACGAAGGCGAAAGCAAAGCCAGTGCAAACGGTTCGCGTACGATGGAGAAGGGTTTGGAAAGGGAGACGCGAAGTGGTCAGACTGGTGTAACAGGACGTTACCCTCTGGTTAGGTTGCGTGTGGCAAGGGTAGGACGATATTGTTGTTGCGCCTTCCTTCATCCTTCGCGCACGGTTTTTCTCTGGCCCTGCGCCTTCAGCAGCGGCAACGGTTCTCAAACCTTACCGGACATCTCTCCGCATTTCGGTCTTTAACTCTCGACAATCGAATCGAATCAGATCAAGTTAACAAGTACATTTATATATTTTTATTTTTTTATTTTTATTTATTCATATTTTAATATTAACAAATAAGTCTTATTGTTAATAAATATTCTTGGCCGCTTATTCATTATATTTATTATATTTTATTATATTTTATTATATTTTATTTTGTCGCGAATTTATATATTTTCTCGCTTTTCTTTGTTTCTTTTTTATCTCTATTTTTTTTTTCCAATGAAAAAGGATCGAAATCTCGATCGCGTTACGTTTCGCTTTATACCTTCGAACGCGATTCCACCTGGAGCAACGTGATTACTTACCTCGCTTCTCATTTTTCATCTCTGTCTCGCATTCCTATTACACGCCGCCGCGAGCCGATGTTCTGGAATGCCAGACAACGAAAACGAATAATGACTCGCGAAGATTAAAAATCACGCATTGTCATATATGTTCTATCTCGCGGCGATCTCATTTCGTCGTTATCCCTTCGCGTGATACTGATACGTATACGAGAGTCACAGTATCCTTGGAACAGTACCCTTTCGCGGCTTTCGGCACGCCCTGGTATATACACGATCGTCATAAACCACCGCGTCGACCGCAAAGGGTTAACCTAATGTTACGAAACGAGATAGTTGACGTGGCGCTGAATGAATCAATCCTTATATGATAGAATAATATCGCTCGGTGGTTTCGCGGTATCCACGCAACTCGATCGTATTGCATTATATATCGTTATGCGTTATAAGATATACACGAGATAATTTAATCCTGGTCGGCGAGCACATTTTTTCGTATTTAAAAATATGCATATTTGCATATATCTAATTTTTTGCATAAAAATGAATATTTAATTCTATGCATATTAAATTCAACACGCTGTCTAGATTGTCAAACCAGCTTGCGCTGTCAATCTCGAAAAACGCGAATGTATTTTGTGTCTATCTCTAATGGTTGATAATGTTATTTTACAAACTTTCCTTCTTCTCTCTCTATTGTTACGATTACGGCCTACAAATGACGCCGGGTTAAAGATCGTGTTTCTCACTAATTACCATTCTTGTTCAACCGCGGCCAGCTTGATGCTCTAGCTTCGGCACGATTTCACAGGCACGGCGCGCTAACGATTTTCTTTTACGATGCTCGGCTTACGACACCGTAGCGAGAAATGCGTTATAGGTCGGTTGTTAACCCTCTAATCGACGTCCCGCGTCTTATTTTGTTCGCTGGAACTCCTGACCGACGAGTTTTATTTATTTCGTACGGCGCCTCTTGAAACGTTCGCGATACATTTCGAGATTATTATCGCTAAATTCTTGATATATTCGTTGAAAAATAATCGTCTCGATAAATAAATGAGAAGCGTATTAAGTACAGCAATCATCTCTACATTAAGGAATAAGGAAAATTAAGGAATATTAATCAATCATCGAGACATATACTTTGCGACAAGCTTCGCGCGCGAATCTTATGCGAAATGTTCTGCGTTGTAAATAATGTGCTTCTCAAATTTAATTTAATTGCGGAAATTCTTGCGAACAACAACACGACCCCAGTGTAATTAACGCCAGACTCTTTAACGTCAAATCCGCGTTCTCGTCTGAAAATGTAGCATATAATAGATATTACGTAACATTAATCAAGTCGCAGTCTAACCAAATGCTTGCGACGAAGCGTAAAGCGCATAATTCTTCAACGTTCAACAACCGTATATACGCGAGCAAATTTCTTTCCAACAACAGTTTCGGCCATCGAAATAAATAGACTTGTCTTCCGGGAAAGTGTCGGTCATCGTTTGTTCTTTTATCCACGTTACTTCAGGGAAACCTCGTCGCATTTCAGGGAAATTTTCACAGCAATTTTGTAAATAATTGTCGCGAGAAAAAGAGAGAACGAGAGAGAGAGAGAGAGGCGAGTAAATGAATGAATTTTGCCAACACGGAATGGAATTCACACTCGCGCTAAATAAATTTGGTGCTAGCTTGCTCGGCCGAGCTTCCGGCCTGTTCGTTTCATAGAGTCTAATTTTAAGCTTGGCCGACTGGACGAACGGACGGATAGATGGATGGATGGATGGATGGGTGGATGGGTGGATGGGTGGATGGATGGGTGGGTGAACAGATGGACGAACGGATGGGAATGCAATATGGAAGCTCGTTAGATGCTCGCCTTATGGGAATAATTGAACCATCAGGCTTAGAAACGCGTTCGCGACGTTCGATTCCTGTTTCGCCTTTCGGAGGGTAAATAAGGGTTCGTTGACCAAGGAAATTCTACTAATTATTTTAATAAGCGAATCATCATTTTTCGTGTTACATTAACTAATATCAAGCAATTTAGATTGTGAAAAAAAAAATAATTTTCCTATTTCCGTAAAATTAAATATCTTTTCCTTACATGTACTTTTAACGATGATACTTTTTTTGCACACTATACTGTATTTCATTGGAAAGAATTGATTGTCAAATATCTTAATCGTTCTCTTCATCGAGATTATATTCGATCTTTAAAACCCGATTATATTATACGGTCAATTTGAGCCATCTTGCGCCGATATCGGCCGACAAAGTTTAACTCGATATATACCAAGTACAAGGGGAGACAATCCGGTTAAAGTGACTATATCTAAACGCCATAAATAGATCATCGTCGGTGAAATGTCTTCACTCGGTGCACGAATTAGTATTAGCTTGGATAGGACACGCCTGTGTATAGATAGTATTCGCGTTACAACCAGCGCCTGTCGTTTAATCGTCTCGCTAATGTTCGTGTAAAACGACATCGAAGCTCCGACAATGTATGCACAATTTATGCGCGTATACATTGCGGAATTTTTTTATGCTCTTGAATATTCCGCATTTTTTCGTAATCGGTTGAAGAAATTCCGAGGCTAATTGGATATTTTTTCAATGGCAAAAAAAAATTTTTTTTTTGTTCGACACTAATATAACGTTACTTCTTCTCGCGCAAAGGTCCCGGCGAACTCTCTATTCCAGTCCACGTTGTTATTATGTAGCCGCGTCTGTCGGCTTCCGGCTTTCCAATCTTCTTGCCTGTTCGTATATACTTTGCATATTTCTTTACAGGCGTGTTTCTTTTCAGCGAGGATGCCGGGGCCAACGTTTTGTAGGCGAGGCGCGTAACGTATCGAACAAGTCCGAAAAGTACCGTTTTGTAGGCGACGCGAACGTCTGTCCCGCATACCAGGTGTCGAATTCGCAGGCGGCGTTCGCCGGCGTTAATCATTCTATTTCGAGGAATCCCGAAGTAGCGGACGGTGTGTGCATTAGCAGACGCGTCTCTCATACTGACGTCAAACGTCGAATTTCTAAGCCAACTTCGCTTAGATCTCGACCAATAATCTCGCGGTTCACCTGCCAGCTTCGCCGTCGGCGTCCTCCCTCTTTCCCTCACTCACCCCTTCATCCCTCTCCCTTTCACTCGCTCAAGTCGAATATTATGCTCGGCTTGCGATCGCGAGCAAACTATGTGCACGCATCGCAACGCTCATCCATATTCATGCTAATTTCCATGCGGTTGTGCTCGTGAACGGCCGACTTTATTTTGCTCTTAATAATGCCGTTCAACCGATGCATCGTGCCTTATTTATGCAACTCAGCGCGACTTTTTTCTTGTCTTGCATTCAGGGATTTGTAAAAAAAAAAAAAGAAATTAATACTTTTATTTGATCGGAATTTATTTGAAAAATTTATAATTAGTTAAATTGAGATAATTTTGATAATTGAATCAATGCAGTATCGCGACAAATGTGGGAACGTCAAGATTAAGGAGAGAAATAATAATTGATAAGAGATAAGAGAAGACACCATGATTGATTTCCGGAGATATTCTAAAGAGAAGGACGAACATCTGATATTAAACGCGAGCTTCTTTTATCTGTTCATTCGATAAAATGTGTGCGTCATTTCTCCGTGAATTCATTCAGCTTTTCTCGATCTTTAGTATAGCTTTTCTTTTTTTTTTTTTTAGCCACTGTTATGCTTTCGCCGCGCATTAAATTTGTATTCAAACGAAAATGGCGGCGGTTGTTCATTTATGTAGCGCTGTTTACGCAGCGCTGCATAATTAGCGCGAACATTTTTTTTCCGCGTGAAAGTCGCAAAATAATTATTGTTTTACGGTACTCGGACGAGAGAGAAAGGAAGAGAGCGAATTAAAACGTAGTCGAAGGGAAAATATTTTGGTCCGCGCGGTGAGAAAGAAAAGGGACGACGACGCTGAAAACCCCGGCGAGAGAATATCCTCGACTAGGAGAGCCATTGCGAGTTAGGAAAGCCGCAAGAACGCGGTGAGGAAAGACAGTAAACGAGCTTCTCTTTCCGACGACGACGACCACCGACTTTACGGTACCACGAACCGCGAATAGCGCGGTACCGGTAACGCTTTTACGTTACTTTGTACGTTACATCGCGCCTTCTGCTTACGTACCTAGCGCCAGCTCTGTACGCTAGGTCCGTCATCGCAGTTATGTGCGGCGGTTACTGACCGGTTCTCTCCGTTACAATCTACGGCAATTTCTGACCCTCGCCTCGGCGCAACACCCATCATCTCGATCCACTCCGAGCTCCGGCCATTTATTGAAACGCAGATGGACGTTGCGGATTACACGGTTCCTCCGTATCTATCCGACATTCCTTGCCGAGAAATAGGGTCGTCGAAAGAAAGGAGAGAATTAAAGTTATACGCGATATTTTACGTAAAATCTCGAAGGAAGTTTTTTCCTTAAAATACTTTTTATGAATATTTTTTTATGAACGAGAGATGTATAGGGATGCCTTCATTGTCTCTTCCTTGTACGAGAAGAAGCGCGCTACGACAAAGTCTCGTCACGAGAGAGAACCGTCATTATCGTGGTTCGAGGTCACCGGCCCTTGACTTGTAGATCAGGGATAAATCGATCGTCCGGTATAATGCGACCGGGGCAGTTTATGAAATTACCCCGGGGGCTCCCGTGGGAATCGTCATTGGGGGTCGTGATACAGGAAACGGGAAGAGAGGAGGCAGGTATGAGAGATGACGGGGAAACGCGAGGAGTGAAAGGAGAAGCCAGATGAGAGGTATACGAAAGCAAGAACGGTAAACAAGCTTCTTTCCCTGCAACTCGGCGATTCGGATTTATGGGGCTCCGCTGTCCGGTCCAGAACGACGACTGCCCCGGCTTTGTACGCGAGCAAGAGGAATGGGAGGGAGAGGGGGATCTCTTCCGCCCTCCGGGAAAGATCCCGCTCGTCTCTTTTTTTCCTCCTTTTACGGCACTTTTCCTCGCGAACGATCCGTCGTTTGTAAACCGCCGCGTATGAACTTTCTTCAATCTCCCGCACGCTTTATCGTGTCTCGGTCCTTTCCGGCATTCTCGAAAAGGGGGTTCTAGTTAAGAAGAAAATATACGAACATCTGTCTTCTCTTTTTTTTTTAATCGATATTCTTCCCGAAAATAGAAAATAGAAATAAAATATTTTATGACATCGCGACTCTCGGGGACAAGTATCAATATTCGGCACGTTTTTTTCTCGGGTAACAAAAGTATCAATATTCGATACTTTGGCGTCGACCGCAGGATTGTCGCGGCGCCGTCGCCACAATTATTCACTATCTCTGTCTGCGTGGCGACGAAATAATTACTTGGATAGTATATAATTGCGGAAGACGCCATTATATCTGCGCCGGAGAAACAGACTCTCGGATACACGCACCGCGATCGGTTCCTTGTGGTTCTCTTTCACCAAACTTTCGGGAAAATTGAAATACTTTGGTCGAGATGGCTTAACTCGGCGATATCACTTTCGAAACACTTCCTCGGTTCGTCTCGGATGCTTTCCTCCTCCCTTCTCCTCTGTTTTGTCTCTAGTTAGCGTCATATCTCTAATCAATTCCAGAGCATTCCGGTTGGAATACAGTGTCCGAACATAGTTTCGTGAGCAGTGAGCGCAAAAGTACGAGCGCGGCGTTTATAACATCGAGCTATAATTACATTTTATTCGGTATGAAACTCGCGAAACTTTGCGAACGATAATTCGCTTAATCAGGTTACTATGGCATCTACTTGTTTTAATTGACCGCGGTACGTGATGCGCGATTAAGGAGCGCACGGTAACAAAACGTGTGTGCGTTCGAGCGAGGCTTCATTGATTGCCGGATAGTAACCCTAAAGTGAAGTTTCGAGTGTACTCGAAAGAGTTTGATACGTGATGCGCGCTTTTGAAAACACTCGACAAAGTTTCTCCTCGTGATATTAAAAGGAATCTTGCCTTCCGTCGAACATACGTCGCGAAATTTCAATTTTAACGAAATTTGCTCGTCAAATCGTTGTCGAAAAGACTCGCGAACGAGTCCTCCCTTTGTAAAGGTCGCCGTAAATCACCTGGAGGAGAATTACCCGATCCGAGTTATCGAATCGCCGAGAAACAAAGAGGTACAATCGAGAAGGGTTCGACACCGCGTAATGACCGCATTATCGAAATGGAGCATCGCGCATCGAAGAATTTAATTGCCCCCTCCCTTAGATCGTGTTTGCTTCTTCATTTTTTCCTCTTCTCGTGCCGCTATATCACTTATGGACTAGCGTGCGGACTAGAGTTGGTCGCTGCACTCTTGCAAAGAGTGGACTTTTAGGCGCCTCACGCTATACCGTGGCCGATAGACTCCGCGGCGCCCCTTTTCCAGCCCCCTCCCTCTCAAGTGCCTCGCCCTGTTTGTGTCTTCGTCGATTTTTTTTCTTTTTCTTTCTCTCTCTCTCTCTCTCTCTGTCTTTACTCTTCTCTCTTTCTTTTTGTGTACGAGCGAGGCAACACATGCACGCATACGTAATCGACCAGCACGCGCGAGCACACTCTATCATTTTGTCATTCGATTTTTCCTTGCGCGACGAAGCTCGGCGGAACGAACCCCCTTCGCCTTCGAGGGCGACCAGGAGGACCTTTTCGGCTCGCGTCACGAGAAGCGCGGTCACGCACCCACGGTGGATCGATAGGCGCATTGTACGTAGACATGAGGTACAAAAAAATTATAATTCCGTAAATGATGACACTTTATCAGCTATTTTAGTAAATTTTATATTTTAAACTTTTTTTCTTTTTTAAATATTAAAGGCCATGTACGCGAAAAATAGCGCACTTACAACAAGAAGGTATTTCGCGCTTTAGAAGGCAATTTCGCGACTGTGTACAGACAATATTTCCGACTTACGTACGTCGTTCGCCGGGGGATATTTTTGTGCAATCTTGTTTCTCGAGCTATTCTCGGCGCGCGGCCTCGTAACGGGAAAGAGGGATAAGGGATAAGAGACCGCGAATCGGAAGTGCGCCCTTTCGCCGCGGAATCATTGCGGTAAATTATTAACGTCGCGTGTGTGCCGGTATCTACTGGGTGGTATCGATTCCGCCGTCCTGCTTTTTCATCGCGTGCGTATGCACACGCGGCATCTAGATACCGCCGCGTCGCTTTAATTTCCATTTGCATCCCGCCGACATTGTTATTAACCCCGGGACGTACCCTCAATCTTCTTTTGCAATGCATTAGGATCCTCTTTCTCTCTATCTTCCTCTCTCTCTCTCTCTCTTTCTCTCTGGCATGAAAATAATTGTCATTGAATCCTTCCGCGGTTTTTCTATTTTTTTTTTTTTTTTTTTACGATCCTGCAAATTGATTGATCGAACTGACATTCACTGTTATTTGACTGTTAATAATTGACGCACGTTCGTCGCTCTTGTTTATAAGAATGACGGAAATTGTGCTGGAAAGTTTCCATGATAACTTATATTCATATACTTATTTAGTGATTAGTGCAAAATAAAATTACAACTCGATCAATTTATCCTGCATATAAAAGTGAGGGAAAAATATTTAAAATAGAAAATGAAAATATTTACATAAAGCTATTTTTCTCTAAAATATAAATTGTTATTTGGAGAATTTAATAATAACTTTGGTGGACAATTTTATCCGTCTGTGCTTTGTCATAAATAATGATAAATAATCTCACCGAAAAAATATCTTTTAATCAAAGACGTGTAGGGTGATTGGTCGAATCTGTGATTGCCAATTATTAGGCAACAGTTCTGGCAGAGAACTGACCATCATCACCCCTATTGTGTATCTAATAAAGCAGTACAATTTTTCTCACCCGACGTGTTCATAGTTGAATAATTATTTTCGATGGTCTGCATCCGAGATGAGCTCACCGTTGTTTAGGCATATGATCCTTCAAATATTTGACTCACGTATACTTTACTGTTATGCACCGTTCGTTGGACGATGAAAAAAAAATGATTAAAATCAATTCAGCTCTTTCGTAATATATGATTGCATGCATTATAATCGACTTCAGTCTCGAATACGACGGGTACGACCTAATTCGGTTCGCGCGTTTCGTTTGCATATCTTATAAGTTACAAAGAGCGCGCTTTACCGCCACGTCGCGGTTATAAAACTGCGGTTAACGTTACGCCACGTCCCAAGGAAATGTGCAGAACCGTATAAGAAAAAGGATTATCCGAGGACTTTCAGGAAATTGTTAAATGATCGGACTGTATCCTGATCGCAATGAGGATCTGTACATTTACATGAGATAAGAACTACAAATGTAAATAATTTTACATACGGAATGCGTTGTATAAAATTAGTTTTATAAAATTACAATTTGAAAAAGAACAAATAAAAACTTTAAATTATTTATATTTAAAAAATATCTAGTTTATTGTGAGCAAATAAAAATAAATTGATTTAAAAAAAGAGCAGATAATAAAATTAATTGATTTTTTATTTATCATAAAATATATAAGAGACCAAAAGAGAGAAATAGTAAATAAAAATAAATTTGTTAAAAAATAGATAATATACAAAATTAATTAATTTTTTATTTTTATAAAAATGTATCTATTAAGAAAGAGAGAACAGAGAGAAGAAAAAAAAAGAGCGAGAGAAGAGAAATAATTTTAAGCTACACAACGTTACGATATAACATAGTTAGTGACATTGATAAGCACGCACACGCACAATACGTTACCTTGCTAGATATACATATATCACGCAAGTTTCTCTCTGCATTCTCCCGTAACTGCCTATAACCTTATATTACAATGTTCTCATTGCCAGGTAGGTATAGTTTTGTATGCCGCGCATGTAGCTGCGATTTCTATGCTAAACGCGTCCCGCTATCGCCGACAAATGATGGTCGGGAGCCAGCGACGTTTTTCGTTTCGTTTTCTTCCCGGGATGATGGCTTTGCAATCTCTCTCTCACAAGACCACGTTTCGAAGCGAATAATTCGTCCGGTTCGACGGACGTACAGACACGTCGAAAATATGAGCCATCCGTATGTGAATTTTATGATTAACAAAGCTTATGGTTGCCGGTATAATACGGATGGATATGCATATATCGCATGTGTGATTACCGGAGAACACCGAACGCTATTGTGCGGTTAGCTTCACTGTTCTTTGATCAAACAGACTGATGATTATGTAATTAATTATTCGCAATTCAATCGTATTACAGTAAACATTCCGGACTGGTGAGCAGGTAAACAGCGATTATCGTAACAATTTAAATGCATAATCTCCATCGATATTCTAGCGAGATTTGATTTGTCAATAAATTTATCAATAATGCGGCGTATAATTATACGATCTCAAGGGAGCGAGAGATTCGATGAATAATTCGCGTTTACGTTTTCGATTATATATTTTATTTTTATTTAGCAAGAAAAAATTGCTTTGCCGTGTATATTTATAAAGCGTGAAAAACATATCGCGTATACGCTTTGTGTAATTCTTCTATGATATTCGAAGATTTTTTTATTCCCAATAAATTCCGTTTACATTTCGAATCCGTGAAAAGAGTCTAATCTCGCGTTAACGTACGAAAATCGATGTATTAACAATTTAACCTCTCGTGTGTCTTGGGGAGGAAATTAAGAGGTTAATGCCAGTCTGCGTTTACGCCCGCGGCCACACTTGGTAGAGCTGCGCTAAATCTCTAATTAAGCAATGAATCTTGGGCGGCATGCGCGCCCTGCGAAGAAGGGTACCGACACCCGTAAGAAAGAATTATCGGCGGCTTGGCACGGAGAATTAATCGTCGCTTTTATTTTCGAGCGGCAATAGCGGCGCCTTGAGAGAGTAGAAATAATTAAATTCCAATCCTCGTCGGGTTTATCATTCCGTAGATATTTCCAAAGTGCTTGATCGGCAATTAAATGCGATTCCCGCCGTTAACTTGATCAAAACAGCTGTGTATTTTTCTATCACTTGTATTCGAACGTTCAAAAACCACTTTATTGAGGCTCGGATACTTTTAAGAGAATATCGATATTATTGTTTATTATTATTTATTTAATCCAATTTCTCATTCATAAAAAAGAAATATCGCGGTCTGTTTTCGCAGGGACACTCTATAGATAAATTCATTTGCATTAGCGAACGCGTTGTAGAACTGGATAGACTGATATACCGCTCGCGGTATCATAATCCATTGTCCGTTAAATCGCCTTGTTCGCCTTAATGACGCCGACAGCATGGGAAAGCCATTTTACTAGGCGACGTCTTTTATTGCTCTTATCCGGCGTTTTCGTCAAGGGACCGTCAACGAGATCGGGAGCGTATGTTAATTTATCGCGGCTTTACGAGGCCATAATGCCGTCGAGCGTTCCGTGCTTTGTGCGCCACCGGAGACGACGTTTTGTTCGAAACTATGGTAAATTCCGCGACCCCCGATTATATGACCACGTTAAACAACTTCGTTGTTTTCGTTCGCGAAACGAGTTTTCGCGAGACGCGATTTCTGACGAGAGAGACGTATTTTCTGACGAGGAAATTTTCTTTCTGTTTCAGGAATAATGAAGAGGGAAGCCGAGGCTGGCGCTATGACAGGTTCCGGGGGTCCAACGAGCCCCCACAAGCGCTATCGACAGGGTGACGATGAGCTCCGTCTTCTCATCCCGAGTAAGGTGAGTGTCGTCGATCGATATGTTGTACACCGCGATATCGTGAAATTAATATTTTAAGCTCCGTATGCAATCAACGAGGTATCTCCGATATGGAAAATAAAAAAATTACGAAACTTTGAGAATTATAAAGATAGCGTCTCGATAAATGAGATACACTATTTTTATTCCCCGTTTAAAATTGAATATAATAGGGTAAAAGCAATCTCTGGAAACTAACAATAAGTCAAAACTTTTTCACTTTTATAAACGCAGAAGGAGAAAATAGTTAATTATTTATAACATGCTTACAATTATTTAAGTATTTGCAATTTTACAAACGCTATATTTAAAAAAAATAAGTTTTCTCTGTGAAACTTTTTTATCTTCTTTCGTTCGCGATACTTTAGTAAATATAAAAAATAGTCTCAGGCTTTGAAAGTCCATTTTATTCTCTCAGAGTGAATTTGTAGACAATCAAAATAGCATATTACTTATTGTTAGTAAGAGATATTCTTACTAATTTACATATTATCAAAGTTTAGTAATTTTTTTAGAATTTTTTAATTGGAATACAAATTCTATACTTGTATCTATATATATTTATTTTGAGCAAAATAAGTATAAAGAAATTTAAAAATAATTTTATTACACTTAATATCTGTGCCTGGCCCTTTCTATACCTGAATTTATAGTTACATATCAGAGCCTTTTCAATTAATTAATTATTTTTGTAATTGGAGATCATTTTTTGAGCGCGTTTGCGAATAATATTGACGGGTTAATGTTTTACATTCTTGAAATAAAATACGGAAACATTTGCGTCTACACTCTGTTTTCCGAATCGGAAGTCTAAAGTCGGCTTCTCTTCTCGACGAACACGTAACGCGTATTCCAGCGTACAATGTGAATAGACACAGATCGGACGTGCCTCTCACACACGTGTTCGCCACACTGGGTCACTGTATTTTCCAGTCACGCGTGTTCGACCAGACTGTTTTCGCCGTGTTCGCTGTATCGTGGTAGCCCCTCGTCTCCCATATGTGCAACACGGGAGGACCTCCTCCGGCACGTCCGCTCCATCGATGGAACAGCCGGGACTCTTCCGGTCATTGTCGCCACGCTCGGCGAACCGTTATCGGTTTCTGCGCTTTCTTTCCATCGCGGGAAATCACGTAAAAAAAATCTCAAGCCTCTCGATAGACTAACGAGAAAATCGTATACGCGCAATCTTTTAAGCCGAGTTACCCTTCTCTCGATTGCCTCAGCGTGTCCCATAAGCTTCCATCTTTATTATATCGCCGATACATCGCCAGACCGGATGTCCCTGTTTTTCTCTCTCTCTCTCTCTCTCTCGGTTGGGCGGATATTTTCTTGCGCCATCGTTTCCTCCGCGGTACAATAAGACGCAGGAGGCGAATATCGCGATTGCAGCGGCCGCCGTCTGCTTTCGAGGGCATCGGGAGAGAAGTAATATCATGAATCGAGGTCTATCTGCACCTCCTTTCGCTCGATAGTGATTGATTGTAGCATTGAGAATATCGAAGGGGGAGCAGAACGAAGCACTCGTTTCTCGCGCTTTCTTTGTTCGACGTATTTTCGACGTAGGAAGAGGGAAAGATTTTATCGCGAAACATTTTCTCTCTTCGTATCTCTTCGTAATTTTCTCGGGCATATATATCTTCGACGCTTTTTGGGGCTTGATTTATAGCATTTCTCAGTTACACGCGTAGTTTACGTATACATATACGATATAAGGTCATCCAATTATACAAATAACTACGGTTTGACGTTGTACTTAGCATAAACCGTTTGCACACATTAATAATAAGCTTAATTAAATTGAATGACCGATCGTGGGAACGCAGATAAGCGTATACCGTCGACACGCGAGTGTTGAAAAATGCGTCGCGTGAAACGATATTCGAGCAAGTTGGAATAGCTAGTATTTGCTCAGAGAGTTTAATTATCGCAAACATCTGTGAGACGCTGAGCGAAAGGAGGGAGAGAAATTTGTGAAAATTTGACGCTCGCTCGCTCTCTCATCAAGCTTGATGATGATGATACGCGACTCTGACGCGACGCGGACGCACGTGACATCATTAACGAATGGCCCTGAGCAAGATCGCGCCTTAATTTCGTAATGGACGACAACAACGTGTGTACTACGATGCGTGCCGATGCGATTTAATCGGCACTTTACCTTACCACGATCCAGGCGGTCGAGCACGAACGGCGTCGGTCGCGCTCGATCGCTCTCGTGCTCCAAACTCACGCTACGTAATCGACGATATCATCGCGTGCCGTCATTAATGCACGGTGTGTCAGGGACGATCGATATAGCATTACCAATACCGTAGCCTTCGTAAGAAGTTGCTGAATTCGTAACGTTAATCCGCCAAGAAACTGCACACGTGTATTCGCACAGAGTGTCTTTCAAGAAAAAGTTGTCAAAAATTTAAAGAAATTAATTTTTTTTATTGAAACTTTGAAAGTGTATAGAGTATCTTGAAAAATATCAAGTTACTCTTGTTTGTCATTCTAAGTTTACTTGAGGAATAAAATAAAGACACTTAAGACTATTTTTTTATTTTTATTTTATTATTCGCGAGTCAAAGGAAAACAAAAAAGAAATTATAGCTACATATTGTTTAAATAATTACTTATAGAATGTTTATAATTATTTTTATAATTATTTAAATAATTATTAGCTATGTCTAAAAACTTTTTAAAAAGTTAATTGTTCTCTACAAAATTGTTTATATGTAAAAAGTAAAATATAAAAATAGACAAATTTTTAAAAGTTGGTTCTACTCGTTTCTTAGGCAGCAAACAAAAATTCTTTATCCAAGTATTTCCAAAATGTTATACTAATTTCCTCTGACTTTTTTTAAAAGCCTTTTGCTCGTTATTTCTCCCGTCTGCGAATTTCTATTTTCTCGAGCGCGAAGACGAACACGTCGCATTGTCGGAATGAAGATGACTGCATAGCCGCATTCCCGCGTCAATACATCACATCGTAATACACGTCGCTGCTTTCGCGCGCAACGAAGTGTGTCCTTGGCGCGACTTCTCGTGCAGGAGAAAGCGTTAATTATCATTATCAGACAATATTAGAGTTTATTTAATTAATCGTTGGAATACGGTGAATTTGTCATTAAAGACAGTAGACTGATCATACGATATTAGATCGCGCGACATGATATAGATCTGTGGAAATTCAATTCTCGATCTGCTCTTGATACGTGTCGCATGTGCTCCGTTTATTCTAGGCCGCAATCATCTCGCGGTTCCACGAGAAACAACAACGTTGTTTTCGCGTGCGGGCACGTTGCCGGAAGTTTGAACTGCGGAAAAATCAAAAACCCGGACTAGAGGAGCGGGCGTAAAATTTTTATCGCGCGCATCAGACGCGGCTTTCTAGAGAAAGCGAGAAGTTGGCGCACACAACTGTGGCTTTCTGACGGTAGAATGGAATTTCCATATTTCATTCTTGTTATTTCCCGAGGCGGATTATCTCGCTTCCAAATTTTTCGCTAATTAAACATTTACCGTTGCTGCATGCGCCCTTGGCGCATGAAATATTCGCTTAGGTAATAACGTTGCAAAGACTGAGGATCATGCAAATGTATCGTATCGACCGTAATCTTGGCGGAAATCAAGTTTAATCCATAGATTGGGCACGTCAGATTTTGATATACGTGTGTCATCGTATTTTAAATAAAAAAACTTGTAATATATTTAAACAAATACATAATAAAACATAATACTTAATATTATTATTCTTTAAATTAGAAAAAAAAACTTTATATTAGTTAAAAAATTCATCTATATTTCGACGTTAAATTGTTTTAATTAATTTCGAAATAGTGCAGAAGGTAGAATTCCCAGGATTTCGTTAAAATCTTCATATATTTTATCAAAAAATTTATTGTTTATGTAATTTATTGAATCGTTATTATTGTGATAAATTTAGCATGTGTTTTTTTTTAATCATTGTTTATTTTTTTATGAACATATTTAGTTATATATTTGTAGTTTGTATATTCGTCCAATACTTAATATTCCACGAAATTTTAATTGACTATTGCGAGGAATCCCGTAATGGAAAAGTATTATGAGACGGCATCATTCGCAAAAATTTGCTTTATTCACAATGGGAATTTAGAAAGCGTTAATATTTCATATATCAATTTAAAGATTAAATACTAAATATCTATAAGCATTGTGTTCACTTTTCAATTTTTCCAATTTTTCTTCGAAATATTTGAATTATTTGCTCTTATAATTATCTTATTTATTAATTAAATATTGTTTTTTTTTTTTTACAGGTTGCCGGTTCGATAATCGGCAAGGGTGGCCAGAACATCACTAAACTCAGGAGTCAGGTAAGCTTTTGCGCTTCGATTTGTTCGTAGTTTCGCTGTAGTTTCGTTCCTGTCTTTGTCTGTCTTCTCGCGAAGCTCTTGTTACGAGCAAAAAACACAAGGAAGATGGCGGAAGACAAGAATCGTATAAATAATCGAGCGGAAGATCGTAAAAACTGTCTCGGCAGTACATTTTAAAACGCATATACTGTTTTAAAGCGACGGGTTTTTCCGATCTTTTGACTACGTTTTGCGCTTAGTTCTAATTCTACGTCGGGTTTTCAGTTGATTGAGAGTCATCTTTTGTTCCGGTTTATCATTTTTTTCGACAATTACTCGTAATCGGCTACTATTGTCATATTAATTAAAATAAATCGCGGCTTGCATTTTTTATTTTTCTCGCGCACCGTCTATGGATCGATGACACGAGTGCCTGTAATTTAATTAACCCTTTAGCTCCCTCGAGCCTTTTAACATCGTTTGAATCTAAAATAATTATGGTTTATACGATTATACAGGGCACACTGGTAGAGGGTTGATACGGAGATTCATATAATTTGTGTAAAGAGCGAAGCATGACAGAGAGAAACAGAGAGGGAAAGAGAGAGAGAATTGCTGCGTAAAAGGCTTTATTGCGAGAATTTGTTTGGCCAGGCACTCGTCTCGTTCTCCAAAGACATTTCCAGTACGAGCTTCATTATGCATTTGGTTCCCGAAACACGGGGGACAGCTTTTCTCGCGTCTCCCGCGTGCATCCCGCGGCGTATCAATATTTCATGGTACATTCGTTATTTCTTGGTTACAAGGAAGGTAGCTCTTCGTTTGCCTCGATATTTATTTTCACGCGCCGTACCTTAAGAGCGAAAATTGCACGTTCACGATCGATGGCGAGAGAACTCGTCTCTTACTCCTGTACGGAGTCGTCAACGTGGGGGAGATCGACGAATCCTCTCGTCTTCATCTGCGCGTGATCGATGCATCGCTCTGTTTTTTGCGCGACTGTTAATGTCGCGATTTAGATTACGAGTCTGAATATCCGAATGTGTTCGTTGTTTTTAAGGAGCGATTCGGGATGTTTTGAACCAAATGAATATATGAATGTGCAGTACATCATTCCGCGAGTTAGAGTCATCTTTATTAGCGCTGTGACTCACAATCAATTCAACCGATCAGTCGACTCGAAACCTTCCATGAATTATAGCAATTCTATAGATCATTTGCAAAATCGGTGGATATTATAAGTATGAAAATATTATATATTATTCAATATTCTGTAATTAAATTTTTCACGAAAAAGTCATGTTTATAGAATATCTATATTTTTTTTCACGACAATCTTTTCATAAAAATATCCACCGATTTTGCCGCATATTGTTACTTGAATTTATCGTACATATATAATTCAATGTTTCGCGATATCGATAAAACACACCTCCGCTGAAAAGTTGAAGGGGGAGGGGGAGCATCAGCTAACCGTGTCCTCTTTGTAGTGTATGCGTTCGCAATCGCTAATAAAGTCCGTGATACACGATTATATCATAATATTACTTGCATTACATCATCTCCCAGAGTCACGGTAGGGGGGACCCTCAACGGAGGATCTCGAGTGCTTTAGCCCGCGAATAATCGAGCTGCGATGCCAAAGTGCACTCGGCGCGAGAAGACGGAGGGTTAATCGCGTTAACGTATCGTGCTTTAATAATCGTGCGGTTGTGACGTCGTCGCAAGATCACCTCCCTCACGATTCGAAGACACGAAGACAAAGCAGCACGTCCAGTCGAATCGTTCACCGTAACGTTCTTCGACTTTTTTGCGATTATCCGTGTCTTAATATCCGTCGACACGAGCGCGTCCTTCTCTCAGATGACAGGACACAGTCTGCGTCTTCTGTGTGAAACAAGTACGCGAGTACAGTTGCGAGATATCGCTAAAACACGATTCCACGCGGCTGCGTGCTCCGAGATGGATACAGCACTTTGGGAATGATAATAGACGAGGAGAGTAATTTTATTTTCGAATTATCGTGAAACAATCCTGAAGATCCTGTTTCTCTCGGTATCTTTAAATTTACACGACAGATATTGAATATATATACATATATAAAGAGTGTCCGATAATAATCGTCTCTCATCCATCGTGTGGAGGTATAGAGGTATAGAGCTTTTTTAATTAGTTTCTCATTAATTATTATTGCAAAAATCGCAAAACGGTAGAGGACTTTCCTACCCGTTCTATTTGTATGCGATGGTATGGGGCGATTATTACCGGACATCCTGTATATATAAGGGTTGATTTATTATTCGCGTTGTTAATCCGCGATTTTTGTTCTCAATTAATGCGATTTATTCGGCGGAACGAATACGGTCGTATAATTATCGGTATAATAATGGACGTTTAATATATGGACGTTTAGTTTGAGAGGATCTTAAATTTATATATTTTATCCGGTATAAATGCGGCACCCTGCGGATTCGCCGACCGCCATTCCCGAAGAGTGCTGTATCCGAGAGAACCATTGGAGAGGGTCTCTTGACGATTCATTTCCAGTTTGCGTTGCTATTCTGGCGGAACCTTCTCCGGAACCCTCTTTACGCGAAATCTCTCGTCGCTTTGTGGAGTTTCATGATTCGAGCGCGGACGCTTCGCAAACTTCCGCTTGACGTTAGAGGGCTGCTTCGGTTGTGTGTAGAAAAATATTGGGAAGTCGTAGGACGCGAACAACTACTTCGCTTCGTACCGCAAATTGATAGATAAATTTCAGTAGTATAGGTACGAATAGTCACGTATTTCTTCTCGCGCGAAGAATGATCGGAAGAGATAAAAACCGTGTTTTATCCGTATACAATTTTTCGTCGGCACTTTTTGGAGAGAACAGATGGCAAAGTTATTTTCCATTCACGAGCTATCGCGCGCATCGTCGCTTCCTCGCAAGAGTTTCGGATTTACGTCGATAATAAAACTTTTCTGTGCCGTTATCAGTTACGTACATATATACGCGAGGCGAGGCAAGAGTTACACGGGGACGCTTAATAGACCTCTTAGCTTAAAAATTAAAAATTCGCTTCATCAACGGCACTTCGTTAGCAATTGAAATATTCTATGGACCGCGACGTGAAGCAGACGTCAATTAAGTATCGCGCCAGGAGAGGAAAATTATTCGAGTGCGCCTTCGGAATTCTTAATGGCTTCGAGAAAGGGGGGAGGAGGGATGATACTAGTCGCGGTCTTTGTCGAGATGATACAAGTACGTCTGTCGGCTATAAGCACTTTCTTGAAGAGAAAAGTCGCGGGTAAGGCTCGCTGTTACTTTGCGAGCTGTTCGACAATTGTATTACGAATCTCGTGAAAGAATCAACCAACGTTCGCGAGACTCGAAACTTTAATCGAATAATCATAAGCTCAATTCTTGGCGCGATTCTACGCGGATATACAATAGAAAGAAAATTGATTCGAAATATACATATATGCGCGATTTTTGTCACTCGATTTGCCAATATTTTTCTCGCCCTCTCGCAACCGATCCAACAATTACGACGACCACAAAGAAAAAAGGGGTTAAGGAGAGGAGGGTGGGAAAAGACGGGGGTGAGTTAGTAGAGCGGAGAGAACGCGGACGGGCAAAAGGAAGGTGGGGGGAAGGGGTTAGGAGGTTAAGCCGCGAATTAATCCAGTCGTCAGACGTGATGTCTAACTTGGTTGATGGTTTGTGCCCTGGCCCCGCCCCAACCCCGGCGTTGCCCCCCTGGCGTTGCCCTGCCGTTGCCCTGCCGTTGCCCTGCCCGGAACGACGGACCCCGACTCGATCGGCAAATGGACCACCACGACCCTACCAACAATCGACAACAACCACCAACCAACCACCAATGAACCAACCACCAACCACCACGGCCCAATCGACAGTACAAAGCCTCAATCATTGTACCCGATTGCCCCGGACCCGAACGGTAATGACCAACACCAACTACTTAATGTTCTTATTTTTCTTTGTCTCTAATTACGAGGTACCTATTAAGAACGCCTGCGGAATCTGGCGAGCAAACAAATCTCTCTCTCTCTCTCTCTCTCTCTCTCTCTCTCTCTCTCTCTCTCTCTCTCTCTCTCTCTCTCTCTCTCTCTCTCTCTCTCTCTCTCTCTCTCTCTTTTCTATATTCTCTATATTATACATCATTAATTTTCCACCTTCCGTAATTTATTGTACTTTCTCTATACTGTGCTCTTTTTTCCTTTTCTTCTCTATCTAATTATCTGTTTATCTGTTTATAGAAATAATCCTTAAAATATATCCTTCTCTCTCTGTCAATCTGTCTGTCCATTTCTGTTAATTTGTCTGTTTTTTTTCTGTCTCGTGTGATACCGTCTTTTTTTTTCTATCGGCATATTACGTGTTAACGCGGCGACCATCCGTTTTTAATACGTTGTTCATCACGTTTTCTCTTCGTTCTGTTTTTCTCGATAGAATTTTCTTTTCTTTTGTGCGTATCTTCGATTTCAAATCGAGAAAAATACACATTGCGAGAGGAGAAAAATATTTCGAAATATTCTATCGTATTTTTTTGACGCGCACATTAATTAATCGTTTCAAATCTCGATTTGTTATTGAAAAAGCTTTTTTTTCTTTTCGATTATCGCAAGTGAATGTCGCGAAAAGCCGCGAACATCCCATTAAACTAATGTAAGTATCTTTAAGAGCGACACGTTCTCCTCTCGTACGGCTTCCGAGAAATCCGTGATTGCAAGAGTGAAAGCCGCTGCACATATGCAGTTGCAGCGTCGTGACTGCACCTGCCTGCCGTTAGCACGCGGTTGCGTGAATCGCGTTTGTCGGGTCGTCGTCGGCCCCTCCCACGCAGCAACGTTTCGCGCCTCTCGCGCGGATTAGATCGATTTTAATTCAATCTTGTTTAATCTCGACAAAAAATCAATCTAAAAGCGAAAAAAAAACAAGCCAATGTCTCATCGCGTTAGATTGCAGTCGAATTTTCGATTGCCAAAAACGCGTTTTTTTTTTTTAAATATCTTGCAGATTTTATTTTAATTTAATACCTCGCGTACGCGGATTATCTAAAAAAAATCTACATTATCCGTGTATTTTGCGTAGGAAAAAATTTCGTTGATTTTTTTAACTTTACTTTTTGTAGCTTATTTTTTTATTTTTTCTTTCTCTTTATTTTTCTTTCTCTCACGTGCGCTATCTTTCTCGTTTTGTTATTATTATTTTTTTGGTTATTCCTGCGTACAACGCCACGTGATAAGACGTGTGCGATATCACTCGACACCCATACACGTTTATACACACACGTACGATGTCGGGGATATGTTCTAAACAGTATCTGCAATATGTGGCTAACACGGAAGCTAATATGTGGTATGTGACGCACGCGGCCTTAAGGCCGGTTCAATGTTAAGGGTTGTAACTCAAGGTATTGTTATCGCGTTGAAAAGAAAAGCTAGATGTAATAAATATCGAGAGAGATACAGTTTTTCATTTCGATTAAGATCAAGAAGACAGCTGAGCTTTAAATCGTCATAATGACAAATTCATGAATGTCATTTATATACGCGGTATCAAAGTAGCACTTTCAACGCGACAAAATGCCTTCATTCTTTAGATATCTGGCCTCGATGAGTGGTTGTCTCTCCCATTAGAAATGTACTCCGACGTTGATTAATTAACACACCAAGCCAAGTCGAAAGTCATTACCAAGTCATTACACAATTAATGTGATGCGCGCACGCTCGATGTGGATATCCCGTCACCGAGAGAAGAGAAAACACTCTGACACGATGACAATTTAAACTTACGCAATATATAAAGTCATAGCGTCCACCTCTTCGCGGTCGAGTGTACGATTTTGTACGTTGTTGGGTATATTTCGCGGATATCTCGATCCAACACACACGCCCGGTCGGTCGTTCCCTTTTCCCCCAAAGAAATTATGTCGCGCGGCGCGCGCACGCAGGTATTAACGGGAAATTTATCTTCGTCTTGGGACGGCAATAAATTTTTTTACCGCCGACGATAAAGCTTCTCGAGGATGCCCCTAATGCGATTTCTATTCGCGGCTGTACGATCCGGCCGGGAGTTTCGCCGACACGTAATAAAAGGTACTTTCGAGTTGAGAAAGATCCCGGAATGACAGCGGTGTTTTTACGCTCGATACAATGGACAGATGAAAGACCGAATTCAGATATAAAAAGAGCTAGTAAGAGCCAGATATTAGGTGCAACAACATTATTTTTCAATTCCTCTATACTTATTTTGACAAAATAAGTATAGAGGAATTGAAAAATAATGTTGTGCCTGGCTCTTATTAGCCCTTTTTATACCTAAATTTGTATTTATATATCAGCCTTTTCGATATATTATTTTAAAAAGACCAAATGTTTCGAAACAGAGGCTTTTCGACGCGTCGAAGGTTTTATAAATCTCCCAATTGCTTCGGGAACTTATTTAAAGAAATAATGTTATTACATATAGCTTCTTTTTTCACTTGATCATCATTTATTTGCACAATCGATTCATTATCACTTTACAAGATGAAGAGGCGCGTTAAATGGAACTTCTTCAACGCTTTCCATGGAATCGCGACTTCTACAAAACATTTAGCTTGGAATTCTTCAACGTTTTACGCGCCATAACATCCAGATCGCTCGTGCCGATCTCGGATAGTTTTCTCTTTCTCTTTCCTTTCCTCTCGTACAGCGTAGCGTAATCACAAGCGTCTGCCACGAAAGCCTTTCGCGAATCCACACATATACATACATATGCGATATTTCCTGCGATTCTCTCGAAGGGATGATGACATGACTTTCGACCAGCCGATCCCGTAACCAATAACGCCGTAGCTCCTCGATTTAGCTTCTTTAGAAAGTATTGCACCTGCGTGAATTACGTATCTCAGTCTCGACTTTTTTAATCGGAGTTGATTCGTGTAATCAATCCTGTTTTGTCTTCAAACTGGGTTGTAAGTAGGAAAAGGTGATGGCATTCGCTTTCGCGTTTGAGAATGTCGCCGGTTAGGAAATTCCTGTGGGAATTTTCATAAAACGCACGTGAGGAAGTAAATGTAATTAACATGTAATAAAAAATACATTTGCGTCGAATATACATAAAATATTCCAGAGATGAGAAAAAAAAACTAACTAAAATTACGCAACAAGAAGGAAATCATTCTCGAGAAAAAACGCAAATACTCGCGAGTTAAATCGTCAATCGGATGCTTCTCTCGTCGGTAAAACGATAGTTGAAAAAAACATACGCGATATCGTCTCGGTGATATATCCATTCGAATGGAAGATACGCGATTTCGACTCGTTATAACCGGGAAGGAAAACGCGGAAATGGACGGCGAAGAGAGATGACTGATGGAGAAGGACTGATGAGAAAGAAAGAGAGAATGTCTGTCTCTGTTTGTCCGTCTCCCCTCGTATCGGGATGGATTTATGCCGATTGTCGTTTGCGAAAAATCCCGTATTTGTTTTCGATCGCGAGAGACGATAGCGAGAATTCTCGGCGCGCGCTTCTTAAAAAAACTAGGAATACCTAGGAATATCCGAAACCGTCGTCCCCCTTTCGAAAACTGAAATGTATCGAAGTAGAAGGAAGTAAAAAAAAAAAAAGGAATAAGTAAAATATTTCGTATCAATTTCAATTATGATATAATTCGAGAAAAATAAGATTGTTATCGCGTGCGCAGAGCACAAAAACAGCTTTTCGAAACTCTTCGATCGCCGAGGATCAATAAATCTTGGAACAAAGTTCATGGGAGCGATATTAAGAGAGAGGAAGGGGGACGATATTCGGGTTATTTCCGCTCATCGTTCTCAGCCGGCGACGGCACACAAACGGAAATCGGTATGAATTACTTTGGACGAATTGGACCGGCGCTGCGTGTTTTTCGCGACGCGTAATTCGCTCCGGTCGACGTCGCGCGCCCTGATAAATACGATCGAAGCTGGGTGGATGTAGGTCGCGAAAATAGCGCGAGCCGAGCGAGCGAGGACGAAATTTTACGGTCGCGAAAATTGCACTTAACCCTATTCTACAATGGACGCAAAACGCAAAACGCTAGCCGCAACGCAAAACGAATGCGGCCAGATGCAATACATTTGATCAATTGCTTCACTTGATCTCATCATTTTTCGTTAAAAAAGGCATTAGAAAACCTTTATTAACAGAAGTGCGGCTTGCTTTAACTGTGATAAGAGGTTAAAATTTGTGAATACGTGACACTGCGACTAGCGTTTTGCGTTCATTGTAGAATAGGCTTTATAGATACGTGAGAAAGCGCCAAACTAATTCGTACCGTATTATAAAGATGAATTTATCGCGAAACTGATAAATTTTTAATCCTTTTAACGCGCGTATCGATTTAATATAATGTATGCAAAATACATTCGGTGAACTTATTCTCGCACACGTTAAATGTCTCTCGATTAAATATTTATAGCGGCGCTTCTCGATGCAGTTAATTTCCGAAAATTCATTATATACATACGTGTAGTTATTAATAAAGAACGGTGTCACAATTTGGCGGTCGCGCGTCCGCGTTAGAATCGATACAGGGACGTAATGGCGTCGGGTTTGCGGTGCCCGCTGTGCTAATCGCGTGCACACAACGAACACTGCTCTGCTGCGGTACATCGAGCGTGACGCACTGGGGATTGCCATTAAATTTTTATCGATTTTAGCATGTGTAAGCCTTTTGTCGTGTCGCGCGACGCGTCATTTTATCGTTAAGCGTCGGCGGGGCGAGTCTCAACTGTTACAATTGAATTTAATATATATGTATAACAGAATAAAATGTAACATTAATGAGAGACGCATGTGGAAGCTAAATACTACGATCGAATGTGACGTATATATTAGAACATGCATCCAGCTCCGATCGACCCACGCGCATTTAATTACTCCCTACTCCATTGGAGGCGCGTTGGAATTTCACCGACCCCGTTGTTCAAAGCGTTCACTAACGGGTGACACCGAAGTACGTATCGAGGGAAGAGAGGGTTTGGCATCGTTGGTTGATGTAACACACGCGAACGTCATTCGCACGGGACTGTTATGGTCAATAGCACGTACGCGAGAAATTACGCCGCCTGGTAAGGTCAGTGTAATTCTGGGGATCCTTCTGATTCTAGGGTGCTTACCATCAGCTCGGACCTGCCCACCGTTTTGCAAGTGCTGAACGAGGTCGTACCTAATTTGGAAGAGGTGAGTAAGCTAAAATTCTACCTTTATATTTGCCATTTTCTTTTTATTAAGAAGAAACACCACGATGAGGATCGCGAGAAAGAAAATATATTTCCAGGATATTTTTCTCAGCATAGTATTTTTTATAAAAGTCTCTTATTAATTGTACCTCTTTAAAGATTATGCTTTGCAATTTGTCATATCATTCTACTTTAGCTTAAATAATCTGAAATAAAAAGTGTTTATTTTTTATATATAGAAGCTATAAATATATAAATACTATACCAATTAATCACATTTACACAGTTTAAAACATGTTTAGGAATCTTTAAAAAAAATTAATATAAATAAGCGATTTTTATTAAAAACTTCCTCTCAGCACACAAGAAAAATACTTGAAAAATATTTCTTTTCTCGGTTCTCACTCTGCGGTATTTTTTAAATTTATAATATCATGTTTTTATAAATTATGAAATTTATAAAATATTTATTCTGAAATTAAAGCGATGAATAATCTCGCAATGACGAAGGTCGCATCGAAATAATGTATTCAAATTTCCACGATTTATTGTAGACACGATTTCAGAACGGCTCCCGTCATGGCAGCGACGAGATCGACGTGCGCATGCTGGTGCATCAGAGCCAAGCAGGATGCATCATCGGTAAAGGGGGTCTGAAGATCAAGGAGCTCCGTGAGGTGAGTCACTTACTCGATAATTAGTCACGACTCGTCAGACAACGTAACTCGTTTCTCTCGTCGGGCAGATGTTGCGCCACGATATTAATTTCTTCTGCGGGTTATTGCGTTCCGGTGACTTCGAGAAACGAGAGACGGTCGCCGACAAGCGCAAATTGGAAACGGAAACGATCAGCGAGTGTCGAAAAAACACGTTGATAATCCCTTTTGCAAACTTGTAAGTTTCAACTCTTCCCGGATATTTAATTTATCAATTTACACGTAACATCAAAGTGATGACGCAACAGCTTGGAAGTAAAATCCAGATTTTTCTCTCGTTGAGAGCTTTTATTTTATTAACAATTCACCGGCGATCGCGCAAGTTTCCACCTCCCTGAACGCAAACACCGTGATCGGTTTATAAACTTTAAAGCGCATATTGACTTATTAACGAAGTGAAAGAGAGAGAAGAGAGCTCGAAACTTTGAAGCGAGTTTGTTTATAATATATTTATCGGGCTCGCGCTTAGGTTTAATTATAGGCGCAGGAAAATTTCACATCTCGAAGCAAACATTTTTGCGACAACTTTGAGACACTATATAGATTAGGCTGTATTATGTAGATCGCCGAAAAGATCTTTGTTCTGAGGACGAAAGCAAGAAAACGGCGTGGCCCGATGGAACGACAATTAAGTTCCCTTTAATTAGTGATCTTTCTCCGACATCGTGGCCCCGATTTTACATAACGAGCTCTATACTCTCGGGTCCTCCTCAGAATCTTCTAGCGAAGGGCGAAGGCCTACCTGGCTGGCTGACTAGTTGGCCCGTTTTGAAATATGCAACGTGGCCAAGTGGCTTGTTACGTTTTCGCGTTGACGAAAGAGAAACAAAACCGAATGGAGCGACCGAGCTTTTGTCCCGTCTCGAATCGGTGAACGCTCGAGCCCGCGTCAAAGTAGCTGTGGACTTTGTGCAGCCTCTTTCTCATCTCTGTGTGCCATCTCGTCTCTCGCTCTTTCCCTTCCTCTCCAAACGATTCCGTCCATCGTTGTTCTTTCGTCCCGTGTCCGACGAAAAACCTCGTCGTCGACGTTCGTGTACTCGAGAGATCGATATCTGAAAAACGGTCATTTGATGGCGGCGGTTCCTTTTGCGGGAGATGGTTGTTATTTTAACGATGAGACCAAAACGCATTATCGCACGTAGAAATGATGAGCAAAATTAAACGTAACGCGAGAGAATTAACACATTTTACAAATTGTCGTATTTTTCAACATTTTAATTGGCTATGTTTTTCTGCAGCGAAATGCGTGCTAATTAATTAATCAATTATGAGGACCCGCGAGAATTTTTGTTTACCGGGCCATATTTCTCCTTCGCTATATGCCGTCGTTACCCGCTTGCGAAGCAAATTTAGCAAATTCCATATGACGCTTGTGTACATACTCGCGCAGCACGGAATAATGTTGTTTGGCAATTTGCTGAAAACTTATTCATAATTTCGTCAGCCTTAACATCCCTCCGGTGAAGAGCAGTCGAGATAATTAGTCTATTAGAGTTTAGTTAACTGCTGCGTCAGGTAATACATTTAAACGTATTGCTCGAGGGGCGGAGGAGAAGAAGAGTCGGAACAAGCGAGTTTCGAGGTGGCGCGTATAAAATGATAAAAATAAATTATGAGCTTTAATCAATCAGAGTGAGCTTTAATCAATTCGAAAGAAATTTTTATTTTTATTTTACGCGTTTATAATATCCCAAGTGCATCGCACAATAAGCTTTAAACTTAAACCAAAGAGAGTCCTGTGCTCTCGGATAAATCTACTCCCTTTTCGTTCAGTGATACGCGATTAATACGCAATGAATACGCGATTCGCATTTTAAAAAAAGCTTTCGTTGAATTTTATTATTAAAAAAAAAATTATGCGTGTAGGTGTGATGTGGATATTGAAAGGAGCGAAATCAAACGGGCCCTGTATCTCTATCCCCCTCGAAGGGGCGGAAAAGGGGTCGCGAAAGACGCGGTACCACCACTCGGCGACATCGCCGAATCGTTTTATTTCGATTCGCGGGGGCTGGCGAGGGATAACTTTATTGATTTCGAACGGGATTCCGGCGCCCTCTTTTTTTCTCTTTTTTTTCTTTTTTTTCTTTTTTTTCTTTTTTTTCTTTTTTTTTCTTTTTTTTTTCTTTTTTTTCTTTTTTTATCGCAGCATCGGGGATTCCGTTCCGCCGCCAGAAAACTCGCGGCTTTCCGCCGATCGAGCGAGGAGATGAAGATTCGAAACGGGATGTTTATTATTCCGCGCAAGTGCGACGCGCGCAATTGTCTCGAATTCTATTTTCCTCGTCCTCTCCTCCGTTCGAGCGGGGGGCGAAATGTTTTTCCCCTTCGTCGTCGGCTGGCCTTTGAAACAAGGAGAGAGGGGTAAAGGTTGTCAAAACGCGCGCGCAATTCCCAATCGGCTCGCAATTTTCTTGGCAAATTTGCCGACTGACCGTGATTCGCTCTATTTACCGCGCGGATTATTTCGCGGTCGATACGATTTGCCATTTTCCGCGGACAATGCGCGAATGAGGATTAACGAACGATCGGGATTCATCGACTGTTTTGAAGCGCGCACGAGGTTATCATTCCTAATTAACCCCTCGAGCTCGACAACACAAACTGATTAATCGCGTAGCAGTTCGATTGACAGTGTAACTCTAGGAATATTTATACTACGCAACATTTACAGACTAAAAAGTGCTTTGATTTGTGCGACTAAATTTTTTTTTTCGAGTGCATTTAAAAAATTTGCCGCATTTTTCGACGACTCTGTTCTCTGTTGATATGACACTCTCCTCTGTATTATTATATCGCGGAATTTTTCCACAGTCCACGTAAATAGAATGACTGATAGGTCTAGATATACTCGTTGATAACAACGTCCGAAGAATGTGAAAAGAATAGGAGATGCGAAAGGGAGAAATATATGCACGACATAAGTCATGGCAGTGACGTGAGACGCGATGCACTCGCGCATCCGAGTATGATGCGAACACGACGATGCACTATGAATTTTCAACAAGATTCGAGAAATACGTCGTAGCCGACATATGAGCGAATCATCGATTTGATCTATAGCCTTTTATTTATAGCGCGAATTTTTTTCTTAAATCGTAATTATAAAGACTGCGAGAATAAAATTTGTAAAATATTTAAAGAGTATATTAATCTTTTTAAAGAGTATTATCCCTTTTATATAGAGATTTTGGGTCTATAAAATCTATATATGTTGTTGCAATTAAAAAATGCTGTAAAAAAGAGAACGTGCGACAGAAACGTTTTGCATTGCGAAAAATTCAACAATATTTATCGGTGGAGATAAATTTAAATTCAGATATGAAAATTATTTTTAAATTTCTCAATACTTATTTTTATATAACAAAAATAATGATACAAAATAATATTAAAAATAATTTTGTGGCTGGCTTTTACTAGTCCTTTTCACGCCTGAATTTATATTTATATATCAGAACCTTTTCGATTTACTATTTTAGATAAATTAAATTTTGCAAGGCTCGTTCGGTCTTTTCGAACTCGACGAACACACCGTAGAATTCTTCGCATCCGAAATGAACGCGGTTCGATCAGCTGACCAAAAATATCGACAGCCACCATCAATGCCTCGCTTCGATTCGCGTTCGGGTATCGACAAATTGGATGGCGTTACGCAACGCGAAATTAACACGCGCTTGCGTCACGAGAGATATACGCGAAACGTGTTCCTCTTTTTCCAGAAAAAGACACGCGTAGAGAATATAGAGGCGAAATACAGACGTTGCGCCGTATTAAGCACGAGAAAGCCATATGTCCACTCGGTAGCTAATCATTAAGCGCTCACAATGTAGCTCATATCGTCGCGTGCTAACCACACGTGCGTGTCGTGTCCGGAAGGCGCAGCCTATAACCGTATGTGTGTGATCTACATACATATGTAGTGCCGGGTGCTGGAAATTGCATAGCTGCGCAATTGCCGCGCCGTAACTCATCTTCGTCTCTTGTCGATGCGTCATTCGAATCGCATTAATTCAACGAGGAATCTCGTTGGCAAGGCTATATCGGTTCCATTCGAGAAAAATCGTTCGCAACAGGTAATGCATCGCTAACGTTTCTCTTCGCGCAAAATAAACGTCTTGCGTCTTTTACAATTTTTATTGCGCTACATTTTATTGTATTTGATATTTGGTCGACTGACTCTCTCTCTCTGTCGCCGATAAATCGAATCGCGAAGAAGAAGGTTTCGTGTTGTTAATTCAGGTAGCCCAGGCGAGTCTCGTGCATTTAACGGACGAACAGGAGAGGGCGATGTACCGAGCTAACGGACAGGGGCGAGTAAAAAAAAGCTCTTCGAGCGAAGCTCGAAATTAATTCCGGGAAGGTACACCAGATAATTATGCACACGCGATGCCTTTATTATCCGCTGACGCCGTTTAGTCTACGGCGACGTGTTGTACGAAACAACGGTGGTACGAGAGGAAAAGAGAACGAAATGTGTATGTCTGTGTGTGTGTATTACATCGTAACTATGAAATTACGTGGCTTTCTTACGCACCTGATGTTTACACGACCCTTTTTATCTCGTAACAAACCCATTGTTTTTTACAACTTTGTATCAAAGAGCGAGGGAAACAAAAAATTAGCTCATATATGTGTATATGGATTAAATGGATATATATATATATATATATATATATATATATTATATATATTTTATATACAATATTCAAATGCATATGTAATATATGTATAATATATAAAAATATCTATAAAATATATATACTTATATATATATATATTAAATGGAAAATTATGACATAGTGCGCATCTTCTCCCCTCGTGACTGAACCCTGTCACACGAGTAAAATGGATTGATTAATGAATTCACACGCGTATTATATTTGCGGATCAATTTCCATCGTGCAATTATAGATAGATGTTATTATTGCAAACGAATAAGATTGATATTCGACGTAGGCAAATATACACGAGCGAAATAAATTTGCTAGGGTTTCTCTATAACAAATATATTCAGCGGGATACGCGACACGCACAATCGTTGGTGCAATGTTCGATTCTCTATGGCAAGAACCACCCGGTTTGGTGTTCCCTGCAAAATATTTGTGATTCAAACTCTCGATTAAACTGTACGATTAATTAAAATATCAAAATGTCTGATCGCACGCGATGCGATGTATCGGATACACTTCGTGTCGGATTCCCGATGACGTGCGGCAACCAAATATATCGCTATCCTCGCGAGAGGAAACGCTTATTTTATTTATTCCCCACGAATATCCTAAAACGCGCATTCTCTCAAAATCACCCGTCTCTACGGAAATAGTATCGGAGCAAATCATACATGAATAATCAATTGCGGAATTTACACGTTAAATATTACTATTAACGATTAGACTCTTGAAAAAAAAAACCCGTTTTTCTTTCGAGGAAAATTACATGTTCTTGATCACGAAGATATGACTCATTGAAGGTTGCAAAGAGGAAAGGCGGTTTCTAGCTGAGCTTTCTCTCTCTTTCTCCTCTTTCTTTCTCTCAGTCTTCTATTCTCCCGATTGTCGTTCTACCGTGCTAGGGCAACATGTGTTGCTATGGGTCCTTCTGGAAGGCCCGCGCTGCACGCAATCCCCGAACAGGTGCTGTCGAACCAGGTAACGGACGGTTCCGAGCAGCTGCCACGCCAGGTGTAGAGCCGCAGTCCCTAAGCTCGTCGTCGGTGACGCGGCAAACTCAGCGACTCTCCTTAGCCTTCCGTTTCCTCTTCGTATGTATCTCGAAAATGTTGCTGCAGCACATTGCGGCTGATTCGATATTTCACTTTCGAAGAAGTGCGCTCTCAGTGTCGCACCTTATACGTTACACTTGTCGTCGCGAGTTTGTTGCAACGCCAGTGAATGCGATACGAAAAAACGTGACGGAAACGTGTTACGGAATTATTTCAGGAGAGGAGGGATACGCGTTTTTCAAATAGATATAAATAAAATATAAATAAAAAATTACAACTATTCAGGTATGAAAAGGGCTAAAAATTTAAAAAAGGTACAAATAATTATCTTTAAATTTCTATATACTTATTTTGCTCAAAATAAATAGAGGAATTTAAAAATAATTTTTTCGTATCTAATATCTCTCTTACTAGTCATATCATATCAGAGTCTTCTCGATTTATTAATTTAAAAAATCACAGATGATAAATTATAAAAGAGATACAAATTTTATTAAAAGTTAAAAAAAAGAAACAGAGTAAAGACGGCACGATTAAGTTTAAATCTTCGAAATCCCCATTTAACTACCAAATATTCTGACGATTTGTAATCTGGTCTCGAGCAAGGGGTAAGTCCCAAGGGCGACTTAACGGGGCAGCATCGTGCGGCGGAAACGAGTGAAACCTCTTTGTGGTTGAATAAAGTCCGGGGTGGAGTCGCGACAGCGACCGAAATCATTCCAGGAGCGCATGACGGATCCGCGAACCCCGCCGACTTTTCAGTAGTCGTTCGTTCGCACGTTCGTGCGGTTCTCTTTGCTTCGTCCGGTTCGGTTAATTCCGGTAGGGAAGCACATTCTCTTGGTGCCCACGCTCCGAAGGATTTCTCGCGGAGTTCTTCTCTTACCGGGAGTTTCGCCGATCATGGGTACGTTAATTTTAATTGACAACGCTCGCGTATCATCAAGCCTTGTATATTTTATAGTAGATACTTCAAGTTTAATTTGTGATCTCTTTTATTCATTAAACCGGTTTTTTACGTAAATATAAATTTTTGATGTAAAATTGTTATGTTATTGTTATTTTTCTGTTATGAAGCATTTGAAAAGATTTAATTTAAAACTTTTCCCGGCGTCGTTATATAATTTTATATATAAAAGAACTACCATAATATCGCGAAAGAAGCTACTAAACAAAACTTTCAAACGTTAACCAGAGATGGATGAGCAGATATGCTAGTGCGTACAGGAAGAAAGCACGTTCATCTGTTTGTTCGCGTCAAGAATAGGCTATGCGGAAGCGGGTTGAAAAAGTGGAGTTTGCGCTGATTTATAAACTGTTTATTAAAAGCAACGAGAGACAGAGCGGGGTTGGGACGTCGAAACAAAGCGGAGCGAAGGATGCGTAAAAAAATGAAAGAGTCGAGGAGAAGAAGAGCTCCCTGTATTTGATTTAATCGCGTTGAAAAATACTGTGCGCATTGTGTGTCAGATACGCGTTTCCATTTTCGCTCTTCCAGAATGTGAACCCGAAACAACGTTGAATAATCTTCAATCTTCTCTCTTATTCTAGCTTAGGACACACAATCGATTAAATCTACAAAATTCTTGCGCATAATCTATTTAGTCTTCGAATTTCAATCATTTCAGCAACAATCAGTGCTCTAAATATCTCATTCGATGCTTATTTTACCGTCGGTTTATCGTATTGTCTCTATTGCCACGTGGTTGGATGTAAAGTGGACACGTGTGTAAATACTAACCCTTGGTGTTCTCTCTCTTCCCCCCTTCCCCCTCTTTCTTTCTCTCGATAAAGCGTTAAGAAAATGGATGAAATTGTTCCTTTAACGGCCACTTTATCGGACATTTCGATTCTATCGTTTAGACTCGTAAGGAGAAACGCTGAATAGCAGCCTATTCCCGGGATACCTATATCGATTCCGAAAGGGCTTTGGGATTCGATTCGTTTTTGATTCTAAAGTTTAATCTCATATAAAAATATCTATATATTTTAGGTTTACCTTAGCAGAGTTTTTCTCATTTAATTATTAATTTTAAACCGTTCGAAAAATTCTAGGAATTATAAATTAGAATATAAATCGTTTTAGGAAATTTTTTTTTAGCGATCTTTAATTTTTCAGCTGCGGTATACCGGAAATCGTAATAGGAAATAAACGTCGATAGAATTTTCTATATAATCGGAAATAAGCACTCGTATTTTATCGAAATTTATATTTTATCAACGTCACCGTCTCTAGGAACTGCGTAATTTTATCGAATATATCGATTAGAGAATTATTAAAAATCTGAAAAAAGGCACAAGATATCTTCTATTATATTGGAATTGCCAATGAAAATTTCGTGATATTTTCACGGCTGCTATTTCGTCGACATTGAGTTTGATCGACAATATATATATTCATCGATTTTTTAACATCAATAATTGTCGATTTATTACGATTTGAAGGCATAACTTTAATTATAAATTTCTACAAAATGGATGGGATATTTTTCAAGGACAAATTTATTATTTGCTTTTATCAGACGTAAAATGATAAAATTAATAAAAAAGACAACTGTCTTGTATAATGAAAAGTAATATTTATACCGAATACGAAAATATTTGACGAAAATATACTGTACACAAAACTGTATCGATGAACATTTATATATCGGTGGATATATTATCGTCAGTCTCTGTCGATGATTTCAACGTGATTCCTCGTTTTCACGTTTTCTCCACTTGCAGTGGAAAGAAGAATGAAGAAAAGGACAAATTTTTGAGGCTCGTGAAAACGGAGAAAATTGATCCGGAAGCTTTTATTATGTACACTTTCCACGTCTGTCGAGTGAAGCAAATTTCGGTGCTCCCCTTTCACTCTTTCTCTCGACAGCACGTCAGATTTTAATTTTAAATCGCGCCCCCGTCGAAAGAGGAATTTTGCAATGATTTCTCTTTTCTTCTCGCTTCAATCTACATTGGTATTCGTCTTAGAAAGCGTATTAAATGTCGAGAATCTTTTTTACGTTTCGAGTTTTGTTTTTCATCATTTTGTGTTGGCCATTTCGATAAAAAAATTATTTCTTGCGTTTTAACACCAATTTGATTTCATAATACTATTCTTTCTTTCTTCTGAATAACGATGATTAAAACTGTATCGCTGTTTTTCGAGAGGTGCGACGCGCGATTATCGAGTTACTCCCTTAATAAGATTCTCGTGCCTGACTTGGCGAGAGGAAGTGGGGATGGAGAAAAATAAGCGAACAGAGTGCTTGCGTGTCATTGCACCGTACTTTTCTTGGGCGGAAATTTATGCTGTTCGTGGAAAACGCACGGCGAAATAAAGGGCGTACGAGCAAAGAAAAAAAGAGAAAGAAAACACGGCGAAGAAAGAAGAAGAGAAAGAGAGGGAAAAATCTGATGGTAGGGGTGTCAGGGGGTGAAGGAGAGGAGAGGGGGCCCGAAAATAGAACCCGGCCACTTTGTCAGGGACAATATCGTACGTCTTAGCTCTCCACTCCGTAAAATAAACAGCTCTCCCACCTTTCTTCGCCCACTTCCCCGAGAAAGAAAATGTCCTTTTTTCGCCCTTCTTTCTCTCTTTTTCTCTCTCTCCGCTATTCCCGAACTACATTTTCATATATCGCGTCTGCCGCGTTACGAAAGCCGAATATCCTTGCGATACTTCCTCGATCCCGCGCCACTTTATTCTCGCAGTTCTCTTTCCCTCGCTCTTTTCTTCCACCAAAAACGTGTACCAACCTTCTGCTCACCCCGGGAATCTCGTACAGAGGTGATTCGCCCCCCGCGTGTATAGGTATATGTATGCGACACGCACACGTATCTTCAATGCGCACTCGTCGCGGATCCTAAGACTGTTTAAAAAGCTTTTAGCGATATTAGACTGCCCGCGAGAGGAGCTTTTCCGAGATGAACGGACGAACGGACTCGCCACGTGGCCGCGTCCTCTTTGATCATCGTCATGAGTGCGAACTGGACTCATCGCGAGACATTCAAGATAAATATAACGGGCATAAAGTAATTTAGGAACATCTCAATGTTTCAGAAACTCTGAAACGGATACTTTAATTTGTATTTTTTTTTCTTTCATATAGAAAAGAGAGGAAAAGATTATGAAATGCTTAAAAATAAGTACGCTGTATATACTTGTGAAAGCAAACTGCTGCTCTCTTTTTAATTAAATTAAGAAAGGTCGAGATAATATTCGAGGAAATTCGGACGTTTTACATAGTGCTAGAGTAATATGATACTTTTCGAAAATATGTAAATCTTAAAATGAAATATGAAAATGCTATCATCATATGAATAGAGTTATTTAAACGCAATTTTTGCACGTAAAGTTTGTATACACGAATATTGTTACTCAAGTTTTGTAGAATCATTTTTGATATTTTTCTTTACATTTCATTTGATTTTATTCACACATTCGTTCTAATATAAACAACAATATTATTCGTTCTAATATAAACAACAATATTATTTCACAATATTATCAACGTTGCTAAATTATAAAATAATAAAAGTTTGCGACTTCTTACATCTGTTGAAATGTTTCTAAATTTCTTATCTTACGTCAAAGTATGGAAAGCGATAAATTCTTCTCGATCTACCTACAATACGACCTGGAGTAAATTAAATCATTTCTGTCTATATTGGTAGAATTTTTAAACATCGGAGAGAGAAAATCTTGGAGAGAGAGAAAGTGGAAAACGCATCGATATTCCGATCGATCCTCTCGACAAAGTCGGTCTCGCAACCGCAAATGCTCTCGAAACACTTCCGTTTCCCTTCGTTTCCCTCCGCGTCGTCCGCGACGACGTCTGCAGTTCGTTAAAACACCCTCGAGAAACTGCGTACACAGCCGTCGCGATTGCTGCACCCATTATTCGACCTCTCGCCGCCCTCTCTTCTCCCCCCTAGCCACCTCCCCTGTTTCTCATCTTACCCTTACTAGTTCTAGACGAAAACTTTAAGTACTCCACCGCTTCTAACGGTCGTGCCTTAATTTTGCGCGGATCGATGTTTCGCCCGCATCACCCCGAGCGCTGACGCACCCCCTACCCCTCTTCCACCCCTTTCCTCGTGGTTCCCTCGTACGTGCTATTTTTCACGTGGGTTTCGTACGTCCTTTCGCGCATGTCTCGCTGCAACGGATTACGCTTCTGTAATCGTCGGTTCGATCAGAATACACCGGATATCGTGCGGTTCTCCAACAAGAGTTCCTCGATCGATCTGTAGTTCGTTTTTTGACGAAGATCAATCTTTTCTCGAGAGAGAAGAGGGGGAGGGCTCTTAAATAATATATACGAAAAGAAAAAAAGCACATTTTTATATACATGTATACATTTTTTATAATTATATAAAAGTATTGATTTCTTGTAGAAAATAAAATATACGAACGAAAAATAATATATAAAAAATAATTCAACATATAACTGCTTATATATTCTCTTGCTTAATTTGCTCTTCTCTCTTAAGACATATTGCATTATTCTTTTTAGCAAAATAGAAAAAATAATGCCATATGGTCCGGAAATATGCATTTTATGTTCGATATCGGAGAGAAACCCGGGGATTCTTACTCGAAAACTCTTCCGCGGAAAGGTAGCAATCCTTAGCGAAGATAGAGTCTCTGTGTTAAAATAAAAATGAAGCTTGAACAACAATATACCTTCTAGGGGAATACTACTGTATTCCCACCACCATCATCACCCGCCCAAGAACAATATTGCTAATTTTACGAAACAGGGAATTTCTCCGCGCGGCAAGAAGGAAATTTCGGAAGTTTTGCCGACGTTATAATATATATATATATATACCCCGGGCGATGAGAGACGCCCGATCCCGCTGTTTTCCACGTGTATTGTCTCGCTGCAGAGTTCCTTCGCAAACACACGGTTCTCGTAATCTGCCTGCGCGCCGACAATTTCGCTCGCAGCGATCCCAGCTTCATCCGTAAAGTCGACTCACTCGACTCCGCGTACATCCACGATTATATCCTGAGAAGAAAACTCGCGTGGAGAGAAACGACGAAGAGAGCGGCTTCGATCGATCGCGAGCAAATTTTTCCGAGACGAGAGAGGCCCGCGGGGTCTCGGGATATATCGGTAAATTTTCCACCGCCTCATTAATCTCGCGATACCGCGAACGCACCGCGCGCGAACAAACGATAGGCTCCCCGGCGTTTCGCACCCCCTCGTCTTTATTATTTATTCCTCCCCGGGCAATTAAGTTTTTATCGTATTCATCTTCCTCGCTATCGCGGACCCAGCGGCGGGTTCTCGCGTGCTTTCTTACGCGCATGTGAGATGTATGTACACGTACCGTATGTTGAACCGCAAAACTCTTCGCAAACAAGAAGAGAAAGAGAGAGAGAGAGAAAGAGAAAAACAATTTCAGAGCGCGGGGGTGTGCGCGCATAAATTCGCATGAAATATCGTCGTCCTCGAGAGCTCAACGGGATGACTGTGGAATCGTACATACGCGTATGTGTGTATATGCACACAGGGTTACTAGAATATTTATTACATCCCCTGGATAACGTTTTAAGACGATTCCGAGCGCGGTTGAGTACTTTGTTTCTCCTTCTTCCTTCTCTCTCTTTCTCCGTCCCATATGTATGCGTACGTGTGCGTGTGTATGTATACATACATATATGCACCTGTACCACCGACATTTCCTCAGTTTATTTTTCTCTTCGTCACCAACGAGGAAAGTAGCATCTTGTTACGATGCTCCGTTAAAGCGCTTTATCAAAGGGGGATTGAAAAAATTGCTGCTTTTCGAACCATATCGGAAGAAAGGGAGAGGAGAAGAGCGAGTGCAAGGGTGAAACACAGGGGAGGAGAACCAGGAAAATACCGAGAACTCGTTACGTCCATTTGAGAATTTTCCTCATTCTCCCTTTTGTTTGCTTTTCTTTTAGCGTTTCTTACTCCTCATTTCTCTGTTCCTTCCGCTATTGGCGGAACGATCAGATGACTCTCCAACCTCCGGTGTGTTCTCGCTCCTTTCTTTTTCGTCCAGCGGAGAGCATTTCGCGGTGCTCATTTATTCGCATCGACTGTCGACTTCCTGTCAATCTGCGCGACGACTTAACGATATCTCACGGAAACGGAGAGAAAGAAGGGGATTTTTTTTACCTTCCAAATCGCGAAATTCAGTTAAGTCACGTTTTACCGCGGTTAGGTATAGTTTCTTAAAGTGGCAAACACATTGGGTCCTTTGAAAAATTTACGCTCGTCGGGACACGCATCGAGTGTTTTCTCAAAGTTACGTTCGGAAAATGGAACGGTTCGAGAGCGGCGGAATCATGAATCCCTCTTTCAAAGGCCTCGTATCGAGTTTCCGCTTTCTCGTACAGAGAAAGAGAGAGAGAGCGAGATAGGTCGAGCCGGCGTCGAGAGGTCGGCAAATACAAAAAAATCGCATTTCCGCATCGACTTCTAAATGTAAACGATCCTTTACCCCGTCCAGAAGGGTGGAGGAAAAGGCGTACGAGCTATTTCCAATTGCCTGGATACATGAGTAAAAAAAAGCTGCGCGATCTATCAGTGTTTGATACTTCGTCAAGGATAGATGGGATACTTTGATTATTTAAATCGAATGCGATCCTACCTCGAGTCGCTTAATTAGAGCAGGATTGTTCTCTCGTCAGTGGGTTGCGTTGCTTATCCTTACGCTCTCATATCCAAAGTGCCGCAACGTCACGACCGAGATAACAAGACAATGCCAACGTCGCGGTTTTCACGTGATGACGTAGTGTTTTCCACGCGCGCGAAGCTTTTATCATGCGAAAAAAGTGTCACCCTTTCCGCAGCGTCAAAGGGTTCGCGGAGACAGATAAAAGGGAAGAGAAAAGGGAGAGAGAGACAGCGCGCGACAGAGTTAGAAGAGTCGAAGAACTCTCCGTGACCCAGAGAAGCCGGGGGTTGGGTGCATTTCAAAGTTTCCACCGGCGCGGCGCCGGAAATTGGTATAGAAAGCAGATGGCCGACGGTTGACAGGAAGGATATGCGGTTTTCCACACATGTCATCGCGGTAACTTTCCCCTTCCCGTTCACGCCTTTTACTCCCATGCGAGTTTCAGCGCACGCGACAAGTCGAACGTGGCGCGATAATGCGTCTTTCTGTCATTTGTCCGAAAAGCGATGGACCCGGACGGTGGTAGACGAGGTGTAAATCGTGCTTGATACATTCAGGAACAAATAGTCCGTTCAGCCCACAATAGTCGTCCCACATTAAAGATTTTTATTTAAACAGTATCTCTTATGTTCATGGTCCTTATAAAAAGAATTCAAGTATGAAAAATTGTCTTTAAATTTTTTTAAAATTATTTTGATCGTTTTGGGCCTTTCTTTGGATCCTTGACATGTCGATGGTCCAAAGAAAGGATTAAAATGTTTAAAATAACACAATTTTGTTAATATCTATAAGCATAGCCAAGCGGCTCTCATTAGCTTTTTTCGTACCTAAATTTGTATTTATATCAGAGCTCTTTTCAATTTATTATTTTATCTTATAAATAAAATGAATATTTCTCGGATATAATCTACGTGTAGGTAAATATCAAAATTACATGTTTCATAATACTGCAATTCGATAGAATGATGTTTGTCCCAACTCGCGGGAGTATCATTTAGTCTCGAATAGGGGATTCTATCGATCGTCTCGCGTTTTCCGCATTTTCCTCATTTTCAAATGTTGTGTTGTTAAAATCTTACGCTCCAGTTAACGCTTAGCTAACTCATGGTTTCTCTCCATTAATAGTTTTAACTTTTCCAATTAATTACCTATCGTTGTGTACGTGCGCACGCAATTTATTCATTCGTATCTTTCCTCGCGGATAATCAAATCGAAAAGCACATGTGCACTGGATTATAAAGATTCTAAATTATTTTTTAGCTGTTATTACGTATGGTTTTGTAACAATAAACAGCGGTGAACATTCGACGTAGAACAGCATATTGTGCCGAAAATTTATATGCTCCTGTTTAAACAAGAAATAGTGCCTGAGGTCCTATTCTGTAACTCGTATAACGACGATGTCGCTATCGTTAACGTGTCGTTACGCATATATTTTCATATGTCAAAATAGATGTGCAACGACACATTAACGATAGCGACATCGTCGACACGTGTTACAAAATAGGGCCTCTGGAAATTAGTAATGTGAGCAATATTTATCGTTAACAAATAAATACTAGGATATAAATAATGCAACATACGTAACAATCGCTAAAATGTTAAGGATGTTTATCATTATCAAATAAAATGCGAGATACACAGTGCGATATAAATAAAGCAACATATGCGTAAACGCATCCTATTATTCTATCTTATTTTTTTTGTTATATATGAAGATAAGAAACAATGACGATACATTTTAAGACGAAAACGATAATCTTATCTCGAAATCGTAGATAAGAAATCTTTTAAAAATTTTGAATTTGATCTATATACTGTGATACGAGTTATTAAATATTCTTTCAACATTCATTAAATAATCTTTTAGCGCAATTGTAGTTTATTGCAATCATTAATTCGATAAATGTTAAGATTTTACATATAATATCTAATAAAAAATGTATATGCATTTTTTATTAAAATTGATTTTTTTTCTAATGCTTGAAAATATTGAATTTGTAGTTTTATGAAAAATTCAAAATTAGATAGACTATTTTTAATTTTTATAAAATTTTTCAAAACATTTTTTGTGCATATCCAAGTTTTCTGATATTTATAATTATATACTTTGCTTTTTCTCAAGTTTCGAGAGTCGAAAGTTTTCCATAGACTTTAAAATTGTCGATACTTATTCTGCTTATCTTTTTTTCTCTCTCTCCCTTTATCATCGGTTTGTGTCGATGCTGCGATAAAAGTTGTTATATAACGACTGTTTCTTTAATTTGTCCAATTCGCATGCAAAATAAACTGTTTTCACTTAAAGAAATTTAATTGTGCAGTAGAAATCAATCCGATAAGACATCAGATAAAACTTGTTATGACTTGCAATTCATGCGCAATAAAATGCTTGATTCGATGTGATTAAAGTTATTCCAATTAATTGGTGAATTTGCTTTAATTTTAATTTTAATCTTCGATTGATTTACAAAAATCGATACATTTTTAGTAATTTAATTGACAAAATACCTTCATGTATAAATATTGCATGTTGTTTACATGCAATGGTAAATTAAGGCTAACTAATTAACAAAATTTTAAACATTAATCGCCTTGAGAAATGCAAATCTGCAAAACAAAAAACCTCTTCCTTCGAAACAAAATTAATTACTTAGAGACTTAGAGATACGCTGTCGGAAACATACATGGCATTAGACTGATGTGAGAATGTTCTTGCATTCTGTGCACAATTCGATAGTTCGTCACACAAATTACAGTACTCTCGCGTCGCGTACAATTACCCAATGAAGTCGATTGTTTAATTAAAAAACATAAAATACGATGGCCGCTCCGAGCGCGATTCCGGCTATGATGAGCAGGTAGAAAGGTAGGCCGGATCGAACGTATTTCTTTGCCTCTTCCGAGTTGTATTTCGCCACCCAGCCCTCCTTCGGCATTTGATTCGACTTGTCCGACTCGACGAGCACGCCGACTCGGTGCTTCTTCATCAGCTCTATAGCATCGTTCGAATGCCCGACATCGTCAAAATCCTCGGAGGCGTCTATGCCTCTGTGATCCAGCAGGACCTCCTCGCCGCCCGGATGCTCGTTGAGGAAGCTGTGAACGTTGTACACTTTGTCGTGCAGGATGAACAGCATAGTGTCCTTATCGGTGTTCTTCGCGACTTCGCTCCTCGTAAATTGCCTCTCATTCGCCATGTCTCGTTGAGGTTTCGTTCAATTTTTTTTTTCTTCGTACAGTCAGCCTAAAATAAAGAGCATTGTTAGGACTAATGGTTACATTGACATAAAAGATTGAAATATATATATTATATTATTTCTACTACGATTCTTTATATAGCATTTTTATTGGATCGTTCGATACAAGCAGCAAATGTCATTGACAGTAAGTTAAAGCGCAAATGTATAAATGCGTATATACACACATATCGGCAATGTACAATTTCCAGAAAAAGAATTGTAATGTTGCGTCAGTAGATTTAAGACTTACGTCAAAGGAGAATATAGAAAGATCTTCGTACGTCGCATATTGTATACATACAGGAATGTCATGTACGCGCTTCAACGTGTTTGTGAAAAATGAGGCGTCTGTTATAATCAAGTCGAGGTCAGTGGAGACTGATTACGTAACGAGTGTTAGAGAGTCCAGTAGTTATTCTTCAGCGGACCACATGTAGTAAGATAGTTTGGACCGATCTCGTGGATCATAATTTATGCTAATTAGAAGTTATGTTAATCATAAGCCTTTCTAAGTGACTCGGCAAATTATTTCAAGAACCTGATAATAATAAGCGAATACTCGTATGACACGCAATCTACACATCTCGCGATATTAACCAGATGGTAAAAATTGAATTATTTTCATTTCATTTTTATTTATTATTATTCCGGAATATTTGTTTGATCGCTATTTTCTCGAGTATCTTACGTTAAATGGATTTGGATTTATTAGTTGATAGATTGATTCTCTGAAATTTGCATACTCGGACGCTTTGAATAATTTTTTAGCACGCGAAGAAGTACAGGAAGACATTGAACCGAGATTTCCTCGAGAGAAAACTTCGAAAATTATATTTTTATTTTTCACTCTTCAAAAAAAACGAGATTAACATATAATTAATGAAAAATGACAGATCAATCATAATCAAAGTCGTTCGCGTACAGTTGAAATAATATTTTCCTCTTTCTCCGCGATATAATCAAACTTCGTCCGAACCAGGCATGATTAGATAAGTTCGTTTACTTCGGAACTCCATGTTTTCGCGACGAAATACCGATTCGTAATTTCAAACACGTCTCAAACGCAAACACTCGCCCTGCGAGTGGAGAGATCATCATCGACGGGAGAGAGAGAGAGAGAGAGAGAGAGAGAGAGAGAGAGAGAGATCTCCACCGAACAAACAAGATACGAATTCGCAAGAAGTGGATTCGGATCGATAAGATGCCTTTACATTTTTCCTCGAAACAAACGAACCGGTCGAGTCGAATTCGTCCTCCCTAGGGGAGAAAGGAACAGCTCTGAACGAATTCGTTCGCGTGACAGATAATCCAAAATTCGCGAATGTACTTCCACGTCTTCGAACATACCTCCGCTTGCTTCGTTCTCGCGGATAGGTCTCGCGGATAGGGGTCTTTTTAGAAGAGGCCTTTTGTGGATCAGCTGTTATCAAGGCCGTTATTGAGGATAAGACGCGGCCAATCGTTGATTTCCGTCGACGATGACGTCGCACCGCGAGCCTCTTTGCGGAACCGCACTCGCGTAAGCACTGCAGAATGCTTGTTGACCGTGTAGCTTTATGGTCCCCCTCTTCGTATATACGCCATGTCGTGTGTTAGATTTAGCCCCACTGTTCGCTGTTATCCGGCAGCGTTGCCAACCGTGTAATCATCATTCGTAGTTAGATCTTCAATCACGGTCAATGTTCCATGGGTTCAAGTTTACTGCGTAAAAGCATGCGAAACCGGTTCGCGAGAGAGAATGGTGCCGGAGAAATTGCGTAAAAATTAGAAAAAAATTTGTCACGTGTTTTTCTATCGTTTTTTCTTTCTCCTTTCTTCGTGACGAGACCCGATAATGAAATTTTGAATTGTTGCGTTGTATCAGAATTCTATTTCAAGAGGTTTTCGATATCAGATGGCACCAGTGGGATGCTTGCTGATTGTCTATATATATAGTACATATGTGTGTGTGTGTGTACATTTATATAGAAATGGTATTATAAAGTGCCATTCGATAAAACGCATCAAGTATCTATCACAAAATGCCTTCATTCTTCATACCGTGAATCCATTCTCGTGTTTGTACAATTAAACAGATTATTCGTTGACAAAGCAACTCCACCAAATTAAATTTATCGAATTAACGTATTTAGAAATGGCAGTGAATGTACATTTTATTCGTGTTAGCTTCAAAAGAGTAATTATACTTTATCACGTGTAGAGCTCTCACAAAGTAGGTCGAGAAAGGTATTCTCTGTTTCATCAGAAATTTCGCAACAGCAATCGGATCAGATGAAATTAATGAATGAAAATACATTTCTATTGTGTTAACTTGATGGACCATATGGTTAGTACGAAGATTGATAAATAAATTATTTCTTATATAATTGTGTAATTATCTCTAGCTCTTAATCATCCGTGATGACACATGGTCGCGATTAGAGCGAGCGAAACCTTTTGAAACTTGCATTGTAACTTGAAAGCACGCGTAATATGTAAGAATAATAGATTATACTTTCTTGATATTTTTTTATCAGATAGCTTGTATCATTCCTGTTCTGTGGACTCGCGTATTATGTAGCATGACGTTCGATTCATATGCAAAAACGTCTAGTCACGGTGACGCCGCGTATTTATCTGCGTGCATGTCGCAGAGAGATAAGCGCGATAGTCGAGTTGGTCGATCGACGAAGTGTGCATTCACCAGAGAAACACAACTTGACAATATATGTGGAAATATATATAGCGATATACAAATATCAATATTTATTAAGATTTTTCGTAGCAAATATTTCGAATCGAATAGCAGTGATTACGTTTATTATAATTAACAAAAGTTTTTTTTTTCTTTCACGCACACACGTATACATATTCGATATTTCATAATTTTTTGTTATCCGACAAAATGGCAATTTTTTTGTAGTATACAACAAATACTTGTTAATTGATGCACGGTGCATTTCAACATATTTTATAGATATGCTAATATTTTTTTCTAAAAATATTAGCATATCTATAAACTATATCTGATTCACAAAAAGGCGTGTATAATTTTAACATAAATTTTGCATTCGTAAGCTTGTGTCAGAACTAGAGGCCAAAATGAGAGGAGTTACATAAAATGTACCGATGTTTTGTTGAATCATTTCTTTGAATATACTTTTTCAGCGGCCACTTCGTTACAGATTACATTACAACGTATTTTAGTTACAGAAATAATAAAAGAGCTTTTTACTTTTATCTGCAAAATTATTATAAGCAAGTATATTTAGCCGATTTATATATGTATATTTCCTTAATTATCTTTTATCAAAGTGTTACAAAAATATTTACTTAACTTCGCAATAGATGCATATCTCCTTCAGTGCAAAGTTGAAAACAATTTTATATCACTAAAAGTAATAAATTACTTGAGAAACTTAACAACACAAACACAAATAGAAGAGACAAAGCTTCAAAAGCTTAACAAACTTATTCTCGACAGAACGAATTTCGTATAGCATTGCAATACGTAGAATTTTGCTAAAATTAAATATCTGTATTGCGCACATATATATATTCACGTGAAACACTTTAAATTACACAGTCTGATAGTAGAATATTATAGCATAAATTGCGATAGCAACGTAGACTAACAGCATAAGCGACATTAACTTTCCTTTCGTCTGGCGATCATCTTGGCCGTATCCCGTTGATTTTTTATCTGCTTAAAGAAGAAAATATTTCTTAAAGCATATTGACACTGAGTGAGAGAAGAACGATTTATGTCTATTGTTTCCACTAGGGCAGGAATAAAATTATTATAATAATTATCTTTGTAAATGATTATGGTATATTCTTATTTATCTCACTTTATCGTTTATCGTAATCACGTTAAAGTGTTTTTAATTTGAGGGAAGATATATATATATATATATATATGAATTTAAAAATAAAATTGCCAATAATAATCATCAAAGAACAAGAAAATCTGATATATTTTATCTGTATAAAACGCTGATATGGAATCTGTGGATTTTTGCTGAGATTAAAATTGCAATAAAGTAGAAAAGAACCTGTTATCGCATCTGCACTAGTTGTCTCTGATTGAACCGCGCTCCTCTGATTCGTTACTTCTCCAATTTTAAACTTATTCCGAAGTAGTTTCGCCTCTTCAGAATGACCGATGCTCTCGAAATGATCCGTTGCATCTTGCCCCGCTAACTCCAGCAGTATGTCCTCGCCGCCAGGATGTTCCGACAGGAACGACGTGATGTTGTAAACATTCTCGTCTATTATTATCCACAGATCCTGAGCGTTATTGTGCAGGGCAACTTCCTCGATCGTGTATTTATTCATTGTGGTTCGCGATGCTGAGGAGAAAGATCGTAAAAAAAAAAAGGAAAAATTATTTACTCGAAAAAGCTCGACGGTGAAATGTCTCTTTTGCGTTCTACTTTTCACTGTGTGTAATTTTTGCGCGATCTATTTTTCTTTCCCGACACAACAGTGGAATATATTTGATATAAAAGTTCATTTTTTCTCTTCACCTTGGAACAAACGCACGCGAGATCTATTTTCGAGATGTCGATCGGATCGGGATGGCACTTTGAAAGGGAAAACAGGTCGCGTATATCGGACAGAGATGAGTTCCTCGACCAGACCAGGTCGCGTCTTCGTCTCCTCGCGCGTTCACGGAGTCACTGATCCGGCCAGTGGCTTCATTTCCTTTCGCCTGTCGCGGATGTGATGTGTCGATGGCGAAAGACGGGTTTCTCGTACACGTATTTGAACGTCGCGCACTTACATTTCACGCTCGGTTCCGGTACGAACGGTGACTCGCCCGCGGCGAGTTCTCAGCGCATGTTTTTTGGCCTAAATAAAACCGCCAACGAAAGGAAAAAAAAAAAAAAAAAAAAAACGCGGACTCAGGCGATATCGAGCGGTCGTCGTGCCTTATATTTACTTTACAACTCTTATACCATCGTCCGTATTTCTAGGCCGACGTAAAGCGATTCGTTGTGTAACATTCCCGCTTTTTTTAATTAATATTCAATCGATCGATGATATTCGTTCGTTTCAGTTCGTGTATAACCGTCAAAAGTCTCTATCGACTATCGATCGTACCTATCTAGTTCGCAATGTCGAGGAATGTAAATTTTAATCTACTAATCTGGACGTCGGGCACGAACCTCGGGATCTATATTTGTCGAAATTTCAGAAAGCTTGGAACTCCACAAATACTTTGGCGATACGTTTCATTTAACTCGAGACCCGGAGTCCAAGTTTTTTATATGTACAAAGATCACACACAAGGAATTTGTATCGGAGCTTACCTGAAATTCTGAAAAAGAAATTTTGAAGGAGATGATTGTGTTGCGATATAATACACGTCTTCGTACGTCGAAATATACTCGTATAATTCTCTGCAGGCACTGTAATAGTAATAGAGCTAACCGACTGGCTCTCTTTCCCGACAAACTCTGCGTTATCGATGCGTAGATTTACATACATAAATTTTACGATCTCATGAAAATGTATCAGGCGATACATTCGTATTCAGTTTCAATAATGATATTGCAGAATACAGGCTCGCGATAGGTGAAAATGTCACGGTGGTATAATAATAATAATTAATGAATCTTGTGGAAATATTATTTTTGACTTATTTTTGACTTTATAATTGATAATTACCAAATTTTCCAATTCAACTTCACGCGTAAGTAGAAATTATACTTGAATTTAAAGAATTTAGAAGAATCCTAATTCATAGATAATAAAATAAAATAGATATCGATATAATATTCGAGATGGTTAACTCTCGTGTATGCTGCATGTACAGGGTGTATCAGACCACCCGTCCACCCCTTTTATTTTGCAAACGGCTCAAAATTATGAAAAACCGCGAAATACGTGTTTGATTATTTCGAGAGTCTACTCTTTTAAGGGGGTTTTGATGGTTGTCCCCCCAAGAAGGTACCCCAGGGGGACCCCAACTCAAAAATTTTAAATGGAATTATTCATATTGTAGTATATCGTTTGAAAAGGCTTAAAAAAAGAAAATTTTTGGCGCAAACCGGAGATTGATACGTTGACCTATTTAGAAGTTATTTAGAATCAAAGTTCAAAATAGGTCAATTTCAAAAAATTATTACTACCATTTGGAAAATCTTAAAAAAAAACGTTTGAGGTGTGAACGTGTTCGTCTTTTTAAGGCCCCTGGTACCTTGCCGACTATGTCGGAATCGTGACGAGAAAACACACGCTAAAAATTTTTAGATGCCATTTCTAAATAAAAACATATTTGCATAAAATAACACTTAAGATCTCTTTAATACACTTCTAAAAAACGCTGAAAACTATCCTTTTCCCTTTATAATCAATCAACAGCTGTAAAATGTAATATTACGAGGCCCAGTCCGTCTGGTCTTTGCACATGCGCAGTCATTCCACATGTCAAAATCTGATATCTCGATCATTTTACGGTTGTTGATTGACTGTCAAAAGAAAAGAATAGTTTTGGTCGTTTTTTAGAAGTGTATTAAAGAGATCTTACGTGTTATTTTATGCAAATATGTTTTTATTTAGAAATGGCATCTAAAACATCTCAACGTGTTATTTCTCGCTTCTGACGTCACGATTCCAATATGGCCGCGGTGAGCACCCAGGAGCTTTAAGTCTTTTCCATAAAAAAATTCAGATTTGACCTTGACGTTTTTTCAGTTCAAAAAATAAATTCAAACAACTTGTTAAATTCATGTCTTGCTTGGATTTCTTTTTCAAATTGAAAAAAAACCTTCACGATCAAATCTCAATTTTTTATGGAAAGGACTTAAACAGACGAATACATTTACATCTTAAACGTTTTTTTAGGATTTTCCAAAATGGTAGTAATGATTTTTTGAAATTGGCTTTTGTTGAACTTTGATCCGAAATAACTTCTGAACGAGTCAACGTATCAACTTCCGATTTGCGCCAAAAATTTTCTTTTTTTATGCCTTTTCAAACGATATACTACAATATGAATGATTCCATTTAAAATTTTTGAGTTGGGGTCCCCCTGGGGTACCTTCTTGGGAGGACAACCATCAAAACCCCCTTAAAAGAGTAGTCTCTCGAAATAATCAAATACGTATGTCGCGATTTTTCATAATTTTGAGCCGTTTCCAAATCAAAAGGAGTGGACTGATACACCCTGTATATATAGTTGACACAAATGTTGAAATTAGTATCGAGCGAAATTGTCAACGGGTTTAGCGTTTACATAAGTGCAGTTGGCGGCGCGGAACTTGCCGCAGCGATGGAAGTTTGTCGCATTGAATTGAATAGAGCGATTCATGTTTAGATTAGTTCATCACGCCGCTCGTAATACCGTGGAAGTTTGCAAACTCCAGACTTCTGCCACGGATGCCACTGCGGCGGAGGACTGTTAGGCAAGTGCGAATTTGGGCGCAGTGCAGCTTATTCTCACAAAGCCGTGTTCCCCCGTATGGTTATGCCGCCACTTCGAGGACTTTGAAGTCCTTTGGATCTGTTCGCGTCGAATTGCCCACAAGCCTATTAAGGCTATCTTAGTCTTCATTTTTTCGTTTCTATATAATAAAATTTTCTTTGTGTAAATGTGGGTATTATTATATTATTTGTATTAAAAATATATATATATATATATATATATTTAATAAAACACATATTTATACAAAATGCGCGAAATAGGAAAACTTTTATTAAATAAAAATAAAAGATAGTTTTATTCTTAATTAATTAAACTTAATTAAAGAAAATACGAGATAAGATGATTAGAGATATATAATCAAAGTTTTACGTGGCTGGGGTAGCATATTATTTCAAGTTCGCGACCTTGAAACTTCGGGTAATCATTAATTATCTTCGGCTCTTGAATATTCAAGAAAATCAACTCGCGGAGAAAGTCCCGCTATATCGTGGGAAGTTTCGAAAGTCCTGAAACTTTTGGAAAATTGAAAATCTATAGTCACGACGCGATCTCAGAACGATCGAGAGATCGTATCACGAAGAATTTCTCATCATCAATATATTTCGTGTACAACGTATCGTTCCCGATTTAACGTTCGTCCGAAAAATAATCTCTTTTCTCGTTCATACGAGGAAAGCAATCGCACACTCTCTCTCCCCGATGATGCAGCCTATGCTGCTATTTACGGCATGTTGCCTCTTTCAAAGGACGATCGATCTACGTTGTTCGTTTCAAGTTTCCGATATCGAATGTCAGAGGATGGAAGTCCGGGCCATCAGGCGAAGCAGAAGTTTCTTTCGAGAATCCTTCGGGACGCCTTGTGTTCGCAGGAGAAACGCGAGTCAACAAGCACTACAACGAGAAGCTTTCATCTTCGCCTTTTATTTTTCCCTTCACCTCCCTCGGAGTTTCGTCGATTAATTATCAAAGTCGCACTGCCGGTTCCTCCGCGATAAATCTCGCTTTGGCATTACGGTACATAAATAAGACGCTTTAGCTCCCTGTTTAAGCTCGAGAGATACGTTTCCGGCTAGCTAATAAAAACTTAATATCAATCATGTACTCGCGAATGGAAATAATGCAGAAGGAAATGGAATGCAAAAGTGATACTGTAAAAAATCGTCGAAAAATAATATATAATATAATATGCCGCGAAAATACAATATTCGATCAATTTACCAATTTGTTGAACGATCCTGTCGCGCCTGTGTAAGAATCTCTCTGTTTATTTCCATTTCCATCCGAGATTAATCCGACAGTTTCGGACGCGCACAGATATCTGAATTAATTAATTTGATTAAAATCATATTTAGCTCTCGCCGGAGGCGCGTGTATCGTGTAAACACTGGTGCTGCTCGATGTCGTTTATCAATTTTTTCCCTTCGAATCTCGGCAGATTTCGGGACGGAAAATTACGCGTGACGCTTTTTTTTTAATTTTATTTCTCTTGCGAGCATTTGAATTTCATTGACCGATTATAAGCACGTCCGAGTGTTTTTATAGTCTTTATAGTGTTTTTAGAGTTTTATTATAGTCGACCTTTATTTTCATTGAAATGAAGCGGATATATTGTCTTGCCTCTCTCTCTCTCGAAAAAAAAAAGAAAAAAACATGCAATTTCTTGCCTCGTGAAACTGAGACGATTAAACTGCCAGAGGTATAAATTGCATTTATTTTTTCCGCCCTCTTTCTTCCTCTACTTTTTTATACTTTATACATATACATGTATCCCTCTCTCGAGTCTATCACTTCGGGATTAACGTTGCATCCAGCCTCCTCCCCCTTCCCTGTTACCGGACGTCTGCATCGGAAACGTTTGAATGGACCTGTACGAGATTGGTAGGAGGGATTCAGGTAAGGGGAGGGAGGGAGAGGGAATTGCTTTGATCTGCGTAATTAAACGGCGTGATTTCTCCGCACAATACCGATGGTTGCCGGACATATACACACTTTGTGTACATACATACATGCGCACGGATTAGATCGTTATCTGTTTTGGATATTTCGCGTATACAGCTGTCGATATTATCGGCAATTTTTCGCTCTTTGCGTTATTCGCATCAAAGCAATCTCCGGATGTCCATCCTGTATATACATATGTATACATCGTCACTGTCTGTCGGTTTTCATTGTCCCCGCACTCGTATAAATGTACTTTGGCGTAACGCAACGTTTCATCACGTGCCTGTTATCTTTGGAAGTTTCGATTATTATTCTTTTTTTTTCTTTTGCCTCTTTGTTTTCACGGCGCGGAGAGACGACAAGTCGAAAGCTAGCCGGAGAAGGATTTGGGGGACCAACCGACGTGCTGCACTTAGCCGTCTCGACGTAGCGTGATCACAAGATCCGAGAAAGTGGTCTACTACGTTGGGTAGACTATGTTAAGCGACTATCAGCACGCGATCTGACCATTGTCGTCTCGAGGTATTACTTAAAAGTCTTCGCGACAAAAAGAACGGGGTGTAGATTAGCGTAGCGACCTAACGAAAACATTCGAGCATCGTTAGGTCGTTAACTAGGGGTGAAAGTTGTGAGAGAGAAAGAGACTCGAGAAAGTCGACAAACTCATGTGGTACTGACGTGTAATTAAAAAGAAAGAGCTTTTATTAAGTTTATCAGCTGATATGGGCGACATCAGCCGAGATTGCACAATCGATCAATAGACGAAAGAATCGACGAAAGTATGAAATCAAGTATAATCGTATGTAAAAGAATTCTTTGGTATATGCAAAAAAACGCGTTATCCGGAATAAGTACAAAACTTTCTTGTTAGTTGAAGAACCGTTATCTACTCGAATCCTTTCAACTTTCCGACTATGATGGAAGTTTTGGGTATCAATCCCCTCGATGCAAATCGATGCGCGAAAAGTTCTCCAAATTCTACCTATCCCGATCCTCGAGTGGCTGTCGTACAACGTCGTCTAACGCGCTCGAATATCTTTTGTGTTCCAGAAAACCGGAGCCAGGATCAAGATCTACTCCAACACCTGCCCCCGCAGCACGGATCGTCTCATCAGCATCTGCGGGAAACCCTCGACGTGCATCGAATGCATACGCGAATTGATCGCCACCATTAAGACCGTAAGTAGTATATATACCGCGCGAGATCATGACTTTCCTATAAATCGCTCGGTTACATCCGCTACATCCTGCACGTACGAATGCGATCCTTTTTGTTAAGCGCGGATGATTTGTTTCGTATCCTCCTACCACAGAGTATCTCGATATTCCTATCTTCGATATTCATCTATAATCTCCCAGATGATGTCAAGTATGAGATATATATAAAAAAAAGATTCTTCCAATCGTTTATGCAAAGCTTTCGCTCTATTTACGATACACCAGGTGTATCACCAGGTCAGAAGAGTAATATCGCGCCTTTATTTTCCAGTCACCGCTGAAGGGTGTGAACAACCCTTACGATCCGCACAACTTCGACGATTTCTATGCCGACGATTATGGCGGCTACGGCAACGCCGATGGTAATCAGGGCAAGGTCGGCGGATTTGGCGGACCTGGTGGTCGCGGTGGTGGCGGCAGCGGTGGCGGAGGAGGCGGCGGCGGCGCCGGGGGCGGCGGCGGCGGCGGGATGCCGCCGAGACGCGACAATCGCAGCAGCGGCCCCGGTGACATGAACCGCGGCTTCCCGCCGCCACAGAGAGGCGGCCCGCGCGGCGGAGGTGGCGGCGGCGGCAGCGGCGGAATGTCCGGCGGCCCACCGGATCGCGGTTACGGGGGTAATTCGCGTGTAGGCGGCGGTGGCGGAGGCGGCTACGACGGCGGCCGCGGAGGCGGTGGATACGGCGGCGGCGGCGGCGGCGGCGGTGGTGGCGGTGGCGGTGGTGGCGGTGGCGGCGGCGGCGGCGGAAACCGAGGCGGACCGCCACCCTACGGCGGCGGAAATTACAACAACGGTAAGGAGGAATTCTTTTATCGATGATCCATAGAAGCTTTGGCGACCGGATCTTGATTCTTTAACATTTCAATCGAGGAAGAAAAATCGCGTTTCTTTAATCGCGAGATAGAAAATATTAAAATATATCATTGGAGATTGATATGCGTTGAGATACGGATGACGAACGTTCCGTTAAATCGTCGTATGTCGTCGAAATTTATATTCGAGGATCCGCATACCCAGCGTGAAACACGAGTCCATTAATTTTTTCTTTTTGTCGCAGGTGATGGATGGGGAATACAAGGAGGCGCGCCTAATGGCCTAGGTGGCGGCGGTAACTTGGGGATGGGTGGCCCACCTATGGGTGGAAACAATCAGGGCAACCAGGGCAACATGAGCGGAAACAAGACCAGTACACAAGTCACCATTCCCAAAGACGTAAGTCGATTAATATTATTAATCTAATGCTTATCGTATTTTTATTTCTGTATTCTTGATGAAGATACAATGTTTAACAATAATCGTCGTATCTTAGATATTGAATTTTACTTGCTCTTAGACTATATGTTGAAGTGTGAGAGAGGCCTGATTTACAGAATTTCTTGTTTGCAGTTGGCCGGAGCCATAATTGGCAAAGGCGGTGCGCGGATCAGAAAAATCAGGTCCGACAGTGGTGCTGGAATAACTATAGACGAGCCACTGCCCGGCAGTAATGATCGTATCATCACTATTACCGGGATTTCCAGTCAGATACAAATGGCCCAGTACCTGCTGCAGCAGAGGTAATTATATTACAACGTATATTCTTATTATATACTAATGCTATATAAACGTAGGTATTCGCTTTTCATTTCATGTAACATTAAACGCTACCCTTATATTACATAACTTGGTAAAACTTGGAATCAAACACATTTACTATTAAATAGCGTCGCTAAATAAAAATGGGAAAGCATATTACGAAGCATCGATATTTATATAGCGTAACATATTTAAACATGTACCATTCTTTTAATTACATGATAAAAATTGTGCGATATAAAAGCTTGTGATACATGATATTGTAATAAATATTGTTCTGTGCCGCTATTTTGCTATGATTTTGCGGAACTTTGCATAAAATCTTTGATAATGATATAAAGAAAATATTGTTAAAATAAAATCGAAGAAAGGAGAAAGAATCCACGAATACATAATATACATACCTTGAATCTCGAGAGATGTAAACACGTGTTATCAGATAAAGTCAATTTACATGTATTATAAATAATCAGCCTGTGAATGATACACATCGTGGTATTCATACTCTTCGATTTTATATGGCGTATCCGATTATCGGAGTCGATTCTCCTCCGCCGTTCTCGCACGATTCTTCGTACTTCATCCGCTTATAACCGGCATCGGGTCATCTCACCTCACCTCCAGGAACTAACACAATCCGACTAACCAAACAAACGGAGGCGAATGTAACAAACTCGCAATGGTGAAGGAGGAATCGAGACGGAGAGAGACGAACGAAGAAAGGAAAGAACGACGCGCTAGAGAGTCTCTAGTTCAGCGTGAAGGAAAAATGGAGCCCCGTTGTATGGAAGACTAGTGATTTTGTTGTTCTACTTTCGATGTAACAAGGAATCACTAATCATCCTACAAAGGCGCTCACGAACGTCGCCTCCCCCAAGACCTGCTTTCGGAACTAACATCATCCCCGCTACGCTCCGTTTGCTCATCGATGCGCCGACTAATTTCGTTCAACTAAAAGTAGCCTTTTATAACAAATGCTTATATAATCATTTAATAATGGAGCCGTGAAGAAGTGATGTAACATTTTATTCATAATCGAATAACACACATAATCCATTTTTATTCTTGACATATACTAATATAATTAAAGCTTCGAGCGCTATCACTGCGTCATTATTCGCTATATATTTATAGCATCGTTCAGATATCATTAAATTAAGGCTTTTCATATCAATTGTCGTTTAATCTCAACTTGCGTAACGTCAGATGCTTGCATTCTTGTCATTTTGCATTTTCCCGTAATTTTTTATGAAATTACTTTTGAAAATAGCTCCTAAAAATTCTAGAAATTAATATATATCAGGGAAAAGAAATATATGCTACATATATATCATTCTAATTCCTTCATCTTTCCTCTATTTCAAATTCTAATCTACTCGTCGATCTTCGATTGAATGAAAATTTCGTTATTTTTTCTGTTTCAGCGTGCACGAGAATGCAGATCATTACTAAGCCATGGTTGCATTCGGGGGAGGGGGAGCCAAAGATACGTTTTTGTATTTTTTTTTTTTTTTTTTTTTTTAGAAATATTTCTTGGGTAAATATGTAAACACTGAGAAAGAGTGGAAACTGAAACAAGTACACACGTTGACATGCATCCACGGAAACAACTTCCGGCAAAGCTGCTACGCGCAGAAGGATGTGATAGAATTTTACACGCACCACACGTGAATCAATCACCCTCTCCCAGGAAGAGAAACGCTTAAATGGTCTATGCTAACGCGACCTTGATGCAGCGAGATACTGTTCTCAAGGATGGTAGCCGCCCATCGCAGCCTGCAAAGTAAATTTGATCTATGAATCGAGTACCGCTAACATTTTCGATGTCGGCCTTTTTTTAGTATAGAACTCTCTTATTTGTATCGTGTTCGAGGCACATACACATACACTGTCGATGTGACAGCGGGGGGGTTTCAAACTGGCGAGCAATCGCACCGTGTTCCCCGATGTTAGCATTCCCGAGAAAACGTATTTATCGCTTGAAAGAAATCCAAAGAATGATCCCTTCTCTCTACCGTAATAGCGCGAGCTGTTTTACGGCGAGACATCGTATATATATATCTCCCTCTTTTTCTCTCTTTTTTTTTTTAATTATCGTTAGATCTTGTTCCCTTTCATCCGACGGAATTAACGTTTCAATTTCGAACTATATAATAGTGTGTTAACGAATGATCGAGACGCTGGCGCGAGACAGCCAATTTGAAACCGTTTACGCGCGTAAGCGACTCCTGAACATCGAGACCTGACAACGCACACTTTTTTCTCATTACGTTTTCTTTCCAGCTTTTTGATAAATTCTTTACAAATTTTAATCCTATTGAAGTGTAAGAGTAAATGCGAAATAGAGTGAATGCGAGGGCAACAGTGTCGGGAGCGAGGAGGTCGCAGCGACGAAGAACGAGAGAGAAAGAGAGAGAAAATAAGATTTCACAACTAGGCAAATATATTTGCAAGAGAAAAGAAGCAAACAAAAAATATATCGCGAAAAGAAACTGTACATAAGACCCACTAACCATCCTTTCCCCTTAATTGCCGCATACACCGTTTCTCTGCTGTTGCATTATTATATATTATTATTATATAGTTACTATATATTGATTATTATTACCATACACGATTTATATTGATAAGGATATCTTTTACGTTATTATATCCCACCCTAAATCTGTACTAATCATACCTTTATCTATAGGGAACGCATAAGCGGCGTTCTTAGTGTTATAATTAGTAAGAGTAATTAGGTTTAAGGAAGAGACAAGTAAGTAAGAGTATATGGGGGGGGGGGCACCATCGGCGAAGAGGGAACCAAACGGTTTAGGGAACGATAAAATCGATAATATTGAATCTGCAACGAAGTCTGTTATGTATTAGTAATATATCTCGGTAAAAATGTATCATGTCCGATTTATTTTTTGATTTTCTGATGAAGCGTGCTTCTTTTCAGTTTGTTTCTCATTCGCCTCTATAGTTATTTTTCTATTATATATTGTACAGAAAACACTCCTCTTGCGCGAGAGAAACGTGAGATGTAGATTACCGAGACGAGTTCACACGACGCTGTTGCCGCAGCTAAAATCCTTTATCACGATCACACCCTCGTCGATGTGTGAAATCTTCGATTCGAGAAAAAAAACTTCACACAAAGATACGACGACTGCAGCAGTTTCAAAAGTAACACATACGCCGAATTCGACGTATAACATAATCTGTAAATATATACTTGTACCGTAGAAATGGCACTACTATCTTGTGAAAACGCAACTCTGCGCTCGAGCGATTGTATTTTTTAACAAGTATAGGCGGCCGTATAGGTAATTTTTTCTAAGTGCAATTAATTAAAAACAATTGTACCGAAAAAGCGTTATCTAGTGCAGCCGTTCGAGCGATCGTGATTGAAAGAACCGCCCCGAGGAATAGCAAATTTAATTCTCGCGCTAACGTTGGAGGGTTACGCGATTGTCATTGACGCATATACCGGACTGTACAACCCTTGACCTTGATAAAAAAAAAAAAAGAAGAAGCTGTGGTCAATATAACACTTAACGATCGCCGTTTCCAGTTGTCCCCGCTACCGATGGTCGACCCCGCGTTAATTCGTAATATTACCCTTTCCTCTCTCTCTCCAAACCCTGAATACGTTTAGGTCAGTAGTCCAGTCACTACCCCTTTCCCGATCTCCCTCTTTCCCCCCTTGCTTCCCTTCTCACCGGGGTACTTACAAAGGGCATTTTTAAGCGTCTTGTCCGCGTGGCAGAGTGTTCATTACAGATGACACCGATGACCCCCTAGACTCGTCATATGCGGATTTATACATGTAGCGGTTCGATCAAAGAGATATACGTTCGGGATAAGATGCCGTATCATGTATGGAATTATTTCATCGATGCGCCCTACTTTGCGTAAATCTGCGTGTGCGATAAGTCTTATATAGATTTAAAAATGTCCCATATTCTTCACAGCAAGATTGCGATCGACTGTTCACAGAAGAACTACTGCGACTTTTTGCAATGAGAATTTTTCATTTTATATATACATAATATTATATATATATATATAATTTTTTTTATATATAATATAGTTATTTTTTAGTTCGCACACTGCATCATTGTTCAAATTCGTATCCAGAATACGAAGAGAGATTTGATTTTTTTTCTCCTGATCTAATACGTTGTGTTACATTATGTGTATTTATTTTGTATCTTTTAAAGAGAATTAGATCGACAAATATTATTGAATTATTTCAACGTTAGAAAACATAGAAGAAAAAAAACGTTGATCTGTGAACAGTTTTGCGGAATCGCCTCGGTTCGCCAAAGTTTATACGGGAATCTTTTTTTTTTTTTTTCATTGAATTTAAAATTCGAACAGGCGTGCGCGACCCCTGCAAACGAGAGAAACTGAATCAAAATTGATCCCGCGTGAAAAAGCTTCGTCCGCGTGTATGCATTTTTCGTTTAACACACTTGTTAACTATAATCCGTTTCACACTATACGACGAGAGGCACGTAAGCACGCGTGTGTGTGTTTGTGCGTGTATGAATGACAATAGTATGAGAGAATGCGTGTATAGATGCCTGTTCGAGTGCATATGGAGGAAATATATTGATGCCAGATATATATAAACCGATTATTACAGAGAGAAAGAGATTCGGGCTTTTGGAAGGTAAAGATAACGTGCGAGCATCATGATCATAAGTGAGGGAGAGAGAGCGAGAGAGAGAAAGAGAGCGCTATACACTCGTTCGTATCACGATGTGTGTACTGTATAAGATATACAGTTTACAATTATTTGTAACGGATACTTTTTATTTGTCAAATAAAAGTTAGTACAAATGCGCTTTTTTTCCTTTTCACCCGATCGACCATCAAGTTAAGTGCTGTTCTTTCTGCGACCTAATATTCGATATTATAATGAAAGTATCTCTTTTCATTAATAGTTATAAATAAAATGCGTAGAAAAAGTGCTCTGTCAGATATACACATATTCAGAGCTAAATGTACGATGAATTTATCAAACTAGAACAACACAAGCGCGCGCTACGCGCGCGCCATTCTTCGGTTTTATGTTTATTAAAAAATAATATAAAATTTGTTTAAACTCGATTAATATTTTTTCATAGAAATCAACTGATTAAAGCGTTAATTTGGTAATTAAATTTTAAAATAATATGTTAAAATATTAAAATAGTAAAATGTTGTAAAATTGTAAATAATATGTTATAATATCTTATTCTCGGTTAATATTTTTTGATGGAAATCAGCTGATAACTTTCAAAAATATTAATCCAGTTTAAAGTATTATAACATATTTAAAACTAATATTATTATTTTTTTAAATTTTATTTTGAACAAACTGTCAAACTGCTAATTCTCGCGATAACAGCATCTCGATGCTACGAATATAACATACAACGCGAATCTTGACAGCCAATAAGCATCGCAGAAAAGCGACAACAATAAGCTTTGATATATGCGAGTATCGATTTTACATATCTTTTTTAGAAAAGAAAATAATTCAACCTTTTTGTCACGCAATTACTCTGCCATGAGCATAAAATATTAAATTCGAGTCAAAAATAATAAAATAATAACTCGCACTTTATATATCGTAATTTTATTATGCGCAAAGTAAGAATGTAGAGAAATTAAGTAGTACGAGTCAACAATTTCTCAGTACGCCTTTTCGTCGCGCAATCATTTAATCATTAACATAAAATTATAAATGCATGAATAGTGTATTGTTTGCAGATTATTTTGGTACCATAAGCATACCAGCGTAGTACCTTTTTAGTCTAATATACGTAAAATGAATCCGCGGCGTATGGGATCCGCGGCTTAAAAATTTTAATTTTCAGTATTTTAAAACGCGCCAAAAATTATTCGTTTACATATTTCAACAGCACATTGCCTGCACATTATGATGGTACCATCACCATACCAGCCTACAAACTTTTTGGTATTATATACGTAATATAATTGTGCGCCGTATGGGATCCGCGGCTTAAAAATTTTAATTTTCAGTATTTCAAAACGCGCTAAAAATTATTCGTTTACATATTTCAACAGTACATTGCCTGCACATTATGATGGTACCATCACCATACCAGCCTACAAACTTTTTGGTATAATATACGTAACATAATTGTGCGCCGTATGGGATCCGCGGCTTAAAAATTTTAATTTTCAGTATTTTAAAACGAGCCAAAAATTAATCGTATATAAGTTTCAATAGTGTATTGTTTGCAGATTATTTTGGTACCATAAGCATATCAGCGTACTACCTTTTTGATCTAATAAACGTAAAATGAATCCGTGTCGATTGGGGTCCGCGGTAAAAAAATTTAAATTTTCAATATTTTTAAACAAACCAAAAATTAATTTTTCATAAATTTTAACTGTACATTGTCTGCACATTATGTTGATACCATTAACATACCAGCCAACAAACTTTTTGATTTAATATACGTAATATAATTGTGCGCCGTATGGGATCCGCGGCTTAAAAATTTTGGTTTTCTATATTTTAAAACGAGCCAAAAATTAATCGGATATAAGTTTCAATAGTGTATTGTTTGCAGATTATTTTGGTACCATCAGCACACCAGCGTACTACCTTTTTGGTCTAATATACGTAAAATGAATCCGCGCCGTATGGGGTTCGCGGGTAAAAAATTTTAATTTTCAATATTTTAAAGCGAGCCAAAAATTAATCTTTCATATATTTCAACAGTACATTGCCTGCACCTCAAAAATTCATCGATTATACATTTTAATAGTACATTGATTACAGAATTATTTGGTATCAAGCAGACACCAGCGTACAAATTTTTTAATACGATAAACATAAAATAAGGATGCGTCGCATAGGGTCAGCGGCATAAATGTATTAATTTCTAATATTTTAAGACGAGCCAAAAATTCATCGATTATACATTTTAATAGTTCATTGATTACAGAATCTATTGGTACCAAGCAGACAAGAGCGTACAAACTTTTTCATTAGCTATACATAAATTAAGGATGCGTCGCATAGGGTCAGCGGCATAAATGTATAAATTTCTAATATTTTAAGACGAGCCAAAAATTCATCGATTATACATTTTAATAGTACATTGATTACAGAATCTTTTGGTACTATGCAGACACCAGCGTACAAATTTTTTAATACGATAAACATAAAATAAGGATGCGTCGCACAGGGTCCGCGTCAAAAAAGTATCGATTTCTAATATTTTAAGACGAGCCAAAAATTCATCGATTATACATTTTAATAGTACATTGATTACAGAATCTTTTGGTACCAAGCAGACAACAGCGTACAAACTTTTTCATTTGCTATACATAAATTAAGGATGCGTCGCATAGGGTCAGCGGCATAAATGTATTAATTTCTAATATTTTAAGACGAGCCAAAAATTCATCGATTATACATTTTAATTGTACATTGATTACAGAATCTTTTGGTACCATGCAGACACCAGCGTACAATTTTTTTAATACGATAAACATAAAATAAGGATGCGTCGCACAGGGTCCGCGTCAAAAAAGTATCGATTTCTAATATTTTAAGACGAGCCAAAAATTCATCGATTATACATTTTAATAGTACATTGATTACAGAATCTTTTGGTACCAAGCAGACAACAGCGTACAAACTTTTTCATTTCCTATACATAAATTAAGGATGCGTCGCACAGGGTCCGCGTCAAAAAAGTATCGATTTATAATATTTTAAGACGAGCCAAAAATTCATCGATTATACATTTTAATAGTACATTGATTACAGAATCTTTTGGTACTATGCAGACACCAGCGTACAAATTTTTTAATACGATAAACATAAAATAAGGATGCGTCGCACAGGGTCAGCGGTAAAAAAGTATCAATTTCTAATATTTTAAGACGAGCCAAAAATTCATCGATTATACATTTTAATACTACATTGATTACAGAATCATTTGGTACCAAACAGACACCAGCGTACAAATTTTTTAACTTGATATACATAAAATAAGATTGCGTCGCATAGGGTCAGCGGCATAAATGTATTAATTTCTAATATTTTAAGACGAGCCAAAAATTCATCGATTATACATTTTAATAGTACATGGATTACAGAATCTTTTGGTACCATGCAGACACCAGCGTACAAATTTTTTAAACGATAAACATAAAATAAATATGCGTCGCATAGGGTCAGCGGCATAAATGTATTAATTTCTAATATTTTAAGACGAGCCAAAAATTCATCGATTATACATTTTAATTGTACATTGATTACAGAATCTTTTGGTACCATGCAGACACCAGCGTACAATTTTTTTAATACGATAAACATAAAATAAGGATGCGTCGCACAGGGTCCGCGTCAAAAAAGTATCGATTTCTAATATTTTAAGACGAGCCAAAAATTCATCGATTATACATTTTAATAGTACATTGATTACAGAATCTTTTGGTACCAAGCAGACAACAGCGTACAAACTTTTTCATTTGCTATACATAAATTAAGGATGCGTCGCACAGGGTCCGCGTCAAAAAAGTATCGATTTATAATATTTTAAGACGAGCCAAAAATTCATCGATTATACATTTTAATAGTACATTGATTACAGAATCTTTTGGTACTATGCAGACACCAGCGTACAAATTTTTTAATACGATAAACATAAAATAAGGATGCGTCGCACAGGGTTCGCGTCAAAAAAGTATCGATTTCTAATATTTTAAGACGAGCCAAAAATTCATCGATTATACATTTTAATAGTACATTGATTACAGAATCTTTTGGTACCAAACAGACACCAGCGTACAAATTTTTTAATACGATAAACATAAAATAAGGATGCGTCGCACAGGGTCCGCGTCAAAAAAGTATCGATTTCTAATATTTTAAGACGAGCCAAAAATTCATCGATTATACATTTTAATAGTACATGGATTACAGAATCTTTTGGTACCATGCAGACACCAGCGTACAAATTTTTTCATTTGTTATACATAAATTAAGGATGCGTCGCATAGGCTCAGCGGCATAAATGTATTAATTTCTAATATTTTAAGAAGAGCCAAAAATTCATCGATTATACACTTTAATTGTACATTGATTACAGAATCTTTTGGTACCATGCAGACACCAGCGTACAATTTTTTTAATACGATAAACATAAAATAAGGATGCGTCGCACAGGGTCCGCGTCAAAAAAGTATCGATTTCTAATATTTTAAGACGAGCCAAAAATTCATCGATTATACATTTTAATAGTACATTGATTACAGAATCTTTTGGTACCAAGCAGACAACAGCGTACAAACTTTTTCATTTGCTATACATAAATTAAGGATGCGTCGCATAGGGTCAGCGGCATAAATGTATTAATTTCTAATATTTTAAGACGAGCCAAAAATTCATCGATTATACATTTTAATTGTACATTGATTACAGAATCTTTTGGTACCATGCAGACACCAGCGTACAATTTTTTTAATACGATAAACATAAAATAAGGATGCGTCGCACAGGGTCCGCGTCAAAAAAGTATCGATTTCTAATATTTTAAGACGAGCCAAAAATTCATCGATTATACATTTTAATAGTACATTGATTACAGAATATTTTGGTACCAAGCAGACAACAGCGTACAAACTTTTTCATTTGCTATACATAAATTAAGGATGCGTCGCATAGGGTCAGCGGCATAAATGTATTAATTTCTAATATTTTAAGACGAGCCAAAAATTCATCGATTATACATTTTAATTGTACATTGATTACAGAATCTTTTGGTACCATGCAGACACCAGCGTACAATTTTTTTAATACGATAAACATAAAATAAGGATGCGTCGCACAGGGTCCGCGTCAAAAATGTATCGATTTCTAATATTTTAAGACGAGCCAAAAATTCATCGATTATACATTTTAATAGTACATTGATTACAGAATCTTTTGGTACCAAGCAGACAACAGCGTACAAACTTTTTCATTTGCTATACATAAATTAAGGATGCGTCGCATAGGGTCAGCGGCATAAATGTATTAATTTCTAATATTTTAAGACGAGCCAAAAATTCATCGATTATACATTTTAATTGTACATTGATTACAGAATCTTTTGGTACCATGCAGACACCAGCGTACAATTTTTTTAATACGATAAACATAAAATAAGGATGCGTCGCACAGGGTCCGCGTCAAAAAAGTATCGATTTCTAATATTTTAAGACGAGCCAAAAATTCATCGATTATACATTTTAATAGTACATTGATTACAGAATCTTTTGGTACCAAACAGACACCAGCGTACAAATTTTTTAATACGATAAACATAAAATAAGGATGCGTCGCACAGGGTCAGCGGTAAAAAAGTATCGATTTCTAATATTTTAAGCCGAGCCAAAAATTCATCGATTATACATTTTAATGGTACATTGATTACAGAATCTTTTGGTACCATGCAGACACCAGCGTACAAGTTTTTTAATACGACAAACATAAAATAAGGATGCGTCACACAGGGTCAGCGGTAAAAAAGTATCAATTTCTACTATTTTAAGACGAGCCAAAAATTCATTGATTATACATTTTATTAGTACATTGATTACAGAATTATTTGGTACCAAGCAGACACCAGCGTACAAATTTTTTAACTTGATATACATAAAATAAAGTTGAGTCGCATAGGGTCAGCGGTAAAATAGTATCAATTTCTAATATTTTAAGACGAGCCAAAAATTCACCGATTATACATTTTAATACTACATTGATTACAGAATCATTTGGTACCAAACAGACACCAGCGTACAAATTTTTTAACTTGATATACATAAAATAAGATTGCGTCGCATAGGGTCAGCGGCATAAATGTATTAATTTCTAATATTTTAATAAGAGCCAAAAATTCATCGATTATACACTTTAATTGTACATTGATTACAGAATCTTTTGGTACCATGCAGACACCAGCGTACAATTTTTTTAATACGATAAACATAAAATAAGGATGCGTCGCACAGGGTCCGCGTCAAAAAAGTATCGATTTCTAATATTTTAAGACGAGCCAAAAATTCATCGATTATACATTTTAATAGTACATGGATTACAGAATCTTTTGGTACCATGCAGACACCAGCGTACAAATTTTTTAAACGATAAACATAAAATAAATATGCGTCGCACAGTGTGCGCGTCAAAAAAGTATCGATTTCTAATATTTTAAGACGAGCCAAAAATTCATCGATTATACATTTTAATAGTACATGGATTACAGAATCTTTTGGTACCATGCAGACACCAGCGTACAAATTTTTTCATTTGTTATACATAAATTAAGGATGCGTCGCATAGGCTCAGCGGCATAAATGTATTAATTTCTAATATTTTAAGAAGAGCCAAAAATTCATCGATTATACACTTTAATTGTACATTGATTACAGAATCTTTTGGTACCAAGCAGACAACAGCGTACAAACTTTTTCATTTGCTATACATAAATTAAGGATGCGTCGCACAGGGTCCGCGTCAAAAAAGTATCGATTTATAATATTTTAAGACGAGCCAAAAATTCATCGATTATACATTTTAATAGTACATGGATTACAGAATCTTTTGGTACCATGCAGACACCAGCGTACAAATTTTTTCATTTGTTATACATAAATTAAGGATGCGTCGCATAGGCTCAGCGGCATAAATGTATTAATTTCTAATATTTTAAGAAGAGCCAAAAATTCATCGATTATACACTTTAATTGTACATTGATTACAGAATCTTTTGGTACCATGCAGACACCAGCGTACAATTTTTTTAATACGATAAACATAAAATAAGGATGCGTCGCACAGGGTCCGCGTCAAAAAAGTATCGATTTCTAATATTTTAAGACGAGCCAAAAATTCATCGATTATACATTTTAATAGTACATTGATTACAGAATCTTTTGGTACCAAGCAGACAACAGCGTACAAACTTTTTCATTTGCTATACATAAATTAAGGATGCGTCGCATAGGGTCAGCGGCATAAATGTATTAATTTCTAATATTTTAAGACGAGCCAAAAATTCATCGATTATACATTTTAATAGTACATTGATTACAGAATCTTTTGGTACTATGCAGACACCAGCGTACAAATTTTTTAATACGATAAACATAAAATAAGGATGCGTCGCACAGGGTCCGCGTCAAAAAAGTATCGATTTCTAATATTTTAAGACGAGCCAAAAATTCATCGATTATACATTTTAATAGTACATTGATTACAGAATCTTTTGGTACCAAACAGACACCAGCGTACAAATTTTTTAATACGATAAACATAAAATAAGGATGCGTCGCACAGGGTCCGCGTCAAAAAAGTATCGATTTCTAATATTTTAAGACGAGCCAAAAATTCATCGATTATACATTTTAATAGTACATGGATTACAGAATCTTTTGGTACCATGCAGACACCAGCGTACAAATTTTTTCATTTGTTATACATAAATTAAGGATGCGTCGCATAGGCTCAGCAGCATAAATGTATTAATTTCTAATATTTTAAGAAGAGCCAAAAATTCATCGATTATACACTTTAATTGTACATTGATTACAGAATCTTTTGGTACCATGCAGACACCAGCGTACAATTTTTTTAATACGATAAACATAAAATAAGGATGCGTCGCACAGGGTCCGCGTCAAAAAAGTATCGATTTCTAATATTTTAAGACGAGCCAAAAATTCATCGATTATACATTTTAATAGTACATTGATTACAGAATCTTTTGGTACCAAGCAGACAACAGCGTACAAACTTTTTCATTTGCTATACATAAATTAAGGATGCGTCGCACAGGGTCCGCGTCAAAAAAGTATCGATTTATAATATTTTAAGACGAGCCAAAAATTCATCGATTATACATTTTAATAGTACATTGATTACAGAATCTTTTGGTACTATGCAGACACCAGCGTACAAATTTTTTAATACGATAAACATAAAATAAGGATGCGTCGCACAGGGTTCGCGTCAAAAAAGTATCGATTTCTAATATTTTAAGACGAGCCAAAAATTCATCGATTATACATTTTAATAGTACATTGATTACAGAATCTTTTGGTACCAAACAGACACCAGCGTACAAATTTTTTAATACGATAAACATAAAATAAGGATGCGTCGCACAGGGTCCGCGTCAAAAAAGTATCGATTTCTAATATTTTAAGACGAGCCAAAAATTCATCGATTATACATTTTAATAGTACATGGATTACAGAATCTTTTGGTACCATGCAGACACCAGCGTACAAATTTTTTCATTTGTTATACATAAATTAAGGATGCGTCGCATAGGCTCAGCGGCATAAATGTATTAATTTCTAATATTTTAAGAAGAGCCAAAAATTCATCGATTATACACTTTAATTGTACATTGATTACAGAATCTTTTGGTACCATGCAGACACCAGCGTACAATTTTTTTAATACGATAAACATAAAATAAGGATGCGTCGCACAGGGTCCGCGTCAAAAAAGTATCGATTTCTAATATTTTAAGACGAGCCAAAAATTCATCGATTATACATTTTAATAGTACATTGATTACAGAATCTTTTGGTACCAAGCAGACAACAGCGTACAAACTTTTTCATTTGCTATACATAAATTAAGGATGCGTCGCATAGGGTCAGCGGCATAAATGTATTAATTTCTAATATTTTAAGACGAGCCAAAAATTCATCGATTATACATTTTAATTGTACATTGATTACAGAATCTTTTGGTACCATGCAGACACCAGCGTACAATTTTTTTAATACGATAAACATAAAATAAGGATGCGTCGCACAGGGTCCGCGTCAAAAAAGTATCGATTTCTAATATTTTAAGACGAGCCAAAAATTCATCGATTATACATTTTAATAGTACATTGATTACAGAATATTTTGGTACCAAGCAGACAACAGCGTACAAACTTTTTCATTTGCTATACATAAATTAAGGATGCGTCGCATAGGGTCAGCGGCATAAATGTATTAATTTCTAATATTTTAAGACGAGCCAAAAATTCATCGATTATACATTTTAATTGTACATTGATTACAGAATCTTTTGGTACCATGCAGACACCAGCGTACAATTTTTTTAATACGATAAACATAAAATAAGGATGCGTCGCACAGGGTCCGCGTCAAAAATGTATCGATTTCTAATATTTTAAGACGAGCCAAAAATTCATCGATTATACATTTTAATAGTACATTGATTACAGAATCTTTTGGTACCAAGCAGACAACAGCGTACAAACTTTTTCATTTGCTATACATAAATTAAGGATGCGTCGCATAGGGTCAGCGGCATAAATGTATTAATTTCTAATATTTTAAGACGAGCCAAAAATTCATCGATTATACATTTTAATTGTACATTGATTACAGAATCTTTTGGTACCATGCAGACACCAGCGTACAATTTTTTTAATACGATAAACATAAAATAAGGATGCGTCGCACAGGGTCCGCGTCAAAAAAGTATCGATTTCTAATATTTTAAGACGAGCCAAAAATTCATCGATTATACATTTTAATAGTACATTGATTACAGAATCTTTTGGTACCAAACAGACACCAGCGTACAAATTTTTTAATACGATAAACATAAAATAAGGATGCGTCGCACAGGGTCAGCGGTAAAAAAGTATCGATTTCTAATATTTTAAGCCGAGCCAAAAATTCATCGATTATACATTTTAATGGTACATTGATTACAGAATCTTTTGGTACCATGCAGACACCAGCGTACAAGTTTTTTAATACGACAAACATAAAATAAGGATGCGTCACACAGGGTCAGCGGTAAAAAAGTATCAATTTCTACTATTTTAAGACGAGCCAAAAATTCATTGATTATACATTTTATTAGTACATTGATTACAGAATTATTTGGTACCAAGCAGACACCAGCGTACAAATTTTTTAACTTGATATACATAAAATAAAGTTGAGTCGCATAGGGTCAGCGGTAAAATAGTATCAATTTCTAATATTTTAAGACGAGCCAAAAATTCACCGATTATACATTTTAATACTACATTGATTACAGAATCATTTGGTACCAAACAGACACCAGCGTACAAATTTTTTAACTTGATATACATAAAATAAGATTGCGTCGCATAGGGTCAGCGGCATAAATGTATTAATTTCTAATATTTTAATAAGAGCCAAAAATTCATCGATTATACACTTTAATTGTACATTGATTACAGAATCTTTTGGTACCATGCAGACACCAGCGTACAATTTTTTTAATACGATAAACATAAAATAAGGATGCGTCGCACAGGGTCCGCGTCAAAAAAGTATCGATTTCTAATATTTTAAGACGAGCCAAAAATTCATCGATTATACATTTTAATAGTACATGGATTACAGAATCTTTTGGTACCATGCAGACACCAGCGTACAAATTTTTTAAACGATAAACATAAAATAAATATGCGTCGCACAGTGTGCGCGTCAAAAAAGTATCGATTTCTAATATTTTAAGACGAGCCAAAAATTCATCGATTATACATTTTAATAGTACATGGATTACAGAATCTTTTGGTACCATGCAGACACCAGCGTACAAATTTTTTCATTTGTTATACATAAATTAAGGATGCGTCGCATAGGCTCAGCGGCATAAATGTATTAATTTCTAATATTTTAAGAAGAGCCAAAAATTCATCGATTATACACTTTAATTGTACATTGATTACAGAATCTTTTGGTACCAAGCAGACAACAGCGTACAAACTTTTTCATTTGCTATACATAAATTAAGGATGCGTCGCACAGGGTCCGCGTCAAAAAAGTATCGATTTATAATATTTTAAGACGAGCCAAAAATTCATCGATTATACATTTTAATAGTACATGGATTACAGAATCTTTTGGTACCATGCAGACACCAGCGTACAAATTTTTTCATTTGTTATACATAAATTAAGGATGCGTCGCATAGGCTCAGCGGCATAAATGTATTAATTTCTAATATTTTAAGAAGAGCCAAAAATTCATCGATTATACACTTTAATTGTACATTGATTACAGAATCTTTTGGTACCATGCAGACACCAGCGTACAATTTTTTTAATACGATAAACATAAAATAAGGATGCGTCGCACAGGGTCCGCGTCAAAAAAGTATCGATTTCTAATATTTTAAGACGAGCCAAAAATTCATCGATTATACATTTTAATAGTACATTGATTACAGAATCTTTTGGTACCAAGCAGACAACAGCGTACAAACTTTTTCATTTGCTATACATAAATTAAGGATGCGTCGCATAGGGTCAGCGGCATAAATGTATTAATTTCTAATATTTTAAGACGAGCCAAAAATTCATCGATTATACATTTTAATAGTACATTGATTACAGAATCTTTTGGTACTATGCAGACACCAGCGTACAAATTTTTTAATACGATAAACATAAAATAAGGATGCGTCGCACAGGGTCCGCGTCAAAAAAGTATCGATTTCTAATATTTTAAGACGAGCCAAAAATTCATCGATTATACATTTTAATAGTACATTGATTACAGAATCTTTTGGTACCAAACAGACACCAGCGTACAAATTTTTTAATACGATAAACATAAAATAAGGATGCGTCGCACAGGGTCCGCGTCAAAAAAGTATCGATTTCTAATATTTTAAGACGAGCCAAAAATTCATCGATTATACATTTTAATAGTACATGGATTACAGAATCTTTTGGTACCATGCAGACACCAGCGTACAAATTTTTTCATTTGTTATACATAAATTAAGGATGCGTCGCATAGGCTCAGCAGCATAAATGTATTAATTTCTAATATTTTAAGAAGAGCCAAAAATTCATCGATTATACACTTTAATTGTACATTGATTACAGAATCTTTTGGTACCATGCAGACACCAGCGTACAATTTTTTTAATACGATAAACATAAAATAAGGATGCGTCGCACAGGGTCCGCGTCAAAAAAGTATCGATTTCTAATATTTTAAGACGAGCCAAAAATTCATCGATTATACATTTTAATAGTACATTGATTACAGAATCTTTTGGTACCAAGCAGACAACAGCGTACAAACTTTTTCATTTGCTATACATAAATTAAGGTTGCGTCGCATAGGGTCAGCGGCATAAATGTATTAATTTCTAATATTTTAAGACGAGCCAAAAATTCATCGATTATACATTTTAATTGTACATTGATTACAGAATCTTTTGGTACCATGCAGACACCAGCGTACAATTTTTTTAATACGATAAACATAAAATAAGGATGCGTCGCACAGGGTCCGCGTCAAAAATGTATCGATTTCTAATATTTTAAGACGAGCCAAAAATTCATCGATTATACATTTTAATAGTACATTGATTACAGAATCTTTTGGTACCAAGCAGACAACAGCGTACAAACTTTTTCATTTGCTATACATAAATTAAGGATGCGTCGCACAGGGTCCGCGTCAAAAAAGTATCGATTTATAATATTTTAAGACGAGCCAAAAATTCATCGATTATACATTTTAATAGTACATGGATTACAGAATCTTTTGGTACCATGCAGACACCAGCGTACAAATTTTTTCATTTGTTATACATAAATTAAGGATGCGTCGCATAGGCTCAGCGGCATAAATGTATTAATTTCTAATATTTTAAGAAGAGCCAAAAATTCATCGATTATACACTTTAATTGTACATTGATTACAGAATCTTTTGGTACCAAGCAGACAACAGCGTACAAACTTTTTCATTTGCTATACATAAATTAAGGATGCGTCGCACAGGGTCCGCGTCAAAAAAGTATCGATTTATAATATTTTAAGACGAGCCAAAAATTCATCGATTATACATTTTAATAGTACATGGATTACAGAATCTTTTGGTACCATGCAGACACCAGCGTACAAATTTTTTAAACGATAAACATAAAATAAATATGCGTCGCACAGTGTGCGCGTCAAAAAAGTATCGATTTCTAATATTTTAAGACGAGCCAAAAATTCATCGATTATACATTTTAATAGTACATGGATTACAGAATCTTTTGGTACCATGCAGACACCAGCGTACAAATTTTTTCATTTGTTATACATAAATTAAGGATGCGTCGCATAGGCTCAGCGGCATAAATGTATTAATTTCTAATATTTTAAGAAGAGCCAAAAATTCATCGATTATACACTTTAATTGTACATTGATTACAGAATCTTTTGGTACCATGCAGACACCAGCGTACAATTTTTTTAATACGATAAACATAAAATAAGGATGCGTCGCACAGGGTCCGCGTCAAAAATGTATCGATTTCTAATATTTTAAGACGAGCCAAAAATTCATCGATTATACATTTTAATAGTACATTGATTACAGAATCTTTTGGTACCATGCAGACACCAGCGTACAAATTTTTTTGTACGATAAACATAAAATAAATATGCGTCGCACAGGGTCCGCGTCAAAAAAGCATGGATTTCTAATATTTTAAGACGAGCCAAAAATTCATCGATTATACATATTAATAGTACATTGATTACAGAATCTTTTGGTACCAAGCAGACAACAGCGTACAAACTTTTTCATTTGCTATACATAAATTAAGGATGCGTCGCATAGGGTCAGCGGCATAAATGTATTAATTTCTAATATTTTAAGACGAGCCAAAAATTCATCGATTATACATTTTAATTGTACATTGATTACAGAATCTTTTGGTATCATGCAGACACCAGCGTACAATTTTTTTAACTTGATATACATAAAATAAGGTTGCGTCGCATAGGGTCAGCGGTAAAAAATTATCGATTTCTAATATTTTAAGACGAGCCAAAAATTCATCGATTATACATTTTAATAGTACATTGATTACAGAATCTTTTGGTACTATGCAGACACCAGCGTACAAATTTTTTAATACGATAAACATAAAATAAGGATGCGTCGCACAGGGTCCGCGTCAAAAAAGTATCGATTTCTAATATTTTAAGACGAGCCAAAAATTCATCGATTATACATTTTAATAGTACATTGATTACAGAATCTTTTGGTACCAAACAGACACCAGCGTACAAATTTTTTAATACGATAAACATAAAATAAGGATGCGTCGCACAGGGTCAGCGGTAAAAAAGTATCAATTTCTAATATTTTAAGACGAGCCAAAAATTCATCGATTATACATTTTAATAGTACATTGATTACAGAATCTTTTGGTACCAAGCAGACAACAGCGTACAAACTTTTTCATTTGCTATTCATAAATTAAGGATGCGTCGCATAGGGTCAGCGGCATAAATGTATTAATTTCTAATATTTTAAGACGAGCCAAAAATTCATCGATTATACATTTTAATTGTACATTGATTACAGAATCTTTTGGTACCATGCAGACACCAGCGTACAATTTTTTTAATACGATAAACATAAAATAAGGATGCGTCGCACAGGGTCCGCGTCAAAAAAGTATCGATTTCTAATATTTCAAGACGAGCCAAAAATTCATCGATTATACATTTTAATAGTACATTGATTACAGAATCTTCTGGTACCAAGCAGACACCAGCGTACAAATTTTTTAACTTGATATACATAAAATAAGGTTGCGTCGTATAGGGTCAGCGGTAAAAAAGTATGGATTTCTAATAATTTAACACGAGCCAAAAATTCATCGATTATACATTTTAATGGTACATTGATTACAGAATCTTTTGGTACCATGCAGACACCAGCGTACAAGTTTTTTAATACGATAAACATAAAATAAGGATGCGTCGCACAGGGTCCGCGTCAAAAAAGTATCGATTTCTAATATTTTAAGACGAGCCAAAAATTCATCGATTATACATTTTAATAGTACATTGATTACAGAATCTTTTGGTACCAAGCAGACAACAGCGTACAAACTTTTTCATTTGCTATATATAAATTAAGGATGCGTCGCATAGGGTCAGCGGCATAAATGTATTAATTTCTAATATTTTAAGACGAGCCAAAAATTCACCGATTATACATTTTAATACTACATTGATTACAGAATCTTTTGGTACCAAGCAGACAACAGCGTACAAACTTTTTCATTTGCTATACGTAAATTAAGGATGCGTCGCATAGGGTCAGCGGCATAAATGTATTAATTTCTAATATTTTAATAAGAGCCAAAAATTCATCGATTATACACTTTAATTGTACATTGATTACAGAATCTTTTGGTACCATGCAGACACCAGCGTACAATTTTTTTAATACGATAAACATAAAATAAGGATGCGTCGCACAGGGTCCGCGTCAAAAAAGTATCGATTTCTAATATTTTAAGACGAGCCAAAAATTCATCGATTATACATTTTAATAGTACATTGATTACAGAATCTTTTGGTACCAAGCAGACAACAGCGTACAAACTTTTTCATTTGCTATACATAAATTAATGATGTGTCGCATAGGGTCAGCGGCATAAATGTATTAATTTCTAATATTTTAAGACGAGCCAAAAATTCATCGATTATACATTTTAATAGTACATTGATTACAGAATCTTTTGGTACCAAGCAGACAACAGCGTACAAACTTTTTCATTTGCTATACATAAATTAAGGATGCGTCGCACAGGGTCCGCGTCAAAAAAGTATCGATTTATAATATTTTAAGACGAGCCAAAAATTCATCGATTATACATTTTAATAGTACATTGATTACAGAATCTTTTGGTACTATGCAGACACCAGCGTACAAATTTTTTAATACGATAAACATAAAATAAGAATGCGTCGCACAGGGTCCGCGTCAAAAAAGTATCGATTTCTAATATTTTAAGACGAGCCAAAAATTCATCGATTATACATTTTAATAGTACATTGATTACAGAATCTTTTGGTACCAAACAGACACCAGCGTACAAATTTTTTAATACGATAAACATAAAATAAGGATGCGTCGCACAGGGTCCGCGTCAAAAAAGTATCGATTTCTAATATTTTAAGACGAGCCAAAAATTCATCGATTATACATTTTAATAGTACATGGATTACAGAATCTTTTGGTACCATGCAGACACCAGCGTACAAATTTTTTCATTTGTTATACATAAATTAAGGATGCGTCGCATAGGCTCAGCGGCATAAATGTATTAATTTCTAATATTTTAAGAAGAGCCAAAAATTCATCGATTATACACTTTAATTGTACATTGATTACAGAATCTTTTGGTACCATGCAGACACCAGCGTACAATTTTTTTAATACGATAAACATAAAATAAGGATGCGTCGCACAGGGTCCGCGTCAAAAAAGTATCGATTTCTAATATTTTAAGACGAGCCAAAAATTCATCGATTATACATTTTAATAGTACATTGATTACAGAATCTTTTGGTACCATGCAGACAACAGCGTACAAACTTTTTCATTTGCTATACATAAATTAAGGTTGCGTCGCATAGGGTCAGCGGCATAAATGTATTAATTTCTAATATTTTAAGACGAGCCAAAAATTCATCGATTATACATTTTAATTGTACATTGATTACAGAATCTTTTGGTACCATGCAGACACCAGCGTACAATTTTTTTAATACGATAAACATAAAATAAGGATGCGTCGCACAGGGTCCGCGTCAAAAATGTATCGATTTCTAATATTTTAAGACGAGCCAAAAATTCATCGATTATACATTTTAATAGTACATTGATTACAGAATCTTTTGGTACCAAGCAGACAACAGCGTACAAACTTTTTCATTTGCTATACATAAATTAAGGATGCGTCGCACTGGGTCCGCGTCAAAAAAGTAACGATTTATAATATTTTAAGACGAGCCAAAAATTCATCGATTATACATTTTAATAGTACATGGATTACAGAATCTTTTGGTACCATGCAGACACCAGCGTACAAATTTTTTAAACGATAAACATAAAATAAATATGCGTCGCACAGTGTGCGCGTCAAAAAAGTATCGATTTCTAATATTTTAAGACGAGCCAAAAATTCATCGATTATACATTTTAATAGTACATGGATTACAGAATCTTTTGGTACCATGCAGACACCAGCGTACAAATTTTTTCATTTGTTATACATAAATTAAGGATGCGTCGCATAGGCTCAGCGGCATAAATGTATTAATTTCTAATATTTTAAGAAGAGCCAAAAATTCATCGATTATACACTTTAATTGTACATTGATTACAGAATCTTTTGGTACCAAGCAGACAACAGCGTACAAACTTTTTCATTTGCTATACATAAATTAAGGATGCGTCGCACAGGGTCCGCGTCAAAAAAGTATCGATTTATAATATTTTAAGACGAGCCAAAAATTCATCGATTATACATTTTAATAGTACATGGATTACAGAATCTTTTGGTACCATGCAGACACCAGCGTACAAATTTTTTAAACGATAAACATAAAATAAATATGCGTCGCACAGTGTGCGCGTCAAAAAAGTATCGATTTCTAATATTTTAAGACGAGCCAAAAATTCATCGATTATATATTTTAATAGTACATGGATTACAGAATCTTTTGGTACCATGCAGACACCAGCGTACAAATTTTTTCATTTGTTATACATAAATTAAGGATGCGTCGCATAGGCTCAGCGGCATAAATGTATTAATTTCTAATATTTTAAGAAGAGCCAAAAATTCATCTATTATACACTTTAATTGTACATTGATTACAGAATCTTTTGGTACCATGCAGACACCAGCGTACAATTTTTTTAATACGATAAACATAAAATAAGGATGCGTCGCACAGGGTCCGCGTCAAAAAAGTATCGATTTCTAATATTTTAAGACGAGCCAAAAATTCATCGATTATACATTTTAATAGTACATTGATTACAGAATCTTTTGGTACCAAGCAGACAACAGCGTACAAACTTTTTCATTTGCTATACATAAATTAAGGATGCGTCGCATAGGGTCAGCGGCATAAATGTATTAATTTCTAATATTTTAAGACGAGCCAAAAATTCATCGATTATACATTTTAATTGTACATTGATTACAGAATCTTTTGGTACCATGCAGACACCAGCGTACAATTTTTTTAATACGATAAACATAAAATAAGAATGCGTCGCACAGGGTCCGCGTCAAAAATGTATCGATTTCTAATATTTTAAGACGAGCCAAAAATTCATCGATTATACATTTTAATAGTACATTGATTACAGAATCTTTTGGTACCAAGCAGACAACAGCGTACAAACTTTTTCATTTGCTATACATAAATTAAGGATGCGTCGCATAGGGTCAGCGGCATAAATGTATTAATTTCTAATATTTTAAGACGAGCCAAAAATTCATCGATTATACATTTTAATTGTACATTGATTACAGAATCTTTTGGTACCATGCAGACACCAGCGTACAATTTTTTTAATACGATAAACATAAAATAAGGATGCGTCGCACAGGGTCCGCGTCAAAAAAGTATCGATTTCTAATATTTTAAGACGAGCCAAAAATTCATCGATTATACATTTTAATAGTACATTGATTACAGAATCTTTTGGTACCAAGCAGACAACAGCGTACAAACTTTTTCATTTGCTATACATAAATTAAGGATGCGTCGCATAGGGTCAGCGGCATAAATGTATTAATTTCTAATATTTTAAGACGAGCCAAAAATTCATCGATTATACATTTTAATTGTACATTGATTACAGAATCTTTTGGTACCATGCAGACACCAGCGTACAATTTTTTTAATACGATAAACATAAAATAAGGATGCGTCGCACAGGGTCCGCGTCAAAAAAGTATCGATTTCTAATATTTTAAGACGAGCCAAAAATTCATCGATTATACATTTTAATAGTACATTGATTACAGAATCTTTTGGTACCAAGCAGACAACAGCGTACAAACTTTTTCATTTGCTATACATAAATTAAGGATGCGTCGCATAGGGTCAGCGGCATAAATGTATTAATTTCTAATATTTTAAGACGAGCCAAAAATTCATCGATTATACATTTTAATTGTACATTGATTACAGAATCTTTTGGTACCAAGCAGACAACAGCGTACAAACTTTTTCATTTGCTATACATAAATTAAGGATGCGTCGCATAGGGTCAGCGGCATAAATGTATTAATTTCTAATATTTTAAGACGAGCCAAAAATTCATCGATTATACATTTTAATTGTACATTGATTACAGAATCTTTTGGTACCAAGCAGACAACAGCGTACAAACTTTTTCATTTGCTATACATAAATTAAGGATGCGTCGCACAGGGTCCGCGTCAAAAAAGTATCGATTTCTAATATTTTAAGACGAGCCAAAAATTCATCGATTATACATTTTAATATTACATTGATTACAGAATCTTTTGGTACCAAGCAGACAACAGCGTACAAACTTTTTCATTTGCTATACATAAATTAAGGATGCGTCGCATAGGGTCAGCGGCATAAATGTATTAATTTCTAATATTTTAAGACGAGCCAAAAATTCATCGATTATACATTTTAATTGTACATTGATTACAGAATCTTTTGGTACCATGCAGACACCAGCGTACAATTTTTTTAATACGATAAACATAAAATAAGGATGCGTCGCACAGGGTCCGCGTCAAAAAAGTATCGATTTCTAATATTTTAAGACGAGCCAAAAATTCATCGATTATACATTTTAATAGTACATTGATTACAGAATCTTTTGGTACCAAGCAGACAACAGCGTACAAACTTTTTCATTTGCTATACATAAATTAAGGATGCGTCGCATAGGGTCAGCGGCATAAATGTATTAATTTCTAATATTTTAAGACGAGCCAAAAATTCATCGATTATACATTTTAATTGTACATTGATTACAGAATCTTTTGGTACCATGCAGACACCAGCGCACAATTTTTTTAATACGATAAACATAAAATAAGGATGCGTCGCACAGGGTCCGCGTCAAAAAAGTATCGATTTCTAATATTTTAAGACGAGCCAAAAATTCATCGATTATACATTTTAATAGTACATTGATTACAGAATCTTTTGGTACCAAGCAGACAACAGCGTACAAACTTTTTCATTTGCTATACATAAATTAAGGATGCGTCGCATAGGGTTAGCGGCATAAATGTATTAATTTCTAATATTTCAAGACGAGCCAAAAATTCATCGATTATACATTTTAATAGTACATTGATTACAGAATCTTCTGGTACCAAGCAGACACCAGCGTACAAATTTTTTAACTTGATATACATAAAATAAGGTTGCGTCGCATAGGGTCAGCGGTAAAAAAGTATGGATTTCTAATATTTTAAGACGAGCCAAAAATTCATCGATTATACATATTAATAGTACATTGATTACAGAATCTTTTGGTACCAAGCAGACAACAGCGTACAAACTTTTTCATTTGCTATACATAAATTAAGGATGCGTCGCATAGGGTCAGCGGCATAAATGTATTAATTTCTAATATTTTAAGACGAGCCAAAAATTCATCGATTATACATTTTAATTGTACATTGATTACAGAATCTTTTGGTACCAAGCAGACAACAGCGTACAAACTTTTTCATTTGCTATACATAAATTAAGGATGCGTCGCATAGGGTCAGCGGCATAAATGTATTAATTTCTAATATTTTAAGACGAGCCAAAAATTCATCGATTATACATTTTAATTGTACATTGATTACAGAATCTTTTGGTACCAAGCAGACAACAGCGTACAAACTTTTTCATTTGCTATACATAAATTAAGGATGCGTCGCACAGGGTCCGCGTCAAAAAAGTATCGATTTATAATATTTTAAGACGAGCCAAAAATTCATCGATTATACATTTTAATAGTACATTGATTACAGAATCTTTTGGTACTATGCAGACACCAGCGTACAAATTTTTTAATACGATAAACATAAAATAAGGATGCGTCGCACAGGGTCCGCGTCAAAAAAGTATCGATTTCTAATATTTTAAGACGAGCCAAAAATTCATCGATTATACATTTTAATAGTACATTGATTACAGAATCTTTTGGTACCAAACAGACACCAGCGTACAAATTTTTTAATACGATAAACATAAAATAAGGATGCGTCGCACAGGGTCAGCGGTAAAAAAGTATCAATTTCTAATATTTTAAGACGAGCCAAAAATTCATCGATTATACATTTTAATACTACATTGATTACAGAATCATTTGGTACCAAACAGACACCAGCGTACAAATTTTTTAACTTGATATACATAAAATAAGATTGCGTCGCATAGGGTCAGCGGCATAAATGTATTAATTTCTAATATTTTAAGACGAGCCAAAAATTCATCGATTATACATTTTAATAGTACATGGATTACAGAATCTTTTGGTACCATGCAGACACCAGCGTACAAATTTTTTAATCGATAAACATAAAATAAATATGCGTCGCACAGTGTGCGCGTCAAAAAAGTATCGATTTCTAATATTTTAAAACGAGCCAAAAATTCATCGATTATACATTTTAATAGTACATGGATTACAGAATCTTTTGGTACCATGCAGACACCAGCGTACAAATTTTTTCATTTGTTATACATAAATTAAGGATGCGTCGCATAGGCTCAGCGGCATAAATGTATTAATTTCTAATATTTTAAGAAGAGCCAAAAATTCATCGATTATACACTTTAATTGTACATTGATTACAGAATCTTTTGGTACCATGCAGACACCAGCGTACAATTTTTTTAATACGATAAACATAAAATAAGGATGCGTCGCACAGGGTCCGCGTCAAAAAAGTATCGATTTCTAATATTTTAAGACGAGCCAAAAATTCATCGATTATACATTTTAATATTACATTGATTACAGAATCTTTTGGTACCAAGCAGACAACAGCGTACAAACTTTTTCATTTGCTATACATAAATTAAGGATGCGTCGCATAGGGTCAGCGGCATAAATGTATTAATTTCTAATATTTTAAGACGAGCCAAAAATTCATCGATTATACATTTTAATTGTACATTGATTACAGAATCTTTTGGTACCATGCAGACACCAGCGTACAATTTTTTTAATACGATAAACATAAAATAAGGATGCGTCGCACAGGGTCCGCGTCAAAAAAGTATCGATTTCTAATATTTTAAGACGAGCCAAAAATTCATCGATTATACATTTTAATAGTACATTGATTACAGAATCTTTTGGTACCAAGCAGACAACAGCGTACAAACTTTTTCATTTGCTATACATAAATTAAGGATGCGTCGCATAGGGTCAGCGGCATAAATGTATTAATTTCTAATATTTCAAGACGAGCCAAAAATTCATCGATTATACATTTTAATAGTACATTGATTACAGAATCTTCTGGTACCAAGCAGACACCAGCGTACAAATTTTTTAACTTGATATACATAAAATAAGGTTGCGTCGCATAGGGTCAGCGGTAAAAAAGTATGGATTTCTAATATTTTAAGACGAGCCAAAAATTCATCGATTATACATATTAATAGTACATTGATTACAGAATCTTTTGGTACCAAGCAGACAACAGCGTACAAACTTTTTCATTTGCTATACATAAATTATGGATGCGTCGCATAGGGTCAGCGGCATAAATGTATTAATTTCTAATATTTTAAGACGAGCCAAAAATTCATCGATTATACATTTTAATAATACATTGATTACAGAATCTTTTGGTACCATGCAGACACCAGCGTACAAATTTTTTAGTACGATAAACATAAAATAAATATGCGTCGCACAGGGTCCGCGTCAAAAAAGTATGGATTTCTAATATTTTAAGACGAGCCAAAAATTCATCGATTATACATATTAATAGTACATTGATTACAGAATCTTTTGGTACCAAGCAGACAACAGCGTACAAACTTTTTCATTTGCTATACATAAATTATGGATGCGTCGCATAGGGTCAGCGGCATAAATGTATTAATTTCTAATATTTTAAGACGAGCCAAAAATTCATCGATTATACATTTTAATAGTACATTGATTACAGAATCTTTTGGTACCAAGCAGACAACAGCGTACAAACTTTTTCATTTGCTATACATAAATTAAGGATGCGTCGCATAGGGTCAGCGGCATAAATGTATTAATTTCTAATATTTCAAGACGAGCCAAAAATTCATCGATTATACATTTTAATAGTACATTGATTACAGAATCTTCTGGTACCAAGCAGACACCAGCGTACAAATTTTTTAACTTGATATACATAAAATAAGGTTGCGTCGCATAGGGTCAGCGGTAAAAAAGTATGGATTTCTAATATTTTAAGACGAGCCAAAAATTCATCGATTATACATTTTAATGGTACATTGATTACAGAATCTTTTGGTACCATGCAGACACCAGCGTACAAGTTTTTTAATACGATAAACATAAAATAAGGATGCGTCGCACAGGGTCCGCGTCAAAAAAGTATCGATTTCTATTATTTTAAGACGAGCCAAAAATTCATCGATTATACATTTTAATACTACATTGATTACAGAATCTTTTGGTACCAAGCAGACAACAGCGTACAAACTTTTTCATTTGCTATACGTAAATTAAGGATGCGTCGCATAGGGTCAGCGGCATTAATGTATTAATTTCTAATATTTTAAGAAGAGCCAAAAATTCATCGATTATACACTTTAATTGTACATTGATTACAGAATCTTTTGGTACCATGCAGACACAAGCGTACAAGTTTTTTAATACGACAAACATAAAATAAGGATGCGTCACACAGGTTCCGCGTCAAAAAAGTATCGATTTCTAATATTTTAAGACGAGCCAAAAATTCATCGATTATACATTTTATTAGTACATTGATTACAGAATTATTTGGTACCAAGCAGACACCAGCGTACAAATTGTTTAACTTGATATACATAAAATAAGGTTGCGTCGCATAGGGTCAGCGGTAAAAAAGTATCAATTTCTAATATTTTAAGACGAGCCAAAAATTCACCGATTATACATTTTAATACTACATTGATTACAGAATCTTTTGGTACCAAGCAGACAACAGCGTACAAACTTTTTCATTTGCTATACATAAATTAAGGATGCGTCGCATAGGGTCAGCGGCATAAATGTATTAATTTCTAATATTTTAAGAAGAGCCAAAAATTCATCGATTATACACTTTAATTGTACATTGATTACAGAATCTTTCGGTACCATGCAGGCACCAGCGTACAAATTTTTTAGTACGATAAACATAAAATAAATATGCGTCGCACAGGGTCCGCGTCAAAAAAGTATCGATTTCTAATATTTTAAGACGAGCCAAAAATTCATCGATTATACATTTTAATAGTACATGGATTACAGAATCTTTTGGTACCATGCAGACACCAGCGTACAAATTTTTTCATTTGCTATACATAAATTAAGGATGCGTCGCATAGGGTCAGCGGCATAAATGTATTAATTTCTAATATTTTAAGAAGAGCCAAAAATTCATCGATTATACACTTCAATTGTACATTGATTACAGAATCTTTTGGTACCATGCAGACACCAGCGTACAATTTTTTTAATACGATAAACATAAAATAAGGATGCGTCGCACAGGGTCCGCGTCAAAAAAGTATCGATTTCTAATATTTTAAGACGAGCCAAAAATTCATCGATTATACATTTTAATAGTACATTGATTACAGAATCTTTTGGTACCAAGCAGACAACAGCGTACAAACTTTTTCATTTGCTATACATAAATTAAGGATGCGTCGCATAGGGTCAGCGGCATAAATGTATTAATTTCTAATATTTTAAGACGAGCCAAAAATTCATCGATTATACATTTTAATTGTACATTGATTACAGAATCTTTTGGTACCAAGCAGACAACAGCGTACAAACTTTTTCATTTGCTATACATAAATTAAGGATGCGTCGCATAGGGTCAGCGGCATAAATGTATTAATTTCTAATATTTTAAGACGAGCCAAAAATTCATCGATTATACATTTTAATATTACATTGATTACAGAATCTTTTGGTACCAAGCAGACAACAGCGTACAAACTTTTTCATTTGCTATACATAAATTAAGGATGCGTCGCATAGGGTCAGCGGCATAAATGTATTAATTTCTAATATTTTAAGACGAGCCAAAAATTCATCGATTATACATTTTAATTGTACATTGATTACAAAATCTTTTGGTACCATGCAGACACCAGCGTACAATTTTTTTAATACGATAAACATAAAATAAGGATGCGTCGCACAGGGTCCGCGTCAAAAAAGTATCGATTTCTAATATTTTAAGACGAGCCAAAAATTCATCGATTATACATTTTAATAGTACATTGATTACAGAATCTTTTGGTACCAAGCAGACAACTGCGTACAAACTTTTTCATTTGCTATACATAAATTAAGGATGCGTCGCATAGGGTCAGCGGCATAAATGTATTAATTTCTAATATTTTAAGACGAGCCAAAAATTCATCGATTATACATTTTAATTGTACATTGATTACAGAATCTTTTGGTACCATGCAGACACCAGCGTACAATTTTTTTAATACGATAAACATAAAATAAGGATGCGTCGCACAGGGTCCGCGTCAAAAAAGTATCGATTTCTAATATTTTAAGACGAGCCAAAAATTCATCGATTATACATTTTAATAGTACATTGATTACAGAATCTTTTGGTACCAAGCAGACAACAGCGTACAAACTTTTTCATTTGCTATACATAAATTAAGGATGCGTCGCATAGGGTCAGCGGCATAAATGTATTAATTTCTAATATTTCAAGACGAGCCAAAAATTCATCGATTATACATTTTAATAGTACATTGATTACAGAATCTTCTGGTACCAAGCAGACACCAGCGTACAAATTTTTTAACTTGATATACATAAAATAAGGTTGCGTCGCATAGGGTCAGCGGTAAAAAAGTATGGATTTCTAATATTTTAAGACGAGCCAAAAATTCATCGATTATACATTTTAATAATACATTGATTACAGAATCTTTTGGTACCATGCAGACACCAGCGTACAAATTTTTTAGTACGATAAACATAAAATAAATATGCGTCGCACAGGGTCCGCGTCAAAAAAGTATGGATTTCTAATATTTTAAGACGAGCCAAAAATTCATCGATTATACATATTAATAGTACATTGATTACAGAATCTTTTGGTACCAAGCAGACAACAGCGTACAAACTTTTTCATTTGCTATACATAAATTATGGATGCGTCGCATAGGGTCAGCGGCATAAATGTATTAATTTCTAATATTTTAAGACGAGCCAAAAATTCATCGATTATACATTTTAATAGTACATTGATTACAGAATCTTTTGGTACCAAGCAGACAACAGCGTACAAACTTTTTCATTTGCTATACATAAATTAAGGATGCGTCGCACAGGGTCCGCGTCAAAAAAGTATCGATTTATAATATTTTAAGACGAGCCAAAAATTCATCGATTATACATTTTAATAGTACATTGATTACAGAATCTTTTGGTACTATGCAGACACCAGCGTACAAATTTTTTAATACGATAAACATAAAATAAGGATGCGTCGCACAGGGTCCGCGTCAAAAAAGTATCGATTTCTAATATTTTAAGACGAGCCAAAAATTCATCGATTATACATTTTAATAGTACATTGATTACAGAATCTTTTGGTACCAAACAGACACCAGCGTACAAATTTTTTAATACGATAAACATAAAATAAGGATGCGTCGCACAGGGTCAGCGGTAAAAAAGTATCAATTTCTAATATTTTAAGACGAGCCAAAAATTCATCGATTATACATTTTAATACTACATTGATTACAGAATCATTTGGTACCAAACAGACACCAGCGTACAAATTTTTTAACTTGATATACATAAAATAAGATTGCGTCGCATAGGGTCAGCGGCATAAATGTATTAATTTCTAATATTTTAAGACGAGCCAAAAATTCATCGATTATACATTTTAATAGTACATGGATTACAGAATCTTTTGGTACCATGCAGACACCAGCGTACAAATTTTTTAATCGATAAACATAAAATAAATATGCGTCGCACAGGGTCCGCGTCAAAAAAGTATGGATTTCTAATATTTTAAGACGAGCCAAAAATTCATCGATTATACATATTAATAGTACATTGATTACAGAATCTTTTGGTACCAAGCAGACAACAGCGTACAAACTTTTTCATTTGCTATACATAAATTATGGATGCGTCGCATAGGGTCAGCGGCATAAATGTATTAATTTCTAATATTTTAAGACGAGCCAAAAATTCATCGATTATACATTTTAATAGTACATTGATTACAGAATCTTTTGGTACCAAGCAGACAACAGCGTACAAACTTTTTCATTTGCTATACATAAATTAAGGATGCGTCGCACAGGGTCCGCGTCAAAAAAGTATCGATTTATAATATTTTAAGACGAGCCAAAAATTCATCGATTATACATTTTAATAGTACATTGATTACAGAATCTTTTGGTACTATGCAGACACCAGCGTACAAATTTTTTAATACGATAAACATAAAATAAGGATGCGTCGCACAGGGTCCGCGTCAAAAAAGTATCGATTTCTAATATTTTAAGACGAGCCAAAAATTCATCGATTATACATTTTAATAGTACATTGATTACAGAATCTTTTGGTACCAAACAGACACCAGCGTACAAATTTTTTAATACGATAAACATAAAATAAGGATGCGTCGCACAGGGTCAGCGGTAAAAAAGTATCAATTTCTAATATTTTAAGACGAGCCAAAAATTCATCGATTATACATTTTAATACTACATTGATTACAGAATCATTTGGTACCAAACAGACACCAGCGTACAAATTTTTTAACTTGATATACATAAAATAAGATTGCGTCGCATAGGGTCAGCGGCATAAATGTATTAATTTCTAATATTTTAAGACGAGCCAAAAATTCATCGATTATACATTTTAATAGTACATGGATTACAGAATCTTTTGGTACCATGCAGACACCAGCGTACAAATTTTTTAATCGATAAACATAAAATAAATATGCGTCGCACAGTGTGCGCGTCAAAAAAGTATCGATTTCTAATATTTTAAGACGAGCCAAAAATTCATCGATTATACATTTTAATAGTACATGGATTACAGAATCTTTTGGTACCATGCAGACACCAGCGTACAAATTTTTTCATTTGTTATACATAAATTAAGGATGCGTCGCATAGGCTCAGCGGCATAAATGTATTAATTTCTAATATTTTAAGAAGAGCCAAAAATTCATCGATTATACACTTTAATTGTACATTGATTACAGAATCTTTTGGTACCATGCAGACACCAGCGTACAATTTTTTTAATACGATAAACATAAAATTATGATGCGTCGCACAGGGTCCGCGTCAAAAAAGTATCGATTTCTAATATTTTAAGACGAGCCAAAAATTCATCGATTATACATTTTAATATTACATTGATTACAGAATCTTTTGGTACCAAGCAGACAACAGCGTACAAACTTTTTCATTTGCTATACATAAATTAAGGATGCGTCGCATAGGGTCAGCGGCATAAATGTATTAATTTCTAATATTTTAAGACGAGCCAAAAATTCATCGATTATACATTTTAATTGTACATTGATTACAGAATCTTTTGGTACCATGCAGACACCAGCGTACAATTTTTTTAATACGATAAACATAAAATAAGGATGCGTCGCACAGGGTCCGCGTCAAAAAAGTATCGATTTCTAATATTTTAAGACGAGCCAAAAATTCATCGATTATACATTTTAATAGTACATTGATTACAGAATCTTTTGGTACCAAGCAGACAACAGCGTACAAACTTTTTCATTTGCTATACATAAATTAAGGATGCGTCGCATAGGGTCAGCGGCATAAATGTATTAATTTCTAATATTTCAAGACGAGCCAAAAATTCATCGATTATACATTTTAATAGTACATTGATTACAGAATCTTCTGGTACCAAGCAGACACCAGCGTACAAATTTTTTAACTTGATATACATAAAATAAGGTTGCGTCGCATAGGGTCAGCGGTAAAAAAGTATGGATTTCTAATATTTTAAGACGAGCCAAAAATTCATCGATTATACATATTAATAGTACATTGATTACAGAATCTTTTGGTACCAAGCAGACAACAGCGTACAAACTTTTTCATTTGCTATACATAAATTATGGATGCGTCGCATAGGGTCAGCGGCATAAATGTATTAATTTCTAATATTTTAAGACGAGCCAAAAATTCATCGATTATACATTTTAATAATACATTGATTACAGAATCTTTTGGTACCATGCAGACACCAGCGTACAAATTTTTTAGTACGATAAACATAAAATAAATATGCGTCGCACAGGGTCCGCGTCAAAAAAGTATGGATTTCTAATATTTTAAGACGAGCCAAAAATTCATCGATTATACATATTAATAGTACATTGATTACAGAATCTTTTGGTACCAAGCAGACAACAGCGTACAAACTTTTTCATTTGCTATACATAAATTATGGATGCGTCGCATAGGGTCAGCGGCATAAATGTATTAATTTCTAATATTTTAAGACGAGCCAAAAATTCATCGATTATACATTTTAATAGTACATTGATTACAGAATCTTTTGGTACCAAGCAGACAACAGCGTACAAACTTTTTCATTTGCTATACATAAATTAAGGATGCGTCGCATAGGGTCAGCGGCATAAATGTATTAATTTCTAATATTTCAAGACGAGCCAAAAATTCATCGATTATACATTTTAATAGTACATTGATTACAGAATCTTCTGGTACCAAGCAGACACCAGCGTACAAATTTTTTAACTTGATATACATAAAATAAGGTTGCGTCGCATAGGGTCAGCGGTAAAAAAGTATGGATTTCTAATATTTTAAGACGAGCCAAAAATTCATCGATTATACATTTTAATGGTACATTGATTACAGAATCTTTTGGTACCATGCAGACACCAGCGTACAAGTTTTTTAATACGATAAACATAAAATAAGGATGCGTCGCACAGGGTCCGCGTCAAAAAAGTATCGATTTCTATTATTTTAAGACGAGCCAAAAATTCATCGATTATACATTTTAATAGTACATTGATTACAGAATCTTTTGGTACCAAGCAGACAACAGCGTACAAACTTTTTCATTTGCTATATATAAATTAAGGATGCGTCGCATAGGGTCAGCGGCATAAATGTATTAATTTCTAATATTTTAAGACGAGCCAAAAATTCACCGATTATACATTTTAATACTACATTGATTACAGAATCTTTTGGTACCAAGCAGACAACAGCGTACAAACTTTTTCATTTGCTATACGTAAATTAAGGATGCGTCGCATAGGGTCAGCGGCATTAATGTATTAATTTCTAATATTTTAAGAAGAGCCAAAAATTCATCCATTATACACTTTAATTGTACATTGATTACAGAATCTTTTGGTACCATGCAGACACAAGCGTACAAGTTTTTTAATACGACAAACATAAAATAAGGATGCGTCACACAGGTTCCGCGTCAAAAAAGTATCGATTTCTAATATTTTAAGACGAGCCAAAAATTCATCGATTATACATTTTATTAGTACATTGATTACAGAATTATTTGGTACCAAGCAGACACCAGCGTACAAATTGTTTAACTTGATATACATAAAATAAGGTTGCGTCGCATAGGGTCAGCGGTAAAAAAGTATCAATTTCTAATATTTTAAGACGAGCCAAAAATTCACCGATTATACATTTTAATACTACATTGATTACAGAATCTTTTGGTACCAAGCAGACAACAGCGTACAAACTTTTTCATTTGCTATACATAAATTAAGGATGCGTCGCATAGGGTCAGCGGCATAAATGTATTAATTTCTAATATTTTAAGAAGAGCCAAAAATTCATCGATTATACACTTTAATTGTACATTGATTACAGAATCTTTCGGTACCATGCAGGCACCAGCGTACAAATTTTTTAGTACGATAAACATAAAATAAATATGCGTCGCACAGGGTCCGCGTCAAAAAAGTATGGATTTCTAATATTTTAAGACGAGCCAAAAATTCATCGATTATACATATTAATAGTACATTGATTACAGAATCTTTTGGTACCAAGCAGACAACAGCGTACAAACTTTTTCATTTGCTATACATAAATTATGGATGCGTCGCATAGGGTCAGCGGCATAAATGTATTAATTTCTAATATTTTAAGACGAGCCAAAAATTCATCGATTATACATTTTAATAATACATTGATTACAGAATCTTTTGGTACCATGCAGACACCAGCGTACAAATTTTTTAGTACGATAAACATAAAATAAATATGCGTCGCACAGGGTCCGCGTCAAAAAAGTATGGATTTCTAATATTTTAAGACGAGCCAAAAATTCATCGATTATACATATTAATAGTACATTGATTACAGAATCTTTTGGTACCAAGCAGACAACAGCGTACAAACTTTTTCATTTGCTATACATAAATTATGGATGCGTCGCATAGGGTCAGCGGCATAAATGTATTAATTTCTAATATTTTAAGACGAGCCAAAAATTCATCGATTATACATTTTAATTGTACATTGATTACAGAATCTTTTGGTACTATGCAGACACCAGCGTACAAATTTTTTAATACGATAAACATAAAATAAATATGAGTCGCACAGGGTCCGCGTCAAAAAAGTATTGATTTCTAATATTTTAAGACGAGCCAAAAATTCATCGATTATACATTTTAATAGTACATTGATTACAGAATCTTTTGGTACCATGCAGACACCAGCGTACAAATTTTTTAATACGATAAACATAAAATAAAGATGCGTCGCACAGGGTCCGCGTCAAAAAAGTATCGATTTCTAATATTTTAAGACGAGCCAAAATTTCATCGATTATACATTTTAATAGTACATTGATTACAGAATCATTTGGTGCCAAACAGACACCAGCGTACAAATGTTTTAACTTTATATACATAGTATAAGATTGCGTCGTATAGGGTCAACTGTAAAATAGTATCGATTTCTAATATTTTAAGGCGAACCAAAAATTCATCGTATATATATTTCAATAGTGTATTGTTTGCAGATTATCTTTGTACCATAAGCATACCACCGTACTATCTTTTTGGTCTAATATACGTTATATAAATCTGCGCCGTATGGGATTTGCGGCTTAAATATTTTAATTTTCGATATTTCAAAACGTGCAAAAAATTAATCTTATATACATTTTAACAGTACATTGTCTGCACATTATTACGAATTATGAGTGACTGCATGCATATATCGCGGTAATATATGTCGAAACTCATTTCTACTGCGCATTCGGAATTCGAATTATATCAAGATTATCGAAAAGTGTCGGACGAAATATATTTGTGACTCTAATTAAGAAAATAATTTTTGTTTTAAAAATTATATCTACGAAACCTTAATTGTAAATTTGTATTCATGTCTCACTTCTATTCTTAACTTAATAAATATACTACTTCTTAATTAAATAAATATATTAGAAAATATTAATATAGTAAGGTAATTAAATTTTAAAATAGTAATATGTTATAAAAATTAAAATAGCAATATATTGTAAATAATATGTTGTAATATCTTATCCTCGATTAATATTTTTGTTACAGAAATCAGCTAATTAAAACGTTAATTTGCTAATTAATTTTTAAAATAAGAATATGTTATAACATTTAAAATAATATGTTTTAAATAATGTAATATATAATTCCTTAAACTCGATTAATATTTATAACAGCTATCAGCTGATTTCTGTCAAAAAATATTAATCTAATATTAATCTACTATTAATCTTTTTGGTCTAATATACTTAAAATGAATCCGCGCCGTATGGGGTTCGCGGGTAAAAAGTTTTAATTTTTAATATTCTGCGTAACTATATACATATATCGCGGTAATAGATGTCGATACTCATTTCTACTGCGCATTCGCAATTCGAATTATATTAAGATTATCGAGAAGTGTCGGACGAAATATATTTATGACTCTAATTTAGGAAATATTTGTCCTTAAAAATTGCTACGGAACCTTAATTGTTAATTTGGATTTATGTCTCACTTCTATTTTTAATTTAATAAATATATTACTTTATAATTAAATGAATAAATTAAAAAATATTAATATAGCGAGCAAATTAAATTTTAAAATAATAATATGTTATAATAATTAAAATATATATCAATATGTTGTGAATAATATGTTGTAATATTTTATCCTCGATTAATATTTTTGTTACAGAAATCAGCTGATTAAAACGTAAAATTGCTAATTAATTCTTAAAATAAGAATATGTTATAACATTTAAAATAATAATATGTTTTAAATAATGTATTATAATTCTTTAAATTCGATTAATATTTATAACAGCTATCAGTTGATTTCTGTCAAAAAATATTAATCGCACAGATAAGGCATTATAACATATTATTTATAACATTATTATATTAAATTTTATAACATATTTTTATGTTAAAATTGAATTAGCAATGTAATGCTTTAATCATCTGATTTCTATCAAAAAATATTAACCAAGTTTAAACAAACTTTATATAAAAATATTAATTTTTTATTTAAAATCGAGGAATGGCGTAACGCGCGCTTTTGTTATTCTAATCTTTTTCTAAAAAAGACATTAAGTCGATTCTCGCAAGTATTTTTGCCTTTTTTCCGCCAAAATATTAATCAAGTTTAAAGTATAATAACATATTATTTAAAACATTATTTTATTTTATTTTTTGGACTAACTGTCAAACTGCTAATTGCTAACCCTCGCGATGACAGCCTTTCGATGCTACGAATATAACACACAACGCGAATGTCAAAAATATTAATCAAGCTTAAAGTATTATCACATATTATTTAAAACATATTATTATTTTATTTAATTTTATTTTAGACTAACTGTCAAACTGCTAACTGCTAACCCTCGCGATGACAGCCTTTCGATGCTACGAATATAACACACAACGCGAATGTCAAAAATATTAATTAAGCTTAAAGTATTATCACATATTATTTAAAACATATTATTATTTTATTTAATTTTATTTTAGACGAACTGTCAAACTGCTAACTGCTAACCCTCGCGATGACAGCCTTTCGATGCTACGAATATAACACACAACGCGAATGTCAAAAATATTAATTAAGCTTAAAGTATTATCACATATTATTTAAAACATTATTATTTTATTTTATTTTATTTTAGTCAAACTGCTAACTGTTAACCCTCGCGATGACAGTTTTTCGATGCTACGAATATAACACACAACGCGAATCGACAGAAAACCAATCAGCATTGCGGAAAAGAGGCAACAATACTTCGAGACTTTCGAGAATCGATTTAACATGCACTTTTTAGAAATGGATGCGTCTCGTATTTTTGAAAAAAAAATATAAGGACAACTTCTTCCAATTACTTATCCGAAAATTAGCAGAACGTATATATAATGAATCTTAAATTATATAACTATATTATATAACAATTGTTGAATATATTACTTCAGTATGATAAATGTCCGATCTTTACGAGTAATTTGTTTGAGTGAATGCTAAGATATTAACCATCACATGGGAATTTTAATATCATTCTGAATTTACTTAGGGATATTGGATAAGGAAAATTGAATATGAATATGACACGTAGCGATCGAAACGAAAATAAAGAATAGTTGAACAAAGAAATTACAAGCTCGCGTTCTCCTGCAACACATTCAGTCATTCGATGGATCTCTCTAGCATATACTAGCTTTTTTCCAGTTGTATCGGTTTTTCGTAAGCTTTTTACGCGATAGCTTCAATTTTTATTAGCGACATGAAGACACACTGGGATAAGAAAGCTAAATCAAAAAGTTCGAAACGTGGTGAGAGACGTGGCTAATTATAATTTACAAAGTTTCATTATCCTTTTTCTAATATATCATCGAATCGCGATATATTGCAGGACATCGCAAATGTTTGACGCACGCTATAAAGGGATACGTGAACAGATGGTTTTGCGTTTATTGCAAGAACACAAGTCTGCACGGCTTTCGTTATATAACAATGGACAGATCGACGATGATCGAGAGTGTCCTTTGGTCTGTGGTGAGAAACTTATATTATCTCTTGTGATCTCTGAAAGTCTGAAGCGAACACTTAAGGAAAGCGATGAAGAATGACTTACGGAAACGCTTTTCACTCTCGATAGGTCTGCGCATCGTCCATCATATTCTGCGCTATACTCATGCTACGTTTATGGAATAATTATTCTAACAATCCTATAGTAACGGTCATCCATACGACGAATCCGATATGGGAAGTGTCCTTTCCCGGTGTCACGATATGTAATAACAATAAAGTTTATCGTCCGCACGCCGACATTATCGCCAAAAAGTTGTAAGATAGCAATAAGATGCAATTTTTTTTTGTCTTTCTACGAAATCACGGTCAATTAACTTTAGATTAGCGGAGCTAAAGAAATCCGGTATCTACTTCATTTTACATTTACGCGAAACAATATATGTTGCGCGATTTGACAGATATATGAATGGATTCAGCATAGAGGAGAGCGATAAATTTTTCTTTTCCCTGATGAAGCTAATAAGACCCGATAAAATTTCGATTGACAATATAACTGCACAGCAAGTCCTCGATAATCTTGACACGACGGTCGAAAAGCTCATGAACCAGGTGAGCTTCTCGCTGAATAAGAAAATGATTATTTTATTATTAATTATAATTTTAATGAATTCACGTTTAACACACGACAATCTGGATAATATTATAAAAACCTTCAGAAATTAATAATATTGCTCATACACATACAGTTAATGCAGCCTTGCAGCGCATTACTGGTGAGATGCGCCTGGATCGGAAAGATTTACGATTGCAACAAGATCTTTAAAACAGTCAAATCCAAAGACGGTTTTTGCTGCGCCTTCAATTCCCACTACAATTTGAACGTCATGCACAAGTAATTAAAATTACAAAAATTAAATAAAGGCACAATGCTCGCGAATACTTTACTTTGAGATCAGAATCAGCTGTCAAATAATTATCTGTTGGTTCGGAAATTTCAGCATACTCCATGAAAAGATGCGCGATTTTAATTCCACCGATTTCAACATCACCTCCGCGGATCTGCCGGGTGTGCATAAGATTCTGGTAATTTGTCGTATTAATTTCGGGAGGTATCTTTAGAGAGTACCGTATACAATCTTCTGGTCTTTGTAGAAAGCACCGGGGAGCGGTCGCGATGTGGGACTTACGGTTGCCTTAAATGTCGAGGGTCACACGTACAAGGCTACCTCACGTCCTTACATAGGGGCCTCTGTTATGATACACGATCCGATCGATTTCCCCGACATTGGTGCACACATGGCATCCGTGTTACCTGGACACGTCTTGGCGATATCCGTCGCCGGTACTTCCGTCAAAAGCATGGAAAATTTGCGATATCTCACTATAGAGAAACGTCAGTGTTATTTCGACGAAGAGGTAAATAAACCGAGATCCGATTTGGTCCTATATCAAATACAAAATACAGGTCCTATATCAAATACAAAATATGCGTGACCCGATATTTATTTAAAATTTCACACGTTTATAACGAATAGCTGTGTGTATATGTATGTGCACAGATACCAGGTGAAACTCGTTACAGCTATCAATCTTGCATATCGGAATGCATAGCGAAAAATATACAGCGATTATGCGGCTGCTTGCCGTTTTACTATCCGGAGATACGTGAGTCTTTACACGCAAGATTATAAATATTTAAATATTAGATATATATTTTTGTTATATTAGTTATATATATTTTTTAAATTTAAATTTTATTTTTTTAATGTTACATTAATTAGAACAAAGTATTTTGCATTCAGATTCTTTAATGTAATAATTTAGAATATTATAATCTTCGATATGTTGACAGACAAAGGAATAAGGACATGTTATCTGCCCGATCTTGATTGCATTTTAAGCATTCGAAGTATGTAAAATTTTTAATCATATACATTGTATTTTATATATCGTAGTCAAGCAGTACATAAGATCAGTAGATAATTACCAGATGGTTTTCAGGATCAACAGATTATTGGAAGATAGGAAATTGCAAGCATTGCCTACCTCAATGCTCCGATATGATGTATCATACCGATGTAGAAAACATTAAGATGGACAATAATGTGGAATTCGAATCCGATATAACGTGAGTCTATTTATTTTTCCAATGACAAGAATATTAACTTTCTCTCTCTCTCCCTTTCTCTCAATCGTGATAAACAATTATTTGTATTATTTTTATTAAACGAAAAAAAATTTATTTCTACATCTTATAGACGTGGCTTGAATATAAACAATGTGTCCTTCATGCATGTATTTTTCGGTGATCTGTCGTACGTCGAATATCGTAGAGAGAGTATCATCCACTGGGATTCGCTTCTCGGTGAGTTGTGAATCTCGTAACAAAAGAAGTGATTTTTTAATCTAATTTTGATATAATTTAATTGGCTAAAAAAAAATTTATTTAAAAAAACGCACGCGTGATTTATTTCAGCATCCTTCGGCGGGATTTTTGGTCTCTGCCTGGGCGGTTCCGTGATAAGCGTAATAGAATTGATTTACCTCTTAGTCAGACAATTCTTCCAGAGACAGCCTCGTGAAAGACAAGAGCGATCGTGTACTAGTTTGCCGCCAGCATCGGAAATGTTTCTATCGATTCCCGCGGAGAGAAGAGAGATTCAGAAGCCACGAAGCCATAAGAAGTCGAACGACAAGCGTGTCTTCGTCACGTGGTATCAACCAGCTCTTCATCCACAAACTGAAACGATGAACTTTGGCGACGTATATCGCGATCCCATCGAGTTTTAAAAATCTTCCCTAACATATTCAAGTCAATTATCACGATTAAGGGCTAATCAATATTTCTCGGATAGGATAAAGAATGAACGTATGTCTGCGTTTGTGTGAATACAATTATAATATTTATTATTATTATCGAGCAAAATAATTATTATTTATTATACTTCAAGTGTGACGAGATTTGTAGACACGATTAGGAGCTCTCACTGTGTATGGCACATTTTACAATATACTATAATACAAATATTTCACACTTAATTTTGTCTTTCGCTTGTTGATTGAAATAAACTCTCCGTCTCCTCGCACAGTTTCTCTTTATAACGCGTTGCGGAAGTAGCATATGCTTCAAACGCACGAGGAAGCAAGGGCTCAGCAAGCAATAAAGCACGAAATTCGTCGAGCTCGCCAGCGCGTTTAGAAGAGTCGCCCACATACGAAATCTGCGAAAATATAACGTACGGGATGTATAAGTAAACCGACCAGAAAAAACCGGGATTTCCGGGAATGTTTATCGGAATACGCGATCGACGAGAAAAACATTGCCTCCGGTGCATGCGATATTTTATTGTTTTAACGATAAACGATAAACAATCGTACGATCGTTTTGCACAATGATGATAAACCTTCGATTGAAACTCACTCACCTTTCCATGAAGATCTCCTGGACTTTGAAGGGATCACCGCCGTAAAAGAGGGACATTGCGCTGCGACGTGATGCCAAATGAGTTGGCAGCTCGCCCACCAGGAACAGGAAGACAATGCCGATCAGCATAATCGTCAGCCGCGCTTGATCCTGGCAAATCGATGAGGCAAGTAATGAAACACAATTTTTTTTCACGAGACAAAATTTTTTGATATTATTTTATTTAAATAAAATATTATTTTTCAGTAAATATTATTTTATTTAAATAAAACTACTTTTCACGTGATTATTTTCAGTATAATTGTCAGCCGCGCTTGAGCCTGACGCAAATGGCAAACCGTTGAAATAAGTTAATAATAAAACGTAATTTTTTTTTCTCACAAGAAAAAAATTAATACTATTTTATTTAAATAGAACTACTTTTCACGCGATTATTTTCAGCAATTGTCAGCCGCCCTTGATCCTGACGCAAATGGTAAATGAGACAAGATAATAAAACACAATTTTTTTCTCACAAGAGAAACAAATTTTAATATACTATTTTATTTGAATAAAATATTTTTAAAAATATTATTTAATTTAAATTAAACTACTTTCTACGCGATTATTTTCAGTAGTCTGCATTCGAAATGTATTCACCAAATGAAGTAGAATACAATTCACGCGATCTTCATTGATACTAATATTTTAAGCAAATAGTTAATTATCTTGGTAGCGTAAATAGATTGAATTCGTTTGCATATATGATATAATAAATTATAATAAAAACATTATCTGCACCAAATAACGAGAAAGTTTTAATAATTGCTCTCACAAAAACACGATTCTACCATGTTGTACGATTTTCGTACAAACTTTTCCAATTACGCGCGACAATAATGACTTGCACGGGACTCTGTTTCTGGATACCACTTGGTTCCCCAATGAGTTTCATGCAAATCGCATCCTGAGACACTGCTTTAAACTGGAGAAATACGGACGTTCGTTTAGGAAAGCAGGAAGTATACGCTCGGAAGTAGGATAGATTTTCAAGTAGTCTCGAGCGAAGTCTTGTGATTTCAATTTCTAAAGTTTGGAACCCCGAGACACTCCCTTCGGACGAAGACGCCTTCTTAGCATAGGTCAAAACTAATTACAAAATTATCTCTCCACAGGAGTTTTTTTACCGTTTCCCCACGTGCGGATATAGTAAATATTTTTGCGAATTTTCGCAAAATGTTGTGTTTACGCACCCGCAGACGATTTCCTTCGCGTATGTTTTTGCGTTTCAGCAACAGCTCTCTCTGTTTGAGGGCCTTCTTCACGAAGTAGCACATGATGCCGTTCGCGACGAACAGGAATACGGCCGGTATCAAGCCGAATATTATAAACTGTAGCCAATTGTGGAGATTGAACCATCTGAAAGGACCGGATGCAATTTTGTCGACCGAAATTGAATTCGTGCGAAAAAATATATCGTCGCGCGCTACTTTTGAGAAGTAAAGAGGAAATTTTCAAACAAATCCACTTTTTTTTTAGATATGAGAATATTTTTTTCATGATATGGTTCTTTACTTACCGCGAGTGGAAAAATCTGGTCGTTATCAAATCGCCGCGACTGTTATACGTGTACATGAAGCAATACGGTATGTTGATGAAAATGGCAAAGCAGCTGGCGAATGTCATCAACTTGCGTGCAACTTGCTGGCGGCAGAACTTTGGCGGTTTGCATCTCGGCATGCTACGCGAAACAAACTTCTCGTTAGAGATTTCGACATACATAATTGAAAATACAGCTTTCTTTCATGTATAAGAGTCGTATAGTGAAAAAAAATAATTTGTATATTTTTATGGGTTTTTACCAACAAACTGTTATCAATCTGTCCACGCTCACGCCTAATGCAGCCCAGACTGTGATATTCGATGTAACGGAGCCGATAGGAAAGTGAACGAATGCGTCGAATTCCAGCCATCCTTTGTAACATCGAAAAATGCCCCGGGCTAGACCGGAAAAAAGGAGCAGGATACAAGTGACTAGATCCGAAGTTGCCAGCACTACAATGTAAAATAAAAAAAAATTAAAAATAAAAGGAAGAGAGAGAATGATATAAAATATTGAAAATATAATTATACGAGCAGCAAAAAAATACAATAAACATTTCCTTAGCTTTCTCCTCTTTATCGAAGCACGCAATTATCATCACGATTACGATCATTCTCTCGGAACGTGTAATAATAACGAGACGAGGGTGAAATTTAGCGCCGATTCCATGCGCACAGCTGATTTTGACGTTTCCACCGACCTGCTAAATACGTGTACGTCGACGCTTTTAAGTACGTCTTCGCCTTCAAGTGGACCGCGAGAATCAGCGAGTTTCCGATTATCCCGAATGCGGCAACTACGGGAATGATCACGGTGTATCCGATAATGCCCCAGATGCTCGGTTCGACCGTCCACAGTCCTTGATGTTGCGTGTGCTTGCTGGGGTATCTCAGAGATTTTGATCTGGAATCAATGTTGTTAGTGTGTCTGGATGGAGCGCATCGCTGATCACGCTCTACATCATATATAGCATTCTCTTTCTCTAGATCTCTCGCTTTCTCTCACCGTATGCATAGTACGGTCATATTGTACATCTCGGTGATGTTAAAATATGTGGGTCTCATCGCACCATTCGCCTCGTATTGGTGCATTCGCGACGAGAAGTCTTCTCGACCCATTTCCTTCGCCCGGAAAACTTTCGCAAAGGAAGAAGAACTCTACTCCATTCTCGTGGGATATCCGAGTGTTCTGCTAGGCTGGCGAAAAGCATGGCATTAGGCTCGATTTTTAGCTCCCGTGAGTCATTAGCTGAATCGAAGCCTGATGAACGTCGGAACCGGGATTATGAAGGGGTGGCTGAATCAGACTTAGTGAACTTACGGGAAACTTACCGATTAGCCCTCCGTCGAACAGCGAGACGATTCTTTCGCAAAATGCTTCTTGGGTGTGTCTACTCTCCAGTAAGTAAAAATATATTTTTTAATAATTTTTAATTTTAATAAGTACATACAATTATATAATCAATTTTTCATTGAGAAACAAATAACAATTGCAATTTATTTACTTACCACTTTACTGTGAATTAATTGTAGTCTTCTAAAAAAAACCAGACTTTTAAAACGAATTCCGAAAAGCGAGATATTCGCGAATGCAATCGTCGTCTCAAAATGTTATCGATGCTCGTGAAGCGAGAAATGTGAATAAAAGGTCACGTACTTCTAAAAACTCTCGCGTACGTGCAAAAGCTTTTAAACGTTTCAACAAACTATGCCTGTTATTCAATATTTCGTATATTATCTTTATTTATGAATTAGATGTGTATCACGGAAAAAAATATTAATTACCATGCCTAAATGTTAGCTCTAGTAATATTTTTAAATTATAATTTAGTAGAAAATTTCCTGTTAAATAATGGTAAGTAAAAATTTCAGGTGTAATGTAGGATGTAATATAGGTATACCTAAAATGTAACTACGGTAGCTAATATTTTTTTTCGTGTATATTTGTTCTACCAATTTTTTGAAGTGGAAAGTCATTGGCTTCCTTTAATAATGACCACACGCAATATTATATAATTTACTCTTTATATACGAATAACTGTGAAACGTTTAATAAATTTTTTAAAATAAAATATTGCACCACGCTTGGAAAACAAATCGATTGGCTCGTTTTGGTTGGGTAAAATTGAATTTTAACGCGCGTCGATGAGAGAGATTCGATCCGTCCTATCGAAGGATGTTCAAGAACGCTACGAGCTACGCGCCATCGAATATATCTACTGGATATCAATGAAATTCTGTGGCAATAAAAGTTTCTCTATATTGGGAGAGGGGTTTGCGCCCCGATAATCCCGCGATAATGGATACGCAAATAGTGGGTAGGTACGTGGAACGTGGTACACACATCCGTCTCGCGATCGATTGAGCATTCGCTGATAAGGTCGACCCGAGCGAAAAAAATCTCGGATGTGTGTGAATCCCTTGGAGTTTACTGGCATCTCGGCATGCGTTTATTGGGGCGGAGGATTGGCGGAGGATATATTTTCGCTCTCGGGACGGAAAACGCGGGCGGGTCATCGCGTCTTGTTGTTACACGTGGCAACCCTTGGGATTATTTAGCGTTTACTGTACACGCGCCGCATTGCAAAAAGCCTACTTACGCTATATACGGCTACACAACGGTCGGCTTTGATGTATCCATGGAAACAACCGCGATAACCATTATCGATCGTATATCGGCCACGACCACTTTCAGTCAGCCCTCGCGACATTAAATTAATGTTATCGAAAATTTAGGCCAGCAACGCTTTGCAACGCCTCCAAGTGCCGGGACCTGATTTTCGATCGAAAAACCGAAAATCAATCTGTCGTCGACTTTGTAAATCTTCCTTCCCGGCGCTAAATAGACATTTAAATATTATTAATTTCCACGCACACACACCCTATGAGCGAGAAAATTTAATACATTGTCAAACAAGTTGAGAGGATATAATATCTGGATATAACAAGTTTATAATATTCGAAATCTTAGGGGAGATATTTTCCGATAATTTTAATGATACGAGATATGAGAGTGTTTTTTAAATCTATTGTAATCGTTGATAATGATGATAAAGAAATTGCTATTGTATTATTTAGAGTTATTGTATATAAAATAAAGCAGGATTTAATATCTCTCTAATATATATAGAAAGAGAAGAGCAAATAATAAAATTAATATTATTAAATTTGACATTATTATTTTATTTAATTTATCTATATTTCAAATGAGCTCAACACAAAATTATTTAATGATCACATAAACTATGTTTATATTGCCACTGACATATAGATATTGAATTTATTATTTTTAATGATGTACATTTGTATTGTGTTTATTATAAATTATTTTTTACTACATTTTTAAACCTCATCATATTCATCATTTTATAAAAAGTAAGATTAGTTTGTTCACGAGGGACCAATCGTAAAGCAAATCTCTTCATTTTCGAAACACAAACAATATTATTTCACGTACGAATCTCCGTTTTTATAGAATCCTCTTATCGCAAATTCGTATATTTTTTTCCATACGTACGTTTTACTATATAAAATTACCGTATAATATTTGAATAATATAAATAAATTGAAATATGAATTGTGTATTCTTTAGATCACTGGACTTTATATCAAAATGGTATATACTTGAAACAGCGTTGTTCCATGGAACGAGATCTGAAATCTCGTAAATGCGGAAATAAATTTTTATTTCAGAAAAAAATAAAATATTCCTGAAAAGAGATAGTCGCGTGGTTACCTAAATGTTTCGAAAGAGGGAATTTTATGGAAATACAGAAATTTGAAAAATCTGATAAACGCAAATGGTCTATGAATATCAGGACCGAAGAAATTCTGTTCTCGATAAGTGGATCGCGCGTCCTTGGGGTTTTTGTCTGGGATTTTTTTGGAATTTACGGATACATCGCAAAACATCGGAAAACAGTAGCATTCTTCTAGTATCCAAAGAAACGAGAGATCCGGAAGAGATAACTGTGATTTTAGCGTGCGAGGAAGTTGCGAGACACACGTAACGCAGGTCGCAATGCAGTTTGATGCACGTGCCTTTACTTATTAATGCATTTAATTAGAAGTTCATGTTTAGCTTTCCGCGGCTCGTTTGTGCGACGACAAGAGTCGCTTCTCCTGTTTTCCCCACGTGGCATCGTACGATGTTTAACTCCTCTGCTACTATACTATCATGGACACGGACGCACACAGGAATTCCACTTTCGCGACGGTTCGCAATTTCAATGGCCACTCGAGAGTCTACGTTCGCCTCGTCAATCACGCTTAATGATGTCTGGAATTTATTGCGAAGCAACGTTGGTGAAGCGCGCAAAGTCGGTTTCAAATTCGTGTATACGAAATTCTGATATACTGATATACTGAGTTGCGTCGTAAGTTGCATAAAATGACACGTATACGTGTTGTGCTTTTACAAAGAACGAAGGTAATTTTAATAGAGAGAATTATAAGAGTTTCTGTGTGTGTGGATATTAAAATCATTATTTTTTATTTGTAAAAGTAAATGTTTATTCTGTACGTTTTTCGATCCTAATACTTTCGGCCTTCAGCCTCTGTCAAATACAAACGAACGAATAATATGAGTCATGAATAATAATAATAACTTAGATTTCACATATGATAATACGTAATTAATCGGAAAGATGCATGATTTATATGATTAATCATACAATTAATGCATCTTTCCGAGGTAATTTTCCTCTGGAGAATACGTTGCACTTAGGAATTGATTTATTAATAAAATTGTTTCCGATTCGACGTATAGAATTATGTATTATGGAGAACAAGTTCCGCAAATGAAGACTTTAATTCCGCGGCTGTATTATTTATTTGTAAATCTTCGACACGAGGCGAGAATTATCCCAGATTGCGTATAAGAACGCGCATGTCAGCGGATATATATATATAACAATTTAGAATCCTATTCAAATCCTTTCACCACGCGTTTTAAATGTTGAATTCATTGAGGGAGGCCGAGGAGCGAACGTAGTGAATTTTTTATTGTTCGTTTACAAATAATGCGTGGGCGTGTAACAGCGTCATTTAGCTTCGCTGTGTGTTTTATCGCCTCTATATTTCTTCTTTTATCTTTTTTTTTACTATATTATCTTTTTTTTCACATTTTATACGTGGGCATCAGTTCAGCTTTCGTCGCGTCATCCGTGATGAAATATCTGAAAAACTTCCTCGGAATTTTCATATAATGAGAAATGTGAATATTTTTTTCGTCGAAATACTTTTCGCAAAGCCTTTTCCCTTCGGTAATCGATCGAAACTCAGTTTACGATCACGCAAAACCAGTCTCTAATAAATTATTTCAACGCTCGTCACCAAAACATTTTTTATTCGTCTATTATTTATGAAAATCTAATCGTGTGATGTATCTCAATATCGTAAATCTAATATATATAAAGTATCCAAAATTATCACGAAAGGCCATCCCGGAGACCCTTTTAATGATAGATCTCTTAGTCTCTTTGAAGTAAATTTTTCCTCGTGCGATAATATGGAGGATTAAGTATTTATAATATATTATTTAACTATTAATTTTACAATATATTATATAATTTATATTTAATAATTATTAATTGCAATTTTAAAAATTTTTGCATCACGTGTATATATCGTAATTAAAACTAAAGTTAAAATTTTGTAAAAGTAAACTTTGTCTATAAAATTAACTAAAGGACGTAACTTTGTCATTCCCCAAAGTTTAGTTCTTTAAAAGCTTTATAATTAAAAAATTATTAAGTTTCGAGAAAAAACTACGTGGCTAAAGAAGCTATCGTTAAAACCCACATCCCCAGCGATACTTTTGAAATATCATGCGAGGTCTGGATTAATTTTTGTCTCTATTATGTCTCGCAAATGCGTAGGCATTCTCTCCCTCTCTCATTACTTTACTCAATTCGCCCCAATTCACCTTTAATTCCTCACCGCCATAAATACAAGATCTTTTCTTCGTTTTGATCATTGTTTCTCTCAATGTGTATCCGACGTCCGAGGGTGTAACTATAAATATAGTACGACTTTCCGGTCGATTAGAGCGAACTGCGTTTCAATTAAATTTTGCGAATCAGTAGCAACAGCAGCTGATTGGTGCAATACGTCGTCTATCTATTCTCATTTATCTCTTCTTTGGATAAAGTTCCTGCGCAGTTTTACATGCTGAAGTCTCGCGGCTCTTAATTATTCGGCTCGAAACCTTGCCTCCTTCATACTTCAAAGCTGTCGAACGCGTTTTATCTGCATCGCAGCGATGCATCGCGCATTTCGCCTTTCTCTCTCTCTGGTCGCAAAAGAAGAGAAAAGAGAAAAAAAACGAGTAAGCGCGACGGTAACGGAGATAGGCTCGATGCATTGTCTTCACGGCCCAGAAAGTCTCTTCGCCTCGGCGAACTCTCGAGAGGGTCACCGATCTGTGAATAGGACCTCGCCACCCCCAACCTCTTATCCCTCACGCCACTTATCGCCGGTCCTTTATCTCGCCAGTTCTCTTTCTTTCTCTCTTTCATGCACATACACACACACACACACACACACACACACACTCTGTCTGCCTCTCTCTTAGAGCTGCTGATACGGAGAAGTGACCAGTCAGGCTCTATCGAGAGTCCGATCGATACGAATCACCGAGGTGAGTGTGCGACACCCTTGTCACCTGCTCAATCGTGCAGGTGTGCGTGTACATTATGCTGTCGAAATGTGCACTGACGTATAATTGTGCGTTCAGATAATTATTGTACATATATAGATATAGGTACGTCGCGGCTGAACTTCGAGATTGGCCGACGAATAAGGAGCGACGAGTGGAGGAAAAGCCTCTACGAAGGCTCGAGGATTAACTTCTTCATGTATTATCTTATATTCTATATTTCCTCTCCGTTAAATATAAATTCTCTTAAGGTTCGGATCCTATAAAAAGACGGAAGGAAAATTTTGCGGGATAATTGGCTCGAAAATAACCGTGAAACTTTATTGGACGTTGTATGTCGCACGTATTGCCAGCCCTCTTTCAGGCGCAATTAATCGAAAAGCGGATGGGAAGAAGAGAGGTCAAACTTTGTTGGGCGTTCAGAGGAAACTCCGCGAACCGAGCTTCAAAGGTTTCGACGATGAAGTTGACGAACAAAGGTCGTGTTGTGTTAAGAAGTCTCTCTCACACACACAGACACACACATACATATTATAATCCGTGATAAAATATAACACGTGTTGGTGCCAAACCTTAACACCTCGAAAGAGATACCCCGAAGGATTAAAAATCAATTTCCTGTAAGCCTTTGAGAATTCGCGAATAATGATTTACGAAAACAGGAAACGGTCGTCTCTTTCTCTCCCTCTCTCTCCTATCATCATCGACTTAACGCTAATTTAACAAATTCGAGAAGTATTGCGCAATCAGCAAAATTACGGAGACAGAAGGGAATAAAATGTTCTACAAGTTTGAAACAGTCACCTGTGAGTGAGACCTGGTTTAATTAATCAGTTTAATCAGTTTAATCAGTTTAATTGAAGCAAAATGCGTGCATGTATTTCCTTATCACCGTCAGCCGCGGCTTAAGGCAACGACGTGCCACGATTAACTGCAACCGAATGTTATCGATGTTCGCCGGAGGCTGTTGTTCTTATCAGAAGCTCTGTTTTGCCACCGTTTGCCCTCCACGTGTTCTATCGATCTCCTCATAGAACAGGAAGCCTCCCGAAACCACGAAGTCAAGTTACGCTCGAATATTGCCTCTCGACACATCCTTTTTTTTATTGTTATTCTCAGTACCGTGGAATTATAAAAAATTGCCTTTCCAGTGAATATATTTCATTAATTAATTAAAAGTACCGTACGTGCACAAATTTCCTGCATTTTCGAATATTAAAAATCTTCTCAATATAAAATATTTTTCTCACTTTTATCACCATCTCCGTTCGTGGAAAATTTCTCAAGTTCTTCTTATGAAGAAAAACTCTTCGATAAATCGAAGCGGCAAGTCTCGTTATTTAATAACTATACTAATTTCTTGGAAACGCGTAACAATAATGATTATTGTCTCGTAATCATTATTTTACCTGCAATTACGATTATTACTTTACCTAGCGTCTGATCGCAAACCGCAGTTTTGTTTGACTATCGGTTATTTTACATGTCTAACGTTGAAGTACCGAGAACGTGTACGAAACCTCGGCAACATTAAACATGTTTCGTAAGCTAATTAATTCCGTAACTCGGTCTCTCTCTCTTAGGGAATTTAGGAAACTATCGACATTGCATAATAGTTGTTTGTTCGTAGCCGCACTGATATTTAACTCGTCCGTTGCAGGTGCACGAAATACTTGTGGATTGTTGCACACATCGTCTTGGTGACATATCCCTGCATTTCTCTCCAGGATAGAGAATAGCCTTTTACCGTCATACCCGTGTAAGCGCATTACGCAAACAATCGATCTGGCGAATCCTCGAGATTACATGCCAAAGGCCATATGGCGAATTGTGTGCTCACGTAAAACATTCAAATTGAAATCTACTCGAATGTTAGAGACCGACTCTGGATTTTACTTCTAGAAACCGAAGAGACTGGAAGACATTAAAGTGAGACATTTTCATTAAAAGTATAATCCTGAGAGAAATGTGTAATTTGGCGAGGGAAAGAGATTTCGCGTCTATTTTAAAATATATTTCGTGAAAAAAAAAAGTTCTATATAAAGACGAGAGGAAAAGAGACGTTTCATCTCGCGAGGGAGATGAAACGTCTCTTTTCATGTTGACGAAGCCTCCGCGGAAGCCTAATTCCTATTTCGCGAAAATTTACATCGGGATCGTTTATCAACCCTTTACAAGCAACGCACGTACACGTCGAATCACGAAGAAGACAGATCTTAAAGAGACGAGCTCCTTGTTTCCCAGGACCTTCAATTACTCTTCAATTACTCTCAAGTCCTTGAACTAAATGAGTTTTTTAATAAATGCAAAGCAAGTAGAGTACTTACTCTAAGTCCTTTGCGAGACAAGAAAGGGATAGATACGGCGGATATTTTTCTTACAATCCGAGATTGGAGAATATCCTTATAGCGGATGAAAAACGCCATTCGTATAAAATTGAGCGGCGAATCTGCGTGAAAAAAAAAATAAAAAAGTCTCCCTCTGCGAATAGATATCTGATAAGTTCGTGCGATCGAGGGTGAGGAGGAACATTTTCTAATCGGGTTAAGATATATTCAAGAGATAGTTAAGATATTCAATCTCTCTCTCCATTTCTTTTCATTTCCTTTTATTTTCTTCCTCGTTCTTTATCATCATCGTTTACATCACGTCGGATCGTCTGTTAGTTTGAAAAAGAATTGCTTCTTTCTCTCTCTCGCCCTCCGTCTCCCTCTTGAATTTATCCAATGCATTCAATCTGGGCTTTCTTGGATTCTTGGATTTTTCTATCAGCACACGTTCCGCAAACGAGTTTTAGGTAGATGAAATTACTCCTCATGTCCTCTCTCATTCGCGTGACACAAACCCCAAGTAATTTCGCGCGACTCTAATCGAAAGGAAGATAATTCCAGCAATCTCGTTATCGCGTTCTCTTCAATTATGTTCGGAAAATTATCGTTCTGCGTATGCGTATCACAATTCCTCGTTTAAGATTTAAACATATAATTTTTTCAGACTCTTAAAATTAATATATTACGTTACAATTTACAATTAATGTAAATTAAACGTTCCCATCCGTTACGAGAAGGGAAACTTTGACAAATCACGATATTAAAACTTTTTCGTGGCAGCCTTATCTCTATTTTTCTCTTTATCTCTCTATCTCTCTTTCTCTCTCTATCGGGTTCTCAAATTACTGTAAAATGTCCTTTCACTTTGGCAAACCATGACGATTGCGGTGGATTTAGCGAACGAGAAGCGGGAGACCGATCACTTTTACGACATTACCGCGAATCCACCCGTTCTCGGGCGAGTTTTAGGGTGAATCACGCTTGCGCAAGTCCGACAAGAGGTGCCGGAGCCAGAACGACGTGCAACAACCATGCGAGCTTTAGTTTTCGCCAGGGGCTCGTCGCGAAAAAAGGATTGCGCCAGGTTCGGGTCGTGTTCTGTTCACAGTTCTCTCAGTTCTTACAGAAAACAAATATACGCCTCGTGGCGCGAATTGTTTCGTTTAACGAAGGGTTCGATGATTCACCTTGATCGTAGATCACGTCGCGAGGGTATCGACGCGATATCGAGCAATTAAACGAGCGTGAAAGCGGTGTTTGCATCGTTATTAGAAAAGAGCGGGCTTATTTGCATTTTACTCTCATCAGCTCTGAATTCGCTTCGTGCGTTAAATTCCTATAAATGGTGCGCGCGCTTTTATTCAACTCGCTGTCCGAATAAATTGAAAATTAAATTTCAGCCAGAAAATTATACTTTCCCTCCCCCTAAAACTTCTTCCGAGCTTCGAAAGAATCTTGGTGTGTTGGGTGAATTCATCGATGATCATTTATTAAACCTCTCTTAACCGAGCGACGCCGAGTTTTCGAAAGTTCACGAAAGAGACCACGTGAGAGGTGCACGAATGGAGGGAAAGACGTAGCGGATCTACGAGGGTGGATCGCCAGCGCGATTACATGACGACTTGCGAGGTTCCTGGTGACTGTATGGCAACGTCCACGGTGGCGGATCATCATGAGAGCGTCGAGAAGACTTCCCCTGACGTTTCCGAGCGCATTTCCATGAACGTTTGCCCGCCGAGCAGCTTCCCAGACAAGTTTCAAGATTTCTTCGCGACCCTCACCGAGGACGGCGACGACTTACCCAGCATGCTCGAGAATAAGCTAATACCGAGGTAATTAACAGCGGAATATAATATAATTGCGCGCGAAACTTAGTGTAGTAGTAACTTTTAAACTTCTTGATGAAAATTCTGGAAATTGTCCTGTGAAGAAAGATAATTTCGCGGAGCATTCTACATCGAAGTATTATTTCGAGGAAGAGCATTATTGAAGTGTATATTAATTTAAAAAAAATAAAAATAAAATAAATAAAAGAGACTTGATAAATCACGCAATAAAGAGTCTAGCTCTCCACAAATTTATTTTTAATTAATAATACAGCGGAAACGATATTAAAATATCTTTGTTGAACCGTGTGCGAGAGAGAGAGAAAAAAACGAGAGTTAATTAACTGCTAAACATAGAATCTCACGTTCTGTCGATTGTTTCAGTATAATTGAATACCTATAAATAGACATACACGCGGACACTGATCAGATCCAGGGTAATGCGATTAAATCGTAATCGATGCTGCGGATATAACTTTTGTAGAAACTTTTGTAGAAAATAATTTACAGCGTACACAGAGTTTACTTATTGTTAGTGCGGCTCTCCAGGTCTCGATGCAGGCATGTTATTGTAAAATTGCAATGTGATCAAAGGTGTAACGGCTTGTTTGAATAGACGTTTTGACGGATTCCGGCAAAGCGGAAAAAATTGCATAGCAATGCTATTCGCTGACGCGCGAATCGGGGTATGGAACTCGATCCGGCAACTTTCTCTCGAAATTACATTTCTCGATTCGAAGGATTATCGCATATTCGAGTTCGCGGCATGTGACGAACGCGCGTGGGAAGTCTTTGGCATTGGTTGAAGTCATTTGGGATTCTCGCAATCGGATTAGAGGTTGAATCGCGAACGCGATTCCAACGCTACCTCCGTGCTTGACGAAACAATCGACTCAAAGTTTAATAGGAAGTCGGAACAAAGCGGCAATGCACTCTCTCTTGGTACTCGAAACTCGGTAGAAATGCAATCAAAAAAAAAATCTAACAGTTCGTAAAAGAGAAGGAATTTATAATCAGCTGATCAGCGTATATATTATCATCTGGGAAAATTGGAAATTTTTCGCAGAAAGTTAGACGGCACGAGCGTCGACGGGAAAAATCGACGATGGAACAAGAGAACCGTCCAGAGGCGGAGCAGCGAGGTGGAGGTTCGTCTTCATCACGGTAACACGTTGTCCGGATCTCAGGGTCACAGCTGCGCGGACGGACTGAAATCACCGACCCCCTCGAGACGAAGAAGCTCAAGCATCGCGGTCGCCAGACCCACGCCGGATCTACACAGGTTTCCTCGTTATTTCCTCGTAAAAGTGATCGATTAATCGTGTCGATCATTATACGTAAACCCCTCCCTTGTATCATAAATCCGTATAAACGTCGTTGTCCGTTCGGTAAATCAATCTGTCAAAACCGACGCGTCGCTCGAAATGTAAATTGGATCGGAGAGAGAAATTTACGCGCACCCCCTTTCCGCGTTTTTTGTCACGTGTCACGCGATTATTCGAGATATATTTCTATTTTCGTCGCGTGGTCCATCAGGTTTCTGCAAGCGGAAGCCGGTCCCTGGGGTCATCTGTCACCCTCGCCCAGAAGTCCCACCAGAACGCCCACGATAAGTCCCGGGGCCCTGTCTTCCATGTCGCATCTGAGCGCGAACGCGAGTCCTAGCGGACCTAGTCCGACGAGTCCTTCCGGCCCGACTTCCGGGATTCGCGGACCCAAGCAGTATCGCAACAGAACGAGCAGCATGCCGGCGGTGCCCCGTCACAGGGTAAGTGTGAGAGAAAGAGATAATAAATAGAATAAATGGTATAAAGGGATAATATAAATATAAATGATGTAATAAAGGGGGTGGCTTTGAAAAATTTGCTTTCGGGAAAGATCCTCCTTTCCTTTCTGTCTTTTACATAATAGCTCTATCTTGCGGTAAAATTAATTTATGATCCGCGGAGAGAGATGAGTTTGGCAGAAGAGAAACGGTACGTGCACAATGAGCTTTAACGGTGAGGCGGATCGATATAGCGTCGGGTGTGAAACTGAATTAATTTCCTCGGTTATTGTTGACGCGAGATACCTGAAAATATGTTGCTACCCTCCCAAAAAGGCTTTCTCATCTACGACGACAGCGGTGCTTCGCGCGTGTATGGCGTATGCAAAAATCAAATCGAATGCGTCGGGTACGCGAAATGGTACGGCGAACACAATAGCGACAGAAATATCGCGATTGTCATTCTTCCTAAATTTCCCCGGTTCTCGCGCGAAACGTGAAATGGAAAATCGCGAGGCGACACGACAGGGGAATATACAGAGCCGCTATCGCGAGAAATTATCGCGAGTTTCGCGTCGCTAATTAAGCCCGAGTTTAAACCGGGATCTATAATTCACGCCGCGCAATTCGCGACGGAATTCGAATCACTAATTTTGTGTCGCGCGATATTGTATATACTAAATATTTTTGAAAAAATTAAATAAGCACATACACACATATATATATGTATATGCAGTAAACTCGGCATACCTTAAAATACGATATACAAAATGATAAATTACAAATGGAATTCTCTCTTGAATTTTGTCGCAAATTATAGATCATTTAAACGCGGGCTTTAATTATTTTTTTTTCATTGCTGTTGCTGCTGCGTTTCAACTGTCGGATTTGAAATTGAATATTGTGTCAACCCGTGAATTTGTAATTATCGCAGATTTCGTGGAAACGAAGTAACTTGATTTAAATTTTGAATTAAATTAAACAAAAAAGGAAATAATTATTTATTTGTTATACCCATGAGAGAAAGAGAGAGAGAGAGAAAACCTTGTTTCTATCAATTTTTATATATAACGTACAATTCTTATATAAAATAAAAGATACGCGATTATACAACCCTCAACATGTACATACATCTAGTCGATCTAGTCTTGGTTGAAATTTTACGGCGACGGATGTCACGTAGAGACAATACAAGGATGGTATAAATTTCTGCTGCGCAAAATCTGCCGAGGATTTTGCGAGCTTAAGCCTCCACGTTGAGCGCCAATCCGACTCTGTGACCACCCCTGGTAATATTCGCGCAATCGATGTTGAATGAAAGGATTAACGCCACTCCGTCGTTTAGCTTCTGCAGGAGACTCGTGGCCAATTGTAAATCGGTGTTGAATTTAAATCGCAAAGTCGACCTGTCGTCGATTTCACATTTCGCCGCGGCACCGACAGTCCATTTTTGCACGTCGCCTCGTCTCGCGTATATGCCATTTGCCGCGACATCCAAGTCAGAATTCACTGAGAGAAAAGAACAAAGAATCGCGATTGGTGGAACGAAGAGGATTCGCGAATATATATATATATAGATTTATAGACGTATTTTACGACGTGTCATATAATTTTCGCGGCGCTATCTAAACAGCTAGATCCCCTCAAACGATCTCTCTTAAATTGAATCAGTGATTGAAAAATGATCGAAGCGATGACACAGATTTCACTAAATATGTATTTCACTGATCTTCAGTAAAAATTCACATTTTGCTCTTGCTAGTTTTATATTTCATTTATTAGGGCAACAAAAACCAGCACAATCGTATCTGTTTACCAGATTAGCTTTTAAAACGTTTTCTATTTATTTTGGATTGCAATTATTATTTTCTTTTTTTTTTAGAGAAGCACCCGCAAATCTGAAATAAAATATGTATATAACTAGTATTTAAATTTAGAACTACATACATGTTATATACTTTTTTTATTACACTTTTAAAACTGTAATAAATTTATAAAAATTGAACGAGATTTTTGTGTGAAAAACTCAAATATTTTTTTAACACAATAGCTATAAATTGATCTCATAATATATAATATTATGACACATTTTCAAATATTTCTTAATTGAAACAATCACACTGTCACTAATTAATTCTTTCCATGAAATTTCATTGACTTGCGACGCTACACTTATTACCGAGTTCATTACTTTTGATAATACACTGATTTGATTTAAGAGAGATTAATTTGATTTTTTAATCCGTAATTTTTAATAAAATTGTTCTTGCGCAAAACTACGTGGTTTTGGCGCTAATATAATAATATCGGCTTACGTACCGAGCTTTGTTATCACATGGTACCGTCACAAACCCCTCCCTCCCTTTGTAGGGACATTAATGCCACTAATTATCGCCCTTACTCGACCGAGGAAATTGATAACGCCGACGCGATACACGCCGATATATGCGCTAAACGATTTGTATTACACGTCCATATTCCACTTATCTGGATGCGGAACGACAGAATCTCATTACAGTGCTCGCTTGAACGAGGCACGTTTAACCCCCATTACTTAACACGCGAGAGGTAAACTAACGATGCTCGTCGACGAGGCGCGAGTGCACGTAAAATAAGAAGCGGTTTCGTAAAAGAGAGCATTATTATTAAAGTAGGGTGAAATTGCTTCGTATCCTCTCTTCCTTTCTTTCGAAAGGATATTATTTTTCATCGGCGACCCAACAGAGAGTATAGCCGTTTTACGCACAACAGAGAGTTCGCAGAGTCGCGTAAGGATAAATATTGTTTTACGGATCCCTCGTTTACCTTTGTACCACACGGAGAGCCCGTACTCATGTGGTACACAAGTACATCGAAAATGCAAGTCAGCATCGGGGCAACCGTAAACCAGACCGACGTCGTTCTTCGTCACCTTGTTCAAGGCTGTGTCGTATCCGGCCCGATAACCCAAGAGAAGATCCCTGCATTTCACCACCATTGTCCCGAGCAAACTGGTACCCGAATTTAGATCGTTGGCTGGAAATTCGGTAATTCGCACGATTTGACACTTGATATATTAACGCGATTACTCGGATAATTGACAAGCAAACGTCCCCAACTCATTGTCAGGGAAATTCACAATGTTGTGGAAATACATAGAGAGCAGTCTCGATAAGTAATTTGCGCTATTTCTGTTTGCTGTCTTTCATTCACTTTGACGTGACGAAATAAATCACGTAAAATTACCGGATTTTTTGTTTTTTATTTTACTATTATTATTCGCAAACATTTATTTCTTTTAAAGTTACTTTCTTTAATAAGACTTTGCGTTTTTAATATAGCTGTCAATTGCTTAAAATTATTGATACATTGTTTTTTGGACAATCGATAATTATATTAAAAGTACAAGTCTATAATTAAGATAAGTAATTTTCTCCTAAAATCTTTTTATATCTCTTTTCATTGGAAAACAACAAAATAAAAATATAAGATATCCTAGTTATCGAGAATTTATTTTATCCTCTTGAAGTAAATTCGGATATAAACCAAAATAGTAGATATATATTTATCAAGATGCTCTCTATGTGTTTTCAAAATGTTATAATTAATAATTAATTAACTTATGTTATAATTAATAATATAATTTTTTGAATCGTCGACTTTTTCTTGTCAGATATTTTTTAGATGTAATATAAAATTATTTTTTTCACCCCGCGAATTGCATAAATAAAAAAAAACCGATTTTACGTCAATAGTTGCTCTATTTTATTAAATTATTTCATTCAAACTGTTTGTAAAAACCTGTCTTATTTGAATGACTAAAATTTTTGATTCCTTCCTTTGTAGGTACCGAGAGAGATTTATTCTATTTCTATTTTATCTCTTTGAAATTCGACGCGAAAGTTTTTGTATCGTATCGATGAAATGCAATCTCGCCCCGTTGCTAAATCAAAGCTCCCAAAAATGTCTGCATCGGTGGTTCATGAAAACTCATGTTGCTGGAAATCCGCGATTTGTTAGTAAACATTCAGTATACTGAGATATATATGTATATTATACTGCTCTGCGTTTCCGCAATATTAGTTAGAAAGAAGTTTACCGACGCATGCATTTAGAATTGTGCACATGCGTTTAGAATTGTTTATTGAATTTTCTCTCTCAAATATGCAATCGCGAAAATATGCGGTATAAAGAGAAAGAAAAGAGAGAGAAAGTGAAATTAATTACCCGAGGACAAAAGCTAGCGAAACGATGTTCCGATCGATATGTGTATGTGTGCGCGATCCCTTTTATACATTACATTTCCATATATTCATCGTTGCGGAAAATGTCAGAGGAAAATCATCGAATGCGAGTGCATGTGCATGTTGAGATAATGAACCAAATGCGGGGGTAAAAGGAGGGAAATGATGGGAATACTCGATGTTACAGTAATTTTTATACTCTCGATATTAAATGTTTGACCAACCGGATATTAATTACGAAAATGCTTTTCATACTTTGCAAAATTAGAGATTAATATAGGTTCATAATGATGCACGTGTTATTTTATATATAATATATGTAATGTAATGTCAATATATATTTTACGATATTATCTCACAATATTATAATGTATTAAAAATATGCGGGCACACAAAAGATTCTTTTTTAAAAATGATGACATGGTACATTGCGTTACTTTTTTCTTTTTCTTTTTTTAAAGAGGTCGGTTTGGCTACCACGATATATCAGTCTTCTTTATCCCTTATAGATGAGAGAATATAAATGTAATATGTGAAGCCCTTTACTCATCGTTCAAACAGCGACCTAACCGTATATGTTATCCCGCAAACCTTATAAATAGAGAATTAATTTGTTCCGCGAATTTTTTGCCGCCTATGCTTGATAGAAAAAAAAAAATCTGGAAAATTCTACGAGTATTCCCAGTGAAACAATTAATTTTTCAATCCTTCCCGGAAGAAAGTGACGACATTTACCTCCGAGAAAAGCGAAAGAAATCTCTGTCGCGAATATTTCGACGAACGTAAAATTAATTATATAAATTGAATTGGAATTATGTATATAAACTGACAGATCTCGCAGCGTGCGTTGATTCTCTCGTTGGCGAATTTCGAGCCGACCTTCACGCTTTTCGCGCACGTTTGCGGATTGTAAGCGCACTCGGAGAGTAAATCAACACCCTTCATTAGCAGCCCGTTAAACTCGTATCCCAGAAAAAGCACACCCTCGGTCGTCCATTTCAGCAGCAGAGCTCCGGCGTCCGCCTTGTACCTCGTCTCCATTAAACCGCTTAACTATGTCATCAATTCATTGAATAAATTATCTAATTTTCTCTTTCCGCAGCGCTTATATTATATCTCTCATACCCGAGCGATATCTGTTTTCAAGATTACTCGGGTGTTCGATTAATGGCATTTCGAATAAACTATTTTTAATTCGATTTTTAATCGCGCGCGATTTGAGAGGAAAACAAAAATATATATATTTATTGAAGGCTGAGATACAAAATAGCTATTTTATGAATATTAGAAAAAAATTGCTGTATGCATATAAATTATAAACATAATAAAGAACCACCGCTTTTTTTCCGCTTTTAAAAGAACACGATTCGCCACGTGTTCGAACTCACTCATGCATTATATGCATAATATTACTCGCATAATCCGATGTATAATTAAAAGCAAATATTGCCGCATATGAAATAGTTGATTCAGCTACATTTTCTCGTAAAATTTTTTAGGAGATACGCGCACATCATTTCCATGAACAATCGATGAAATAATAAGTAAATATATGAGAGAAAATACTATACGTATATATTATCACACAGTAATATATGGATCTGTTTTTCTTTTGCTTTCCGGCAAGAAATTCATTGCCCCGTAAAATTTAATTTAAAAATTGGACGACGAAGAAAATGCGCTATCTTCTTCGATAACATTTTTTTTTATACGAAATGACACACAAGAACTTTACCTTTGACGCTTCGAAATTCAATGTTGTGTCACTCGTCATCTCAAGTCTCTTGTCGGATTTCGTCTTGACATTAAGCTTGATAAGGCCCTTGCCTTGATGATAGGCCGTCTTAAAGACATCCCTCGCGTTTTTCCCGAGATCAGCGAAACTTGGTACCTCCATCACGAATTCAGGAATGTCGTAAAATAAATTATCTTTTTGCTTCTATAGAACTTTCTCTCTCTCCCTCCTTCTGGCATTAATAGAATATGTTATTACATAATGTCTAATTATGAAAGTTTTTTTCTCCCTGTCTTTCTCTCTCAACACAGCGCGATTATAATCGTTCAAACTTTTAAGTTTCCAATCTGTCTTTAAAATTGTTCTACATTCTCCATTATTTACCCTCAATTTATTAATAGCTGAAAATTATAATGCAGACCATATATTTTACTCCGTAATTCCCTTTTAAATTTGCTATTCCATCTATATAAATCGGGATAACCAATTTGGGTCATCTCGGAGTTTTTTTTCTTATCGTAACGTACGTTTTCGTCCTGTTGGATGATCTGAGACTCAGCAGATTGGAGCGCCGATGTAATTCGAACTGACGACGCACGCGAGAATTCCTCGACATGACGAAAACATGATCAATGTCAATTGCTCGAAAGGGACTCGAGTAGACCAATTAATCTCGCGACTTTTATAGGGAGATACGATACAAGGGCGATGCTTTATTCACGCTTCATTGCGAGAGTCGTCAGAATAACGAAGTGAACTTGATTGAGGAAGGAAGTGAGGCACATTATCGGTTTCGAACTATCGACGAATGCGGATCGAGGATCGAGGGTAATACGGTGCGTTCGTATACATACGTATAGATGAGCTGAACCCTGAATGATGCGACGAACGATGTCACCGGGCAACGTTTGCATCGATCAACGAACGCGTTAGGATTCGTTTTGACCCTAATACAAAGAGTCGAACGCGCGACTTTTGCCACCTTTCTGCTTCTCGCTTCGCAAAAACGAGAAATAATCGGTGTATGCCGATGGCGCAAGATCGTTCAATTGCAATTTGTAATTTACAGAGCTTTATACTTTGAATATTGATTTAATTTAATTTCATCAAATGCGAGAAACAGAGAATCGCGTGTTACAATATCATATGTAACACAGCCGATTATTTATCAATGACGTTTAGTAGAATTATTTATTTCCTGTGCAAATATAAAATTATCCTACAAAATCATCCCTTAATTGATAATAGTATTAACAATATATTATTACAAGGAATAAATGTCTGAAATTAATAAGTACTGCCAAGGAATGTGCAAAGAGCGATAATTTTCTTCCAATTTAAAGTAATTTTTTAATCTTTCAAGAGTTTGTGCGTGCCTGTGTATGTGTGTGTCTCCGGGAATCGATATGAAGTAGATGTCTGTACACGCTGGAAAGAATTAAGTAAATTGATCCCGCGTAATTGTTGCTTGTTACAGCCAATGCTGGCCGATACGAAGCGCGGTGGCGCCGCGGGAGGCGAAGAGGGCGAGATCGAAGACGGGGTGGAATATTATAGGCTACGATCGTTCTCCATAACGGCGAACGGAGTCTTCAACTTGGGCGATTCGTTAAAGACACGACGTAGCAAGAGCATTAACAGCGTCACTTCATCGACAAGTTGTAGCAGTACTCGAGAGAGCAGATTGCTCAGGTGAGAAATACTGAACATTGTTATACAAGCTGCAATGGGGAGAAGAGAGATGAGGGGTAATTTTCGTTCATAACGTTCAGTCCGTTTCCTGCCATATTTCAACTTCTGTCGAAATTGTTTGAGTTATATTTCGAAAATACTAAAGCCGCAATGAGAAATAATGATTAATATAACTTCACGAAAGTTTCACATATAAAAACAATGCACATTCTCTCTGTTTTTCTCTCCCTTTCTCTGTCTTAATTAAGGTGGAGTTGCAATAAAAATATTTATGCAGCTTATTCGCGTGATGATTGCATTCTCGATGCTTACAACTCGCTGTTGAAAGGAAAGCGAGATTGTGTGTACGAGCAAAAATAATTGTATATTTTTTTTATAATATTGCTTGAATAATAATAACGAAGATTATAACATGCAGTACCTGTTAGACTAAGCTTCAATGACTGAATTATAATTGGATACTTTCGTGTCTCTATGGTTACCGCATATAAATATAATATGCAAAAGTATAATGCATGCGACCGCGGAAGAGGGACGTGCTGGAAAATAATCTTCCATGTGATACATGTGCAAACGTGTATTTCCTCCTCCGCGTTTTCATCTCTTCCTCGGCTCGGCTCGGCTGTTTATTTTTCTCTTCGAGAGCTCCGAGCAACGACGTTGTCGATTTAGGAAACAAAGAAAAATACGTCCGCGATTTGTTTTCCTTCGCATGACTTTACGTAAAACGATACGTTTTTATAAGACGATATGTGATATATATAAACAATTTTTAATCGATTTTAATAAATTATGTTCTTGAAAAAATATGCGTGCGCGCGCGCGACCACATCAAAGGAATATAAAACTAATATTTTTTATAAACAGTTAAATAAATTTTGCGTAAAGATAGCAAATATGTACGTATATATGCTGTTTTCATTTACACAAAAAATTTTAACACATACATACGTAAATTAAATTTTTTGAAAACATTATTATTATTATTATTATTATTAATTATATTATATGCGCTTGTCGTTCACGAGCTAAACTTAATCTTAAACTTATAAGCTGCAGAGAGAATGTTGATTGTGTAAATCAGAAACTACGTAGAGTCACGGTTTCCCTTTGATAGAGAATATGTACTTAGGTATATATTTTACTTTTATTTGCAGAAAAAAAATGTGAACTCGTACATACGTAAATTAATTTTTTTAACACATGTATATTATTATTATTATTATTATATGCTATATTATTATTATATGTCATTCATGGGACAAACTTAGACTCAAACTTATTCGATAAGCCGGAACGCGGATGTTGATTGTGTAAATCAGAAACTATGTAAAATCACGACTTTCCTTTGACACGCTAGAATCTAAATTTATCGCCGGAAACTACATCGGAGAGAGAAAGTCTCGTCGATCTAATTTTCTCGAACAGCTATTTACGCTTCCATGCGCATCCGCGGAATAGATCATATTCGGCCCGTATCGTCTCTCTCTCCTCTCAGCAGTTTATTAGCAACTGCTCGATTCACTCCCATCAACTGTTCCAGTGCGGAGAGTAAACTCCGAGTAATCGCGAACACCTAATTACCCCACCGGGTAATTACACGCCCGGGCGTGTAAGAGAGTGGATTGGCGGATTACCGTCGTAAAGAAAAGTCACCCTCGACACCGCGGTAATCATCGAGAGCGCAGTTTTAAAGATAATTAAAGACCCGGCCGCGCTTAACGCTCCGGCTGACTCTACTCGCGTTTCCTCTCCTTTTTTTCTTTTTTTTTACGCGCGTAATTCACCGACACGATTTTCCATGTCGTCGAATCCCGAAAGATCGTTCTCTTTTTCATTTTTTTTTTCGTACGACGATCGTGATGCAATGTGTAATCTTGGAAAGTGCTTCTTCAAACGAGAAAAAAAAACCCGGCTTCGGAGAGAGAAGAGAGACTGGAGAGGATGCGGTACGCATATACGCATCCTCGCAGCTGATTGTGAAAAATTTCGATCGCGAAGCTGTCTCGTAAATTTTTCCGTTCTGCGGAAAAATCGACGATTTAAAGAGATAGAAAATTTCTCCAACTCTTGTTATCGCGCGGCTTTGCGATCGCGTTTCATGTAGCTTTATTTTCTCGTCTTGCTGTACCAAAAAAGCAAAATCCTCATTTTACAGATCATTTTAATCACGTCTCTTTTTTTTTGTTTCACTTGTCTCTCTCTTTCAAATCCGTTCTCCATTTCAAAACCACGCATATATCACAGCACGTACGTTTGTTCAATTTTAAATATAAAGTGTTAAGTATGTATATAGATATAGATATATGTAAAATAAGCTGGAAAAATACTTTAATAATGATAAGAATAACGAGGGAAGATTATTATTAAACTTCTGAAAATAAAGCAGAGTTGATGGGTGCAGAGAAGTTTACTTTAACTTTGTAAGGTGATGTGTAATCTTTCTCTCCGGCGCGTTTCCCTCCCTGAAGTAAAACTACCACGACACATTTTCACGGCGCAGTCACATCTTCATAGGATCGCTCGACATTCGCGACATCATAGCGGTAATAACCGGAGATCGAGCTTAATAAAAATTGTCGGAATTATATGTATATATATATACATATACGCGTTTCCTGAATATAAGCTAAATTATATATATATATATATATATATATATATATATATATATATATATACGTGTATATAAGAATAAAATTATCGTCATTTGCTTTAACGAAGGGGCTGTTTGAGCCGCGCTTTTATTTCCCGGATAATGACGAGAAATAGCGCGATTGGATCGCGTAATTGCGCATGTGATTAGAAGTATAAGATATAAATAAAATTGCAACTTGTTCAAGAGCGCGATTCTCTCTCTCCCTCTCCCTCTCTCTTTGAATATATTAATTCCGTGTATTAATTCACCTATGTTAAATTTTATTCTCCTCTTTTTCCTTTTCATTCTTTCCAGTTCGGCCTCGCAGCTTTCGGACATGGAAGCGGGGGAGGAAGGTGGCAGCGAGAGGGTGGTGACATACAAAGTAGGTATGTTGGGCGCGTCGGAAGTCGGAAAAACCGCCCTCACTGCACAATTCACTACAAGCGAGTACATTTGCGCCTACGACGCTTCTCTCGGTAAGAAACAAATATTTTATTTCTTTCTTTTCCTCTGTCTGAAGATCCAGTTTCGAAATGATTAATTCGGAGAGAGATCGGGCCTTCTCGATATAAAACGAATCTCTCGAAGTCATTTGCGCGAATCAAAATCCACGGATTTGCGTCAGGAGAAATAGCAATTATAAACGTTCATTTCGTTCAAGGGTTCTCTTTTCAATCGCAAACTGCGTGTTAGACGAGTCTCTCTCTCTCTTTCTCGTCGCGGTGGAGGAAATTAATGTCGTCTCTGCGTTTCTTCCTTCGGAAAAAGAGCTCGACTATTCTCTCTTCCCGGATAGAACTCTTCTCTTTCCGGAATCTCTGCGTCCGGCAGATCATTGCGACGGCTATTTTGCGTTTAATATAATTGTAAGATATCTCTCTCCTTCCTCTCTCTCTCTTTTTCTCTCGCGAGAAAGAACGCGATTTTATTCAGGAAATTGTGGGCGCTTTTGTACGAGATTTGATGAGAGTTAATTAATATGATGAAAAATATGTCAACCATACGATATATTTACGCGAAACATTATTTCCCTTTAAATATTTTGATCGCATCAAAATACAATTACTGGATTATATTGTCGACAAATTATTTTCTTAAACGGCTTTATACCGCTCCGCTGAAATTACTTTGATACGTCAAATCGCATCTCGTTAATCTATTCTATATCCGCGCAATTTCCAGACTGTTGCGTGTGCAATAAACGGCCTCGTACAATATTCCTTTTGTCGATCGACAATCGCTAGTAAACGTATATTGCACGACCCGACATTTATCCGAGAGAGAGAGAGAGAAAGAGAACGAAAATTCGATTCAATACCCTTATTCGTGCGAGAGAGAGAGAGAGAGAGAGAGAGAAAGCACGCGCGACTTTCATTACATAACAATAAGCGATAATGCCGAGTTTAGCAAAGTCCGGCCGGGCTAATTAATTTGCCTGAACTATTCGTTTGGAAACAATTTCGCTTGTAATAAATCGTTCATTGGCGCATTGGCGCGTTATGCCTTCTCTCATCCTCCGTTCGCGAACTCGAGAGATTCACGACGCAAAACTTGCTCATCCGTTAAACAAACACTCATCCTCCAATGTCTTAATTAAAATTCACCTCGTTTGCGATTCGCGTCGCGACACGCCATTTTCGCGTTCGTCTTCAATGAGATCTCCAACGATAAGCTCCCCCTTTCCTATCCCGTCAGCCTAAAAAAGGGATATATCCCTTTTTTACGCCTCGTCAGGCAGAGAAGAGCAACATTTTGCAGACACGATCTTTCGACATCGATCTGAGACACGATGGTCGATATCGACATGCAGCTTGAACTTTAATGCTCGAGCTTGATAGCGGTTTGTAACGCGTTGTACTTTGAGTTGGAAACGGGGGGATAAGCGGTTCGTTATCGACCCGGGAAGAAAATGGCATGACCGTCTTCCTTCGAGAGCCTCGAAGTATACGTGCACCTTATTTTCCATTGGTATTTTCGATGGCCAGCGAGGTCATTCCCATGGCGGCTTTCAACGCTGATTTTATTGAAACTGTACACGCTTATGGGCCCGCGTTACGAGCCGGCGGCGATCCGCGAGAGCTTTCAAAGTTAACCCCTCTCGTCGTATCGATTTTGCTTCCGAAGCTATCGAGCTTTTTTGCCAAGGGGGAAACGTGTAATCGATATTTCGTATATTACGAATGAGATGCATCTCTCTTTCCTCTCGATAATTCTCTTTGACCGTAGGGACTCGAATTGTAATTACTCACCGGAGAAAGAACGATTAAACCTAACAAGTTCTCGAATTAGAACAGGGTGTCTATTCGAATCTTGTAAAAAAAATTCCATGAGAATTCTCTTTCAGGTGTTTTCAATTAAAATTTCAAGTAAAATAAGAAAATTTATAGATATGTGCAAAAACAAAAAATCATTTATTATAAACGTTCTTAAGAAATACTAATTTATTTAAAAAATTGAATAATTTTCTATGAAACTTATTAAAGGCATAAGACCTTGATACTGAAAAGAGATCATCAATAAAATTACATGAAATTTTAATAAAAACTTAAATATTTAAAAGATATGTTAGACATATGTTTCTTGAGTGAATAAGAGTAAAATTATCAGAGATACAATTTTTGAAAAAAAAAAATCCCTGAGTCTCAATAAAATTCCTTGAGAATTTCCGGATTTTTCAAAGTAAAAAAACAACCCCGATTTTTTCAAGAGGGAATAGACACCCTGTAGAATTTTATCGCCATTTTTAGGCGCAATTAGATTAACGTCTCATCAGATAAACATCCGCGCATAACGCGTGTACATTTTTCAGCCATCTCGTGATTATGAAGAGCAATGAAGGATTAAGCCTAATTTGCATATGAATGCCGTACGAGAGATAAATGAAACACGATCTAAGAGACGTTATTAATTGTCGGAGAAATATATTAATCGTGTTCTATCAAAATTGCCCTCCAATTTAATTGTCGGAGAGATATATTAATCGTGTTCTATCTGTAAATAATGTTTATTCACCTGTGGGAATTATCAGCGACTCGTTCGCAATTAATAATCGAGATGTATCGCGAATTTTAATTACGCGATTTACAGACGAGGAATACGGACAAAAGAACGTTTCTGTGATGCTCGACGGCCAAGAAACGGAATTGGAGATCATCGATCATCCCGCCGCGGAGATGTCAGTGAGTATAACAGATGTGCAATGTTTTCCCTGCATATGTAGAGAGAGAAAATTCTGTCGTTAAAAATAACGGCAATTGTTATCGGGCGAACGGAGTTATATACGTAATAAATTGCATTGGCTGAAATTTATCTGACGTTTTAACAGCTCGTAAGTAGAGTTATAACACGATATCATCCCCCGTCTAGAGTTTCTTTTATCGTCGCTGATTAAATGTCAACATGAAAAAAACCCCGGGATACGCGAGTCCCGATATAAAACTGCACGATATAACGCGAGATAATAAGCGTAGATGAAAGAAAAAGATCAGAGAAACATATAAATATATAGATGTTATTCTTTATCCGTTTGAGGATGAATAGACTTGAGAAAAGGGCCAATAACACGGAAGAGGAAATAAATGAATTATTTGGATTTATCAAGATGAATCGGGGGAAAAAAGTTTTGCGTGGGTGACAGAATGTGATATAAAATGTATAAGCCATAAAACAAAAAGCGTGTAAACGATACACGGCCCATTAAAGAATCAGTCAGAAACAAATGCGCGAATTTTATTGGAAAATAAGCTTTTTTTATTATTACAATATATATATATATATTTCTATACCATTTTATGGTGCAATATTGTGTCCGCGTCATCATTCGCAACAGCAGAATTTATTTGTGAGTAAAAAATAAGAAAAAGCTATTCGCCAAATCTGTTCTTGTCGCCCGATAACTAATTGACGTTTTCCGCCGAGTTTTTCCATTTTTTCCCATCATCTTTCTGAGGTCGAGACTTTTTGTTCGACGTACAATCCGGATGTGTACGTGGTGGTGTACTCGGTGGTGGACAGAAGGAGCTTTAAAGCCGCCGAGGAGATGTTGCTCTATTTGTGGAAGAGCGATTACATGGCTACTCACGGTGTCATTTTGGTCGGTAATAAAGTCGACCTCGAAAGAAAGCGGGAAGTTCCGTCAGTGGGTGAGTATGGATGAATTTTCGTGCAAATTTTCCAACGTAATTACAATTCGCGAACTGTTTCAATAAAATCCTGAGAGAGATGCGAGTCAATCAAATTTTCAGACTTGCCAGTTCGGTTAAGGGAAAAACTTTATTACAGCACGTCGAGAAAAGAAGAATAATTTTAGTATTTTTTTTTTGACAAGGTGATGTTGGTAAAATTATTTTCTTATAAAATTTTTTTATATTGTTTGGTGAAAATATGCTTTACATAAAATCTCGTTAAAACATAATACAATAACTGTTCTACTGTTGTCGGCCTGTTGTTCTAAAAATAATTTCGATTGGAATATATGATCTGAATACAAAATAACTGTACTCTTTTAGAACCTATATGAATATATAGTTATTGTTATGTATGAAAATTTAAAAAAATATTAATGTAGTGCAAAATAGCAAATTTATGATAATGATTTGTCAGAAAGAATGGGCAGATTTTGGCAAAAAATATGTTCTCAAATAATAGTAGACAAAAATTCGAAAAATATATAAACGATAGCTGTCAAAAAATACATATATACCCTTTCTATTTCAGATTATACCAAAATAATCCCTTAGAGAATCCGATAATGATGTGTCATATTGCAAAACTATATAATTTCTATCTACATTATTATCTTTTAACGAAATTTTATGTAAAGCATTCTCAAAACATGTAGAATCAATATATCAATAAGATATTTTTATTAGAAGTATTTCGTTAAAAAAGATATCTTTTCTTTCCGTGGCCACGTTACAGAAGCGTTTCACTTTAATCAAGTTTTTTAAAATCCGGATTTGTATAATACTATCGCGTAAGAAGTTGACAGAGAGAAAGCAATATTTAACTCGAATCTTGGCGGTAAAAAAAATTGTGCAAGAAATAAAATATAACGGGAAGAAAAAAAATACATAGTACATAGAAGAATCTGTGTGAAAATTTCAATCGCATGCCCACTCGAGCCCTTCGATTCCTGCCGACAGTCGGTCGCCGTCTGGCGAACAACTGCGGCTGTAAATTCATCGAGACCTCGTCCGGGCTGGCCCATCACGTGGACGAACTCCTGGTCGGGATTCTGGCCCAGATTAAGCTGAATCCGCAGCGTAGCCGGGACCAAGCGACCAGGCGTCGTCGGAGCAAGCACCGCAGGCGGATCCTCAAGCACCTACTTGGCTTCAAGAGGAAAACCAAGAGCTGCGAGAACCTCTTCGTTCTCTAACGTACCTCGTTCCTTCGCTCACGGCGAAGATGATGATTTCGCCGGATATCGCCTCGAGAACGATTGTCGTCTTCACAATCGGCCCGAAAAGAAAAAAAAAAATACGTGCGCTATCTACGGCAAGTCTTGTCGATCGCGCTCACGTAAACGAGAAACGAGAATCTGATAAAAGAGGCCACGCCGAATCGGCAAGGAATATCGAGCAGGCACTTTCTTCCCCTGGCACCGATTGGTGCCCAGAAAGAGAAGTTCGCGCGAGATATATGTATATGTACGTGAAAATCGTCACGGATTTTTGCACAGGAAAATAAGATACGTATCGCTTTATCATATGATTTCAAAGAGAGATCTTTTTTTTTTTTATAACGTCGAAACGTGATACCGCGGATTATTGAATCAAAGAGGATTAATGCGCAATTCTCTGTGCTGCGAAACGCGCATTTGCATGCGTAAATAATTTTATGAAAGAGTATCACTGTGTATGTGTATTGCGTCATACCTTTCTCTCTCTGTCTCTTTCTTTCACTGTATAGAGTTATAGAGGATAATTATTATTGTATATTTCATCAAGGGCGATTTTGATGTTTATGCCATGATTAATCTCGCGCTTTATGCGACGCTGCAATTCATTACGAAGACAATGCGACGCGGAATAAGGATAAGCAGCGCGAGGAATCAATCATCGATGAATAAATACGGAATATACGATAAAAATTATATGCGCGAGATATATACAAATTCTGGCGACTAAGCTATCGCAAAGTCACGAGAGGAAATTTGATTTATCAGTAGTATACGTGGCATTTGACAAGTGGAGGCTACGCGCTGCTCATCATCGATTTTCTATTGAAATTTGCAGAAATGTGGCACGAGATATTATACTAGCGATATATGTAAAACCATTCTTTCGAACGACCTTCAGAAGCAGAGTTATAAGGAATTAAAATGGTTTATAATAACGCTTATATGGCTGCAGAAATTAAACGAGTAAGCGTGGTTTAGCAGCCTTAAAAATTATGTTATGTTTTAAGTGCTTTATTTAATTACTGTCCACAGGATCAATGAAACTGTCATCGAAAAATATAATTATGTACTCTCTCATGCATTTTTCTTTCTTCTCTTTTTTTTATTTTTTTATTATCGCGAAAAAAAACACGGACAAAAAAATTTAATTTCCAGCTTTACTCGAATTTGCATAATACAGCGTAGTGCTTTTATTGCCAAAGTTGTATGTACTTACTCGTTCAATATCACCTCTGAAACAGATATATAAATATATGCGTTAAAAAATCTACCTTTGTTCCTTTATAACTCGACTTCTAAAGCTCATTCGAAGGAATACAAATATTGATAATATATCTTTTACCATTTCTGTTTACCAATTCTGTTCACAAAATTTATTAGAATTCCTGTAAATTTAATAAAAATCCGTGAAAACAGCCCGTAGTCTTCTACACTACATTATAAAATGGCAAAATTCTGCAAAGATCTTCTGACACTTTGCGTTTGTATTTGCGCTGTACTAACGGTCTACTTGGAAGATTACCGTAAGCTCGTCATTTTCTCTTCCAGATGTATATATACATATATATAAGCTACATATATATCCAATATAATCTAGATTAATGTTTGTAATAATACGATCGTATATAATAGTGATAATAATAATTCTAATAATTATTGTGGTGAGAACAGGAGAATCGATCGCTTTGCCACTTGGAGTTGCGTGAGAGGATTAATTGTAGAAACACCAATTTATACATACACTTTTGACGGCTCTCTGTCTCGCGATGGAGTATATCGAATTTATTCGATTAAAAAAATCGAGACATCATAAATAACGGGGATTCGTATCGGTGTTTTTTTTTTTTAAAGCGATCTGTCTTCACAGATTCATTATTTCATTGGCAATTTTATGTACGAATCCTTCGATCGCGAATAACTTACTCGGGCATAAAAGAACTTATCTGAAGGCTTACCTGTTTAAGTGTAATTAAAGGATATTCTTGCGTGCGCGCTAATATTTTTACGTATAATGAATGTACGGGTGGGATCAACAAACAAAATCGACCAAGCAAGTGATGTCTTTAAACAAAGATATAGCTTTGCCGAGATGCGCGATAGAGCGTCGTCGTATATATATATATAATAAAACTTCAGCTACGGGATTCGCGTTTGAAAAATATAAACAATCTACCTGCTATCTCTGCGTTAAACTGATATCTGTTTAATATCGATATCACGCATGTGGAGAACATATCATGTAACTATGAGAGATGTAATTTATCGGCAATATTATTGTGCTGGAAAATCTCAAAATTAAATTATTCTTACGAACGAACGACGCGTGGCTGCTTGTTCTTGAGAAAATTCAATATTTTCAGTACAATTTATCGGTTTTGTAAGCGCGGAGCTTCTGTTAAAATCGACGAAAAAGAAAATGAATGTTTTATATGGATTTTTAATAAATTTTTTCTTTCCCACAGATTTGCTCTCGAAAGAGAGACGGTTCTCTTCCTTCATCTATTATTATCCAAGCTAAAATGACAAATGACCTCAACAAATGGAAAGTCAGATAGATATATTACTTTCATGTGTCTTCTCTCTTACATTCCTCGAATTGTTTAATTTTTTTTATTCGCATAAATAATGCGGTATACAAGAATGACAGACTGGATTTGGTAACGTTGCTGGTAGAACCGGGGGTGGCAAAGGCCGGGGGCAACACGGTCCAGATGTTATCGGGCAACATCGAGGTGGCGGGACACAGGGGGGTCGCCGAGGCGGAGTTTCGCAAGGAATCTCTTCGATCCTCGGGGGCAAAATTACGGTGCGCGATACTGGTGGTGGAACGCTCGGGCATTTGCTACGAAATGTTGCAAACGAGATGAGACTAGTTATACAGAGAGCAATTGTCCGTTTTCCTTCTCCGCGCGCGCAAAGAACGCAATAATTTTGTGCGCTCCATCGTTTCGCATTTTAATTAAATGTTTCGCGCATACCAAGAGTCTATCATGCGTATCAGATACTTGAGTTCTTCTATGTCGCTCCGACACGCCTCCGATTTCTTTTTTTGGCAAGACATGTCTCTTATTTCTATCGACATTTCTAACTCGTTTTAATTGTAAAATCACTTTTAATTAATTACGTCGCATACTAAGTCTTGTGTATTTTCTGACAGAGAATTTTTCCGATAAGAAGAAAATCGTCGTGTGATGTGAAATTGCAGTTTAAGAATAGAGAATATAGTCAAATGTGTCAATTTTAGTTCCAAACTTTTTTTAATAACTTTTAGCGAAGCATTTTATACGAAGTATTTACGTCGTAAAACGTATCCTTTTTCTCGGAAGATTATCGCACAGAATTATGACGATGACCGGAAAAATTAGCGCTTATCAAAGATTAATGTTGAGGATCGCTTCGATCCTGCCTGAAAGATTCCGCGCTACGTTTTTGCATCCCGCAGGTACGACATCTAAAAGTTTAAATTTCCTCAAGAAGAAGATTACGCCTCCGAGTTCAGAATATATTTCGTAAAAAAAATTATTTTAGGCCCGACTACTATATTCTTCTGGGCACCGACATTTAAATGGGGCCTGGTGGTAGCAGGCATAGGGGATATTAATCGACCTGCGGATATGATCTCTCTCAGTCAAACCGCGAGTCTTATGGTTACGAGCGCTGTATGGTCTAGGTATGTATTTTATCAATTTTATCACAATACCCTCAATCAACTCGTCCCTATCTGCGCAATTCCAGGTATTCGTTGGTAATAATACCCAAGAATTACAATCTGTTCAGCGTCAACATATTTGTTTGCTGCACGGGAGCGTATAATTTCGTCAAAGGATTGTTATATCAAATGGAGAAAAAGGGACAGTGAGATGCCGATAGAGGAGATGGAAATCGTGAAATTATCATATCGATATATATATTTTATACAAAAAAAAATATATATATATGTATCTATATATACGATTTTTATTTTATAAAACTATTTTACAGTTACGCTAACTATTCGTATATCGTCGTAAGGCTTATCAGTCTTAGGATTTGTCTTCACCTGACTGATATTTTGCACGACTTCCATTCCTTTGTGAACTCGGCCGAATACGGTATGTTTATTATCTAGCCAGGGCTATAAAAAACGAGCGAAAAATATCCGCGCTATAAAGCATCTTTTATAGAACCCATATCTCGGATTCACGTTCGAAAAATTTTATTCAAAAAATTTGTACTCACCGTCGGTGTCAGCGTGATGAAGAACTGGCTTCCGTTCGTATTCGGTCCCGCGTTGGCCATACTTAAAGTGTACGGTCTGTCGTGCTTCAAGTTCGGTTTAAATTCGTCCTCGAATTCGCCTCCCCATATACTTTCACCACCAGTGCCGGTCCCAGTAGGGTCGCCCGTTTGTATCATGAAACCCTTGATAACTCTATGGAATATATGACCGTTGAAATAGCCGTTCTTCGCGTGCACACAAAAATTCTCCACCGTCTTGGGAACGTCCTTGCCAAAGAGATTCACATGAACGTCACCGAGCGCCGTATGAATGATCGCCGTATCATATATTTTCTGCATATTTGTAGCTTCCGTCGAAGATATGATGTCTTCCTTGGAAGGCTTTTCGTTAAAAACGTCTCGGTCGCATTCCTGGCTCTTTGTGTCCTCCGGCTCTCGTCTCGTGAACATATAGAATCGATTTTTCTTGTGAGCCGTGCAAAACAACGTTGGATCGGGACGATTCAACTCCATCGTGGGGTTCTCGGACGCCTCCATTTCGACGGTTAACGCAGCGGTTGTCTTTCGCGCTTTTCCCTGCACATGATATATTGTGTATTAAGAATCTTATATCGATTGTCGCTTCTTCGCGTTTCAATTATATGACTTATTAAATACCTGGAATAATGTTAGCTGCATTGGTCGTATGTTCTCCGGCTTTCCCATGATTTTGATACAGCGATTTGTGTAAAGATTTACTACTTTGACACCCAACATGGTAGGATACAAAATAATATAACCAGATTCGTCAAAAATGATATTTCCCAGATTCGTCTCGGTTTTATCCAATTCTCTTTCGACTGCCATTCTGCAATGCGTAATAGTGGAAATTAATGTAACTAGCTGAAGAAAACAATTTAGAAAATGTTGAAAACTATAGAAAGCGCATTCTACCTGCGTCCAAATTCCATGTTCGGAAGTTGCTGCACGGTTTGTTGCAATTCGCTGAATCGTTGAAGTGTCTCGTCAAATATCCTGTACAGTTTGCCAGTCCGAAAATTGAAGACCCTAACTTTCCTATCTCCACTGAGAGATGCAAATCGTTTGCCGTCAGGCGATATCGCTAAGCCGCACGGGTAAGTCTTATTTTTAGCAAACTCAAACAGATCGGTGTCCAACTTCGATTCAAACGATATGCATTTGGGAAACTTGTACTCCATCTTCGGACCCGTCCAGTACTCCAATATTCCTGCTTTATCAATGGAGATGCATGTCTCGTACACAGGATTATACTGTAAAAAAGATATATTAATAAACTTATCCTCTTATTTCAAGAAATATTTGTGCGTCTTGCACTCTGACTTACTTTCATAATGACGACAGGTTTAGTGTGTAGCTTTTCAAATACATGTAAAGGTGTATTTGTTCCCTGACCATCATAGATGTATATTTTATTTGATTCTTGCGAAGACACTGCGACAGCAGATATGGCATCACCAGCCGAATACACCCATTCAGCGCAGAGTGGCACAAAGTCCAATTTTATCATATTTATCATGTCTTAAATCAAAGATATAATGTGTGTGAGATAAATATTTTCTACAAACATCTTAAATATAAATATAATAAATAGATTTCTATACTTACCAAAATTGATGACATCAAATATTTTTATAGTTTTATCAATGCTTACTGAGCATACATAAACACCATTGCAACTAGCAGACATTGATTGTATTGCCATTAAATGTGCCCGAAAGTGCTTTACAAATTCTATCAATTCCTCCTGCTTTTTCCAAAATTTTACATGTCCATCGCAACTAGCGGTTATCACAAAGTTTGACCTGTATCAATACATTCCAATATAATAACAGATTTTTTTAAAAACCAAAACTATATATATCATTTTATTATCTATATAAAATACAAACTTTGTTACTAAAATGTGAGTGATGACATCTCTGTGCATGTAAGACTTCTCGTAGCATTCGCAACACGGCAAGTTGTCTATGTACACCTGTTCGTACTCCAAAACTGTAAAAAGATTAGAAATATATGAAAAAGATATACATAAGAACAAGATTTTTTTACTTATTAAATGTTGAATAAAAAAATAAAATTTAATCTTGAAATAGGGAAATCTTAGGGAGCCTAACCATTATTTATAATAGAGAAATATTTATTTTCATTCGTCAAATGTCACGCGCGATAAATGGAAATAATCGCCCGTAAATATCAATCGATTTGAATGATAAAAAAAAATGGTTTCGGTTGTAACCTCGTTGCTTCTTTTGCGGCGCAGCTTCCGAAGGTAAGGGTCCGATCCAGCCATCTTCCGTGTCACATTCTTCGTGTTCACGTTTCTCACTCATGATTCACCGCAAATATAACGTACAATACTTCTAATTTTATTAATAAATAGAGATACAATCACAAATAACCATACTTTCACGAATGTTTACGCCGCGGTTGCCAAGTTTTCGTGTGACGTTTCATGTCCGTTGAGTATTTTGAAAAATATTCTGTTCGTCCAATGAGCGAATCGATCGCAAGAGCTCTTCACCAGACAGCCAATTGCTGGATTGGACAAGTACGACAGTCGTCCGATATAATGTCGGCCTTTAATGTCGCGCTTATCGCCCATATGATCGGAGTAGTTCAGCAGAAGAGCAAACATGGCTGCTTGGATGAGAGCCATTCGTACCTTTTCCAGAAAATATGCGACGTCCTCCACTCACGAACATGCGAGTTCAGGTAAATACAAGCGAATAAATTGTTATACTAATAATTTTTTAAATATTTTATTCGCGCGCCTTTGGGAAACGAGATTCATACTTGCACCGAGTATGACGTACTGTCGACGATACTGTCTTTTACAGCAGGGTATTTTTGCTAAATATTGTTAATTAAGGTCTAGATATGACGCTCTGTATTTGAATAATATTATGATGATGCATCGCGATTTTCTGCGAACGAGAAGATGTAGGATATCTTCAGATAAGTTATCGATGAATATTACATAACAGTAACACTTGTGTGTATCTTACAGTGCAGAGCCAAGTGTTGTGGAAGAGGATTTCCTTCTTCGTAGGCTTTCCAGCGATAGGTCTGGCTATGGTGAATTGCTACTTGAATCATCAGGCTCATCATGATGACGAACGTCCGGAATTTATTCCATACGACCATTTGAGGATAAGAACTAAGGTATACATATCAATATATTATTATATAAATATAAAAAATAAATATATAATAAAAGATTATATACTGGTTAATCTTTAATTTTATATTATTCTTTTATTCTAGAAATTCCCATGGGGTGATGGTAATCATACACTTTTCCATAATCCCAAAACAAATCCTCTACCCGAAGGTTATGAAGAATAGAGGATGATTCTGGTTAGTTTTTTAATATTACATTAATATTATTAGTATTCTCTGTAATATGTATCCTACATTATATTTGCCTTATAAACGATTAAAGATTAAATCAATAAATCGGTAGGGATACAATATTTTTTCCACACATTATATAACATTTTCCTATACAATTAGTACAATTAACTTCATATACTTATTGCAATAATAATAATAATAAAATAATCAATAATAATTATTATTATTGTATATAAAATATTTAACTTTAAAAATAATATTTCATCTTTATAAAAAAATTATTTATCAATATAATTTGCTATAATTTTAAATTAATTTTAAAGAAGAAAACCTATAAGTAAGGAAAAATAAATCTAGAAGAGACAGTATTTTTATTAGCATTATATATATATATATATATATATATATATATATATATATATATTTACGAGTAGATTGTTCTTTATGCTTTAAATATAAAAGTTGAAAAATAATAAGCATTAAATATATAAATATATATTTTACCTTTTATGTATGAAAGTATAAAAATTATCTTACATCTCACGAAGTCTTATAGATAATGAATGCAGTTCTTAAAACAAAACGATAAGATTGTATGTACTTAAAAGTATGTCAAATTTCATATCACGAAATCAAAAATTGAAACAAATACAATAGACCAAAATTAAAAAAAAAAAAACATCAAATATAATTAATATTAGCTTTCGAAGCTACTTTATGTGCTATTCATATAACAAATGTTATTACATATATATACACTGTCACATATTACTCTTTTTATCTCTTAACTAGAGAGATTTGTGTGTATAGGTATTTCGAACAAGTATATTCGCGCGGTCGACGATAAAAAAATAGAAGGAGAAAGACGCAATAATGTCTAATTTTTCCTATAATATGTGATTTCTTTCACAGACGTTTTATATATATACACTTTCTTAAAAATAAAATCATATATTTCTTATTGCATTCAATCGATTTCTCTCGTCATTTTGCATATCATTGCAGGAAATCCTTAAATCAAGTTATATTAAAAAATTTCAATATAGCAGGAACTCTGCCTCTCCTAATATGTGCCTTGCCCTTATAGAAATTTATTACTAGTGCATTACTGTATATCAATAATTTAAGTACTCGAAATAAGTAATTAACCACTAATGATAAATTTCCATAAGGGTGGAAGCTTTAAAAGTATTCATCAAAATTCATTATAATCTTACTTTAATATTTTTATACATTGAATGTGAAACAACTTATTTAAAAAAAATCGCACATTTCTCCTTTTCTCTCTCTCTCTTTCTCATGTATGTGCAAACGTAAAAGAAATTGCATTCTCGGAAAAAATAACATAATAGTTAAATAAGTAGTTACGTCTTTCAACATTCTTTCGTGCATTATATTTTTTTATCGTCAATCGCGTAAGAGAGGAAGATACTTTATTCTATCACATATAATTTATAGAAAATTTTGATTTTAAATACTTTTGTCAAACAATTATTATATATTTAGAGCACAAGTGACAACAATAAATTTAGTCAAGCTCGAACAAATATCGTTTGATATATTAAGAAAAGCTTAAGATTTCTGACAGAATTTCGTGTTGAAGACTAGCAAGAATCTTCGAAAATTATCAATCGATACAAATGATTGATCTGTAAGTATCCCTACAGTGTTTGTGATGACTTGCCTTCCAATGCAAATCTGAGCAACGTTTAGAGCAATAAGAAGCCTCCATACAAGCTTCACAAAATACCGTACTCTTGCGTTTGCAACGTAAACACGGTTTGTCCTCATCCATATCATCCAAGTTGTCGTTCACGTTCGATGATTTTCCTTCTTCCATCTCACTCAATGACGACGAGGTAGGGACTTCCGGATTATCGTTCACCACCGATGATATTTCTTCATTCGTCTCATTCATGGAGCTAAAGATATTCGAATTATCGTCCATAATCGATAATATTTCTTTCTTGATCTCATACGACATTGAGCCAAAGATTTCCGGATTAGAATTCACGTCCGACTTTTCTTCCTTCATCTCATTCAACGACGCGGAGTTAGGAACTTCCGGGTTGTCATTTATGTCCGATGATGATGATTTTTCTTCCTTTGTGTCATTCAAAGACATGGAGTTAAAGACATTCGAATTATCATCGATGACCGATAACATTTCTACCTTTATCTCATTTAACAACATAGAGTCAGAGACTTCCGGATTGTCATTCACGTTCAATGACTTTTCTTCCTTCATCTCATTCAACGACGCGGAGTTAGGAACTTCCGGATTGTCATTCACGTCCAATGACTTTTCTTCCTTCATCTCATTCAACGACGCGGAGTTAGGAACTTCCGGATTGTCATTCACGTTCAATGACTTTTCTTCCTTCATCTCATTCAACGACGCGGAGTTAGGAACTTCCGGATTGTCATTCACGTCCAATGACTTTTCTTCCTTCATCTCATTCAACGACGCGGAGTTAGGAACTTCCGGATTGTCATTCACATCCAACGCCTTTTCTTCCTTCATCTCATTCAACGACGCGGAGTTAGGAACTTTCGAATTGTCATTCAAGTCTGACGACTTTTCTTCTTTCGTCTCATTCAACGACGCGGAATTAGGAACTTCCGGATTGTCATTCACGTCCGAGGACTTTTCTTCCTTCGTCTCATTCAACGACGCGGAGTTAGGAACTTCCGGATTGTCATTCACGTCCGAGGACTTTTCTTCCTTCGTCTCATTCAACGACGCGGAATTAGGAACTTCCGGATTGTCATTCACGTCCGAGGACTTTTCTTCCTTCGTCTCATTCAATGACATAAGATCATCTTGAGAGAGCGCATCGATATTATTTATTTTTTCAAACAAGGACGGCGATATGCTTCTGACATTCAAGATATTCATGATGATGTCGGAATCATCTTCACTATCTTTACTTTTCTCGAGACTGTCAACGTCGGCGTCCGAAATATCATTTTTCTCGACAACATTTGCATTTACATTTATGGTATTGCCTTCCATCGTAGCCTTACACGAAGAGGTTCTCGGTTTTCCGTAATACTTCTGCTCGGACACGCATTTGAGCAGTTTATTGATCGCTTTAACACCGCTATGAGTATCCATTTGTACTTGGTTCTCCTCCACGTCAGGTTGCTTCAGGGTGTCGATCGACGCGTTTGAGGCTATCGATGGTTCCTCAGCTTGCATCTTCTCTTGATCTAATGACTGCTCGTCAAGTTTCTCATCGTTTTGTTCTATCATCTCTAGTAATCTGTAACCTTCCGCGAAAAGTGACGATGATGTATCTTCGATAGGTTTGCACCTCGTCTCATCAGAGCGTAAATTCTGCGACTTGTTCGGTTGATCCTTTTCGAAAGACGATACCTTATCATTCTGCTCTTCTTGACAATCTGAACTCGATTTTCCCGCATTTTCATCGATATGTAGACATTCTGAACTTTCGGAGTTCTCGTCGCACGTTTTTCCAGAGTTATCGATCTGTTCGTTCGCAGGATCTGGAAATTTTGAAAATGTTTCAAAGGTGTAGCTTTTACATGCGAGATATGCTTGCGTTGATTTTACGGATTCGTTCGTCGGAAATAATAACTCATCTAATGAAAACGGAGTAGAAGCTCGTGGTATACATATCGCATCAGCTTCTGCAAAATTCGATCTGAATTCTTCGATATTTTCTTCGATATTTTCTTCGATATTTTCTTCGATATTTTTACGCGTATTTTCCTGCAAATTTGCGCCAGATATTTCGTTGTTGTGATTATACGCTTCATTGTGATACAGTCCTTTATCTCTTCTATTTCTTATCTCTTCTTCAGCTTCTGTATTACATGGAACTTGCGAGGCTGGTTTTTCGTTTCCTTCACTGCTATTTAATACTGCAACGTTAGAAATTTTGCCTGCATTTGTCGTTTCCACGTTTTCAGATCGTTCGATGTTTTCCTCTTTCGTCTCTTTGTCTTGTGATAGGCTCAACGTATTTTGCGCAAGAGAGGAACACGATTCTGTCAGCTGCTTGTCATGTAGATCTTCTTCTGGAATTTCCTTATCTTTCGCATTATCTTGGATTTCTGTATTAAATGAGGATTGTGATATCGCTTCATCGTTTCTTTTAATATTATTTAATATTGCATCATTTGAAATTTTGCATCCGCTTCCCGTCTTTACGTCATCAGCTACTTCTTTAGCATTATCTTTTGCAGTCTTTGAACAGATTTCTGTTTCATCGATTAATGCAACTTGTAATGAACTCGACGTGTCTTGTATGAGAGAGGAACACGATTCTGATACCTGTTGATCGTGCGAGTCTTTCACCGGAGATCTTGAAGTTTCGTTAATTTTTGCGTTATCTTGCGCTTCCGTTTTCGCGACTTTGCGCGACGTTTCCTCGATCGGATTTTCTTTCGGAATGTTTGAATGTCCTGCTAACGATGTTTCTACATTTTCCGTTTTTTTCCCCATAACGAGAGAGAAGTTTTTCTTGCATCGTATCTTTGGCGTATCTTTAATCTGCTTTTGCAAATTTACAATTTCCGGAAGTGGTTCCTCGATTATCGCGGATCTTGGCGTAGAATTGAGAGGTATCTTCCTATTTTGCGCTTCCATCGATAAATCTCCGCTTTTTATCGTCATGGATGTCGTGCTTATTGATGCGTTCGAATCAGTATTTTTTTCTGAAGGTTGTTTCTCTTGTACTTTATCACAGATTGAACTTTGATTATTTTGACTAGATTGAGTCGTGTTCCGAGGTGATTCAATTTCTGATTGTTGATTTGGTATTATCGACGCTCTTCTTGATGTATCGTTTTGCAGCTCTTCCTCGGTATGACTTTTACTGACGTTTTCATTTTTCTTCAGCATCTTGGTTAAATCATGCTGTAAAGAATCGTAGAAGGAAGCTAACATCTTCCTTTCGAGGCGAATTTTTTCAGAGTCCTGCTGTTGAAATGAAAATCGCTCGAAGTACAATTGTAACTGACATTTCAATATAATTTTCTGAATGTCTGTCAGAATGCTCGGATCAAACTGATGGCGCATAATTTCGTTCGGTGGCGATGGCACAGGTTTTGGCGAAAATAATATCGTTTTATTTCTTTGCAAAGTCGCGTTAGATGTCACATTTTGCGAGGCACTCGGTTCCTGCGATATGACAGCTCTCGGAGAGCTGCCGGGCGGATTTTGCGATACGTTATATACGCATGAGCTTCCTTGACTTGCATTTTGTTGCGGATTTGAGAATGGTATTCTATTTGGCACGTTGTTTCTAGTTTGTACCTCGAGGATCCCCGTTTTCTTGTTGAATATTTGTGCATTCTGCGAGATGACGTTGTTACTTGACGAATAAGTGAAACGTACGGATGCATCTCTGGGTAGATGCAGATTCTGCTGTAAATTTTGTTGCTGCAGACCCGGATTCGGCAAGATATTCTGAACGTGCGTAGATTGTGACGAACAAATATTCGACACGTTCTGTGGAATCGCGTTGTACTGTGAGACATTTCTTTCCGCAAGCACTGGCGGGTTCTGTGGATTTACAGACGGATTTCCGGGTCCAACGTTTCCTGTTACATTAACTCTACTTTTCGGAGCGTTAGCATTCGTTATAGAAAAATTGAGCTGAGTGACATTGTATATAGTCTGATGAGTTCCATTAATGGTTCGGTTTACCGTGTACGGCATATGCGATGGAAGTTGCGATGCTCCTGAGTTTACGTGCATCTGGGAAGTTTGGTACAGAGTTTGATTCTGTTGATGTACGTTGGTCGTAGATGTTGGAATTGTACTACTGGTGGTCGTAGTTTTCGTCTTTCGGATATGCGAATCCTTATTAGTTGTAGAAAAGACGTTTGTATTCCCTGAATATGCAGATGGTGGATGCGCTTGGTGGATACGTGTGTTGACATTCGATGCTGATGCTGTTGACGAAGACGAACCGTTACCCGGATTTATGAAAAACTGTTGATTGTTGACATTCGATATATCCGGCATACGTTGAGTTTGTGCGTAACTCGCGTTTCCAATAGATTGTTGTTGATAAATCGGTGGATTCGGAATTGGATTTGACATCGATATGCCTGTGGATGAAACCTTTGGATGAGAATTCGATAATAAAAATTGCTTCAATTGCGAAGGATTACTCCTCGAAGATTGTGATGGATTAATATTTGGTCCCGGGTATGGCATTGTCGAAGATTGCGCTGTAGGATACTGCATTCTGGAACTTGGCACATTTCTTGGAGCATTTCCTAAAAATGGCGATTGTGCGTGAACGTTCGGTACCGATGCATCCGGAACTGAACTGTTATTAATATTTGAAGGTTGCGGCATATTGCGATATCTCATATCGCAAAACGGCGCGGCGCATGCGATTGACACATAGTCTTCAAAGATGTTCGTATAGGATTTCAATTCGTTAGCTGATATTGGCGGATTTATTAGATTTTGTTGCCGATTGATGTAATTTATAACGTGATTATAATTTCTCGCGGACAACGACAGCTTCAAGACATTGAGATCTTGGTATATATGAATCAGACTGATCCTTAACTCGTACATTTTATTTTCAGTGAATATACCTTTCTGAATAATCATGCGGCACAATTCAAAGTTCAGGCAGATGTTTACCATTGCGTTTTGCAAGGGGAAATTCGTGAACCGGTCGCCAAAGTTCAAAGGAACATTCTCGGTCGATACACTCGGTTGATTCATTCTGGGTGAATAATTCGTAGATCCGATAGCGGTGCTGTACATTGACGGTGGTACGCGTACCGATGATGCAGAAGGCAATGAATGTGTATTGGTCGATCCGATCGATGTATTGGAATTCTGAGACAAATTCATAGGAATAGAATTCCACGAAGATCCAAGCTCTGCACTCGTTCGAATCCTTACTCCACCGATGCGCTTCGTGTCCGAAGTTTTCGAGGGAGTCTTCGGTAATTTGAGTTCTCCCGAATCAGGTCGCGTGTCACACGTAGATGGTTCAACACTGCTTTCAGCTGCCGTTTGCATTCTTTTCTGATTGGCAGACTGTACGGATTTATTCATTTCTTCCTGATTACGCTCCGTCGTATCTCTATTCTCGTACAATATTATTATATCGTCTTGAGGATTTTTTTGTTTCTTGTCTGCTATATTTATTTCGTCGTTCGAGGAAGTATTTGACAATTGTTTTTCCAAATCAGACGCATTATCCGCTGATTTGGTTGATTCGGAAGCATTATTTTCATTTGTCACCAGCATGTTTTCCTCTTCGGCAGACTGTACGCCTTTATTCTTTTCTTCTTGATGATGCTGCGTCGTATTTTTATCTCTATCAGAAATTGTATCATCTTGAGAACTTTGTTCTTGCTGCTGTTTTGAAGAATGATTTGTATTATCTTTGGGAGTATGACTAGAATCACATGTAACTTCTTTAGTATTCGATGCTGTTTCAACGGTAACATCTTGATTAACGTTCGATTTTTCCGACGTATTTTTCGCTTCGTTTCCTTCGCTCCTGACTGTGTTTTCGTGTCTAAAGTTTTCGGAAAAATTTTCGAAATTCATCTGAAAGAATTCAAGAATGTCTGGACTGTTTTTAAATGTATTTAGATTCTTGATACACGTGTTCACCGTGGACAGAGGTGCTTTCAGCGAAAATGTTTTCGATATTCGAGATTTCGACTTGGGTTTTATTTTTATTTCTACTTCAATGTCGCTAATATTATCTTCATCTACTAATAAATGATCACTGGTGTTTGATTCTAATCTTGAAGATACGTTTGACGTTGAGGAGGTTTCGTTAAGGGCATCTTCTTTATTTGAAGAACCTTCTTTTGATTTTGGCGACGTTGTCGAAGCTTGAGCAATTATCGTAGTTGTTATATTTTCCGCAATATTTTCATTATTCCTTAATAAAATATTGTCGACATTTTGCGGTTTATCACAGTCATCTTTCTCTTTAATATTGGTTATTAACTCTTGCGCGGACATTGATAATAATTGATAATTAAACAAGTTTGGTCTTATATCTCTTTGTATTTGCATATTGTCAGTTAAATTGACATTTTCGATATTTTCTCGATTTTCTTGCTTGTTCTGCCCACTTACTTCTTTCGTTTCCGCATAAGCATCTTTCAAATTTTCGATATTTTTTTTATCTTCTTGCATATTTACCTCTTTCGTTTTCGTATAAGCAGCATCTTTCAAATTAGCATTTTCCATATTTTTTTTATCTTCTGGCACAGATGCTTCTTCCGTTTTCGCATAAGTGGCATCTTCCAAATTATCATTTTCGATATTTTTTTTATCTTCTTGCACAGTTACTTCTTCCGTTTTCGCGTAAGCAGCATCTTTCAAATTAGCATTTTCCATATTGTTTTTATCTTCTTGTATAGTTACTTCTTCCTTTTTTTCATAAGCGGCATCTTCCAAATTAATATTTTCGATATTTTTTTGATCTTCCAAATTAGCATTTTCGATATCTTTTTTATGTTCTTGTGTAGTTACTTCTTTTTTTTCATAAGCGGCATCTTTCAAAGTAGCATTTTCAAGATTGCTTTTATCTTTTCTAGTTACTTCTTCCTTTTTTTCATGAGCGGCATCTTCCAAATTAACATTTTCGATATTTTCTTGATTTTCTTGCATACTTACTTCTTTCATTTTGATATCTTCGAAATTAACATCCTCGATAATTTTTTGGTCTTCTTGCGTGTTCTGTATACTTGTTTCTTTCGTTTGCACATAAACCGCATCTTCGCTACGTTCTGCGTCACTTTCGCTAATAATGTTTTCTGCATCGGCAATTAATACAGAATTTTCTATGCACGCTATCTTTGCCGGAATTGCACTCTCTATATCCTCTTGCGAAATATCAACTAAATTACGTTTACGTGTCGAATTTTTATCTCTGTTAGAATTTGTTTCTTCATCCATCTCTTCGTCCGTTATACATTCGTACAATGTGTCGTTTTCGATACATATGGTGGAATCAATCGAGTTGACGGATTCTGCTTTCGTCGAGGTCATGTTCTCTGTTTCTTCTTGCGAATTATTAATCAACATATCACGTCTATATTTATATTTCGATATTCCATCTCTGTCATGAATATCTTCCGTCTCTTCCTCTGTTGTAATATCGTTGAGTGTGTCGTATATTTCCGAATTACTTGAGATAAATTGCCGCTTTTTTTTCTTTAGACATTTCGATATAATTTCACGTTCCTCTTCACTCTCACTTTTGCTAGGAATACAACAATCTCGGAACAAGGAGCTAAATTTTTTTCGTATCTTTCTAATCCTCTTACTCTGTCTTTTCTTTTGTAATTTTCTTCTTTGTCTTAGATACCAATGTGTTTCTCTTTTCTTTGTTATATATTCATATACTGTAATCTTCTTATAATACATTTGATTTTCAATCTCATTATTATCATAAATTCCTTCATCCTCGAAAACTGCCTCACGATCAAATATCTCGGTATTATCTTCTATCAAATTTTTATCGAGTGACCTATCAGGAGACGCTTCTTTCTCTTGTTGTATTTTTTTCTTCAATACACTTTCATCCAAAGATTCGGAATGCATTCTTTTTTTATCTGCTGTTTTAGAATCTGTTTCGACAGATAGACTATTTTTCCGCTGATCTATAAGCTTCGTTTTTATATTTTCGTCTCGATTTGTGTTTATTTTTACAGGTACTTTAGTTGCAGACATGTGTGCTTGCTCAGCTAACAATTCCGAATCGACACGTGAAGTCTGTGTATTCCAGATAGATGCATCTTGAGTCTCGTCCGCGACATTGTTAGTTTCCGCCTCTAAACAAGTTCTTAAGTTCGAAATTATTGTATCGGGTGATACATTAACGTTACTTTTACACGAGATATTATTTTTATTTTTAGATTTACGGTCGCGTTCTTGTAATCGCGTGTCTAACGATTCAATCTTTGATGAAGAGGACTCTTGATTTACCTCTGTATCTCTTTTTTGTTCTTTTTGAAAAATCGCATCATTTTTCGTAGTGTTACTTTTAGAATGATGCTTCTTCAATCGAATCGGCACACTTCCCTCGAATAATTTATTTCCCAACGAATGTTCCTTATTAAAGGATCTATCTATCGAAGAGACAGTGTCATTTTTAGATTGGGAACTTTTATTTTCAGACTCGCGGATAGAATTATATGCAGATTTGCTTGGCGATTCATTTTTCGCAGGAGAATCTAGCCTTACATTAGTGCTCGATTTTTCTGAAGAAATATCTTTGTCGTTCGTTGAAGTAATATTACTATTAATGTAAGAGCTTTTTTCTTCCGCTTCTTGAACATAATCCTGTACAGTGCTGTCCGACGATTTTTTTGCAAGCGAACTACGCTCTTGAATTTTAGTTTGATAAACTTTATCTGTTATAATGCCTGATGATGCCGTTTCAGTAGAAGAGCTCGCGTTTAATTTTACGCTGTCGTCTGCAATTTGTTCGTCATTCTTCTGCGAATTATGTTTCGAGCTTCTCAATGGCAATTTTTTTTTATCATCCTTTTGATGTTTACTTTGCCATCTTTCTTTCTGGAATGGAACAAAATTTCGAGAACTACTATCGTGTGGAGATTGCAACAGATCCTTTTCTTGAGGCGATAATTGCGTCTTTCTGAAACGTAAGAGAATATGTTACACAATTGCATATACATCATAAATGCAAAAGAAAAAATATGACAATTTGTGTTTATGTAAAAATATACATATATAAATGCGAAATATGTTGAAATAATTTTTAACGAACATTTAATGATGATCAATTCTGCTGCGCAATATGTGCTAATACTATTAAGCCCACAGGATGATTCATGATTCATTTGCAAAAGAAAAAATATAAAGAATTTTAAATTATTTATATATAATAAAAATTATTTAAAATGAAATCTGTTTCAGACTTCAGTGCGTAATATGTAATACTAGTATACATATACATATATATATATATATAAACCTCTATGTTAAATCTTTAAAATATATATTCGTAATAGAATTCTATTTCTAATAAAAAGAATACACAGAATACACAAAAATATATTAATACATAAACTGATAAATAGAATTTAATCCTAAACTCTGTGTCGCGAATTATATAGACCATCTAAAAAATAAACTTTAAATAAAAAAGATTTCTTTCATCTCTCTCAGGATTAATCTATCCCCCACAAAAATTATTTATTTTATATTTATTTGACATATTTTTCCATTTTATTAATTTTTTTTGTTAAATTTTATATATTAATAAAATACATTAATTGATGTTTCTCAGAAGTTTAAGCCATTACGTTCACGCACCGATTATTTTGTCATATCACGCTGTACTCGGTCATGCAAATCGACGAAACGGAGCAAGATTTTGCAGATCACCTGTTTGCAATCTTGTCCGAGATACTCATAGAGGCAACGATGTCCGGATTCGGTGATTCGAATAATTCTGTCCTCTTTTTGACATCATTATCGTACTCCGATGATTGCTGAGCGCGAATCGCGGACTCCTCGGGATAGTGGCGATTTATAATCGCTCCGAAGGGCGCATTCGTGAGATCCGATTCCCGTGGTGAGTACTCGATGCCGCGTCGCCGTTCCTTCTTGAGACGTCGAAGACGTCGCGGGTCCTGCGGATGCGGAATGTCTACACTGCGCACCGGCCGATTCTTTGGTAGTGTTATCCGTTGGCAGCGGTACTCTCTCGTCCGGTCAACATCTTTGACGGCCTCTTTTCGCTGGTCCTTTTCGCTCATATGTGTTTCCGGTATAAGTAACGAATGGTCATCGAACGCGCGAACGGTGATTGAGGCAGATGACCGTCGTCAGTCGATCAAATGCAGCTGAGAGAAAGACGAAATTGTTGCCGCACGCACGCCTTATACGATTTCGCTGCTCGCAGTGGTACATCAGTGAAATCAAATATTGCTGAAACGACGAGATTTGTATATCGCGGTGAGTTTGACATTTGTCGAGACTCGAAAGGGGCAAAGTTAAAAAAAAAATTAAAATCTTCACACAATCTTGGAATTTTTCTTAATCTCCTCTCTCTCTTTTATTAAATAGATTTAATTTTTTTAATTTCTTAATTTAATTATTTATATTTTAAATTTTTTTTATTATAATCTCATATATTCATTTTCTAAAAAAGTAAAAATAAACAATTTTTACGCATAATCTCGGGATTTTTCTTAATCTTATCCTCTCTCCTTTATTAATTTACATTTAAATTTTTTAGTTTCTTAAATTTAATTATTTATTTTAAATTTTGTTTATTATATTCTTGTATATTTATTTTATATACAACGATAACAAGTTTAAAGCTATCATAATCGTTATATTTTGTAATGAAGGAAAAATTTAATGATATTAATGAAGAAACATTTATGCAAGCATGCACTATGCACATGTTTGTATCAAAGGCATATATCACCGTTTTATTTCATTAAACATTCGATAGATTCGAGGCGTTTGCAAAATGCACTTAAGAATCAAAATCCATATTATACAGGGTGTCCGGTGGTTCGCGTTTCATCAGTCGTGGGCAGATTCCTGAGATCATTTGGAGACAATTTTTCCTCGGCGAAAATGTCGAGGCACCAATAATTTTCGAGTTATAAACGATTGAAAATAAATCGTCTCTAAATAATCCCAGGAATCTGCCTACGACAAGTGAAACGCGAACCACCGGACACCCTGTATATGTATGATCAATTAGGCTATTAATTTAGAAGATTAATTTCCCTGAATAAATCACTAAAAAGATTTATTAACTAATATTGTTATACAATATATTGTTGTCGACTATTAGTTCGAAAGAGCAATACATAATTTGTGATAAGTAAAAACTATGTCGCACGAGACTGAATTTGTAAGAAGATAATTTGCAAGATAATGAAGGAACGGCGAAGAAAAAAGACCAGACATTTATTGCATTGTATAAACATTATGCGAAACGGAAAGACGCACAAACACGACGATTCATTTTTTTCCTTGTTCGCACAGATCGCGAAATATCGACTACGTAGATCGCATAGTGACTCATACATACCATATATATGCGCTGCAGCACGTGGACGCATTGAAGGAGCGCAACAGGTGGTTGTAGATCAAGCGCATTGTGTTTCTCTCGCCACTTCGCATGATCTGCTAGTTCAATCTTTCTATTTCAATTAATCACCATCCGTATGTGTGTGTGCTTCCGTTTCCATATTTCCAGATAACGCGATAAGTACGTATTTTTCCTTTTTTTTTTCATCGTAAAAAATTTATTAATTCTGAATTACTATGCACTGCTCTTCTGAACTATGTGCGTGTATAATGATTGATTATAAAGATATTAGTTTGAACGATTGCGATGTTTAGTCATTTTGCGGCTCACATTTATGACTATTATATTATGACCTATTTTATAAAAAGGTAATTTATGTTAATTTATAATTTTTTTAATGATGTTATTTAGAGGAATTAATTTTCCTAATTAATTGATCATACATATAATATTGAGCGTAATGGCTATAATAATCAAATAATGGGTCCAATAATCCGAAAAATATTAGATTTATAATGTAATGGATATATAAAATTATTGTGTGTAATATATCCTTCAATGTATCTTTTTATCTTTAAGCATACGATTTATCATGTTTCATTGGATTTGAAAGATATTATAAATGTAGCGCATGCAGTTGCTATAAATAAAACTAGTACAGCAATATTTATATTATACGCGATTTATCTAAATGACGGGTCGAGCGACAAGAGATCGGCATCTTTGCGACTCTGTGAATCAATTTGCTGGATAAACACTTTCTATTATAGAACTTTGATATATAAACGGTTTTTTTTATAAAGGACTTACAAATGTTACAAGTTAATTTTATACAGAAAAGGATCACCGCATATCATCTCCCGCAATATATGATTGCGCAAATTAGAAATGAAATCTGTATATATATACATACGAATAACTGCGGGCGTGTTGTTATTATAAACCTTGGAGATGTTTATTTTGGCAAGGGTACTCGTGTCGGAAAACAAATAAATAATTCAGATTTTAGCGAAGCAAATCGTATATGCGCAAATGCGTGCCACGAATGTCTCATCGATTTATCGATGCTTTCGAGAGATCTTATATGTCGCATGGCATTTTTTAATTCATTATACGTAAAGAAAATTTAATCATCAATCGGCTCGCAGTTATTCCTTCGAGAATAATTTCATATATATAAAATCAACGAGTAATAATGCCGCGACAGACAGATGCAAGATTTTTACCGAAGATCTTTCGTAATATTTCATCATTTCAATTATTGTTAAAAAATATTTTCACGCGACAAATATTTTCGTACTATCTTTATCGAGCAAGTATCCATTGACACACACACACACACAACATATATTTCACTCAAAAAGTGTTTATTTACTCACGAATTTCTGACGAAGCGTAGCGAACGTCTAGCTGGTACAAGAGGTACGTCGAAACTGTCGATGTTTCTTCCGCAACCCTCAAGACGGCTTATATTAAGAGGAACGAACACATAAATATCTTAAGAGGGGAGAAGGGAGAAGGGTCGAAAAAGCGAAAAAAAGAACCATAAAATCGAGGAAAGTGAGTAGTTTCTTTGTTCTCGAGAGAAACTTTTTCATCTCAGAAAAAATGAAATATCTTATCAGAAATATTTGATTTATCAATAAATTAAATTTCTCTGAAAGGAGACCCCGCACATTTTATAGGAAAAAAGCGAGCTTGATCAAATTGGCTGAAATAGAAATATGTTGTAGTTTAGGTTTTAGGTGATGCTGATCAAAAGTCAACACACGCGCGCGCACACAAATAAACACATTTATATACATATATATATATTTTTTAAATATTTATATATAAACTTAATATACGTGTTCAAAAACGCAATTTTTAAAACTCTTACATAAACTATTACATATTTCAATTTCAGCCAATTTAACCGAGTCAGCTTTTTTCCTATAAAATGTGCGGGGTCCTTTCTAAGCGTCACGATATTTTAATAATCCCATATATGATCTCATAATGATCTTAGATATATCCCATGTATATTCGAGAAAATAATATATATGAAAATAATATATATCCCCATTTTTAAGTCTTTGTAAATTCTCAAAGCGATTGGAAATGAAATGAAGAACAGAAAGCGAAAATGCGTACATCATGACCTAGCGATATATACTGTGTTATTGTCAATATATTGTTAAGGTCATATGTTTTTCAAATTAACAAAAAAGATTTTCAAACAAGTTTGTTGCATCTAATTTCTGTGTCTGACTCTTATTAACCCATTTCCTATCTAAAAAATTTATACTCGTGTGTATCAATTGATTAATAATAACGTAATAATTAACTTACATAATTGGGATCGATATGATAGATAGCATTTATATCTTTATTCTATTTGACGCAATTTTTTTGTTTATTATTGGTGTCTCGCAAAAAAATTAGCGCATATCTCGCAGCAGAAAGACTTCTCATTTTTAATTATTTGTTCGAATTAATGTTTATCACTTAACGAATATCGTTTAATCAGCCGTGAAATCGTGCTGACAAAAATATTTACTGGCGTGAACGATATCATCTTCGAGTCTCACAAATCTAACAAAGTAAACTTACTTGTGACAAGATTGTGTCAGTCTCAATCTATTAAGAACCACGTATGGCTTTCTTGCCAGTTGCATCAGCCCGCGATGTACTGCCCGCCTTGACAGTTGGAGCCTTGTCAAGTCATCTTTCAACTGAAACAATCGCCATTATACTTTACAATTATCTTTCAGTTTCATCGAGTTGATCTGGCAGTATAAAATTTTTTTTTTTTTGTTAGAGGATGGATCTCCTTTTTACTTTATCGTTTTCATCAATTTATTAATCATTTTATTGTGTTGCATATATTACTATATTAATTAGTAAAGCTGAAAAACGATAAACATTTTTATTGCAAAAGTACGTAATGGATTACGGATTATATCCAGCTGCAAAAAAAAAAAGATCACTACAATCCATTACACATCTCGAAATTTAAACAACAACGAAAACTAATAAGAAATCAATCCCCCAACGCGGCGGAAAAAATTCGCACTTTGATCAGCTTAGAGCGGCGATTCTCGTTTCCGGTGCGACGAAGCCACCACTTCAATTCAAAGTTGTCAAAGGTACGAGAAACACTAGTTTCCTCCTTCCACTCTGTCATTTTTTGCGAAAGATGACTCGTTCTTTGTTGGCGGTATAATTACTCTTTTGAATAAGCGATGAGTTTTTCTTTATTCAAACTCAAAAAACGATCGATCTTTTCGCCCTCGATCGTGGCGTACAACAATCGATACTCCGTATACGATAATATCGTATAATTTTGAAACTTGTGTTAATTTGCACGTGTTTATATAACTGGTTTAATACTTATAACAAAATTGATCACACAATAATGATAAAGGATCGCGCGAAAAATTCGTTTTTCGTTTATTGCACAAACTTTATTTTTCCTGGCGTTCCTTTCTCATTGTCAGTCTTATTGTCCGTCCTTCCTCTACGTGAACACGTTTCTCACTATGCTGATTATCTATCGAATTCCGTCCACGGGGAATCGATAGACATGCCATCTCTTGGAAAATTTTAAAAACTTATTTAGTTATAACAACTTCATATATATACATTTGTCATATATATACATGAAAATTGACTCTTTCTATGTGTACACCATATCTCTCTTTTCGGAAATTTTATATTATTTTATTGCGCTAGAAAAACAAACAGCGAATAAAATTCAATTTTTTCTGTCTTTCTTTTTTTCTAATTTCTTGTTTTTTGTGAAATTTTTTTATTTCTTAACATCTTTCTTCCAATCTCTAATTTGTCAGATAAGTGCTTCTTCGATTTTTTTTTCTTCCAATACGTAAAAATATCAAAAAGATTTTCAACATATTAAATTGTCTGTATTTTTCTCAGTAAAATTTGTTTAAAAAGTTTTTTTTATATCAAATTTTGTTTTGTCTTGTTAATAAAACTGTCAAATACATACATACATATACATATGTACGTATAGACCTAATATCTTTTTTTGATTGATAGAGATTTTTTTCAAAATGCTTTGTGTAGTATTAAATTTTTGCAAGAACGATGTAACTTGAGATTATTGCGGTTGATCTATTTAAAAAAATGCAAGCCCATTCATAATAATAATGAAATTTTTTGCATTGCTCTTGTCTATATATCTCGTATTTCTCTTTTCCATCGTGAAATCTGAGAGCGATTTTTTTTTAAGCCTTTGATACATTCATACATATGCAATATTATATATACTTATTATATTAAATTACATTTTTGTAATTTTCGTCGCCTTTTCTTCTTTTTTTTATCATTCATCATCAATTAATATATGTCATATAAAAACGAATTAAGGTAGCACAAGTTTTCTTTCAAAAATAGAATATGAACAACTAGATTACATCATTTAATCAGTAAAGTTAAAGAATGCACTATTATTTTTTAATATTATATATATATTTTTTATTAAAATACACTACATATATAATATAGTGGAAATATGTACATATAAAAAAAACGAACGAAGAATTTCGGAAGAATCACTCGAAGAGCTCCCAGAGAAACATTCTCTTCATATTTGTTGGAGGCTCTCTGCCATACTGAATAACGGACACTTCGTCGCGCTATTTGTACTAAATCAAGATGTGCTATAGTTAACTACTAAGAAAAGCTTGACCAAAAGGTTGTTGTTTATGAGTTATTTCGGTAAAACCTAATGCGCAGACTTTGATAAAACCGTCATATTTCCACATTCATTTCCTCATCATTTCTCGTCGGTTTAATGAGAACAGAAACTCTGGGAAATCATAAAAACTTTATATCTCGTAGATAAGATAATATGCTTCTCTTAAAAGAAAAAAAAAGCAGAAATAATGGACGAGTCATCGCATAGAAGTCGTATAAGCGGTTATAATTTCCATAAAAAAAAAAAAATAAATTTTATGTGACGCATTGCGCCATTGATATTCTTTGCGCGCTTTGTTGCATATGTGTATACATACACGTGTCTTTCGCGCATATGTTCTTTAAAACGAGAATGCGTCAGCTACAAGATCGCATTTGTCATTGCGATTGGCGGTGCAGCTGGTTCCGCCTCGATTGATTTCAATGACTGAATAATTAAAAGAAAAATAATTTTATTTGTAGTGTATATATATATATATATATATATATATATACACACACACATTTGCGTATATATAATATTCTTATATAAGATAGTTTGCTCCTTATTATATATGCGAAATGAGAGATATTGTCTTATCGAAACACAAAATCGTCAACAAATTTGATCGAACGAAAATTCCGCTGAACGTTATTTATGAGCCAAGTGATCGATCATTGACATCGTGGTAGTTTAGAAGGTAAGATTAGCAGAGAAGATACGCTTTTTATATTCGATCCATTGTAACGCAAATCGTTCTTCGAAGTCGTCTATGAAGAAACGATTCGTGAAAGTTGACGCCTACAACGATCCTCAGATTTTTTAGCTGTGATAAAGTGACTTGAGTCGTGTTACACGTGGAGTGTTAAAAGACGGTATCAAAGTGAGATTTATATGCAACAAATTTATGCGCAACTAATCGTATAGATACAAATGTTGTAATGAATGAAATATTTGTAAATCAGAAATATTTAACAATTTAAACATTTAATATTTTGTATTTGCTCTTCTTTGTAAAAAAATATTTTTATTTGATTTTAAAATTCTCATATAGTATAATGTTAAGAACATTTTAATTTGCTTTTCGTGAAAAATCGATTCGTCTGAGAAAAAAAAAAATAATAAGAACGTGTGCGTCCGATATAGTAAAAAAAACATTTTCAAATGAAATTATAAGATATTAATTTGGAAACTTTTTATATAGTCAGAATGTTTAATTTTTACATAAAAATTAATAACCGTTATTAAAAAAACAAATTAAAATATAATTAATTATATGTTCTGTTTTTATTGTACTTTTTATTTTAGCCAAGTTTAAAAAAATATATCAAATATAACAATATTTAATACAGGGCGACCTCTATACCATTTTCTTTTGTACATTTATCTATAATTGTAATGATTTTTCATTTCTCTGTTTAAAAATTACTTATTGTTAGACGATGTATTCGTCAAATATGCAAATAAGGAATACGTTCTCGTCAGTAGCGAAAGAAAATGCACATAATTAAGGAAAAGCACATAAGAAAAGAAACACGTACGTAACTGGAGGCTCATTTAAAATATGTAAATTATCATCATAATAGATTTTTTCCCATATAATATGTAAAGCAGATATGCACCTATCTAACTAAAAATAAAATATTGAAGTTGTATTATTGTGTGTAATTCTCCTTTTTAAAGGCAAACTCATGACTGTCAAAAAGATCTTTTAAAATCTCATAAATAAATTCTTTACATATTTATGAAACTTTTTGACATTTTGTCGTAACATTCGTATAAACGCGAGTGAATAAGATAAAAATTCTAAAAGACTAACTTCAAAATGATGCTAAACGAATAAGGGACAATAGATAAACATTCACCACGTGAATCTAAACATTTGTCAAATATCTGTCAGAAACATAAAGCACGAAAGATACGTGGCCCGCGATAGAAAATCCTTTCTACAAGATTTCCATATCACAAATTGACGACACTATTTTATTTAATTAAGAGATATCGAGAGAAAATATATATATTAACTAATTTAGAGATTAACTATAGAGAATATTATTGTATAGATAAAAATCGCGTAAGCTATTCTCTCACCTTATGGCGGAGTTTCCTCAAAGTGCGAAATTGCTTCATCGTTGGTCAACGCGTCGAATTAAAGAAGCGCACACGTGATTTTGTACGTACACACATTTCGATGTGTGAATATTTAATACCTTAAATAACATGCGACGACATCCTCGACAGATGTAGCCGTTGATCGGCAATGCTGGCAGTTTCTTCTTCGCGATCCATAGCAACGTCAGCTTCAGCCGTTCGTTGTCTTTATGTACCGCACGTTGTTGCACGTTAAAAAGCCCATAGCAACGACGTTTGTTCCTCGCCATCCTTTTGTTTTTATCGCAATCCGCGTCTCGTCTCGCGTTTGCTGACACCGCAAAACGACGAAGATGAAGATGAAGATGAGAAGCATCTACACAATTGTTATACTCATACAGTGAGTGTAAAAAGTATTTGTACAGTAAAAATTTGTACAAAAAACTTATTTAAAGTTTATTTCATGTGATAATAAATAATAAACAAATATTTGTTTATATTATAAACTCTTTTTTTCTTAATAACATTTGAAAAACACAAATCTTATAAATTATAACATTTTATACTTCAAAACAATAAAATAGCAAAAAATAATTTTGAAGGCACACAAAATATTCATACACCCTGATTTTTTTATTAACAAATTTATTATTATAAACATAAAATTAATATTTTGTACTTGGGGTATGGAGTTTGGAGTCGATCATTGCCTGTAATTTTCATCGTGGCATCGAATCAACAAGATTTTTCGTAACGATAGGTGAAATTTCATGATGATTCCTCAATCAAATGTAATTTTTCCCTCCATCACCGATCCAAAAATATTATATTATAATATTTCTTTAGTATAGATCGGATGGAAGATGCACAAGCAAAAAAAAATTGTGAATTGAATTCTAATCTGATATCCACTGTGAAATATGCTGGTTCAGTGATGATATGAGACCTATCGAAAAATCTCGTTGATTCGATGCCATGAAGACTACGCAGGCAATGATCGATTTCAAGGAATATCTGACAAAATATTAAATATTTTGTTTTTAATATTAAAAAATTACGATGTATACGAATATTTTGTGCACCTTCGAAAATCATTATTTTTTGTTATTTTATTGTTTTGAAGTATAAAATGTTATAATTTATGTATAAGTTTTGTTTTTAAGATATTATTAAGAAAGAATTTATAATTTTATTATCACACAGAAATAAACTATTTTTTGTGAATTATTGTAGGAGTTCTACTGTAGGAGTACTTTTTACACTGTACTTTATATAGTTTATATAATATGCACCCACGAATTTATTACGTCAACGTTGGGCGGAGTCGCTCATTCGGAGGGGGCTTCTGGGCCCTTAACAATTGCATTATTTACAAAAATGGACCAATAAGGATCGTTATTTGTGCAACGCGCGTGATTATATAAACGTTAAATAGTAAGACGATGCCGATGACGAACGTGATATAAGTCGCGACAAGTCATGGCCGTGTTTAGACTACGTTTCTAGTTCCTATACACACACGCAGATTTGTAGGCAGAGATTTACATATAACACATTCTTAACCGCGCCGGTACTTCGTATAACTCGTATAACTGAACGTCTTGTATGTCTGTTTTCATCTCACATTCGTATTCTAAATATTTGAGCTTCAAAAAGAGAGCTCTGTGTGACACTCTTATTTCAACCGAAAAGTCAATAAAGTGCATTTTGCGGCAGGGCCGCTTTTGAAGAGAAATCTGAACCGTCGTAAATCTGATACGCACAGAAAAGAAAAAAAATCCGATCCTTGATCGTAAAAAAAAGAAAAAAGAATCCGATCGGCGCCTGTAATAAAAATTAATGGTCTCTCAACATTTTTTTCCATCGAGATGCGTGAGATAAGATTCTTTTGGAATGTGTATATTTAAGAAAAAAAAATATATATATATATTATTAATATATTATTTTGTAGGTCTTACTTATAAATAAATAATTGAAAATATTTAAAAATATTTTAATTTTAGTGTATCAATTTTTTCCCTACTTGTTTTCTAATGTTTCCAAATACATTTCGAATATATATAATCAATAAAAATTATTAATATTATGTTTAAAAGTCATACCCTGTCCTTCCAAAAAAGAATATAAAACAAAAAGTTAAAAATATCTCTGATAGATTTCACATTTTATCTAACGTAACGATTATTTTTATCTTTTGTTATATTTTTTTTACCTTTTATACAAAAAGATTTTCAAGTATAAAATTTTTGGCGGTTTTATTAGATCATTGGTGATATCTTCTAGTCGTAATACGAATGTACGAAATTCTGTCTACCTGTTGACTACCTGCTGGTACGTATCCTGTTTTATTATTAGTAAACACTATTGATCCCGAAAATTTGAAGAGAAAGAAGAAACATTCCGACGTTTTATTATGATGATATTGTTGCAATATTTTGAATTTTTGCATAAAACTTTGCTGCTCATTTTTTGAGTTTTGTACTTTTTGAATTTTTCGAATGGATTTATATATGTTACGGTTGTGAAAGTCGAGAATGTTATAAACAAATAACATTTATTCGAATAATGAAGCATGGAATTAATGGCACATCAATATAGCAATAGCAATATACACACTATATATATATTGAGCGTAACAATATACACTATATATATGATACATTTACTCAAATTTATTGATATTATGTGTATATGGAATAAAATAAATAATTGAAAATATTTAAAAATATTTTAATTTTAGTGTAATAATTTTTTCCCTATTTGTTTTCTAATGTTTCCAAATACATTTCGAAATCAATAAAAATTATTAATATTATGTTTAAAAGATCATGCTCTGTCCTTCTAACAAAAAGTTAAAAATATCTCTAATAGATTTCACATTTTATCTAACGTAACAATTATTTTTATCTTTTGTTATACGTTTTTTTACCTTTTGTATTGTACAAAAGGATTTTCAAATATAAAATTTTTGCCGACGTTTTACTAGATCATTGGCGATATCCTCTAGTCGTACGAATGTACGAAATTCTATCTACCTGTTGACTACCTGCTGGTACGTATCCTGTTTTATTGTTAGTAAACACTATCGATCCCGAAAATTTGAAGAGAAAGAAGAAACATTCCGACGTTTTATTATGATGATACTGTTGCAATATTTTCAATTTTTTCATAAAACTGTGCCGTTCATTTTTTGAGTCTTGTCCATGAATTTTTCGAATGGATTTATATATGTTACGGTTGTAAAAGTCGAGAATGTTATAATTAAGTAACATTTATTCGAATAATGAAGCATGGAATCAATGGCACATCAATGTAGCAATAGTAATGTACACTATATATATGATACATTTACTATCGATATTATGTATAGTGGAATATATGAACTTGATAAAAAAGAAATTATAGAATTGAATTTTATATTCTTTAAATTTTAAATTAAATTTTTGTTCTATGGTTTATTTTAAAGCAATAATTAATACGTTTATTTAAAGAAACCGCAATTTTCAGCAAATTGAGAGACCAAAGTTATCGTAATCGTCCCAAATTATAATTATTAATAATTAATGTGCGTGGAGCATTAACTTGCAAAACTCTTATAATTGATTTTTTTCCTTTTGAAAGATTGAAAAATGTATGTGCTATAAAATTCTATTAAAAATTAAACCGATATTATATGTAAGTTTTATGATACTAGATATAAAGGTTTTTATTATTATTTTATTGTTATATTATAGACGTTTTATTATCTCGAAGAAAATTTTAAAACGTTCATAAATACTATATTCCAATTTATTATACCTATAATTAAACTTATTCTCAATGAATTCACAAACAAAAAGCAAAAATAGTAAAACATAATTAAACAATGCGTAATAATAATAATCAATAAAATATTGCTTTCTGTTCTAATAACAAATGAGGGATTCCAATAACAAGTAATATAGGAAAAGAGAATGAAGAGAATTTTTAAAAAGTACTCATTTTTTAATCAGAATTTTTGTCTGTTGCATATTCGATTCCATTTTTATGTTAGAAAATATTCGTACGAACGAAAAAGCTATAAACACATTCGATATTACGCTCCTTTCCGTCTTGAAGAAAATCAGAAAATTTCACTGCGATAGACGAATCGGATTTCCGTAAACTATCCATGTCAAAAAACTTTGTTTCGCACATTAATATCGCGGCTTTATTATTTGCGAAATATGATGTAATCTGTGAAAGAATTTATTTTAAAAAATTTTTGCAGATACGATGATATATATTTTTTTTGTGTGTGTTATGTGTGAATAAAATAAGATTCTCACTTTAAAATATTATACTGTCTCGCTAATGTTCTGATAATTATTAAAAAATAAGGAAGGCTTATTAGACGCGTCATATACTGTAATCGTATCTTCGTTTTTCCACGTTGTGTCATTACTGATAACAGAAGGTGTAAATATCGTTATTGTAACATCGCTCCACGTTGTGTCATTATTGATGACAGACGGTGTAAATGTCGTCGTTGCAGTATCATTTCCCGTACTATTAGCAATGTTATTCTTATTTAAAAAAGTTTTCACTATATAATTATAAAATTCTGCGCTATCTGGTATTTCAGAGCCTTGATCATCCGCGAATAATTCCGAGCCATTGGTACTTTCTATCACTCGCGACGTTGAGCTACGTACATTCAAGGAAGAAAACGACTTATTGAAAAAGCAACGGATACATAAATAAAATATTTTTTTACGAAGGAAGATTTATTTTTTTATACGTACTTCTCTCTTCGTATCGAGTAATTGTCCACATTGAGAAGTCTAGGACTAGCATCTGTGAAGTTTTGATTTTTCCTGCCCAGATGCACAGAGGACCAGGTAATAATTAATAATACGATTAAAAATATTATTAACGATATAAACCACTGAGTCAACCCAAAAACCATAATAAAATTTTAATTTATATTTTTAAAAGTGACTTTTAAAACCTCGTCAATTCTTTTCTGTTTTTGTTACGGTTTTACACACGTTTGCGCAGAAAAAAAGGATTCGGCCATTATGAAATAACAAAATAATCGTATCGATATATCTACGTGTTTGATTGTTTTATCAAATCAGCAAATGATTTGATGAAACATATGATTAAGAAATTTATATCGTATCCAGCGATAGATCTATATTTCCAAATTAATATTTCTGCGAGAATCTCCTTGTCTTGCAAATATATAAATAACATGCATTATTTATCATTATTAACAAAATTAAAAGAAAAGATATTCATGCCAAAATGTATTTAAAATTATTGAAAACATCGTAGTTTTAAAAAGATTGGCATCCATCTGTGTTCTCACAGTACATATAGCTTCAAATTTAAATATGTCATTCATAATAAAACGTAAAATAAATATTGTGATCTATTGTTTTATTGTATCATATCAATAACATTATATAGGCAATTAATTATTATATTTCATCCGCTATCACATGTAAAGATAATACAGAATGTTTTAAAAGTTTCCAGTCTGTTTATTTTGAATGACTAATTTTTGGGAAAAATGCTAGAAGAGGAGGAAGGGTAATTTTGTTTTCGAGGGGGAAGTATAAGTAGAATAAATGCAACGATATTGCTTCATTCCCCTTGTAGGGGTAGTTATCCCTTCAAAAAACTGTATATCAATACCATGTATTTGTATATCAACACAAATAAATTAAAATATTTTTTTACTGCATTTACTTGAAATTAAAAATTTTATTTTTTTAAATATAATGACATCTGGCATGACGCTTCAGAATTATTTATTATATTTGTATGCTTATAGGAATCTTGGTGTCGGTAAATTTTGCATATCTGTATATCGCTAATATCTCATTTTGATTATATTTTAAATGTGATAAAAATAATAAATTAATATAATAATGTAATATAATAAAAATAATACATATCCCTAACAGCACAAATGTTCGAAAGACGATGTTTAACATCCTCTGGATATCCTCTGAATGTCTTTCGAACATTTGGCTTGTTAGGGATATAATATAAATTATATGATGATATAATTATACAGAATGTCCCATGACTCGAGGTCCATATATTAAGGGCGTATTATTGAAGTCATTTAGAGTTGAAATTGTTTAATAAACATATATCCGAAAATGCTTCCTAACAAAACTACAACCATTGAAAGTTAATGTGAATATTTGAAAAAGTAAAGGAAAAAGACATTTAATTTAACTTGTTTATTTACAAATGTATTAAAAATTCTGTTCCAAATTAGCTTCAGCAGATGCAAAATCTTGCTTTACGTAACAGTGATGAAATGAAACAGCTCCAGCATGCCACGAGAATTTCTTATTTGCGTTGCCGCATCTATAATTCTATTCACAAGTTCATCCCTATCGCGAGATTGTTCTGTATAAAATATTTACTGGCAGAAAATGTGACCAATATAGCAGACTAAGAATAGAAAATATTTCAAACTTTCACATTAACTTTCAATAGTTGTAATTCTGTTAGGAAACATATTTTCGGACATATGTTTATTAAACAATTTCATCTCTAAATAACTTCAATAACACGCCCTAATGTATGGACCTCGAGTCATGGGACCCTGTATATTATATGTATAATTATATAAAATATAAATTAAATTATATATAAAAATATATATAATAATATAATATATAAAATAAAATAAAATGTAATAAACTGCAACTAAACAAAACACCCGTATAAGAGAGAGAATTTTTTGAATCCGTGTATGATTGAAGGACAAGTGAAGAGGGTCGTCTTTTGAGTGACAAAACCGATCATTATCCCTATTTTTTATTGATGCCACAAGGGCTGATTAAGCGAGCGAGAGAGAGAGAGAGAGAAAGAGAAAGGGGGGGGAAGAGCGAAATAGAGAGAGAAAAGGGGCTCGAGAGTAATCACGGCACGTTGGGAAAATATTATCACTTATAATGTGATTTTATTTCTGGATTTTCATCGAAGTAAAATGGCAAATATTGAGCGAGACACGTTTCGTCGAGTCGAGACTGTTATTTAAATTGCATAATAATTTTTATTGCGTCCGGATGCGAGATCAATTCAATCGGTCTGTCTTAAATTTTTGAGAGCGATTTTGCGAGAGAATTTTATTAACGTTAACGTATATTTTATGTGACACCGTAAACTTTCGCTAAAAATACGTTCTCTAGACGTGTAGAAGTGGTTCTCGTGTGCACAAAGTGTATTAATATATAAGTGTATTGTTACTATTTACATTAGACTTTTATGAGGTAAACTATCGAGAGTTAAAATAAATGTAGATTAAACAAAAATTTTCATTTTTCAAGGCCGTTATTTAAATTGTTCATCTTCAATTTATTTTCAAAGTTGTGTAGCATGTTTGATATACGATATACCTATCAATTTATTGTGATTTTTGAAATTAAACTACATTTTTAGAATAAATGTGTTAGGATTAGAAGTTTATTATAAGGTGCAATTAGAAGTTTATTACGAGGACAAATTGAAAAATTTGCGACCTGGCCAATAGAGATTAGTATTGCATTTATTGTCAGATGGTGAAGTCACATTTGTCTTATGAACAGCTCTACAGTTTCAAGACAATTTCTCAAACAATATTTTTTAAACAGCTGTTTAAATAAAATTATTTCAGTGTATTTTTAAAAATGGATAAAATTGGATTTTGTGCGATTAAAGTTTTTTGTTAAAAAAGGTTAACATTAACGAAAATTTTTAATGAGACGAAAAATGTATTGAGTGATACCATTTATTGACAACAATAAAAAATTTGCCGCAGAATTTAAACGTGATATAAAAAATGATCCCGTAGTGAACGTCCAAAAAAAAACAAAATTTTGTCTGCAAAAAAATTATGGTTTCGATAACGAAACTACTATGCTAATCTTTTAAAGCAGCTAAAAAAATTCTTGAAAAAAGATTAGAGAGAGAAAAGGAGAGAGATTAAGCAAAGAAAAAAATCATTATTGATCAGCATAATGCCCGTGCTCGTAAATGTCGTTTCTATAGCAAAAAATCCCCCAATTAAAGTAAGATTTGCTCCCTCATCCGCATTAATCGCCTGATTTGACTCTTTCGGATATCTATCTATAATATCTATTTCCAAAGCTTAAAAAATTTTTTTTGTGGCAATCGATTTTCCACAAATGGTTGGAAGTGATAGTATAAAGACAGATGATTTGAGGACCTTGAGGAATCGGACTTTCGGAATGGGGATAAAGACACTGGGGGGAGGGGGGGGGGAGCATAGACAAAATTATAAATATTGAAGCTCAAGGAAATTATATTAAAATATTTTCAAAAAGAAAAAAAACAGTCTCTTATTAACAGACCACGAACTTGTTCTCGTAGTATATTGCATAATTTTGCAAAATTTATTATTTATTCCTCTTAAAATTAATATAAAAAAAATTGATATAAAGAAGTTATAAAATAATAAGTTAAAATTTAAAAAGAATTCTGTGTTAATTTTCAATAATATAGACGAAGCTTACCTAGCTGTATCCATTTGAAAAAGGCTTTAAAGCCAAACTTAATAACCATTGATCTTCGTATTTATCCTGCCGAAAGTTCGAGAATCACTTCGAATTTAGCAAACAATAGATCTCACACATTCACCCTCAAATAAATTATTCGATATCGCACGGTAAAATATTTACTTGCGACGACGATGTCGCGGAGAGAAAAATCTTGAATCCACGTTCGCGTTTGAACGCCAAGGGACAAGGGTCGTCGTCGTTTGAATAGGAAAACCCATCATCCCTATATTTTATGACGCCACGTGCTGATCGAACGAGCGATATAGAGAAAAGGGAGGTAGAGGGAGAAAAAGGGAGAGAAAAGGAGAGAGAAAAAGAGTTCGAGCATAACCGCGTCGGCGCTTTGGGATTTTAGGGCGGGTGTTCATCGACGCGCGCAATCGTCACTTCCGTTGATGCCAAGCGAGAATCGTGATCATTTTTAAATCGGTCCAGTTCTTTCGAAAAATTAATATCTCATTCCGCGAACTTGGAAAAATAAACTCTTTCTTTTTCTCTTTTCTATCACGTGTGTAATATGCTTTGCTTTGAACGATGAGAATTATAAATTATTTCGAGATACTTTAATATAATCATAATTAATAATTAATCATAATAAAATTAATCACAAATATTATGAAGAAGAGCTCTTTCTTAAAATTAATAACAGTATCATAATTTACTTCGTTCCCTACCTTTTGCATGTTGAAGTTCTCAAGGAATCCAAAAGTTATTTGTTGTCATTCGTGACGCTCCTCTTGTAAGGGCACAGTAAATCCACCGAGATTACTAGCTGTACGTCGCTCATAGCAACACGTATCTGAAAAACGCCAGGGGTAAATCAATAGCGAGATATTAAAGGGTTTTTAATTAAATGAAATTTCGCATATTTTCTCGTATACAGAAAATATGCTTTCAAAATATACACAGGGATGTGCAAAATGAGTGTTCAAATCCATTTAAAAAAGAAAATGCAATGGCGTCGCAATGTCCAAATAGTACATATTATGCAAGCCAATCACGAATAGCTGGTCACGTGACCAGTTGTCGCTTCTCTCTCCTTGAAGTTCTCTATATCAGACAATATAACTATGCTTGTAGCTTATTTGTGTATTAATTTGTTTTAATTGATTCCGACGAATAATTATTGTAATATAATTACTTCAATGTGTGCAGAGAGTTAAAATTGAGCAACTTTATACCTATTAAAGCGATGTTCCGTCTAATTAGACATAATTGGTAAAAGCAAATATACCGATGCCGTCCGAAGTCTGTCGAAACCGCGCGAACTGCAAACTGCGACTATAGACTATATGTAATATCGATATATCTGTCGTTTGATGTAGATTCCCCCACCCCTCACCCTCTGACAGCTGACAGTTCTGCTTTCTGCACTGAAGTGCACGGCAGTGCAAAAAGTGTAAATGAAAACAGAACAGATTTATACTTACTTTGTTGTTGTGCGTTGTTTGATTAACAAAACACGTTGAATTTTACGGCGATCGAAGCCGTTTCCATGCGGTTCTTGTTGGAAAAATAATGAAACGTCGATAGCGTGCAAACACTCGACAAGATAATATGTGTGTGTGCTCGTGATATCCAAGTATCGACAACATAACCTCTCTCTTCCACGCCGAATTTGCAAACTTGAGATTGCATTTCTCCATGTTCTCTTCGCGGTTGCTGATCCTTTTCAACAATCATACGCTGCATTTTTTATACGGTACGATGATCGCGCAAGTATTACGTTCGACGATCGCACGTATGGAGAATTCGAAGCTGTTTTGATGAGCTGTTCAGATAAAGGTCAGGAAGGATGCCTGGAAGCTGCGCGAGTCTGATTAGATTAATCAGACGACGTGTCGTTCTTGGACTCATCTTCGCTCTGTCACTGACGTATTGTGCCCTTTCGTTACTTCGAAGTGAAAAGGTAAGTACATTTATATTTTTCAGACTGGATTATCAGCTGATAATCGAGTCAAGTGACAGCCGGTGTTTGCTCCATACGATTTTTGTTACAAAAAAATATGTCATATCTTTGTTACAGAAAGATTCATTGAGTCTAGACAATGATTTTGATGATATGGATCCTATGATGCTTAATGATAACAATGAAGATCTGATGCCGGATGATAATATGCTTCCAGAAGAGCTAAGAATATCCAATAAACCTTCCTGGCAAGTGGAAATACCTGATCGGGCAGAAAATACAGGAAATATGGATATGATAAATTTTTTAAATGAGAACAATGCTTCTTGTCGCAATTCTGTTCAAGTGAGTGTTTGCCTCAAATGAGTTCTTTTTGTTTATTTTACTATGACAATTTTATGTAATATATATTGTTTGATTTTAGGGAAAAGGTTTAATAGTAGATGAACGCGGCATAGTATGTTCAAGACACGAAGTTCTGTCAAATGGATGTTGTGCAGCAGAACAGAAAGAGATTTCATCTACGGTTAAAAAGGAGCGATACAGCTGTAAAACGTGCAATTCTCGAGGATGCTGTACTATTTATGAATATTGCGTCTCTTGTTGCCTGCATCCTGATAGGGTAAATATTTATCTATTTTATAAATTTGTGTGTGTTTTTCTTAACTGCAGCTTGCAGTTATATATTTAAAATATAAAAAACTATGGAAGAAGGTGTAGATTTAATGCTCAGGATAGGAAGCTTACAATATCGATAAGTTTAAATTTGTAAAATTAAAATAAGTATAAATTTTTTCAGCAAATCTTACAAATGAGAGGTCGGAAATCAGGCTCTGTAAGAATGCAAAAAAACGGTGGGAGATTGCGTATACGTAATTCGGATCGTTTTAAGATTTGCTTGGCCGTTTGTCGCACATCGAGCTCGAGCGTGCAACACGAGAATACTTATAAAGATCCTCTCGCGAAACATTGTTACGTCCCACAACCGTTGAATTCTCAGCGGCAGCGACACAGTTTTAATTCATTAAATAATAACGGCGATAGTCCCGCCGTTGTCGTTACTTCTTCTTCTGTACTAATGTTACTTACCCATCTTTCTCCCGAATGTTACACCTCATATTGTTTATTAAATGAATCCCATGTTGACCTCTCTTCTTACATTAACATTATTATATATATCGAAACTTATTAACTTTATTACCTCCGATTATTATTCCCATTTTAAAATAGTTTGACGTTCAAAAAGAAGATCGAAGACCGCGCACGAGCGAAGACTTGAAGCGCCATATATCCGCGTACGTTAAATATACTCCGGGATATTTTTTCCTCGCCAATTCCAAGATCTCATTTCTGATGGTGTCCTGAATTGGATCGTCCTGTTGCAAAAATATTGTTAAAACTTTTCGCTACTCGCAATGACGGACTTGTACATCCTGCCTATTTTACGTACATCGATCACATCGCAATCCGTTGTCGAATAGTGGCAGGAAATGGCCCGTCTCATATTTTTGGTTGTGTTGACGCCGGATCCGTGAATGAGCAACGGATGGAAAAATACTGTATCGCCGACTTGCATTTCGAGATTTACCCATTGGTCGATCGAAGGCAAGTCCTTCATAACAGAGAAGAAAGAAATAACATCACGATTAATAAAACGATAAAGTTAATATATAGGAAAATGGATAAAAAGATATACCTGTATTCCGTGATAAAATTTGTTTGTCGTGCCCTCCGAATTTGAAGGATAACTGTGCGGATATATGCGGCCCGCCTTGTGTGTTCCAGGTGCTACGTAGAGACATCCGTTTTCGCTATTACACGGTTCCATGGCTGTCCAGGCTGCTACTATACGATCAGCAGGACGTATCGGAAAGTAATACAGATCTTGATGCGGCGGATGTCTGCAGGAGCGCATTGCGTTATTTATTTTATCAGCTTTTACATTTACGAGAGAGATGAGTATGTTGCTATTAATATTAACTTCAAGGCTTTTCGTACGATCACCTTGAACTACCGAATCCAATGTCGGGCGGCTTCGCGATGAGCATACTGTGTATCGCTAATATGTTTGGTCCCGTGAAGCACTCGACTATGTTGAGGATTTCCTTGTGCTCCAAGTATTTACGGAATATCGGGTCCAGATGTATGTCCTGTATTTTGTTTACCGACTTCTTGTCTTTTATATCGCGCATCACTGTGATTCCGTCTCGTGAAACTCTGCCTTCGACAATATCGTCATATCTGAGAAGAGCAAGCGAAAGAGATAGAATTTTAGCACACAATTTCTGTATGTAGAGAGAGAGAGAGAGAGAGAGAGAGAGAGAGAGAGAGAGAGAGAGAGAGCCTTTAAAATGAATCTTACGAACTCTTTTTTCGACAAACTAAAATATCGAGATACGCATATTGCTCGCCAAGTCAACGTCGAGGAGATCGATATCAAAGGAAGTTCATATTTGCAATTACTGTACACCGGCATTTCAGAGATATCCGGTTTGAATATTCAGATATCAGTCTACTGTGATATCATAGTCGGTTTGCGGTATTTGCGCGAGCGTTCATATATGTATCGTAAGTAAATTTACCGAAACATCGAGAATATTTCAGTAACATTGGATTATATCAAGCTATGCAATCGTCGACAAAAACTATTTTGAATTAATATTTCGATAGCACAATCGCTATATACATATTTTCGTTTAAAACATTTTTTAAATACTTTTTTTTTAAATCCATCTACACATCTAGATATATATTGAATAAAATATTTTAGATATTTTTTTTTAAAAGTTAGAATGGTCAAAGAAAAAAAATAACACACGCAGTGCTTCAAAAGCTAATTGCTGGAAATTAAATTTACGAAGAATTTATATACTATAAAGAAAATATTTATAACATATATGAAAGATTTTCTTTATGTATAAAATTTTCGTACACATTTAATTTCTAACAATTAGCTTTTGGAGCACTCAGAAAGGTAAAAAATCATGTTGTGATGATAAAAGATAAATATATACCTCTTGTGGCATTCATCGATCACATCTTGCGGTATAAGGCCAGGAAATATTAAATATCCATTTTTTTCGTAGAACAACCTTTGATTTAACCTTAGACGATTGTGACTTCTTGTGTAGCGCAAAGGCAAAAAGGGCAGAGTGTTCATTATTCAGTTTTCTTATATTCAATAAAATTGACTGAATAATTTTTCTGACCTCTCTCTCTTCTCTTCACTGCTATACTTCTGAAACATGAAAAATTTTTGTTTTGTATAACAAAAATCGTTTTTTCTTTTTATATAGGAGAGATACAAATTGTTAAAAACTATTCAAGAAAGTATTTAATAATTGTCACTAAATAATGCGAGAAAAAGAAAGTAATTTTTTCTGGTAAATCTAGTTTAAAAAAAAGAATATTTGCGCTTTCCTATCGTTCGTTCACGGTTATATCATCATCGAAGATTGATCGATTCAGACCAGAACTACATAAGCTGTTTACGAAGTTATCATTTCAAACTTGTTCTGCGTGTGACATATATTTCCAAGATAATATAAATTTATAAGTCTAAAGATTGGTCATAAAAATTAATCTTAATTTTTTTAATAACGAGATCTTTTGTTACGCATCTTTCGCTCCAATTGAAAAAAATATTGAAGATCATGAAACCAAGTATATTGGTGCTCGTCAGTTTACACAAAAACTGAAATTTCAATAAACGCGATAAATTCTAAAGAATATTATTTATTTACAACAATGCACACAATTTTATCTCTCTCTCTTGAAGGAATATAGCGAATTTTACTGTCGATATCTCCGCTGTCGACTTTGTTCGAAAAAGCGATCAGTATCTATGAGATACTGGTACCGCGCTCGTAAAATTGGCCATGTTGCTTAAGGGTGGATTTATATGGATGATGGTATAGGGTGTGGGCGAGAGATCGCGAGAGCGTGACCCTCTCTGATACGGATTTTGCAGCGTGTCGATTTCGCACTCGACTCTATCACGCATCCCGCACTTATATCTGTCGAAACAGATTACGCGCTGTCGATTCCCTTGATGTTTCCAGACGCGTGTTGATACGAGACAGTAATCCAATAACCCGGTGGATTAACCCTTTACATAGAGCGTCGCAAATGACGACGAATAATTGGATTCCTCGAAATTTCCACGCGCAAAAGATGGGAATCGGAATAAATTATGACGTTGTGATTAATTAAGAAAGGGCTGTTATCTTGTATTAGAATACCTTGAAATGATAATACTAATTGTCATCATTCGAAGGGGAGAATATCACATCACGTATAAAGAGGAGAGAAAAAGAGAGGGTTGATTTTTTTTTTCCAGGTTTAAATTCGCGGGATGAAATGTCAATTGTTCCCATTTCGAAAGGGTTGAGCCGGCGATTCAAGAACGACCACGATTCTCTCGCTTGGCATCCCGGAAGCGCCGATTGCGCGCGTCGACGGACGCGTCGCGACGCGCCGACGTGGTCGCTCGCGCCCGCTTCCTCTCTCTCCCTTTTACCCGCTCGATCAGCACGTGGCATCAAAGAGAAGGATATACATCGGGGTGGTCGGTCTTCCCGGCCAAACGACGACGACCCTCGTCCGTTGTCGTTTATTCGCGCGCGCGGATTCAAGAATTCTCTCTCTCTCCCTCTCCGCGAACGACATCATCGTCGGTCACGAGGGAGAATCGAAAGTATTTTGTATGAATAATCTCTGAGTGCGCGAGATCTATTAATTAACTATCGCTAAATTCGAAGTGAGAAGAGATCCGCATCGATCTCTTCTCCGGATTCTCGATCTTCTTCGGTGGAGGGTAAATATGAAGATCGGTGGTTCTTAAGTTGATCTCCATCAGCGCGATCTTGAGATGGATATGTTGTTGGGTAAGCTTGAAGAATTTCTCTATCTTGTTGATAATTAAAGATTCTTCTTCGATTCTTTAACTTCTCATTATTGTAATTTATTTATATTAATTTTGTGGGGAGAAAAATAATTAATTACGCGAAATTACGCGACGTTCTGACACTGCAAGTTTCATTTTCTAATTGCGTAACACATCATTTATCCCGAAAGTGTAATCCAATTTCGAAAATTGTGGTAAATTGACCGTACATCAGACATGATATATAGCTTCGAAAATAAATGAGATGAATGATTTATACGACGGCCTTGAAGAAATGAAGATTCTTCTTGCCGAATGTACACATCCGTTTTAACTCTCTCGATAGTTTACCTCGTAAAAGTCTAATGTGTTATAGTAAGAGAAAATATATATTAATACATTTTGTACGCGCGAGAACCGCTTCAACACGCGCTCGTCTTGGGGACGTATTTTTAGCAGAAGCTTAAGTAGCGTCTCACGCAAATTTATTCACGTTCACCTTGCGGATAATAAAAATTCTCCCGCAAAATCGCTCAAGAACAGAGATTCAAGAGAGACCAATCGCGCATCTGTTCGCAATAAAAATTATTATGCAATTTGACATTTCTCCACGAAGAAACGTGTCCCGCGCGATGGCGACATTTGGCATTTTACTTGGAATGCAAATTTTCCGCATTCGTCGAGAGAGGAAGTTCCTTTTTTGCGGAAATAAAAGCTTTCTTCCTCGGCTCGTTCGTCATGACGAAATGATTAATTCTCGAATCGCCGTTCGACGGAAGTTCCTCGAGTGATCGGCGATGAATCCTCCTTCTCTTCCCCCCTTCCGTCTCTCATTCCGCAACCGCGAGAATAGAAACGAGTTTACGGAGGCAGGCAGACAAAATCGATATACATCGCGTTAATAATGAAACGGCAAGGTCTATAACCTTCCGCGAGCGAATCGACCTTTCGCGGGGTGATACGAAAACACTCGCGTTTCTTCTTCACCCTCTCTTCTGTCACCCTCTTTACGCGTGATATTTTCCTCCCTCTGTTGAGAAATTCTAAACCTTATTCTGGTTCTCGGTCGTGCACAAAATCAAATTCGAGGCAAGTTGAGATTCTCCGCGCGAGATAAGCTTCTGTCCGAAATCACTGATTTTAGTTTATACGATAGAGTCGTCAATCACTAAATTGTAGGACGAAATTACAGCCCGTGTTAGCACTTGACCCGCGAGAACATCCTTTCCCGAGTAGAACTCGTCTCGCGATCGATAGCGATAGCAAATTAATGTTCTCTTGAGTCGTACTGATTTAAACGAACAACGTTCGGATATGATTTCGCACAATCACTTCAAGTCGATCGCTTACAAGCTTACTTGAGAGCGGCGATCGAAGAACCGAGATTCGGAAGCTCGATATCGATGTAGGAATAATACCGCAAAAACTCGGGTCGTAAATACCGGATAACGCACCGTGATTGGATAATTCAAGGCCGCGAACCAGAGAGCGCAATAAACGAGAGCGAGAGAATCCGAGAGGTATAGCGTGAGTGAGACGGGTTAAGATTGTTTTGCAAAGAGAGACCGAGAAGATTTTCAACACCCTCTTTCCCCAATTTTTGCGACTTCTTCTTTATATTTCACACGAAATTCCGACAGAGCTGCGTGCGAATATTTTAATCTCCGCGAGTCACGTCAATTCTCATCTGACATTTGGTGAGAAATGTCACATTTGGATCGAGGCGTACATATATACGTGTAGCAACATGGGGGGAAGAATCGTAACATATTGCAAGCCTATATTATCACAACTTTTATTACGCAACGGATATACATACGGAAGGATTAATGCCTTGCACGCGACGCGCGATTAATTGCGAGATGTAATTATACACGAGATCCCTCGATACCGCGCGTGATATGTTCGATTCCCATTACACATGTATAAAATTACAGTGTATAAAATGTTGTTACACGTATTATGCAATTTATCAACGAGATTCGCATTTCATATCCGCGTTTTTCATTAACTATTACAACACGCGTTTATTCGTTTACGCGCCAATATATGTATGTACATCTCTTCCTCGTCACATATTAAATCCGCATGTGATTCAGAAGCGAGTATTTGTCATTTAATTTATTCGCAATGTGCGAGATTTGCAAGTCAGTTTGCTTATTTATGCTTATTTGTTTCGCGCTTTTTACATTGAGTGCGATAACGTACTATATTACTTATAATTGCGTGAATTAATTACCGCGAAATTATCACATACGAAGATACACGATTATATAAATTAAATAAAATATAAATTTATATGTCTCAGAAAATTTTGCATTATTTTTTTTTATATTTTCCTATGATTTTTCCTCTTTCTTGTTAGAATTTTAAGTTTATCATACTTATATCTCTCATATTAGTCTGATTAGATTTTGTTAGTTTTCCTTTGACAACGGTATTGTTAATGATGAAACACAATATAGGAAACTCACGTTTTGAGAAGGACGGGACGAAAAGAGGAAGAGATGCGTTTATTCCGCCGTTTATTCTGAATTCACCGAGGTCTGTTGAGATTTCGACCCATTAAATCGCCGTGCTTGATTAGCGATGCTTTGTTAAGCAATCCCTGGTAACATTTATCCGACAGGAAGGAAACACAGTATATTCAAACGATATACAAACGAGACGTTTTGTATCTTTTTTTTTTCTTTTTTAGAAAATGTAGATCGTGCTCCGAGATCTCGAGATCCCAGCGTGAAGTAAATTAAAATGGGTACAATTAAGAACGATCAAAAACTATTTTACAAAGCTCTGTAATTATAATGCAACTGCAATTAAGCTCGAGTAAAAACTTAAATGTTACACTCATGGAATATTATTTTGTGCACGCGCGTGCTTTGCAATTATATTACGTCGAATAATTAAATTTCGAGAATAACGAACTCGTTACGAACAAATTTCCTATGATCCCATATCATTTATATTAATGCTAAAGTGTATTCACATGCGACCTACAGCTGCGCGTGACTTTAGAAAGGATTTAATTAGTTTGGAAAGAGCTCGGTAGTGTTTTCGCTTAGGAAAACCAACGTGGTGCAGTTGAAAGAACAGGGAAAGAGAAAGAGAAAGAGGGAGGAAGGAGAGCATAGAATTTCACTTGGCCGACATGCAGGTTCACTTGGCTAGACTTTCGGGCACCCTTGCTCGATAAAGGAAATGACGCACCATCTCCGCCAAAAAGCAGTGAGAAAGATCTAGCCGTCTGTTTTCTAGCCGGAGGGACGACATCCTTCTCTCCTTCGTACGGTATTACGCCGATTGTTACGATAACAAGGGGAAGTCGTTAACTTAGAAAAAAAATGCAGATCATAGTTAGTCCCGGAGATGGTTTCTTTCTATCCAAAACGGATAGATAAATTTCGATTTGTATGCAAAAATGCGATTCCCCGCGTCTCCCTTCGCTCTCTTGCCGCGACATTTTATATTTTGAACAGGCTTTTGTGCGTGTATATATGTGTTTGTATAAACGCTCGAGGATATGTTCCTGCAATATCTATTTGTTGTTAGAATATATTGTACAAAATGACATGCATTCTTTCGCTCTTCGGATTGCATTTTTGATTACGTTTTGAGGCAGCATTGTGGATTATTCTTTGTCACACGCTCCAAAGAGAGGAAAGGACACAGTCTTATAATATATTTCTTTCTCTCGCAAAAAAATGCGTGGATATGTGCGCACGAGTGCACTTAATAAGTGCATATTATAATATATATATATATATATATATATATATATATGTAAAAGCGCATTGCTCTTAACAGTCGTATCTTGAATTGCGCTACTTTCCCATTACGCTGGCAAAAGTTGTTAGCATGAATCCTTGTCATATTGACTTTACGCTTGGAATACCTCAGCCGATATAAATTCTTCCCTTTGAATCATCTCGCAATTGCTGGCAAAATGGAAATACCGCAAATGAAACTTTACATTAAATTTCTCTCGCTAAATGCGCTTAAATACACCTTTACAGAGTTTATATTCTGAGATTATGCGATATATCCTTGGCCGCACATTGAATCTCGCAAAATTACATCATTTTAAAATATGCGTTGTGCAAGTATCCATCTTCCAGGTCTCTGCCTCTCTCTTCAATCTTACATTTAATGCATCTCAGCTGATTTCTATTTCTAAACATTTAATGTTTTTTAAATTTGCGGCTCTATCAAATCGAAAGTGTACTAAAGAGAAGAGTTGTGCAGATGTATATATATATATATATATATATATATATATATATATCAAATCTCTAAAATGCTGAACGCAGTAAGTCGCGACGATAACTTTGTTGACAGATATACAGAGAGAGCATATCGCTAATTCAATATTAAGTAAATGGAAATTGTATGAATGTGTTTGTACGCCCATATAATACATTTCTCTTATTTCCCCAAAACACGGAATACAATATATACGGGTAACGAATATAATAATTGTACACCGCTATCGAGATTAATAAGCGAATAAGATTTTATCCACCGCGATATACAACGCACTTAGGAGTGATTGAAATATTAATAGCGTGGAAAGAGATTGCGTGTCAAGGTGTCGTATCGGGCCGTCTTGTGCCGTCCTGGGCCAAGGTCTCCCGTGTATTTTTCCCCGGATGACCGACGTTTTCGAAGCAGTTTCCTCTGTGTATTTCACCGTAGAGCACATGCGAAAGAGAGAGAGTTTGTGTTCACAAACATTCGCGAACGGTCCGATAAATAACTCGCGAACGGTCCGACTCACGTCATTCTCGACCGGATCTCGACCCGTGCTTTAAAATCCGGTGTTACGTATATATTACGAATTTATTCACGCGAGATTTCATTTCGTTGGCCGCACGAATCGCAAAGATCTTATACGCGAGATGCGCATGCTGTGACGAACTTTTGCAAAAATGTTGCGGAACGCGACATCGTTTCGGGCCGAAGCTTCTCTTACGGATAGCATATTCCCATCTTAATATGTCTTCATTGCGAATTACTGCAACCATTCGCTTCTTGGCATGCATTAATTGCTTGAATTACGTATACTCCGTATACCGTGAAAAATATTAAATATTTATATAAACGCATATAGCGCGAGTATATCCACAATATCATAATATTATAAAATATTTAGGTAGTGTTATTATTGTGCTTATTAATATACTTAATGCCTGCAAAATATTATTTGTATTGAAAATAGATCCTCTCGAGAAAATCTCGCGTTATTGTTATCGAGACGAAGCGAAGAAATCATATCGGCGATACGTCGATGTGCACCTTGGGAGAACCGTGCCAAGGTCACCGTGGTCGACGGAGAACGCTTTCCGGAGCCGTGTCGTCTGGTCTTTCCACCGGATCAATCTTTGATCCTCTCGATTGGATTGTTTCCTAACGCGGAATTTCTTCCTTCTCCATCCGGGCCGGAAACCGGCGAGTAGATTGCGCGACCAATGTGGGGACAAGCGAGATAAAGGCGGGTCGAAAGGAGCACGGTGTATCCTTCTTTATGGCAGACTTGACGAAACTAGGACACGCCGTGGAATCGATATGTCAGTCGTCCCGTCCAGTTTCAATTCGGTATTCCAGATCAATATCGGCGGTCGTTAGGTCGTGCAAACCGAAGCTAATATCGTTATTTAAGTGACAGAACGAGGAGGAAAGGGACAAGGAATGCGCGGATCCTCGAAAATTCCGGTCTCGTAACATCTCGGGAAATCCAGACGTAATTCTATACATAAATGCAATTGTCCATTGGCGGACTCTTGTGACAAAAATCGATAACAAGAAACGTGTTCGTATATTCGCCAAGATTTCAACTTCGACTCAGCAATGTACTTCACGTCGCGAACTTGTAAAGTGGAAATTACAAATGAACGAGGAAGTGACTTTCAATTAAATTTTCCCTAAGAATTCACCCCGGTGGTTTTCGTTCGTCTATTTCAATACGCTCTGTATGCTCAGTGGATTGGCTGACCGAAGTTAAATTGCCACCACTAAGTCTATATAAAGACCGCTGGAGAGCTATCAGAAGCCGCGGGAAAAGTCGAAGCATTTCCCATTGTTTATTTCACTTAAGGCGAAAATATTTCTCGAATAGGACGGAGACAGACTAATAATGCCTTTGCGCGACACCTTCGAGTTCATTTAATTTGTTCGATTATACTGCGATGCGTGACCGCGATCTCATCAGAATTCTCTTCAATGTTCTCCTTCCCACGCGTTTCGTTCTTTTTCGCGTCCCCTATACCACGCGAAAGAGAGTCAAAATAATGCTAATTTAACTTCGTTAGTCTGATGCCCCGGGTCAAGCACAATTATTCACGAGATGGACGAGCGTAAACTGAGAATAGCGACCCCGAAAAGGTGATCTTTGTGAGCGCGGTTACGATCTTAGAGATCGTCCAGGATATCTGTGCAAACGCGCGAGAGGAGAGATAGAAAAGAAATATATGCGGAGCACATTTTATATACTGGCGATATATATACCAACTTTGTATAACAGAGCGATATTCCTCCGACCTCCTCTTACGTTACAAGCACGAATACCGTGAAACGAAATATACATTATCGATCGGTGTGTAATACCCGGTGGCAACGTGAATACATTAGAATGTTCATATATTGACATGACGAGCAAACTTTTATTATTCAACGAAACATTTAATTTCCTTGCAAGAATCGCCGGCGCGATTTAATACACGCGGTTGCCCTTTATAACTCACTCGGAAAGGGACCGACATGTCAGCCTGGGGTTATTCAAAAAATAATCTCATGACGACGATTACGATCGCGAAGCAGTCACGTGAACTCGATAGAAAATAATTCTCCACTCCAGGACGTCGCGATCATCAGATCAAATATTACATAGTCTTTGCCTTTTTTTCTCGAAAAAGCTTCTTTTCTCCACCTACGAGATCATTTATGAGAAATTCTAGGAAATTATGGAAAAATAACACATGGCTGGAAAACTTTCCTCTACCGTTAATCTCTTTAAAACCTGAGCTTGTCGAGGACACGATGGCACTCGATAGTTCGCGAGAAGAGAAACTCTTCCAATATCTCTGTGTGTATCTGGTTTATCTCACAATCGTCTCATTTCTATTCCTCTCGCTCGTTCAAATAATGCGAGACTCGCCCACGATATCGGTTAGAAGTGTATCACGTGTATTACATTGCATAATATTATATAAACCAAACAGTGTTATGCGAACGAGACAGCGAGTTGGCACGAAGCCGTCGTCGAGAATGCGATAAAAATCTGTCTCCTCCGTTTCGTGAAAGTGCGAAATCTCGGGATGATAATTCTTTGTTTTCAATCTTTTCAATCTTCTCTCTCTTTCACCTTCTTTTTCATTTGTTCCCGCAGATTTGCCAGTGAAATCCTTTGAAGAGTCTCTCTCAATTGTCATTTTACATATCATAAATGGCAAATGACGATATTTCTTTCATTGAAATCTATCAAATACAAATATATTTGTACATAAATTATTTATCCCATAATCACACCACAAATGTCCTTTTCACGACACGCTCTTGGACTGTAATTTGTAATCGATTTTCCTTAGCGAAAATGTCGAGACATTAATAGATTTGGAGTTATAAGCGAGAGCATGGCTTCTCACAAATAGACTTTAGAAAATCAAACTGCATACTTCAGATAATTTCGCGAGTGGAATTTACTTTAATAAAATTATAGATTTGAAGTTTAATTTAAAAAATATATAATGCCAAAAACTGCAATAAGTAATGATCCTTTATTTTTGTTAAAAAAAAATCGACTTTAAAAATCACCAAAGAATCTGTCATTAAAAGAATATTTGATGATTCTGCAATATCCTAGATATTTTTTTCTCTTTCCCTTTTTTAACGCACCCTATTCTAAAAACGCGTCAATTAAAATGGAAACACGTGTGAGAGACTATTCCATGCATCAATAAGCGAGAAAACACTTTGAGCAGATAACAGTTTGCAATAACGAGTGATTCCGATCAAATCCGAAACCACCGACATGAATCAGACATCGTAACTTTACGTGTAACCTTCTTCTTTTTCTGGTCCATGTTGGCGAATCACACTGTCTGCACGATACCCTGTTCCGACTGCGAACGTTTTATCGACGCACGTCGAACTTGTTAAAATAGACACATGAGCGGAGAGAGAACAGGAACTCTCTTCTTCTTCCTAGAAGAAAAAAAAATATTCCCTGACACTTCGTTCTCTCACTCTTCGTCTCTGTCACAGCCTCGTTAAGAAACGATCGATCTGTCATTTTCAGATCGATCCAGCTGATAAATAAAAAGAGCACGAGGCGAGAGAACGAGAGAGAGAAATCGGGTGCGGAACGACAGGGTGTGTAATTTTGCTCAAGTTTCCTACGCCGCTGCTGGGTCTCTCTTCGATTTTCTCATTATCGCAACCGAGGAAGAGAATCGTACATGTTGTTCGCATCCGTTGAAAATCGAACGAAAATTGAACAGGGAATTAAAAAAAAAATAACGTATAAGTCGACGATAAATTACATCGCGCACATTATGTCTTGGAAATATTAATAATTACTACTTACGACAAATATAATAACTATAATCCGCTTCCAGCGATTGTGCAATAAAAATCTGTTTTCTTTTCTCTTTTGCGAAGAAATTAGAGTTATCTTTCTCAGTCGTCTCTTTGGACAAAGAAAAGTAATTAATTAAGCGAGAGACAATCGTATGCAAAATACGTCATTAAACGTACGACCGCTGATTGGGACATGTTAATTTAGGCTTAATTGTTTGGGGAATCGCGACGGTGGAAATTGATTGTCGGCAATCTCGTCTCACGCATAGCACAAGAAAGAGATTTCAATATCTTGTTATTTTGCAACAGCGATGCTTTTTTTTATCGCCATTGCGAAATTTAATTTGACGAATCAACTTCTTATCGGGACCAAGCAACAGATAATAAAATATAATTTGCCAAGAAGATAATTTATCATCAAAATTAAAATTGCGATCGATTAAGCTGCTCCAGCTGACAAACTCGATAAAGTTGGCACAAAGAGCGGCAAAGTGGCATATTAAATACCCTGAAGAGTTTAGAAGTTATCAGTGAGAGAGAAAGATGGCGAAAAGCATGAAGCTTTTTTGCGACATTTGTCGAAAACAGCGAGCCAATCGGCAGCAAAAATGATAAAGAATCCAGTTTCTTATTATGTTTGTCGAACCACGATCTTCGAAGCTTTTAAAAGCTTCTTTTATATGCAATAATGCCATCGAGCGATACAAAAGAAAGGAATCGAAGAGCAGAGCTATCTTTAACTAGACTATTATTCTTTCCGTGATTTAAAACCTGTTACTCCCCCTCGAACTTTCCGGGGTCGGGAAGATCATTTTTAATGGGACGAAAGTTATCCGAACGTTATTTCTTATTTCTCTATTTGCATGACCTCTGAATTTATGACACACGCCCCGCATATCGATATCTCCGGTTCGTTATTGAAGCGAGGACTCGGAATATCATCATCGTCGTCGTCGTCGTTTTTTTTTCTTTTTTTTTTTTTTTTTTGAATAACGACAAGTCAATCGAACTCTTCGTAACAAAGCGGAAAATATCGAGTGTCGTAAATCCAAGTATGAGTATAGTGACAATTTTCGTATAATTAACAATTATCACGCAGAAACATTATCCACCGCGAATATTGACATTTACGATCTTCCGAACTAGAATTTACGATTTCTCCAGATCAGCACGTGCCGGTAAAAAAAAAAAAAAGAAAAAAATGCACTCGAGCAAATCTCCTGAAAATTTCAACAAATTTGAGGATCATTCATAATCCTCCTACCATCATTTATCATGGTCAGGAAGATGGTTGAGAGAACTTATATAAGATAAAGCTCGTTGCGGTGCAATTCTTAAAATCTCCGACGCGGCTTTAAGCTCCGAAGAAATCCCGCGTTCAAATTTGTAATCTGGCTTAGGTGCAAGTTTTAACGAGGTATTACGGGTAATTTGATACGTAAGACTCGTATAATGGGCGCGCTGATGCTAACAAGCCGCGAACGACGACTCCGATCCGCGAGATCTTATCTCTTTATCTCTTATCAAACCCCGAATTTGCATAATTTCAAAGTTAATCTCCCTCTGCGGTGAGGCGAGCACAGCCGTTGGGATATAATGGTCCCGCATCGGAATCTTCCATTCAAATCAGTTATCCTTCTCTCTGAACATGTGTGTTGGGAAGCAAGTGCGTACGCGAAGCTGACGAGCCCTGATAAGGCACCCTCTTTGCCAAGAGAATACTGATGTTTTCAGCAATCTTCGCCTATCTTTTCCTCGCAAGGGTGTCTGAATTTACTTAGGATTTATCCTATGGTCTTTTCTCGGCCAGAATATCTAGAAGACGATTTCGGAAACTGCTTATTTCTTTTAAAAGCGAAGAACGCTCTTCATCTTCAATTTCGGGAGATTTTCGTCTCGCACTCTTCTGAATCTCTTCCATTCTTCGAGTAGCTTTCTATAGGCTTTTCTACAAAAATTGGATAAGTAAATTTGTCTGTCTGTCTCGCTCGATTGATCGAAGATTCCTCGTATTATTTCTTCTGTCTTTCGCCTTCCCCTCGCGAAACCGCTTATCGCCGAGTTATCCCGAAGGACCGATCGATCGCGACATCCACAGCTCCCCCTTCGACTGACAAGAGAAGTTTTTCTCAAGGTCACGACAAATGCGTGACCCCTATTCAAGGACGAGTGTATGCTTCGCTCGAAGTTCGCGGAACGAAACTTTCGCAAGTTATTTCGAACATAAATGTCGGATAACCGCAATCAGAAAAGTTCACGTCAGGCACGAGATTAAAATTTCAATTTCTTTTAAAAAAGAAAAAAAGTCGTGCTTTAATCAATCTAACTTTCAATCACTTTAACAAGAAATCTCTCGACTTAAGAAGATTCTTCTCTTTTTTCTTCATCGAATTTTCCGCTCGTTTTACCCATTATTCCTTCGAATAATATACTACCTGATAAAAGTATAAATAATAAAAGATGCGCGGCCAATGATCGAATCGTAACAAAGATTTATATTTGTATCGCACGCCTTCCTGAATAATTTCCGAAGGTCGGTCGTCGATCGGACGGGTCCAAGGACTCGTTTCATTATTTACACCCAGACACCCCCATAGGGCAGGACCGGCAGGAGCCCCTCATGATTAGGCGCAGGATAGAGAGAAGATAGTTGTGCGCAAGCAGCTATTGCTTACCGCGGCAAACGATATTAATTAAAATCCATTAACGAAGCCGACTGACGCTAACTGACATTAATGTCGCTCCCGAGATATATGGCGAAACCGGAGAAGACGGTCCTGTTCTCTAATTTATTCTGTAAAAGAAAGGGACGAGATGACTCTCGAGTCGTGTTTGCTCTCTTCCTCTTTGTCTTTCTCTCTTTTTTTTTATTTTCAGCGCGCTCTTCTTTCACGATCTAAAATTGGCGAAGTACACGATAGATCATACCAATGATTGCGAAGAAGATTGCCGTGCTTATAGGATATTTATTTCAAAAGTATCACGGTATCGTTCGGTTACTTTTTAGGGATGTCCGCTACCTCCAGGGAATGATAAAGGTATAAATAAAAAGCAAACCCCGTTGAAATAATCATCGTAGGTAGATCGAGGGTGAATTTCCGATCTCTCTAATTTATTCTCATATCTAAGAATAATGCAACGATATTTATATATTAGGATCTTAAAATATGAATACGAGCACGTTTTGGGACACGATAATTTCGGAATAAGAATATCGCGCGCTCCAATTACATATTTTTTTTATTGATCGACATGATGAAAAGTAACACTCATGGTAACTACTTGAGTTTATCGAATACTTTCGATTTCTTCATTTTCATTCTTTTTGCGTTTTTTTTCCTCCGAAACAAAGCTTCATTTCAGTGAAATAATAACCTGCTATAAAGATCAGAAAGAAGAGCACTTTTAAGAGAAAATAGGGAGGGAAGGATATATAACAGATCGATGAACAACAAACGGTGAACGCCTATTTGCAGTAGGATAATACCAGTCACGGAAGAATATATCTTATTCTTTATTTCCGTTACGTCACCATTCTCGGCGTTCACTTTGTAATATTCGACTCTTATCGGAACTTACTTTTGTTGCCACGTTTCAAGTGACTCTTACGTAAGTCCACGATACAAAGAGGGCAATAAAATATTTACTCGTACACTAGAGTGTTCGCTATGATTAATTAATTGCGCGAGCGTCATCTAAAGCGACCAGTTATCTAACTTCTGGTTATGATAAAAAAAGTTGTTATGCGCGACAAAAGTTTTGCTTACGCTAGTGTAAAGAGGATCAAGCTTCTTCTCAAGTCATGCCAATATAGCGTCGAGAATAAATTGCACGACGTCTCATCCTCGTCGTCAACGAACGTAGAAAAGATATGACCACTCTGGTCAAAATGAAATATGAAGCAGCAGTTGCTCCTCCGGAAGAAGATACAATTTTATTCCAAAAAAAAAAAAAAAAAAATATTACACATTGCTCTACAACGCGTATATATGTATATATGTATAAAAATAAATATAAATACATATATTAATAAAAAATTAATATATAATAGAATGTATAATAAATTTTGGATTCAGGACGCGAATAAGAATCTCCGCGTTGAAATGATGAGTGACACGTATTTTATACAAAAGAGAGCTTTGCATCTGCAATCTTTTTTTTTTCTTTCGAACGCATTTGATTGTGGAAGATAATCGACGTATCTCGAAAACGGAACGACTTGCCGCGCTTTGCGATAAAACCGCCTCTATATGGTTGACGAGAAACGTGCTCTTTCTACCTGTAATAAGTTTGGAAGAAAATTTAGGGTTTTTTTTTACGCGATTTATTTACGCGATACGTGACGAATTATTTAACGTGGCACGTTATCGTGGCCCAAGTTGCCGTGGAACCAGCGAGAGTGCGGAGGCGGTTTTAACCGTTAAAGCGGTTAATTATACCTTTGCTCCCGGAAATTTTGTTCGCGCAGCGAAAACGTGCGAAGGAGATACGCGGATTTTCGCGCACGTTGCACGTTTTGCACAGTGAAATTTTTTTTCCCCATATGCGGTCTGTTGCCTATTATACTATTTTTGGAGAGGGAGAACGTTGGTTGATTTAGGGGAATTATAGTTGATCAGCGTAACAAGCTTGCGAATTGGGAAGGAAAAAAAGGAGGACGTCCTCTCTCGCGCGTAGGCAGCCTTTGTCCTTTTCGACTTTCACGTGTACGTTCCTTGATTGATCAATTTAGCGATAACGTGATAACGGGAATATTATACGCGATATTTTTGCAAAGAAACATACGTATTACTTCTTTAAAGAAATAATATTCTTTATCTTTCTTTGCGTTAATTTTTTTACTTGAAAATTCTATTTCTATTTAGAAATTTTAAGAAAGAGCTATTTGCAATATCATGAATATTCATCGAGAGATATCGTTATCTCTTGACATAAAAATACATAAATCAAATACATGAATAAAATTGTTATATCGCAACCCTATAAAGAAAAACAAGAGACTCTAATAACGAGAACTTTGTCACTTAAGAGCACGTGTAAACTTGAGTGTAAATTTATTTATATAATAAGATTATGTAATAGGATTTCTAGCTAGGACGCGTCTCGTGTCAAAATATCAGATCAGCTGTTCGACGCTTTCAACATTCTATCGAAACTCTCGACCGCAACAAAAGTTTCTTCCCTCGTTAATAGAGTACAACGCAGTTTGTCCATGATGTATCAAACTGTCCACGCATAATTTAATTTAATTTCCTCATAGATAAAATATAAATAAAAATCATATCGTCGAGAAAACAGTTTTTTCTTTTATTTTCCCTTTACTTTACAAAGTTCAAAGAATCATAAACGGTTATAATTTGCCTTGCGTCTTCATCGTCAAAGTGAAGGACCATGAACGTCGACTTTAAGGCCACTGCACGTACAAAAATTTTAGTCGTAATCGTAAGGCCGTAAGCAAATCGTCCAATCATAGAGAAGAATTATCATAACGTAATAAGAATGCTTGACTGTGATTGGACGATTTGCTTACGGCCTTGCAATTACTACTAAAATTTTTGTACGTGCAATGGCCTTTAGGGATTGCGCGAGCGCTTTCGAGTTATCGATCCGCGGGATCCTTTCGGGAGGACCTCGGCGCCGACGTTTTGCGAGATTTTTCCGCGCAACAAGTAACCTGAACGATCCTCTCCCCCGGAGACAACGATTCGGATCTTTGCAATAAATGGTCTCCCGAGAGCTATCTTTCGTGTCTCATGTGCGCAACAAGTTACCCAGAGCCATCGCTATATGTAATAGTTAACTTTTCCACTTGGCGAACAAATTCGGGACAAAAGACCGAGAGATTTTCAGATAGTTTAGGAAAGTTTCGCATGACCCGTCGAGCGAAAAATCAACTTTTCGACTTTTAAAAAATTGCCAGCTAATCGCTCGACATGCAAATGAAGGCAAAAATGCTACTGTCATCGTCGTTGCATAAATGCGACGAGACGCGAAGTTAATTTATCACGAAACGACAGGTCAGAATTAATGGCGAACCTACGGCAGCGAGCGCGAGCCTCGCGTGCGCATGAATTATATGGGATTCTCGTACAAAATTCGCGGTCAGTGGAGCACGAAAAAAAAAGAAAAATAAAGAAAGAAAGAATAGGAGGAAGGTCGCGCGCAAATAATGTCGATGCACGTGTAACCACGGCTCGCGTGATAGCGCGATACAGGTGTTTTCACAGGGGTAGATTGAACGAAAAAGAAAAAGGGTAGAGGAATATAAGGGAAGAGAATCGATATCAAACGTCCTTCGACATGCTCGCGTCTCTCTCTCTCTCTCTCTCTCTCTCTCTCTCTCTATTGTGTGTCGAAAGAGCTTTATAAAAAAATCCTTATACTATTCTTACATTTACACGCGCCCTTTACAAATTTTCCATGAAACGTGATCATGATAGCCGTTCCGCCGTTTTCTTTTTCAAGGCGTTACTCACCACCACTGGTGGTTACCCTGTCGCGAATTCCATTCCGTAAAGTACCATCGTATATATACGGTATAAACTATACATAACGTAAACGCGTGCGTGGATTTATATAATGGCCGCAGATGAGCAAGTGTATATCGCGTCAATAATAAAATTGCGGAGGACTAGCAGGATACGCTAAATGACACGCAACGGAGATTCATTATTCCGCTGCGATACGAGCCACGTGCACTCATTAATCATAAGCGAGAAAAAATTTCTGGATCTTCTTCCCCCTCAACCGGCTGTCAAATTGACGGTCAAATTCCTCGACCGCGTAATTTAACGATACGCGTCAAATATGCGAATCTATTAATAAGCTGTTAACGACATTCCCGAATTTTTAATTGACGCAAATTAAGAAGTGGAAGAAATTATATAGAAATTTTTAAAATACATTGCAGATTAGAATAACAAAAATATTTTATTTTATTTTATAATTATAATTTTCTAGAAATGACACTTTGACTTTAAGATTATTATCCCTAAACTCAAATTATATTGGTAACGCGGAAAAAAAGGACTTACGGATAAAAAATCAACATAGATTTTTTATAGAATCTGCAATTCCAACTTGGTAATTTATCAGAAAATCGATGCAGGATTTCTAAAGGGAGAAGTCCTATAATCTCGTCTCTTGATTCGGTGTAATCTATTAAAAAGCCGTGTCTACCGGGAAAAATGCTTCCCTTCACCGTCGCTTTTTTTCAATGAAATTATCGATACGATATCTGTGGCTCATCCAACCGATTGCCTCTGATTTTATGAGGGCTCATCATTATATTTCTATATCAGTCGCGAGGATTTGTGACTTATATATTAGCGCAGAACTCGATGTATATAATAACGTAAAAACCATCGATAAAGAGAGAAGAAGTTAATCTTGGATAAATTCTTGTAAATATCTAATGCAACACATATAATTATGTAATATAATATAGGAATAACGAATAAGGAATTCCGAATGAGAAATTCCTCGTTCACCATATTTACAGGCTTAATATATAGATGTTGTATACGAAGGCATGACTGTTTATGAAGATGAGATTTTATCGGAATTTAGAATTTTAATGAAATTAGTCAGCGGGTATTTCATTAGGTTGCAATGCAGTAATCAAATGTGAGTTATTCGATTTCAAAACGAATCGAATTTTATTAACAAGTCAAAAAAGATGACGCACGTGTAAATGTTAATTAGCTTAAATATATGGAGAGTAATACGATACTGACGCACAAAGGCTTATTGATTGAACTTACGTCAGTCGTAATGTTAATTTGGAAATTATTTAAGGAAAAGTTCAATTCGGTTCACGCATATACAGCCTGGATATTTTTAACACGCGTACATATCTCATGATGCTTTTTAGTCCGGATCCACCTTCAATTGTGGGTCTAACAACTATTAATAGTTGGACACTGTAAAATTCAACGACGGCGAACGAGGTCGTCGTTTCTCTCCTAGTCTTCTCGTCTAGGTCTAGACAGCTAGCCGACGATCGCAGCAGCCGTATCTCGCAAGTCGTATCGACGTAGTCGACTGTCGCTAGGAGATACGCTAATGGTCGATAATGGAACTGCCGCGGCACGGTCGAAATTGAATTATGTCACCCGGTAGCTGCACTCGTGATCCACAAAACAATGTGTCGCGGGAAGTATGCGTTTTCCTGCGTGAGGGATCGGCAAGAGAGGAAAGGATAGGCAGTCTTCCTTGTTTGCTCGCTCAAAAGCGAACGAAACAAAATTACATGAATGTCGAATAATTTTGGCTTTTATATAATTCCCATTTCATAAGGCTTCATTTTCTCCATCTTGCGTTGAAAATTTTCTCGTAATTTTCTGGCGACGAAATTATATTTGAATTCGCCTCACAAATGAAGAGATCTTTTATTTATTTATTTATTATTGCGTCCTACTATCATGAATATGGAGGTCTCAATTTGCGATGAGTTTCTCGAAATATATGTATATAAAAATCATTAGATTGTCCACAGACATTTTCAGTCTCCATTTGTTTCTTCGAGAAATTGTAATCACTGTCAGCCTACATCATCGGCCAACATCCGAGCTAAAATATATGACCTTTCGCATGTTCGCCGATGTCCTTGACTATCTAATTTAACTTGTGTCACACGTCGATATGTATATATAATATGCTATTATAATGTTAATGCTAATGACAGCTGAAGCGTACCGCTAAAGATAATATCGCATTATACGGCCGGTGTAAATATGCAATTTGCTTCGTAACTTTGATCTGTACCACAAGTCATGTTTTAAAAAAAACTGTATAATAAAATGTCCAAGACAAAATGATCGATGCGATCAACTGCGCACTTTAATGGCTTTTAAAGAAGGCAGATATATGTGTATTTAAAAAGATGAGTTGAATAAAATCATTTATACATTGAGAGCGTTATTTTAATTAGAAAATCTATACATATGTCCTTTAAATTTTTTTTCAGACGTTATTATGACAACGCAGACAAGGATCCGGAGAGGCAACGTGATCGATAGATTCACTTGAATAGTCATCGAGACTTTTCTCATCTTCTTCAGAAAAAATATCCGGAAAAAAACTAAAACACGCGGGAAAAGAAGGAATGGGCCCTTGGGCCTTCGGCGTACCTCTCATCCTCGTGTCAACTCTGGGTCTTCTCCTGAATGGCTACGTTCTCCTTGTCGTTCTTGGTCTTGGTAAACAGGTGAACAGTAACGAACAGATATCTATAAAATGTTCGCGTTTGCCCGTGAAATTCCTTCATCCTTCTTTTTCCCCATTTTATTACATTTCGTGAATTTTTATCGAAATCGTGCCTCTTGCAGCGTTTGATTCTTCGGGATAATTTTTCAGAGCATGATATCTCTCTCGTAACTGTAACGCCGCGAAAGTCACCGCAAACGTGTGATTTTAATGATTTTTGCAATCGCTCGTGTCAAAAGCGAAAATAAATTCGAGAGATACGTGTGTTACAGAATGCTCTCTCGGGCGTAAATTAACGTGAGTTTTCCCGGTATTCCGGTCAAAGAGTTCACGAAATTACTGTATATGTAATGTATGATATTAAAGCTTGTGCAAGCTGCAATTATTGCGGCAGAGGTTAGGGTAGGAAGAAAAAATAGAACAAAAAAAATAAATTTCTAAAAAAAAAAATATTCTCACTTCCTTTGATCGCTAGTTCAAGTTTCGACTATATCGTTGAACGATTTAATCGCGATAAAGCTCGAATAAACTTATACTGCGGATTTTAAAGCTAAAATGATCAGCCGGCGGTCCGTCGACAGTTTTAATTACTTTACAAAAAATTTCGAGAATCTCGTCGCAATCAGGGAAGAAAAAAATCTCGGGGACGGGCGGGTTACACAATAGAGAGTCGAAGACGATCGGCAGCAAATCGACGAATCGCGCCGCAAAATGTCCGCAGACGCAGCAACAGCAGACGGCGAACACTTTATTGCTGATTCATTTGGGCGCCGTGGAAACGGCCGTGTGCCTGATATTGCTGATTTTTACGACCGGTTCGTGGCCGGTCGCCGGAACGTGGTGCGTTTTCCACGGATTCCTCTTGGCCCTGCTACATCCGGTCGCTCTCTGGACCGTGACCGGATTAAATTGCGACAGGTGAGTCTTTCTCTCAGCCTTTTCTCCTTTTATTTTTTTTTTTATATTATAATTATATGATATTATAAATTATATCAATATTAAAAAATTATAATCGATAAAATATATGATCTTATATCGATATTATAAAATTATATTCGATATTCGAAGACATTCCATTATGCAAATTGGAGACTTGGAGATGAATGAAGATCGCCATATATCAGTTCTCCCACGTAAATCGTTGCTCGCGGAAGCGAAGTCGACGGTAATCGATGCATATCGACGACAATCGAGGTTCATAAAAGGGATGTGTAGCGGTTGTTAATCACATTGTTCCCGCGTCGATCATGCGTGAAACCGCGTTTTACGCGACGCGCGTTTAAAGCACACGTTTTACGCGGAGATTCGAGTATCCCTTGTGTGTATACGAGGTGAATGTATGCGAATTGTCGGCTTCTCGCGCATTTTCGATCGGATTATTTCCAGAATAATTCGACAAAATTATCCTCGTATTGTCTATTGCTCGAAAAATTTTACTTTTATATCGACCGTGTTATAGATGCTTTAGTTGCAACGAAATTTTATGCCGGATAAAGGCAAAAACGTCATTGTCGTTCGAGTAAATCGAGGACGAGAGAGGATGAAAATCGAAAGTTCAATCTCGATATATACGGCGCAATCTCGAGCAACACGTGAACGAGGTTGCCTAGGATGTCAATAATGATTCCACAGACTCAGAACAATATCGCGACTGTCAGATGATACAAGACATTTGTTCGATACAGTCTGCGTATAATCCAGAGAATCATGAAATCCGTCATTCCACTTCTATATACTTGTTGCTTATCATCTCGCTGCGTTCTCTCATCAATAGTTGAGACATGCGTTTCGACATACAGGAGGAATTTTGATTATCCCGGCTGAATTGTAATTCTCGTTCCACGCTTTACATATATATTGCATTATATTGCATTATATTGCATTATACGCGAGTACACAATAGACTTTTAGGAGTGGCGAGGGATATATTGCGCATTATACGATACTCGTAGATTGAGTACTTGTATGAAATTCGAAAATATATTGATTATTTTACAAAAAAGAAAAAAAGAAAATATATTTTTCACAAAATTTATCTGTCGTGTCGTAGAAGTAGCACGTTGTACTTTGAGCTTTACTATAAATTATTTTGTGAACGATTTACACACATACACCCTTTGAAAATCTTGCATTTCTTCCATCGTCTGTGAATTCCCACGACAAACGTTTCTGTATCGTTTCGCGCGACCCTTTAAGGAAACACGGAAAACCCCCCGTGAGAATATAGAAAATTCGCTCCTCTCTTTTCCTCGACAAAGGCCACTTTCGGGCCCGACCGCACTGGCTCGATCCACCACGGAATATTTTATTCAACAGCTTAACAGATTTAAGCCACCGCACCGGGGTGTCTTTGGGTTTCTTCATTGGGGGCGCATATTTCGTTGCATATTTCTCCGAGAAAGAGCGCGTTGATCGTCAGAAAAAGATTATGTCATTCTCCCTCGTTTATGATATTCCGAGATATATTTTATTTAATTTTATTTAATCACAATTTTTATTCATCAACAAGTTCCTCTAATTTTATAAATTACCACCAATCTTTTTATTTTTAATGGTCTATATGTTTACTCTTTAATCAATTTTTATTCGTCTCAACGAGTTCCTCTAATTTTATAAAATATTCCGAGATATGTTTTAATCCCGTTAAATGATAAAGGGGTGGCGGGGGGTCGGGTAGGAGGAAAAACGTTAGAATTAGATATTCGACCGAGTGTGAAAACGGAAGCTCGCGCGATATCCAATTAGTAGTTCTTGCGGAGAGCCGTGTGCTACACGCAATTACTCTATACATGCAGGTATTACGCGATCGCTGCACCCTTGCATTACGCCGCTTTGGTCTCCCCGCGTCGCGTGGCCGTAGGATTGGCTGCTTCTTGGACGGGCGCCCTGCTTTTGTGCTTGCCGCCGTTCTCCGGTCTGGTACCGCCTTATAGGTTTGTATATATACACATACACACGTATATATATGTATGTACATGTCACACCATTAACCATCACTATCTTCACCACGACTACTACCGTCATTGCATTCCGTGGCGTTGCTTCTCTACAATATTGCAGCGCGATTGCTGCATTTTCTCGCATGATGAACGAGATTCGATTTACTTTGTGTACTCCGTTTCTCAACTCGAGCAAGTTGTTTTGCATTGTATAAAGGTGCGTTGCGAGACTATTCTCGCGCTAGCTCTCTCGGAGAGGACACGAAAGAATTCAATCTCATTCGAGATTTCGTCGACGCCGGTGGAGTTGGATAAATTAATTAAAACGGAATGCAGCGACAATGTTCAACAAACTATTTTAAACGAGCGCTTTGATTCTCGATTTTATTTTTAACGCGCATATATATATGAAAATACGATTAAAAAAAAGAAAGACAGAAAACCTGTATAATATAATTTCGCATCGAAGTCGCGCGAAATATATCCATTCGAGAGACACGTTATCTCTTAATATCTCCTGTCTATCGATCAGGTATAGCCCAGGGTTGGGCTGCTGCGCCCCGGATTTCGGAAACGGCACTTGGGGATCCGCCGCGGCGCTCTACGGCGCCGTTTACGTCATTCTGGGCCTGGGTCTGCCAGCTGTCCTCGTGACGGTCTGCAATTTACGGGTGCTGGGTATAGCGCGGTACCATCGGCATCGTATCGCCAGCGCGATCTACGAGGTCACCCTAAGCGCCCAGGTGACCATTACCCATCAGCGAAATCCGTTTTTTGTGCCAACTGTCACCGCGCCCTCCGCGGGAGGACCGCCGCGTTTTCACAGCGCCGCCAGCACGGTTCGTACAGATGTCCTTTTTTTGTCTCCTTCGAGATTTTAAGGTGCTCGTGTGATATACATGTGTATTTAAAATTTAAAGAATTATTTTTTTTTTATTATTATGGTAACGACGGTATCTTCGATCAATCGGCGCGAGAGAGCGATTTTTTTCTTCGACAGACTTCATCCGGCCAATTTAGCTCTTGTCAAGTCATTCGATTTAAGTTAATCGGGCTAATTAATGGTGCTTCGTAGTTAAAGCCTAATCTGTAATTTAATTTTCTCCGGAGTTAGCAAGTCAAATCGATAGACACCACGCTGGGAGGCATCGGTGAAATACATACTGAAACTTTCCCTCTCTGCGAAGCATCACGTTGCGAAACCGTCCGGTTTGACTTCTATTCTAGGAAATCGTGACTCGGGACCTTTCGAATATATCAAGTCTCGATATCATCGTGCTTAACGGAAGGATAAATAATTGCGCGCTTCGCGATCGAAGGCGCGGTCGCCAATAAACTTCCGATCCGACCTTCATCGAACGTGATGACGTTCCAGGTGATGCAACTGGTCGGTTCCCTGTACCTGCTCTACTTTCCTTACTGCGGATTTATTCTCTGGGAAGCTTGCAATGCCGGTAATCAGCACCGTCTACACACATATCCTAGACTCGCGTCCTCTTTGGCGTCTCTCCTTCTAGCGTGTTCGCCGCCCGTCAACGGCCTTCTCTACGGCTTAAAGTCGCAGACTCTGCGACGTTCCGTGCAAAACTACTGGCGGAAGAAGGCGAACAAATCCGAGTTGCAACAGGTAATCCGATCAGGAAAAGCTAAATCAATTGAACACCCTCGAGCGACGCAAAGGACACTATTTTTCGAAGCTTAACCCTTCTGTCAATGAACTCGGGTACTTAAAGCAATTTTAAATTTTAAATAATTAAATAATTAAAGAGGAATTTAAAACCAATTTTATTGCACTTGATATCTGTGTCTGGCCCTTTTCGTACCTGAAATTGTACATATTTATATATCAGAGCCTTTTCAGTTTATTATGTTAGCTTTAAATAAAAATGTGTCGGAACTTTTCTCCCCTCCTAAACAAACAAAATACAAAGGGTCTTTCGGAAATCTCTTAAAATGATAGGAAAGAATGTTCGAAAAAATTGTTATATAAAAAACAGCTGTTATAAAAAAATTGCCGCATGTAGTACAAGGTGTCGAAAACACTCGACTGATTCATTGATGATGAAAAATTATGACAGAAGGGTTAATATCGCACTTATACTTATTCCAGGAGATACAGGCAAGAACGCCAAGTGTAGCGGGTTCCAGGCGACCTTCCGGCAGCGGGAACGTTTCCTTTTTCCCGTTTCCGCCCTTACAACGTAGGCTCAGCGAGGCGTTGCTGGCCCTCGGCTCGTGCAGAGCCGGCAACAGTTTCGAAAGCAATAATCTCGGGTTTCAACGAGGCAGGCTGCAGCCCGCCGTCTCATGCAATACTCTCAGAGTGCCAACCGCCGAATCAGGTACGCAAATTTACGCGATTTACACTGCTGATATTGTTTTAATGATATTCTCTCTCTCTCTACATATACATTATATATATCCGTACTTCCGGTATATATTCAGAAATAATGTTCGTAACCCGAGAGAGCCCATAGTTAAGTAAGATCTTAACACGAATGTCTTTCTCTCTCTTTCTTTATATATATATAAAGATTTGTAGTGAAATAAACCAAACTTTTGAAAGATATCTCTTGATCGTTGATGGGTAAACATTTCGACACTGATATGAGCATCATCCTTTCATCATGGCGCGCTAAGATGAGCCGAGCAAATTGGTGAGGGCGAGCGCGAGTGCCGCCAGTCTGATGGGTCCCCACTATCGGAGCGACTTTATCGGGATGGACTTGGGTGCGGGATGCTCCATAGCAATATGCGAGACCCCGAGGAAGAGTCCGAGGATCCTCATAACGCGCGCGTACAGCGAGGAGAGCCAGGACGGGAGCAGTCCGCTTCTGATGAGAAAATCCCCCAATTCCAATACTAACCCACCGCCGTGCGAAAGTACGTCATACATTAACATCTGTGGTGTCGTACATTTAGCTCGATCACATTTGCAATTTCGAAATAATTGCGACTCGAAAAAAAAATATTACCGCATTCTTGATTTATCTTTCACGCGACTCCTGTCTCATGTTATATATGTATGTGTCATATAGAGTGACTCATATTAAAAATGATTATCCTCGAAAAAAATTTTAAACTATGAATTTTATAAAAAAAAATATTTCAGATAAGAATTCGGTTTCTCGAAAGCAACTATGATCTACGATCAGTATAATATAATCAACTTATCTGAAATATATAATTTCTATAAAACGCATAGGGTTTGGTGTGCTCGATAATTTTTAGTAACTCATCTCTGTGTACATTCATTTTTCCTTCCTAATAAAATTCTGTCGTCACATAATATATTATCTTCTCCATCCATCAAAGACGAATAAGATTAGATAAGTTTTTAATAACATCGGTGAACATCGGAAGTTTCGTGACAACGTAAGTTCTATTTTGTACGGGAATTCATAAATGGATAGACCGAAGTAGATCAGTGTACTTGTCCGTATAATTCGAGAAAAAAATTCTCTCATTTGACAAATCGCGCGTGCATAGAGCACCGATGGCGAGACTGCAGCACCGGAAGCGAGAGCAGTACAGGAAGCAGCGACGCGAGCATCTGGACCACCAACGTGACCCCAAAGTCCGTCAAGGGTAGCGCGAGGAATTCGACCGATGGCTGGTCGTCTCGACGATATACACGTGGGAAGAATTTGGAGGAAAACCCGCCAGCGATCAGGGCGAACAACAATAGCGAGAGCAGCGATACCACGGATACGACCACAGCCACGACAACAACCACCACCCTGCTCAAGTCTCTCGCCATTGTAAGTGTCATAAAATAAATCTGCGCATTATTAATAATAAAAATAAAATAATAAAAAAAATAATTACTGACATTGCCTGAAACTGAATTTGCTGCAGGAAAATAGCGGGAAGGAAAAGGAGAAGATGAACGGTAACATTAAGAAGAGAGAATTCAGCGAGAGTGAAAGCAGTTGGAGCAGCGTCGAGGAGATCGAGACTAAGGCGACGACTGAGAGAAACGACAAGGACGACAGTCTCGAAAGGTCCAGGGAGGAGCTGCAGACGGGACTCCCGCGGCGAAAGTCAAGGGGTGACAACCGTAGCGAGGTTGCCGAAGTTTCCGAGGACCGAGGCGAGGAGGCTGCGCAGCTCAGGCCCCTCTTGACTCCCTCCTCCTAAGCTTATCTTCTTAAGTCTAAATGTATTTTCCTTTCGGGTAATCCGTTCGTGTCCCAGACAAAATGAGATTCTACCGCGTGTACTTAAGCGACACCGCTATACAAACCGAAGTTTCGTAATAAGGATGAGAGAGAGAGAGAGAGCATCCAATCATGACTTATTTCGCTAATTTGCAAAAATGAAAAGTTAACCGGTCAATATTGCGACGCAGCAAATATTTTAATAACTTGTATTTATCGACATAAAAGCGAAGAGAGGTGATATTTGAGGAATATAACTCGTCCAAGCCGTACAATTTGTACCGCGAAAGGTATGATCTCGATCGATTTCTTACACGTTCTAATGAGAAATGTAGAAAGTTTTTGAAGTACGTAGACGGAAGGATTTGGCGCAGCCTTTACACTCGACATTAATATATCATATATAATATATATATCGACATATCCTGAAATTATATTTTTGTACTTTCACTCTGCAACATTACGTAACGCAACGACGTGAAACCATCCTTTACAACAAAGAGAAGAAGAATGATTAATATATCACCGGCAAACTTGATTTCGGAAAATTTTCGTTCGCTCGCTTGACGCACCAGAACGAAGAAAAGAATTAATTATCGATCGTTCTCGACCATTATCGATGAAAGTTTTGCGCCAGGGACGTATTCGCGCGAGAATTTCGTCATTCACGAAACTTTCGGTCCAATTTATCTTTAATTTGCCGAAGCAAGAGTCATAGAAACTCGAGCAGGAACGAAGGAAGGAACAAGGACGGAAGAGTCGGACACCCGAGAAAGTTCTTTTGACAGAAAGCGGTAACAATAAAGGTCGAATCAAAGGGGCGAGCTCCTAAGGAATCTTCAACGTTCGCGTTAAATTCGGATAGATCGGGTGCAAAGTCAAATTCTATTGTAGAAAATAAATCTCACTTTTGTAAATGTCAAATTTCGCTCGGCATGTAGTTACGCTAGTTCGCAAAATTCCATGGCCCTCTTACGACTCTCTGACATCTACGCGAGATATATAAATGATATTTAGTAATTTAGATAAGTCAAATTTAGTCGATACCGATAATAGTAGCCGCGTTGGAATTGACACTCCAAAAAAATTGCGTAGAAGCATATATGTGCGTACAAACATCCATGTAAACAAAATATCTCGACGTTCTGTGGGCGTTTGATTGCGGTGTTATTTATATATGATATACGGCAGGAACGTTTACGTTTCGATTTGTTAGGAACGCGCGAGAATCGATCCGTATTCGCGTATTTTATTTATTGATACCGACTAGTCATTCCGATTGTATATAGGATGAAAAGAAGATGAGTCTTTGTGCAAAAATAAGGTTGAAGCTATAGAATAAATCTTGTTCGTACGAGCTTTCTTATTCGAGAAAATTAAAAATTAGAAAATTGATAGCATATTTATGCTTTTCAAGCTTGAATCTCTGACGATCTTGTGTCATACATCATGGAATTTATCTCGACAGCAGCTATTAAGATGTGTATAAAAAGGTGTGTATAAAAAGATACATTATCTTTATTGAAAAAATAAAATTTATCTTGATGTTTTATATAATAACTCATATAACTCTCATATAACTCTCTTCAATAATTTATTTTGAACTTTTATCAAATGGAATATATTGTACTTTTATAACATATTATATTATAATTATATAATTATATTATATTAATTTTTTTTATAATTTCTCTCAAAAATTAATTTTTGCATGAAGAATTGCTTCTTTTTCGATTATATTATATTTCTCGCGATTTATCTTGTATATATTTATATATAATTCTACCGTCCGATATAATATATATATATATATATATTTAGAGAAATAATATTAATATATATTATTTCTCTTATATATAGTTGATAGCTCTGTAATGAAGAATTTATATAATGCAAGTCGAATTATTATCGTCGACTTGTTTGATTATTGACTGCTTAATACAGCGTAAATACGGATCATTCTCTCTCGGCATTTTAATTTATACAATATTGTTGTTAAATAAATATACATCGTTATAGTCGAGGCAGCACCTTATTATCGTACGCATGAGACTTGATAGTCTCCGGCGTATGTCACGACGTCCATGTAACTTCGAATTTGCTATAGAATCGCTTATCTACGAGCTGTCTCTGTTGATCTAAACTTGTCAGATAGAACTGTACGCGTGCAGCTTGTGAGGACACACAATTGCGAATCCGTTGATCTCAATAAAAAACCGTGATCACCGAGACCAATGATAAAAAATTCGAGGAACTTTGTCGGGTGCGAGCATGTTGTATCGATGTTAACATTACAAAGAGTTGCGGCATAAACAATGTCTGAGTGTATAAAGTTAGTTCAAATAAAAAGAAATAAAAAAAATATATCTAGAAACTATTGAATTTGTAGTTTCCTGCAATTTATTGTAAAACGTCTGCACTTACATTTATTATTTATTATACTAGAACAACACAAGCGCTATGAGCGCACCATTCTTTAATTTTATATTAAAAAGAATGATATTTAAAAAAAAATAATATAAAGTTTGTTTGAACTCGATTAATATTTTTTGGCAGAAATCACCTGATTAAAACGTTAATTTATTAATTAAATTTTTAAATAATGGTATATAATAAAATTATAAAATAATAACGTTTTAAATAAAATGTTATAGTACATTAAACTCAATTAATATTTTTTGACAGTTTTCAGCTAATATCTGTCAAAAAATATTATATCGAGTTTAAAGTATTATAACATGTTATTTATAACATTATTATTTTAATTTTTATAATATATTTTTATTTTAAAATTTAATTAGCAAATTAATGCTTTAATCAGCTGATTTCTGTCAAAAAATATTAATCAAGTTTAAACAAACTTTATATAAATATATCATTCTTTTTTGCATAAAATCAAATGGCGCGCGCTTGTGTTGTTCTAATTTTTCTAAAAAAGGCATATTAAGTCGATTCTCGCAAGTATTGTTTTGTTGCCTCTTTTCCGCGATGTTGATTAACTGTCTCGATACGCGTTGTGCGTTGTCATAGCGAGGGTTAGCAGTTTGATAGTTTGTCTAAAATAAAATAAAATAAAAAATAATGTGTTTTAATATATGTTTTAAATAATATATGTTATAATATTTCAATGCTATGAATATAATACACAACCGTACAACGCGTATTGAGACAGTTAATTAGCATCGCAGAAAAGAGGCAACAATACTTCGAGACTTTCGAGAATCGACTTAACATGCCTCTTTTTAGAAAGGGAAAGAGATTTATTATTTAATATATTATATAATATATACACTGAGAGAATTTTCTCTTAGAATTTATCCTGAAAATCATGGTAATCGTAAGACAATATGGTACGAAAAGAATTTTATGAGAATTTCTCTGATTAATATTTATTACAATAAAAATAATAATATCTATCACAATAAAATATAAAATATGTTTGATTAATTTTACTAAACTGCATAGTAAAATTTATCAAACATATTTTATATTTTATTGTGATAGATATTATTTTTATTGTGATAAATATTAATCAGAGAAATTCTCATAAAATTCTTTTTATACCATATTGTCCCACGATTACCATGATTTTCAAGGTAAATTCTAAGAGAAAATTCTGTGTATGTAGCTTGTTAAAAAGTCTCCCCCACCCCCCTCATTCGTTTCATAAAATGTATTAATAACGCATGCTGCGTTTTATGCATGATCTATATGTATGTATATTTATATGCTTCGTAAAGATTATTACGAAAGCGAATACTATTGCGAAAGTGATTAAGAACAAAACTTCTTGTGCGCTAAAATACTAAAAAAAAAAAAGAGAAAATGGAGAGCAAAGCAAGGATCAATTCGGCAAATTTTAGACCATATAAAACAAATTCAATTAATATGTTATTAGAAACTAATGTAAACCTCAAGAGATACTTAACCATTAGAAAGATTGATTGCAAATTAGTCACTGAATAATTATGTAAGACTTCATATTAAATTTTTTATCAAATATCGGAAAGTGTTATGCAAACATTATTGATTTTCTTTTTTAACTAAAAAAGGAGAAAACAGTGTATATGTTTTTAATTCAAAGATGTCTTCTAAATCGCTCGCGTTTCTTTTTATTTTTAATATATTTTGTTGAGCGCAAAAAAGAACTATTATATAATACATAGAGTAAAAAATATTTTATTGTATATATATTAAACTATAAATATAGTGATAATAACAATAACTATAATAATAATTGGGCAAAATACAAGTTTTTAGATATCAAAGCAATTATAATTTCAATCAGATTGAGCGAATATTATAATTGCTTTGATATGTAAAAACTTTGTTTTACCCAATTATTATTATAGTTATTGTTATTATCACTATATTTATAGTTTAATATATATACAATAAAATATTTTTTACTCTATGTATTATGTAATAGTTCCTTTTTGCGCTCAACAAAATATATTAAAAATAAAAAGAAACGCGAGCGATTTAGAAGACATCTTTGAATTAAAAACATATACACTGTTTTCTCCTTTTTTAGTTAAAAAAGAAAATCAATAATGTTTGCATAACACTTTCCGATATTTGATAAAAAATTTAGTTATTGTTATTATCACTATTATCACTAATTCTTATTAATTATCATTATAGCCATTGTTATTAATATCTAATTAAATTTAACTTATTTTAATAAGTTCATAAAATTAATTTAAGCATTATTCCTTTGTGCGCTTGTCATTCTTATAAACAACGAGAGGTCTAAGATACATTTTTCGTTATGTCCACTTAGAATCAACGTATCAATATATCAATATATCAAATATAATACCCGTATGCTGAAAAATCAAATAATTGTTTCGTATATTTTCGACATTGTCGATGGATTATATTTCCTATTCTAAACGAAACGTAGCGAATGCATAAATTTAAATATAAAAAAATTAAGAGCAATTTAAAAGTTTTATAAAATAATTACTTTGATAGTTATACATATAAAACTAAATTTATTCAGAGATTTTGTGTTTTCATATATATAATTATTTAAAATAAATCATTTAAAAGGAAAATATTTAAGAAGAGTATTTATCTATATATTGCAAAAAAAGTATTCGCAACGCGTTCGTCGAAAAATAAATAAAGTTGTAAATAGACAACTTTCTGCTTTCATTTCTACAATCAACAAAATTACAGCGAAACCATTCGACGCTGAGAAAGCTTGGACCGACCATCTGAATCGGTTGGCGGACATCGACAGGCTTTATCCGAGCAAATCACCGCTTTTGGCTCGTCATTTAAGCTCAGTATCAAACGATTGTTCGACATTCATGGTGAGTAGAAAGCACAAATATGCAATATTCATTGTCCAATGCAAATTCAAACATAAGCTACTTACCGCTTATTTATGCATTATTTGTTAAATATATTAAAAATATAATCTTGTTAAGGCGTTGCGTACGCAAAAAGTATATTAAATCTCAGAAATATTTTATATCTTGGATATAAACGCGCGAGATTAATTTTGCGTACGAATAACAAATGAAATACAAATAATTAATTACTCACTCATGCTGCTGTGTCGCACGAATCTATCTAGCCTTTCTTTCCTTCTTCCTTTCTCTCGCCTTCCTTGTTGCTCGTTCGCGGTGTTTTCCGCACTTTTCCGCCAAAGCAAGGTTAGTTACGACGCGTATCAATCATTGAAATACCGACGATTCCGCGACATTCTTCATCACACTTTCGGTCTTAAATTACGCGGTGCGCACTTTATTACGTTTTTAGGGTAAAAATAACGCGAAAAAGGAGAGAATACAATCGAACAAAGCTTTGGTTCTCTTGAGCTTCGGTTCCCACAACGTCTCGCGTCTAGTGCAGTGGCGATGAATGGCGGGCGGCAGAGAGAGAATTCGAAAATGCGCCAACTTCACGGTGACGCTACACCTTGTCACTCCGTGCTGCACTTTTCGCTTTTTCAATGGTAAATAATATGCGTTGGCATTTGAAGACAATTACTGTTACTCTTATTGTAACGTAAATGAATTAAATAAAAATACGAATTAAAATTGATAATAATTATATGTCGAGATATATATCGAAATTTATAGACGACTTTATATCGACTGTTCGCGATAAATATCGATTATCGAAATCGCGCGAGATACGCGAGATATTTTAAAAATTATCCGTATAAAATACGGATAATAATAATGAATATTTTGATAATAATAAATATTAAAATATTAAAATACATAACGTGTTAAAACGCATATTTCGCGAGGTTTATGTATCCCGTTTCGTGTCTGCCTCTCTTAAACTGAATCAGTGAAGATGTCATCTATTAAAACAGACACAAGATTTATGTAATGAGTTTCATTCATATTTGTTTTCATTGAATATTAATGAAACTCATTACATAAAGCTATTTTATATTTCATTGAGTATGAATATGATTTCACTGAAAAATCAGTAATAATCATATTTTCAAGTAGCTTTTAAAGCTTTTTCTATTTATTTATTTCTATTTTTTGAGAGAAAAACTACTACTTCAGAATTATGTACATATTATTTTTTTTTTATTCTTAATGTGATAAATCTATAAAAAATAAACAAGATTCTTGGTCAAACTCAGATATTTTTTAACAAAATATATTGCTATAAATCTATCTGCTTATATACAATATGATGAGATGTATTTTAAAATATTACTGTGATTGAAACGACTACTAACTAATTTGTTTAAGTGAAATTTCATTAATTTGCAGTGCTTATACTTAGAATTGAAAATGTAACTATTTAACTGTTTTTCAGTAATAATACACTGATTCTATTTAAAAGAGTGCATTCCGTTAATGACCAAACAAAATTTCGAAGATATATGGGCATTCTAATATCACGCGATACGATGTGATTAAGCAAATCGAATTAATAAATAATTAAGATAAGTCATCATTAAAAATATATAATTTGAAATTGCCCTATATAACATTTATTAATTTTCACTCAGCATTTTTTATCAAGACTATTTTGTATTTATAATGCGTTCAAATATCATCCTTCGAAACAAATCTCGTAAATGAAGAAAGTACCTCATTCTAGCAGCTTCAGCATCTCGAAAGAAATGTCTCAAGGCCACCTCGTTGTTTGACATTCAAACGAAGCTGGACGCGATCCCACCTTCGACATTCCTGTTCTCGAAACGTGTTTCCAGGTACGTTCTTACTACGAGATCGGTCGATTACGTTATATTATGTTCGAATCCTGTTGAACAAGTTTATGACCTCGCAACGGGCGCAGTCTCTGACCGTGACCCTTCTTCATTCACTCTTTATGGTTGAGTCGCCGCGTCTACCGGTTTCTCGCGTGACTTAGCGTATATAAATTTCCTCGTGCTTGAACGGAAGATCACCGAAAAATTTACGATGCGTTCGTCCGAGAGAGTATAAGATATAGTCCATTGATTCACGATTATATCTACGCGAAGCGAGTGAAAATTCGCTCGAAAACGCATTCGTGCTCGTCAATTCGGAAAGTGTATGCAGTCGAGCATAGAATAATCGTCTTTTGGAGCATCGTGAAGAGTTTCTACCCGGTGGAAGGTGAAGAGTTTCTACTCGGTGGAAGGAGAAGAGTATGGCGGAGAAGAGCAGTCTGACGTGTACATTCGAATCGCAAGAGGAAGGGAGGTATGAATTACTTATGTTACCATATGTCTAAGAACTTTCCAAGTGTCTCGCACGCGGATATCCGTCAACATTTGCCAAAGAAGTCTCGTCTTGCAATTCATCTTTCGAAATTCGAGCCGCGCACGAGCATTCATTGAATATACCTGACGCGCAGACTCGCATCGATTTTGCTTGCTCAGCTGATACAATCTTCGCCGCCTGGAGTGTTCACAGATCTCTGCTCCGTTTGAGAAACGTGTTGGAAGTACAGTTTAACAGGCATGTTTTCCGACGATCTATCATCGAGTGTGTAACATTTCCATATATAGGATTTAATGAGTTTATTATCGCTCGTTGCGCGAACTAAGTTCATCGATGCGTTTGCGGTAGTCGAACGAATCGCAGTGAGCATACGTGTAAATATACGTGTGTGCATCGGGAAATTCAACATGCTATCATTTATTATGCTAAAACCGGTGTTATGCATTTCCGGAATGTAACTGACACCGCCGAATATGGCGCGGAATTTCTCTCCCACGCGTGCCAGAAATCGAGAGAATCGCCAGAAGAAGTACGGTCGTAGATGGTGAGAAACGGAGGGCATGTCTTCCAAGTGAGTGTGATCAAATGTTGAATTAATCGCGAGCGGAGATATATAGATGTAAATATATAGGGGCAAGGAGAGAGGAGAGCGCGCGGCTCTTCACTTATCCTATTAATAAATGGAGCTTTCCCCAGAGAAGAATCATGAGAGCTTCCTCGCCCTCCTCGTCCAGCACGAGTTCCGGTTCCGACGATGGGCGCCGGTGCACCGGAAGCAACCGGTCCCTCGATTCGGAGGACGTCGGAACCGCCTGGCTCCTCGGTTCGACCCGTCTCTCGCGCGACAGCTCGAGAATTCTCGGGAGATTCAAGATAGACAAGTGAGTCATCCCGTGACCTTTGATACGAAATAAAAAATTATGCGTATCATGCATTTCCCCCCACCGCGCGATTAATAGAAAAAAATTTCCTCTTATTTTTAGTGTGCAAATTATGCAATTTAGAAGTATTTTATCTTTGCGGAAAAGTATGATTTCGTTTAAAAAAATTAAGTCTTTAAAGTTCATATCAATTCTTAAGTTAGAACTATTTGTCAACATATTATCCATGACAGAGGTCTCTGCTGCACTGTCATGACATTGCGCAACTCTGTTGTGATTATTTCGTCAAACGTCAACTGCTATATCTACTTTTATTATTGCGTATATATCTTTACGATATAAGCGTTGAATATTTTATTGAAGCATTAAATTACATATATGCATCTCGGAATAATTTAAAATTCAGCTTTTTTTAAATAAAAATTAATTTTTTGATAGCAATGCAACCCGTTTGTGAAATTAATCGATCAGTACAATCGAATGATTTAACATTATAATTCAATCAATTTTTACATTTGTTAAATTTTAACGAAAAACACACATAACAAGAGATCTTATATTTTTTTACAATTTCTCTTTTAATTCTTCGTATCAAATATAGTCTACAGAATTATGATAGAATATACTTTCTGTTTATAATATTATAATTATTCCGAGTTTATCCGAATAATATTTAATTCTTCAATATATAAAATTATAAGAATTTACCTAGAATACGATGTGATTTCTTTGAGCAGATAAGGTAGAGAACGCAGATTAATCGGTAGAATGTATAGAAAATGTTTTCTCTTTCTTCAGCTTTCTTGAGTTCTAGTCTTGTGATAGAAATCCAACGAAGTCTATACTCTCGAGCTTGCAAATGCGAACTGACTCGATACACTGAAATCACAATAGATGACGAAAAATTAATACATGTATACTGCGCACTTTGTACACGCATTAGTCGCTGACAATGAACGGTCCGCCGTATATATAGCGCTTTTCCACATACACATACACATATACACATATTTTCTTCCTCTTTCTCTTTCTCTTTTCCTCTGATAACTTATTATTAGATACAAATTAATGCAAAATATTATAACGCATTTTTTTTAGATTGCATTATTCATATCACGATTATCGCATACTTTCATATAATTGATAAAATTTTATTAAAAATTATCGGCAAAATTTTATTAAATTTTATATATTAAGTACATAGTTTAAATATGCTCTAATATTAAATCTGATGATAGAAAAATTTAAAGCATTGAGGAATATTTTTTAAATGCAACATTGATTTAAATGTACTTTAAAAAAATAGTTGGAAAATATATATCTTTATCATTGTTTTAAATAACAGTGATAAAGATTTGTCCAGTTTATATAACGAGTTCTATTCGTTACGTTCGATTATACGAGATAAAGATAGAATATTATTTTGACTAAAGTCGTATACGTTGAATTAAAATAACAAGTCAACGTAACATCATCAAGAGTGTTCGAACAAAGATAAATCAATTTGTTTACGTCGAAACAAACATTAACATTCTGTGATAAAAAAGTTCATCTTTGATCGAGGCAACCGATTAATTACTCTGACAGCGATATTTTAATTTTCAGATCGCGACGTTGCGTGCGATCGTACACGATCGTAATAATCGGCATAATCGTAGCTGTATTTGTGGTCGTCGTAATCGGTGTCGGAATTTACGGCACCTCGCAAAAAAACGAATCTCTCATACCGCCTGATCCGGAAAGTGTACAGCCACCGTCTTGGAGCAGATTGCGGAGTTTTAAACGCGGCGCCGTCTGCGCGGATGGAGCACCATGTGCAGTTATTGGCAAGTGAGTTGAATGCGCGCGAATTTTCAAATGCAATGATACATGCGTGACATCCAACAGATATCTTTTTTACTTAATTAGTCCGTCTCTCTTAACAGAGATAAAAGGAAAGGATCTCTTTCAGATCGATCTTAGAGCGGAATGGATCGGCGGTGGATGCTGCGCTTTCGGCGCTGATATGCAACGGGCTCGTAAACATGCAAAGTCTAGGATTCGGCGGTGGATTTATGATGACCATCTATCAAAGAACCACACGTCGAGCCTTCGTTCTCAATGCCAGGGATCGCGCACCCTTGGCAGCGAATTCTACGATGTACAACGACAAGCCCATGAATGCGTCTTTTCGCGGTAAATTTAGATACAACAATTTTTGTACACATCCCAAAAAAGTGTCCGAATTATATTCTCGTCTGATTAGCTATTTAGTAATGCTAATGAATTTTTTTGCCATTAAATCTTTTTTTTTTATTTTGACAGGCGCGCTAGCGATTTCTGTTCCCGGTGAATTAGCTGGTTATTGGGAGGCTCATCAACGATTCGGTAAATTGCCATGGGCGGATTTGTTCAAGCCGAGTATCGAACTCTGCGAGAAGGGCTATACTTTAACACAAGTGCAATACGACAGTCTTGTGTATAATAAGATAAGCATTTATAACGATCCAACTCTGAGGTATGTATCTGTCAAATATAAATTATATATAGAAAATAAAAATTATATATAGAAAATAAAAATTATATATAAAGTATTTATTTCATATAACAAGTATTGTGCGTGTATGGAATGAAATATCTCTTGAATCTTTTGTAGAGAATTGTTTATCGATCCTGCAACTGACAAATTCCGTAAAGTAGGATCTATCATTAAACCTCGCGCACTTTGCGAAACGCTGCGAATCATCGCCGAGAAAAATGCGACCGAATTTTATAACGGCACGATTGGACGATATCTCGTCGACGATCTGCGCGAACAAGGAGGAATCATAACGATGAAGGACCTTAACGAATACAGGTAGACCGAAGAATTATTGTTAACGAATTCGTCTTAAAAAAAATAATGTATTTTTTTACTCCTACGCAGAGTTTTATGGGATCAACCAATCCAGACGAATCTCTCAGGCGGTATAAAACTTTTTACCACAGGACTACCCGGTAGCGGAGCTGTTCTCTCGTTTATCCTCAACGTCCTCGACGACTACGGCTTCACGCCGGCCAGCATAGCCGATTTTAATTCGACGATCCTTACATATCACAGAATGATAGAGACCTTCAAGTACGCGTACGCGCTAAGGACGGATCTGGGCGACGGAGCTTTCGTCGATATGAGCGAAGTAATAATTATAGACACGATTTTATTTCTCTCTCGCAATCTCTCTCTCTCTTAATGTCTGTTTGGATTAATATTTGTCCCGTAATTTGATTCTTTTCAAGATAACCAGAAACCTGACGTCGATCAGTTTTGCACGCGCGATACGAAAGAGAATAAATGACGAGAAAACATGGCAGGATCCGCGACACTATGGTTCTTCCATGTATGCCGGTGCCGAGGATCATGGTACCGCGCACGTGTCGGTGCTGGGACCAGATGGTGATGCTGTGTCGGTTACCAGCACCATTAACTATTAGTAAATAAATTTCTACCTCTCGAGTCGTGCGTTTCTTTGCCAGAGATTTTCCTTGTACGCTTTTGTATCCGATAATAATCTTGCAGTTTTGGAAGCGGAATGGTCAGTAGGAGAACCGGTATTGTGCTGAATAACGCCATGGACGACTTCGGCATTCCGTCGAAAATCAATTACTTCGGTATACCGCCTAGTCCCAATAATTATATCGCACCTAAGAAGCAGCCGTTGTCCTCGATGGTGCCTTCTGTTCTCGTCGATCGAAATGGTGATGTGAAGATGGTCGTGGGCGCAGCTGGTGGTACAAGAATCACTACCGCGGTGTCTCAAGTTAATATTTTGGCTCACTTCTCTCTTTGTCTTCTATCGTCTTTCTCCGGCATCTCTACTTAGCACTGTGGTTAACGAAACAACGGATGATCGTCATCGTGTTTTCTTCTTTTCAGGTAACTGCGAAAATCCTTTGGATGAAACAGACGGTCAAGGAGGCCGTGGATTCGGCGAGGATACATCATCAGCTGTATCCATCAAAGATAGCTTACGAGTACGGGATTCCCAAGCAGGTGATCGACGGCCTGAAGCGTCTAGGACATGCCACGAAACGCTACAGGGACCGCGGCAGCGTAGTTTGCGTCATATTGTACGAAAATTCCACAATCTTCGCGAACGCTGATTATCGCAAAGGCGGTGATGTTTACGGAGTCGATTGATATTCACGTGTCATCTTCATCAGTGTCTAGTTGCGTTCTCTCACGGCGCGAAATTCCTCGCAAACCGGCTTGTTTCGACGATCGTCTCCTTGTTATCATTGTGATCGATCATGTTATCGTCACGTTCGTGTAAAAGATCGCCGGTATTTGCTCATTAAATATAATCTTCATACCTTCCTCGCTCATTATTTGTGTCGATTATCGATCGCGTTCTTCCTTCTAAGTCAGTATCCGTACTTTCTCGAATGTATCTTACTCCTTTGAACTATTTTGTGATATTTAGATGTGCAAAACGCGGGCGTGACAATGTAAATGCACAGAGATTGACGAGTTTTATTAAATTTTGGCATCGTACGCCATATATATATATATATATATATATATATATATACATTTTTTTTAAATATATACATATAAATATTTTAATTTTTTGTACAATTTGTATTTTTAGCATATAGCACGGCTATACAATCCGCTCCGCGAGACGTGATGCTTATTGAACACTTCTAGGGCTTTTTATAGATGTAAAGTCTTGACGTCAAAGCACTGCCGCGATTTACTTCCTATTTTAAATTATTCCGTATCATCCGCACACGAGGTGTTTCACCTTCACGATTGCACGTCTTAAGCTATTCTCTCATTCCATGAAATTTTCCAATAAATTTTTCTATAATCTTATCGATTATTTTTTTGAAAAGTGTATTTTAATAATATATGATTAAAAAAAAGAAATGACTATATGGTACCACCATTACTGCGCTCTGCGAGGAGGAAACTATCTTCCACATCCTCTTGTATCCTCCTATATTTAAAATTTCCTCTCCTCTTTCTCTGCTCTTCTCTACTCTTCAGAGTATAAAGCTTTCTACATCGTCGAAACGTAGGCTTTAGAAGCATCACGCAAATACAAAACATTGCATTAGCTAGTCCCCTACTATTATCTGGAGAAACCTGTTTCTGAAGTCGCATAGGAGACTTCTCAGCTAATCGTCATTCGAGAGTATAGCCGGTTTGATACGAACATCCTATCAGGAGATTGGGTCGCGATCAACGGTACCTTTTTGCATTCGCACTCGATATCCTTTCGCAATGTCATCGTCATCATCCTTCGGATTTGATGAGTGACTTTCTTCGCGCAATGATTTTTTCATAAACGAAAAGAGAGAAAGAAAGAGAAAAAGAGACATGGACACTTTGTCTTTCGCTGACTCCGCAGAGATACAGCGTGTTCTCTATAAGCTATAATTAAACAAGTCGTCCCACGGAGAGAAACTATACGAACGCGCATTTTGCGTCTAGTCGGAATATAATCCGTTGTCAATGCCCGACCTTGAAAATTATATTGCGTCGTTATCGAAAAAAAAAAATTCGCTATTTCGAATATAAATATTATAACGTCAGATTCAGGCATTCGCGCGGGTGCGGCACTTAATTATAACACCTGATGAATAACGTTAATAAGAAAATATCGGATGAGAAATCGAATAAATATTCAATATTCAATATTTTTATTTATTACTGCAACGTTTATCAAAATAATCCGCGATAATTACCATCATCGAAGATAATGTATATCTGATATGCGCGAATAAATATCGCGTTTAATATTTATATTCGCCGGAAAAACACACGCAGCTGTAAAAAGTGGCTGGAAATGCTTCCAATCTTTGCAAATGGCAATATTCAAATACGAGATACGAAAAAAAATAAGTTTATTAATTTTATTGTTTTTTCGGCGTTATCTCACAACGATTCGATTCTGTATTAACTCGAGGATGAAACTTTGTAAGGGATACTTCTCTTGCCGAGTAAAATTCGCATGCGTAAAGAAGTAAAGTTATCGGACTTCGTCGTCGACTGAGAATGAGAAGGGTGATTCAAGGCTACATTGTTATTTTCAAGGCTTCGAGAAATTATTTAATTTAGAAATTTCGTCGGTGGCGTGACGTGTCTTTTACGCTTCGATAATTTCGCTCCGCGTCGAGATATATCGTATATATACGACGTAGAAACGTGTGTTATAGACTGATACAGGCTTTCCCCTTCGCGATATACATTCACACATTCTGCCTGTTTCTAGTAGTATGTACACGAATGAATCGGTGAATGTAACAACACAAAATATTCCCCGACACATTTACATTCCTCTTTACGAGCGTTTTGCTGCATCTCTACGAGGACATTGCAAGTCTCGCACTTTGTTTACGAACGACCGGCGTGACACGGCTTGACACGCGCTCTCGCTATCAACAGTATAAATGTTATTTTTTTTTATTATATATATATACAGCTGATTTGTTTTTATTTCCTTGATTTTTTCGAAAATTGATTTTAATTTAATTTAAGAATTTAAAAATAATAAATTAATCGCGGTGCATGATTGCAGTTTACTCTTTTAAAAGTACTTTCTTGAATTTTAAAATAAATAAAATATTATTTTGTATAGAAAAATTTCGTTCGGAAATCAGGCATGCTTTACTAAGAATAACTTTATAGCTATATCAGCTGTACAAGGGAATGCACCTGGACGTTAGATGAACGTGTTGGAATTTTCTAGGTCGCGAGTGTCTCGATAGATAGATTAGCCACGTGAGTAAATGATTGGATACTTGAAGAGGAGTGTCTTGTCTTATCATCGCGGTAAAATCGCGTGCACGTCAGAGAAACAAGAACTGCTTTGAATATTAAATATACTGTTAACAACATTGAAAGAGTATTTCTAGATATTTCCTGATTATATGTCTCAGATATCGTTGCTTACGATGATATGTAATGCGTTATGTTATTTTAATTTTGACAGTTTGACAGTTCTCTTTCTCTTTCTTTTCTCTCTCTCTCTCTCGAATATAAGTTTTCCCCCTTCTTTCTATCTCCGAAAATTCATTTTCTTATCCAAATTTACAGATATTGTTTGGAAACTTTAATATATCTCTATGTAAAAAATATTGATACAACTATCTTAAATAAGACATCGGCGAAAGGTAAAGGCTGAAGCTTTCGTGAAGGCATGTGGAATTACATCTGACAATGATGAATACACAGCTGTCGGGGACACGTCTAACTGAATGTGCACAACATAACGTGCGTGTTTTTGCTTCCTACGCATTTATAATATGATCCACTTGATTACATTTGACTTTCGTCCCATTCATTCTTAATGTTTTGCTCGGAAAATATTCCTAAATATATACGAAACGTATGATTGATTCGTCAAAATATTACGCAACAAACTTTTTATTTGTTCAACTGAGATACTGATAATCGAAATCTATGACAGTTATATAATTTGGCGAAAAGAAGTCGAGAAAGACTACTTTTCGATATGTTATCGAAGCTATATTGGGAAATTTGACGTATCGATGATATGTATATATACTTCGCGCTTACTACGCAGTTGTGCAAAATTGCGTAAGAAAGCCGGATTTTTTTTACGTTCCGAATTATCTAAAAATATTGTATCAAAATTCGCAAAAGTCACGAAGACATTTCATTCAATCTTGGGATAAACTCACTTTAGGAAGGAGCGCGCGAAAACTACGAGAATTATAAAAAGTAAAAGATCTTGACAAGAAGAGGAAATATAAATTCTTCATAAATCTAATAGATAAAAATATTTTCAGACAAATGTGTCAGAGTTGAATCGTTCAAGAGTCGGCGGCGAGACCGGCTTCTCCGGCTGATTGTCGACTTGGCGCACGCGCAATTTCAGCGACGTATATAAACCCGGTGCGGCGAGCGCGACGTAATCAGTATCGAGTCGATCCCCTTCGGTGGAAGGTGATAAACTAACGTCGATCGTTTCTTTTGCTTTGCGTTGTCGCGCGGCGACCTGTTTTCCACGAGCGTCCGATCCGAGGATCCAACCGCGAGAGCTATGTCCGAGGCGCATTTCGACGAGTACGAGCACTTCAACTACGATCACGACAAGCACATCTTCACCGCGCACGGCGGTAAACAGAGAAGCAAACGCGAGGCCGTCACCCATACCAATCACTTCGACCCGAGCGGCCATTCCAGAAAGATCCTCACCAAGCTGATGAATACCGAGCACAACAAACGGCAGACCGGCAAGAGCAAGGTCTAAATCCGCGAAGGTGAGGCACTTTGACGTTACGTGTGTTCTACTTTTCAAGCTTTACATATATCGCGTCGTCGGCCTCGTCCGCATATTTTTTCCTCGCATTTGCTCCGACAATAGAGTCAATATGATTACTTTGTTCTCGAGCAAGATGAGTGACGCAATTCTCGTTATCTCATATACAAAGAAAGAAATTGAATGAATAATCCAAAACACATTAATCTCTTCGATCAAGGTCGATAAACTGAATGGAAAAATTTATCTTTTATTGAACCTTTTCTTTTCTCTTGACAGGTGAAAGTTATTCTTGATCAAGTCGCAATAATACTCTGTTTATCCGGTTTAAATTCACGTATTGTCGAAGGAAAAATAATGGAAAATAATCGAAATAATTCAATCTCTTAGTCATATTCGATTGTGTTTACCTCTTTTTTTTGTCTCGTACGACGTTCGATTTTTTTCAGCGGCTTCTAAAAAACTTTGCAAGTTAAATTTCGGCCAACGTGACGACTTTGTTTTTCCATTGCAGATTATCAAACGTGCCGATTCGCGGTATTGCGTCTTATTTTTCGTTATCGCTACCCACTATCTCGCATGCAATGACTCACACGACATACACACACGCACACACATACACTTGTATTATTTATTTTTTTTTCCCTCGGATTTACACATTGCGTAATACGAGTTTCGCGATAGTCCGCGATTATTTTTGGAAATCTTTTTCGAAACACAAATGATTAAATTAATCATTATTTTTCCCCGATATTTTTTACATTATTTCTTAATCCAATTTTTGCTTCGATTTCAGATAACACGTTCCTTCGCGACAGACATTGTCAAGTTGGATCTCATCTCACAGGACTTACCTACCGCCTAAGACGACCGGCATAAGAAAGGAATATGTAATATGCATTATACTGTCGAGAAATTGCATTTAGCAGTAGATTCTTACTCAAAACGTAAGATCGGAGTACGGTAGCTCGTGCTTCGTTTATATCATATTCATTTATATGGAAGCACGGATTCCCACGTTATTTATAAGAGTACAAAATAACATATATCGTACTTCAATTACTGCTTATTTCGTGTGAATCTAAAGTTGACTTTTTTTTGTCTTTATATATATATATATATATATATATATATATATTATATAAATAGAGCATAGTACGATGATATTATTGTATCAATTTTTGCGTGTGCTATTGTACGACTTAATTCTTAATTAATAAGCTATGATTGATTAAACTTGCTTTTTTCTATTCCTACAATCATTAGATTTAATCGCATAAATGATCGGTAAATCGTTAACTAGAGCCTTCTTTATGTGCGCGTTTTCGTATACATCACGTACGAGCAAATACCCCTGATCGAACGAGATAAACGTTCTATTGTTATCATCTGTTCTTATAACAAGGGGCATTGACGTATCGAAACGTGTTGCAGAAAACACACACATAAAGAGGGCAGAGTTGATAAGTTTCAATCAACTCGTAAGAATATATTATGATATTTTATGTTTAATCAGAACGCAACTCGTGTATTGTGATTGATTATATACATCAATAGAATTGCCAAGATATATATATCTCAAGTTTTTCGCACGAGAAAATCGTGTGTTGATACAAGCAAAATATAATTGTATTGAAAAATAAAACTATGAAATAAAGATTTCTATAGTTAATGAAAATGCGTTTTTTATTCATTGCGTAGAAAAAAGAATATTTTATATCATGTATTTTTGTTTCTTATTATATGTAAATCAATTTCTTCTTTCCTCATCTCACTTTTCTTATATTAATTATTATATAACTATAATTAAGAATCAAAAGTTCAGCAATTAATAAACAGATTTTGAATTTTTTTTTTATAAAATTTAAGCAATTACAATTGCACTAATTTCTATTTACAAAAAAAAAAAATTTTTTTAAATTTAATAAATAAAAACACAATTGCAATTGTAATTTTTGTTCACTGGGAATATAACAATATGTAACGCTGCTTGTATATAGACTATAGTATAACTTTTAAACATTTAATATAATTAGTAATAAAAATATTTAGATACCTGAGTACTGACAGCGTTAATAGTAGTAGAGATGTTATCAAAGGAGGTTAGGAGGGATTCACCGGTGATCATGTTATTCTGTATTTCTCGAAATCCGTTTCCTGCTTTAAAATACCAGTCAGAATAAATTCCGTAGATTGTATAGTAGCAGTCTGCGGTGCCTTCACAAACAATTTTTTTGCATTTAGCAAATCTTCTTCGCAGGATATAATTACTGTTTTCTCAGGCCATTTATTTGGTGGACGTAATAAAGCTTTTCCTCCACAAGACGTTATCATATCTGCAATACAATATGTCTCATTACAAATCTGCTAAATGTGTTTTGTATATAATAAAATGGGATAATAATATTAAAATTATATTGTATTAATTAAATATAATTTCAACTTGCCTTTTAATTCTTTTATAGGTGGTTGCACAATATTTGGTGTCAATACAATGGTATATCCATCTAGTAATTTTTTTTCCTTAGCTTTATCAAGACTCTTTCTTAACCTGAAGCCAAATTTGGCTTCGGCTGCAGGATCTTTTAGTATGTAACTCTCCCAATCCAAAAATCGTGCTGCCGATTCACTATCTGTTAACCAATTTATCGCCACTATAGGTACACCTTTCGCTAGCGCGCATAAGAATTTATATGTCCTGCGAACTTTGTCAGTAACTAGAATGCTGCACTTTGCTGGGTCTTCCACTTTGTTTCCACCTGTAAAAATAAAGATAATTATCAATAATAAATTTACAAATTTCCTAAGATTTTTGAGTTTATTACTTACCTAATGTTTTAACAATTTTGCTGTAATCTTCCGTTATACCCGTAAACAAAATTTTATGTTTCTCAGCGGATGGTGTGGAATTACTTAAAACAGACATACTCCTACTCATCCTGGTGGAAGGCGTTGATGGAAGAGAAGTGTTTCCTATACTTGTATTTATGCTTAAGACACTGTCGTTAACCATTCTACGTGTACTTCGAGTCACAATCTTTTCCTTCTTACTGACAGCTGCTACCTTTGATCTTAAAGATCTAGAACTTGACAAAATATCACTTTCTATACTATTTTGGCTACTTTCACTGGTTGAATTTTCCGTGGAAGAATCAAAGACTAAACTTGTAGAATTGTGATTGACACGAGTAGGTTTCTTGAATGTTTCCTCCTTTTCTGGAACTTGTGTTTTTGCGGAATTTTTAGTGAATCTTCTGCGCTTATTAGCTGTCGATGTAGAATCATCAGATTGAGTGTTATTAGAATCACTTACAGATGACATACTGCTATCAGTTGAAGTTGAATCTATCTTGATATCTGCATTGAGTTGTCTCTTGCTTTTGATTCTTGATCTCCTTTGAAACATCTTCGCAGTATTAGTTTCTCTAACCGATAAATTCTTGTCTTGCACATTACTAAGATTCCTTCCTATAATCATCTCAACTTCTGATTCATCTTCTTGCGATTCTTCTGTAGGATTTATTATATGGCTCTTTAAGGGGCTAAGTACAACTTTTAAAATCTTGTCTTGTGGTAGATTTATTTCAGTCTTACTTTCTTGCGCTTGGACTTGTTTGTTGCTATTACTACTTTTATTCACAGTTACATCATCAACATGCATTATAACAGCTTGATCATCATTAATTTTACGTTTGCTTCGTCTAATATACGATGTTTCAGAATCGACATTTTCATCTATTTCTAAATTTAAAGCTTTTTGAGTTTCTCCTAATGCAGTTTCAGGTATTTTATTACTTCGGGAAGATCTCGTACTTCCAATTATCGGGGAATTTGAGCGTGAGCTAGTAAAAGAATCGAGAATATTTGGAGATTGCCTATCGATAGTTGTTTTCACCGTGTTTCTTTGAGCTCGCGTAAGAATCGGACGTTCCTCGACTTCATATGCTTTACGTTTACTAGAATTCGGCTGCTCGACATCTTTTTCGATTGTGTGCACAGTTCTCTTTCTTCCAGCGACAATAGATTTTGCTTCTGACTTCGTAGATTTATCGTGGGTCTCATTTTCCATGCGGGCTTCTTTGCAAGATACATCCGAACTCTTGTTATTTTGTCTACTGGAGTGTCGCGTTACTCTTGAATTTGTTTGCAAAGAACTCGATTCATCGTCAGTATCTCGTTTCGGATCGTTCGATAAATTAGATGAGGACTTTTTGTTTTTTTTATCGCGTCGTTTCACATAATCGAGTTCATTATGTAACATTCTGTCTGCCATTTGCTTGAATCGATTAAAATTCGTTTCGCTGTCAGAATCCTCAGAAGTGTCTACATCGTGTCTTGTCATTTCATTGGTCTCAAGAGCATCAAAACTGGACGTATGATTATCAAACACCGATGATTTATCGTGTATTCGATTTGGACTTTCGTCCTTTTCAGAGTCCTCAACAGCTTGCTCGCGTAATTTATTTCGTAAGGATACAGTCTCTTTATTTTTACTCTTAACGATGCCTCGCTTAGATCTTGGAGTAAGCACAGTCGACGTCGATGATGCAGAAGGACTCACTGGATTTGAAAGCGTCCCTGATATTCTAACAGCTGGGAAACGTGTTAGAATGTCATCGTCGCTCTCATCCATGTCCGATGTTCGTGTACGCTCTGTATATTCCGATGGACAAGGTGCATAAACATTGGACACGCTCACCAAATCCTTTTCAACATCATCGACGTTGACTTTGCCCGAATTACTTCTCAAAACTCGTTTGTTTGTTTCACCTTTTCTTTTCCTCGAACGTCGAAGATTTCTTTTGTTGTTCCCGTTGTTTGAAGTAGTTTCAGTTATGTTATCGTCGTTTAAAGTGTCTGTTATTGCTTCAGATTTATTTCTTGAGATCTTCTTTTCTCTTTTATTAAATTCCGTAGCTGTATCATCATCGATCTTTTCGTTATCTGTTTTAGCTATTTGTGAAGTATTAGAAGCTTGACGAGAAGAAATTATAGTCTGCATAGAATTTACAAGTTCTTGTGTATCTTTTAGAATATTTCTTTTTCGTCTTGTAGTAAGAGTAGTAAAATAAGTATCTGAATTTTGCGAATCGATCTCTACATTATTTGCTTCGGTATCTACTGGATCACGCGATTGATCGCAAGGCGCGCGACTTTTCTTCCTTAACTGCGTTTGTGGTACGTCATCTGTATGCGAGCTTTCATTTACAGTAGATTTATTAAAAGATAAGTCGTTATTACACGACGATGATTCCAGAATATCTTCAAGAGTCTGACTCGATATAGGTGGTGGCTCATGAATGCTGTTGCTATTTACATTATCAAACATTTTATTAAGTTTTTCTTCCAGACTATCTTCTTCGTCTGCTTGAATCACTTGAGTAGATTCTTCGGTTTTCTTGCGATCAACATGTTTCTTTTGTCCATTTTCGATTGCGTTATCATTGCTATTAATATCTGCTAAACGTTTGTTTGTCAGATTGCCTTGTTTACCTGTGTTTTCGTCATTGTTTATAATCTGTGTCGGCGCCATAGTGTCAACAACAGCGTCAGTTTCATTGATTTTCGATAATCGATCGACCGATGAGTTTGATGTATCCTTAACCGCAGAATTATTCGATTGTTGCGTTAGTGCATCGAATATATCTTCAGATTCAACACTTGTGGCTACATCATTTCTATTATCTATATTGTCGTTGCAAGACTTATTCGAAATTTCTAAAGATTTGCATTGCTTTTTAGCGAGTTTTTTGGAGTGTTCTTCTGTGTCCACTTCCGAATCATCATCGACGTTTTCCTTCGATTCGTACTTCTTCTTCGGAAGTTTGCGTATTGGAGACGCATCTTTTTCGTTGATTTCATCCGACTTCTCTTCAAATTTGTGACTGCTGCGTTGAGTGGGAGCGTCAAAAATATTGTCTTCGTCATTGTTCGATATGCTCGACACGTTTTCGGCATTTTTATTATTATCTCTTTTTGATAAAACTTTCGTATGCGATTTCGGTGTGGACGTGTTAGACGCTCGTATTTCTTCCCGTTCATCGAGGCCCTCGCCAAAATATTCCAATAAATTTGACGATTCAAGCAAATGATCGCTATGCTGTAATGGGGAAAAGCAGTCTTCGTCGACTCCCGGTGATGATAAATTCAAAGATCCAGGAGTACTAGATCTGGAATTGGATGATTTAGTAACGTTATCATTAGTTTCATTTTTAATAGTTTTTGTTGTGATATCTTTATCCGTATAATCTCGATCATTATTGACATCATTTAGAATGTCATTTTCAAGTTGAGTTTCCATATCAAATATATTTCTGGTTGTTTTTCTAATGCCGTTTAACTCAAGTTGAGTTTCTACATTGGATATATCTTCCGCAATATTATCTAATTTTTGCGTCTCTAAATCATTAATATTGCATTCGACTTGATCTAAACCTTTCTTTTGATTCTCATTTTTATCGATTTCGGAATTTTTCGTATTGTTGCCATCTTTGTCAGTATCATCAAGATAATTTTGCGTTTGCGCATTATGAATATCTATTGTAAGTTTCTTCGGTGTTACATTCCGAATATTCTCTTCGTTTTTTTGAGTCTCTGATTCGTTCGTATAATGTTGCGTTTCCATATCGTAAATATTTGTCGCAGAAGTACTAGCTACTTCATCTTGACCATTTAGCTTTGATTGTAGTTGCTTGTTAATCTGAGTATTCGCTTGTATGGAGGTATCTGTGGGAAATATTTGCGTCTCTATATCATGAATAGAGTTTGATGCCACCGTTTCATGTCCTTCGAATTTCTGCGTTTCCATATCAAATATAGTACTAATAGCTTCTCGGTTTTCGCTAATATTGGACGCATGCGATACGGTGGCAGTTTGTTCCTCGCTCTCATTGAGGGATGTGCGAGAGATATTCTTTTTATCGATACTTGTTGACTGACGTTGTTGTGGAACCAGCGGCCGCCGAAAAATGCTGTTTTGTTCGTCTTTCTGTGTCCCGTAGATAACGGATCCATCATCGCCGGACGAAGTATTCTACACAAACAGACGCTTTAATATATGACGAATGTCATATCAGATGCTAATCGTATGCAAAATACTTACGAGAGATGAATCCGGAGTGCTCGGGATTATTGTACCCGTGTCTCTTCGTCGTGATGGCGCGGGTGTTTCTGGTATCACCGTCGAACGATATGTGTGATAAGTCGCAACCATTCTACCGAATTGAATGATACTTCCATCCTTGATTTCATAGAAACGAGTAGGTATCAATGGTTCCTATATAAAAAAGAAAAGGAAAAAATGCAGCTAACTAAAGTCATCAAAATTCTTAATTTTTTAATCGATTTTGAATCCTAATTTGAAAATAGTTCTTTATAATTTATTTTCTAGTTTTAGTTTAAAGAAAAGCACATATGCCATTTGATGAGATAATTTATATAATAAAAAAATATTTTCTAAATATAAAGATAACATAAAGCATAATAAAAATACAAATATTTATACAATTTGACTTTCGATCTCAAAAATTGTCATGATATAAGATTTGCGTTGTCATGATATAAAATTTGCATTGATATTTTAATCGACTTTAAATTAAAAACATTTGATTTCTTCAGTTTACTGTGCAAATATTACGCAGCAAATGTGTATATATGTATAGCAAATATGTATATACACATTGCATTAGAATTAACTATTTTATTAAATCAGAAATTAAAAATTTATAATTAATCATCCTCTTATATCAGAACATGATGAGAAACATGCAGTAAAAAGATACAATTAAGAAAAAAATTTATATTTAAGATGATTAAGATAATTCAAGAATAATCTACAACTGTCAGTCAAATTAAAAATTTTAGCGTAGACATTATAAATGTGATAAAAATAGAAAAATTCATAAGTAATTGAATGCATATTCGATATGCGCAAATGCAGTACGAAAACAAGAAAATCACATTATGTCTATCATGCAAGCTGCATTTATCATAACATGCATTATCTCTGAAACACAGTCGCATTATTTTCTGATATATCACGCGATGAAAATTACACATTATAAAACTTCCACTTGATTGCCCATATCATCTTCTTGTTGTTTATGTAATAATATTTACTTCATATTAGAAAAAGCTATCATTCTGGAAAATAGCTGATCTATATATATTTAAAATATATCGTTCATTACAAAAGTAAATGACGTTATTATACAACATAATTTCTAAATAAAACTTTAAAAACTGCATGAATAAACGTAATTATAAAAATTTTTCTCATATTTACTCTGTAATATACTTGATAACAAACAAGGACAAACGTTAAGATACACACTTGCGTGCTTCACGAGCGATTTATTTCAAGCACGATTTTATTAATTGGTCATCTTTCAATACGTAGAATTACATAACGGCAAACTGTGCTTAAATATAACGTAAGCAGTTCAAAGATACTAGGCGATAAAAACTGGGTGTAAATAATAAATACGTATAGTGTTTATTACATCATCAAGCTTCGTCTTGTTGAAAGAGTTTAGATCGCAGATCCAAATTCTCGATCCTTTCTTCATAGCTTCGATCTCTGCGTGCATTGCGGATACGGTCTTAAAAACAAAAAAAAATCAAATTCGACATTAGATTTAATGAAGATTTATAATTTATCTTGTCTGACAAATACAAAATTATATATACAGAATATTAAAAGATTATGTCATATTTTTTTGTTCTTCTTTATTGCTTTTAAATTTAAATTCAACATTTATTTGTCCATGTTCTATTTATTTAAAAAACTTATTTAACAAAAAAGTTCAGCAGAAAGTATATTTTGTGATGGGGACTTTCTTTCAGAAAGCAAATTGTTAAATTTTTATCATCTATTTTTTTTCGAAGATAAATGTTAATTATTATAATTGAAATATACGCGATATTAAGAGCACGAGATAAAGTAATTCTCATATGTACAATTCATGCATCAGACTTTGGTTTCTTATTATGTAATGCGTATCTAATTTCTGTGTATGTTCCGAATATGAGTGTATGTATACACATATATGATATATGAAGGATAAGAATTGTTTACTGAATATAATCACTGCCAGAGAAGTGCCAGTTCACAGTAATTTGCGCGAGTGACAACATACTAACTGAATACCATGCTGATAAGATCACCGATCGTCTTACTTTGTTTAGGCTTAGCCGTATTAAGTAATGCAGATGAAGCGGCTCCAAGTGTTAAGACACCCTTGGGAGGATTGAAAGGCTACTATAAAACATCTCAGAATAGCAGAAAATACGAGGCGTACGAAGGGATTCCCTATGCGTTGCCACCTATTGGGAAATTAAGATTCAAGGTACACATATATAATCTCAGATTAATCCTTGACTCTAGTATTTTTGTAGCTGTATTTCTTGAAGTGACATTCCTTATCAAATAAAACAGAATTGTATCGTAAAATAAATAATAGATATAAGATGTTTATATGAATTTTACATGAATATTCCGTCAATCATCTTTCGATAATTTTTCTAAAATTTTTCTTACATTATATATTCGTCAAATATGTTCCAATTAAGAATTTTTTTCTCGCAGCCTCCTCGACAAATACCGGCATGGATCGGTGAACTATCGGCTACGAAGTTCGGTTCTCCATGTATTCAATACTCCCAAATGCCATTAGAGTTTACGGAAAAGGTTGAGGGTGCCGAAGATTGCTTGTACTTAAATATTTACGTGCCAGTACGAGAGAAGGCGGAAAATAAAATGCCGGTATTGTTTTGGATCCATGGTGGTGGTTTCCAATTTGGTAGCGGTATGTTATACGGAGCTAAATATCTGATGGATAGCGACGTCATACTTGTCACGATTAACTATCGGCTAGGACCGATGGGTACGTAATATCATCATACAACACATATAGAATTATCTCAACATCTTATTAAAAAAATGTACAATATTTCCAGTATTAAAATCTACATATCTGTTCAAATGTTGCAATGCAGATGATAGAAAATTGTTATTTATATGACTTAAAAACTCGTCTCATGTTTCTAAGTTTTTGTCTTAAATTATAAAAAAAAATTATAGGTTTCCTCAGCACGGAAGACGAAGTGGTCCCTGGCAACATGGGTCTAAAGGATCAAAATATGGCGCTACGCTGGGTATCTGAGAATATCGAGTCATTCGGTGGTGATCCGAATAAAGTGACCTTAGTTGGTCTGAGCGCCGGTGGTGCAAGTGTGCATTATCATTACTTATCGCAAATGAGCGCGGGACTCTTCCGAGGTATTTTTTACAAGATAACACGCGTAAACGCAAAATAATTATAGTAATTAAACCAATTATGACTATTATGATTTATTATTATCGTACTTTTAATTTTATTATATAGGCGGAATATCGTTCAGCGGTACAGCGTTCAATTGTTGGACACAAACCGAGAATTCTCTGGAGAAGACTAAAAAACTGAGTGCTTTGATGGGATGTCCTACAACTATCTCTAGAGATATGATAAGCTGCTTGAGATATCGTCCAGCTCGAACGATCGTGCAGGCTACAAGCGAATTTATGGTGATTCTCATTTCATAATTTTGAGGGAAATAAAATGCGATCTCCTTGAACGCAGAAAGAAGAAAGTTTTGACATCTGCCCTACACTTTTAGTCGTTCTTCTACAATCCCTTCACTCCTTTCGGGCCAGTACCCGAAAAAGTCGGGGATACGCCTTTCATCGACAGGACACCGGTTGAAATCGTGAATAGCGGTGACGTGCAGGACGTACCTTGGATTAAGGGAGTAACGAGCGAAGAGGGCCTCTATCCTGTGGCTGGTAAAGATAACATAAGATAATTAGAAAAATGTTTTCAAATGTTTCATGTATAGGCTTTTATCGATATTAATTTATTGTAGAATTCATCGCTAAAGATCAAAATCTGAAACAACTGAACGATAACTGGGATCTTATCGGCCCGCTTTTCCTGGATTTTAATTACACCATCCCCAAAGAGAAGCAAGTCGAGACTGCTCGTCTGATCAAGAAGCATTACTTTGGTACGAAATCAATAGACCGATCGACTACGAAACAACTGATACAAATGGCGAGTGATCGTTTCTTCGTGGTCGATAGTGAGAAGGCTGCGCGACTGCAAGCCAAAGTAAATAAGAATCCAGTCTGGTATTATTATTTCACGTACAGAGGAAAGCAAAGTTTAAGCGATGCCATGAGCGGTACTACTGAAAATTACGGTGAGTCTATCATGAAAATTAATGTTTTAGAAATTCACATATAAAAGAGAAGACGTATTTATATTTTTCAAAAAGAAAAATTTTATAAATGTTATTCTATATATTTATTTTTTTGTTAGGTGTCTCCCATGGCGATGACGTAATATATGTATTAGACACTCCCTGGATGGATCCGACAAAAACACAACAAGATCTCGATATGCAGAAACTTTTGATCGACTTTTGGGTATCTTTTGCCACAGATGGGTAAGCGCCAAATTTATCCACATATTATATACAGATATCAATTCTTATTCTTTAAATTTTTTCAGAATCGCAAAACTAGCCAATGTAGAATGGTCAAAACTAGATCCTTCAACCAAGGAACTTCATTATTTGCATATCGCTAACCCTACTAAGATTAATATGGACAACAATGCTAACTTTGGAGAGAAAAATCTCTGGAACTCAATTAAGTTCAAAGAGAACATATTGACAAAAAATCGAAGAGAAGATCGAAAAGAAGAACTTTGAATAATTTTACGATAAAACTTGATTTTTTGATTAAAATATGCAATTAATTTTTATTAAAAAATGTTACTTAACTTTATATATAAATCCAAAATTTTTTTCAAAATAGATGATTTCTTTATATTTACTTAAAAAATAACATTCAACTGACATAAATGAAATAAAAGATATAATTTTAAGACTTACCGTATCACTTAGAACAATGCCACAGCTAGCAAGTCTACCGATTGTTGTGGTCCCTTTTTTGATGTTGTATTCCTTGGAATTGATGGTTAACGTTCCAACCTTAATAATCGTTTAATAAAATGTAAAATGATTATTATATAAGTAATGTATTGTTATTGAAAAATGTTAAGTATTAATAATTCAACGTATTAAAAAAGAGTTAACAAGAGAACTTAACAAGTAGAATTTACAATTAATAATCTATTTAAATTATAAATGTATTTTAATATGGGTTTAATGAAAGTATTTATTATAATTCTTTATTTAAATACGTCATAGTTTTAAAAAATTAATTAATGTTTAATCAACACAATTTCTTTTTATTCTTTTTTATGTCATTACATCATTAAAGTCTGTAACTAAAATAAAAATACAATTTAACAACAAGTATACAAATGTATGCTTTCTAACCTGAACCGGCTCCTCCTCTTCATTGTCAGAAGTTTGTGAAATTCTCTGAGTAGGCGGAAGATCGTCATCCTCATAGACTTGTGTGGCCGGGAACTCCATCGTTATTAGAATCTATTTATTCCAATAAAATAAACATTTAATCAGCACCGATCAGAAAAAAGGAGTCTATCGTTGAAACTACATTAACATAACATAACCTCTTCCGAAAACTAATTCTAACATTCACATAAATATACATATGAATGTGAAAGTCTTAAATATAAATCTTTTAATAATAATATATACTAACACAAAATAATGTTAACACAAAACGTAACGCATTTTACTAAACTGATGTTTACTAAACAATCGACTAACACATCATACAATCCAGTAACTTTCCGCTTTCCGCCAACCGCCATATATCACATACTATATAGTACTGGAAAAAATTATAATATATATAACTGCAGATTTCCGGTACTATATATCGCAGTTTGAATTTTTTGAAACGCAGCTCAAATAAAATCGATATTTCATTTGTCATGCAAGATATTTTGATTGGCAATTATATATACAATATTAATATAATAAATTAATATTTTCCCATTTTCACAATTTATATTACACACATTAGTAATTATTTAATATGAAATATGAAATATATATTATATATTAGAATAGTAAAATGTTTCCTGTCCCTTTTTTAAGCCAAAATATTCATCCTAATCTGTTGTTCATTTATTTTAATGAAATTATCTATAAAACCTCCTTTTCCCTGCAATTTACAATCTAGGTCTATATATATACAAAACTATCTCTACAATCTAATATTTACAAAACCGTTATCTTATAATAAAGTGAAACAATATTTATCACTCACCAGTGATAACGAAAGGTTAAAAGTTGAAATTGCATCAAAGCTACATATATTGACCTGTAATACAAAAATAGAAATTGTAGTAATGCGTGGAAGAATTAATTTAAGAAAATTATTATTGTAAGCATTTAATTTTATATTCAATGCGTACAACAAATATATATATATATATATATATATAATTAAATTTAAAAAATTTTTATTTAACACAATTAATAAATTTTGATTCAATATATCACTATAATAAACAAATAATAAATAATTAAAATAAAATAATAAATACTCACCGCAGCTGCTCTGCTATCAATTATTGATGCCGCCCCAAAAGCTTCCTCTTTATTCTTCTTTTTTTATTTCTTTCTTCTTTCTATTGTCCTTCTTTCGTGACAGTCACTAAAGAAAACAATTACAATTAAACACGCATTCACAAAAACAATTAATTACGATTAGGCGCGCACTAATCACATTCGAATACAATTATAATAAGCGCGCGACATTTTGCACGAAATAATTTTCGACTTCAATCCAATACGTGACCACGCGTAAACAATGATACGTCGCACAAAGACTGCATATATGCTGCTTCCATAATCGAAAATTATTAAAATATAATTCCAATTATAACTTACTCATTAATTGAACGACGTCAGTATTCATGGTCTCGTCGATTATGGCGGGAAAATGCTGGAAAAGCGCGCGAAGCGCGATACTCAGATATCCGATTTCCAGAGACTAACTTCATGGAGAAGGAGAAGTATAATAAATGTATTTCACAAATATAATAGATATCTTTTGAAACTCATTTTTAATAAAGTCTTCATTTAATTATTAGCGCCATACATCACTTTACACTACACATATAATTATAAGGCAAAAGATAATAGACATAATAAATTAAGAACGAGATAAACGAGAAAAAGATGCGACAAAACATTGAAGCGACATCACAATGGAGAGTGAGAACAAGCATTAACTACATCATACATATATTAAGAAGGGTGCACTCGACGCTACAAATGGCTCGAGAAAGCGCTCATTCAAAAGTTTCCTAGGATTTCTCTAGATTTACATATGCATAACCATGGAGGTAAGAAATAACAGGAGGGAGAATATACCCCCCTTGCCGGGCAAGCAGACGTAAGGGGGGAACACGCCATATTGGTGTGGCTTATCGAAGCGCAACATTTGAAATAGTGATGAAAGCACACACAAAAAAAGGAAAAATTCATAAATAATATTTATAAATATGATATATATATATATATATATATATTGTATATACAATAGTAATATATATATTGTGCTATACCATATAAGGGTGCATTTTCACTTGATGCTGTGACGCTGGATTTCAGCGTCAAGCATCAATATAAAGGTGCCTTTTCATGCTGACGCTCGACACTCGACACTCATTTTTAGCGTCAAAAGACGTCACGTGACCAAAAATAAAGATACCAATTCGTCAATTTTGGTCACGTCACGTCTTTTGACGCTAAAAATGAGCGTCGAGCGTCAGCATGAAAAAGCACCTTTTTATATTAAAATTAAATCAAACAGTAACTGGTTAACTTCACTTCGCTCACCGGTATATACAAAGTGCAACTAACGCATTTGATATACAACTGACAAGGAGATTAAATTAAATTAACGCTTAAACTGACGCAACAAATATTTGATCGATATATCGGGATGGAGAAATCCTTATCTCTTTCGCTCTGATCAATCAAATGATTCAAATGATAGAAATGATTGAAAAATTCACGTGCCATAACAGTAGGAAGGAGGAATAAAAACACGGCCCACAGACGTAATAAAATACGTAGATGGAACATCAGCCACCGAGAGAGCGCGTGTCGATATACGCGCGCGTTCGACTTTAACCTTCAAGTGGCGCTGCGTTACGTGGTCGCGCGGCGGTCGGAATTCGGCGGCGCGGAGTGGGGGAGAGTGGTGGGGGGTGCGCCGTGCGGCCGCGCGCGCATCCCCCCACCACTCACCCCCACTCCGCGCCGCCGAATTCCGACCGCCGCGCGACCACGTGACGCAGCGCCACTTGAAGGTTAAAGTCGAACGCGCGCGCATATCGACGAACTGTGCACACTGGTGCAATAAGTTAGAGTGAGACAAAATATACTTTATTGTCTCATTCTAACTTATTGCATCAGTTTAGGAATAGAAAACAAGCCTATTGTAAGCGAATCTGTATGTATTTAGTAGCATGGGCATTTTGTTTTATAATATTTTATAACTTTTATATCTTTTTAAAACAAAATTAATGTGAGATCCGATTTATTCGCCAAACATGTTTCTCACTTACTTGGTTCAGTTAGGTTAGATAAGATAAAAAAAAAAATACAAAACGCCATATTACTGTGGCCAACCAATCACATTTGGTGTTGTTACCCCCCCCCTACTTAAAAGGTTTTACACTCCCTTCTATTATTTCTTACCTCCATGTGCATAACGATTGGCTATTGGATAGAGATTTTTCTAGAACCTATATATCTCTCTCTCTCTCTCTCTCTCTCTCTCTCATCTCTTTCTTTCTCTCTCTCTCTCCAACGTCAATCGGCGTTTTTTGTATGCTTATTAATTCTTATTTAATTTAATGTCATTCTATATCCATTTTAGAGAGAGAGAATTATGTAGCAAAATCAATTTTTCAATAATACACTGATGAAGATGTTATTTGTGCTTTTACAAGTGTAATTGAGTGAGATTGTCGACTTAACCTGACAAAACCTACATCATAGTCCTATACATCGAAGTGAAAATCGGAGGCGAATGTTGTTGTGGAAGTGGTCGTAAAAGGATTTAATAATTTTCTGTCGTTGCTAACTCATTGTCAGATTTATTGTACAATTGTCAAGGACGCAGGATAGCGTAATAAGAATAAGCTTGAGATACGAAAATGCCGCCGAAATGTAAATTTCAAGAAGGTATATTTTCAATCCTTTTTACAGTGACTCTTGTAGCGTTTAGTAAATTGATTTAAAGGATCAAGTGTTAAATTTTTTTCTTTTATATTCCCTTTGATGAATCGCTAATTTTACACACATCATGATTTATGTATCCTTAGGAGAAAAGGTTCTGTGCTTTCATGGACCGTTGATCTATGAAGCAAAATGCTTGAAGTCCTCCATTACTAAGGAGAAGCAAATTAAATATTTCATTCATTATGCAGGCTGGAATAAAAAGTAAGTAAGCTTTTTGTAAATAGATAAACCACATTATCTGCTGATACATATATTTTTATTTATAAGTTAAGAATGTATATCTCTATTACCATAAACAAGCATTATGAATCTGTAAGAATAAAGATATCGCAAAACTGTATAGTATGAGAAATTTTGTTTTTAAATCTATATTTTTGCATAAATTTTTACAAGTTTCAAAGCATAGATTTATGTTAAGATATTTGTACAAGAAGAAATTTAAATATATACATGTACAGTTGATTGATTACACTTTTATTAAGTTACACTTTTATTAAATAAATTTAAGTTAGTAAATTATGTGTGTGCTAAATTATGTTCTTGTAAAATAGCTGGGACGAGTGGGTTCCGGAGAGCAGAGTGCTTAAATACAACGAAGCAAATGTGCAAAGACAAAGAGAAGTTCAGAGAGCACATTCGACTCAACAATCTGCTCAAAAGAACAAAAAGGGAAATGCAACAACTAAAGCACAGGGGAGAAGAAGCGAAGGTGGTAGAGAGAAAGATACGGACAGTAGAGCGAGCACTCCTGTTTCGACAGCTGACAAAAGTATAAGTCGTTTTAGCAAGGGTACAAGTAGTACAGTGACAGCTTCATCCTCTCACGAGTCTACATCAGAACCTACTCGTAAAAAACGGAGGTTTGTTACATAACCTAATGTCCTTGTATCTGTCAATCATATAAATATAAAATGGTTGATTGTAAGAAACTGATTTTTTTTCAGTCGACTGGAACCATCTAGCGAAACTGAAGAATATCTCACCAAGGTGGAGGTTAAGATAAAATTACCAGAAGAATTGAAGTTTGTGCTAATAGATGAATCTGAAGTAATATTGAAACATCATAAGCTACCTGCATTACCCGTACAAAATACAGTTGACAAAATTTTAGATGATTATGTAGAAACGAAATCAGCTGGAAAAACAAACAATAGGTACGCTCCAACTGAGAATTATTTAAACAATATCATTATATGCTGCTATAACTAACAACGCATATATAAATACATGATTAATAAATGAATATTTTTTGTTTTAGAGAAAGTACATTGGAAATAACAAAAGGTATTCGCGAATATTTTAATATCACGTTAGGACTTCAATTGCTATATAAATGGGAACGTCCGCAATTTATACAGATAACGAATGACAATCCAGAAACTTTGCCGAGTCAGTTGTATGGAGCGTTTCATTTACTTAGACTATTCGGTAAAATGTTTTTTTTTACGAAATCTACAATTTTTTTCCTTTTTTTAATTGTTGATGACACAATTTTATGTTTTCATTTACAGTGAGACTCGGCGGTATGCTGTCGTACACGCCTTTAGATGAAAGGAGTATACAATTATTACTGTCGCATTTCCATGATTTCCTGCAATATTTGCAAAAGAATAATGCCGAACTCTTTAATCTTCAACAAGATTATACAGATCCACCACCAGATTATCATCGAAAGTATGGTTAAATCATCAAAGTGCGTAAAATTATTTCACAAATTTATTTATACTCTTGAAGACATTAATCTTATGTAGAATATTTTATATAGAAATCATGCACATAAGTAACAATATTGATTGATTCTATTTATTGTGCAATCGTATATAACTGCCATTTTAAATGCCCTGACATAATTTTTACTACACATTAGCAAAAATATATATTAAACAATCATTGTTCAATAATATATCGCATTTCTCATGGAAAAAAAAATGTCATCTCTTCCAGATAAATTTTTACAGGTCTTTAAAAGTTTGCTATTGGATAATTTTTTCCTAGAAAAATTTCGAATGTCGAACGTTCATCTATAAGTACGTTCTGTTTAACGTCGTCTCGGGACGAGAGTACCGAGCTCGATCGACCAATCGGAATGAAGTGGACAAAAATTTCTTCGCACCGTTTGGCGAATCGCGCATGCGTCGCGATACGTCATCGTCACGTCCCCCTCCACCATTCGTCGTCGCGCGACCTCGTCAAACCGGCAGTCGATAACAGCACGTACACTCGGACACATCTCTCCCGTTCGCGACGATGTCGCGAGGCAAATGCGCGCGCTAGGCTCGGAGTACGAGCCAGTCCGCGAACATCGGGCCAGTCGGTCAGTGGCAGGAAAAAATGGCGGATGTCGACTTGAATATCGACAACTTGATACAGAGATTATTGGAAGGTACGTGATTTGCGACGAAATGGCGCTTACGCGTCCTCCCGCGTGTTTACCCGCCGCGATTATCGCCGTCCCCGCGCGTGCACTCGCGAGAGCGACGAGGAGGATCTGCGCCGGATTTCAGAGTCGACGGGTACACACAAGTTTTCCTCGAACGCGACGCGCTCACGTTTTGCGCGTGTGTGTGTGCGTGCGTGCGCGTGTATATTATATATGTATATATAGATACACGTTTGTTATACCTTGCTCCGGTTTGTCCCCGTCGACGGCCTTCGTCGGCCGATTTGAGACGAACGATTTCTCTCTACGCAGGAGAGAGAGGCTCTCTATCGCGACGCGGAGAGCCTCAACTGCGTCGCTGCGCGACTTCCCTCGGTCGATCGGATTAAAAGAAAAATAATAATAAAATAAACGTATAAGGTGAGATATCGATCTCGACCCGTTGCGCGACCCCGTCGTGTATACTGTATACCTCCTGTTGTCGCGGTCATCGCCGTCGTGATACGCGTGAATCGTGTGAGAAGTTCAAGGGACCGTTCATCGCGTATCTCTCTTTCCGCTCCGACTTCCGCTACGTTTATTTTTCTATCTTTTTTCATCTCTTTCTTTCTCTCTCTCTCTCTCTCTCTCTCTCTCTCTCTCTCTCTCTCTCTATCTATCTCTCTCTATCTATCTGTTTCACTCTCTGTCTTTCTATCTCGCTGTCTCGCTCACATTCGTCCTCTCACTTTACCTCTCAATATACCTATCAGTATATCTCCGTCTCTCTCTCACGATTTAAAGAGCCCTCTCCCCCTTTCCACCCCCCTTATTCCTCCTTCGTGACAATTTGCCATCGCATCACCCTCGCTTTACGCCACCGCCGATTCATCGCGCGCGATATTTTTCACGATCTTTTTATATATCCTCGTTCTCTTTAGATCGCAGAAAAAGAAAAAACAAATCTCTTTTTTGTTTGTTTCTCTCTCTCATGCTAACGCGAATGCGGATACCCCCTTGTGCGGTAAAGTATACCACACGCAGAAAGACCAGGTTCAGAAGAAAGCCAAGCTAAAAGATATTTTCTCGTCGGACTTCGTCGGTACGCAATTACTAATAACAACAATAACCGTCATCACCACCACCACACGTCACCACAGCAAAACAACAGGAAACCTCTCCCCCCCCCCCTTCCGCCCCCGCCCCTACGTAGAGCTATATATTCTGCGTTTGTTTAGTTTTTGCTTTAGGATTCTTGCCGATTCCTTTTTTTTTGTATAATTCTCCGTTTAGCATATCAGTCCGCGACTGCGTTTGTCTTGACGTTTCGAAGTGTCAAGACGAATGCGACGCAACTTAAGTGGTGCAACATTTCTAAACGTGGTCGTCCAAAATGTAACAATCGCGCATTTGGGCGACTAAAACGCGTTTTATCGATTTGTCTTCTCTTTTGGTCTATATTTACGTTTCTGTTGTAAGACGTCACGTTTAAAGGACGATAGCGTCGTTAAATGCGACGCGGGTCTCTCTCTTTCTCTCCTTCTTTCTTTCTCTCTCTCTTTCTGCATCATTCCAAAAAAGTTATTAATCTGAAAGAGAAACATGAACTAAGTCAAGTTTTTAGTGCTAAATGAATACGATATATTACGAGCCATCATTGTTGATGAAACGCGCGCGTTTATTTGTCGACTCTTTTTTTTTCTTTTTTTTTTTTATTGCTCTTTGAACGAAACATCGTCGATTCTGCACTATTTTTTTTTTAATTTTTTTTTAAACAATATAATTGTCTTCTTGATTGTCGATCCTGTTAATCTTCTCTTACTAAACTTAAAAATACGATAATTACACATTTCAACTCTCATCTCTATCTATTATTCGAAATAAGAATATCTCCACAGATTTTTTCTTCCTCTCTCTTTTTGGACGATTTCATAAATTATTTCTGAATTTCTGTCGATGCACTTTACGTCGACGTTTTAGGATTTATCGTTTTCCTTTTTTCCTTTTCCTCTCGCACGTAACCCTCTCGAAATGCTTTAGCTACGTAAAACTCGAGCAGTGTTGGCTGGAATTGTTAGTCTAAATGTTAGTTTAAAGCACGCTTTAGTATAATAGATGTGTATTTATATACAACGTAATTTGCGGCGTAATTCGTACATATGCTTTGATGTGATATTATTACACATATATATCTCCATCCACATTGTTATTCAAGTATGAAACTTTCTCTTCTATTTCATGAAAAAATAATGTCACTTTCAAGTCAAGAAATTTTACTAAATCGATTGTTTCGAATTATCATGATTCGTGGACGTGGATTTAATTAGCTTAATCATTAAGTATCTTTAATTGAAACCGCGATGTCTCTTATCAACACACATGATTCATCGTTATCTATAAAATGCATCTACAAATTACTTTATAAGCGATATAAAGCAATTATATCGCTTAGTTAGATTAAAATATAATTTAACAAATGTCCATTATATCAAATAGTTTTAATGTTAAAATATTGAATTAATGCATTCGTAATTTTGAAAAAAATACAATATTTATATTTAAAATAATACTTTACAAAAGAATAAATATTTAATGAATATATCGTATTTATTATGAAATTATCTATCATTATAAAATAAAAGAAAGCAATACAAATTTATTTCACGAAAAAAAAACAGCAATTATTAATTTACAACATGGTACAATTTTGAGAAAAGGGATCTATTCTTTTATTAGTCTTACTAATAAAAATTAAATGTCCGCGTAGCGATAATAACGAATTATTTTTATCACTTCAGGAACAAATTATTTTAGATTCTTATAGCCTTCTCTATCAACACAAAGAAGTTTATCTTTGACGCCTACGCGATATATATAAAAGTGTCTAAATAAAGTGATATATGATATAGGAAAATGATACTGATAACGAGAATTTTCCTCAGTGAGTTTCCTGACGTTTATTGTATCATTAAGTTTCTTAAATATATATCATCACGTGGCAATACATGTTTAATACTGAAAATTACGCTAATAACCATGTTCGTCGCGTGTCCTTGAAGCGATACAAAGTTCGCACTCCAGAGTCATCCGCTAACGAGACCTTACAATTATTTTTAACCTCTTCAGGGACAGGTTATTTCTAATTTATCATTTTCTTTCCATCACTTTGCAAGTACGCGGTAGTTTATACGACAGGCCGGATTTATCTATCGGATATCGTATACGTATATTGATATATTGGATCAAAACATTGGATCGTCTTGAAATTTTATAAATTAAATTAAAATTAAATTACTCACCCACGAATATTCTCGAAATCTTTTGTTAAGGAAAAAATTATCGCTATAAAAACAATCTTTTTATCGAATTTTATTGATTAATTTGAAAAATCAATTATCTATAATTCTCTGCTCATAATTAATTAACTTAATATAAATTTTCACACAATCGAATCATATATTGTTAGAGTTGTTATAATGTACGCGACGAGAAATGCTTATGCATGTTTATGCATCGCTATCGAGCGGGTTTCAGATTTCTAAAGATATTTGTTTTTATTTTCCGTGCGCTTATTTTAAGCACTTGATGACTCCGCACCGTTGCAGAATGCAGAGTGACATTTCCAGCGTTTCGTCTGCAATATATCCATATGTGTGTATATGTTGCAGCATAGTCTGACAATAGCTTCTCCTTCCTCTCCGCGGATAGTGGAATCTGCATCTCTGCTCTATAGTCGCCGTGACCTTGCTAATATGCAGTTTTTCAATAACCAGTATCGGCCCAGTTCAGCCGCAGCACCGTGAATTCCCCTTTACGTCTATAAATAAACAGTCCGACGACATATCCATAGCGTCATAAAGAGGGATGATCTTCACTGGATGTCGGTTAAATCACCTCTCTGTGCCTTCGTGCACCGCTTATTAATGCTTTAGAGCTATAGTCGAACGACGTCATCCATAGATATTTGACACGTTTAGAATAGAGATTAAATGCACTAGTGAATTTTTACTCTGCGAAAACAAGTTCTATATATAAATCACCTTTTCTCATTGAACGAAAAAATCGTATTATTATTCACATTTAAAGTGTAAAACTTTACTTTTTAATATATCGATAAGTTTAAAACAAAAAAGAATTATTTAAAATTAATTATTTTCAGAAGAGATTAAATTTATTGCTTTAATTTATAACTAAACTGACAAATAATTTCGTAAACAAGTAATTACGTTATTTCGTTGTGATCACAGAAATGTGCATAGATTTGTTCACTGTTGCATTTACCATACACGTGGCGTCGTGATTATGCGAAATTTGATGTATAGAGTTTTAGGAAACCCAGAAACCCAGACAAAGCTTGAAGCGCGTTGTAGAATGTTGCACCACTACCCAGAATTTATAGTCGAGTAATATTCTAGGTTTCCATTACATTCGTGTAACAACCCGTCAGAGATTCTCTCTTCCCGAGACATTATCCCCCGTTGCCTATAACGAGCTTATCAGTAATTTCACGCCTTTGACGCTATTATAGCCGATGCGATATCACCGTAGATCACGCCGGAAGTATCGCGTGGACTCATGTGCAAAGTGCTCGAGAATAGGCAAGGATGATCCGGCCTCACCGTAATCTTGTAATACCGTAATCGTGTATCTCTCACCTCTGTTTATTGAGACGGCCGATATCGGCAGAATTTGATTCATCTTCCACGCCCCAAAGTAGAGTTATGCTCGGTGTATCTGTAAAAAAAAAAAAAAAAAAAAAAAAACGAAAAATAGAGTACCTCGACGTCCCTCTCTCTCTTAATGCGATGGACACAAAATGCGTCGTTTAGGCGTCATTATCGATTTCACGACATTTGCAAGTCAGTGCGAGTGACTTGACAAGAATGGTATGTCGATATATATAGTCTCTCGGTCGTATTCTTTTCTTTCCTATTGTTTTTCGTGCGATATATACATATACATATACGAACCAAGGAATTGCATAAGCGCGCGTAATAATGGCGCGTCTACTCGGAGACGGTATAATACACAATTCAATAGAGACGTATGAAGAAAATTGACGGGAGATAATGATATTATTGGCGTACCACGCTCGAGTAATTCCAGAAGGACTAATACGCTCATAACGGTATAAGTAATGCGGTTTAAGTAGCGACACTAATTATACATGTAACAATGGCATTATCGATTTTTTTCCGGAGATAGACCGCCTGTTCTTACATGTTAAAGATAGACTTTTATCTTGACATAAAGGCGTTCAAGAGAAGAGATTGAAATTAGCCGTAAAATCATGTCCGCGGATAAATTCGCCGTATATATTTGCGTTTTTATTTAGTAATTTTTTTAAATATACGCGCATATATATGAAGAAATTCTGATGCATTGCACTAATGAAGAGAGAGCGGTCGTCCCGGTATCTCGTCTCAAAAAGTTAACGCGATTAACCAATCAAACATTTCTGGGCACACAGTCAGAGGATGTCGACCGGGCAAGACGGTCATCATGACGGAGGCCGAGGTTCGCGGCCTCTGTCTCAAGTCCCGGGAGATTTTCCTGCAGCAGCCGATCCTCCTGGAGCTGGAAGCGCCGCTTAAAATCTGCGGCGACATACACGGCCAGTACACCGATCTTTTGCGACTGTTCGAGTACGGTGGTTTTCCGCCCGAGGCGAACTACTTGTTTCTGGGCGACTACGTGGACCGAGGGAAGCAGTCCCTGGAGACGATATGTCTGCTGCTGGCGTACAAGATCAAGTACCCGGAGAACTTCTTCCTGCTACGCGGTAATCATGAGTGCGCGAGCATAAACAGGATATACGGCTTTTACGACGAATGCAAACGACGGTACAACATCAAGCTCTGGAAGACCTTCACGGATTGCTTCAACTGTTTGCCGATCGCCGCGATCATCGACGAGAAAATCTTCTGCTGCCATGGTGGACTCAGTCCTGATCTGCAGGTGATTAATAAGTCTACGGATAATTAATAAGTCCATCGATTTGAACGTGAAGAGCGTAATTAGATATACACAGTGTGTATATATATATATATACATTTTTTTTTGCTTGTTTCAGGGAATGGAGCAAATCAGAAGAATTATGCGTCCGACTGATGTACCTGATACCGGTCTCCTCTGTGATCTTTTATGGTCCGATCCTGATAAAGATGTTCAGGTGAAATGCAATGGACATTATGGAAGAGTGGCCAATTGTTAAATTAACTGTATTTTATAATGAAGCGACTATTATATAATGGCTTGTTGTTTCAGGGTTGGGGCGAAAACGACAGAGGTGTCTCGTTTACATTCGGTCCAGATGTCGTGTCAAAGTTCCTGAATCGTCACGACATGGATCTTATATGCAGAGCGCATCAGGTGGTTGAAGACGGTTACGAATTCTTCGCGAAGCGACAACTTGTCACGCTATTTTCCGCACCAAACTATTGTGGCGAATTCGATAATGCCGGTGGAATGATGAGCGTCGACGAAACCTTGATGTGCAGTTTTCAAGTAATCTATATACATTTATATATATATATATATATATATGTGTGTGTGTGTGTGTGTGTGTGTGTGTGTGTGTATATATATATTCTTTCTTCGTCAATCGTTAATACAACATTAGATTCATCGTAACATATCTCGGATTGTTTCGCAGATCTTGAAACCATCAGAAAAGAAAGCAAAATACCAATATGGAGGAATGAACACAGGTCAAACAGGTAGACCATCTACACCACAAAGAAATCCAGCAAAAAAGAAATGACAGCCTTCAACCGATCCTGCACAGCAACAAACGCGATTATCCTTAATGGAGGCTATCATGCTAGGTAAATCTGCTTTATGCTTATCGAAGCTTACTTAATCTCTCTAGCCGACCACTTATGTGCATTAGTATGAATCTATTTCCCACGATTATCGGGTTAAAAAAAGAAATTGAGAAAAAAGAAAAAAAAAGTGAAAGGAAAGATTGAGAGAGAGAGAAAGAGAGCGGAAGGAAGTGAAATTTAGAACATTACTCGATGTATTTAAGTTCGCGCAATGATTCGCCGATGATTTAGGTGTTATATTTAGCACGCGACGTTGCCAACACGTATACATGTATGACGCACTCCGGAGCGAATACGATTTAAATACGATGATTTATGGGGCAAAGATACATTAATTTGATTTACGACACGTCACATACGGACACACAGGCTTGCAAAAATGGCTAATGTTTTATGCCTGTCAAAAACACCGAGCACCTCGTCTCGGATGCCAGATTTGATCTCGTCTTTGGTTTTTATGTGTTTCAATGCAAAGACGTTAAAATTTATAACTAACTTAATCAGATAAAAACATAAAGTAAAAAAATGGAAAATTTACCTCTTCTTCAATTAAAACGAAATAAGAATCCGCGGCAGAAACGAACTTTGATTATTATCGTATTTAACGAAGGGTTGCTCTCAAATTTTCGCGGCGATTACATTATTCGGTGACATCTTCCATAAACGGAGTGATTCTTTGTAAAGATAGCGCTCTTTAAAAAGCATTTCGTCATTCTCATTTGTATTTATTGCTTCCACTGTTGATGTTGAGTGTAATTATGAGACTTGCTGTTATATTATTATTAATATTAATATTATTTTTATTTTTTTAAATATTATTTCTATCACTGCTTAACGCAGTTAATTTAAATGTCATCATTTCACACGAGATGCTGCGCGCGTGTATATAGATAGATATATATACATATACATATATATTTTTTTGACCATTTATCCTTTTTCTTTTAAATCATCACCCATTATAAATTTAATTATATCATGTGCAGTATTCCGAGCGTGGTAATGACTGCACGTTCCAGAGATATGTCGTAGATGAATTAGGTTGTTTATCGTCGGGCGATCAATTCGGAGAGATAAACAAGCTATATACAGGGAATCAGTATTTTTAAAACGACGCTTCTCTACGCTCTCTCTGACGATTATACTTTTTATTCGAGAGATAAAAAAAGAGGGAATCGCGAAAAAAAAGAGAAACAAGAACGCGACACGTCATATACAGAAAAAAAACGAATTTAGTGACAGAATCTCATAGTCGCGAGCTTCTTCTCACGCTCGTGAGGAAAGCGAATATTTGTTATCTGATTCGTAAAGATTTGTCGCATATCGTTAAAGTGATTGCTTTGGATCGCGCAAACAGTTTCAGTGATGGTGTTTCAATCAGGCGGATCATTACTTTCTATTTCGATGAGTTGAAATTTCCATTTGATACGAGATATGTCTATGTGTTTATGGTTATCTAGACGTAGGATACTCATGTGTTAGGTTAAAGCTCATGTATTCTTAACAGAGAGACGTACGATGGCAAATCGCATTTAGGCAAGTTGGTGCATTTATTTAAACATTTATGATACATTCATTTATGTATGGCGCTTTTCGTTTTTTTTGTTCATGTTTTTCGATCGTTCACGTGTTCCACGTAAATCTGGATTCGTTGTAGAAATCGTCGTAAGCTGTTGTTTCGCAAATTGTTAATAATTAGCTTGTTAACATTAACATCTCCGCTGTATTCTCGTTCTATATTCTCGACGTTGTATTATCGCTTGCAATTGTTTGCGCGACAAAAGTCGCATCTGGAGAAAGAAACGTGTGTTTTGACAAGAATCGCCGAACATTATGACAAATTGTACCGCAATATGTACAAAGGAATATTATAAATTGTGTGTGTACGCAACATTGTTCCAGAAAAGAAATTTACAATACTCTACGGAAGCAGCGATCGATTAAATAGATAATAGAGATGTGCGAGGTTGTATCCATATCGGGGATATTTTTCTTAATAATGTGCGCAATTGTGTCTTCTAGAGATTTAATATTTAATATTTATTATCAGAGCACACAGGAAAAAAAGATTCATGAATACAAAAGATGAGTTTGCTGTCAAAATTAACGACAAAGCATCGATAGAGCGCATTTATCGACAACCCAAATAGAGACTGACGATTAACGATCGTGTTGTGCGAACTGTTATACGCTCGAGAGAAGGACGATCTGGAAATATGAAAACCCAGAGCTTACCCCGATCTGAAAGATCAATCAAACGTAATGAGCCTTTCCGTTGAAGCGACGACGCTACGATTGGCATTCATATCGTTACTAATTATTTGATTGTTATTTAGCGTTATCGAATTGATAGCGATCGAGACAAAGATAACATTTTATTGTTCAATATACGAAAGAGAGAGAAAGAAAGAGATGCGATGTGTGCAAATTTGTTACATTCTGGAACCGACGACGAAATGTCCTTGCCACCTCCTTCTTCCTGCGTTTCTCCCCACAAAAAAAAGATAGAATGGGAGATATTAATTATTGTCAAAAGAGCGGTTGTGATCCCTCTCGATATGCGTTTTGTCTGAGATTCATATATTATATACAGATATTATATTTGTAAAGAGTTGGCCGATTGCGTGATTCGACGATGCTTTAAGGCTCCTGGCTCCTTGCCGACCATGTCGAAATCGTGACGTCGGAGGCGAGAAAACACACGCAAAAATTTCTTAGATGCCATTTCGAAATGAAAAAATATTTCGATGAAACAGCACTTCAATGATCGAGATATCAGACTTTGACATTTGGAATGACTGCGCATGTGCAAAGACCAGACGGACTGGGCTTTATAATATTACATTTTACAGCTGTTGATTGATTATAAAGGGGAAAGGATAGTTTTCGGGGTTTTTTTAAGAGTGTGCTAAAGCCATCTGAAGTGCTGTTTAATCGAAATATCTTTTCATTAAAAAATGGCATCTAAGAATTTTCAGCGTGTGCTTTCTCGCCTCTGACGTCACAATCCAATATGACCGCGGTGAGCACCCAGGAGCCTTAAATTAAATAAAAAAGAGGGAGAGAAAGAAAGAGAGACACAGAGAGAGAGAGAGAGAGAGAGAGAGAGAGAGAGAGAGAGAGAGAGAGAGAGAGCCACGCTTTCTCATAACAGGAGTTTGCGACTATCATGAGGGTTGTTACATCGTTCGAATTGTCGACGACGGAACGCGCCATGCAATGGCATCCTAGAGATATAAAACTTTCAGATAATAAACATGCATATTGTTGTACAAATCTTTCGTTTAGGTTAATTTCTCTATCCAGGTTAATCCATCTCTTCTATTCTTTCCTAATTCTCCGAAAAGAAGGTAATACACGAGTTTATTGATGAATCTATCGTGTAAAAAGAATATTAATTTTTTCAGTATCAAAGTGTAAAATTCGATTAAAATTCCACTGATTCATTCGCATATATTTAAATTTTACGTTATTAACTTGAATAATAATCGCACGAGATATTTACATCTCAGTAAGTCGCATACTTCGATTATGTTATTTTATCTTATCGGAATTATTAAAGAATTTTGTTTTTTAATTAAAGATGATCAAATTATATGAAATGGACAGTTTCGTTTCACAATGAAAATAATAAGGAAATGTAATTAAAATTATAATCATACGAGATATTAATTAAATAATTAAAATTATTAATTATTAAAATTATTATCTGGGGATGAAAAACAAAACTAAATGAATTGATGCCGTATAATAAAATTTTGGCAGTGTTTATTTTATTTCGTAGACAGATCACGGATGAACGATACAATAAATCATATGACAGGAAATGTTAATAAATAAAATTCCGTGGAAACGGTAATGTGTACTGTGATTTAGAGACGCCAAAATTCTTTCGGGATGTGATGCAAGTTTTCTTCTTTTTTTTTGGTTGATTGTTTTCGAGCATTATTTTTTTTTCGTCGTTTTATTTTGTTTCACGCTTTCTCTGTATGGCACCGTACAGTCATCAGTAGACGTGAGCTGCAAAAAGAAAAACGTGTTGATCAAATAACGAAGCGACAATCTTTCACGCTCTTATGGAAAAATATTTAAAATGAAAGAGATAATATTTGAGAAATGATAAAATTCGAATGACAGCGAGATTAATCGCGCTTATCAATGCGACGTCGAGATAAGACGTTGAAAAATTTTTGATTGATTATTTTTCCATAAGAACCTAATTCCGAGATTCCTACTGGAGAAAGTATTATAAACGTGAAGCAATATTTTTAGAAATAAAAAATTTTTGACGTCACACTTACAATCAATCTAACATTTTTTACAATTGTGGAGTTTACGTCCTCCTGTAGGAACCTTGACAAAATTCAACAGAACAACGAAATTGTCATATTATATGTACAGTTAAATATTAGAAAACTCATAGGTCTTTACGCGACCTCGTATACGGTGTAATGTTTCGATTCTAACACAATAATTAATTATTTTTGCTTTGATACATAAGATAGCGATGATAACGAATATATAAATACGATATGTTATATGGGGCATTAATATCAGTCTCGCTAGATATGAGCTTAGTTTTAACACAGCAAGCTGCAGCTGGCGAACTATAAATATGTAAACTATTCTCTACGCAATAATAAATATATTTATATTAGCCGAGCATAGCATATCACATGGAGAACATTAGAAAAATAGAAATATTACACCGTGACCCGAGGTTTCCTCCAGCACTCGTCTGAAGGTATTGGACATATTCAATACACAAGTATTTTTCACTCGGAGAATCCAAAATATGATGTTGAACATACATTAGTTGAAGGAAAAGTGAAGAAGGAATAAATAAGAAAATATATGAAGATGTATTCGTAAAATCTATAGGCTCCTAAATCGTATACAAGTCGTTGTGATGAAATTAGGATGATGTTTCGTTAACGAAACCCTTTGGCTACGACGCTTCTGACTGGACTGTCACTTCTGTCTTCGAGGACAGCCTCCGAAAACGGCTCGCGTCTTTATGCTAAACATCGATCTCATAAGCAATGAATATACTATGAGGCTTGCTAATAATCGCGATATGCTGACTTTAACACTAGAAGATATGGTATAATTTATACCATTTTGAAAGAGAGTGCTATCACTTTTTTATGTATATTTCTTATATAATCACAAAATATTGAATTTTATAAATTAGTATAATTGAATTTTATGAATTAGTAAAATTTTATAAATTAACATAATAATTGAATTTTATAAATTAGTAAAACAGAGATAAACACGCAAAGTACGCTCTTATATCTTTTATTATTGATAGCAGATAGAATTTAAATTTTATTAGAAAAAGATAAGATAGCTTTCCAGCTATTTGAAAAATTTGTGCAATGTATCTCTTTAATTTAATAAAATTGGAGCCTTCTAGTGTTAACCAGTAAATGGCGAATGTGTATATCAAGCAGCGATTGTAATTTGCGGAATGGAGTTTTTAATCACTATTGCAAACAATTATTCCACGATTAGGATAGACAAATGTTGTCGGGCACGTACCGCGTATTCGAGAGAGATTGTGTCAGCGGCTTCTCGGCAGAGAACGGAGAGTAAACAACTCGGTAATTAATAATTACCGCGAGGATTAAGGAACATTCTTGTAGCGATAATGCAATCTGGGGAAAACATTTAAAGAAAAAAAACAGTCGAGTTAATACACGAGTACGTATGATTGGGGGAAGAAAGACGGATTTCCGGTTGTGTGTAAGAAAGTATCGATGTAAATTACACTTTTGAAACATCGGGAAAACACGTGGTAGCCCAAGGGTTAAGAGACACCCAGTGTCTCTCTCATTTAAACAGCCGTCGAAGACATAGATGTATGTATATACACGTTTTATGATCACTCATCTATTATAATATCTACTTGCATGTTAATTGGCGAGTATAATATGGCTTTAATATGGCGCAAACGGAGGATCGGTTTTCTTTTTTTCGTGAATGAATCGTGATGCGCCATCACGGCTCTCCTTGCCAACTGATTGTGTGATTACTGAACTGGTTTGACTTATTAAACGAGTAAATAGGGTGCGAGGGACTGAACACTTCGGCCACTTTAATCTCTTTATCGCTCACTTTTTTTCGCTTAATGCGTGGTACGTTTATTATACCACGGGCTGGTAAAGTGAAATCGTGGAACTGGCTGCGAATAATAGTAGTATAACTCTCCTGAAAAATGATAGACATTTGTTTGCTGTAGCAACGATCTTATTATATTACATCTGCATCGAGCACTTTCAATTTCAAGTCGATAGAATCGAGTCTGTCGTAAATTGACATCACTTGTCTTTGGTAAGATTTCAAATAGATACAGAAATCGAAAAGGCGTCTAAAGAGGTGTGTCTGAAAGATATCTGCAACGTTAAAAACGCCTTTTGGATGTCTTTTTCTAATGTATGTGTTATTCAATCTGTAAGAGATAATTGTGTAATGCTTGTGTATAGTGTGTGTAATGCTTCTCAGTGCAAAACAAAAAACAAGTATTTGCTGACTGAGACAGCAGCACGAATAGAATTTCCGTAATCTGTCAAAAAATGTGGAACGTGCTCAAAAAGTTAAGCTGACCCAAAATGTCGATTTCGCCAGCTTGGCACCAGGTGTTCTCTCAATTTCGCAGCTCGGCGAATCTGACGACACGGCGTTGCATCTATGCCAAAATCAGCAAGCAACAACGCCGAGGTGCCAAATATCTTTGTACATCCGCGACGATTTATATTTTCGATCGAGGTGACAAACGAAAAGGATATTCCGACCCGTTTTTGACGTCGCGACTGGCGATCATGTTTATCGCTTAATTAGCGCCCGAATCAACCAAACAATTTTCGAGAAAATTCTTTAAATGACAATTATGCGATGCAATTGTCACAATTATTCTCTTTAATCTCTTTAATTGCATTAATCTCTCATACACTGGAAAAAAATTTATTAACTTGACTAAACTAAATATTATTTTGTTAATTGAACATATAGAAATATTTAAATTAAATATAACATATTAAATCTAACAAAACGTATATTTGATTTAAATACTAATATATGTTCAATTAACAAAATAGTAATTTAGTTGAAAGATTTAGTCAAGTTAACAAATTTTTTTTTCAATGTACGATTACGCATGTCATATTTTAACTTTTGGAAAAAAAAATTTCCGATCGATTCTTTTTCTTCAATCGAGTAAAAAGTTTTCGCCAGTAGAGACATATATCCCTGAATACTTCATGGGGCGTTGATAAGGGTGAAAAATTACCAAAATCCGTACCGAGAGACTGGAACTATTCTATTGGTAAAAAAGTAGACGGCTGTATGATTTCCAAAAGCTCATGTTTCGAAAATGAACGGAAACGAAAAATATTTCTCGTGCGAAAAATATCTTATCTTTCGTAAGATTCAACCTGTATTTAAATAATGTATGTTAAGTGCGTGTTATAAGAAAAGCGCATTATATTCTAGACTACTATATCTCATCATTTTGTCTATTCTTTATAATAGAATATACATATAAAATTTATAAAATGAAAAAAAATTTATAATTTTCAAGGAATTATAAAATTGCAGAATTGGCTCTCTTATTTACATCTTGCAGCATGAAATATTTAAAATAATAGCCATAATTTAGAGTTTTTTTTGCATAACATTCATATGTGATTTCGGCTTTTTAAATCTTCCAATAGTAGTCTAGATTTTTAAATTTGCGATTACGAATATTTAATTAAAAAAATAAAACAATAATATAATCGCAAATGTATCACAATTACTGACTATAGATTTCATTAAGAAATTTATTATTACAAACAGATATTTCAAGATATTGTCTCATCTATCAACTTTTTAATATTCAGTTATTTGCAATTGCAAGATTTAACACGTAATATGTAATATATTAACTATGATGCAAAACAGAAGTTAATATGTCGATATTTCTCTTAATAACATCTATAGTCAGTATTCGTCAGTGACCAATGCCATCGAACGTCACATAAATTTTCGTAATCGCTTGCCGCGCGAATATAAATTTTCACGATTGACATAAAACTGTCATCATCATTGAATATAATTTGTCAAATAAATTACTATTTTTATTTTATTATATCTGTCTAGCAATCCAGAAAATTGTGCGTTGGCATCGATCTCTGTTCGCGCCGTGGAAAAGAAGAATGGGCCGAAAGGCCATGGTTCATGCACATACCGAAGGGCCTGATGGGATGTCGGCTCCACAAGTAATTACGTTTAACTGGACTGAGGTAGCTGTCCCTCAGATAGAACGGTGTGCGGTACTGAGCGTAGCTCGGAATATAGGGCGCGTAACTCGGGTACCACCATGGGTCCCGGGTGAATGCACTGATGGGTGCCATCGGTGACGGTTCCAGGAGATCGAAGAACGGCTTCTTGCGCAGCAGGACAGACGGACGAGGCAATAAGTAGTCGTCGTCCACGAGATTACCTGCGCACGAGACGATTTTAATTCGGATCGATCGAGAACTGGTTCGCGGATGATCGTCGAGAGCTGCTGCGAGGTGAAGGTAGGGGGTGTATATTGTTTATAAATATATACTACGTTATGTAAGGCCGTTTACACGGGCAGCTGTAAATTGGCCTTGAGACATTTCTTGTGTGAGCTAGGACGAAATATTATTAGTATAGCGATTGTTTAGTAGATGCTATTTTTACGAGATGCTGAAGCTGCTATAGAATGAGGTAATTTCTTCATTTACGAGATTTGTTTCGAAGGATGATATTTGAACGCATTATAAATGCAAAATAGTCTTGATAAAAAATGCTATAGTGAAAATTAATAAATGTTATATAGAGCAATTTTAAATTATATATTTTTAACGATGATTTATCTTAATTATTTATTAATTCGATTTGCTTAATCACATCGTATCGCGTGATATTAGAACGCAGTAGTCGATATATCTTTCAAATTTTTTTTATTAGCGAAATGTTGCACTCTTTTAAATAGAATCAGTGTATTATTACTGAAAAACAGTTAAATAGTTACATTTTCAATTCTAACAATAAGTGTAAGCACTGCAAATTAATGAAATTTCACTTAAAAAATTAGTTAGTGGTCGTTTCAATCACAGTAATATTTTAAAATACATCTCATCATATTGTATGTATTGTATGCAGATGGATTTATAGCAATATATTTTGTTAAAAAATATCTGAGTTTGACCAAGAATTTTGTTTATTTTTTATAGATTTATCACATTAAGAATAAAAAAAAATATAATATGTACATAATTCTGAAGTAGTAGTTTCTCAAAAAATAGAAATAAATAAATAGAAAAAGCTTTAAAAACTACTTGAAAATATATATGATTATTATATACTGATTTTTCAGTGAAATCATATTCATACTCAATGAAACATAAAATAGAAACTTTATGTAATGAGTTTCATTAATATTCAATGAAAACATACAAGTATGAATGAAACTCATTACATAAATCTTGTGTCTGTTTTAATAGATGACATTTTCACTGATTCAGTTTAAAAGAGGCAGATACGAACGAAATATGCGTTCTAACACATTATGTATTTTAATATTTTAATATTTATTATTATCAAAATATTTATTATTATCCGTATAAAATACGGATAATTGTTAAAATATGTATCTCGCGCGATTTCGATAATCGATATCTATCGCGAACAGTCGATATAAAGTCGTCTATAAATTTCGATATATATCTCGACATATAATTATTATCAATTTTAATTCGTATTCTTATTTAATTCACTTACGTTACAATAAGAGTAACAGTAATTGTCTTCAAACGCCAACGCATATTATTTACCATTGAAAAAGCAAAAAGTGCAGCGCGGAGTGACAAGGTGTAGCGTCACCGTGAAGTTGGCGCATTTTCGAATTCTCTCTCTGCCGCCCGCCATTCATCGCCACCGCACTAGACGCGAGACGTTGCAGGAACCGAAGCTCAAGAGAACCGAAGCTTCGTTCGATTATACTCTCTCCTTTTTCGCGTTATTTTTACCATAAAAACGTAATAAAGTGCGCGCCGCGTAATTTAAGACCGAAAGTGTGATGAAGAACGTCGCGGAATCGTCGGTATTTCAATGATTGATACGCGTCGTAACTAACCTTGCTTTGGCGGAGAAGTGCGGGAACGCCGCGAACGAGCAACAAGGAAGGCGCGAGAAAGGAAGAAGGAAAGAAAGGCTAGGTAGACTCGTGCGACACAGCAGCATGAGTGAGTAATTAATTATTTGTATTTCATTTGTTATTCGTACGCAAAATTAATCTCGCGCGTTTATATCCAAGATATAAAATATTTCTGAGATTTAATATACTTTTTGCGTACGCAACGCCTTAACAAGATTATATTTTTAATATATTTAACAAATAATGCATAAATAAGCGGTAAGTAGCTTTTATGTTTGAATTTGCATTGGACAATGAATATTGCATATTTGTGCTTTCTACTCACCATGAATGTCGAACAATCGTTTGATACTGAGCGGTGAGCTTAAATGACGAGCCAAAAGCGGTGATTTGCTCGGATAAAGCTTGTCGATGTCCGCCAACCGATTCAGATGGTCGGTCCAAGCTTTCTCAGCGTCGAATGGTTTCGCTGTAATTTTGTTGATTGTAGAAATGAAAGCAGAAAGTTGTCTATTTACAACTTTATTTATTTTTCGACGAACGCGTTGCGAATACTTTTTTTGCAATATATAGATAAATACTCTTCTTAAATATTTTCCTTTTAAATGATTTATTTTAAATAATTATATATATGAAAACACAAAATCTCTGAATAATTTTAGTTTTATATGTATAACTATCAAAGTAATTATTTTATAAAACTTTTAAATTGCTCTTAATTTTTTTATATTTAAATTTATGCATTCGCTACGTTTCGTCCAGAATAGGAAATATAATCCATCGACAATGTCGAAAATGCACGAAACAATTATTTGATTTTCTAGCATACGAGTATTATACATTTGATATATTGATATATTGATACATTGATTCTAAGTGGACACACATAACGAAAAATGTATCTTAGACCTCTCGTTGTTTATAAGAATGACAAGCGCACAAAGGAATAAATGCTTAAATTAATTTTATGAACTTATTAAAATAAGTTAAATTTAATTAGATATTAATAACAATAGCTATAATAATAATTAATAAGAATTAGTGATAATAGTGATAATAACAATAACTATAATAATAATTGGGTAAAACAAAGTTTTTACATATCAAAGCAATTATAATATTCGCTCAATCTAATTGGATTGAGCGAATATATTATAATTGCTTTGATATGTAAAAACTTTGTTTTACCCAATTATTATTATAGTTATTGTTATTATCACTATATTTATAGTTTAATATATACAATAAAATATTTTTTATATACTCTATGTATTATGTAATAGTTCCTTTTTGCGCTCACAACAAAATATATTAAAAATAAAAAGAGCTAGCGATTTAGAAGATATCTTTGAATAAAAACATATACACTATTCTCTCTTTTTTTAAGTTAAAAAAGAAAACCACTAACATTTGCATAACACTTTCCGATATTTGATAAAAAATTTAATATGAAGTCTTACATAATTATTCAGTGACTAATTTGCAATCAATCTTTCTGATGGATAAGTAACTCTTGAGGTTTACATCAGTTTCTAATAACACATTAATTGAATATGTTTTATATGGCCCAAAATTTGTCGAATTGATCTTTGCTTTGCGCTCCATTTTCTCTTTCTTTTAGTATTTTAGCGCACAAGCAGTTTTGTTCTTAATCACTTTCGCAATATTCGCTTTCGTAATAATCTTTATACGAAGCATACAAATATACATACATAGATCATGCACGAAACACAGCATGCGTTATTAATACATTTTATGAAATGAATGAGGGGGGGAGACTTTTTAACAAGCTATACATACACAGAGAGAATTTCTCTTATAGAATTTACCTTGCAAATCATGGTAATTGTGGGACAATATGGTATAGAAAGAATTTTATGTGAATTTCTCTGATTAATATTTATCACAATAAAAAATAAAATATCTATCACAATAAAATATAAAATATGTTTGATTAATTTTACTATACTTTTAGTAAATTTTACTATACTTTTAGTAAAATTAATCAAACATATTTTATATTTTATTGTGATAGATATTATTATTTTTTATTGTGATAGATATTGTGATAAATATTAATCAGAGAAATTCTCAAAAAATTATTTTCATATCTTTCATATTGTTCCACGATTACCATGATTTTCAGGGTGAATTCTAAGAGAAAATTCTCTCTGTGTATATATTATTTACAAATATTATAAATATGTTATTTAATTTATGAGAATTTAGCAAAAATTATGCAAGTTATACTGCGCGCGATTCTTGTTAATTCCGCGTTTAATTAGCGAATGACGGCTCTTTAAAATATAATTAGGGAGGTTCGTCGAAACTTTGACTTGCAGTACATCAACTAGACGAGCTATTTTAAACTCTCGCTTAAAGTTACAACTCGGTTTGTTCATGGCAAGTACGAGAAGTTAAAAAGTGCTATAAAGGGTTCTGTCCCTGTGTTTCATATCCTTGTAAGCCGTGCGCGTTTACTAAATATCAAATATTCTTTTTTATATCATATTATAACAATTATCTAGACAAAAGCTGGCATAAACTGACGTCACACACGAGTTTGTGTGTAAAAAATAAAAGAAAAATCAGCGCTTTCACAAAAAATAGCATGACGTTACGTAAAGTGAAAAAAAGCATACTAACCTGGTAGAAAAAAGCTGCTTCAAAAAATCGGTGACGAAAAAAAGCTGCGACGGTTCGTGTTGTCAAAAAACGGCTTGGTTATCAAAATTTGTAACGAAAAAATTAGAGAGATAGTGATCTGACTACCAGAATGCGGATTTATGTATATGATAGCTATGATTGCTTAGACTACGGCTTATCAAACTATCTTCCTATTAATTGTGTGCTAGGCACTATTATTGAAACTAGTGAAAGCTTGGCTCTCTAGCATGAATTATCAATTTTATAAAGCTAAATCTATTTTATTGTACATGTTTTATACTGTGCGCTATCACTAAATATTAGCTTTATTTTGTTGCATATGCGCGTTATTCAATTCTTAATTTAAATTAAATATTTGTCGATTACTTAATATTTTTGTTTAAAATCTTTCTTCGTCAAAAAGATGACTGTATTTGATCTGCAAATATTTTTTATTTCAAGATTTGCGGCTATTGCAGCTATGATAATTTACTTAAGTTTCGTTATCAATTTGATATTATTATTCACTAACTTTCTACTTTTTATCAGAAGTCGCGCGGTTAATTGATCACACTATTTTAAACATCTTAAGCTTGAATAAATAATTATGTAAAATTTTTCATTAAAAATCGGTACCTACTGAAATCCAATGCGTAATCCGATGTGAACTATATATATAGTAATTGTGGCGATCCTAATATATATATACGTTGCGACGATCCGTGTACGTCCGTATAATCATCATAAATTAGCAGTCGTTAATTATTATGCAGTTCCAGTCGGAAGAATTACATTTACAGGCGGATCGTTTAAAAGCTAGAAACAGGTTTCTAGGAAGGGAAGGGTTCAAATTAACGAAAAAAAGTACATGCCATATCCTGAAAAAGATAGAAATTTCTGGATCTGGTTGTAATTAATTGCACATTAATCTGTCCATTGTTAGTAAATACGCGTGCATGTATTATTGCCGATTAGAGCGTATTACGAAAAGAGAACTTTCGATTTTTCTCGGTATCGCCTTGAATTATTCATATTTATAATTTCACTTCATTTGAGTCATAAAAGAAAATCTGTTGTTTATAATTTACTGTAGAAATATATATAATATACATATATATATTTCTAAAGAATGTTTTTGTGTTTGTGAATTGTATTACAATTGTGTAAATGTATTTTGTGTGTATATATTTACACTATTATTGTTCTACTTGTATGATATATATGTGTACGGCATAAATATATATTTAAATTTTAAAAAAACTGTGTATGAGGAGACAGGCGATATTGTTGTGTCTGAAAAATCGGAAGCACGAATTAGAACGCGCAAGCATCGAGAGAAAATTTCCAGCTTTTTCAAGTTTTGGCGGCCATGTTTTATCTCAATTTATTACTCTTCTTTTAAGATTTTTGAAAAGGAGAAATTTTTTCCGCACAATCCTTTTTCGCCAGCTTTGCTCACATACGTCTGATCCACACATGTCCTATTCCCTTTCAGTAGTACTACCATACGTTCATATCATACATTCTGTGCCAATACATGCAGATCCCTTTTGTTTCCATAATTATTTTCTAATATGCTTGAGCGTACAATCGTTGCCTAAAGTAGAGTGTATGACGATTGAAAAAACCAGTCTTGCTATTGTTCTATCTCATTTTCGAGTCGCTTTTTTATATCTCCCTTTCGGCTCATTGACTTTTCGCAATCAAGCTGTGACCTCCACCTCAGCTGCAAGAGTTAAGGATTTCTAAATAGTACGTGCCCGCATTCTGTCCCTGTGATTGTTACAAATAGAAAAATAGAATACAAAGTACTTAAAAAAAAAGTTATTAAATATTTTCATAATTTCCTTGATCGGTTTTCACAACTGTTGTCTTTATAAAAAAAATATAAGAAGAAATATAATATACTCTTATTTTATATATATTATACTTAAAATAAACTGCTTTTATATAAATAGAATCAGATATATTTTTTCGATCTTATTAATATAATTTATTAATAATTCAGCAAATATTAAATATGTTCAAGATAGTATATAAATTTATTTTTCTAAATTTATTCTGCACATTGTATGAGATATTATTTCATACATTTTATTAGACTGGAAAAGATGAAAAGTATACAATATGAAACATAATTGTGGTCAAAAATTGTTTAACAAAAACTTAAGTTATGATGTATCTCATTAGAATTTGTTTCTATAAATTTTTTTGATATAAAAGCTGATAGCTCTCCCTGTCGCGCACTCAGAAATCGAATTTTCGAGTTCGATTTTCGATCGCAATAGCTGGTGTCAAAATGGTCTTGTAAAGTTTTTCTTTTCACGACGATTCGCGGGTTTTTCTCGATGATTGTTATATCAAAAAGAAGGAAGGATCGTTCTTTGTGTTCTTTTGTTCAGGATTGCGAGATGTATCGTGGGTCTCTGTTTAAAAATTAAAAAAATTAAAAAGCGGGTAACATTTCGTAAGTAATAAGTTACGATGTGTTGTATAGGTGTAAACTGAAACTGATGTGTGTATAACTTTATTATATTGCTATGCGCAAAATCTTCTGTACAAAGTTGTGTTATTCTGTACAATTTTATGATTTTTTATGATTTAAAAGTCCATATTCTTTAAATGTGTGATTCAATGTGTTCACTAATATTTAATTTGCTAATATTAATAATATTTAACTTAAATATTAAATTCTTAATATCCAAATTATATCGTGTAAAAATATAAACACTCAATGATGAAAAAATGTACAAAAATACGATTATAATAATGAGAAAAGTCGCCCATCCTTGAACGTCAATTTCTTTCTCTAGAATATTCCAGATTAATAATTATATTGATCTGTTCGATGTTCAATAATTATATTTAATTATAAATCGTAGAAAAAAAATTGCCGAAAAATCGCGACATCGTATTTTTAAAAAAGCACTACATTAGCGATGCAAAAATATGATATGCGAAACGATCTGTTAGGCGAATCTGTTAAAACGCTAAGCGATCACGTGCTTGTCACACGTAGGGGTTAAGGAACGCCTATGTGTATGTACGGTGTAATAATATATTATAATAAGTGTGGGGATATTCTAAAAGCGGGATTATATTTTTGAGGGGAGATTTTCGTGCATAAGACATTAGTCGATCGTCTTTCGTAAGCAATGACGTCGTGCTCGGGAGGTGAGCGCGATTCGCTCTTTGGTCTCCCATTTTCGGGAGATCTGTTGGCGTCTAAGGTCACTCAAATCGATGATGCGATTCAGTATGAGCCACTTGTTGGGTCTAGCGCCTGGAAATCAGAAATCAGAAACCTCTGCTCAACGGCGTGCGAGATCGCGTATAGTTGAACGAATCGACAATGATACCCCATTTCGATGACTGAAACTTTACTGGACGTATACTGGCGAGCTAGGAAATACTTTCTCTCTAGAGACGAGATCACAGGGCGACACCTCGGGTACGACACGTATGATCCACGTGTGATCCATGAACGACGGAACGACGGTGAACGATGATCCGTGACGCCTCAATTTAACGATAGAGATGATATTCGAATCACAAGTTACTCGTTAAAATTAGATGGTTGATTAGATTAGAAATATGCGAAATGTAGAAATGAAAAAACTATATTATAATAAAAAAATATTTTCCAAGTTTATTTTTGAGCATGATCAATAATCAAAATTCTCTAGAAGAATCTAAAAACGAATTATTTCAATGGTTTTTATTTTTAATGTGAAAGCAGATTATATATTTATGAATTGTGATTTTTGAAATTTATTGAATTATTAAAATGATAATGAAAGGCAGTGTTAATTCAACGTAGGCGAATTTGAGGTTTTGTAATATTTGTCTTAATTATTATCAAATATCGTATTCGTGATATAATTTTGATATATGTAAAGAGGAGAAATACTCCCAAATTAGATTTTTTTTAAATTATTGCAATCCACCCCAGGCTGCTCTAATTATATGATATGACGGATTAGATTTTATATCATAAATGACTATGTTATGTCAACGTCGATCTTGAGTCCGGTCTCGATTAGTCAGTTAGGATCTAAAAACAGGGAAATTTATGACTCTAACTAAGTAAGTGGAACATCGCGAGACAGAAAAGCCTTCAGAGATATTGAAATATATTATACATATATTTATACGTACGTATAGATATGTTCTCATATATATATATAATCATGATATAGTATGTATATAAGTCTAATAACTTATAGATACAAAGAGATGCGTAAAATAATTAGTATTACACATGGTATGTGACTTATGAAGGTATATATAGACATGATTATTTTGATTATTATTATTGTGATTTACAATGAAACTAAACAAACGAACCGATTGACACGTACGTTCAAGAAGTGCATACGCATTTTACACGTCGGGGGGAGCGGCATTTTGTGGTGTAAAATCGGGGCCGAGAACGAGGGTGGATAGGGGATGACAAGTCCCTTCTTTATAGTTATCTCGTTCTATTTGTCTCTTCGGTTAAGTGTGCAGGCAAGGTGAAGGGTAAATATGTATAGGTGTATGGTACCTCTCCGGAAAGGCGTTTCTGGCTTCTGAGAAAGGCCCGGAGGGTCGCGTGCTTGCGCGCGTAAGATGCGACAATGTCTTTCTTTCAAGAATGATGATCGTTCGTTTGTTTCTTACCCTTAGCTTAGAAAGAAGCCGGCCAGAAGCCAAAAGCACCGGGTTGTTATACATCGAAAACTTAATCTAGGAAGGTCCACGAGAACAAGTGTAGTTATCTGTTAACAGGTTTCGATATGATCGTACGGTACGATACGGTTTTGGTAATTTCCGTGATACATTCTGCGCGTTCATGCGTTTCTCTTTTATTCCCGTCTCACCCGGTTCTATTCTCGTCTATTCCGCTCACTCTGTTTTTTTTTTCTTGTCGCGTACTCCTTCTTTCCCATTTTTTCTCGCTTCCTCTCGCACTCTCACACTCTCTCTCGCTCTCGTTCGATATCGAGGTATTATAAGAGTTTTCGTTTCGTTTCGGGCTTTCGATTTCTTTCTCTAAGACGCCGTTCACTCTCTTTTCGATTCTTTCGCTCACAGTTCTTTAGTACGTACCGGGGGTGAAGCGTTCTACGGGTTTGTACTGGTGGGGATACAGCTGCCTCGGCGAATATCCGTAAATCTCACGGTGCACGGGTAGATACCTGAAAAAAGAAAGAAGGAAACGTAATCGTGCTAATATTATATTTCACAGAATAGCGGCTAAAAATATCAGTGCTTAATTTAATTCAATATTTCTAATAGATATTTTTTGAATATTTCTCTAATATTTTTTATTTAAATATTAGAAATTATATGTGTAAAATTAAATATTTTGCTATGACATAATGAATATTATAACTGAAAAATAAGAGTGAAATTTTACTAAGTAGGCCGGCGTAAATTTATATTTAGATCTTCGTTTATTTTGAATCTCTGCCAAGAGAACCGATATGTCAGAGATATGTCAAGAATACATTTATTATGTACAATATGATTGTTTAAAAAATGCGACACAGTACGGTTCTTTTTCTGATATCTTATGATTCTGCTCTATAACTTTATGTATATATATCCTATTTTAAACGCGACTATTCTAATAATGAAAGAAAAAAAAAAATACGCGTACATACCTGTATCCGGGAACATTAATACGGTCGGCTGCGTGAATCGGGCTTTCGTAGATTGATTTTCCAAACGGCCACGAAGTGGAGTGCAGCTCAGGAAAATCCGAGCGGAAAATGCCTCGGGGCCTGTGAGTGTGCTCGGGAGCTTTGATGTCGTCAGTGCCTGTTTTCATTTCATTTTATTAAAAAAAATACCAAGAGACTTTCTCTCTGACGTTATTTCTAAATTGATTAACGTAAACAAAGTACAAAAAAATTTTGTCAAAATATAATAAAATATTTGAAAAAATTTTAACAAGTTGCTAAAAAGTGCATATGCAGTTTAAAATTGTCCGACAAAAATAAAAAAGTATATTCGTGTATTTTTCAAGATTTTTACTTAGAAAAAATCAGAGCTTTGTTTGAAATTAAGTATTCATGATTTATAAACATATACAATAATTTTTCAGACAAAAATATATTTAAAACAAATATATATTAGCTCACCAATGCGGAAATATTTAGATAGTTCGTTTCATGCGGATCGTTTTGTACAATTAACATAAATGCAGGACGTACAGAAATTCAAAGATGATATTACGCAGACAATGTGCGTGTCTCACCTTTCAGGGCTCGTACATAACTCTGCCAAAATTTCGCTTTCCTTGTGATGGGCTCGTTACGCCCGATCATATCGAGATTGCTTCTGAATCGCGCGTCCATTTTGCCACTCTACTGAACTGCTAACCACACTCGTTCGCTGTAGCAAGGAAGAAAAAAAGAAATAAACAGATAGTTAAATAAGCATATCATCTTTTTTCTCCATCTAAATTCATAAATCGTGAGAGAATGTAACAGAAACAAATTTATCGAGTTTCTAATCATTTGACGTTTTGTAGAAAATGCTCTTCCTCTCATGAAAGATTGCCGTACACGTGGAAGAAGATTGACAGAAAATAATGTTAAAAAACATATAATTTATCTTAGAATTATCACGCTTTTTATATTGTAGATTCTTTTAGCAGTATTTAATATTTAAAATATTTAATATTAAAAAAATTGGTTTAATATTTCAAATAGATTTAATTAAATTTTTGTTGAAAAATTATAACTTAAAAAACTTAAAGATAAAATTTAAAATAGAACATGTAAATATATTTTTTGTTTAACATTTTATAACGCTATAATTTTCTACAATCTTTTATGTATGTGTACGGCACTTTTAATTAGTAATTTACATGTTAAGGGAATAGAAAATACCATTAGACACAGGACACAGAAGAATATTAGAAAATGAAAAAAACTAAGTTACAAAAGAAAGTTCTGTGTTAAAAGAGCTTTGACTCTTTCACTTTTTCGACTAGAAGAGAAATAATATATATAATTTCTCTGCAAATGCAATTGAATGCAGAACTTTTACGAGAAAATCTCGTAATAAGCGCTACATAAAATTTCAGTAGTTTGAGGTGATTGCATAAGCCACCTTAAATTTAACGATTTACGTAGGTGCGGCTGTGCTTTTTTAACCTTGCTGCGATAAACTATGCGCCATTTCTGCAATCCATTATCATGAGGCAGTCATTTTCTTTATTTATGCACGATACGAACCAATCCTGATGAATGAAATCGGAATGAAATCGGAAATCTAATTTAATAATTTGTTGATTCCATAGAAATCACCATTCTTCGTATTTTTTTGCAAATAATTACACACGATTTGCTAAATATTAAAAATAAAATAAAAATAAAAGCGCGTAATATAGAATATTATATACGTAATCATTAAAAGATCCTTAATGATATTAAATGAAGATATAAAATAAATTAAAGATACAGTGAAAACTTAGATCTAAATATCTTGGTTTTTTATATGAGATATTCTAAGATTTTTTTTAAATTACTGTAATGTGTGCTCTTATTTTTAAATCAGATTGACGCTATTAAAGTCAGATGTTATAATTCGAAAATTATTGTCACATAACGGTGTCCCGTTTACGATCGCGTGCAAAAGCAGAATTGGTTCGTGTAGCGTCCCTTACATCGGCCAATCGTAGTCTGTAGCGCAAAATGGGAACGACGTTTTTCTTTTTGTTGACGCAACGGATGCCGCTAATTTTAGCGTCACGCATACTTCATAGTCGCCCTGGATCGCCCGAGCGTTTTCGTAGATATTCCCGTTTCATTCTCGACGAGAAGACTGAAGGTCGTGAAAATGAAGTGAAAATGAGATTGCTTCGCGTTGGTCTTATTTAAAAAAAAATATATTTGAATATTAAATGTATATATACGATATGGCACATTATATTTAATGCAAACATCTTAAGTTTGCGTTGATTTTTTTTTTATGATACATTATTACAAAATATAATATTAAAATTACAAAATCCTATTTTACATTTGACGTTATTTTCAGAATCTATGCTTATTGCAAACAAGAAGCAATCTCATTTTAAATAATGCTTTTCGAAGCAATAATAATCCAAGCAGAATAATTTTTCTAAGCATAGAAATATTAAAGTTATAATAGTTAGATTGAAATTAGCTTTTTCAAATTCTTTAGAAAAAGCAAGAAATTTGAAGTTGTTAACTAAATTCTGACTCGATTTTCAAACTTTAGAAACGAGAGGAAAAATAGCTAGAAAAATAACCCCCCTAAAGTTTTTTGTAATTTGTTCTCCAGTCTACACACAAAATTCTCGAGCGGACGAAAAGGAAGGCGTCGCGACGCGTCGTGACGCAAGAGTCCCGGATTCGCGGTCGTTATATTTAGACTGCCCGGGCCCCGGTCCGTTTTTAGTTGGTAACAGGTGGAAATGTCGAGAAAGAGAGAGAGAGGAGCCCTGTGCTCAGAGACAGCCGAGTCTTCGTGTGTGACTTTGACCGATTTTCGCGAATCCCCATTGGAGATTCATGGTACCTTCGACGATAATGACCTTCTAAACCCTGTACTATGGCGATTTTAGCACCGAATCTTTAGGCCGATGCATATAACTCAAATTTATGCTTTTATGATCTCATTGTCTCAATTGTGGAATCTCACGTTTTTTTGTTGATTAAGAGAGTTGCATGTATCATAAACGTATGTATTGTATATATTTAAAAATTAATTTTTTTTATTTTGAACCTCTGAAAAATTATATTGTATATAAAAAAATTTCGATAGAAAAGTTCATAAATGATTTAATAATATTCCATTGATTTGAAATTTCGAGATATATTGATAACATGATTCACTATATACATATATAAAAAATTAATTGGAGAACCGCACGTGTTCGGAATCTTGATTCGTCGGAACTATTTCCACTAGATCGCATCACGATTCTGCGAGTATATTCGTCCGAGAATATCTTGACCTTAAAATTCACGTGAAAATGGGTTGAGTCGCGAGTGAATCTTGACATATTAACCAATTTGCGCGGATTTCTATGGGACATTATGTTGACGTACAGATTAAAAGAGATTTATCGAATTATATTATCTCTGCGAAAACAATATGCTACATATGTAATGACAAGTAAATAAAATATATAATGCGAGTAAAAAAATTGTGCGATTGAGGAGAGAATTGGAGCGAAGAATCGCATTTTTGTCGCGTGCGTAATACAGTTTGGGCCGACGTTATACAGGAGCGCCGGAAGAAAGATGAAGGGGAAGGATGTGGGCGCGCATGGTAGAAGGGGTGGGTTACATCCCCATCCGGACGCGCGTGGTAATCTAGATGGCTTCTAAAAATATATATGGCACGGTCAAGCAAATGATCTGGGACATGAGTCCAAAAACTGAAATACATACATTCTGCCGCCTGCACAGCTGATATTTCGCGATGACTCGAAAGTTGGATTAATCGTTGAAATATTTTAATTGAAAGGCTAGCGCTCTTTATGATACTCTTATAAATGAAAGAAAATTGATTTTTAATCGCATAACTTTAACACTAATATCTAATATTATAACACACGAAGCTTTCACTTAAAAAAATAAAAAAATCAAACCCATCAGGAATATTAAAATATTATAAACGTTATTATGTGAAAATAAAGTTTAGATATTTTTTTCTTATTATCGTATTTTTCTTTTATTGTACGGGAGACGGAAATTCGTTTACAGACATATACGTCATTGCGTTACACGCGCTATGAAAGACACGTAACGCGAGGAATTAAATAATCAGAAGATTTGGCACTCCCTCGCTAACACGTGCGGAGCTTTAATGTACCCTTGCAATGTGCGTTGCAACGGGATTACGGGTTTACGACTGCTACGGCACTTCCACCTGTCGTCCTAGCATTCTTGGCTGAAAATCGCGCAGCACCCGCGCCACGCGACCTCGTAAGACAGCCAAGCTTGACATAATACAGCCGGATTAAATGACGTTACATTACATATTCATTGTCAAAATTCACATTAGTTCAAGAATAAGCCTACAAAGGCATTGATAATTTGAGAAACTATCGTTATAAAAATAATGACTCTGATTACAAGCATTTTACGTAATGAAGCGTCGTAATGATTATTTTGAATGAAAGCGTACGCTTGTGTACATTGGTAGAGCCACTGACAGTGTTAGAAAGGGATGTTGAAGACTCGGATCAAGCGATCGAACGCGAGATTCCTTAAAGCACACACTTCTTTAGATTCCAGGCATCGCGTGGCTCGTCCGCTAAAAGCTCGGGGATTTGCGTGGAACCGCGCGAAGGAAAACTTTCGCGATATTAATGTCGAAAAACTTGATCGCCACCGAGGAGACCCGGCACGTTAACCCCGCGATGAAACGCGAGAAGCGCGCGGGAAAGTAGTAAACGTCCGCTCGAGTCAGACGGCGCCGTTTAAAACAGGGACACCGTGAATTGCGTTTATCGCACGTTTCATTACTCTGGCCTTCGGTCCCATGCACTGTTTACGCTTGTTTCTTTCGAGAATAGCGATTAGGATTTAAACACGCGAGGTGATTTCTAGTCAAAAGCCCTTTTATTCCATTACATCATTTTACATAGCATCGGAATTAATAAATATTATCCACGATTTTTTATCATATCATGTATATTCGAGAATTTTAATAAAAAAAAATGTATAAAGACTATGATTACATTCCTTATATTTTAATTATAAATTTAATAAGTGAAAAAACAGATAGTAGATTTTTTATACTTTTTTAATATATTATACTTTTACAAATAAGATAATAAGATAGAGTTCACAAGTAAAAATCGATTTATATTATTAAATTTTTAAAGAAATTACAATATATAAATTATATATTTATAATAAAATAATATAATTCTTCGCAGAATCGAAATTATTTTATCGTGGCAGAAAGTTTATTTTTATTTTAAACAAAGACTAAGGTCGCGTTTTGTCAGGATATTTAAATAAATTTAGAGACCATTGGTCCCACTTGTTGTGACAGGTTTAGATTTAGGATTGGATATGATTGTTTACGATAACGTTAAATTTGATCTCGAGGCGGACAGAAAGTAGTGTCCCAATTTGGTCGGACTTGTCGTTTAACTCGCCGAGACGTTGGCTAGCATTTGCGATGACGTATTCCATAATATTAGCAAGCCCATCAATCTGGAACGCATTTAGTTGCGAGAGTTAGATTTCGTAAAATCCTCCAGTCAGATTTTCCAGTCAAAACAATAGGCATTGCACAAGATCAAACGCAAACATGTGCATGACGATGCACAAATAATATTGGATTAATAATAGACAAGTAATAAATTAGAAATTAATGTCTTTTCCCGAATATATTGCAAATTAATTATTTATTAAATCGACTTTTTTTTATCGGTGATGATTATAAGAGTATTTAATATTTGGTTTAAAATTTATTTAAAAAATTGAAATATTTGTTCTCGATCTATAAATGAGTTTATTTTAATGAATTACATTTATTTAAAACAATATCAAGATTGCCCAAACTCTTCTAGCGATACAAACAAAAAAAAACATGACAAAATAGAATTTTAATCGCGACAATTCTTTTTAATAGGTATTAAAAATTTTCTTTTTAAATTATATAGATATATAATATAAAAATATATATATATATATATATAAATGTATTAATCAGTAGAAAGAGAACGGTTGTAACAGACACGTCGGTCTTGGCGGATCGCGCAGATCCGGCTATTCTCGGTCGACGGTATAAATACGCGATCGCGCGCGCGTGCGCTTTACGTAAGCTTTAAACAAAAATCTCTGCCAATTATTATAAACAATTTGCCATTCCGTGAACGATTGGCATAAGCTCGACAATCGTCAGACACGGTGCGCTCAAATGCAGCGCGAGCCTCAAATTGGTATTGCAATAAAAAGGAAACCGAGAGACGGCATACGCGTGCCGGCCATTGCCAAGTCGCTTCCACAAAATTAGAATGCACCGGAGGCGTGATTACGACGATAGGAAGAGCGAGGTCGATAAATTTCCGACGTTAACAAGAACCGCTTTATAGACGTCGTATTCGTTTTGCGATGCAAGAGATCTTAACCCTCTTAAGAGAGCTCCAAATAGTTTTGCAGCAGATTACATTATTTATTAGAGCGATATTCATAAATTCTTGAAGATCCTCGCTTCTCAATAATTTTTTTCAAAAAATTATCCATGTTTATTGCTTGTAATTGACACCTTTTATTGGACCCTTTTCACTAGATCATTATCGAGCATTTGTGTTAAGGATACTAAGTATTTTTTTATTGTTATTAATAAAGATTTATTCATTTTGAAATTTTAATTATTAAAATCCCAAGAGTTTTGAAGAAATATAATTATTCAATTCAATCAATAATATTGTTAAATATGCGTTAGAATATTCAATTATTGCGTGCATTCGTAATTGTATAAAGTCTTTTAAAAAATATCAGTACTAAAAAATTAAACAATATATGTTTGAAAAAATATAGATATAAAAAAATAAATATATAAAATTAAAATAAAGTTTTTCTCTAATAAAGAGGAATAATCTATTGAATAATTGAATAATCTTTTACATTGAAATCACAGAGAGTAACTTTATTTAGAATGTAAAAAAGTTTGACAAAAAAATCAGCAAAGCGAACATTTAAATGACATAGACATTACGCAATGACAAATTCGCGTTATTTATTCTCTCTTACTGAAAGACGCCTTCTTTTATATATGAGATTGTACTCAATTTTAAACATACAGCTGTCAGAGGGAAATGTCATTGTTTTAAACGACAACGAATAGCAATTCGGTCACGCAAAGCAAAGATACCGTGTTAGACGTGAAAGGGGTCGCAATTACTAACGGCACAAATAAAATTGACATAGATTAAAATGACATTAAACATTTATTGATCGATGAAATAAGACTAATATTTTGAATTTTAAGATTATAACTTGTAATCATTATCAATATATAATTTACTGTTTATTATCTCTTGCATCAAACTGTGACAGATCTGACATAATTACAGAATTAATACTCCACAATTTTTTTACGTTGTTTATCATATATCAAATATAAGAAGTTTCAGCATCAATATAATTACAAACACTAGGAGTACTAATTGAAAAAATTATCGATCGATCTTCATCGATCCGCAAGTATATGTTAGTGACATTAATTACACACGTCCTTTTACATACACATACACACGCACACAACAGAATGAAATAAGAGACAAAGAGTATCATTAAGTCATTAGTTAACGTGTGGTTAACACGCGTTCTCGCGTGGATGGTTAGTGGAAGAGCGATTTCCTACTAAATGAATGTGTCGCAGCAGAGGAGGACCACGTCCGACTAGGCGTTTATTTCTTCACTGCCGCACAGTAGATCGAGGACACCCTCGTTTTAAGGCGCGTCGGAAAATCGCGACGATTTTTCCCTCGGGAGATCCCCTCGTTTCCTCCCTTCGATGCACTCGCGATGGCGCTCACGTCGCTACCCTTTCGCTACCCCGTATTTTCATCCCTTACGTTTGCAGCTAAAACTTCTCCCCGCGGTTCTTTTCTTCTCTTTCTCTTTCTCTCGAAAAAAGAGAGATCTTGCGATTTTTGATCGATCGACTTTCGATCGGAAAGAAAGAGAGAGAGAGAGAGAGAGAGGGAGAGAAAAAGAAAAAGAGAGATGCAGGTCTTTACCTAAGTATTTCGGGCGACCGTTTGGTTCGGGGATTGGACCTTAGACTGGACGGCTGCCGCCAAAAATGTAGACTAGTATACCACGGTGCTATACACGGTGGCGCCGATCTGGCGACGGGTTTCGACGATAAGCCACGCGACATTTATGGCACAACCCCCGCCAACGAGATGCGATTGGTGAAAACGGAGCCCCTCGTCATAAGACGAGGGAAGAGAGCAGAGTGCGCGTGGCAGCTTTCACCTTGGAGCTGCAGCTCGATCGTGACTGCACTCGTGACTGCGCACTTGCTATGCGGAATTTACGACACGGTATAATGCACAAACGATGGGCTTTGGATATATACCTCGATATTTGAAAATCGAGATCGCATGAACGAATACGATTCCTGAGTACGATGCGCAGAAACGTGTTACGTAACGTTAATGTAAATCGCGTCTTCTTGACGCGAACACTTGAGAGAGAATAGCCTCTCGTACGGATTTATGAGATTTATATTTTTGAACTATTACGCGCGCGTGTGTATGCTCTCTTTTACTCTTATCTAAAAAAAATATTGTTTTTACAGATAAAATATAGAAAGCCCTGCTTTCCGTCAATACATATTATAGGACAGTTATTTTATAATTTTAGATATTTTATCTCAAATAATCTCTAATAGTGTGTAAATATACACTTTAAAGATCAAATACACATATTTGTACTTTTGCTTATTTTTGATATAACAGATATCGATCGACAATAGAATTTTTTCTCCTCTTTATTGCTCATTCAACTCAACTTGCTTCATCAGTTTTGATATTCATCGCCCGCGCGTATTTTATCCGTGATATAAATCAATGCTTATTTCTGTTCCGCTAAGCAATGAGTCAGTCTATAATGCGAGAGAAGAGTTACAGCACCGTAATGCAGATGCATCGTTATACTATGCACGTGTTCTATTTATGAACGTATTGCGTGAAATACACAAAAGAGCGGGGGCGTCGTTTCTTAATTTCCGTAGTGGCGAAGCCGCGATCGTAAATCAACCCCTAATGCACTTTAAATTATATTTTTCCGCGAAATAACGAGAACTGTCGATACTCGCCAGAGTCGTGAAAGTCAGTGCCATCGATTTACGAAAGTGAATCACGCACTGCATTGCCCGCAATTCACGCTAACTCTAAATATACGCGGTCATATATCTTTTCTTGTTTTTCCTTTTTTTTAAATATATACGCGTGATTCAACGCGAGACGCGCGCGTGGATACGATTCTAAAAAAGGTGTTGGCTTGCTCAATCCCGTTCTCGTGACGCAAAACGTTTACGTTTCCCTGTCAATGAGCGCCCTTGATATATTTTTGCTCCCCTTGAACCTTGAAGCCTACGAGAGACAGAGAGAGAAAGAGAGAGAAAGAGAAAGAGTTTCGTAATACTATATAGTTTATATAGTATAGTAATACTACATGTTTTATTAAAAATAAATTTTAACTTTTGACCGGATGTTAACATATGTAATAATTGTGATTTGCGTACGACGAATGACGTAAGCACTAAACATCATGCGGTACCTGGCTGGTGACGAAAGATAATGTTAGGCCAAATTGACATTGGCAGTAGGTACGTGACGTGTAGATCTTTGAGTGAAGGCTACTCTCTTGTCAGGTATAATATCGCAAAACTTAACATAATTTATTATTTATGAATATCTTGAAAGCTGTCGATTTTAGAAAAGTAATTTTAATAAGTAAATATAAAAAATACATAAAATGACGGTATTTACACATAAATTTAGAGGTTATTAGTGCGAATTCAGGAAATCTTATTCTTTCATGAAGATAAAAACAATTTTTACAAATAAATCAGAAACACATTTAATTCAATTCTATTTTACATTGTAAAACTGTATTAAAAAAATTACATGCATAACTAATGAAAATTAATGATAGTTAAGACACATGTGAACAAAATCAGTTGTATTTGTCGGTCACTGAGGATTTATCGGGCCTTCAAGCTGAGAAAGTGAATAATTGATTCCCACTCGACTCGGCGTAAATATCTGTGTTTACAACGGAGCCACATGACGTCAATTGATCTTTAAAACCTACGTCATTCAAAGAAAATACCTCCGTCGAACACGTGTAAAAATTCAAAGAAGACAATATTAAAAATCATAAAGCTTGATCTTTCCAAACATATAAACTATATAAATAATATAAATATACATTTGCGTGACATATGTGTATAAACTTTTCGAGTCATTACGAAATACGTATATACAAATAAAGAAAATTGCTTATTATGCCAACAAACTCTGATAATCGAAATAAAAACAAGGTATACATTATGTTGATTTATTTCTTAAAATTGATATTTTACGATAACTATATTAAAGCGAGCACTGATACAGAAATTAAAATAAGAACATGTTATTATCAGTAAAAATGTGCATAAATAACATAAAGATTATAAAATAAAATTAAAAAATAAAATTATAGAATAAATTAAAACTTATTGCAGGAAAACATATTTATTTTAACGTAGCACACATTATGATAAAAATATTAAAGAGAAACGTGTACGCGCTTATTGTATTTATATACACTATTCTTGATCCGACTTCAGCTATGCAACCGTGACATTCCAGAAGTGCAATCGCACTTCCTTGTGCTTTAATTTTAAGTTTTAATTTATTCTCTAATTTTATTCTTTAATTTTATTTTCTAATCTTTATGTTATTTATGCATATTTTTACTGACAATAACATGTTCTTATTTTAATTTCTGTATCAGTGCTCGCTTTAATATAGTTATCGTAGAATATAAATTTTAAGAAATAAATCAACATAATATATTTTGTTTTTACTTCGATTATCAAAGAAAGGCTTAAGGGAATTTGTTCGCGAATGTACTAACAAGGACGGAAGAAAGGTGATCTTTACGTTTTTGGCACCTCGTCGGTCATTCGCGTGTGGCCTCCTAGCACACATGTACCGGGTGCGCTAAATGCAGCGCTATTTTCGTTACCGTGTTCATGTCGGCCCGGCGATACGCAGGGCACCGACGGACGAGGAGGAGAACCGTATTTATTTTCAATTCGGCCACGGCCAGAGCGATGAGCGCGATGCCGGCACCCAGGATGCGATTTTCACGGTGACACATGTGTCGGCTATGCGTTGCTCCGAGTTGCTTGGATGCACCCAGAGGTTAAGACCCGTTCGATTGATGCACGCAGGTGGTTATCCCCAGAAATATTCACGACGAGACGCAATCGTCGAGCGCGTCAGACAGTTAATTAATTGTTCATTAATTAATTATTTTTTCTTTTTCTTTTGAATGTCGAATGCGACTCTATTACGCAAGACATTTTTAAATTCTCGGATGATATTTAGAGACAGATTCTTAGGTGAATTTAAAGCGAATATTTTTCGATATTTTTATCTTTCTCTCTCTCTACATTAAAGTTACGTCGATTTTATTTATTTTAAACAGAAATATGCAAGTTACAGAATATAGATTATTACATTTAATAATAATTAATATAATATCCGTATTGGATAATATTGAAATGCGGAATAAGCGACTATGTTTTGCGCGTATCTTCTCTATTTACGTCGGGCAGTTATCACGTTTAGATAGTCAAAAGCATTATTACACTGAAAGCTCAATTACGACTGCATCGTACAGTAGTTTCGAAAAGCTCGTTTCGTCAAGAGCTAAAATTAGAATTCCACTTGCATTTATTTTCTGATTCGACGATGATGGTTTGGCGCAATTTTCTCGAGCATATTGCGCGCAGGAATGTGCTCAAAAATGTGCAACATCTGGTTTCGTTGTACTCCAAGCAATTATTAGGCGTGTAAAATTTTTGTGAGAGGCCGTTTACTCGACTTTTTCCGTTTTTACGGTAGATTTAATCTTCGTCGCGTGACTGCAGGAAATCTCGTTGAAACAGCGAGCGGAAAAACGAAGCGAGCGAGACGACTTGAAAAGAGAGAGACCTTAAAATCAGATGTACGATAATTTAAAAAGCAATACGAGGCAAGACTTTTTTTAGTCCTGGAAGTCAGAAAATTTAAAATATGTGAATGTTAATTATTTTTCTAAAATTCTAAATTTATTTAAATATTTATTCACTATTTAAATACGATTAATATAACAATTTATACGCATATGTCATAAAGAATAAATTTAATATTGCAAAATATATTTCAACCATTAAAACGCGTAACTATAGACTTTACATACATTATTTTTATCTGTTATTCTGATAAAAACGCAACGCGTTATAAAAATTATTATGATGTTCGACATAATTAATGACTGGAGACTTTCATATTTTCTTATCTATAATAAAAAAAAAGATTAAATGCTGTTTGACTCGCGTGTTCAACATCTCCTCGGCCTCTTTCACATGTAAATAATAGCCGGCACACATATTAAGGTTACAACTTACAATCCCAACGCTTGACCTAATTCCCAGCTATTCGTTTCAGTCCCGCTTCAAATTTAGATATCCATGTTTCACAGCACCCACATTTCGCTTTATTGTGTATGGGGGTGATGTGAAATAAAATATTCTCCTTGTGTAATTATTGATGCAGAAAAAAACTGCGTTATCTTTAGAAATGTCATTGTTAAAAGATTTCCATTCTTTTTATAATTTTATATTTTAAAACTGTTCTGAAATTTTAAAAATATATAATGGAAATAATACATATATTATTAATAAATATATAAATGTTATTAATAAATTATCTCTTTCTCTTTTTAGAAATTTTATTATAAAATAAATTACAGAATATCTTAGCAGAGATTCCCTAATCGAGGCAAAAGCGTCACGCTTGTAGTGAATGAGACGCATAGTTAAAATTATAACCATGACGAACAACTCGTAGAATTGCGGAATCTCTCTCTTGCAATAATAAAACAAACGTATGTGCGCAATACGCGGTGATCGTCGATTTCTAAATCCGTACTATTACGAAGACATTCGCAATGTAAGCAAAACTACGTATCCGTGCAATGATCGTATTAGAAATATTGGAAGAAAGGATTATGTGGAAACGCAAGGCTAGATAGATATCGATATATCTCCTTATATATTTGTACGAAGACGATCATCGCGAAATTTAGACGCGAGGTGAATAGGATTTTAATGCATGCAACGCGTCATCGCACTTTTGTCGGAAGGAGGAGACGAAAAGACCGGAAGAAGGATTTAGACGAGTAGAGAGAGAGAGGGATTTCTCGATGTTTGTTTCTTGGTCTCGGCCGGATACACTGGATGTTGAAATGCACGAAAATCAATATAAGGCGCGCAAGTCGGAGGACGGACGCTGATCCCCGGGCTAAATTGAAACTTATGAGTTTTCCAGTCCGACGGGAGGGCACCCTCTCTCGGGGTGCTTCCTCTTACGCTCGCGCGTCCGCCATTCTTCTTCGCCTTTAAGGAGACCTCGTCTCCTTGGTAACTGATACGCCTTATTAGCTGCTCTCCTCACCTTACGAGGCTCACGAGGATCATGCGCTCACCGGTCCTGAATTCCTCTCTTGCGCAGTAACCTACCTCTCGTCCTGCGTCTCCTTCCGTGCCCTTCTTCAGGAACGAAACGCCCTGTCCTTTCCGCGCGATTCGCTCTTATCCTTGCTACGACAGTGATATGAAAAGCTTATTGTTAGTGAAAGATAGCCACTGGAAAGTTTATTATATTAGTCAATATACAATGTCTTATAATTGGCAATACAACTAAGAGAAAAAGGACATAAAAAATAAATTGAAAATGTAATTAACATTTTTTTCGTACGTGGCTTGAATGATTTTTAATGATCTTGTGTTGTACATTTTTGACTTTATTTCACGTGACAGTATCTAATTAAAATATGTATAAAAGGATACATTTTCTCTTTTGAAAAAATAAAAAATTCATATATTCTCTTTATACATAACTTCTGCAATTTTAATTATTTTAAATTGTTTTATTAAATGAATTGTACTACTATATTTATATATTAATAATCGCTATCGATATAAATTTATATATTAATGATCGCTACCGATATGTGATACCTACAAGATTATTACAGATTATTTAAGCTTAAAAAAACATAAATTATTTTCAACGTTTCAAAGACAGTTCCCTTGAAAATTTATTAAATAATATTTCTTCGACTTTTAAAAACGACAATTTATAAAATGTGTATTTTGAATGATTGCAAATTATCCCATATCACGCTCAATACCATCGAGCGATTAATTGTCGTTTGTTGATACATCTCAGCATGAGATTCGCCAACGGATCTATCGCATCGCCCATTGAAAGATATTTAGGCGATTTGGGTGGGCTACCGTTGAACCATCAAATTCATTCATGAGAATTCCGTGGCCACAGGCCATTCTGCGACTATATCCCATGACCACATGGGCCAACAACAATGCCGCGCGGGGTCGGCACAATGCACAGAAAATACAAATATTTTGGACAGGCGCGATTTCACGCGGCAACGCCTCCCTTTGCGCTGCCACCGCATACGCAGACGAGAGACGCAAAGGATAGTCTCGCAGTCATCGTCTTCCTCTCGAATACGTGTAAACGACAGCTGAGAAAGCATGTATCTTCGAACTTGTCGTTTTTCTTGCGGATCGTACGATATTATCGTGGAATTACGAGACTCTCATTCTTGAGAAACTCTTTTCATATCTATTCGATCATGCCATGTTTCTAAACTTGAAAGTATAAGATGTCTGTATTGTATCTCGAGCGAAAGGAAAAATCGATTCTTTAGGATATATAAAAATATTATCTATATAAAATATTCTCTGATATTTTAGATTCAAGTATATATCTAAAATTATTCCTTTAAAAATTATTTAAAAAAAATTTTTTTGTGCTTTCTTTATCATTTATATATAATATTTTTTATTCAACTTTATCTTTCGCGAGGCGAACGTTCGCTAACCACGAACCGCTTACCGAGTTTATTTCATAAACCATCCGTTGCTTCGTGCGATTTTCGAGCCACCTGGTGCGGTCTCGAGCCCCATAAAACAGAATTTGTCAGCAGTTCCCTCGTCGTTACTCTCTGCGGAGTGCATCCTGACTTCGGAGGTGACAGAGATTTTCGAAATTTCACGCCCATTACCATTGTCAATGGGCAGATGCCGCGTAACAAAAGGGCGCGAGTCTTTTCCACGCGTATTTCTAGGTTGCTCTTAATACGGACGAAAGTGGCTTTTGAAAAATACTATTTATTATTCTTTGTCAGAGCTTCAGAGAGTTTTATTTTTACCAAAGCTTATATTATCTGATTTAATGTTTCTAAATCTGACAATTATATTTCCGAGATTGAAATTATTTAATAAAATTTATTTTAGTAGACGATTTCAGAATTTTGTTATAAATATAGAATTTTGTTGTGAATTATATAGATCGTCCAAAGTAAGCTTTAACATTTTTTATTCTTCAACATATTTCACATTTAATTTTTTATTCTTGTTAGAAAAAAAGAAATTAATATTATAGTAAGAGAAAAAAAATAATTCGTGAATACAAAAGATTCACATTTCCAAGGATGCGAATAAAATTACAAGGATATATGTGGAAAGAGAGTAGGCCTACCCACGTTATGACAGCGGTCAATTTTAAACCTCTCCTCGTCGTTGGATGCCATCTTCGTGTCCTTAAACGGCAGGCACATTCGCCGTTTTTATCACGCGCTTGATTAAATCTCATCAATCTTTATTAGACGACGAGGCTTCATATCGACAGCGGTGATTTCACGATGACGTTAGCCGGGACCCCCGTGGAAAACTCCGTCGGGGGGTGCCATGAATACGTTTATGGTGGCCGGAGGGTGAACCCTCCTGCGCTCGAAAACTCTCTTTCTCGCTAAGACAATATCCGCCTTTATCCCGTGCTCGCTACAGTGTACATGTCTCTCGGGGATTATCCTGTCGACTGTCGCCGTTCACAATTATTTGACGACTACATTAGGTCGGTTTGCCGCGGTGTAATTGACGGCTGACTTGAACCGCGTTGACTCGATCCTATTTACATTTTAATATCGAGGGAACGTGTGCCGCGTCGATAGAAAATTTAAGATTATTGAAGCAACATAATGGAGATATGATGCTATTACAACTAGGATCTTGTACAGCTTCTGTAGTTATTAAACGAAACTAAGTATTTATGAAGGTTAATTTTAAAAAAGTGTATGTTTCATCTTTTAAAACAAATGTGTACAAATGTTTAAAGAAATTTTTAAAATCAATTTTTATCCTTTTTGCTTTTTGTTAGTTTTTGAAAATAATCAGGGAAATCGGATATAAATAAAATTGCTGTAGCTCACTAATGGATGTTTCATTTATCGAAGAGCCTTATTGCTTATAATGAGCTTTACGACGAAACCAAGGCGCGTAAAACAGTCGTATAAAGATCCTTGTTACAGCAACACACTGTAATGATCCTTCGCACCGCCGCGTTACGTCTTATCCAGCTTTATTGAATGTTCTTGTAAATAGGGTCTAAGTGTTGGCGATATATCTGGTTTAATGCCGCCGTGCCCCTTTCCAATCTTCCATCTCTCTATGACCTTTCGTTTCCTCGTGTATCCACATTATCTTAAACGATCTCGCACGCAGTCACGTAATAAACGAAAAAATGCATAAAACGATGCAACTGCGAAATGTAGAACGCGGGCAATGCTTTATCTCATAATAATCTCGTTGTTAATATTAATAAAATTGCGAACAAAAATTATTAGCGCATATATTTTTATCTTTAAATATCGAAATACACATAACACTTTTCTTTACACTGACAAAGTTAAAAATGAAAGAAAGAGAAAGAGATGAATGTTGGATAATTGAAATTCGTTTGAAATATGAATCGATGCAAGATTTTTAGTTTAAGCCTTTAGAGCAAAATTATCTTGGGAAAAAAAGAGATCATTGTCTTTTGCAAAATATATACTTTCTTAAAATATTATTTCGATATGATGTAACAAAGTTCATTTATTTCGAAATTATTCAAGTACCGCTGTTACTAATAATGAAACTTTAGACGATGAAACTTTCCTATATAAGAATCATTAAAGAGTATCTAACTAAGAGATACTAGTTAGATACTCTAAAGAGTTTACTACTACTCTTTAGAGTATCTAACTAGTATCTTCTTTTTTCACCTGCAGTATGATCGTTTACTGCACGCACTTGGTGCGTGTATCATCGACCAAACTTCACGTGATAAACCACCTCTGGGTTGCCAATGAGAAATCAATCCTTGTTTTCTAAGCATGTCTACTTTTGTCGGCGACCCGTTGGTCGACCATAAGCTTTTCATATGTTAATAACGATCGTCAGACATCAGACCGCCGAATCTAATATCGACTAACGTAATCCAGGCTTAAGGCTTACAAACCCCCGTGTACATACATATAATACATACGAGTACATATATATATATTTCCCTTTTCTCTCTCTTTGCTCCTCCCTCTCTCTTTCTCGTTCTCTCTCACTCCAAGGTTCACTCTTGTTCACTCGGATGATGGTGTAGCTCGGGTTTCGCCTATATGACAAGTATATTACGTTCGTGCGTTTATATCAATTAGCCTCTGACGTTTCGGGGGTGTGCTCGCTCGTGAGGCAGACGCTAAAAGGGTGATGGCGAAGAGGGTGCTCTCCGTCGAACACACCCCTGGGAAACATACCCGCTTCCCCATTATCAGAGGTGGAAATTCGTGTGCGCGCATCGCCGATTTCTCTCTCGGTCGATTCGTTAACAAAAATTAATCTTACAATTTTTGCAAGAGATTACGCATGAGGTATATTTCTTTTTTCACATTCAATTTATCGCATCTTCTGCAAATCTATCTCTTTTCCTATAAATAATCTCTTTGGATATTGATTTCACACGACGACTTCTCGGTGATATCTGAATTAAATTTCTTTCGCAATCAATTTTGTTATTTTGTTTTATTTATTTATTTATTTTTTTCATCATCCATTGTGAGACTGTCTATATGAGATTGATTTATGAGGATTAAACAGTCACCGTCACTAATTAATCACGTTTATATACCGATACCTTGATTTCGACGCAAGAATTGAAGCATTTCCGCCGCTCTTTAGCAGAACACATTTTAGTAGGGATTCCCCGATTTAGATTCGGGATCGTTCGACGATCGACACACATCGGTCGCCCCTTCGGGAGTGTATTGTGTCCATTACACTACCGAGAGACAAATTTCCTGAATGGGCGACGGCCATCGATCTCTCCTTAGAAAAGTAAAAAAGGGGAACTAGAAGAAGGAGAGGCGAAAACGAGATCAGGAGAAGCGACGGAAACACGGGACACGCCTTGTCGGAACAAGGGTCGCCTCTTTTTCTCGCGGGGCCCAGAAACGGGGTCCCCGTACAAGGACCATCCCTCCCGATGATGTGTCTCCCCTCCTCCTCTCGTCCATTCTCCCGTGCATCCTCGTTAAATGGATTTAAACGATCGCCTCGCCGACAATGCCGGCAACACGCAACCGAACTCGGGCAATGCGCACCAGCTGGCCGAAAATTTTGATTTATCATCATCGTGACTCTCATCCGAGACACGCGAAAGCAAGAATCGCGCCGAGGAGTCAGTCCTAAGTACACACCTCTGCTTCAAGAATGCACTCGTAATCGATCCGCTCCGTTTCGTGAGTCCGCCGCTTTGAAAAGGAAAAATGAGTGTAGTTGCGATCGATCTTTGAAAAATACAGTTGAAATCAACGTTGTTCGGCGTTAATTTGAAGCTCTTGAGGGATTACTTTGAGGCAGATATTGTGAAATATATTTTTGATCGCTAATATTAATAATTTTTAGTGCCATAAAAAAAATTCTGCGAAAATGAGAGATTAATGAATGTATCAAAATATAATTGAGATTTATTTTTTTTTATTAAATTGTTTAATTTAAATAATTTATTTTTTATTTTGTGTTACATAAATTGTGTTTTTAAAGATAGGAGATTTTATATATTGAAGAGCTTTGATAATTTTTATTTTTTTTAATTAAAATTATTTAAATATTGTTTAGAAATAAGCTCTCTTATTCCCCTGTTATTCGAATGTTTCTCTCTCGCAGTTATTTCTCGCAGTCATGTTTTCACAAAATAAAATTCGAGGGAGACATAAGCGACCCTCGGACGGTCCACGGTACGTCGACCCTTACGGTCATAAGGACACGAGAATTCGTGACGCTTTGTGAATTTAATTTTACGTGCATCCGCCGTGCTGGTTATCCCGGAAAAAAAATATCCGAAAACACATGGGGGGTGGGAGAAGGGGCTATCAATAAGGGCCGATACGACCGGAAACATAGGATCGGCGGGAAGAGGGCCGGGATTCGGCCGATACGAGTGCACTTTTACAAATGAAAACGTAAAGCCGTTCGCTGCTGATTTGCCGCTCGGCCGAGCGAGTGATTCGACTCTATAGGGTTCGCGTCTCGGAAAAATTAAAGTCGCATCGTGCGCGAAAGTCGCGGCGTGCCGCGAGTGAACTCTTACTTTTAAAAGTATGTCTTTAAAATTGAACGAGGGGGGTCACATTGTTGAAGTTGAAGTACCCTTCTGCCGCCAACATTTAGAAAAATCTAATGGCATTAAGCACACACAACTTAAATTGCATGTACATATATAAAATCGAATCTTTTTCAAATATCATGCATTCTACTTTATATTTTCTATTTATTTATAAATTCCACTTATAAATATATAGGAAAAATGCATTTTTCGACAAATTAAAGTGGATTAATAAAATAATTTAAAAAGTAGGAAAATTTAGCATAATATATAAAACACATGTGTTACAATTATAAATGCGTTTCGCATTTTTAACTCATAATAATCTCCAACTTTTTCACTCTCGCTCTCTCTTTTTTCTATATATATTGCATTTCAACGACTACTTTGTGAAAGATGAAGATAATGACGATTATGTACCCTGCCCATCGATAACTGTGTCATTGAACGCGCGTCAATGGAATTCTCTGCGTTTAAAGGCCATTTCCTTCGGAATCGACGCTTTTCAGTCATCCCTAAACTGGTGAACAATGCCTCGGGTCACACCGACCATGACAATGGAAACATCCGGCCAATTGTCGCGCCCACTAACTGTGGACCATAGCGTGTAATTGTGGTCATGTTAGACCCCCATTTGAGCGCGTATAACGCGCTACCGTCATACCCGCTCTTTCTCCCTTCGTCGAGAGATGTCGAATTTTACCTGGGTCTCGCGAAAAAGTCAGAATGACGAGAAGAGAGCCAATTGAGAGAAACGTCCGGTCATGTGTTTCCGTATTATTAGGAGAAATCTAGAGAAACTCACCATAGAAATTTTGACACGGAATATCAAAGTTTCGTCGGCGTCAAATATCTTAAAGAAATTTAATATTTGCCATACGAGATTGAAACTGTCATTCATATTACAAGATGTATAATTATAGAATAATTTTAATTTTTTTAAAATTTAATTAATCAAGATTCACATAATTCGCATAATTCATCTCATCGCTGATGTCTCAAGTTTTTTTTACGACAATTTCGATGTAAATAATATTTTGAAGGGAAGCTTTTTATAGAAGGGTAGATTTTTAAATCATGACACACGCACATATGAGTAGAATCGCAATAATATAAAAAAATATATAATATATTATATTATTACGTCACATTTGACAACGATTTTTTATAGTTTTATCTCTCCATCAAGTTTTTCTCGCGCTTATAATGGTCTTTCCCGGTCTTCCAACAACTAGAACGCGTGCGAAAAAAGGGCTGCGATCGTTTGCGCGAGCAAACGCGGCCCGTGAGACAATGGTCCGATATATATGATGAGCTTCCACATTGGCTATTACGTTACTTCCGGTAACACAAACCAGCACTTTGCCGGCATAACGCTGACACGGTGGTGTTTAGATCGGATCTTGATCTATTAAGGGGCTTATACTCGCTCCCTTATAAGCCGAGCGCAGGATCTAGACACGCCAGTCAATTTGTTACAATCTTCGTCAATTCGCCGGCGAATGTCAGTTAGTCGATTTCTTTGCCCGACGAAATATTCCATTATATGTTATCTACTATGGTCACAAACCGCGCCATGAGTATAAAAGTCAATTAGGCGTAACTGATTTTAATATAAAGCAAAGATTAATTTATTGAGAAAGATACGATTTGTATAATGATAATAATATTGTAAGTAAATAGTTGGAAAATAATTCTGCGCGTTTTAAAGTCTGTATTTTTTTTATTATCACAGTATATTTATTAAATATATTTTTTAGATTTTTATTAAGCGCGTGAAATTAGCAATACGCAACTCTTTATATTTACGCGGCCAACTGATCGCCAACTCAAAACCTGGCAACACGCTGTTGCACATTCGTCGGAAGTTTCCCTAATTCGCGCTTGAAGGAGTTCTTAAACGGGGTCTCACTCTTGATGAAAGCACCTCTTTAAATTTAATTAGCGGCGATAGAGTGCTGCATTCAGCTGCCGTTAGAAAATCTCGTTTGCACTCATAACATCACGCGAAGGTAATCGGCCAAATAATAAACAAGAAATCGAATCTATATTTTTATTAAAGTTGTTCTATTTTCTAAAAGTTACTTCTCGTTCGCTGGTCGAAGATCAAGAAAATCGGGTCATTACGCGATTGAGATAAATATAAGTGTCCATTCGGTTGACGAAATTGCCTCTGTTCTGTCGTTAAAATCCGACAATACACATGTCACTACACTTGCCAATACGCGAATTGCATTTTCAAACATCAGTCATCGATAATTTCGAGCGCGTTATGTCAGAAATTTCGTCGTTGTCACATACGTCATTTTCCTGTTATTAAATTCTCAAGCCAATTCTTTTTTGAGAGCTCGTTGCAAGATTTTTCATAAAGATATTTCGTCGTCGTATCTTGGAAGCTATCCATTAATAAATATAGAGAAAATTTCTTTTATAGAATTTCATTTTTAATTTTATATTGTTATGAAGCAAGTCTTAATTGCCATATACATTTTTTTACACAGAATCAAAAATTATATAATTTTAAACAATGTGAATATTTTAATATATAACATTTAATGCGGATAATAATAGGAACAACGTATATGATATAAAGATATGTAAATTTATTATATATTCCTGATCGTTCTTAGGAACTGCTATAAAGTTATAATAAAAATTAGGAAACGATAAGAATATTGACAAAAAATAGCAAAAGACTATAAAACTTGATCATGGCTGTTTTTTTTCTGAATGTATCTTACAATACAGTATATATGATGTTTTTACGTAAATAGTAATAATGGAAGAACATTCCAGGATCTATATAAAGTACCTCTCTCTTTCAATCCGTAGTATTGCGAATTTCCCCAGCGTTTGTTCTCATTTTGCGCAAAAGCCGCCGGAAATAATTCTTGATATAACAAACGAGAGGTATATGTTGCCCTGACAATAATGTCGTCGTCAGAGAGTGTCGATAACTGAGAGTCCTCCGGCTTCTCCTTCATTCTTCCTTCTCCCTCTTTTCTCCTCTTCTCTCACTTTTTCTCTCTCTTTTCTTTTCGCCTCTTTTCACCCCTGAATGTAGGGGTGTGCTTTCCGGGGTAGTAGCCGCGCTATCGACCACTGTCGCGAAAGCCACGCCTTTGCCCAGGTGAGCATTCACGGGGGCTGTTTCCACCCCTCCTTCACTCTAGGCTGGTATATATCCCGTATATGCGCGCATACATGCACGCGTTTGTGCTCTCATACATGAACGTGAAATATACGCGCGTTCATTCTTCGGGTACATCGTAACTAACTTCAATGTAACTTTAGAGAGGGGGAAAGGAAAACTTTCAATGTGCTCTCTGCTGATACTCCTATTTATAAATGTCTTTTAATGGGAACTTTACCGATATTAATTTAACTCCTTTCTTGTTCAAATAAAAATAAGTGACGATTTTTTTTAACGAAAATGGCGACACATTGAGCTATAAGCGATTTTGATAACTTCAGGACTAAAAGTATGGGAGGTCTTGTTCTACAATCACTCTTAAATGACTTTTATTTTAATAGAAGATCTTGATTTTATATATAATTATTAAGATATGCGATTAAAAATTGCGAAACATATTTTATAAGCAGCGAAATATCGCTGCAGGAAAATTCTTCCATTTTTAATAATAAAAAAAATATAAAATAAAATATTTTATATATGAAAGGGAGTCACACAAAGTCTTCTTCACATTTAATACGGATTGAAGTCGCTGTATGCGCGTTTGAATAGATTTCAGACTTATTGTCGCGATCCAAGTCGTCGCAGTTTTGATATTTCCACGAATATATACCGGCATTTATGCGTTGGTGTCCGCGTTTAACAGGCTTATCCGTGGCACGGTAAACGCGGCATTATGTCTCAATTCGGGCAAATGCCGGCTTACGACTATACCACGAGGGAGAGAAGAGCCGTTTGCTGCGGCCGGTGCGCGCTGCGGGATTCCCTCTGAAGAAATATCTGGGAGAAATTGAGCGGCAAATCAATGCACGCGCTAACGCCCATCGTGAATGCGTCGTGTTTTCACGCAGTTTTCGGCAGGCGAAAATCCCACCGGATAATCTCGCCCGCGTCTCCTACGCATCGTTACTCGAATCTCATTCTCGCTAAACGCGTTATTGTCCGCGACGAAGCAGGCATTTAAGCGATTGTCACAATTCGATATGTGCCGGAGGAATGATCCCGATATTTATTTATTTTATTATTTAATACTTAATTATTTTTATTTATTTTTTTTATCCAAGATTTCTTAGAAAATTTCTCGTAGTGGCACAAAATTTATTTAGAGCTAGCAATTGCGTAAAAACTTAATTATGTGGCGTTTGACATTTCTACGTGGATACTTAAAACTAACAATAAGTAAAAAGAAATTTTTTAATTTATACTGTATAGATATCATATATGTCAATGCGCGTGATGCATTGTCTATTCGCGGGATTACAATTTCGAGTGCTCTTTCGCGCATTTCGGGTTACGTTAGGGCGCGGGAAGAGACGATAGGATCGCAGGAAATATGGTGACAGCGTGTCACTGTCGGTGATTCCAGAACGATTTCGAACATACATCGGCGTAACCATCGGTTAATGGTTTAAGCGCGTGTGCGTCCCATTGTCACGGGGGCGAAATAATCCACGATGGGGCGTGGGAGGGGTCGCTCGACACGTCCTTGGGTTTATTAGGGTCCTTCGATTGGGTACATATCACTCGCGGACTCTTTATTGTCTCGTTCTTTAAGGGCTTTTTAAATTTTCGCAAATCCTGACAAGAAAGATTTGGACCAGACTTTGACACATGAAATGTCATCTGAATAGATTGTAGTAGTTAAATATTGTTCCCTAACAAAATCTCCTCTTAAAACAGACACACACTCTAACGCTGAAATGCTTGCAAGTTTAATTTTTCTAATGATAATAATTTTTAAATACCATTTATAATGGATTTTTTAATTTTATCTATTGTGTGAGATATTGTGTCAAGAAAAAAAAATAATTATATTTGATAGAATTTTTAAAAGATTTTGTACTCATAAAAAATAATATCCTTGAAATTTAATATTATATTTAAGAAATGTAGCTTGTGCATGTATGTGTTTATATATAATATTTCACATTGAATTTTTATGCTCTAAAGTCACGCGGAGGGAACACCTCGGGCGACAGACACAACGCCGAGTAAATCACGACTGTCACCGCGGGTAGAAGTGGAAGAAAAAGTTGTTCCATTCTGAGACGGGCAGCTCGTTTAAGCAGATTTAGCCGCGAAACCGGGAAACGTTTAAGAGGGCGAAGGGCTTCGTAAGGAAGCTGGCGCAAAGTAGTCGGGATTAAAAGGGCCAGAAAAAACTCCCGTCCTCCTCGGCACGGCTCCAATTTTTCCTCTCGATCCCGCGAGCAAAGGGATCTATTGTACGATGTGTTGTAGCTCGAAACAGCCTTCAACACGAGAGAATCGATATATTTTTCTATGATGCATTATACATCCTTCGTGTGATTCTCATCGATCGCTGCTGGGAATCACGCGATTATAATCTTTATAACTTCTCTTAAAAATTCTATATCCTACCTATATTCCCCGTATAGTTCTACGAAGAAGAGAGAGTAAGAGAGCTAAAGTATTAATTTATCTTATTATTTTTTTTTTTTTGAGGAAAAAATAACTAATTAATTAATTTTAACATTTTTATTATTCAATTAATCGATTTTCTGTGCATGATGTGTTTTTTTTTCTGACGTAACTATAATTGCGTATAACGACCGCTTCTTTGGTTGATATTAATCGAGAAGCCACGGTGCATATCAAGTGTCAATGTTTGGTCACTTAACTGTGACTAACGGCCCGCTAACTGTCGTTTAACCATGGTTCTGTTTGTTCAATCCACGTTCAACCATTTCGCGCACGCGTCTCGTTCAAACAAGCGGCTCAACTTTTCGTTCCCAAAGGATGTGCGAAGAACGGAATTTGCTGGGGGGCACATAATATGTTCTATAAAATTTGTATTCGAAAATGCGATCTGAAATTGTTATGAAATTTTTATTATACCATTTTAGTTATATATAGATAAAGAAAGTATATCGAGTGGATTTTAAGAAAGTTTTAATTTGAGAATTAAAAATCAAAATATTTAAAATAGAAAGCAGGGTGTTAAAAAATCATTAGAAGAGATTTTATAAAGCCTAATTTTTTTTAGAGAAGAAAAATTGATTCCGAATTTTTTTAAGAATCCCGCAGATGATCGAAAGTGAAAGGACATACAAAATATATTGATTGACATTGTAATTGAAATCGAAAACATGAGATAGCCATTGGGAAGAGGGGGGAAAATTTGCCCGGGGGACTGAAAAACGAATTAGTTTTCCGTGTACGGGGCTTTATTGATTAAGTAATCTTAATACATCGCTGGGCCGCAATGTACCATAAAGAGAGCGGAACCGGAAACGATCCATTCTTAGCGGGGAATATGCTTTGTCGGCGGCGGTCGCTCTCTCTCGCCGTTCCGAATTTCTGCTTTGATTAATCTACTCCCGACTTTTTTTCCACCCGCGAAAGAGAGAGACTTATCATCTCGACCAGCGATGCACGTTCTCTCTCTCTGGCAAGTTTCCAGAGCACACTCTGCACTCTCAGGCCGCCGCCGTCTCGAGATATCGCGCTAGAGATGCTACAGGGAAAAATCGATGCGCCCTTATGAATCCCGACAGTTGCCAGAACGTCGAGAAGAAAGTCGCGAGGATCATTGTTATTGCGGTATACGTGCGTCGGAAGGCATCGAGTTTCGGTGAATTGCAACAAAATAAAGCTCGAAGAAAGCTATTTATTGTTTGTCTCTCTGCGAAGTAGCCAAACATGTTGCGACGAACATGTTTTTCATCTCGAACGTCTTTCGAGAATAAAGATGTTTAAATCGAAGATATCGCTGTAAGAACCGAGTAATTTTATACTGTCAGTTTTACTGGAGAGATAAAATGGATATATCGGAAACGGAAACAATATTTGCGACATCTTTTTTTAATTATATTTTATTGTGGGGTATCTTCTACGCGAATAAATATATGTAAATAAAAAATAATTTCTCATTTTAATATCTTGCCGAATTAATCAAGTGCATCTCACTTTGCACATCACACGTATTATTTCTCTTAAACTGAATCAGCGAAAATTTCTTTAATTAAAGCAGTGACAAGATTTTATCGAAGATTAATGAATATTTTACTGATCTTCAAAGAAAATATTCACACTTTGCTCCTCCCGTCTTATTTTCAATGAGAGATTCCACTGTTTTCAATGCTATACTTATAATTCTGAAATCATTGCTTATCAGTGATAATACACTGATTTTATTTAAGAAGAGCATTATATTTCACATAAATATTTGAACGATTAATTGCGGCTGCTATGAACCGCGCGTATTTTCTTTTTTTTTTTTTTGTATACATCTTGTAATCTCAAGAAATTTACGCACAATTTCAGTCATGACATTGAGATCCGTCTTTCAGTACGTTCGATAATGTTTGAACGGCAACGCTCTCTCGAGCAACGCCGACGATTCGATCGTTCGACATCCGTCCAACTCCTTTGAAACTCCTAACAGCACAATAAACTGCCCGCGGCGGAAAGTTTTCGGGATTGAAAAAGTTTCGGGGAAACTTTTGCCGCCCCTCGACGCGGACGGACATTCAGATTTCCGTCGGACGTACCGAGAGAATACCGATCGAACAAGTACTAAACGCGCCTTTTTCTTCGCGAACTCGAATAAAAACACATCCAACCCGTCGAAATAAGTTGATTAACGTCGATGACTTGTTCTTTGCAATATTTGGAATATTCGTTTTACGCTGTGTCTTTTCTCTAAGTTTATAAAAGTATAATATAACTAGAAGGCAGACGTATACATAGGAAAGAAGTTTACTTTAATATCCAGATACGTAATAACGTCGATATAATTTATTCGGAAAGAGTTATTAATTATTTTATTTAATAATTATTTCTGCAATTATATATCAAGAGAGAGTTTAAGATACGATTCGTTTAGATACAATACTAAAAGTCTAAATAAATCTATCATAATTAATATGACAAAATAATTACCTTATCGATATTTATTCGTCAATTATTTCTGAGGAAGATTATTTAGGTTGAGGTAAAATGCAAAAGTGCAAGCGAAGACGCGGGTAGAAAAGAGCAGCGTCGACGCGGAATCGATACCAATTAGGACGCTCCTTCCGGTCACGCGACTTAGCACCCCGGCATAATGGCGGCACGTGTCACGTGCGCGGGCCTTTAAAAAAATGATAAAAAGGGAACGTCGCTTCCGGTTTCGACGTCAATCGGAACAACGGCGGTTCGCTCGGTCCCGGTCTTCTGATCTCAAGGGTCATCGAAGATCGCGCGGCGTTCCTTTGTAGCCTTTTGCTGTTGCTCTATCGAAACAATCGCCAATATTTAGTCGCGAAGCGTGAGAACAGGTATGAAATAGTAGTTAAAGAAGGATATTATTGAATACATAATTTAAAATATAGTTTAAAATGTAACAGAATAGAGACAGTAATAAATGTGTATGTATAGTTATTCTCAGCGATAAAAATTAAGGGATTAAATAAGATTTTAAATATATATATATATTTTTTTTTTTAATAGAAGAGTTAAATGATAGAAATTGGAAGCAGCGATATATTATTGATTCAAGCAAAGATGCTAGTAAATCGGGTAAAAAAATGTCAAGGATTTTCTCGTTCGAGTACACCGATTCGATCAGTTTTATGTATACGACAGATCGACTAAGAGAAGCCCGCGATAGCCCCGTTGCGGGGGATAGAGTTAAAAGAGTCCACGCAAACATCTCGTACATTATACGGAATTTCCACCCCACGGAAACCAGCCAATAAAACACCCCCGGAACACGTCGTCCACTCGTCCTCTCTCTCCTCCCGCCTGCCCGTAACTGCATTGTCGAAGTTTTTTTTCGTTTTTTTTCCTCTCGGCGACGTTCATCCTCGTTCTCTTTCTCCATTCATCCCCCGCTTCACCTCCCTTCTTCTCCGTTGTTCTGTATTTTTCCTTTTTTTTCTGGGTTCTCCAAGAGCGCGCACACCCCTTCGATTACATTCGGAAATATTAGGGGACGTCCCGTCGCTCGACAAACTATCAATTTATTTTCGGCTATTGATTGGCGTATCCCGGCTGACTTCTGAGAGATTTTTATCTCCTCGTATGCATTTTTTGGATATTCGCACTCCGCAGTCATAGTCGCTCCTAAACGATTTCCTAACTGGACCTCAACTTTTATATGTGCAATTTCAATGATCATATAAATATATAACAGTCCTTATGTCATATTTTTTAAATCTTTTTATTTTCATTGAATCGCGCGTAAAAGATGCAAAAAATATAGTAAAAAAATAGAAATCTAAGAAAAGAATATTTCTTTTGAACAAAGAGATCTATACAAAGTTTATAAGATCTAAATAAAGTTCACAAAGAAATTAAGTTATTCTATTTTATATATTTTATATAATTAAATTAAACGCTTAAATATATATAATTTTTTTCGATTTACTAGAACTTAAAAATTTTTTTTGGAAGGATTTTAAAGATATTTGCGACGTTGCATCCGCAGAACATAAAACGCCGACGGCGGTAGATAGGTAGGTAGGTAGGTAGAGCAAAAGTCGGTGGACTATGTCCAAATCTATAGATTACGGCTGGTCATATAAATCATGGGCCCGGGTTCGGTATAACGCGCGGGTTGAATGTTATCTCCCGCTTCCGGTTCGGCGCACCGCCGACATTTCGCTTCTGGCGCACCGCACCGGGAATATTCCACGTGTGTGGGGATAGTTTCGTTTTGTGCATAGCAGGAGAGAAGAGATCGCCACACGAAGCATATGCTGCCCGCTGTCCACTCCATTTACCTCGCTACGTCATCCGCCGATGATGCGAGACGGGAAGATAAGAGAGGATGCGGGGTAGAAAGAGAGGAAGGGGCGAAGCGTGTCCGAGGGAACATCCTTTGTATTATCCCGTTTCGATAGGAAAAGTGGAGCAGAGACAAATATCATTCCTAAGAGCGCATCTTAATTTATATGTTTCGTGTACAGTTCATATACTCGCAATGTAATATGCATATGTATATGTATATATAGGTGACCCACAACACGCAACTTTAATGTTAATGACAGGTTCTCTGACGAATTTAGAATTGATCTTATCTTATCGAGAAAATGTCGATGCAATAATTCGTTAAAAACGACTAAAAAGATCTTCTCGTTGTCTATATTTTAGAATAAAAATGAATATATTAGAGCATTATATCTTTTAGTTAATTTTAGACGGATTTCTGGTCAGAATTTAATTTGATAATTATATATAATATTTATATATAATATTGATATTTTTGTGTTATTTATATTGGTAAAAAAAAAAAATATATATATATATATATTGGCAAATTGTGATAAAGTAATTTAACAATCATTCAACATGATTTTTAAAAAATTGAATTTAAATTAATACAAGAATCTATTATTAAAATGCAAATAGAAAAGATACAAATAGAATGTTGTAATAAATGAATTTATTATAATCGATTTTAATTCTCTCATCTAATTTAGATTTATAATATTATGAATCTAATTTATAAGAAAATTGAAACACACATACAATAAACAATCAGATAATTAAAATTGTAGAAGATAGGAATTTGGGTGATAGCCGTTATCGCTTGATAATTTATCTTAGATTTATGCGATTATTCATCATTATTTTGCACACATTATCGTTTCGCGAAATCCCCAATTGATTAATAAAGTTCTCTGATATACGATCGCGTTTTATTACGCGACTCGATAAGACGGCGCGATTATGTAGCTCGATTATTTTAATCGCGAAAGGAAATTGCAGTAGATAAAAAAACGTCGATTTGAATTCACGATCTGGTTCTTGTTGGTTGAGCGAATAACTTGTGCGTCATAACGCGAATAATGAAAAGTTTCTCTGGGGGTCGCAAAAGTTAAACGCGATCCCCATCGAGACTCGATGGGGCGCCCTCAGGAAATCTAAACCGGTAACAAGATGGCTGCTCGGAAACGGAAACCGGAAGCTTGTCACTCAAGCTACGCTGGCTTCCGGCGTGTCCCGAAAAAAGGGAAACGATTCTGAAACGGTCCAGAAGAAAGAAGGAGAGAGATAGCAAAAGAGCGGATTGTTTCGAGTGTATTGTTTCGTTATACTCTCTATTATAGATATAAAGGAAGAATGCTACGATATCGTTAAAATATATTTGAATCTTCTGTTATGTGTCATTCATGCCACATTGATAATATATACAGAATAGCATAACGAGAAAGATGTATATATTATTAAAAATGTTGCAATAGAGAATTTTTATAAGATGTTACTAATATTAAAACAAAAACTGAATTAATATATTTTAAAAACATTCCGCTTTCGTTTAAAAAGAGATTTGATTTGTTTTTCTCTTAATTTTAATTAAAAATGAAAAAGAAAGGAAGACTTGAAATTTTTGGATTAAGATTAATAAGAAGCATTTGCTTTTCTTAAGATCCATATTTATTAAATACGCTTTTGATATATTAGTTCACTATACGTATCATACACAATGTACATATATACAGCTTATATATTTAATTAATTAAAGACGAAACACTGTGCAATATATTCTTGCGATTGCTCACAGTATCACGATCTCGCATTCTATTCTTCGCTTTTATTATGACATCGAATATCATAATAATTATATGCAACATTATCAGCATAGTACGTCGACGTACCGTCAAGTATTATTGATGTACTATTTTAAAGATAAAGAATTTAAATTTAAGATAACAATTTAAAAAGTTTGTGTTAATATCAACGAAATTATTTCGTTCTCGTAGCAAGTTTCTCATCCTATCTAATTAACTCTCTCCAAGTACGTACATATAGAAGGTAATCATTAAGAAAACTGTATTTAATTCTGATCATAATATTCAATTTTACTCTACGAAGATGATATACGTACTTGTTAAATGTACTTATATCCTTTAAACTGGCCACTTGTTTCCTCTTTCGCGCGAATCTATCGCGAGAAATGAAAATGTCGCACCAGACAATCGAGCAATATAGAACCACAATCGCGCGTTAGCTACTTGTATATTAATAATATATCTTGCGAGATATAGAATTCTACTTTGAGAATCTATTAAACACACCATATATCGTGAATCTTCCAAGAACGCGAGAAAAATACATGCGGAATTGTGTATTAGCCGTGAAATAATCGATTGAGAACTGACTTACTCACTTGATTTCGAGATTTTAACTTTGTCTATTTTATATTTTAGAAGAAAAGTTATACGTCTGATTAACATTGTGTCTTGATTTGCCTCAATTTTGAAATTATAAATTAATTTTTCGCAACTTTATGCGCTAATTTTTTAATCTCGAGATTTAATATTTTGCGACATCGTTCTATTTTGCAAATTTCAAGATTATTGATCCTTTGAAATTCTGCATGTCTCTTCTCTCTACACACACATACACATACATATACAATTGAATGACGAATTCAACTTCGAATTATTGGCAGTAATTTATTCTTGTGTGATGATCTATTATCGAAAAGTTTCGAAAAAGGATGTTAAAAATGTGCGAATTTAATTATGCGATAGTTAGACGACATTGTGCATTTTTCGGGATTAAATCGAAACTCTTTGCATTTACGATATTCTTTTCTACGACACACGCTCTAAGGACTAAATTCGAACTCTACGTGAATCACCGAGATATTGTGTAACAAGTTTGTACAAATACCTTATCTGGTAAGAACCCGACATCGATATCGTTTAATGAGAAACTCTTTTTCTATACACGTTTTCTTTTATATCTATAATTAAATTACTTATTCACGTCAAGCTCTAGTTTATACGCGAAATCAGCTCGTACGCAAAAGCGATCTTTGGTTTCCGACGATATTCGCATTGTCTTTAATTTTTTTATGAATATCAACACTAACGGCAAGAACTTTCAATTGCAACACACTGGACTTTACTTTTATTTTTATTCCAGAAACTGAAGAATCGCGAGCTCGTAATTTTTTTAATTATCTAGTTTTCGTAAAACTACTTTTTTTGCTTAATCATTAGTGATCTTTCGCACTTACTTGCATTTTGATTATCCAGGTTTTATCATTCCTCAAATTGTCGATATCGACATTTCGTTTTCTAAGCAAATATTCGTTTATACGCAATAATGTGTTCTACGTAAATAATTTTATGAAGTAATATATCGCGTAATATTTGCTTGTCTTCTGAAATATTAAGATTCGATTGCGACGTTTCTTCAGAATATTCATCGCACATCATAAATTTATCTTCATGTCTCATATTCACTCTCGTCTATATCTTTAAATGTTCGTTAATTTTCGAGATTACCCGTCTCATTTGCTAAAGTGTCCGTGCACATTTTTCATCGCACACAGCGAAAATAAACGTCGACTTAAACGAATATTTATTGCTGTTGTAAAACAGCAATTTTCCGCATCAGTTTCGACAATAACATTCCTTTTAAAAAGGTTGATCGTTTTAAATCCTTTCATTTTTCTAACAAGTCAAATGTCATTGAACATATGTGTTTTTTGAAATGTAGAAAACGTCATGCTTCTAATTCGAAGTATTATACTTCCTGAAGTTCTATAGTCTGGAAATACACGTGAGACAGTTAAATTTATTTAGTTGTCAGCTGGTCACGCTTTTTACAATTTCGCAAGTAGATTTAATTTTTTATCTCGTCATTGCTATGTGTCACTTTAATTTCATGACGTATCTGAATTGCATCAGGAGAATCCGAGGAGATATGCACAAATTTTTCACTAGAAATCGGAAAATGATAGAGTTAAAAGAATTTAAAATTCTTTCTCTATCAATCTTCTTATTTTCAATTAGTTGATGTTTATTTTCAATTCATAGCTCTTTGTATCTCTTTATTGTTGGTTCAACTCCTTTGTTTTTCCGAATAAATTTTCGTCAAAATCCACAGTTAATCTATAATCTATAATAAATTAAAACACAATTATGATGTATGTCATCATGAATTTTCATGCATTTTTCGCGCTCAGCATCGTCTCAATTCTTTCCATCACCGGTAATTTTTCTCACATCCGTTCCTCGATTATAGTCACATCTTTTTATCACAGTAGCGTCTTTCATCGTCGATGATTCGCGCAATGATCATTCACGGCGCGGACCATTTCTCTCTTCTCCAATTAGTCCAATTAGGGTTCTTCTTTACCACCAATATTTCTGCATGTATGGCGCCATAGGGACCTGGCCGCTTCCGGGATACGTCGGTTCCATCAGCTTGGATTGACAGGGCTTACCGTCTCTCACCAGGACTGGGACGGCGACCCGTCTAGGCGAGCATCCGCTGCCGCCGGCCTCGACGCGCTCGCTCGCCGCTCTCTTCGTCTTGTACCTGTGATTCTGGAACCAGATCTTCACTTGGGTAGGCGTTAGACGAATGATGGAGGCCAGGTGCTCGCGCTCGGGCGCACTTAGGTAACGCTGTTGACGGAAACGTCGCTCGAGCTCGTAGGTCTGCGCCTTGGAGAACAGGACGCGTCGCTTCCGCTTCTTGTGCTCGGTCTCGTGGGGCTGCGCCGTCTCGTTGCCGGTCTGCTGCTCGTCCTCGAAGTCCTGCGATTCCTCGTCCTTGGACGACTCGTGACTGTTCTCCTGCTGCGACGGGAACGACATGTCCGAGATCGCCGGGCTCGTCGAGTCCGGTTGTTGGAGAACTGAATACAAGAAATATTATCGCGATGTTAATTTTTGTTTCGAAAGAGGGATGATTTTCTGTAGAGGAATTCCGGCGTAGACATCGACTAGGTGTTCGTACTTTTATTAAATATTTTATTTAATATTTTATTTAATATTAATTGGCAAATTGAATTTTTTTATACGTGACATTGGTGTGTGATTCGGGTTCGTTAGGGTAGCTATGGGGACTATCGTAGAAATAAACATGTTAAATGACGTAATGGAAGTATAGTGTTTAGTGAACGACCGACTCTCTCAATTACGTGATTGATGATAACCAACTGCAGCTGCATTTCGATTCAGCCGGCGCCGTTGATTGCTCTTAGCGTTGATTACAGGCAGATGCACGCCTGCATTGATTTTTTAATCAGTTCTTCTAATCAGAGTACTGATGAATTGTATCGTTAAGTCTCATGATACACTATATATGTGTACTTAATTAAACTTTATTTTCTCCAGATATACGTACAAAAAAATTCTAATTCTCTCGCGATATTCCAAGATCTCTGAAATTCATTTTCTCACAACACTAAACTATGAGAATTTCTTTAATTGATTATAAGAATAGAAACGATCGAATATGAATATTGTTGTTATAATTTGTAAATTAATCGCTTGCAATATTTAATGGTAATTAGAGATTTTTAAACAACGATCAGAATGAAATAATAATAAAATAAATATATAATTTTATAAATATATAATTTTGCTGACGCGATAATTATACTACAATAGTAATAACTTGATTTGTCTGATAGCGAAGTGGTAAATGTTACGAACCGGCCCGGGATATCGGCTAATTTAATGTACAACGTCGGGATACTGGCTTTGCCGTGATACAATATGCTTTTGTGAGCGATCCCCGGGGACCCGCTCAAGGAGGGTGTGAACCAATATAAAGCCTATTTGATACCCCTGCTTCGGACCCCATGGGATCAACCATATCATTTTCATGGGAGATTAGGCCGTACTCGCAGTCGTATGTCTGTGATTTCAATTAGACACTCGCCGCCAACTAATGTTTCCGAAGGAAGCTACGCGATAGCGATGGGATTATCTCGCGTTCTTACAATATGAATTTCGAGTCAATTCTTGAACTTCGCATAAATCCAAAATATATATGTATATCAACATCATTATTTTAATTTAAACTCGTTTATTTAAATCGCAGTTAAATTTTTTAAATAATTTTTATAATAATTTTTATAAAAATTACTAGGATTATATATAAATATATTTCTTTATATGAAAATAAAATCAAAGTAGGCGTGGCGATAAGAATTTTTATATCTTGTTTGATATTGCAGTGTGTTATATCATCTACCTAGTAGTTTCTATTATGTATTATTCTTGCTCCCCCAAGTATATATGTCACACTTGCATAATTTTCTAAAGTCATTCAGACCATATTTAAATCTGATCAGAATTTTCAGAAATCTACTTCAGAAAGAGAGAATTATACTACGTAATACGCTATCCAGTGAACAATATAAACGTTCGGTGTAAAAGAGATCCACTCAATCGTGCGTGTCCCCTCTTTATCTGCTACAGGACGACCGCGATTATTCGCAGGCGACGCGTTTCTCATGTCGGTTCGACACGTCGCCCGGATTTTTCGCTCGTGCGAACCGTGACCGCGCGAGAGGAAAATAAAAAGGAGCGGGATAGGTCGGCGACGAATTTTTTGGGCGTGACGATTCTGATTTAACGAGGGCCGGGGCCCGGGGGGCCCCCGCCGCTCGCGCATCTGTCCCCGGTACGACATCTGTCCTCATTCGCGGACCAATCGCCGTGCGGTACCCACGAGAACCTTTTACAGGACCATTAGATCCTGCTTAGCCCTCGCGGACCAATTGTAGGGTGTTAAATAAATAAGGGTTTCCATCTCGCGCCCTTCCGCCCGCAAAAGCGCGCGCGCTTGTATGTGTGCGCGCCCTTTCTATTAACATGAAGAAAGGGGGCGAGAAATCTTGCACCTCGAACGATGGAGAATACAGCGACCGAATTCGACCGAGGTCCATTCTTTAGGGTACACAAGTGACGTCTTGTCAAATGGAAAATTTTATTATTCGTATTTTTTTTTTAAGTTAATTATTTCTCGATATATAATCATGTAAATGCGCGCGAGTTAAATGCGTTCTCTAAATTATATAGTTAATTTTTATTATTGCGTGCCCCTCTCTCCCCGATTTCTAGACAATTAAATAAGGAGTAATATATTCGTGCTCACCATTCATCTCTTCCACTAAGGGTTGAGATAACGTTGCCGGTAGTACTGGTCCAGCTGGCCAACCTAATAATCCCGGCGGGGGTGGTGGCAACGTACCCCTGCTCAGATTAGCGTGCATAGGTTGTAGCATGGCGGTCGTGTGTTCTAAAAATTGTTGGTAAGCTAACGGCACGTCGCTGGCTGTTGGCAGAACCGTCGTGGTACCTGGAACATAAAAATCCAAGAAAATTTATTAGTTTTCTTTTAATAGCTGAAACATTACGGCAAAAGAAAATAAGAAATTTTACATTTTTTTCCCCGACTTTTAAACTTATCCCTTTAATATATCGTCTTTCCTTCTTTTTATTACGAAATATGTATTAACATCAGATTAAAATCGGATTAAATTTTTAAGATAACAGATCTGTATTACATTATTTTAATATTTATCTAATGCAGCAATTGTTAAATTAATTAGGAATGTAATTAATGAGATGTCAGATATATATTTTTTAATTATGTTAATATAACTATTTTTATAATAACTTTCCGTACCTTGCACTTCTGTTTCTTCTTGCGACGGCTTGGCATCGTTTAGCTCCAAAATGTCGCTAATAGCGAAACCGGATGTCCTAGCTGGCATTTTCATACTTTCTAGCAGCCTGCAACAAAAGATTATTTGCTTATTATAATTTGAAACAAATATTAGAGAGACGATACCAATAAAAGTATTATAACATTATAAATAGAGAGAATGTGATTCTTAATTATATGTCAGTACTTAAGGGGTGAGTTTAGAGTCCAAAACGAAAAAGAAATGTTATGTGAAGATAAATCGTGTGTTCGAAATATATTCAGATATTAATAATATATCATAGGTATCAAAAAATCACAATTCGGCATAATATTATAAGCTTATTGGGGGGGGGGGGGGGATCCGCGAGATACTTGAATATAATTTATCATATTGTTTAAAAAACTAAAAGTCAGGAATTACATGTGAAGATGCTTATTATTTTTATACGATTATGCTCTTATAATATTTTTACACTTTATATTAAATTAGCACAGGTTTGTTTTCTAATAAAACGAACATGTGTATATATACGGTACGGTCGTAGATCGTCTCAGGATTTTGGATAAATATCCGCGAGCGGATTTTGCGAGACGGGAAGTCGGATACAAAGGTACTTTTCGACGGTCAAAAATCCAATTTTTGAAGGAGTCTCACCCTGAAAGTCTCTTGACCGTCAAGAAGCTATCGGCTCTTTTAGGACCCGATTAAAGAGAGAGAAAGACCTCTTCTCGAGGGTATATAATACCTGCCTCTGCCATGTGTTTATTCGTAAGCAACCTGTCTGCGGATTTGCGGGTAGGAATGAATTTTTGGGTCCGTTTATAAGTTGTGCGAGCTATTATTATGGCACGTACGAGCTACGTTTCTTAAATGTTTCCGGAGCGCGGGTGTTCCTGAATAAGCTTTCTTTTTATCTATACAAACTGCCATCTGAGAAAACTTCTACGAGAAGTTTTGCGACGAGTTAAAATATAGTTATTAAAAGATAGTTTTTAGTTATAGAGGTGGAAAAGTTTCGACGAATATTGATCATAATAATTTCTAGTTATTCTAGTTATTTATAATTGTATATCTTACAGATGAATATATTCTTCTTTGTTCGCACACACACATATCTATATATGTATTAAATACAATTTATTTTATCGGATTCATATAATCTTGTGTGACTTGATCGTGAAAATCAGATTAATATACTAGAGCAGAATCATTTCTTTGCGAGAAGCTGATAATTATTCGAAAGTACCAGCGTTGAAATCGCCCGCGATTTCAACCTCTTCTAATTACGGCGATTCTTACGTGTTCTTAATTAACGTAAAAGAATTATTATAAAGATAGCACGATCGTACCTTTCGTCATTTTTAATTAATTGTGTAAATGCATAACATATAATTTAGAAAAATACTGTAATATATTTTTTAAAATATGTAAATTAAAAAAAAATTTGAAATAACAATTTTAAAATATCCATATTAATAGAGTTATAAAATATTTCTATTAAAGATAAAAAATATTTAAAAGAAGTAATATATTTTTAAGTTTCTTTTATGGCTACATAAATATATGTAGCGCAACAAAATTTCATATAAACATATGGAATGTCTAGTGGTGATTTCTCTGCATCGCATGCAATTTTTAATTAAACGATGCGTGTTTCAATGGGTCAATTAATATATAATTTTGCATGAGAGATATATCTTGATAAAAATCACAAATTCGATGGTCATCAAAATTAATCAAAGTAAAGATTATCGACTAATACGATTATTCTTCGATTTATTTGTCAAGCATATTTTGCGTTTATTATTATATAATTTAATAATCGTAATGTGTGATGTGTTTTTACATTGCCCTTCCCTCAATTATATGTGTGTGTGTGTACATATAGAAAAAAATATTTAGTAATTATAATTTAATATTTGTAGTATATATGTTACGTATCTAATTCTTATTTTTCTAAAGTAAATTATTTGCAAGAAAAAGTAAAAAAAATTAAGATTGTTTTGTAATCGCCAAAGGGAGTTACTGAATTCCATTAACATTATTTACCTAGTATTCAATGCGAGCTGGCTGTACCACACGTGATTTAAAAGACTGGCCGGATACGGTAGCAGCGGCCAGTGCAAAATCTTATTCTTGTCCACCATTTTGATTTCGAGAAGTTGTTATTGGTGTCAGTACATGTTACATCTTTCACCGACGGCACATTTCCAGATGTTTAAAAGTCTCTTCGAATCACGGACCCGATTTCCATTTAAAATTCTTGTTCTCTTCCTTTTCTTTTCTCTCTTTGATTTTCCAATAATATTTAAAATTGAAATTAATTTCCCCAATCTTGATAATTTAAAAGACTTTTTCTTCTTTATTTTATTTCTTTATTTATTTCTTTTTCTTCTTCACTTAACGCGCACTTAATGCGTACGAGAGCAAGTGAGATTTTTGTCTCCTTTTTATCTCTTTTGCTTAGAAAAAAGAGATAAAAATTTATTTATTTTTACTCTCCCTCTAACGGAAAATTAACAATATATTAAATTAATTTATATAATATGTTTCTTTTTTTTTTTTTGTATTTTATTGAAGTAACTTTCTTCGAAACTTTTCTTATTTCTCTAATCTTTTTGTGATTGCAATTGCCCATATTTTTGCTTTTCCATTTCTTTTGCTCACTCTTTTTCCGTCATGAAATTATCGTAGTTTTCACTTTTAGTATTAACAATTGTGTCTTTTCACGAATCTCGTAGGAAAAGTCCTTATGCCAACACAAACACGATAATAACCAGTCCAACAAGTAATCCAATCTCCACTCACTGATTTTTTGTACCGCACTCGCGACTGTCAGTCATTACTGATTCCGTCCGAAGGACCCGTAAAGCAGGCCATAATTCCTTTTTGGAACTACTAAAGGACACTCCTTGTAATTTTTAAGTGTCCTCGACGAACACTTGACGACTAGTGTTCGTTCCTAGGTCTCCCGTCAAGCACCCTCGAAGCGTAGGGCGGATTCTACATTGGGGCGGGATTTCACGTTTCATCCCCTCCCGTTTGCTAGCTTTTCCCACCCTGCTATCCGGCGGTAACTTACGGAAAGTTTCCGGCGGGAGAAGCTCGCAGGGTAGAAGAACGTTGCTGTTTCGTTTCTCATTTAATTTATCATCTCTTCAAAAGCTCCGTCTGTTCAAAAAATAAATGCAGTGCTGATGATAATGTAATATTCTGATGAAAGTTCAGTGCTTTTATCTTATTCGAGCCGCAAGTAGTTCATTTAATTGGCTGAATTGATAACTTGTTGTAATTTACCGATACGAGCTCTGTCTTTCTTTTATGCACGTGCTGTAAAATACAGTATAGTAATCAAAGAATATTTCCAGTATTCGTCTCGCTTTAGTTAAGGGGTTGATCTTCGTAATAGAGTACTAGGGGTAGATCTTTATTTTTCGAAATTAGTCGAATGAATATTTTATAAATTTAGCAATAAATAAAAATAAAATACAAATATGAAGTAATTCTCGATTCGTTTTTCTAAAATAAATTAACAATAATATAGGACAATACGAATCATCCAATACTATATCATAATTCAGGGTGTAATTTTAGCAAGTAATTCGCTAATTAATACGGTTTCTCAGGACATTTATATTTTTTATTAATAGCTACTCGTCTAACTAGACACTTGGTTTAATTGTGCTTTTATGTATATGTATAAAAATAAGAATTACATATGTAAAAACAAGTCTTTTTGTTTCCTCCGTCGTATCAAATCCGATGAAATTCCTTGCCACTCCGAGCGATTCTCGTAATATTACGGGGGTAAGTTACCGAGGGGTGGTTCCACCAGCCAGCCAATAGGATGGTCGCGTGTCGGGGAACGTCGCCCAGCGGCCCGGGGGTTGATTTCAATCCAGCCCTACGAGCGAGCCAATCGGCGAGCTTCATCGATCAGGGGGCTTTTTACACCGAGAGCATACTTTACGTCGAGTGTTAATGTGAAAGAGCATTAGCGGTGCTTTTACTGTGTCATTTCGATTTTTCACTCGTTTCCCCTACGTCTCTCCTCTTTTCCTGCCACCGCCCTGTTTTCTCTCTTTCCCCCCTCTCTCTCTCTCTCGCTCTTTCTTTCTCTCTTTCTCGCTTTGTGATACTCAGATCGTTGCCTATTGATACGCAAAACTGGGTTAGAAGCGTGGTGGTCGCGACTTACGACCGAGTGTTACACAAACGCAAACGAGATACGTATGATCGACCAGCTCGACTGTCCTCTTTTAGGAACTTGTTTGTTCGATCAAAAAATCAAAGGGTGCGAAATGGAAGTTTAATTGAAAGATAGCATATATGTCTAACTTTATGAAAACCGATATTCCAGCAAAAAGCAAATTATGATTCATACCTTCGCAATTGTAGACATCATTAATTTATTAATTTAACAGTATAATGATATTAAATGAAGTCTTTCATGAATCTTCTTTTAGAGATTGATTACTTAGGCAAACGCCAAAAGTTACAGGTACTCACGAAATTGATCAAATATTTTAGAAACTTTATAAAAGTTTCTGATATGAAAAGGAAGAAAAAGAAGAGAAAGAAAAAGAGTAACATGTAAAAAAGATTTTTATAGCATGTATATTTTTTTACAAGACTACAAATTATAAAATAATATGACATAATTTAAAAAATGCTTTCGAAATACTTGATTTTAATTTCACGATTATATGGAGCAAGTATAAGAAAAATATATCACTTTTTGATTTAAAAGAAAATTCTTAAAAATAAATTATCTTACTTCGTGTCTTGTATATCAACTTAATCTCTTTCTGAAGTTGCTTTAAAAGTGTCCAAATAAAAACCCCAGAAGACGCGAGATCGAATTGAAATTGTCAATCTAAAGTTATAATCGTGGAAGCGAGCGGATAAAGTGAGAAATCAAGTTTCTACGACAGTTAAATAAATCCGAGCTCCGGCATAATTTAGGCAGAAAACGTGTGACGGCTAATTTTATAGCGAGGCATTTATTACGCGCACATTCCGTGACGATCTTTTTTTTTTCCTCCGATAATCGCGACGCTGGCGCGCGAGAAAAAAAGACACGTCATCGGCGACAAGGCTGGCCTGATTTCTTTTTTATACCACCTACTTATTATTCACGGACACGCATTTGTTACATCGGTTAACGATAGATAAAAGTCCCTGTCGTTTCGCGCGGTTATCATTCGGCGCGCAACACGCGTATCGTTATCCGTCGCAATTATGCGCAAGAATAATAATTCCGCGGACTCCGATGTGCGATTCGATCGAATCAAATTCGTTTCGCGACCTTCTTTCGCGACGTTTCGATCGCAGATAAAATATTATCGTCGTAATACGCCCAAGCCGTATTATACATTAGGATCGCATGGTATTATTGATTGCTGAACGTAGAGGATATCAAGATATTGTCAGGAATTATCGTATACAGGATATTTTATAAAATTTTGTGTAGAAAAAATTAAGAGATACATTTTATATGAAAATGATTAGTTTTCGAAGATATTAAAAGCTTTGGAAATTTTTTAATTAAGCAAATAAATTTTATTTTTATATTTTTACTCTCGTCTCTTTACAAAGATGGATTTTTACTTATTGTCTTTTAATTACAAACTTTACATGTCTCTGAAAATTTTTTTAATTTTGCAAACTGCTTACAAAAATTAGCGTTAGAATTTATTGAATTATAATAATCTCAAAATGATTAAAGTTTTGGTTGACGGGGGGGTGATTTTTAATGCGCCGAAGTGTGATCGTTTTTACAAGAAATATACATACTATATATTATAATATTATTATAATATTATAATAAAATTGAAGAAAATATGTACAAAGATAATAAGAATAAAAGTATGTCTGGTGTAAACATTATTTTAAAGTCCGCATTTTTCGAAAGGAAACCTTAATTTATCCTGAATATTCTTCCGTTTCGTTTAATTTAAGAAAATATTTGGGTGTCCCGTTTTAAGCGGAAGACCACACTTTTGATCTCGAGCGAGTCGACGCTCCGAAATTGATGATTCGTCGGATACGATCGTGTCGTTGAATGAAGGGTCGCAGGTTGTATCCAATCGCGAAGAGAGATGCGCACCTGAATGCGGACCACTCACAATAAATACACGCGCGTACCGACAGTAGCACGGTGGAAAATGGGGTATTCGAAAAGCGCGATTCAGAAGCGAGGAACAGGTAAGAGGCAGGAGCGACACGATATAGAGCGAGTTTCCGGTTTATTATTCAGACCGGTCCTCGTACAATCGCTCCGCCGCACAGAAAGTCAAAATGTACGGAAGAGGGTGGACTCGTTGTTCCTGATTTTTTTTTCCCATGGCCGCATCTCTAGACCGTCGGATTTATTTCTGGAAATAAAAAAACTATCGTCTATCGGAAACCGGCAAGACACCTGTATTTTTAGCGGTCAAGTCGCTAAGAGACACTCGGTTATTTTTATACCTGAATATTTTCATCGAGATGATTATATATTATAAATTATAATCTTTTGCGGTAATGATTTTGACGAAAGACGATCACACAAATCTTTTTTTACAAATAAATTTCTTAATATATGACGCATTAGAATAAGAAAAAATATAGTATTATGATCTCGATTTGTAAGTATTTCTAAGTAATTTGAGTATCAAAAATATCTTTAAGAATTTATTATTTTCAATAATTAACATTAGTGGGACATTCAATGCTTATCCAAGAAAAAAATAATGAGAAACTGTTTTTATATTATTTTTTGTTTTACTTAATTAAAGTCAGCATGTTATGCTTTTCGAAAAATGTGGATTATGATTTTATATTTGTCATGTTGAATGATTATATAATAGTTATTGTGGTAGAGAAATAGAAAATTATTTAAAAGGAGGAATTACAAGATTTTTTTTTTTAATTTGTAGAATGGAAGCCTGTCTTTTTTATACGTGAGATATTAAAATCAAATATGTCGAGATGGCAGTATAATTTTTATGTAACAATATCATGTGATCGATAATATTGTTATATAATTATCAATACAAAATTAGATATCAATGATATTACAAAATCTTATTGCTATTTGTTTCTTAAACTGAATCAGTGAAACTGATTCAAGCAGTGACAAGATTTTTATCGAAGATTAATGAGTATTTCATTAATCTTTAGTGAAGGTTACTCATACTTAACTATTACGTCTTATATTTCATTGATTATAGTGGTAAGATTTCATTGAAAAATCAGCCACTATCACTAATTGATTCTTCTCAATGAGAGATTTCACATTTGTAGTACTTATACTGAAATCATTTATCAGTGATAATACTGATTCCATTTAAAGGAGAGATCCCTAGTTTATTATAAAGATTTAGAATGACTCAGACCGCTCTCTCAAACAAGGTGCATTTTAGCTCTTCGCGGGGCTCGCATCATCTAACTCGGTTAGAATCGTGTTCAACACAAGAAAGAGATCCGAGAGACTTTTGTCGTTTTTCCGCAATTTCACCTCTCTCTCTTTCTTTCTCGTCCTTCCGCTCTTCGTTATGGGAGTTCCGAGCGTTGGCGGGAAAAAATGGAGGAGTCTCGAGCTCTTCGGGCAATCGAGCAACATTTGCCGAGCTCCCACGACTGTTTGGCGATAGCTGTGCCAACTTGTTTCGAGCACGCAACCCAATTTGTCTGCGTCTCATTGTTTTACTACCCCTCCGCACGGCCGCCGCGGTGCAGTCTCGTTGTTCTCTCTCCTCCGCTCCCGTCGCCGTCATGTGAAATCGGGGGTTGAGGGGATCGTGCCGCGAATTATTACAATCCTCCAATGATCGAGTGGGAATCTTCCTCAGCCTTCTACTTTAATAACATTTCTGTATGCATATGTCGCGCGCGAGCGTTACAATGGAAATCTAACTCAAGAAGTTATATAGAAACAATTCGATAGCAAAACTGCGATCAATACGTTTTAAAAATTAAAAAAAAGAATTATTTAGAAAAGAAATATGTATTATTTTAGAAATATATTTTATTTGTGCGTGTATATTCTTCTCTGATAATATGCAAACTATTTTGCAACTGTATATTTATATGTACAATATTGTACGTTATTAATTTTTTTATTATTTATAATATTGCTTTAGAGATTTAGAGAGTGTAAGGATAAATATCATATTTCTCTCACAACATAGAATTAGTGATTTCCAAAAGTAGTGGAAAAATCAGTTTGAAGATACAATAAAAGCTTTACCGAACTTTACAAATCTTTACAAATCTGACCAATGTAAAAGTAGTATTGTCTTCTTAATAAGAAAATCCTTGGATCTCTCTTTTTGTAATAACAAAACAGATTTATTTATCTTTCAAAAATTATTGCACGAGAAGAAGGTATGCTTAAAGAAGTGAAAGAAAGTAAGAGTAAACAATGTTCATTAAAACTAAAGAGCTGTCAGCTGTCAGATGTCGGTTATGAGATCATAACTAATATGCGAAATCTACTCTCATAAATTCTTTCTGTTATTGAAGTGAAAAATCTTTCTGTTAAGAAAACTGCCTGTCATTGATTAATTAAGACTATTAAAAGACAAAGAACTTTTGCTCATTTGGTCAATCAAACGATTCAAATGATTTATAACGTTCTGATCGGAGCACATCGTAGATTTTCTTGAAACAGAAAAATTTTCTCAAGAAAAAGAAACAATTTGTGTTTAATATTGAAGGACATAATAAAACATGATGTTTCTTCTATACAGATGAGTAATTTCACTATTCGCGCGACTTTTTGAATTTTACATATTACTGCGTAATATTATTTTTGTGTTGTTGCCAATAAAAAAATTAATTCGCCGTAAAATAACATTAGGTCTATCAATTTTTATGTCATTAATAATTGACCATTGTAATGCTGTGATGTTGCACTGTCATTTAATTGCCATTGCGATTAGGTGGCCAAAGCAAAGCTTTCTTCTTCTTCCATTTATCGCTCACTTCTTTTTTATCTTTCCTTATTTATTCGGAATATTACATACAACTGTTACTTTGAACGACTTACATTATTTTTAAAAGCAGAGGCGGAAATGCGTAGCGGAAAAGCAAATCCGACAAGATCAGCGAAAAATGATCGGATTAATTCGACTTCAAAGAGGGGGCAAGATACCCTCTTCAAATCTCGGATTAACTCGACGGTCGCTCTGCGTTCGTCTGTTTATGTTAAACATTATAACGACCGCATTTTAAATTTAGTATATAAATTGATAATTTGATGAAGAGCAGGTCACTAGAAAATTTACTATTCAAATCCATCTTATTGGCTCTTAAGAAATTTGCGCCGCAGGAGGTATAACTCAATTTGAATAATAGTGGTATTCTATAGTTATCGAAAGGAATTTTGACAGCTCGAACTCTCTTTGCAATTAAAAACTTTTATTTAAATATCTAATCATAGTAATTATTGAATAAATAGATAAAGTATATTCTCTATCAATGTTTGCAATTATAGAAAATACTTTGACATATACATATAGTGCGTCAGATTTAATATAATATATAATTATATAATTCAATTTACACATCTATACATATACATTATTTAACGGATATAAAAGAATTCTGGAACATTTAATAATAATTTTACGAAAAAACATGAAACGATATTCGAAACATGAAACATAAAAGTATTGAAAATATGAAGTATGAAACATGTTTCTTTTTACGACATATACTTAACTCAATATTTCTGCTTTTTTGAAACTCGAACCGCCAAAGTAAAGAGAAAAATGTAAGGTCAAATAAAGCCAAATTTTCTTCGTAGAAACACTCAGTCAACCAGAGTGGCCACTTGAGATTTTGTATACATTTGGGATTCTATTGACCGGAAACGGAAAACGTGACACAATGAATAGACACTTGTCTATTTTATTGTATATCTCGCCATTATTATCGTAATTTCGGTACCTGAAATTCAGAAACACCTGAGGATTGATCTTTATTTACTGAACTGAGATACGTGCCGATTTCTTTTTCTCAGGATTTTCCATGACCCTAACCATGAATTTTTTTAAGACGTCGTATTCACAAACGTAGAGGATCTTTTATGAGTGTGTGTAAAAGTTGAGAATTTTTCACGTCAATGCTCGCGCACCATTTGATCTTAGAGATAATAACGAAGGACATTCATTCTCTCTCTTACTTTTTTTTTCTCTGAAGTGCTTTTGAGTGTCAGTTTTGGAGTGGGTGTTAAACGAGGACTATAAAATTCATTAGTTAATCTACACGTCAAAACAGTTTAATAAAAATATTTTTTCTGGAATCTTTTGAATGCAGATTTTCTTGTGTAATATGCGTGGATTTTTTCTTTATGAATGTTTCTAAAGAATTTGTTCTTATTGAAATCTCTAGAAAAGCTTCATTATGAAATGAGGCGATATTTTAAGTTGAAAAGCTAGCACAGATATTACACATGCAAATAATCTTTAAAAATATAATTATTATATAAAAAAATTGATTTATGATATTGTGCATTATTTGATTTTTTCTCGCGTTTTATACTTATCAATATCGTCTTTCACAGTGATATAATTTTTTATCTAACAAATAATAAGATAGATTAAAACATATTTTAATCTAATTATTAATCATTTTTACGTTAATCTATACAATTCTTTCTTTATTGCAACAGACATATATCTCAAAAAGAAAAAAAAACATAAAAATATTAACCCTGAAAAAAGCATTCTTTACTTTGTAACTTGTATTTTGTGTATATAATGTTATATACACTGACAAGAGAATTTTCTCTTAGAATTTACTGTGAAAATGATGGTAATCGTAGGACAATATGGTATGGAAAGAATTTTATGAGAATTTCTCTGATTAATATTTATCACAATAAAAATAATAATATCTATTACAATAAAATATAAAATATGTTTGATTAATTTTACTATGCAATTTAGTAATATTTAGTAAGTTTACGATTACCATGATTTTCAAGGTAAATTCTAAGAGAAATTTCTCTCTGTGTACTTATTAACATTTAATATAACAAAATCATGCTCTTTGACGGTACTGTCCGAAATAACTCTCTTCTCGAAACCATCTGGAAAAAAAAGTCAATGGAATTTGGCGGAGAACACAATCGAGCCTCACGTTCATTCATAAGTTCCTACAAAAAAAGGGCAACGGTATTTGCAGGAATATGAATGAACGTAGTACGCAGGGTAGTGGGGATTGGGCCTCATGGGCAACGGGTGGGCTAACCCAGGATACTCTTTTAACATCCTGATTCAAGAACCTCTCTCGTCGGAAAGAGATTTTTATTCCTTAAAGCGCGCTTCTACCTTTCTTCCACCTTCCGTTTAAATGATATTTTGTCAGACGTGATCTAGACTCAGTCAGCCACCGACGTCGTTTAAGATGTTATTTCAAGCATGGCAGGACAATTTTACGTTCCTTGCTTTTTGTCGGCATTCCATCGCGAAAGCAATCACAAAGTCACATTTTCGGAGCATTAAAAATAATCCCCAAAATTTTGAAATGCGTTCACATTAATTCAAGAATTCTAAGAATAATTTGCATCGAATATTTTACGATATTTTCGGAGATACGCGCTATTATATTAAATATTAAATATTTTTATAAAGTTACATCATTTTGAGAAATTCTTAGAATAGAAAATGGTAAATGTATGTCGTAGAAGATACATATGTTCTTTCAGAAATTTTTGTAAAGGTTCAAAGAAAATTTCATAATTAGTTCATAAATAGAAGGTATATGGAAGTTAATTTATTTGTTATTTAAATGTTGCAAACGTTGAATAATATATATTTAACAGCACGTATCTCCTTAAATATTTAGGACTTTGAAAATGCTCGGTACAAATTAGTGCTTTAGAATTCTTTGATTTATAACATTTATTTCAAGGTGATCCTAAGTATTATTTTTAATTGATTTATCTGCTTAATTTTTCGAAACCTTTCTTTAGTGAAAATGTCCAGTCACCATTGTCGAAACTTTCCAATTTTTGTTGTAATTTAGGAAGTTTTTATTCCATTCTTCTAACTTTCTTTTTTTCCATATCTGTTTTATGATTAATAATAAGCTATAAATATAGAAATTATATTGTAAGGTAGATTATTACAAAAATCTTCTTAATGTTGCATGATTCTTATGTATGATCTTTCGTATATTTAATTATAATTTTAAAAAATTAAGTACACGCAGCAATACGTCAATGGACAATGTAAAGAAAAAAATTAAGACGGCGATACGTGTTAAATTAAATAATCGTCCAATTCGACGACCTGCGATTTGGCAGGTGCAATGAACGGGGCAGCGGCAGAATCGTATCTCGTAGTGGAATACGATTAATCCGAAATTTACGATGGAAACCAACAGGTGTCGGCGCACCGCGTGCGCCACCCTTCACGCTTCTCTCGTGTGTGTCCCTCGGCGTGTAACAAGGCGTACCACTCTACGCCGAAGGATTCGCCTAACCGATATGCGTGACTGCTCTTAAATAGTCGCTTCCGGTTTCCGGTGCTATCTGCTTAATCAGATATGTTAATCGTTCGCATAAACGCGCGGGGAATCGGGCAATTTTCTTTCGAGATTAATGACTTTTTTTTCATACGAAAGATGAATTAAATCAGCATTCAGAAGTAACAGAACGATCCTATCTTTTTCTTCGATAAATTAAATAATTAATTATATATTTATTTTTAATTATAATTATATATGTATGTATATTACATTGTGTATGGTTATTTATTGATAATATTAAATTAATCATTGGAAGATTTTTTATTATATTTTTTATTTAAAGAGAGAAAAGTAATATTTGAGGTATTTAATTTTAAGATTAACTGATCTTAAAATAATAAAATTTTATTTTCTCTTTGACCAATTAAAAAATTAATTAATTATATGTATATTACATTGTATGATTATTTATCGATAATATTAAATTAATAATCGGAAGGTTTTTTTATTTAAAGAGAGAAAAATAATATTTGAGATAATTATTTTAAAATTAATTATGATCTTAAAATAATAATCAATGCTAAAAGTCGCCACCTGAGTTTTATTTGAGGATATAAAAGATAAAAAATAGCCAATCTTTCGCCATAATTGTGATTTTTTCCTACGAAACATCGTTTTTCATTTTTATTGAACTTTTTACCTGTATTCCTCCTCGTTGCTGACGTTGTAATCCGGCGGTATCAGATGCCAGGAAGCGTCGTAACAATCGTCATATCCGGTTGCCATTTTTCTCACCTTCTTCTTCTTCTTCTTCTTCTTCTTATCGTTCTGAATGTATCGACTACCGTGTCCGGTAGAAAAAGGTTGAGAAATATCTCCCAGAGATAAAAAAAGGCAGACGCATCAGGAAAATAATTCTTCGTATTGTCTCAACGCGTATCTTTTTTTTCGGATAGGAGAGACCAGCGTGATTTCATACTCGCGTTTCTCGAAAGTCCGAAGTTTGTATTTCGTGCCGGAGTATCATCGCGTATCCACCTGGAGCGACAACTTTGCACGACGCAAACTTTGCATCCCGACGAGGCAGAATGCGAGAAAGAGGAGACGAATGCAACGCGATGCGATTAAATCACATATGTTGCAGTTCTTTCGAAAAGTCAATATTTACAATATTTTTTCAAAAATATATCGCTCTCGATTTTATCGAGTAATAAAGCGATTGCCACTAAATACGGAAGACATTAAAAAATAATTTCTCGATAGTGAAGTTCAAAAGTTCTCACTTTCTTCCTAATGCGTTCATCCGGTGTGTGTTGGGAAAAACAACACATTTGACACTCGAATGTGGAATTTAATGATGATGATGATTAGCAGAGTAGAACGCCAGAGATTATTCTCGTTCAACTCGTGATAGCCGTACGTTTTACTGTGAGCTAGGTGGCAATATATCGATTACCTATATATTGTATCAAAAATATGGCTACCTGATAGGAGCGCAGGCAACGTTATCTGCGTGATAACACCCTACATAGATTAGTTTGACTACCACAAATCGGGGAGGGCCGAAATAGCCGTCTTCTCGATCTGTCGAAAAAAAGACGAATATGCATCTGTATATAATCGTTTATCTCCTTGCATTTATATATTTAAATAAGTTCCGCAAACATCGATACTCCCTTCTTATCGATATTTATTTCATTCGGCTGTAATCTTATGATGAATATGAATTGAAAAATGCACATTTTGCTCCTCAAAATATGTGTGATTATCTTATAATTATATAATATTAAAATTAAAACAAGATTTTTTTATATAATATAGTATATACACCTTATTTTAAACGATGGCCTTTTAATAACAGATTGTTTAGTCTAAATATGGAGCAGATTTTGAAAAAGTCGAGGGATGTTATCTTTTATTGTAACTTTTCGCATTGTATTTCTTTAATTAAATCTTAAATTAAAATTTACTAAAAAAAGTCAAAATTCCCTAAATTGGCTAAAGAATTATTATTTAAAGAGCATTCGGTGATTTTGTATATTACACACAAACGTAAAATATACATCTTTCTCAAATGTATTGCACGTCTATGTAACACACGAGTTGCACTTGATTAGAAGACGAGAAATCTTTATCTGCCATTTGCTAATCACGCACACAGTAATATGCGAAGAAAAAGAAGAAAATTATAAATTGTCGTATCTATATCATGTGCGAAATGATTTCAAGATAAGATCGAGAGATAATAAATTGCCACGCTGGGATTTTCTACCTGGAGGCTAAGCTGACGCAGCGTAACTTCAACAAATACGAGCATATTTTTATCATCACATTATCGATATTATTTCACGTAATTATATTGTTTTATTTTATGATTATTGTGCACACTTCAGTTTCAATGGTCGATCAATTCCGGTATTAGTATTTACACGGTATGCACAGATAAGATTATAATATCGACGTGAAAAACTATAGGATGAAGAAGAAAAAATTTCAGATAACAATATACCGTGGATTGTCCAAATTGCAAATGAGAGTGGCAGCAACCGTAGAGAGATAATCGGCCAATTGTTGTTGCTACTCGACTGTCAGTTGTACCTCACAATTTGTTAATGACAAGAGACCCTCGAGGTGAAGTATCCGCGGCTTAACCGACAAGTGCTATACCGAACGGAGCCTGCTACGAGTGCACTTGATAAAGCAACAACATTCCCCCTATCTGTATTTATTTATGCCACAATTTACATATACATAAACACACATAAACATCAGATTCAAATTGTTGCAAAAATGCAATTATCGCTGTGAAGAATGTCACTTGGTGAGGAAAAAAAAAAAGGAAAAAACTCGCGCTACCTTAAAAATTAATAATACTCGACGGCGAAAGAGAGAGAGTATTGTTTTGCGAGAGAAAGAGAGAGAGGGAGAATGATTTAATACGCGATGACGATGATGTGATTTTAAATGCGGGGTGTTTCTCTCATCGCATCGTCGCGTGGCGCAACCTCTTCGTTAAATTTCCAGAACGCGGTGACATGGTTTTATCTATCCATCCAGGCACATCTATGACATATGGGTCTAATCTCTGTTTATCGCGGTTAAAGCGATAAGGGCGAGTTGTTGCATGTCGCAAAAAAAAAGAAAAAAAAAGAAAAAAAAAGAAAAAAGAGGAAAAGAAAAAAATTAACACGCTCTCGGTATCTCTAATAATTTTATGAAAAGGTGGGGCGCAAAGAAAATTGCGGACGCCGGATCGTAGTCCGTAGTAAAGGATTGATATAATTTTGAGCGACGCAAAAATTTGTGCCGCGTAAGATAAGGGGTCGGTACGAAGCTATCAATCATTTTGCTCGCGGTATTGATTCAGTTTACTTTATCATCGGTTTGTTGTCGATCGTATATACTGTCGGATTCTTTATAGTCGCGATATAATATCGAAATAATCGCTCCACGAGAGACGCATTAGATATATGTATATATAATTATGATCGAATAATTTATTATCGTAAGAACAAGTATACATATTTTTTTTTCTTAACGATATAACGCACAATATAAAACAATCTCGATAACATTATTATACATTCACGAGAAAAAAGGAAAAAATATTAATTATAATTATAATAAAAAGATTATATAATAAATTATAAGATTATAAATTATACCGCTTCTGATAGTCTGCGCGCGCATTTCTTATATCTTCGTGATCAAAATCAAGATAAAAAAAGGAATAGAGACAACAGAGAATGAATGAACGTGTGAATGAATAGTTTCGACAAATAGTTTAACATCGTCGTGATCGATATTCGGAAGTTCAAGAAGAAATATTGATGGATACATATTGTTATATCGCCAGAAAAAGATATATAATTATAACTTAAATAATTAATTAATTTAATTAAAAAGTTAAACGATTATGCTTTAACTTTTAACTAATGTAAGAATATTGCAAACTTTTGTTTTACATAACGAAATAAATGTAGAAAATGACAAAGAGCGGGGGCGGGGAATATGGATCATTTTCTTATTTACTTCGTAGTCCTTTTTTTTATAATATAAAGAAAAGATAAAAAAGTTTGCACATATCATACAAAAAATATAATTATGCATGTTGATTAAAACTGAAATTCGTTTTACAGTCGCGATCAGCGATTCTGGAATGTAAGATATAATAATATTATGTCTGCACGGAGATGTTATTACATAAATGAGTTGTATATATCCGAAGTAACCAGTTCAAGTAGCAGTTTTAAAGATAACACGCAGACTTTAGTCACATTTTCGTACACGTTGCGTTTTGCCATTACCGTATCGAAGAAACAAAATACGCACAATTTACCATTGGCAATTACGTAATCGTCCAGAGATAGACGCGATGTTGCGTCTAACTAAGTAAGTACGATAATGTTCGGTGCGTACTTTGAACGCATCGCCGCGATTTAGATGCAGTCGTGTTCGTCGTCGCTTGTCTAGACAAAGTTTCCATCCAGAAACGGGAGTGAAGTTTATCGCTCGATCGAAGGTTCGTAAAAATAATCGGAAATTCCAAATCGGAAATGCGCTTCGGACTGGTTGTATAATCGACTGATTGTCCAATTAATTTAATTCCCCCATCGTACCTGAATCTTATCCCCGAGTGTCATTCTCGAGTGCAACGCACCAATTTCAAGTTTATTCTTTTTTTTCTCCTATCGTTTCACGTGCAAACTGTAATTATTCTCGAAAGAGAGAAGGCGAGATTATGTGTGCGTTGAGCACGATGATAGCTTTGGATCTTTTTTTTTTAGAGAACCGTAAAAAAACGTCGAAAAATTCGACAAAACATTCCTGATTTTTTAAATCATTTTTTTCCCTCGCAAACAATAATTACCGAGTAACTGAGAAAATAACTCGGCAATTTTTTGACGAGGTCGAAAATTTTATACAAGAATGTGTATATCGATAGCTCGGAATATCTTTATTATATCTCAGCGACTGCGCCCGAAGCCAGAGTTATCTCTTATTCCAAATCGTACTTAATCCTCAACAATTGCGTAACCATCGATGATGTTCGATACGCGCGATGATATTGTATCATTGATAATAATCGATTCTTTTCGAAGAGAAGCCTTAGGCTCTCTTTCCCGCCCTCTTTCTTTCTCGGTTCCCTGTATCGCTCTCGTTGATTATTTTTTCCTGCGATTGCCATGACTTGTACGTTTACCCTTGTGACATTTACTCACGTTTGTGCTACGTTTCTCAACGACCGCGCCATTATTGGTCCCTCCGAACGTCTTCGACTCTGTCGAAAGAGAATAAAAGTCGAATCTGTCAGACGATCTGAATAGGAATTAGATGACTTAGCGACGTAGCGAAAAGAAAAGCTAGCTCATGCCAGTTGACTATGTACCTGAAATCATTGATGCTGAGATGAAATGTATTTCACCATTGACATACTCGTTCGTCTTTAGGGGGTCTCTCGAGACGCGTTCTAGGCACAAATTAATAACGTGAATACAATTGATTTTATTTATTTAAAAACACGATACATATTTTTATATAGCCTCAGATCAGTTGCGAAAGCATTTCGTCGAAAAAAACGTATGTTCAATGATTATTTCATTAGTGCTCTATTATACTCTACAAAATTCTCAATTCTTAAATCGGTTGTATAATTATAATCAAAATCATTTCGTACATATATTTGTTCTTAAGCTTACTCTTGAATAATTTACCAAAACAATAAATAATTATAATCGATTTACAGGATTCACAGTGTCGTGAATTTTATAGCGCTGGAAGAGAGAGATAGTTTGCGTTTCACATTTTAAGATCAATTTTTTACAAAATGTTCTCTCAAAAAGAAAGAAAAAAAACGAAGAGTCGATTTATTCTCTCGATTGTGTAATTTATATTGCCGTTTTATTTCGATTGTCTCGTATGTCGGGGTCACCGATAAAATAATCTAAGTAATTTAAAACAATGCGATGAGAGAAAAAATCGCATTACTTTTCTTCAATGAAATTCCTCGAAACCTAATATCATTATCACGTACGAAACAATTTTGCCGATAGCGGTCCCTATACATTTCGCTAATATTCAGAGTATTCTGCAATTAATGATACAATCGAAAAGATAATGAGATTCTGTATGAAAAACTAGCTCTTTCAAGCTTAAAAATGATCTAATATCGTATTAATATTTTCAGATTTCGAAAAATGTTATTCTACATTTTTTATTTATTTTTTCCACATAAAATTGTTATCTTTTTAATGATTGCACCATCAATTATAGGGTACTCTGTATATAATTGTTAATAACGCCAATGATCATCAATGACACTGATAGCAACCGACCATCGACGAACTTGCACGCTCATTATATATGCATAATAACTGAATGATTTCTATATATGCGATTACGATTTGAAAGGCAAGTTCTGGTCGGCATTTTTGCTGACGCGGAAAGCAAATGCACATGCAAGCAAAGCACACATAAGAGAAGGCGAGAAAGTAGCATAAAAAAAAAATAAATAAGTAAACTCCACGCGCGAAGCAGCCATATAGGGAGACGCAGGATCACTTACTCTCGGCGATCGGCGCCTTCGGTGTGTCACTGTCCGAGCTGATCGGCGAGTAGAAGATTGGATCGCCCTCCTGGCTGGATATGTCAGGTGTACAACACGTGGGCGAGTCGATACATTGCGAGAGGCGCTCCTCTATCTTATCGCAGCTCTCCTCGGCCGGCGATCTCTAAATTCGTTGAACAGGCACGTTGAACATTTACGCACCCTGTCCCTAAAGCGCCGTAAGAAAAAAAAAACGCTCCTCGATACCGATATATAACATTCGATTTGCATCACGTGCGAAAATTCGCATGTGTAAAAGAGATAAATGTGTTTTTAAATATATATATTCAAATTATTTTATATATAAGTTGTTTAAATTTATACATATAATAATAATTCTAATTATTAATTATATATATAATTATAATTATATATATAACTATTAATTATATATATATAAATTAAATAAATTTTATATTAATAACATTCTTTATCTGCCAATAATCTTTTTGTGAGGGATAGAAAATCAAAACAAAATTTGTTGAAGCAAACGCGGTGGTGTCTTTGTGCACTTTCTCGCTTATGCGCTTAATTACTCGTAATTTCGAATGGTTCGAGGCTATCCAAAGGATCGATTTCTCAATTTTTGGCAACGACGTATTCCTCCTTCCTTAATTGTCCTTAAAGCATCTGTCGACGATTTATTTTACCTGGTCGTAGGCGGCTCGTTCGGCGGCCTGAAACTGCTCGATTTCGTTTTTCACCCTCGTTGCCCTGTCAAGCAGCACGTTGGCGTCTTCGATGATATCGCGAAGCTCGGTCGAGGACACGTTACCGTCGTCCCCGTCGACCTCATCGTCGTCATCCTCGTTGCCCTCGTCGCGGCTCTCGTTGCTCGAAACGCTGCAATTGGCCGGCTGAAAAAGATGATAGCTGAAAAGGCCAGATAAATCTTTCCCTATCAGGCGAAGGCACATGTACGCGCGACTAAAAATATAAATGAAACGAACGGAGTATATCGTTCAAGTCGTCGCGGGCTATCTGTCGAAGAAGGAAGGTCACGTCAAATCACCGAGTCTCTTTTGAGTTTGCAAATTGAATACGAGACGCTAATTTTGACGCGACTTCGATGAGAGGGTAAAATGCGAATTATTTCACGTAACAAATAAATGAGCAAAATAAACGATTTTTTAATTAAATAACATGATTACTTATACTGAATGAGCCTAATTCGCTAGATTTGTTTACATATTTATCTGTATGTTTCATTAATGCGTCACACATCTCGATTACTCACATCGAAATCCTCATCTTCGTCGCTGCTCTCCAAGGCAAGTCGATTGATCTTGTCTTGGAGAGTCTCCTTCTCTTCCTGCTCACCCTCCACCTCCTTTTCGTCCTCCTCCGATTCGCTATCATCAGTTATCAAATTTTCTGGCTTCTCTGTAGCATCTGTTGATTCGGTCACTGATTTTTCTTCCGATGTCGTCGCCTTGAAAAAATGTCTCGTTCTTTCATCGAATGATAATCTCCGAATCTTCTCAAGATTGACATGTAAAAACTCACATGCAAAAGACATCGCAATCCGTGTACAAATATTTAGAAATATAAAATCCCAGAAATATGCAAAATGCCAAACGGGGGATATAAAATTAAAGACAGTAGTACAATTAAAATACTCGAAGAAAGGAGAAAGGTGATATTTTTTAAAACTAGTTATACGCATATACAAAGAGAATTTGCATGCCCATCAATATACTCGAATTTACATTCGGTTTACGTTCGCGTGGAGTCAATGACGGATGTTTTCTACTTACTGCATCGGGATCGAGGACGCTACTAACGTGAATTTTAGTGGGTGGTGGCGATGGGGTGGGTTTGGACGTGTCCAGACAGGACAGGCTCGACAAGGTCAGACGAATGGATCTGATGAGGGCTTTCCTGGTCTCGTGTATCGACAATTTCTCATCCTACACCCATCACCACAAGACTATTATCGTGCTATTAATCTCATTGTCTCTTCGAAGGAGCGAAACGCGTTTCTTCGCGTTCCTTATACGTTATCGATCGGAAGAAGCGCATATATGTTCTTACCTTGTCCCGTTTCTCCCTCGTCTCGTTGTTCCTTATGTCATTCAGTCGTCTGCGACTTAGCTGCACGAATTTTACCTGTCAAGGTTGAAGCGTTTAGCGGATGATAAACGCGACGAGCGATAAAGAGGATGGAAATTTTCTGAATAGCTAAGCAGCAAAATAATATTTGTTTGAATTTTATAAAACTGTTTCGCGCGTGATGGAGAGATCAGTGTAGAATATAAAGCTTGCTTTATTATTTCTTCATCGACGCGAAAATGATACTTAAAATTATACATTAAATTATGTGTCATGCATAAAAGCGTAAAAACGTACTATTCCACTCGGCGTGACTTGGGAGCAACCCGTGACGAAAGCACCTATGTTCATTGTAACCCTGATCGTACGCAGCATCACCAAACTCGGTAAAAATAAGATCCACGGCAACGGTCTCACGAGTTCCAATTTCCCCGAGGCTTTTCCATTTTCGTCTGAAACGAGCGCGAGTTCGGAGCATAAATCTATCGATTGATCGCACGATTTATGAATCGTACCTCCAGCAACGATCTCCTGACCAGATAGACTCCATTCCGCGCACTTCTCCACGGTCCATAGAAAGTTGTCCACGAGTTTCAGCGCTGCTTGACTCAATGAGCTTTGCACCACGATCGATTGCAGCAATTTCATTTCCGACCAGTCGCGATCGTTTTTCTCCTTGGTTGTCTAACGAATGTGAATAGTACGTTTGTTCGATTAATCAGCTGTTTATTTCGTCGCGTATTTCTGCAGATATAATTTTGGAATACTCACTGTGACCGACGAACCCTCGTATTCCATGGCTATATTTATGTTGGAAGTTAAATCACAGTGCCTGGAAAAAATATTAAAGACAACGCATGAACGGTTTGTTCACGAATTTAATTTTAATGCGAGTTTGAACAAATTACATTATATATATATATCAGTAGATTTGTTATTTTCTCTATTATTCTGTTTTATTATATGCTCCAACAATCATAATTTTGACAGTTAATATATGTATATATATAAACTGATATATTTATAATATATTTTATATATATGTATGTTAATTGTCAAAATTATGACAGTTGAAATATATAATAAAACACAGAATAACAGAAAAAATAACTTTTAATAAAATCTACCGATCTGAGAAAATTTTCTGGTACAAGTTCTCTCTTCTCTCATAAAACTTGTAAAAATATATTTATTCAAAGATTTTCGATAATGCACGCGTTGATTGATGTAACTATTTATAACTTTATACTCTCTTTTCTGTGATGATAAACAAATCATTCTAGTAATATGTTTATATACGATTCGTCGATGGTCATCAACACAATCTCTCTCCCATTGAATCTTTTAAGACTCAAGTTAAGTCCTAATGACTCAGATACACAAAATAGACAATAAAGAAAATAACTGACGATAAATTGCTATCGACGAGGCACGACCTCGCCTTATCAGGGCGGAACGCCGAAAGAAAACCCAATAACGGCGTATTCTCATTGCAAAATACAATATGCATACGATCGCTGGCTCGCAGATGAATTAAACATTTTACAGGAATATCTAGCAAGTTGCGGATTTCGCGGATTTTTACGATAACAATAATCTACACGCGCAGTTTACTCTCTCGCGAAGCAATATTCAGTGAGAAATGGTGGTCGAATCGATGTCGATTCGACGTCGAATCAACGTCAATTTGATCAAATTGATGTTGAATTAACGTCGATTCGACCAATCATTTCTCGCTGGGTAGTTATATTGACGATTTTCGCATCTTAAGAATTTTTTGCGTATAAGCATTTGAACGACGATAAATTTAATCTTCAATCACACAAATATAGGATATATTCACGAGAAATTATTATTAAAATACTTGAATTTTAAAACATGTACTGTTGTAATACTTAAGTGTCGATATAAAGATATTATTTCATTTATTTATATATGCCAATTTATATTTCTAAAGACAGGTGAAATATCTTTCAAGCCGAACGAGGGGATGAGGATGGCGATCTTTGTTTAAACGCGATTGCAACATACTGAACTGTGTGACAACATATTTTGCTTTAATCTACCTCGATTTTTTAAATAAGATTAATTGCACTTTCCGCGGTTACAGCGGCAATTTTTTATATTACGATCAAACATCGTAAGAGCATATTCATGATCTTTTTGCATCTCGCGCGCGCATAACACATACATAAGTGCGCACGATACATAAGCAATTTACTGACCAAGCAGCTTTTTTAAATTCTGCTTTATCAATAACATTTTCTTTACATGCAAAGTTCACATGTAATTTCACAGTTAGATAAAAACAACTTAATGTTTCTCTTTCTTGGGTCAAACTGGCAGGAATATTACGGAATAATTTGTTGCGATGGATGCTGAAAGCATTTCAACAAGTAATGTGTATACATTATATGATAAGAGAAAAAGAAAGACTAAATATACGTATAAATAAACTATGCGTTAAAACATTTAATTGCGCAATTTTTATTCCGATAAAATTTTGTTATGTAAAATTAATGGATTTAATTAGCAGTCGGGGGCAGATTTCTTAATTGAAATCAATATTTATGTGTAATATCTATTAACAGATTGATGACAATTGAACACTTTCTCGAAGCTCTTTGCTTTAATTTTCAATTTTTTGAGCTATATATATCTGGGAGCAAAGTTTGCAAAATAAAGAAATGTAACATAGTATGAATTAATATTTTTTCTTGTTCTCTTCGAGATTTCGCGAATCCGTCAAATAGCAAATCTTAGAATGTTTGCGTCGCGTGCCAAACGGAGCGATAATAAAGAATCGTGTCTGTGGACTGTCTAGTACAAAAACTTCCACAACTCAATTCTACTATCATACTTACTCACATTTACATCGGTCATTTGGTTATCGTAGTTACGATGTGTTTGTCTTTTCGGTTTTTATCGTGTTTTTGTTTGATTTATACGTCAGGTCTTGTTGACTGTCAAATCTCGTGTCTATCACACAACATAATATAAAAACTCTGGATATATGTATGTATGTGTTTGTACGTATATAGGAATTAATTCGGGAACAATACAAAAATTATTTTAACAAAATTAAACATTTTTTAATACCAATTGTTAGAGATTATATGCAGCCGCGACTCTATTTTATTCTTTGAAGTATTTTTGCAAAATGAAAATATTGGATATATATATATATATATATATATATATATATAAAATATAAATTAAAATATTATGTATATATAGTATATATATGATGATGTGAAATATTATTGTATATATTTTTGATTAAGATATATTGTAAAAATCATTTATAATCATCTTCTAATATAAGTATATTCATATTCTTGTTCATAATAATATGTTATTTAATCATTAATAACGATAGCAAAAGTTTTTTTTGTAAATGTAGAAATAAAAATTTTTTTTGTAAATGTAGAATTAAAATTTAAATAATATAAATTATGAAAATGCAAACTATTCATTTCTTCTGTTTATATAAATCGACTAATTTGTATTTACTTCGGCATCAACTTTGTTAGTATCTAATCGATAATTCAACTCGCGATTCTCTGCTCAATGTTTAGGTCAGAAAGGACAGATTTCGCATTAGCATCGCACAGACTGATCAATATATAAATCTCCAGTTGAGTGATTTCGATACTAATTATTCTCTATATAGCATAGGAAAAATCTCGATTCAATTCAATATTTCTTCGATTATATAAAAATTTATAGGTACATAAAATCTTGCCGTTAATTATATCGTATAATAATAATGTATTACATACACATGTATTCTTTTTTTCGAAGAGCAAAAAACAATAATATAAGGAACTTTTCCATCGATTATATTGACGAGCATTTTTTACACGCAAAGCGTATAATTTTTGCGATATCTCTACCCATCTTTAAATTTAAATAATTCAACATCATTGATTTACCTCGTTGAAGAAATTTCTTCTTTTTTGGAAGATTTTGGATGGGGCGAGATGTTATAGATACGAAGAATAGATGAAGGCACCGATTGCTGCTGCTAACAGTGATCTTCGCCACGCGGCCACGTGATACTACTCAACGTTCTAAACCGGCGGTAGCGAAAGCTGTATTCCTGACGAGTACTCGATCACGCGCCGAGACTCTCACGACTGCGAGACACTCGGAGCAAACCGGGGGATCAGAAGTTTCCAAGCTTCGTCGGACAGTGGCGTAACAGTTTTAAGCGACGTTTAAGGGTCTGTCAACAACATCCAGACCCGAAAAATTAGATTTACGCAAAGTATTTTTTATTATTTTTTTTTTTTATGCAGATTCTGCTCGCAAATTTTAATTACACGTAATAAATTACAATATTTTTAGCAAAATAGCAGAGGAAAAAAAATGCATCGCAGATTTGAATAAAATATAAGATTCGAAGAAAATTCGAATCTACTGACAGAGAACAGTATATCACGATTAGAAAAAAAAATTTCTCGTGTGAAACAGAATTAAAACATGCACAGATTTTTGTTATAATTTCTTTTTTACAATTTTTATACCTACTATTCGCGAAGCGTATTTTCACGATTAATTACAAGCAGACACATTTACGATCATCTCTTTTAACATATTTGCTTCGTATATTTTTTGCAATAACAACAGGTTTCCGCTGTTATATCACATTCCTATTATTGAGATTAATTTTTTATAACTGATAATTTACCTCTGATAATGCGAGAATTTTAATCAAAAGGCTATTTATAAAAATGATTAACATTTTTGATTGTGCAAAATATCTTGAAATGATTCAAGGATTCGAAAACAATCCGCATCTCTATTTTTCCTTTTCTCGGATCGATTTTATTAAACGTTTATTACATCGGCATTAAAATTTCAAATTTCGAAGCACATATGCGCACGTACAGAGCGATGAACAGAGCGCAAGCCAAAACCTGTATATCCTTCCTCCTCGCTAGAACTTAGTAAAGACTTAGTAATACGTAGTGTGAATTACATCCTAATCAGACAATTATTCACAATATGATCGACGCTCTTTTGAAATGAATCTGATTCTTACGCGATCAATCTCGATCTTGACAATCGAAATCAATAATATCGAAAGCGCGCGCACACACACGCATACACACATACTAAAAAGACATAAGCATTCGCGCAAAAAACCTACATACCGTAACCCTTTCGCTCGTTTTCCCTCTCACTCGCGTCTGCTCTTGAATCGTGTAATTTTAGACTTTTTTTTTATGAAAATGGAATATAACAGCATCATAATTAGTGATACTTTGAAAGAAATGATATTTTTATTGAAGAAACGCTTTGTACGATTCAGAATATTTTATCGGAATCTCAAGAGTTCACCGCATTTTAAGGCCATTCTTCACATCTCGACAGACTGTCGTGGAGATGCATACATGATCATTTTTTTAAAAAATCGATATACGGGATTAAACGTTTTAATAGATGAATATCTTTCAATATGAATTCTAACTTTAATTAGAAAAAAACTTTCAAGTTTTTACAATTTAGCGCACTGTTTCATTTAGTGAAACCAAAGTACATAATTTTTGTCTTTACCAATGTATTATACGGTAGCTTCTGTGTGTTGATAAGATGTAGAATAGAATGTCGATGAGCGAAATTGAATTTTAATCTCTAACATGATTTATATATCCAAGAGTTTTTATTTCCACCGACAGAATAAAAGTCTATTGCTCAGCGCAAAAATCGCTGAGTGCATCAGCCACATTAGAGAGCACACCGCACAAAGAAAACAAGTCGAACGAAGATTGAATAGCTCTGAGTTTTTCAGCAGGGGATTAACATTATTGTAGATAACTACAAATAGATTTTTAAAGACAAACTATGGGGATGGAGAGCTTCGCGCGACTCGTTATCTCGATACAAACTTAATACATTTACAAACAAAACACGCATTAAAAAAAGTGTAATTAACGTAAGTCACTACGTAACAATACGGATGCAGAATAACATTAATAGATATCCCCATAAATTTGCGGGAAATTCGAGAGTCATTGATCGATCTTCGGAACTCTACCACATCGTAATGCTATAAGGAAATGTAATAATTTGTTGAAAGATTATTAATTGATTTTCTTTCTCTAATTATCCTCTCCTTTCTCTCTTTCTCTTATCATCTCAACAGTCAGAACAAGTTATTCAAGTGCACTACTCGACTTATGTCTATCCTAATGTCGTGCGAATCTTATGATTTCGGTGAACTTTATTTGTGAAACGAATGCACACACACAATCCGTTAAAACTGCCGAGTTTACTGATGTAAAGTAGTTTAATAATTATATATTGGTTCACAGGCATAATAAACCGAAACGCACTTGGATAATTTGCTGTTATTCATTTCGATTACACATCCGTAAATAAAAAGGGTTAATATTCCTCTTCATCATCGGGCGCAAGCCCGTCCCCTTCCAATTCCTCGGGTGGCGCAAAACCGTCCTGGAAAGATATGTTGTAAATATTCTACTTATCCGAAAGAAAATATCTCTTATATAATTGTAAGTTTATTATTCTATATCTTAATCTTATACATAATTATGAAATATAAAAATATTATAAATCTCTAATAAATCAAACAAAGGATAAATTTATATATTTAATTATATTAAAAAATATTACTCGCGTACCTATACCGATGTTAATTTAACAAAAAAACAAAAACACAAACAAAAAATAAATAAAACATTAAACTCAAATTTGTAAAGACAAAAAGTGAATTTGTCGAATGTTGTATAATGGCTATTACAATAAAAGAAGTTCGAATAACGTTTAGTCTAATTACTAGTCTAATTATTAATGTATGTATTTCTACGATTTCAAATGTACAAAGACACATATATAAAGACATGAGGACTGTGATTTCATTGTATGTTAACAAATACGAATATGATCAAAGTTATACGTTACTAATACGAAGTACGATCAAAGTTATACGTTACTAATACGAAGTACGATCAAAGTACCCAAAACATTCTCATTACCTTATTGAAAAGAGCGTGTCTGTTACAAACATATAAAAAAAACCGGTGCTTATAGTCTCATCATAGTTGTCTCTTCTTCTAAATCCTGGATATCCTATAATATTGTAGCATCACATAGTCTTATATAAGTTTTAATTAAATTTTTGCTTTTAATTATCAATATCTTTGTATATATAGAGGAAAATATAGCTTAGGAAAATAGAGTTTAGTGCTTTGTTAAATTATAAGTAATTAAAAGGTGTCAATTCCTTTTCAATAAATTATAATTTTGTAGTTCTCATGTCTTATATACGGAATTTATCATGTTTATTAATAAAAATAGGTTTTCAAATTGATTATATAGTTAAAGCAAATATATAAATTACTTGTACTATAATAAAAATTAACAATCAAATAAATCAAAAGGAATAGTATGAATTACCTCGGTTGCATAAAGAACCTCTAAAATTTTCTGTACAATAGGTGGAGGATCGCCGCCATTATCGCAATCTTGACACATGACTTCAATGTCACGTAATTTTCCAAAATAGAAATCCCTTTCCTTTTCCAAGCCTTCGACTGACATTTTCAACTCGACCAACTGAAATATTTCATACAAACTTTCGTTAGAAAAGAGAAAGAGAAGATATGCACAAAAAATACATATATTTCTATAAATATAACTATTAAATGAAATGATTGTGTATTATGTACCTGTGCACTAAGTTCTTCAATCTTTCCAGTATCACCACGATTGCCAACTACTGTGGTTTTGGGTGGCGCACGGTACTGTTGTTGAACTTTATTTACTATAGAAAAAATACATTATTTTAAAATACTGTGTTATAAGTAATTATTAATATAATTTTATTGATATGAATGGAAACAACTTGTATGTCACAATTATAACTTGTGTAAAAAATTAACAAGATTATAAATCTGAACATATAAGCTATGTTTGTGGAAAGCAAAAAAATGCATGCAGCAATCATTTTAAAATCATGCACAGTATGTGTATTTTTCACAATCGTAATAATATATCTTACAAAAAAGAAATATGTACAAAAAAATAAAATCTTTCTAATATGATAGATAATTGCAAGGCAAGTGTTTCTAAAGTTAAAATATTATTATATCTTAATTTGTACAATACAGTGTGTTAACAAGTATATTGATAGTGATATCAGCTATGGACTAGTGTTAATAAAGATAATCATCATAGACTAGTGGAAGGCTATGGCAATTGCCTCAGAGTTCATTTTGTGTGAAGGGACAATGTATTTTAACTAACATGTAAAATATTTCATATAAAAGTATCTCGATCTATCATTCTCGATCAATTACATCTTGACCGAAATTTTGCTTTTTGTTTTAATACTTGTTTTTTTCACATATTACAATAATGTCACAGTATTAATGGAACTATGACTTTTCGACATTATCTCTGAACACAAACTAGGAACATAATTTTATTTTTCTTTTATCCCATATATTTTTTTTTGTAAATATATCAATATTAAACCGTATATAAAATTAAGAAAGCAAAAACGTATAATAAATAACAAGAATTACAATTAAAAACGGAAAAAGAGATCGAATTTCACCTAAAACGTTTGCATTATCTGCACGCAGGGAAGATTGATGTCCCTCACCTAAAGGCAAATTCCATTTTAAATTATTGATAATATATTATGCAATAACCCACAATTGAAACTTCTATTGAAATGTCTAGAGTAATGCAAATATATATGTAACTCCAATTCCTACACAGGTTTCTATATAGATAAGATACAGACCATCACTACCATATTGCTTGTCACAAAGAAAACGATAGTACTGATTTGTACCCTATCCATATAGGACTGAGAGATATCACAAAAATTTCTAATAAAATAATAATTTATGAAAGTTTAATCCCGCTGACACAGCATTCATTCATGTAATGTTAATAATCGCCTATATTAAGATTAGTCAAATAGACACATTAAAAGACAATCAAGTCAATAATTATCGATTAGTAGAAATCTGTGTTAATGTACAAGTTTGAAGTTATACTTGAGAAAAGATTATTTGTTCTATCGAATTTGTTCTATCAGATCCTATTCTTTTTAATAAGATTAAGACTCAAACTTTTTTGTATATCAAAGAAAGAGAGAAAGAGATCATTAAGTCATGTACCAGTAGTACGAGGAGCAGGCTTAGCCGAATTTACTGAGTCACGTGGAGAAGTACGTTTCGCATTAGAACCACCACGAGGTGCATTACTTCCGCCACTACCCATAGGCTCTCCGCCTCGCATAGCAAGCGCATCGTAATCTGCTCCTGAGTAGTTTGCATCAAAGAACTTCTTGAACCATTGCAAAAACTCAAAGTTGTCTTGGAATCGACCTTTCACCAGCCTATCAATTGGCACAATCTGCAAATGAGGAGTGTGTGTGCAAAATAAAATAAAACATAAGAAATGTGAACAAATTATGCCAAATGGATGTGCAAACATGATTTTACACATAAAAATAATTTTTAACATAATATTACAAGAAAGCATTACGTTTTTCATAGTGATAATACTAATATGCAAAGACTAAAGTAATAAAGTTAATATTAAATACATTATGATTTTGTCTGTTACAATAACTAATATATCATTTTATATAATATTGTTATATAAAAAAAATCATAGGTAAAAATCAAATACAGTTTCTCCTACTTCCCAACATAATTCTTTGCCCCTTATATAAATTTATAGACTATTAAAAATAAACAATCCTGGAATCCTTTCTCTGTTCTATAATAAATTAGAATGCAAATGCAAAATGAATACCTAATATCCTATTTTTAAGTATTTAGAAAATTATTTCATATATATGTATATACAGGGTGTTAAAAAAGTGGCGGATACGCTGTATAGGGGTGAATTCCTGAGGTTATTTGGAGACGATTTTTCCTCAGTGAAAATGTCGAGGCACCAATAATTTTCGAGTTATAAGTAATTGAAAATAAAGGGCTTTTCGTAAACTAAGTATTGTGGAATTAAAATATTAACAAAACTACATTCTTCAATTAATTTCAAGTCGACTTTAATTTAATAGAATTTTAATTTAAGGCTTAGTTACCAAGATATATGATGGCAAAAATTGGGAGCTTGCAAAAAATGATGACTTTTCTCGACATTTTCGTTGAGGAAAAATCGTCTCCAAATAACCTCAGGAATTCACCCCTATACAGCGTATCCGCCACTTTTTTAACACCCGATATATATAATATATTAACAATTTATGTACATAAAAGTATGCTATGTATCTTTCTATAAATCTTTTATCATGTCAGATTAGATTGACTTCTGTGAGAGTTTTGCTAGATTTTCTTCATAATGTACAAAATTATAGAGTGCATATACAGTGAAGTACATGTGTTTATGAGTGTAAAAATAGCTCATAATACATTTAATGCGTATTGATTAAATAATACAAAATCGCGTGAGAGATACTACAAGATTGCAATATATACTATACTATTGCAAACGAGCACATATTAAAAGTTGTATTGTAGTTGCATTTTTAAGATACACATATGCGTGTGTGTATATGCATGTGGTGTGTGTGCGTGTGTGTGTGTATGTGTGTGTGTAGGCGGGCGTTTGTGTTTGTACAGAAATGTTATAACTTTAAACATTTGTTGTGAACGTCATGCAAGAAGCGATCGCGTAAAAAAAAGAAATCGAGACTGCGACAATGTTATACCCTGCTGCTGCCGCGGCACGATGTTACGTTGCTGTATGTGTTTTTGTTGCATTTGCGGCTGCTTTGATTGCGGCGGCAAGGGTACCAACTGGGGATTCGACAAATTGTGCGTCCCGTCCACACCGGAACCTAGCGGTATGCAGCCGCGCGCCTCGTACGCGTCGTATTCACGACCGTCGTAATTCGCGTCGAAAAACTTTTTGAACCACTGTAGAAACTCAAAGTTATCCTGAAAGCGCCCCTTTATCAGCTTGTCCACCGGTATTACCTGAACCGTTCCCATGATTATTATCATTACGATTTCCTCCTTACACACACAGATCCTCCTCCCAAAAATATATAAATACCATCGCATAGATGTATCTTAGATCTTGATGCAACATCTTAGTTTACATTGCATACATTATAACTGCTCTAAATAATCTTCATGCTATATATGTAGTAATAATTTATCTATTTTTATATATAATAATATATTAACGAGGGGTTGGTCACTAGTGGTTATAGTGTACAAAAGTTACCCTTGATATGGATTACCTTTAAATTACCTCAGATTACTTAAGATTACCTAATACTACCTCAGATTACTTAAGATTACCTACTACAAATTATGCCCATCATACTTAGAATTTAGAATGATATTTTTTTCGATTATTCCCTTTTTTTAATATATATTTTAATTTTTTTGTTGTAAATAGTAAAAATTTTTTCCTATTTTAAAACATTAAACAAATTTTTTAAATATATTTTTTAAGTATTTTATTATTTCTTAACGCTGTCAATTTTATTCCCAAAAACGTTGGGAATAAAAATTAAATTTTTGTTACTGTTAGTTGTTTTCTTTGCAATACATCCATAAAAATAAGGTGCGGTAAAAATGAAAATAATACCGGAATTACCGGCAGAATATTCAATACATGAAAATTGTAATATAGGTTTTGTTTCACCGTTAAATGACAATGGCTTATCAAAAGTTGTAGATAAGAATGCATTTCGCAATTTTTAAATGTTCGTGGCCTGAGAGAGAAAGACGTAGTACCGCGAAAACCTAACCACGACAATTCTTAAATTATAAAAAAGCACGTTTTTACGAAGTGTCGACTCCAAAAATCGACTGCAAATGCATATTATTGTAAAAAGATACAATTCATCAACGACGTTCACTAAGTTCAAAAATTAAAGATTACCTTAGATTACCTACAGATTATTTAATATTACCCTTAGATTACTTAGATTTCCTATTAGATTACCCAAGATTACCTGAGAATGCTAAAGATTATTTAGAATTACCAAAAATTACCTAGCCCTTATACAAAAATTACCTCGGTGACCAACCCCTCGTATATTAATGATTATATATATTTCTTATATTCACATCAAACATGTCTGTTCCTCATAAATTTCTTTTTACAATTCCTGATAATTGCCAGTGAATAGAAAGAAGATAAAAAAATATACAATAATGAAAATATATAATTATTTTTAAATTTATCCTTTATAATCTTTCGTGAATATAATTTTCGCTTATTGTCAGATATGTATATCCTTTTTACACATGCTTTACTGCCCTTAAGATATATTTGTCAAAGTCTGTGTTAAGAAAGAAAAGGAGACAGCTGTTTGCTCACCTTATCCACATTCATCTTTTTGAAGCCACCTTGGAGAATTTTGAAATTCTGTATGTATTCGTGCTCCAGATTGGTCTTGAATTTGACTCTTTTCAAAGGTACGCTGGCTGGAAAGAGCATATCCATGAATTGACAGTAAACCGCTCCGGTGCACAGCTCTTCGATTTTGGTGAACGAAGATTGGAGACAGTCGTTAACCCATGCCAGCATATCGTGACGACTGAGATTGTCGGATGTCATATTCGTGGCGTAGACGTTAACAGCCATGTTGCTTTGCTTGTTGCTTTAACTGGAAAACAACATTTGCAACATTAATAAAATAATCTAAGCTGAGTAAAATAAGATTGTAATACAATAATACATTGAGAGATCAGTCTTAAAATTAATATCGCAATATTATAATTATCGTTAGCTGATATAAAGCCCGAAAAAAATTATTAACAAAAATCGCGATATAAATAAAGTCCTCGAATGATCTCTTGGAAATAATCAGGGCCTCGATGTAACACGTTGAATCTGTAACTCGCCCCCAGCGCGCGATCGGCAAGATCAATTAAGCGATCGAACTCGAGAGGATCGCGAGAGGGACAACATTCCATTCACTTTTTTTGCTAACGAAATTGTCTCGCGTTCGCGACATATTCGGCATTCCTTATCTGCGCACCGCGACTTCGGATCGTCCGAAAATCCCCTCCGACCGATTCGCCCTACAATATACCTCTCTCGCGAGGAAGAGGAATCCCGATCCGGGGATTCGCGATCGGCGACTCGGCGACTCGACGACTCACCGAGAGGAAAGAGATGCGGAACAACGACGGACAACAACCGGAGGAAACCGGGAGTGGTTCTTCGCAGATGACAAATGTGCACTGGATCGTTCAAACGCGCACACACAACGGAAACTTGTAACGGTTCCCTCGCAAGCGATTGGCTGGCGTGGCTTCGCCCTCTCTCTCTCTCTCTCTCTCGAGTTGCTCCGAGGATGATGTTTTTTTTCCAATCTCCACGCGATGACGCGCAGAGTCGACGTTCCGCGACAGGTTCGAGGGACCGCTTCGCTGTCGCAAAACACCACGTGGAACAAAAGCGAGAACGGGAGATTCACTCTGCCGACAAAAGAATACGACCACAATCTAGACAGTTTGCTGAGATATGTAATTTGTGCGATTATATCGACTTCAAGCCACGTTTACATCGTTGATAGACGAGATTCGATAGCCAATAGGATTCAATTTTCTCTAGGGAGATTTTAGATAGAAGAAATAACCATCTCAAACTAGTTTGTGCGCGAGATTTAAATAAAACATGTAAAATAATTAATTACAAAGAAAAATAAATATGAATAATGTGAGAGAAATATGCGAAATATTATACTGTTGACAGCTCGCAAAATTTAATATATTCTTGTAAACCACTCCGTAACTTCCATGGTGTTAATCACAATTGACTATTATTAATAGAAATTTCTCTGATTAATATTTAAAATTTGAATATATATATTTTTTTAAATCTTTATATATAATAATACCTTAAACTCATCATGTGTTGACATTTTTGTGTTTATGATCTTAAATACTGATTTCGTAAAAAGAGTCCTTTTTAAAACTTAATTTTCTCCGATCACAAATCATGATAATAAAAGAAAATTATCACGTTCAAACACTAAACTATAACATAAGTGACCTGAAGTACAGTACTCACGTCTCTCTCTCTTGGATGTAAAGATACAAACCAAAGATTAGATACATAATGTGATATTTATGGAAAAATCTCAACGCTCAAATAAATTGTCAAGCATTACAAACATTAACCGACATTGTTATTTGATATTTAAATTTAGATTTGTAAATAATCTATGATTATTTATATTCTATTAATATTCGAGCAACAACAGAATGATACAAGTGATGTGTAAGATGTGCAACTTTAAAAACTATAACTGTGAATTTTTTTATATTTAAATATATTAGAAAATATATTAAATATATTTTTTTATCATTGTGAAAAATATAATTACATATATTTTTCTTGTTTTAATTAATTACATGTTCAACAGACCTAACTCTTCCATTTGACGTGTGGTAAATGTAACGCGCTTTCAGCATAAAAATATTCTTCTGATTGAGGTTGCAATTTCGCTTTATAATCCATCAGCATCATGCGGTCCCCTTGTTGTACAAATATCTGTAAAATTTATTAATATGTAACTCGTGTCATGCTCTTGAGGCTATAAATTTGTTCTTATAAAAATATATACATACATCGATTATTATCGTATGGCAAGATAATTTCTTTGCCAACTCGAATCGTTTCTCTAAATTGTCGATAAATTTCAAATACTTTTCGAGAATGGCGCATGGTGCATTGTGTTCGTACAGTACTTTCAAAATATCCTCTATATACAAGTGTGTTTGTAGCTTTGTATTACCAAGTATTCCCTAAAATATAATCGATACAATAAAACATGATTTTAATGAACGAAATAAAAGGTATGAGACAGAACACATTACTTTTGTTAGAAGTAAACGATCGATGTCGTCCCATTTACTATGGGCGGCTTCAACTTGTAAAGCGATTTTTTGATGCAGTCTAGGAGAAATGTCATGATCTCGAGAGAGCGTTGTAGGTGCTATCGTGACAAATGTGTTTGGTGTATTGCAGTGATGTTTGCATGCATAATGCAGAGATTCTCGAATAGAAGAGTTCAATGGCAGCTCTTCATTGTCCTTGTTTTGTTTAATCGCCATTTGCCATTCTAACAATTCATGATATAAAAATAATAATTTGTCATATCACAATGAAGAAGAAAACTTATAAGCGTACCCAATAACTTAATGTAAGAGTCCAAAAACGTGGCTTCTTTACAATCAGGTAACATGGCAAAATGTGCTTTCTGGCAATTGTGAAGTTTTTGCAGCAGTCTATTTGGATCTCTTGTGTTTTTTATAATAATATGGAGATTCTTCATCTGTAATAAATCATAGCATAAATACATATTGTAATTTAATTTGTGTAGCATGTATAGTAATTACTTACAGCAGCAGTCAAAGAATGACCCAGCATTCTGTAAAATATCAAATGTGAGAAAAATAATGATAATTTTCAATCTCTCAATGGTATGCTAAGAAATTACATACGTCAAAATATCAGTTATTTCACTTGTTTGCAGTCTTATAAAAAGATAATGTATATATATATTTACTGCTTCTGGTCTCTCTACTAATAGTCGTTGCACAAATGATCGTTTCAAAGTCTTTGTAAGAAATAAAATTATCTGCAATATGATAAAATAACAGGATTAAATAGAATTCGTGAATTCTGTTAACTTTATGGCTATAATATCATGTTGCAGAATTGTTATTTTAGCTATATAAGATATAAAATATTCATACTATCAAAACAGCATTTCCATCTCCGCTTGAAATAGCAGCATCTAAGAGAGCAGTTTTGCTAGCAAAAGACTTATATTGTTCTAATGAGTATGGTCGACCAAGTAATATCTTTCTCAAAGTGATGTCTGGCTGTTCAACAGCTGTTTCTGTATTTACATCCTGTGACTTGTCCGCAGCTAAAACTGAAAGATTTTGCATTGAATATAATTTTTGTTAACAGTGACATTTTTTAAGATAAACATATTTCTATCTTTGACAACATACTACATAAAAGTGTCTTTTCAGATATGATAGAGAACAATGGTTTTGTCGTTTGAAGATCGTCGGTAGATCTAAGACTACTTTCGGAAAGAGATCTGTCTGAGATTCCAGCCCACAGTTTTTCAGTTTCGTTCTTCGATACTCCGAACAGCTGATCCACCTGCAATTTAATTTTTACAGATGGAATCTACAAAGAATTCGCTATCACATAACTCATCTTGACTATGACCTCATTGTTTTCGAAGCAGAATGATCGTGTTTCGCTGCTGAACCAAAATTCATCATCCTCTTTGTTCATTTTGATTTTATTTAAAATATTGTATCTCGAACGCGTGTTTCAATAACCTAACTAAATTTTAAGTGACAGATAAATAAACAGATCAAAATCATTTTTGACGTTTCTTATATATACGGCATCGATGAATTATTAGAAAGATATTAAACTGCCTATTATATTAATTTACAATATGGCGTCCTTTATTAGACCTGTGATTGGTTGATTTCTCTAGTGAATTTTACCACAGAATGACAACCAATCCGATTATTCAAAGCGATTTTCCCATCTATTTGTTAAGTTACCTCTCTATATAATTTTTATTTCGTGGATTTATCTCTCCACTCTCCACTCCACTTCGTCTTCGTCAACCAAACTTTCAGCTTTGGAGCTGAAGGTGTACGAAGACGGAAGAATTTAAAGAAAATCGAGATTTCAAGATGGTGTGATTAACAGAGAGATATCTCGCAAGTATTAAATCTTGTAAACGTTAATTCGGTATTGATCTGAGTTACAGCCAAAGATTTGTGACGACAATCGTGACATATGTAACACGACCGCTTGGGTTGATCCGCCATACTACGTCCCATCTGTAAACGGGAATTATAAAAGAAAAAAAATTGTTAATCACAATGTCTTTAACAAAGTAAGAGAAATTTTTATATTATTATATTATCTTCTTCAATTATTCACATAAATTTTTCGCACAGTTTTAAATATTAAAACATTTTTATATATTTCCATTAATGATTTAGAAAAAAAAAAAAAACATTCTAAGTTTAAATATATGGACTTGTACTATCTGTGATAATAGCCTCTCTTTTATTTTTTAGTTTGTTACCTGCTCCTACCCAAGTAGTTTGGGACAAAGATGATGAAGCACGTGAGCAGAAATTGCGCCAAAGACCTGTCTCGGCACTCGTCAAAGCTGTTGTCACAGCTCCACCTTATGGGCAGCGAAGAGGATGGGTGCCACGCAGTCCAGAAGTGAGTATTTACTGCAATTTGCCAAAAAATTTTAGACAGAGAAGCACTTTTTTATTAATATTTATTAGTATAATTTTTATTAGTATTTTGATTAAATATTACTATATGATAACTATTTGATTAAATCCAAGATGTATAATAATGAACGATGCTTATAATATTCCAAAGTTTAATGCATATACATTATAAATAGGACTTTGGAGATGGAGGAGCATTCCCAGAAATTCATGTTGCGCAATATCCACTTGGAATGGGGATGAAGGGCAAAGAAATCACAAGCAATGCCTTGGCAGTACAACTCGATGCTCAGGGAAAAGTAAAATATGATCTCATAGCGAGACAGGGCCATAGTAAGGACAAAGTAAGCTTTAGTTTTTCTGTGATTACATTTAAATCTATTACTTCTTTTTCATTTAAATCTGTTACTATCCGTTACTTTTTTTAATAGATAATTTTTAATAGATAATTTTTTTTATAGATTGTGTATAGCAAATTGACCGATTTGTTACCGTCCGAAATTACAAATGAGGAAGATCCTACTTTGCAACGACCACCCGATGACGAACTTGATGAACTTACGGATAGAACGAGAAAGGCATTAGAAAAAATAACGAGATCGAAAATCGCGGCTGCCATGCCTGTGAGATGCGCGGAGAAACTAGCTCCGGCGCAATATATACGGTATACACCGTCGCAGCAAGGTCAATCATTCAACTCGGGGGCAAAACAAAGAGTTATTCGCATGGTGGAGGCTCAAGTAGATCCGATGGAACCACCCAAGTTTAAGTATGTAGAGTGAGAACAAGATGACTTAACTATGAAAATTGTATGAAATTTAATGTACAACAGATATAAAAACCCAATGCATTAATGTCAAGATTTACGATTACAGGATTAATAAAAAAATTCCACGGGGACCTCCGTCACCTCCAGCGCCTGTCATGCATTCTCCGACAAGAAAAGTGACAGTGAAGGAACAAAAAGAATGGAAAATTCCACCGTGCATTAGCAATTGGAAAAATGCAAAGGTATTTCGAAAAATTTTAGGCCCGATATATCGCGATACATAAGAAAGAGATAACACTGAAATATAATAAGAAATGCATACTTGATAGGGTTACACAATTCCTTTGGATAAACGTCTTGCCGCGGACGGTAGAGGTTTGCAACAGGTGCACATTAACGAAAACTTTGCCAAATTAGCCGAGGCGCTTTATATCGCTGATAGAAAAGCCAGACAAGCTGTTGAAATGCGTGCGCAGTTGGAGAAAAAGTTGGCTCAGAAGGAGAAGGAGAAGAAAGAGGACCATTTGAGGCAGCTCGCCCAAAAGGCCCGAGAGGAGCGTGCCGGACTGAAATCTAGCGCGACATTAGGTTTGTATATATATATGCCATCTGCTATTTTCGTGTAAAAACAAAGAATATTTCTGCAAATCTAAAATCTATTGCGATAAAGATTTAGGTAACAGATCTAGGTAAATAATGCTTTTTACAGATAAGGCTGAAGAAACACGCGAAAGGGATCAACTCAGACAGGAGCGTCACAAGAATCGCGCTCGCGAACGTAATTTAGCTCGCGCCGCTCCTGACAAACGTTCTCGTTTACAACGCGAACGCGAGCGTGACATAAGCGAGCAGATCGCGCTCGGCTTACCTGCGAAGAGCATTCCTAGTACGGGAGAAGCGCAGTTCGATCAGCGTCTCTTTAATAGCAGCAAGGGCTTGGACAGCGGTTACGGGCACGAGGACGAATATAACGTGTACGATAAACCGTGGAAGGATGGTAATTCGATTGCTTCGCATATTTACCGTCCAGGCAAGAATATCGATAAAGACACTTACGGAGACGACCTGGAAAAATTGATTAAGACAAACAGGTTAGAGTTTCTATTTTTATTTTTGTGTTTGTATATATTTTAATAAAATGTTTTACACTTATATATGTATATATATAATGTGTATAGATATTGTGTGCTGAAAAGGTAAACCTATACAAATTATTTTTCATTTTAGATTCGTTCCGGACAAGGAATTCAGTGGAACTGACAGATCGGCCACGCGATCAGGACCGGTACAATTTGAGAAGGAGGAAGAAGATCCTTTCGGTTTAGATCAGTTTTTGAAACAAGCCAAGCGCGCCAGTAGCTCAACAACGACAAAACGCAAAGATGAGCGCGAACCACGTAGGGACGATCGTGACAAACGAAGAAAGCATTAAAATAAATTGTTTATTCATCCAGTGAATATTATTTAATAAATGTACAATAAGCAGAAATCTCTCTCGTAATACATGAGGGACTTACAAAAGTAACATACAAACACAATTATAATTTTATAAAACATTAATAAATCTAGTAATAAAAATTATACATATATGGATTTTACTTCTCAACATAATTGTCAGTATTATGGAACTCTTCCGTTATGCATGCAACTAATTAGTTTTTAATTAGATTTTATTTTATATTTCATCTTTTTTATCATCGTTTATCTTCTTTTCAAATGTCTTCAAAAATAAAAAATGGAAATTACTATGTACGATATCTCTGGGCTGTATATTAATTAATAATACAAAATATATAGAATATAGAACTAAATAAAATTTATTATCTTAAATTGGAAGTTTTAAAATATACTAGAACAAAACACACACATGCGAGCGCTACGCGCGCGCCAATCTTCGATTTTATGTTCAAAAGAATATTTTCAAAAAAATAATATGAAGTTTGTTGACAGAAATCAGTTGATAACTGTGAAAAAAATTAATCGAGTTTAAAATATAATAACATACATATTATTTAAAATATATTATTTTAATTTTAATAACACATTACTTCAAAACTTAATTAGGAATTAACGTTTTAATCAATTGATTTCTGTCAAAAAATATAAAACGCTAATTTGCTAATTAAGTTGATAAAATAATAATACGTTAAAAATATGAAAATAGTTATACATATGTTGCATATAATATGTTATAACACCTTATCATCGATTATAATAATATTTGACAGAAATCATCAAAGCAAATATTCTAAGACTTGGTTTTCTACATTTTAGAATTTCAATATTAAAAGTTATTCGCGAAAATTAATCAAACTATAAGTAGTAAAGCAACGGGCATGGGCGGGTTTTAAAGGTCTCTTCGAGGACTATAAAACGAGCACACAAAAAATGTTCTAGGCATTATAAAGGCCTTAATTTTTGCAATCAAAGTTTAAACGTTTTTCGCGAAAATTAAGGCCTCTATAAAATATAAAACCTAGAACATTTTCTGTGGACCCGTCTTGAAAATATCTTCAAAGCCTACAAAACGAGCCCACAGAAAATGTTCTAAGCCTTATAGAGGCCATAATTTTCGCGAAAAACATTAACTTTCACTTGGGCTCATTTTGTAGGTCTTGAAGAGACCTTTAAAACGCGCCCAAGACGAATGTTGTACGACTTACACAGGCCTTAATTTTCGCGAAAAACGTTTAAACTTTGAATTCAAAAATTAAGGCCTGTATAAGTCCTAAAACATTTTCTGTAGGCTCGTTTTGTAAGTCTTGAAGACTTTCAAAACGCGCCTACAGAAAATATTTTAGGCCGTATAGAAGCCTTAATTTTTGCAATCAAAGAGACAATCATGTGATAAACAAAGAGGCACTAATTATCTAACGAATATAAAATGCATAAGATTCTCGCGATATAATTAAACTTTTATTATACAAAAATTATAAATTCCAAAATTCTGTTTGAGATTTTAGTAATAATAAAATAAAAGTTAATAATGAAATATTATGTGTAATAATAAATAATATTATAATATATATATAATAAAAATGTTAATTTATTTGATTAATTCTTGATTATTTTATTTGATTGATTGTAAGTGATAATGAAATTTTCGAAATTATGCGTGATTAATTGTTGTGATCATGTGTGATTTGTGTGTAATTAATACTTTTTTGTTTTAAAATATAAAAACAATGGCAATATTTATTGAAGATATGATTCTTCGAACGTTTTTAAAATATATTATTTTAAATTCTTACAATTTTATAAAAAAATATATAATTTTAGAAAGCATGAGCACGAATCAAAGTTAAAAAAATTATTCTTAGTTTTTATATCTCTTACAATGTATAATACAATATATAATACAATAATTACAATACTACAAAAATATCAAATATAACTTCTTTGTAATAAAATAATGAAAGATATAATAGTGTAGTGTATGAAAATTTGAACTTCTGTCTGTGCAATTCCGTTCTATTTTCGTTACTTGCTTCAGAGGAAAGCAGACGCGTTTGGCATTTTAATAAGCAAGCTTTAACGAACTTAAAGCAGAACTGCGCAAGGAATGTTACAGCCTGTTTTATGATTGAAGAGATTATTACTTTCTTTATTTTAATTTTTACTCTGGATTTCATCGCCGAGAAAAGTAGTGTGTGATGATACATGTTCCATGTTTTAATCGTCAGTAATTATTTTTGCTGTGTTATAACATTAAGCTTTCGAGGAAATCTCGCATAATAAATGTCACTAAATACAAAATAGAAGAATCTTTGATCATTAATTGTTATTAAAAATAAATTAATCTTCTTATTACCTGTTTTGTTTTTTTCTTTAGAATTAACATTTAAATTTCTCGCAGATTATAATAATCTTCTGAATATGTAAATTTTTTAGTACATTTTAATAAACTCATCCGTTATGTGTACAAAATCCTCGTGCAACAATCTTATAAGCAAGCGGTTATATCAATGAACAATTAAATCTTCGATACGAACTCTCATGTCAAAATTGATGTTGATTACTCGCATTAGGCCACGAGTCGCCACCTTCGAAATGAAATAAAAGACTAGAATAAAACAGGCGAGCGTTACGTGCGCACCATTCCTCGATTCCATTTCTAAAAAGTGCATGTTAAGTAGATTCTCGAAAGTCTCGAAGTATTGTTGCCTCTTTTCCGCAATGCTGATTGGTTCTCTGTCGATTCGCGTTGTGTGTTATATTCGTAGCATCGAAAGACTGTCATCGCGAGGGTTAACAGTTAGCAGTTTGACCAAAATAAAATAAAATAAAATAATAATGTTTTAAATATTTAAATAATATGTGATAATACTTTAAGCTTAATTAATATTTTTGACATTCGCGTTGTGTGTTATATTCGTAGCATCGAAAGGCTGTCATCGCGAGGGTTAGCAGTTAGCAGTTTGACAGTTAGTCTAAAATAAAATTAAATAAAATAATAATATGTTTTAAATAATATGTGATAATACTTTAAGCTTGATTAATATTTTTGACATTCGCGTTGTGTGTTATATTCGTAGCATCGAAAGGCTGTCATCGCGAGGGTTAGCAATTAGCAGTTTGACAGTTAGTCCAAAAAGTAAAATAAAATAATGTTTTAAATAATATGTTATTATACTTTAAACTTGATTAATATTTTGGCGGAAAAAAGGCAAAAATACTTGCGAGAATCGACTTAATGTCTTTTTTAGAAAAAGATTAGAATAACAAAAGCGCGCGTTACGCCATTCCTCGATTTTAAATAAAAAATTAATATTTTTATATAAAGTTTGTTTAAACTTGGTTAATATTTTTTGATAGAAATCAGATGATTAAAGCATTACATTGCTAATTCAATTTTAACATAAAAATATGTTATAAAATTTAATATAATAATGTTATAAATAATATGTTATAATGCCTTATCTGTGCGATTAATATTTTTTGACAGAAATCAACTGATAGCTGTTATAAATATTAATCGAATTTAAGGAATTATAATACATTATTTAAAACATATTATTATTTTAAATGTTATAACATAATCTTATTTTAAGAATTAATTAGCAATTTTACGTTTTAATCAGCTGATTTCTGTAACAAAAATATTAATCGAGGATAAAATATTACAACATATTATTCACAACATATTGCTATATATTTTAATTATTATAACATATTATTATTTTAAAATTTAATTAGCTCGCTATATTAATATTTTTTAATTTATTCATTTAATTATAAAGTAATATATTTATTAAGTTAAAAATAGAAGTGAGACATAAATCTAAATTAACAATTAAGGTTCCGTAGCAATTTTTAAGGACAAATATTTCCTAAATTAGAGTCATAAATATATTTCGTCAGACACTTTTCGATAATCTTAATATAATTCGAATTGCGAATGCGCAGTAGAAATGAGTATCGACATCTATTACCGCGATATAGTTACGCATAATATTAAAAATAAAAATTTTAAGCCGCTGACCCCATACGGCGCGGATTTATTTTACGTATATTAGACCAAAAAGTTTGTAGGCTGATATGGTGATGGTACCATCATAATGTGCAGGCAATGTACTGTAGAAATATATGAAAGATTAATTTTTGGCTCGCTTTAAAATATTGAAAATTAAAACTTTTTACCCGCGAACCCCATACGGCGCGGATTCATTTTACGTATATTAGACCAAAAAGATTAATATTAGATTAATATTAGATTAATATTTTTTGACAGAAATCAGCTGATAGCTGTTATAAATATTAATCGAGTTTAAGGAATTATATATTACATTATTTAAAACATATTATTTTAGATGTTATAACATATTCTTATTTTAAAAATTAATTAGCAAATTAACGTTTTAATCAGCTGATTTCTGTAACAAAAATATTAATCGAGGATAAAATATTACAACATATTATTCACAATATATTGCTATTTTAATTTTTATAACATATTACTATTTTAAAATTTAATTACCCTACTATATTAATATTTTCTAATATATTTATTTAATTAAGAAGTAGTATATTTATTAAGTTAAGAATAGAAGTGAGACATGAATACAAATTTACAATTAAGGTTTCGTAGATATAATTTTTAAAATAAAAATTATTTTCTTAATTAGAGTCACAAATATATTTCGTCCGACACTTTTCGATAATCTTGATATAATTCGAAATCAGAATGCGCAGTAGAAATGAGTTTCGACATATATTACCGCGATATATGCACGCAGTCACGCATAATTCGTAATAATGTGCAGACAATGTACTGTTAAAATGTATATAAGATTAATTTTTTGCACGTTTTGAAATATCGAAAATTAACATTTTTAAGCCGCAAATCCCATACGGCGCAGATTTATATAACGTATATTAGACCAAAAAGGTAGTACGCTGGTATGCTTATGGTACAAAGATAATCTGCAAACAATACACTATTGAAATATATATACGATGAATTTTTGGCTCGCCTTAAAATATTAGAAATCGATACTTTTTTACAGTTGACCCTATGCGACACAATCTTATTCTATGTATATAACGTTAAAACATTTGTACGCTGGTGTCTGTTTGGTACCAAATGATTCTGTAATCAATGTACTTTTAAAATGTATAATCGATGAATTTTTGGCTCGTCTCAAAATATTGGAACTCGATACTTTTTACCGCTAACCCTATGCGACGCAACCTTATTTTATGTATATCAAGTTAAAAAATTTGTACGCTGGTGTCTGTTTGGTACCAAATGATTCTCTAATCAATGTACTATTAAAATGTATAATCGATGAATTTTTGGCTCGTCTTAAAATATTAGAAATTGATACATTTATGCCGCTGACCCTATGCGACGCATTCTTAATTTATGTATAGCAAATGAAAAAGTTTGTACGCTGTTGTCTGCTTGGTACCAAAAGATTCTGTAATCTATGTACTATTAAAATGTATAATCGATGAATTTTTGGCTCGTCTTAAAATATTAGAAATCGATACTTTTTTGACGCGGACCCTGTGCGACGCATCCTTATTTTATGTTTATCGTATTAAAAAATTTGTACGCTGGTGTCTGCATGGTACCAAAAGATTCTGTAATCAATGTAATATTAAAATGTATAATCGATGAATTTTTGGCTCGTCTTAAAATATTAGAAATTGATACTTTTATGACGCGGACCCTGTGCGACGCATCCTTATTTTATGTTTATCGTATTAAATAATTTGTACGCTGGTGTCTGCATGGTACCAAAAGATTCTGTAATCTATGTACTATTAAAATGTATAATCGATGAATTTTTGGCTCGTCTTAAAATATTAGAAATTGATACATTTATGCCGCTGACCCTATGCGACGCATCCTTAATTTATGTATAGCAAATGAAAAAGTTTGTACGCTGTTGTCTGCTTGGTACCAAAAGATTCTGTAATCAATGTACTATTAAAATGTATAATCGATGAATTTTTGGCTCGTCTCAAAATATTAGAAATCGATACTTTTTTGACGCGGACCCTGTGCGACGCATCCTTATTTTATGTTTATCGTATTAAAAAATTTGTACGCTGGTGTCTGCATGGTACCAAAAGATTCTGTAATCTATGTACTATTCAAATGTATAATCGATGAATTTTTGGCACGTCTTAAAATATTAGAAATCCATACTTTTTTTACGCGGACCCTGTGCGACGCATCCTTATTTAATGTTTATCGTATTAAAAAATTTGTACGCTGGTGTCTGCTTGGTACCAAATAATTCTGTAATCAATGTACTAATAAAATGTATAATCGATGAATTTTTGGCTCGTCTCAAAATATTGGAAATCGATACTTTTTACCGCTGACCCTATGCGACGCAACCTTATTTTATGTATATCAAGTTAAAAAATTTGTACGCTGGTGTCTGTTTGGTATCAAATGATTCTGTAATCAATGAACTATTAAAATGTATAATCGATGAATTTTTGGCTCGTCTTAAAATATTAGAAATCGATACTTTTTTGACCCGGACCCTGTGCGACGCATCATTATTTTATGTTTATCGTATTAAAAAATTTGTACGCTGGTGTCTGCATGGTACCAAAAGATTCTGTAATCTATGTACTATTAAAATGTATAATCGATGAATTTTTGGCTCTTCTTAAAATATTAGAAATCGATACTTTTTTGACGCGGACCCTGTGCGACGCATACTTATTTAATGTTTATCGTATTAAAAAATTTGTACGCTGGTGTCTGCATGGTACCAAAAGATTCTGTAATCTATGTACTATTAAAATGTATAATCGATGAATTTTTGGCTCGTCTTAAAATATTAGAAATCCATACTTTTTTGACGCGGACCCTGTGCGACGCATCCTTATTTAATGTTTATCGTATTAAAAAATTTGTACGCTGGTGTCTGCATGGTACCAAAAGATTCTGTAATCAATGTACTATTAAAATGTATAATCGATGAATTTTTGGCTCGTCTAAAAATATTAGAAATCGATACTTTTTTGCCGCTGACCCTATGCGACGCATCCTTATTTTATGTATATCATATTAAAAAATTTGTACGCTAGTGTCTGCTTGGTACCAAATAATTCTGTACTCAATGTACTATTAAAATGTATAATCGATGAATTTTTGGCTCGTCTTAAAATATTAGAAATCGACACTTTTTTGACGCGGACCCTGTGCGACGCATCCTTATTTTATGTTTACCGTATTAAAAAATTTGTACGCTGGTGTCTGCATGGTACGAAAAGATTCTGTAATCAATGTACTAATAAAATGTATAATCCATGAATTTTTGGCTCGTCTCAAAATATTGGAAATCGATAATTTTTACCGCTGACCCTATGCGACGCAAACATATTTTATGTATATCAAGTTAAAAAATTTGTACGCTGGTGTCTGTTTGGTATCAAATGATTCTGTAATCAATGTACTATTAAAATGTATAATCGATGAATTTTTGGCTTGTCTTAAAATATTGGAAATCGATACTTTTTACCGATGACCCTATGCGACGCAACCTTATTTTATGTATATCAAATTAAAAAATTTGTACGCTGGTGTCTGTTTGGTATCAAATGATTCTGTAATCAATGTACTATTAAAATGTATAATCGATGAATTTTTGGCTCGTCTTAAAATATTAGAAATCGATACTTTTTTGACCCGGACCCTGTGCGACGCATCCTTATTTTATGTTTATCGTATTAAAAAATTTATACGCTGGTGTCTGTTTGGTATCAAATGATTCTGTAATCAATGTACTATTAAAATGTATAATCGATGAGTTTTTGGCTCGTCTTAAAATATTAGAAATTGATACTTTTTTGACGCGGACCCTGTGCGACGCATCCTTATTTTATGTTTATCGTATTAAAAAATTTGTACGCTGGTGTCTGCATGGTACCAAAAGATTCTGTAATCAATGTACTATTAAAATGTATAATCGATGAATTTTTGGCTCGTCTTAAAATATTAGAAATCGATACTTTTTTGCCGCTGACCCTATGCGACGCATCCTTATTTAATGTTTATCGTATTAAAAAATTTGTACGCTGGTGTCTGCATGGTACGAAAAGATTCTGTAATCAATGTACTAATAAAATGTATAATCGATGAATTTTTGGCTCGTCTCAAAATATTGGAAATCGATACTTTTTACCGCTGACCCTATGCGACGCAACCTTATTTTATGTATATCAAGTTAAAAAATTTGTACGCTGGTGTCTGTTTGGTACCAAATGATTCTGTAATCAATGTACTATTAAAATGTATAATCGATGAATTTTTGGCTCGTCTTAAAATATTAGAAATTGATACATTTATGCCGCTGACCCTATGCGACGCATCCTTAATTTATGTATAGCAAATGAAAAAGTTTGTACGCTGTTGTCTGCTTGGTACCAAAAGATTCTGTAATCAATGTACTATTAAAATGTATAATCGATGAATTTTTGGCTCGTCTTAAAATATTAGAAATGGATACTTTTTTGATGCGGACCCTGTGCGACGCATCCTTATTTTATGTTTATCGTATTAAAAAATTTGTACGCTGGTGTCTGCATGGTACCAAAAGATTCTGTAATCTATGTACTAATAAAATGTATAATCGATGAATTTTTGGCTCGTCTCAAAATATTGGAAATCGATACTTTTTACCGCTGACCCTATGCGACGCAACCTTATTTTATGTATATCAAGTTAAAAAATTTGTACGCTGGTGTCTGTTTGGTATCAAATGATTCTGTAATCAATGTACTATTAAAATGTATAATCGATGAATTTTTGGCTCGTCTTAAAATATTAGAAATTGATACTTTTTTGACGCGGACCCTGTGCGACGCATTCTTATTTCATGTTTATCGTATTAAAAAATTTGTACGCTGGTGTCTGTTTGGTATCAAATGATTCTGTAATCAATGTACTATTAAAATGTATAATCGATGAATTTTTGGCTCGTCTTAAAATATTAGAAATTGATACATTTATGCCGCTGACCCTATGCGACGCATCCTTAATTTATGTATAGCAAATGAAAAAGTTTGTACGCTGTTGTCTGCTTGGTACCAAAAGATTCTGTAATCAATGAACTATTAAAATGTATAATCGATGAATTTTTGGCTCGTCTTAAAATATTAGAAATGGATACTTTTTTGACGCGGACCCTGTGCGACGCATCCTTATATTATGTTTATCGTATTAAAAAATTTGTACGCTGGTGTCTGCATGGTACCATAAGATTCTGTAATCAATGTATTATTAAAATGTATAATCGATGAATTTTTGGCTCGTCTTAAAATATTAGAAATTGATACTTTTATGACGCGGACCCTGTGCGACTCATCCTTATTTTATGTTTATCGTATTAAATAATTTGTACGCTGGTGTCTGCATGGTACCAAAAGATTCTGTAATCTATGTACTATTAAAATGTATAATCGATGAATTTTTGGCTTGTCTTAAAATATTAGAAATTGATACATTTATGCCGCTGACCCTATGCGACGCATCCTTAATTTATGTATAGCAAATGAAAAAGTTTGTACGCTGTTGTCTGCTTGGTACCAAAAGATTCTGTAATCAATGTACTATTAAAATGTATAATCGATGAATTTTTGGCTCGTCTCAAAATATTAGAAATCGATACTTTTTTGACGCGGACCCTGTGCGACGCATCCTTATTTTATGTTTATCGTATTAAAAAATTTGTACGCTGGTGTCTGCATGGTACCAAAAGATTGTGTAATCTATGTACTATTCAAATGTATAATCGATGAATTTTTGGCACGTCTTAAAATATTAGAAATCCATACTTTTTTTACGCGGACCCTGTGCGACGCATCCTTATTTAATGTTTATCGTATTAAAAAATTTGTACGCTGGTGTCTGCTTGGTACCAAATAATTCTGTAATCAATGTACTAATAAAATGTATAATCGATGAATTTTTGGCTCGTCTCAAAATATTGGAAATCGATACTTTTTACCGCTGACCCTATGCGACGCAACCTTATTTTATGTATATCAAGTTAAAAAATTTGTACGCTGGTGTCTGTTTGGTATCAAATGATTCTGTAATCAATGTACTATTAAAATGTATAATCGATGAATTTTTGGCTCGTCTTAAAATATTAGAAATCGATACTTTTTTGACCCGGACCCTGTGCGACGCATCATTATTTTATGTTTATCGTATTAAAAAATTTGTACGCTGGTGTCTGCATGGTACCAAAAGATTCTGTAATCTATGTACTATTAAAATGTATAATCGATGAATTTTTGGCTCTTCTTAAAATATTAGAAATCGATACTTTTTTGACGCGGACCCTGTGCGACGCATCCTTATTTTATGTTTATCGTATTAAAAAATTTGTACGCTGGTGTCTGCATGGTACCAAAAGATTCTGTAATCTATGTACTATTAAAATGTATAATCGATGAATTTTTGGCTCGTCTTAAAATATTAGAAATCCATACTTTTTTGACGCGGACCCTGTGCGACGCATCCTTATTTAATGTTTATCGTATTAAAAAATTTGTACGCTGGTGTCTGCATGGTACCAAAAGATTCTGTAATCAATGTACTATTAAAATGTATAATCGATGAATTTTTGGCTCGTCTAAAAATATTAGAAATCGATACTTTTTTGCCGCTGACCCTATGCGACGCATCCTTATTTTATGTATATCATATTAAAAAATTTGTACGCTAGTGTCTGCTTGGTACCAAATAATTCTGTACTCAATGTACTATTAAAATGTATAATCGATGAATTTTTGGCTCGTCTTAAAATATTAGAAATTGATACATTTATGCAGCTGACCCTACGCGACGCATCCTTAATTTATGTTTATCGTATTAAAAAATTTGTACGCTGGTGTCTGCATGGTACGAAAAGATTCTGTAATCAATGTACTATTAAAATGTATAATCGATGAATTTTTGGCTCGTCTTAAAATATTAGAAATCGATACTTTTTTGACGCGGACCCTGTGCGACGCATCCTTATTTTATGTTTATCGTATTAAAAAATTTGTACGCTGGTGTCTGCATGGTACCAAAAGATTCTGTAATCAATGTACTATTAAAATGTATAATCGATGAATTTTTGGCTCGTCTTAAAATATTAGAAATTGACACTTTTTTGACGCGGACCCTGTGCGACGCATCCTTATTTTATGTTTACCGTATTAAAAAATTTGTACGCTGGTGTCTGCATGGTACGAAAAGATTCTGTAATCAATGTACTAATAAAATGTATAATCCATGAATTTTTGGCTCGTCTCAAAATATTGGAAATCGATAATTTTTACCGCTGACCCTATGCGACGCAAACATATTTTATGTATATCAAGTTAAAAAATTTGTACGCTGGTGTCTGTTTGGTATCAAATGATTCTGTAATCAATGTACTATTAAAATGTATAATCGATGAATTTTTGGCTTGTCTTAAAATATTGGAAATCGATACTTTTTACCGATGACCCTATGCGACGCAACCTTATTTTATGTATATCAAATTAAAAAATTTGTACGCTGGTGTCTGTTTGGTATCAAATGATTCTGTAATCAATGTACTATTAAAATGTATAATCGATGAATTTTTGGCTCGTCTTAAAATATTAGAAATCGATACTTTTTTGACCCGGACCCTGTGCGACGCATCCTTATTTTATGTTTATCGTATTAAAAAATTTATACGCTGGTGTCTGTTTGGTATCAAATGATTCTGTAATCAATGTACTATTAAAATGTATAATCGATGAGTTTTTGGCTCGTCTTAAAATATTAGAAATTGATACTTTTTTGACGCGGACCCTGTGCGACGCATCCTTATTTTATGTTTATCGTATTAAAAAATTTGTACGCTGGTGTCTGCATGGTACCAAAAGATTCTGTAATCAATGTACTATTAAAATGTATAATCGATGAATTTTTGGCTCGTCTTAAAATATTAGAAATCGATACTTTTTTGCCGCTGACCCTATGCGACGCATCCTTATTTAATGTTTATCGTATTAAAAAATTTGTACGCTGGTGTCTGCATGGTACGAAAAGATTCTGTAATCAATGTACTAATAAAATGTATAATCGATGAATTTTTGGCTCGTCTCAAAATATTGGAAATCGATACTTTTTACCGCTGACCCTATGCGACGCAACCTTATTTTATGTATATCAAGTTAAAAAATTTGTACGCTGGTGTCTGTTTGGTACCAAATGATTCTGTAATCAATGTACTATTAAAATGTATAATCGATGAATTTTTGGCTCGTCTTAAAATATTAGAAATTGATACATTTATGCCGCTGACCCTATGCGACGCATCCTTAATTTATGTATAGCAAATGAAAAAGTTTGTACGCTGTTGTCTGCTTGGTACCAAAAGATTCTGTAATCAATGTACTATTAAAATGTATAATCGATGAATTTTTGGCTCGTCTTAAAATATTAGAAATGGATACTTTTTTGATGCGGACCCTGTGCGACGCATCCTTATTTTATGTTTATCGTATTAAAAAATTTGTACGCTGGTGTCTGCATGGTACCAAAAGATTCTGTAATCTATGTACTAATAAAATGTATAATCGATGAATTTTTGGCTCGTCTCAAAATATTGGAAATCGATACTTTTTACCGCTGACCCTATGCGACGCAACCTTATTTTATGTATATCAAGTTAAAAAATTTGTACGCTGGTGTCTGTTTGGTATCAAATGATTCTGTAATCAATGTACTATTAAAATGTATAATCGATGAATTTTTGGCTCGTCTTAAAATATTAGAAATTGATACTTTTTTGACGCGGACCCTGTGCGACGCATTCTTATTTCATGTTTATCGTATTAAAAAATTTGTACGCTGGTGTCTGTTTGGTATCAAATGATTCTGTAATCAATGTACTATTAAAATGTATAATCGATGAATTTTTGGCTCGTCTTAAAATATTAGAAATTGATACATTTATGCCGCTGACCCTATGCGACGCATCCTTAATTTATGTATAGCAAATGAAAAAGTTTGTACGCTGTTGTCTGCTTGGTACCAAAAGATTCTGTAATCAATGAACTATTAAAATGTATAATCGATGAATTTTTGGCTCGTCTTAAAATATTAGAAATGGATACTTTTTTGACGCGGACCCTGTGCGACGCATCCTTATATTATGTTTATCGTATTAAAAAATTTGTACGCTGGTGTCTGCATGGTACCATAAGATTCTGTAATCAATGTATTATTAAAATGTATAATCGATGAATTTTTGGCTCGTCTTAAAATATTAGAAATTGATACTTTTATGACGCGGACCCTGTGCGACTCATCCTTATTTTATGTTTATCGTATTAAATAATTTGTACGCTGGTGTCTGCATGGTACCAAAAGATTCTGTAATCTATGTACTATTAAAATGTATAATCGATGAATTTTTGGCTTGTCTTAAAATATTAGAAATTGATACATTTATGCCGCTGACCCTATGCGACGCATCCTTAATTTATGTATAGCAAATGAAAAAGTTTGTACGCTGTTGTCTGCTTGGTACCAAAAGATTCTGTAATCAATGTACTATTAAAATGTATAATCGATGAATTTTTGGCTCGTCTCAAAATATTAGAAATCGATACTTTTTTGACGCGGACCCTGTGCGACGCATCCTTATTTTATGTTTATCGTATTAAAAAATTTGTACGCTGGTGTCTGCATGGTACCAAAAGATTGTGTAATCTATGTACTATTCAAATGTATAATCGATGAATTTTTGGCACGTCTTAAAATATTAGAAATCCATACTTTTTTTACGCGGACCCTGTGCGACGCATCCTTATTTAATGTTTATCGTATTAAAAAATTTGTACGCTGGTGTCTGCTTGGTACCAAATAATTCTGTAATCAATGTACTAATAAAATGTATAATCGATGAATTTTTGGCTCGTCTCAAAATATTGGAAATCGATACTTTTTACCGCTGACCCTATGCGACGCAACCTTATTTTATGTATATCAAGTTAAAAAATTTGTACGCTGGTGTCTGTTTGGTATCAAATGATTCTGTAATCAATGTACTATTAAAATGTATAATCGATGAATTTTTGGCTCGTCTTAAAATATTAGAAATCGATACTTTTTTGACCCGGACCCTGTGCGACGCATCATTATTTTATGTTTATCGTATTAAAAAATTTGTACGCTGGTGTCTGCATGGTACCAAAAGATTCTGTAATCTATGTACTATTAAAATGTATAATCGATGAATTTTTGGCTCTTCTTAAAATATTAGAAATCGATACTTTTTTGACGCGGACCCTGTGCGACGCATCCTTATTTTATGTTTATCGTATTAAAAAATTTGTACGCTGGTGTCTGCATGGTACCAAAAGATTCTGTAATCTATGTACTATTAAAATGTATAATCGATGAATTTTTGGCTCGTCTTAAAATATTAGAAATCCATACTTTTTTGACGCGGACCCTGTGCGACGCATCCTTATTTAATGTTTATCGTATTAAAAAATTTGTACGCTGGTGTCTGCATGGTACCAAAAGATTCTGTAATCAATGTACTATTAAAATGTATAATCGATGAATTTTTGGCTCGTCTAAAAATATTAGAAATCGATACTTTTTTGCCGCTGACCCTATGCGACGCATCCTTATTTTATGTATATCATATTAAAAAATTTGTACGCTAGTGTCTGCTTGGTACCAAATAATTCTGTACTCAATGTACTATTAAAATGTATAATCGATGAATTTTTGGCTCGTCTTAAAATATTAGAAATTGATACATTTATGCAGCTGACCCTACGCGACGCATCCTTAATTTATGTTTATCGTATTAAAAAATTTGTACGCTGGTGTCTGCATGGTACGAAAAGATTCTGTAATCAATGTACTATTAAAATGTATAATCGATGAATTTTTGGCTCGTCTTAAAATATTAGAAATCGATACTTTTTTGACGCGGACCCTGTGCGACGCATCCTTATTTTATGTTTATCGTATTAAAAAATTTGTACGCTGGTGTCTGCATGGTACCAAAAGATTCTGTAATCAATGTACTATTAAAATGTATAATCGATGAATTTTTGGCTCGTCTTAAAATATTAGAAATTGACACTTTTTTGACGCGGACCCTGTGCGACGCATCCTTATTTTATGTTTACCGTATTAAAAAATTTGTACGCTGGTGTCTGCATGGTACGAAAAGATTCTGTAATCAATGTACTAATAAAATGTATAATCCATGAATTTTTGGCTCGTCTCAAAATATTGGAAATCGATAATTTTTACCGCTGACCCTATGCGACGCAAACATATTTTATGTATATCAAGTTAAAAAATTTGTACGCTGGTGTCTGTTTGGTATCAAATGATTCTGTAATCAATGTACTATTAAAATGTATAATCGATGAATTTTTGGCTTGTCTTAAAATATTGGAAATCGATACTTTTTACCGCTGACCCTATGCGACGCAACCTTATTTTATGTATATCAAATTAAAAAATTTGTACGCTGGTGTCTGTTTGGTATCAAATGATTCTGTAATCAATGTACTATTAAAATGTATAATCGATGAATTTTTGGCTCGTCTTAAAATATTAGAAATTGATACTTTTTTGACGCGGACCCTGTGCGACGCATTCTTATTTTATGTTTATCGTATTAAAAAATTTGTACGCTGGTGTCTGCATGGTACCAAAAGATTCTGTAATCTATGTACTATTAAAATGTATAATCGATGAATTTTTGGCTCGTCTTAAAATATTAGAAATCGATACTTTTTTGACCCGGACCCTGTGCGACGCATCCTTATTTTATGTTTATCGTATTAAAAAATTTATACGCTGGTGTCTGCATGGTACCAAAAGATTCTGTAATCAATGTACTATTAAAATGTATAATCGATGAGTTTTTGGCTCGTCTTAAAATATTAGAAATTGATACTTTTTTGACGCGGACCCTGTGCGACGCATCCTTATTTTATGTTTATCGTATTAAAAAATTTGTACGCTGGTGTCTGCATGGTACCAAAAGATTCTGTAATCAATGTACTATTAAAATGTATAATCGATGAATTTTTGGCTCGTCTTAAAATATTAGAAATCGATACTTTTTTGCCGCTGACCCTATGCGACGCATCCTTATTTAATGTTTATCGTATTAAAAAATTTGTACGCTGGTGTCTGCATGGTACGAAAAGATTCTGTAATCAATGTACTAATAAAATGTATAATCGATGAATTTTTGGCTCGTCTCAAAATATTGGAAATCAATACTTTTTACCGCTGACCCTATGCGACGCAACCTTATTTTATGTATATCAAGTTAAAAAATTTGTACGCTGGTGTCTGTTTGGTACCAAATGATTCGGTAATCAATGTACTATTAAAATGTATAATCGATGAATTTTTGGCTCGTCTTAAAATATTAGAAATTGATACATTTATGCCGCTGACCCTATGCGACGCATCCTTAATTTATGTATAGCAAATGAAAAAGTTTGTACGCTGTTGTCTGCTTGGTACCAAAAGATTCTGTAATCAATGTACTACTAAAATGTATAATCGATGAATTTTTGGCTCGTCTTAAAATATTAGAAATGGATACTTTTTTGACGCGGACCCTGTGCGACGCATCCTTATTTTATGTTTACCGTATTAAAAAATTTGTACGCTGGTGTCTGCATGGTACGAAAAGATTCTGTAATCAATGTACTAATAAAATGTATAATCGATGAATTTTTGGCTCGTCTCAAAATATTGGAAATCGATACTTTTTACCGCTGACCCTATGCGACGCATCCTTATTTAATGTTTATCGTATTAAAAAATTTGTACGCTGGTGTCTGCATGGTACGAAAAGATTCTATAATCAATGTACTAATAAAATGTATAATCGATGAATTTTTGGCTCGTCTCAAAATATTGGAAATCGATACTTTTTACCGCTGACCCTATGCGACGCAACCTTATTTTATGTATATCAAGTTAAAAAATTTGTACGCTGGTGTCTGTTTGGTACCAAATGATTCTGTAATCAATGTACTATTAAAATGTATAATCGATGAATTTTTGGCTCGTCTTAAAATATTAGAAATTGATACATTTATGCCGCTGACCCTATGCGACGCATCCTTAATTTATGTATAGCAAATGAAAAAGTTTGTACGCTGTTGTCTGCTTGGTACCAAAAGATTCTGTAATCAATGTACTATTAAAATGTATAATCGATGAATTTTTGGCTCGTCTTAAAATATTAGAAATGGATACTTTTTTGACGCGGACCCTGTGCGACGCATCCTTATTTTATGTTTATCGTATTAAAAAATTTGTACGCTGGTGTCTGCATGGTACCAAAAGATTCTGTAATCTATGTACTATTAAAATGTATAATCGATGAATTTTTGGCTCGTCTTAAAATATTAGAAATCGATACTTTTTTGACGCGGACCCTGTGCGACGCATCCTTATTTTATGTTTATCGTATTAAAAAATTTGTACGCTGGTGTCTGCATGGTACCAAAAGATTCTGTAATCTATGTACTATTAAAATGTATAATCGATGAATTTTTGGCTCGTCTTAAAATATTAGAAATCCATACTTTTTTGACGCGGACCCTGTGCGACGCATCCTTATTTAATGTTTATCGTATTAAAAAATTTGTACGCTGGTGTCTGCATGGTACCAAAAGATTCTGTAATCAATGTACTAATAAAATGTATAATCGATGCATTTTTGGCTCGTCTCAAAATATTGGAAATCGATACTTTTTACCGCTGACCCTATGCGACGCAACCTTATTTTATGTATATCAAGTTAAAAAATTTGTACGCTGGTGTCTGTTTGGTACCAAATGATTCTGTAATCAATGTACTATTAAAATGTATAATCGATGAATTTTTGGCTCGTCTTAAAATATTAGAAATTGATACTTTTTTGACGCGGACCCTGTGCGACGCATTCTTATTTTATGTTTATCGTATTAAAAAATTTGTACGCTGGTGTCTGCATGGTACCAAAAGATTCTGTAATCTATGTACTATTAAAATGTATAATCGATGAATTTTTGGCTCGTCTTAAAATATTAGAAATCGATACTTTTTTGACCCGGACCCTGTGCGACGCATCCTTATTTTATGTTTATCGTATTAAAAAATTTGTACGCTGGTGTCTGCATGGTACCAAAAGATTCTGTAATCTATGTACTATTAAAATGTATAATCGATGAGTTTTTGGCTCGTCTTAAAATATTAGAAATTGATACTTTTTTGACGCGGACCCTGTGCGACGCATCCTTATTTTATGTTTATCGTATTAAAAAATTTGTACGCTGGTGTCTGCATGGTACCAAAAGATTCTGTAATCAATGTACTATTAAAATGTATAATCGATGAATTTTTGGCTCGTCTTAAAATATTAGAAATCGATACTTTTTTGCCGCTGACCCTATGCGACGCATCCTTATTTAATGTTTATCGTATTAAAAAATTTGTACGCTGGTGTCTGCATGGTACGAAAAGATTCTGTAATCAATGTACTAATAAAATGTATAATCGATGAATTTTTGGCTCGTCTCAAAATATTGGAAATCGATACTTTTTACCGCTGACCCTATGCGACGCATCCTTAATTTATGTATAGCAAATGAAAAAGTTTGTACGCTGTTGTCTGCTTGGTACCAAAAGATTCTGTAATCAATGTACTATTAAAATGTATAATCGATGAATTTTTGGCTCGTCTTAAAATATTAGAAATGCATACTTTTTTGACGCGGACCCTGTGCGACGCATCCTTATTTTATGTTTATCGTATTAAAAAATTTGTACGCTGGTGTCTGCATGGTACCAAAAGATTCTGTAATCTATGTACTATTAAAATGTATAATCGATGAATTTTTGGCTCGTCTTAAAATATTAGAAATCAATACTTTTTTGACGCGGACCCTGTGCGACGCATCCTTATTTTATGTTTATCGTATTAAAAAATTTGTACGCTGGTGTCTGTTTGGTATCAAATGATTCTGTAATCAATGTACTATTAAAATGTATAATCGATGAATTTTTGGCTCGTCTTAAAATATTAGAAATTGATACATTTATGCCGCTGACCCTATGCGACGCATCCTTAATTTATGTATAGCAAATGAAAAAGTTTGTACGCTGTTGTCTGCTTGGTACCAAAAGATTCTGTAATCAATGTACTATTAAAATGTATAATCGATGAATTTTTGGCTCGTCTTAAAATATTAGAAATGGATACTTTTTTGACGCGGACCCTGTGCGACGCATCCTTATTTTATGTTTACCGTATTAAAAAATTTGTACGCTGGTGTCTGCATGGTACGAAAAGATTCTGTAATCAATGTACTAATAAAATGTATAATCGATGAATTTTTGGCTCGTCTCAAAATATTGGAAATCGATACTTTTTACCGCTGACCCTATGCGACGCAACCTTATTTTATGTATATCAAGTTAAAAAATTTGTACGCTGGTGTCTGTTTGGTACCAAATGATTCTGTAATCAATGTACTATTAAAATGTATAATCGATGAATTTTTGGCTCGTCTTAAAATATTAGAAATTGATACATTTATGCCGCTGACCCTATGCGACGCATCCTTAATTTATGTATAGCAAATGAAAAAGTTTGTACGCTGTTGTCTGCTTGGTACCAAAAGATTCTGTAATCAATGTACTATTAAAATGTATAATCGATGAATTTTTGGCTCGTCTTAAAATATTAGAAATGGATACTTTTTTGACGCGGACCCTGTGCGACGCATCCTTATTTTATGTTTACCGTATTAAAAAATTTGTACGCTGGTGTCTGCATGGTACGAAAAGATTCTGTAATCAATGTACTAATAAAATGTATAATCGATGAATTTTTGGCTCGTCTCAAAATATTGGAAATCGATACTTTTTACCGCTGACCCTATGCGACGCAACCTTATATTATGTATATCAAGTTAAAAAATTTGTACGCTGGTGTCTGTTTGGTATCAAATGATTCTGTAATCAATGTACTATTAAAATGTATAATCGATGAATTTTTGGCTCGTCTTAAAATATTAGATATTGATACTTTTTTGACGCGGACCCTGTGCGACGAATCCTTATTTAATGTTTATCGTATTAAAAAATTTGTACGCTGGTGTCTGCATGGTACCAAAAGATTCTGTAATCAATGTACTACTAAAATGTATAATCGATGAATTTTTGGCTCGTCTCAAAATATTGGAAATCGATACTTTTTACCGCTGACCCTATGCGACGCATCCTTATTTAATGTTTATCGTATTAAAAAATTTGTACGCTGGTGTCTGCATGGTACGAAAAGATTCTGTAATCAATGTACTATTAAAATGTATAATCGATGAATTTTTGGCTCGTCTTAAAATATTAGAAATTGATACATTTATGCCGCTGACCCTATGCGACGCATCCTTAATTTATGTATAGCAAATGAAAAAGTTTGTACGCTGTTGTCTGCTTGGTACCAAAAGATTCTGTAATCAATGTACTATTAAAATGTATAATCGATGAATTTTTGGCTCGTCTTAAAATATTAGAAATGGATACTTTTTTGACGCGGACCCTGTGCGACGCATCCTTATTTTATGTTTACCGTATTAAAAAATTTGTACGCTGGTGTCTGCATGGTACGAAAAGATTCTGTAATCAATGTACTACTAAAATGTATAATCGATGAATTTTTGGCTCGTCTCAAAATATTGGAAATCGATACTTTTTACCGCTGACCCTATGCGACGCATCCTTATTTAATGTTTATCGTATTAAAAAATTTGTACGCTGGTGTCTGCATGGTACGAAAAGATTCTATAATCAATGTACTAATAAAATGTATAATCGATGAATTTTTGGCTCGTCTCAAAATATTGGAAATCGATACTTTTTACCGCTGACCCTATGCGACGCAACCTTATTTTATGTATATCAAGTTAAAAAATTTGTACGCTGGTGTCTGTTTGGTACCAAATGATTCTGTAATCAATGTACTATTAAAATGTATAATCGATGAATTTTTGGCTCGTCTTAAAATATTAGAAATTGATACATTTATGCCGCTGACCCTATGCGACGCATCCTTAATTTATGTATAGCAAATGAAAAAGTTTGTACGCTGTTGTCTGCTTGGTACCAAAAGATTCTGTAATCAATGTACTACTAAAATGTATAATCGATGAATTTTTGGCTCGTCTTAAAATATTAGAAATGGATACTTTTTTGACGCGGACCCTGTGCGACGCATCCTTATTTTATGTTTATCGTATTAAAAAATTTGTACGCTGGTGTCTGCATGGTACCAAAAGATTCTGTAATCTATGTACTATTAAAATGTATAATCGATGAATTTTTGGCTAGTCTTAAAATATTAGAAATCGATACTTTTTTGACGCGGACCCTGTGCGACGCATCCTTATTTTATGTTTACCGTATTAAAAAATTTGTACGCTGGTGTCTGCATGGTACGAAAAGATTCTGTAATCAATGTACTAATAAAATGTATAATCGATGCATTTTTGGCTCGTCTCAAAATATTGGAAATCGATACTTTTTACCGCTGACCCTATGCGACGCAACCTTATTTTATGTATATCAAGTTAAAAAATTTGTACGCTGGTGTCTGTTTGGTACCAAATGATTCTGTAATCAATGTACTATTAAAATGTATAATCGATGAATTTTTGGCTCGTCTTAAAATATTAGAAATTGATACTTTTTTGACGCGGACCCTGTGCGACGCATTCTTATTTTATGTTTATCGTATTAAAAAATTTGTACGCTGGTGTCTGCATGGTACCAAAAGATTCTGTAATCTATGTACTATTAAAATGTATAATCGATGAATTTTTGGCTCGTCTTAAAATATTAGAAATCGATACTTTTTTGACCCGGACCCTGTGCGACGCATCCTTATTTTATGTTTATCGTATTAAAAAATTTATACGCTGGTGTCTGCATGGTACCAAAAGATTCTGTAATCAATGTACTATTAAAATGTATAATCGATGAGTTTTTGGCTCGTCTTAAAATATTAGAAATTGATACTTTTTTGACGCGGACCCTGTGCGACGCATCCTTATTTTATGTTTATCGTATTAAAAAATTTGTACGCTGGTGTCTGCATGGTACCAAAAGATTCTGTAATCAATGTACTATTAAAATGTATAATCGATGAATTTTTGGCTCGTCTTAAAATATTAGAAATCGATACTTTTTTGCCGCTGACCCTATGCGACGCATCCTTATTTAATGTTTATCGTATTAAAAAATTTGTACGCTGGTGTCTGCATGGTACGAAAAGATTCTGTAATCAATGTACTAATAAAATGTATAATCGATGAATTTTTGGCTCGTCTCAAAATATTGGAAATCAATACTTTTTACCGCTGACCCTATGCGACGCAACCTTATTTTATGTATATCAAGTTAAAAAATTTGTACGCTGGTGTCTGTTTGGTACCAAATGATTCTGTAATCAATGTACTATTAAAATGTATAATCGATGAATTTTTGGCTCGTCTTAAAATATTAGAAATTGATACATTTATGCCGCTGACCCTATGCGACGCATCCTTAATTTATGTATAGCAAATGAAAAAGTTTGTACGCTGTTATCTGCTTGGTACCAAAAGATTCTGTAATCAATGTACTATTAAAATGTATAATCGATGAATTTTTGGCTCGTCTTAAAATATTAGAAATGGATACTTTTTTGACGCGGACCCTGTGCGACGCATCCTTATTTTATGTTTATCGTATTAAAAAATTTGTACGCTGGTGTCTGCATGGTACCAAAAGATTCTGTAATCTATGTACTATTAAAATGTATAATCGATGAATTTTTGGCTCGTCTTAAAATATTAGAAATCGATACTTTTTTGACGCTGACCCTATGCGACGCAACCTTATTTTATGTATATCAAGTTAAAAAATTTGTACGCTGGTGTCTGTTTGGTACCAAATGATTCTGTAATCAATGTACTATTAAAATGTATAATCGATGAATTTTTGGCTTGTCTCAAAATATTGGAAATCGATACTTTTTACCGCTGACCCTATGCGACGCAACCTTATTTTATGTATATCAAGTTAAAAAATTTGTACGCTGGTGTCTGTTTGGTACCAAATGATTCGGTAATCAATGTACTATTAAAATGTATAATCGATGAATTTTTGGCTCGTCTTAAAATATTAGAAATTGATACATTTATGCCGCTGACCCTATGCGACGCATCCTTAATTTATGTATAGCAAATGAAAAAGTTTGTACGCTGTTGTCTGCTTGGTACCAAAAGATTCTGTAATCAATGTACTACTAAAATGTATAATCGATGAATTTTTGGCTCGTCTTAAAATATTAGAAATGGATACTTTTTTGACGCGGACCCTGTGCGACGCATCCTTATTTTATGTTTACCGTATTAAAAAATTTGTACGCTGGTGTCTGCATGGTACGAAAAGATTCTGTAATCAATGTACTAATAAAATGTATAATCGATGAATTTTTGGCTCGTCTCAAAATATTGGAAATCGATACTTTTTACCGCTGACCCTATGCGACGCATCCTTATTTAATGTTTATCGTATTAAAAAATTTGTACGCTGGTGTCTGCATGGTACCAAAAGATTCTGTAATCTATGTACTATTAAAATGTATAATCGATGAATTTTTGGCTCGTCTTAAAATATTAGAAATCGATACTTTTTTGACGCGGACCCTGTGCGACGCATCCTTATTTTATGTTTACCGTATTAAAAAATTTGTACGCTGGTGTCTGTTTGGTACCAAATGATTCTGTAATCAATGTACTATTAAAATGTATAATCGATGAATTTTTGGCTCGTCTTAAAATATTAGAAATTGATAAATTTATGCCGCTGACCCTATGCGACGCATCCTTAATTTATGAATAGCAAATGAAAAAGTTTGTACGCTGTTGTCTGCTTGGTACCAAAAGATTCTGTAATCAATGTACTATTAAAATGTATAATCGATGAATTTTTGGCTCGTCTTAAAATATTAGAAATGGATACTTTTTTGACGCGGACCCTGTGCGACGCATCCTTATTTTATGTTTATCGTATTAAAAAATTTGTACGCTGGTGTCTGCATGGTACCAAAAGATTCTGTAATCAAAGTACTATTAAAATGTATAATCGATGAGTTTTTGGCTCGTATTAAAATATTAGAAATCGATACTTTTTTGACCCGGACCCTGTGCGACGCATCATTATTTTATGTTTATCGTATTAAAAAATTTGTACGCTGGTGTCTGCATGGTACCAAAAGATTCTGTAATCTATGTACTATTAAAATGTATAATCGATGAATTTTTGGCTCTTCTTAAAATATTAGAAATCGATACTTTTTTGACGCGGACCCTGTGCGACGCATCCTTATTTTATGTTTATCGTATTAAAAAATTTGTACGCTGGTGTCTGCATGGTACCAAAAGATTCTGTAATCTATGTACTATTAAAATGTATAATCGATGAATTTTTGGCTCGTCTTAAAATATTAGAAATCCATACTTTATTGACGCGGACCCTGTGCGACGCATCCTTATTTAATGTTTATCGTATTAAAAAATTTGTACGCTGGTGTCTGCATGGTACCAAAAGATTCTGTAATCAATGTACTAATAAAATGTATAATCGATGCATTTTTGGCTCGTCTCAAAATATTGGAAATCGATACTTTTTACCGCTGACCCTATGCGACGCAACCTTATTTTATGTATATCAAGTTAAAAAATTTGTACGCTGGTGTCTGTTTGGTACCAAATGATTCTGTAATCAATGTACTATTAAAATGTATAATCGATGAATTTTTGGCTCGTCTTAAAATATTAGAAATTGATACTTTTTTGACGCGGACCCTGTGCGACGCATTCTAATTTTATGTTTATCGTATTAAAAAATTTGTACGCTGGTGTCTGCATGGTACCAAAAGATTCTGTAATCTATGTACTATTAAAATGTATAATCGATGAATTTTTGGCTCGTCTTAAAATATTAGAAATCGATACTTTTTTGACCCGCCCCCTGTGCGACGCATCCTTATTTTATGTTTATCGTATTAAAAAATTTGTACGCTGGTGTCTGCATGGTACCAAAAGATTCTGTAATCTATGTACTATTAAAATGTATAATCGATGAGTTTTTGGCTCGTCTTAAAATATTAGAAATTGATACTTTTTTGACGCGGACCCTGTGCGACGCATCCTTATTTTATGTTTATCGTATTAAAAAATTTGTACGCTGGTGTCTGCATGGTACCAAAAGATTCTGTAATCAATGTACTATTAAAATGTATAATCGATGAATTTTTGGCTCGTCTTAAAATATTAGAAATCGATACTTTTTTGCCGCTGACCCTATGCGACGCATCCTTATTTAATGTTTATCGTATTAAAAAATTTGTACGCTGGTGTCTGCATGGTACGAAAAGATTCTGTAATCAATGTACTAATAAAATGTATAATCGATGAATTTTTGGCTCGTCTCAAAATATTGGAAATCGATACTTTTTACCGCTGACCCTATGCGACGCATCCTTAATTTATGTATAGCAAATGAAAAAGTTTGTACGCTGTTGTCTGCTTGGTACCAAAAGATTCTGTAATCAATGTACTATTAAAATGTATAATCGATGAATTTTTGGCTCGTCTTAAAATATTAGAAATGCATACTTTTTTGACGCGGACCCTGTGCGACGCATCCTTATTTTATGTTTATCGTATTAAAAAATTTGTACGCTGGTGTCTGCATGGTACCAAAAGATTCTGTAATCTATGTACTATTAAAATGTATAATCGATGAATTTTTGGCTCGTCTTAAAATATTAGAAATCGATACTTTTTTGACGCGGACCCTGTGCGACGCATCCTTATTTTATGTTTACCGTATTAAAAAATTTGTACGCTGGTGTCTGTATGGTACGAAAAGATTCTGTAATCAATGTACTATTAAAATGTATAATCGATGAATTTTTGGCTCGTCTTAAAATATTAGAAATTGATACATTTATGCCGTTGACCCTATGCGACGCATCCTTAATTTATGTATAGCAAATGAAAAAGTTTGTACGCTGTTGTCTGCTTGGTACCAAAAGATTCTGTAATCAATGTACTACTAAAATGTATAATCGATGAATTTTTGGCTCGTCTTAAAATATTAGAAATGGATACTTTTTTGACGCGGACCCTGTGCGACGCATCCTTATTTTATGTTTACCGTATTAAAAAATTTATACGCTGGTGTCTGTATGGTACGAAAAGATTCTGTAATCAATGTACTAATAAAATGTATAATCGATGAATTTTTGGCTCGTCTCAAAATATTGGAAATCGATACTTTTTACCGCTGACCCTATGCGACGCAACCTTATTTTATGTATATCAAGTTAAAAAATTTGTACGCTGGTGTCTGTTTGGTACCAAATGATTCTGTAATCAATGTACTATTAAAATGTATAATCGATGAATTTTTGGCTCGTCTTAAAATATTGGAAATCGATACTTTTTACCGCTGACCCTATGCGACGCAACCTTATTTTATGTATATCAAGTTAAAAAATTTGTACGCTGGTGTCTGTTTGGTATCAAATGATTCTGTAATCAATGTACTATTAAAATGTATAATCGATGAATTTTTGGCTCGTCTTAAAATATTAGAAATTGATACTTTTTTGACGCGGACCCTGTGCGACGCATTCTTATTTTATGTTTATCGTATTAAAAAATTTGTACGCTGGTGTCTGCATGGTACCAAAAGATTCTGTAATCTATGTACTATTAAAATGTATAATCGATGAATTTTTGGCTCGTCTTAAAATATTAGAAATCGATACTTTTTTGACCCGGACCCTGTGCGACGCATCCTTATTTTATGTTTATCGTATTAAAAAATTTGTACGCTGGTGTCTGCATGGTACCAAAAGATTCTGTAATCAAAGTACTATTAAAATGTATAATCGATGAGTTTTTGGCTCGTATTAAAATATTAGAAATTGATACTTTTTTGACGCGGACCCTGTGCGACGCATCCTTATTTTATGTTTATCGTATTAAAAAATTTGTACGCTGGTGTCTGCATGGTACCAAAAGATTCTGTAATCTATGTACTATTAAAATGTATAATCGATGAATTTTTGGCTCGTCTTAAAATATTAGAAATCGACACTTTTTTGACGCGGACCCTGTGCGACGCATCCTTATTTTATGTTTACCGTATTAAAAAATTTGTACGCTGGTGTCTGCATGGTACGAAAAGATTCTGTAATCAATGTACTAATAAAATGTATAATCCATGAATTTTTGGCTCGTCTCAAAATATTGGAAATCGATAATTTTTACCGCTGACCCTATGCGACGCAACCATATTTTATGTATATCAAGTTAAAAAATTTGTACGCTGGTGTCTGTTTGGTACCAAATGATTCTGTAATCAATGTACTATTAAAATGTATAATCGATGAATTTTTGGCTCGTCTTAAAATATTGGAAATCGATACTTTTTACCGCTGACCCTATGCGACGCAACCTTATTTTATGTATATCAAGTTAAAAAATTTGTACGCTGGTGTCTGTTTGGTATCAAATGATTCTGTAATCAATGTACTATTAAAATGTATAATCGATGAATTTTTGGCTCGTCTCAAAATATTGGAAATCGATACTTTTTACCGCTGACCCTATGCGACGCAACCTTATTTTATGTATATCAAGTTAAAAAATTTGTACGCTGGTGTCTGTTTGGTACCAAATGATTCTGTAATCAATGTACTATTAAAATGTATAATCGATGAATTTTTGGCTCGTCTTAAAATATTAGAAATTGATACATTTATGCCGCTGACCCTATGCGACGCATCCTTAATTTATGTATAGCAAATGAAAAAGTTTGTACGCTGTTGTCTGCTTGGTACCAAAAGATTCTGTAATCAATGTACTACTAAAATGTATAATCGATGAATTTTTGGCTCGTCTTAAAATATTAGAAATGGATACTTTTTTGACGCGGACCCTGTGCGACGCATCCTTATTTTATGTTTACCGTATTAAAAAATTTGTACGCTGGTGTCTGCATGGTACGAAAAGATTCTGTAATCAATGTACTAATAAAATGTATAATCGATGAATTTTTGGCTCGTCTCAAAATATTGGAAATCGATACTTTTTACCGCTGACCCTATGCGACGCAACCTTATTTTATGTATATCAAGTTAAAAAATTTGTACGCTGGTGTCTGTTTGGTATCAAATGATTCTGTAATCAATGTACTATTAAAATGTATAATCGATGAATTTTTGGCTCGTCTTAAAATATTAGAAATTCATACTTTTTTGACGCGGACCCTGTGCGACGCATTCTTATTTTATGTTTATCGTATTAAAAAATTTGTACGCTGGTGTCTGTTTGGTATCAAATGATTCTGTAATCAATGTACTATTAAAATGTATAATCGATGAATTTTTGGCTCGTCTTAAAATATTAGAAATTGATACATTTATGCCGCTGACCCTATGCGACGCATCCTTAATTTATGTATAGCAAATGAAAAAGTTTGTACGCTGTTGTCTGCTTGGTACCAAAAGATTCTGTAATCAATGTACTATTAAAATGTATAATCGATGAATTTTTGGCTCGTCTTAAAATATTAGAAATGGATACTTTTTTGACGCGGACCCTGTGCGACGCATCCTTATTTTATGTTTATCGTATTAAAAAATTTGTACGCTGGTGTCTGCATGGTACCAAAAGATTCTGTAATCTATGTACTATTAAAATGTATAATCGATGAATTTTTGGCTCGTCTTAAAATATTAGAAATCGATACTTTTTTGACGCGGACCCTGTGCGACGCATCCTTATTTTATGTTTACCGTATTAAAAAATTTGTACGCTGGTGTCTGTATGGTACGAAAAGATTCTGTAATCAATGTACTAATAAAATGTATAATCGATGAATTTTTGGCTCGTCTCAAAATATTGGAAATCGATACTTTTTACCGCTGACCCTATGCGACGCAACCTTATTTTATGTATATCAAGTTAAAAAATTTGTACGCTGGTGTCTGTTTGGTACCAAATGATTCTGTAATCAATGTACTATTAAAATGTATAATCGATGAATTTTTGGCTCGTCTTAAAATATTAGAAATTGATACATTTATGCCGCTGACCCTATGCGACGCATCCTTAATTTATGTATAGCAAATGAAAAAGTTTGTACGCTGTTGTCTGCTTGGTACCAAAAGATTCTGTAATCAATGTACTACTAAAATGTATAATCGATGAATTTTTGGCTCGTCTTAAAATATTAGAAATGGATACTTTTTTGACGCGGACCCTGTGCGACGCATCCTTATTTTATGTTTACCGTATTAAAAAATTTGTACGCTGGTGTCTGCATGGTACGAAAAGATTCTGTAATCAATGTACTAATAAAATGTATAATCGATGAATTTTTGGCTCGTCTCAAAATATTGGAAATCGATACTTTTTACCGCTGACCCTATGCGACGCAACCTTATTTTATGTATATCAAGTTAAAAAATTTGTACGCTGGTGTCTGTTTGGTATCAAATGATTCTGTAATCAATGTACTATTAAAATGTATAATCGATGAATTTTTGGCTCGTCTTAAAATATTAGAAATTGATACTTTTTTGACGCGGACCCTGTGCGACGCATCCTTATTTAATGTTTATCGTATTAAAAAATTTGTACGCTGGTGTCTGCATGGTACCAAAAGATTCTGTAATCAATGTACTACTAAAATGTATAATCGATGAATTTTTGGCTCGTCTCAAAATATTGGAAATCGATACTTTTTACCGCTGACCCTATGCGACGCATCCTTATTTAATGTTTATCGTATTAAAAAATTTGTACGCTGGTGTCTGCATGGTACGAAAAGATTCTATAATCAATGTACTAATAAAATGTATAATCGATGAATTTTTGGCTCGTCTCAAAATATTGGAAATCGATACTTTTTACCGCTGACCCTATGCGACGCAACCTTATTTTATGTATATCAAGTTAAAAAATTTGTACGCTGGTGTCTGTTTGGTACCAAATGATTCTGTAATCAATGTACTATTAAACTGTATAATCGATGAATTTTTGGCTCGTCTTAAAATATTAGAAATTGATACATTTATGCCGCTGACCCTATGCGACGCATCCTTAATTTATGTATAGCAAATGAAAAAGTTTGTACGCTGTTGTCTGCTTGGTACCAAAAGATTCTGTAATCAATGTACTATTAAAATGTATAATCGATGAATTTTTGGCTCGTCTTAAAATATTAGAAATGGATACTTTTTTGACGCGGACCCTGTGCGACGCATCCTTATTTTATGTTTATCGTATTAAAAAATTTGTACGCTGGTGTCTGCATGGTACCAAAAGATTCTGTAATCTATGTACTATTAAAATGTATAATCGATGAATTTTTGGCTCGTCTTAAAATATTAGAAATCGATACTTTTTTGACGCGGACCCTGTGCGACGCATCCTTATTTTATGTTTACCGTATTAAAAAATTTGTACGCTGGTGTCTGCATGGTACGAAAAGATTCTGTAATCAATGTACTAATAAAATGTATAATCGATGCATTTTTGGCTCGTCTCAAAATATTGGAAATCGATACTTTTTACCGCTGACCCTATGCGACGCAACCTTATTTTATGTATATCAAGTTAAAAAATTTGTACGCTGGTGTCTGTTTGGTACCAAATGATTCTGTAATCAATGTACTATTAAAATGTATAATCGATGAATTTTTGGCTCGTCTTAAAATATTAGAAATTGATACATTTATGCCGCTGACCCTATGCGACGCATCCTTAATTTATGTATAGCAAATGAAAAAGTTTGTACGCTGTTGTCTGCTTGGTACCAAAAGATTCTGTAATCAATGTACTATTAAAATGTATAATCGATGAATTTTTGGCTCGTCTTAAAATATTAGAAATGGATACTTTTTTGACGCGGACCCTGTGCGACGCATCCTTATTTTATGTTTATCGTATTAAAAAATTTGTACGCTGGTGTCTGCATGGTACCAAAAGATTCTGTAATCTATGTACTATTAAAATGTATAATCGATGAATTTTTGGCTCGTCTTAAAATATTAGAAATCGATACTTTTTTGACGCGGACCCTGTGCGACGCATCCTTATTTTATGTTTACCGTATTAAAAAATTTGTACGCTGGTGTCTGTATGGTACGAAAAGATTCTGTAATCAATGTACTAATAAAATGTATAATCGATGAATTTTTGGCTCGTCTCAAAATATTGGAAATCGATACTTTTTACCGCTGACCCTATGCGACGCAACCTTATTTTATGTATATCAAGTTAAAAAATTTGTACGCTGGTATCTGTTTGGTACCAAATGATTCTGTAATCAATGTACTATTAAAATGTATAATCGATGAATTTTTGGCTTGTCTCAAAATATTGGAAATCGATACTTTTTACCGCTGACCCTATGCGACGCAACCTTATTTTATGTATATCAAGTTAAAAAATTTGTACGCTGGTGTCTGTTTGGTACCAAATGATTCGGTAATCAATGTACTATTAAAATGTATAATCGATGAATTTTTGGCTCGTCTTAAAATATTAGAAATTGATACATTTATGCCGCTGACCCTATGCGACGCATCCTTAATTTATGTATAGCAAATGAAAAAGTTTGTACGCTGTTGTCTGCTTGGTACCAAAAGATTCTGTAATCAATGTACTACTAAAATGTATAATCGATGAATTTTTGGCTCGTCTTAAAATATTAGAAATGGATACTTTTTTGACGCGGACCCTGTGCGACGCATCCTTATTTTATGTTTACCGTATTAAAAAATTTGTACGCTGGTGTCTGCATGGTACGAAAAGATTCTGTAATCAATGTACTAATAAAATGTATAATCGATGAATTTTTGGCTCGTCTCAAAATATTGGAAATCGATACTTTTTACCGCTGACCCTATGCGACGCAACCTTATTTTATGTATATCAAGTTAAAAAATTTGTACGCTGGTGTCTGTTTGGTACCAAATGATTCTGTAATCAATGTACTATTAAAATGTATAATCGATGAATTTTTGGCTCGTCTTAAAATATTAGAAATTGATACATTTATGCCGCTGACCCTATGCGACGCATCCTTAATTTATGTATAGCAAATGAAAAAGTTTGTACGCTGTTGTCTGCTTGGTACCAAAAGATTCTGTAATCAATGTACTACTAAAATGTATAATCGATGAATTTTTGGCTCGTCTTAAAATATTAGAAATGGATACTTTTTTGACGCGGACCCTGTGCGACGCATCCTTATTTTATGTTTACCGTATTAAAAAATTTGTACGCTGGTGTCTGCATGGTACGAAAAGATTCTGTAATCAATGTACTAATAAAATGTATAATCGATGAATTTTTGGCTCGTCTCAAAATATTGGAAATCGATACTTTTTACCGCTGACCCTATGCGACGCAACCTTATTTTATGTATATCAAGTTAAAAAATTTGTACGCTGGTGTCTGTTTGGTACCAAATGATTCTGTAATCAATGTACTATTAAAATGTATAATCGATGAATTTTTGGCTCGTCTTAAAATATTAGAAATTGATACATTTATGCCGCTGACCCTATGCGACGCATCCTTAATTTATGTATAGCAAATGAAAAAGTTTGTACGCTGTTGTCTGCTTGGTACCAAAAGATTCTGTAATCAATGTACTATTAAAATGTATAATCGATGAATTTTTGGCTCGTCTTAAAATATTAGAAATGGATACTTTTTTGACGCGGACCCTGTGCGACGCATCCTTATTTTATGTTTACCGTATTAAAAAATTTGTACGCTGGTGTCTGCATGGTACGAAAAGATTCTGTAATCAATGTACTAATAAAATGTATAATCGATGAATTTTTGGCTCGTCTCAAAATATTGGAAATCGATACTTTTTACCGCTGACCCTATGCGACGCAACCTTATTTTATGTATATCAAGTTAAAAAATTTGTACGCTGGTGTCTGTTTGGTATCAAATGATTCTGTAATCAATGTACTATTAAAATGTATAATCGATGAATTTTTGGCTCGTCTTAAAATATTAGAAATTGATACTTTTTTGACGCGGACCCTGTGCGACGAATCCTTATTTAATGTTTATCGTATTAAAAAATTTGTACGCTGGTGTCTGCATGGTACCAAAAGATTCTGTAATCAATGTACTACTAAAATGTATAATCGATGAATTTTTGGCTCGTCTCAAAATATTGGAAATCGATACTTTTTACCGCTGACCCTATGCGACGCATCCTTATTTAATGTTTATCGTATTAAAAAATTTGTACGCTGGTGTCTGCATGGTACGAAAAGATTCTATAATCAATGTACTAATAAAATGTATAATCGATGAATTTTTGGCTCGTCTCAAAATATTGGAAATCGATACTTTTTACCGCTGACCCTATGCGACGCAACCTTATTTTATGTATATCAAGTTAAAAAATTTGTACGCTGGTGTCTGTTTGGTACCAAATGATTCTGTAATCAATGTACTATTAAAATGTATAATCGATGAATTTTTGGCTCGTCTTAAAATATTAGAAATTGATACATTTATGCCGCTGACCCTATGCGACGCATCCTTAATTTATGTATAGCAAATGAAAAAGTTTGTACGCTGTTGTCTGCTTGGTACCAAAAGATTCTGTAATCAATGTACTATTAAAATGTATAATCGATGAATTTTTGGCTCGTCTTAAAATATTAGAAATGGATACTTTTTTGACGCGGACCCTGTGCGACGCATCCTTATTTTATGTTTACCGTATTAAAAAATTTGTACGCTGGTGTCTGCATGGTACGAAAAGATTCTGTAATCAATGTACTAATAAAATGTATAATCGATGAATTTTTGGCTCGTCTCAAAATATTGGAAATCGATACTTTTTACCGCTGACCCTATGCGACGCAACCTTATTTAATGTTTATCGTATTAAAAAATTTGTACGCTGGTGTCTGCATGGTACGAAAAGATTCTATAATCAATGTACTAATAAAATGTATAATCGATGAATTTTTGGCTCGTCTCAAAATATTGGAAATCGATACTTTTTACCGCTGACCCTATGCGACGCAACCTTATTTTATGTATATCAAGTTAAAAAATTTGTACGCTGGTGTCTGTTTGGTACCAAATGATTCTGTAATCAATGTACTATTAAACTGTATAATCGATGAATTTTTGGCTCGTCTTAAAATATTAGAAATTGATACATTTATGCCGCTGACCCTATGCGACGCATCCTTAATTTATGTATAGCAAATGAAAAAGTTTGTACGCTGTTGTCTGCTTGGTACCAAAAGATTCTGTAATCAATGTACTATTAAAATGTATAATCGATGAATTTTTGGCTCGTCTTAAAATATTAGAAATGGATACTTTTTTGACGCGGACCCTGTGCGACGCATCCTTATTTTATGTTTATCGTATTAAAAAATTTGTACGCTGGTGTCTGCATGGTACCAAAAGATTCTGTAATCTATGTACTATTAAAATGTATAATCGATGAATTTTTGGCTCGTCTTAAAATATTAGAAATCGATACTTTTTTGACGCGGACCCTGTGCGACGCATCCTTATTTTATGTTTACCGTATTAAAAAATTTGTACGCTGGTGTCTGCATGGTACGAAAAGATTCTGTAATCAATGTACTAATAAAATGTATAATCGATGCATTTTTGGCTCGTCTCAAAATATTGGAAATCGATACTTTTTACCGCTGACCCTATGCGACGCAACCTTATTTTATGTATATCAAGTTAAAAAATTTGTACGCTGGTGTCTGTTTGGTACCAAATGATTCTGTAATCAATGTACTATTAAAATGTATAATCGATGAATTTTTGGCTCGTCTTAAAATATTAGAAATTGATACATTTATGCCGCTGACCCTATGCGACGCATCCTTAATTTATGTATAGCAAATGAAAAAGTTTGTACGCTGTTGTCTGCTTGGTACCAAAAGATTCTGTAATCAATGTACTATTAAAATGTATAATCGATGAATTTTTGGCTCGTCTTAAAATATTAGAAATGGATACTTTTTTGACGCGGACCCTGTGCGACGCATCCTTATTTTATGTTTATCGTATTAAAAAATTTGTACGCTGGTGTCTGCATGGTACCAAAAGATTCTGTAATCTATGTACTATTAAAATGTATAATCGATGAATTTTTGGCTCGTCTTAAAATATTAGAAATCGATACTTTTTTGACGCGGACCCTGTGCGACGCATCCTTATTTTATGTTTACCGTATTAAAAAATTTGTACGCTGGTGTCTGCATGGTACGAAAAGATTCTGTAATCAATGTACTAATAAAATGTATAATCGATGCATTTTTGGCTCGTCTCAAAATATTGGAAATCGATACTTTTTACCGCTGACCCTATGCGACGCAACCTTATTTTATGTATATCAAGTTAAAAAATTTGTACGCTGGTGTCTGTTTGGTACCAAATGATTCTGTAATCAATGTACTATTAAAATGTATAATCGATGAATTTTTGGCTCGTCTTAAAATATTGGAAATCGATACTTTTTACCGCTGACCCTATGCGACGCAACCTTATTTTATGTATATCAAGTTAAAAAATTTGTACGCTGGTGTCTGTTTGGTATCAAATGATTCTGTAATCAATGTACTATTAAAATGTATAATCGATGAATTTTTGGCTCGTCTTAAAATACTAGAAATTGATACTTTTTTGACGCGGACCCTGTGCGACGCATTCTTATTTTATGTTTATCGTATTAAAAAATTTGTACGCTGGTGTCTGCATGGTACCAAAAGATTCTGTAATCTATGTACTATTAAAATGTATAATCGATGAATTTTTGGCTCGTCTTAAAATATTAGAAATCGATACTTTTTTGACCCGGACCCTGTGCGACGCATTCTTATTTTATGTTTATCGTATTAAAAAATTTGTACGCTGGTGTCTGCATGGTACCAAAAGATTCTGTAATCAATGTACTATTAAAATGTATAATCGATGAGTTTTTGGCTCGTCTTAAAATATTAGAAATTGATACTTTTTTGACGCGGACCCTGTGCGACGCATCCTTATTTTATGTTTATCGTATTAAAAAATTTGTTCACTGGTGTCTGCATGGTACCAAAAGGTTCTGTAATCTATGTACTATTAAAATGTATAATCGATGAATTTTTGGCTCGTCTTAAAATATTAGAAATGGATACTTTTTTGCCGCTGACCCTATGCGACGCACCCTTATTTTATGTATATCATATTAAAAAATTTGTACGCTGATGTCTGCTTGATACCAAATAATTCTGTAATCAATGTACTATTAAAATGTATAATCGATGAATTTTTGAGGTGCAGGCAATGTACTGTTGAAATATATGAAAGATTAATTTTTGGCTCGCTTTAAAATATTGAAAATTAAAATTTTTTACCCGCGAACCCCATACGGCGCGGATTCATTTTACGTATATTAGACCAAAAAGGTAGTACGCTGGTATGTTAATGGTATCAACATAATGTGCAGACAATGTACAGTTAAAATTTATGAAAAATTAACTTTTGGTTTGTTTAAAAATATTGAAAATTTAAATTCTTTTACCGCGGACCCCATACGACGCGGATTCATTTTACGTTTATTAGACCAAAAAAGTAGTACGCTGATATGCTTATGGTACCAAAATAATCTCCAAACAATACACTATTGAAACTTATATATGATTAATTTTTGGCTCGTTTTAAAATATAGAAAATTAATATTTTTAAGCCGCGGATCCCATACAGCGCACAATTATATTACGTATATTACACCAAAAAGTTTGTAGGCTGGTATGGTGATGGTACCATCATAATGTGCAGGCAACGTACTGTTGAAATATGTAAACGAATAATTTTTGGCGCGTTTTAAAATACTGAAAATTAAAATTTTTAAGCCGCGGATCCCATACGGCGCGGATTCATTTTAAGTTTATTAGACCAAAAAGGTAATACGCTGGTATGGTAATGGTACCATCATAATGTGCAGGCAATGTACTGTTAAAATATATAAAAAATTAATTTTTGGCTCGCTTTAAAATATTGAAAATTAAAATTTTTTACCCGCGAACCCCATACGGCGCGGATTCATTTTATGTTTATTAGACCAAAAAGGTAGTACGCTGGTATGGTGATGGTACCATCATAACGTGCAGGCAATGTACTGTTAAAATATATAAAAAATTAATTTTTGGCTCGCTTTAAAATATTGAAAATTAAAATTTTTTACCCGCGAACCCCATACGGCGCAGATTCATTTTACGTATATTAGACCAAAAAGGTAGTACGCTGGTATGCTTAAGGTACCAAAATAATCTGCAAACAATACACTATTGAAACTTATATACAATTAATTTTTGGCTCGTTTTAAAATATAGAAAATTAAAATTTTTAAGCCGCGGATCCCATACGGCGCACAATTATATTACGTATATAATACCAAAAAGTTTGTAGGCTGGTATGGTGATGGTACCATCATAATGTGCAGGCAATGTGCTGTTGAAATATGTAAACGAATAATTTTTGGCGCGTTTTAAAATACTGAAAATTAAAATTTTTAAGCCGCGGATCCCATACGCCGCGGATTCATTTTACGTTTATTAGACCAAAAAGGTAGTACGCTGGTATGCTTATGGTACCAAAATAATCTGCAAACAATACACTATTCATGCATTTATAATTTCATGTTAATGATTAAATGATTTCGCGACGAAAAGGCGTACTGAGAAATTGTTGACTCGTACTACTTAATTTCTCTACATTCTTACTTTGTGCATAATAAAATTACGATATATAAAGTGCGAGTTATTATTTTATTATTTTTGACTCGAATTTAATATTTTATGCTTATGGCAGAGTAATTGCGTGACAAAAAGGTTGAATTATTTTCTTTTCTAAAAAAGATATGTAAAATCGATACTCGCATATATCAAAGCTTATTGTTGTCGCTTTTCCGCGATGCTTATTGGCTGTCAAGATTCGCGTTGTATGTTATATTCGTAGCATCGAGAGGCTGTTATCGCGAGAATTAGCAGTTTGACAGTTTGTTCAAAATAAAATTAAAAAAAATAATAATATTAGTTTTAAATAATATGTTATAATACTTTAAACTGGATTAATATTTTTGAAAGTTATCAGCTGATTTCCATCAAAAAATATTAATCGAGAATAAGATATTATAACATATTATTTACAATTTTACATTTTACTATTTTAATATTTTAACATATTATTTTAAAATTTAATTACCAAATTAACGCTTTAATCAGTTGATTTCTATGAAAAAATATTAATCGAGTTTAAACAAATTTTATATTATTTTTTAATAAACATAAAACCGAAGAATGGCGCGCGCGTAGCGCGCGCTTGTGTTGTTCTAGTTTATATAAAAAAGAATGATATTTTTATATAAAGTTTGTTCAAACTTGATTAATATTTTTTGACAGAAATCAGCTGATTAAAGCGTTAATTTTCTAATTTAATTTTAAAATAAAAATGTTATAAAAATTAAAATAATAATGTCATAAATAATATGCTTATAATACTTTAAACTCGAATAATATTTTCTAACAGAAATCACTTGATAACTGTCAAAAAATATTAATCGAGTTTAAGGAATTATAACATATTATTTAAAACATGTTATTATTTTAATTTTTATAACATATCCTTTTTAAAAATTAATTAGCAAATTAACGCTTTAATCAGCCGATTTCTGTCAAAAAATATTAATAAAGCGTTAATTTGCTAATTCTATTTTAAAATAATAATATGTTGTAAATAATATATTATAATGCCTTATCTGCGATTAATATTTTTTGACAGAATCAGCTGATAACTGTCAAAAATATTAATCGAGTTTAAAGAATTATGACATATTATTTAAAATATATTACTATTTTACATTATATAACATATTATTTTCAAATTTAATTAACAAATTAACGTTTAATATAATAATATGTTATAAAAGTTAAAATAATCGTGTTTTTAATAATATGTTGTAATTCTTAAAACTTGATTGATATTTTTGACAGATATCAGCTGATTTCTCAGCGTGTTTCTTCATTTGTAATTGTTTATAACTAAACATATTAATTAATAATGAATATTTTTGCTCTGCTCATGGAAGCAGAGGAAAACGGTCTTTCTTATAGAATGTCGCCATTCGGATGTAAAAAAGAGAAAGAAATTAGCATCAATCTTGGAATATCGATTAAAGATTGTTAGATGTTCGCTGATTTGACCGATTGCTAATCGGCAGCACGAGACTGGTGTTTCGAGTTGTTAACTCGAGCCATAAACATTCGAGTGCCACCACTTTGAATTGCCGTTTGATCACGAGATGGACATGTCACTACTGAAGAGAGACACGCGGCTGATCCGCATCGGCTTTTTCTACTGCATCGCCGGCGTCAAACCGATCCAATAATTGCAAAGCAAATCAGAAAGACAAAAAGACATATATCACTTTTATGAAAATCGAAATCTAGTTTATTTTATTTTTTTTAGTAAGGATTTTTCTATATATTATTAGAAGATATCAAAATATTGGCATCTATCTCTCAAATCAATCAATATAACCATATTTTTTTCTCTTAGCGTTAAAGTGCTGTACTTTACCAAAGCTAATACGAATTTGGTTTGTTTATTGTTAGTTAATTTATTCATTCGTAAAAGATTAAGTCGATTTTTATCGAGAATTTTCAAAGCTCGAACGTTTTCTCTATGATTTTTTTCAGCAAGTTATATAATTTAAACATTTTTAAATTAGCAAAATATCTTGTAATTTGATTACCTACATGATTTTATTCTGTTTCTGAATGTTTTAAATATTTTTACTATAAATTTTATTATATTTTTATATCTTAATAAATATGTCAATGAAGATTAATTTGTCAGAACTCAATTTAAGAAAAAATTTAATTTGTCCAAAAAAATAGAAAAAGATTAAAAAATTAGAACTGTAATATGATCTTATAGAAATTAGAATCTCCCAAAAAAATAAACTGGTTTTGATAATTTATTTTTTCTCTATTTCATTTATTACGATTAGAAAAATAAAATACAAAATAATTATAAAATTTCTACTTTCGTGCAAAAAATAAAATCTGTAACTATTTTTAATGAATAATAAAATAATAATTTTTTAATCGTAATTACTGCGCGTAATAGACTGCACATGATATTTTATACGAGAAAAAATCGGGGTTACATATATTTTCGTCTATCCCTCTGCGGGAGTTTTATGATAAATTCCAACATGCCAAAGTGACGAGTCTTGGATACAAATAAAAAAAAAAAAACGACGAGTTTCCGGCGCGATGGCGTAAACCTACCGGTATTTTTAGTAAGAGTTTCCGACGAACGAACGTTAACATTTCGCGTACATACTCGGTGATGAAAAAACATTGCATCGCGCCCTAGCTTGTGAATTTTCTCTTCAGATATTCTCTTCACCTCTGATTTCATTACTTAATTTTCCCTTTACGAGGAAGAAAGACACGCTTCGCTCTCGTCTACATGAAACGAACTTTTTCTCAACAAAAACTGAACACTCCCGCGCTATTTCGCGCACAGAATTAAATTACTATGTGTAATTTACACAACAGTAGCGGCTTAATCCACGGACGTACACGTACGTAAGCGCAAGAAAAGCTTTTGAGAACAAGTCCGGAAATTGCAAATCGGTTTCGCAAAATACAAAATACGCGTGACATATTTCATATAAAATTCGCAATGCGAAGAGATTCCTCCAACGTGTTCGATTTCACCGGCTCGCTCTCGAGAGGCACAAGTGACGTTCGTTGAATTTTCCGTGGTCCCATAGCACCCAGGCATGACTACCGAGAAGATTTTACACATTCGCGTATTGTTGCTCACGTACCGCGGACTAATGTACATCATGGTATATACACGGAGGTATTAAGCCAACTCAAAATTTTCCGAGTAAATACAATTTGAGAGCGCGCACATTAAACTGAGCAACGGGGCTTTAATCCTAGCACGCATGACCTATTTCGCGTTACGTAAATGCAAATGAAAGTAGTCAGTAGAGATCCTCGGAAGAGTTCACTAAAAATTCGATGCATTACACGGTTCAAACTTTTTTTCATATCGCAAGTATACATATGTATATACGTATTTAAATATTTCTTGAAAGCACACGCGGGTGATGACAAGATAATTTAGGAACATCTCGAGAGATCTTTTTATAATTTGGCAATTTTGTGGAAAGATTTCGGATTTTAAAGACTATCGAAAACTATTATGAGGCGTATTTATTATGACGATAAAACGGATGAAATTAAGCGCGAAGAATATCAAAGATGTTTCTATACGAAAATTGTGAGACAATTTTCGTGTCTACGAAAAAAAAATTTGCAAATCTTATGTGTAAAAATTGCGTTTAGATAACTTTATATATCATAGTACTTTCATCTCATTTCAAGAGATAGTTACATTTTAAATAGAAAAAATATAAATTTCAAAATGTTAAAATTTTCCCCATGAATGCGCGTTCAAAGCTTTCTTAATATATTAATAAAAATAATAAAGATAATTTACTTCCACGAGTATCAAGCAAATTTACTTTTCATCATCTATGTTTTACGATCTTCACTCTTTTGAAGTATAAAATAAAGATTAACATTTCTATGTCAATTTGTGAAACACCAACTAGTTAATCCAGAATTATTATGTTCAAGTTAATGTGTCGAGGGTGTCCCTAATTATATACTTGCGATCGTCGTGTTTGTTTTCACGGATTATGTGTGTTATGATGGTTGAAACGGCTCGTCGGGGACCGAGATCATCGTGAAAAAAAAAAAAAATGACGCGGAACATCCATTTTTCATGACGGATAAAGTGGATTTTTGCCATCGCTCGCACTCGGCGCGACCCAATTACCGCATTTCCCAATTAGATTGGGAAGCGAGGAGAAGCGGAGCTTTTGGGCGCGAGCTTCTCTTTCGCTCCCGATGTGTCGGCAGCTAGAAAGAGGTAAAGAGAGAGAAAGAGAAGGAAGGGAACGCGTATATATCGCGGTTATTTATAAGTTCGGCGCGAGGGTCGACGTTTAACCTTGTCCGACGTGGACCGTCAGGCATGTCACCTAGCCGTTTTATTGGGACTGTGTGTGTGTGTGTATGTGTGTGTGTGTGTGTGTGCTCCCCGAAATGCGCTTCCAATTGGGTCAGGTCCACGTCTGCTTTTCGGAGCGCGTTCGTTTCGCGAGCTGCAACTGACAGAACGAAGCCCTGACGGCGGATTAAACTCGCGCCTTCCTCCCTCTTTCTCTCTAGCTCTGCCCCATCGCGACGGGATAATACGCTAGTAATAATTTATTGCGACGTTTTAAACCGAGCCTGCGCTCGCAAGGGATTGCGTTTTGTGCTCCGGAATGAATGGCGATCATTGTGAATGGTGCTTCAAAAGAGAGAATTTAACGCACATTTTATAATACTTTTATTATTTCCGAAAACTGATAAAGTGCTGATGCGAATAATTGAATGCCAGATAGAGAGGCTCTTAGTTTGTGTAACTTTAAAAAAATACATATTTGAATTATTCATTGTTAAATCTTTGTTGTCTAAATGAAATATTAAAAATGAATTAGGTAGCTGCGACATGTAACCGCTCACGCATCAATAAGAGAAATTGTTCACAAAACAGCATTCGATTGCATTAAATTGCATTTACATTCATAATACTACAGACTACTAATTTTCTTGTCTTTTTATTCAATCCTGTATATATATAAAAATCGAGTTAGAGAGAAAAGGATTAAATAAACATTTATTTTTACATTGTTATACATGAAGAAAACATTATAATAAAAATTACAATATTTTAATTATAATTTTTGTAATCGTAGAACATATTAATATATAAAAGAAATCATGATATTTTTATTCAATTATATCATATGTATTATATTTTACAAAGGAATATAATATTCAAATATTTTATGCACAAATAAATGCATAATTGCTAAACCAACAGTAAAATAAATGCATAATTTACAATTTTTGTAGTAATAAATATTCCAGTTATATTCCAGCTATACAATTTATGTTGTAAAAAAGAATGTATTTTTCAGATATAATTTGTGCAAAAACTGCAAAATTTTCTCCGTGTATACCATCAGCTATTGGGTTTTTATATTTTTATTATAAATTTTTTTAATTAAAGCATTTTTTAGACCAATATTTATATAACATTTTTTCTTATTTTTACCCGTGGAACATACTGGTAAAGTTTGATTGTTTAACTTTGGAATATGCTATATATTATATATCAGTTTTCTAGAAAGAAAATTGGAAAACTTCTTTCTAGAAATGGAAGAAGTATATCGAATTGCGCCAATTGCGACTATCTTGATTAATAGAAATCATCTCGAAAGTATATACAATTCTATTTACAACTTTACGACTTTATTTCGCAAACTTCTTATATCAATGTAACGTTGAAACTTTTTTTTTCCTGTTCATTCAATGTATCTTACATTAATCTTTTGCGTTCTCTATTCTTAGATCTTTGTTACACATATATATATATATATATATATATATATATAAAATTTAATTTATATATATATATATATATATATATATAAATTAATTTTTTATTTGTTATTGTAATATCTGCATTGTCTGAAGATCAGAATAATTTATGTATTAGATGTGCTAGCCATTTCTAACAGCAGAACGAAACTCTGTGCGAGTATTAATTGCGCGCTAACTTTCGCGTTGCGACGCTCTCAGACCCATCGAGACACAATTGCATTACAAGAGATCGTAATTGCCATTTCCTTGCATTGTCTCTCTCTCTCTCTGTGACCATCAATCGCGCGATATGATATACTTACACGCGGAATCGAATTTACGGCACAGATGAGCGATCAATATCGACATTTTTAAAAATAGATTCTACGCCTAACGGAGAGTGAGAGTGTTCTCTTACGCAAACGATTGCGAAATCGCAAGCGATCTGCAAATATCGCTCCAATTAGGAAGGCTTTTAAGATGGAAATGATCCAGCTTTGTGCAATCTACGGGTTTCAAGAGTGAACGATCGATTACGATTGGCAAACACACATTCTCCAGCTGTCGAAAAAATGAACGAAATCAATCTACAGAATTATGCATTCTCTTCTTCCTTGTTCTCGTAAGAAAAGAATTTCTTCTCGTATAAACTTTGCTTTATAGATTCCAATTTATTCTAATAAATTTCTCTCTTTCTCTCTGCTTTGATAACATTTATCACGATATTATGCTTGCTAGACTAAAAATTATGATATCAATTTGTATGTGTAAAGATTTATGGCATCTCATATATGATGCGTAAGTCCATCTTAGGCGCACATATATAAACACGTGCGGAAAACATCGCCATTTGCGGGGGTAATTGCTTTTTTTTTATCTTAGTTTACGACGAACATGCGCTACGACGCAATCCGTTGGTGATAAAACAACGTGAGCGGAAAAGGGATTTATACAACAACGTTGATTAATTTCTGTTCTAGCGAAGCTCGTGTAACGACTCCGAAACGACGAATAGAGGGCAAGCGCGAACGCGTTCCCCGTCGTGCCATTTGTCGTTTAATGATAACGAACGCGTATATAGCGCACTAATGAAACATTGTTCGCGAAACAAAAACACCGTGAAATCTCGAACATCGGGAATTAAATGAAGTCGTTCGCTTCGCGGCGAGCGAAGAATACGGGTGCCACGCAAGTTGCGTGGAAAAAGAGAGTGAAGAATGCAAAGTATAACGACGATATTTCATCCCTTGTTTTCTGTTTTCCTCCTCCGCGAGTATATAAGAAACACGACGATAACGAATGCGCACCTTATATCGCCCTTTCCGGAATCTTGGAGCAAACGAATACGAGAACAGATAACAGTAACGTGTTCGGAATAAGACGAATCTTCGTCGACGTTACGGGAATTTTTCAGGAGGGCATTTATCCCGGATCTTTCGATCGGTGTGCAAAGATCTTTGATTTTTTTGACGACGCGCTCTTTCTATTAACTTGCTTTTTAGCTGGTTCGTCAGCTAATGATTATGTATATTATTATTATTATCGATTTAGATGGAGCATCAAAGATATATCAGAATATCGTTGAAATACGAAGAATAACAAATTTTCTCAATTATTTTCTCAATAGACTCCAAAGTAGAAAAGTCTCCACGAAAGCAGTACGATTCAGAAAATATAATAATAATAGAGAGAAAAATATTATAAAAAAAATATAACACAAAGAGAAAGAAAGAGTTTACGTAGCAGTTATGCAATTTCTGATCCGACGTCGTTTGCGATAAATTGAATAATTATATAATGCTAGCAAATCTCTCTTACAATGAGAGACGAAATCGGAGCATCGAGACTCTCGGCCACTTTCTCGGTCAGGAGTCACCGCGCGAACATCTCGCCGGTGATCGGCGCGAGACCGCCGAGTAGTCGGTCAGCATCAGCGGTCAGCATCTGGACCCGGCTCTCTCTCCCGTTTCTGCCTCCGGTACAACGCGCTCATCATCAGGACCACGCCCTCGGCGAAGAACCGACGCCGACGCCGTTGTCCCTTCCTCCCCCCTCTCTCTCTCCCCCTCTTACCTTCTGATGCTCTACGTCTCTCTCTCTTTCTCCACTGGCGACCCACCTCGCGTCCCACCCGCCACCAGCCAGCCAGCCTGACGGCCCCCCAGGATCTCCTCGTCAGAGCGACTCGACTCGTCGTCGACGGTGACTCGCGTGCCGTTCCGCGCCAGTCCGCCACCGACCTCGCGATCGTCCACGTCGTCGTCATCGTCGTCGTCGTCGTCATCGCCGCCCGTCGTCGTGTCGTGCCGCTGGTGATGGTGATGGTGATGATGGATGAGTGATCAGTGTAGAGAAAGAGAGAGAGAAATAGCCGCACGCAACGCATAGGAACTAATCGTTGACTCGAGAGGGTGATCCAGGTGATCAATCGATCGATCGTCAGTAATCCGGGCCGATCCGGGATCTAAACGCGCGAGATCGCATCACGTTGCGCCGCAACGGGGGTGGTCATCGTCTCCGGGGGGTTGTTGTTTTGACATTGGGGTGGTGGTGCACGTTGCTGATCAAGGAAGAGGGAGTGGAAGAAGAAGAAGAAGAAGAAGAAAAGCCAAGATCGTTCTTTCCCAAGACGCCCGACATCCCAAAAGGACCGCACGAGGGAGACGCGGGGGAGAAGTCGGGGTAATTTGTCAAACTCGCAGGCAGCCGCGTCATATGGTACGTTACAGCCACCCGGTGTATTATGTATATGTGTTATAGTAGACGTCGCGTGTTTCCGGTTGTGGAGAAATGAATTAGAGGCGGGAGAGAGAGAGAGATGAGGGGTAGTAGTAGTGGTGGTGCGGACCGGAGCAAGTGTCAAAGCTTTGTTTGGGTTAGTGCAAATGAGGGGAATGGTGCTTGCGCGCGGCGGCAACTAGAAATGCCGAACGTGACTAGTCGGGTTCGCGGTTTTTAGCGAAGTCACGTTCCCGCATTTAACTCTTAACGATGTATGCGGAAGACGTATGATTATGTTTCTCTATGTAAAGTGCGCCAAGTATGCCGTCCAGGCGAGCGATAAAATTGGGTATAAGTAAACTCATGCAATTTTGGCAAAGAAAAAAGTTTCTTCATCTTACTAGAAAAAGTATCGCGTGTTTAATATATTTATTATTATTATATATATTATTATTATTTGATATATTTTTCTCTATAGATCATTAGAAGCTGCTGGTATCACAATAAACATTTTTAAAGATAACGATGAAGAAGTGCGTTTGAAAGAAGCGCGATGCATCTCCCATTATAAAATAAAAATACATTAATAATAATTGTAATAAATAAATCGATACATGAAAAAAATAGCGACACAACGATAACACAAATATAAAAAAAAATCAGAGAAAACTTCTTCATACATCTCGAGAAGAGATTTTTACAATAATATTATTAATCTGAATTATGTGATTTATAATTTATCTAAAAAAATTATTGGGGTGAACATCCGCAGGGTTAAATATTTTTAAAAAAATCTTTTATAATTTTCCATCCCATACAGTATTTTCTCTATACTGTTGCTGTTCGAGGCGAAACGGGAAAGGCGAAATTCGCGACGAGCTAACGTGCCGTAAATTTCGCGAAGATATAATTCGTTACGCTCGCATTCCTCCTTTCTCCTCCATCTGCCTCGCCATCGGGTAGGAAATATATGCGACGCGTTGTTTTCGATGATGTAACTGCGTGGCGACGACGACGAGACGGCGGCTCGCAAAAGCGCGAGACTCGGCATGGCGCCGAGCGGAATGTTCTCAATGTTCTCGTATATATATTTAAATATATATATGTATATATATGTAAGGCATGTTTCTGCGCGGAAAATCTTCTAATTAAAATTGCGCAATTACGAAGGACGAGAGAGTAACACAGTGACGCGTCAACTTCTTCGCGAGTGCTCAGGAATAAGTGATAGCGATCGCGCTTGGTCAGACATCGGGGACAACGAGAGATTTTAGAGCTGGTGGATTAACGTTGACTAAATCGTTAATCGTTAATCGTTAATCGTCGTCCGTAAATCATAGATAAGCAAGAATTAGACTTAATTAATCGCGTATGTCGGTCTAATTAATTAATTTTTTTATGTTCAATATTAATTAATCAATTTTCGGCCAATTCTCTCCGCTCCGTTTTCAATCATGAACCTTAAGTTACTTTAATTCTCGCGTAACACGAGAGAGATGATAACAAAGGAAGAAAATTAATTATAATCATTGGCTTAATAAGCTGCCTGATATCATACATGTCATCTTAGTCTTTAATTTTCTGTGTCAAAAAATAAGAGAAAGCAAGATTGTTGATTTTATCGGTTTCTCACAATAAAAATTTATCGAGTTTATCTCGCAATGTGTCGAAACGATGGAAAACGATGGCGTTTCTTCTCTCTCCGTGGGCACCGAAAATTATGTCCGATGAAATAATATAACGCTTCCGAATGCTGGCACGTCACGCGAAGATCTCTCATGTGCTGACATTCATCGAGTCGAGATTCAGAGATATCGTACCGAACAATCTCCATATAGTTTCGACAAGGTGCAATTTTTTTCGACCATAATTAGACAGAGTTACAAATTATTCAACAGACCGTGGTTTTGAATAAATTAAGTTAAAAAAATGTAGTATTTTATGTCGCTTGCCGATTATAATATAAATTAACTTATTTTCGAATTAATTAATAAATTTTGCGTCCAGTTGCATCTACAGCGAAATTACTGTCGTAAAGATAATTGCTTCCGAGAGATATTTATTAGTGTGTACTAACAATCGCGCGATCGTGATACACATCTATCTGTCAGATATTGCGAGATATATCATAATTTTTTCTCATTCGAGAAAATTGCGAGAAATAATTCCTTGAGAGAAAATATTGTTTTCGAAGCGAGAGATATTTCTTTCCTCCGCAAGTCGATATACGTGAAGGAAAGTATAACGCGCGCGTCTCGCTTCCATGCTTTTGCGAAACGTCCTCTCGCCGAAATCTCGTCGACATCAATCTCTCGACGTTGACGCGTATAAAAGTGCAACGGCTCCGACGCTGGTATGCCATCGCACAAACGTCTGCTTATATCGAACGTAGCAGTAGAGCTTTGCGCGACATTTTTCTTTTTCTTTTTTTTTTCAAATCAGAAATTTTTCAATAAACACGAAGTTGAAATATTTCGTTGAAGAAGATTTATCGAACAGTTGCAAAATTATATTTTTATTTATTTCTCGTGTAAATTAAAGATTTTAAATCAATAATTTTGCAATAAACTGGAAATGGTACAATCAAGGGTAAGAAAAGTTAAAATCTATATTTTAATGGAGAGACTCTAGTGAAACAAATTCTCTAACGGAGATGGAACGCATTCGAAGATATTAATATTTTTCAGAATCTATTATTTTCGTTAATTTATTATTGAAATTATAATATTATTATTAAAATTTATAATGCGATCCTTTTATGTAACCTTTTTATGTTGCATATCACACGTACACATGATTTAAGTGTCACACACACACGGCTTGTAAAAATAACGACGAGAGGTCTAGACATGTCAGAAAAGTCGAGATATACTACTTCTCGTTGGGTTGGCAATATTTTCTGCTGATGTATCGCGTGAAAAATACTTGGCTCATAATTTATTCCCAGTTACTACTGAATTCCACATTCGTAATCGCTTATTAAGTGTTTAAATCAATATCATATATTATACAATTATGATAAAAATCACGTTATTTTTGTTATGTGATATAAAAAAAATATAGAAAATAAAAAATATAAAAAAATATAAAAAAATATAAAAAATATAATATGTATAATAAAAAATATTGTAAATATATAAAAGTTTATTGAACCTATTGCGTGCGTCAAATGACTAAAAGATTTTCGTTTCAGAAAGATCTGCAAATTTCAAAATTTGAGAATTTCTCCACCTTAGAAACGACTTGTTAGATATTCAGAAGTAGAAGAGAAATCCGAACAATAGTTTTCACGTGGTTGCGGCAGCAAGTGTCGCATCAATTGTCGACAAATCTTTCGTCTAATGTTTACTCGAGTGATTTCAAAGTGAGACATCTACAGAAATAAAGGCAATAAAGTAAAATAATTGATTTTCAATTCTATGTCATTAGTATTGATAGACCGTAAACTTTATATCGTTCGCGACAATAATATTTATACATGGACGATTGATCCATCATCGCTAAGCGACAGCTGAATGTTGTTAATTTTCGTACTAACAAAGGAAATAATAAACGATTATATCGCGTCATAAATGATCCTGGCGACAATGAAGGAACATATGATTAACGACTTCAGTGTCTTAATTAAGGGAACCGAACACTCGATGTCGGGACTTATTCCGACGATAAATGAGTATTTGACAATTGGCGAGTATATGTTTATGCCGAGGGGATAATAGGAGAAAGAAATTCACCGTCGTAAATTTATCACCTTATTTACTCGCATCAGCGGCTACATTTGCCGACGAATGCGAGCGAAAGAAATGCTTCGGATATATATGTACGAGTAGATAGAGTAGAAGAGGAGTAGAGAGGAGATGAAGGAGGGTAAGGGGTGAAATGACGTTCAATGTATCGCCCGATTTTTCGCAGGGGGTAACTGACAACGATGAGTGTAAAAACGAGGGAGGAAGAGGGTGAAGAAGGAGAAGAATCGGTCGGTTAAAAATGTCAGTTATTTGCGCGTCCTTATATATTTATGCCCGCCTTATATATCTCGTGGGCACTTCTCGCAGGATTTATCGTCGGCTTTCGTGTTTCGCGACGGATACTGATATATGTACACCGAAACATTAATTCCGCGCTCAATTCTTATCTCCTACTCTCTCTCTCTCTCTGTCTCACTTCGAAATTATTTTCGTCGAAATTCCGTGCATCCGTATGCCGATTCACACGCGACTTAAATTATTAGGCCGCGTAATCTGAGTATATGCGTGAGCGATTATACGCGGAATCGGAGGGTGATTTATATAGACGCGGAGAGAGGAAAAAAAAGTCACGGTAATAAGACGAAATATCGCCTCTGATCGATCACCGTGAGTTTTCGATAGCGAAGAGGATTTATAAATAACAGGGGATCCTATAATCTCTTGTCGTAAATTTTATATACATATATTTTCCTCCTCGTGCATTGTTATCGTAATTTTCTAAATGTTTGCCTTATTTAATGATTATCGTGAGAAGCGCGCTGAATGCGATGTACTGTATATCATGCGAAATTACGACAGTAAATTGCATAATTAACGGAATGGTATTAAATTACTCGCCGCGTTGCCTGCTACACGTGTCCGATTATATTATGTACGCAAATTTACCAAGCAACAGAGTTTATTGTATGGAATGCTTAAGTGGATAAAATTACAAAAAATGTCATTAACAAAAAAAGCAGCAAATCTGTACAATAATTTTTTTTTTATGATAAAAATATATATTTAAAAGTCTTTTGAGAAATTGCTTTTTTTATAAAGATTTTTTTTATTTAATATTAAAATTAAATATATATATCGGGTGTTAAAAAAGTGGCGGATACGCTGTATAGGGGTGAATTCCTGAGGTTATTTGGAGACGATTTTTCCTCAACGAAAATGTCGAGAGAAGTCATCATTTTTTGCAAGCTCCCAATTTTTGCCATCATATATCTTGGTAACTAAGCCTTAAATTAAAATTCTATTAAATTAAAGTCGACTTGAAATTAATTGAAGAATGTAGTTTTGTTAATATTTTAATTCCACAATACTTAGTTTACGAGAAGCCCTTTATTTTCAATTACTTATAACTCGAAAATTATTGGTGCCTCGACATTTTCACTGAGGAAAAATCGTCTCCAAATAACCTCAGGAATTCACCTCTATACAGCGTATCCGCCACTTTTTTAACACCCTGTATATATATTTCGTAAAAAAAATGACAAAGAGAAAGAGAGAAAATTGATATATAATATAATATATTATATTTTTCGTGTAATTAAATTAATTTTTGCATAATTATTCAAGTTAGTTTCAAAATTCACTTTTGCGATAATGAGAAATTTCGTCGATTTCTTTACGGGTCATCTCCTTTATCACTTATTTAAATATAAAATAATACTTAAAGCAATCGCATGTCGCAATAAAAAGGAAAAAAGAGAGCATTTCGAATTACTGGTGTTATATACGAATATAATTCTACAGAGCGGCTTAAATATATGTATATATACGAATTCCACATGATCATTGTGTATATTCGCACGCATTCCTGCAACCCTATAAATCCGACGAGTATTCAGTCGATGACGAGCATTAAGAGCGACCAACCAGCCTGAGAGGGCTGTAACTCTCCGGCTTAACCGTTTACGCGGTTATTGTTCAGTGATAAATCGCTGGGGTACACGCGGCATGAATCTCGCGGGGACGCAATCCGGTTTTGTTAATTAGCGCGTGAAAACGATTCAACCCCAGAATTTACAGGTCGGTTTGCGACCGCGTCGCGCCCCGTTCTCTCGAATTTAGAAACGCGACGCGCTTTCTCCTTATCATGATCGGATTTCAAAGGTAACGTTAATCACGTCCTTTGATGCTCGTAACGGTGACAATCAAGTTGTAATTACGGTCGGGATTATGTCACTTCGCGGAGATTTCGCGAAACATCTTCGAAAAATTTACAAACGTGCTTCTAGAAAATATCTCACGACTGATTCGTATAAAAAATTCTAAAAAAAAAAAGAAACAAAGATATATTTCTAGAATACTTATATTAGACAGTATTTATAGCACAAATAAATTCTCTCTATTTAAAATAAAATTATTCTTCTCTTAATTTTCTTCTAATCATAAAAAAAGAGAAAGTAGATAGTTGTATTTGACAGTAATAGAGACAAGAAATACGTGATTTTTCCTCGTGAACAGGGATCGCGATTTCTGCTGTCGAATTGAGTGCGCTCATCGAATTTCATATGAAAGCTACATTTTCCTATGTAAGAGATATGTATGCTTAAAAAATATGTGCAAAGAAAACTAATTTTAATTTCGGATTTATATCTTTAATATGAAAGTTTTTTAAGCTCGATATCTTTTGCAAATTTATTCGATTGCTTTTTTTCAAAATTATAAATATGATTACTTGGGGATATGATGTTGATTTTCAAAATTAAATTTGTTTATATAAATTTGCTTCGAGTAAGTGAGTGCAAATGGGATACATGAATAGATATAATCTCGATATGATATATGAATTTAAGCTAGTAGACGCAAAGGGTAGACCCATCTTGGCAGTGGATTAACTTGTTACATGACCGAACTGTCATCCGTGTACTTTACAAAATAATTATTCACATCTTCATTGTTCAACAAGATTCATTGTTCTACCATCAGATAAATATATGTATTGAATGAAAAAATTAACTAATTAATTTATAATTGTTATATATTTCTCTATATGTAATTATATTTATTTAACGTGAGTAGAAATTCTAATGTAATAATTATATCATCTTAATCTTTGAATCCATCAATGGATTGCCCTTCCTTTAAAAATACAAATTTGTTGAAAGATATGAAAATGAATTTTTTGAAATATTATTTTCCCGCATATTTTTTTCCCTCGTCTTAAAATGAATTATTTAAAAGAATTAGTTTCTCTCAAAATTAATTCCGGTTAACAGATATACTATTTTGCTTTGGTCATTCGACCATGGCGCGGGCTGAGAATAAATAAATGATTTCCGTCGTCGTCGTGCGTCGACTTGACGTGGAGCCAAACATCTGGGTTTTGTTTTCCGCGCTTCATATTGATTTTGGAATCACACTGCAGTACGATGATATTAGAACATCACGAGGAAACTTAAGCCGAAAATTGTATCTTAGGAATTTCTCAATGATCTTTCAAGAAGTGTGCTCGAGCGCTAAAATTATTTTAAAGTAGGTCGCATATTTAATTTTTATTTTCACTAAAGCTCCATTCATGCAATCGCAAATATACTGTTTCATAGAAGACTGCATATTTTTCAATAAATTAATATATAGGTATATATGTATATTTTAATATGTACTTTTTCTTGGCAGTATGCAATATAATATCGGATAATATTTGATTGTGCAGAGTCGAATATTGTACTGAATTACAAAACTTTTCTAGGAACCCTTATGCATTTCCAGCGATATTTGAGGACATATCTCGTTTTGCAAAAATAACAAAGTGAATCGGAGCTAAAATTGCTGCGATCGTTACACTTTTCCTTTGTGAAGTGGAACTGATAACATTGGCGTCAGCACGTTCAATACGTTTATATCCGGCGGAATAGCGATAACAGCCTCGAACAAGAATTCAGAGGCCGATAGACTGGTCAATAACCGACCTTCGAAAGAGACAAGGGCTTTTTCTTGGCAGGGAAAGGAGGGAGGGAACTGCTTATACAAAACGTTTAAAAATATCCGAGAGCGACGAGAGTGCGCGGATGCCCACGCGGAACCTTGAGAACTTTCCTCATGAGGCTGTCGGACCCTTTCCCGTTATTTACGAACTTTCTGACGGAAATGCCGCGAAATATTCCGGGAGATATTGCCTTGTTTACCGCGTTATTCGTAATATATTTAAGAAAAAAATTCTCTCTCTTTTACTTGCGCGACCCTGCGCGTAATGTACAATTTTCATTCTTGTAATTCTAATTTGAAATTATCTCTTGTGCTCTCTCTTTTATTTACATTTATATTGCAAATAAGCGTTTTGTATGTATAACGTCTAATATAAAAACACAAAAAAAATATATTATTACAGCAAAAAATTATGATGCGAGCGAGAAGAAGAAAGCAAAAAATAATAAATGTAGAAGAATGAGTCTGTACATGCATTTTGTTTTTTTTCCATTAGATAAAATTATTATAGACTAAGAAAGTATCAATGTTTTGTTATTTTAGTTGGAGAAAAATCGAATGGCATTAAGATCTTATCTGGAATACGAAGAGAATGCATCGCCGTAGAGAATCAGAAGTCGCGTAATTGACATGAAGAAGCGATTGACTTCACCTCAAGTGTTTTATCGATTCTTTCGCGACCGCTAGATTCAATAAAAGCGATATAAATATCGCGATCGTACATTCTCGCTGTTCATTTCCATCAACCCATATACAAACGCGATATGAAAAAAAGTTTATTCGAAAGTGCTGATGTGTATGTGTGTTTCTATGTATGTGAAACCACACATTTGATGTTTTTATACAGTCAGCTGTAAAATTATGGCAGCGCGATAGTTCGAGAGAGGATCTCGCGTTTCTTCTTATACAGGGCGACAAATAAGAACCACGAAAGTTTTGTCAGGGCACGTTCGCGAATGTAAATAGAAGAAACGCAAATGGGAGCAATTATAATCCTCGCCTGAGCGCCAAGCAAAACTTCGAGTTTCATTTAAATTTACAAAAGGAGTGCTGCTTCAAGCAGGAACCGAAGACCTTGCAAAATTCACTTACAAAAATGAGTTAGTTTGCAAAATAAATTTTTCTGATTTTTTATGCGTTGAAAAATTGAATTTTTTTTAGAAGTATAATGGAAAAGCTTTTTCTTGAAATCGAAATTGGAATTCATATACGATAGAGTTTTTCGTAAACTTTTTTTTATTAGATCGACGAAAGTTATTAAAAGCAGGCAAAGTATATGCAAAAAATTAATTAATCCAACTCGCGTATTTTCCTAGAGTCTCTTCCGGGTTGAAGAAATACGCCCGATGGCGCAGTATGTTGCATACATGAATAATTCATCGAAAAGTTAAATCACGAGACACCGAATTAAATTTAATCAACGAGCAAATATAACAGAGTTATGTATATAATGCACACTAATAATAGTAATGATAAATTACTAGAACAATACACGAATATGAAGAAATTAATCTTGAAAAAAGGATTGCGTAACATCCGGTATGCGGTTGCGAAAGTCATAATGATCCAACTGTGTGAGAGAGTGAGAGAGAGAGGAGGGGAAGGATGGAGAACCATCTTAGAGTCGGTGTTTTGCGAGTATTTTTGTACCACCGTTCTCTCCTTCACCCCGTCTAGTCGTCAGACGATAAAATAAAGTCGGGGATTCCTAAAGAAGCGAACGGTATATTGTTAAGCAAGAAATCGTATATCTTGGCGAAGGAATATAAAGGACAGAGAGACGGCGCGGTTTTCTCGCCCTTCTATACGTCCGCCCTCAACGAAATGATGGCTCGTCTGGTATTAAGTACTTTTGAGTTCAAATTTATTACCCATCTTTTTATGAACGCGAGACAAAACGCGATCAAGTACATCCATCGAATAATTTATCGCGAACAATAGACATTTCAACGAAACTTGTTTAAGCGCCGATGGTGATCAGTGATGCGTAAGCAAAAAATTCATCATTTAATTAAGTTAGTAGCGCCATTAATAATTGCAGTTAATATGTTATCAAAGATCAATATCTAGATATATAGCTCGACAAAATGCATTGTTAGCTTTTTCCATTCGATCGAGCATAATCTTTGCTGCTTAATTATTAATTGATTTAGCTATGGGGGCGCGATCCGAAATTCAAATATATATATATATATATATATATGTATATAGATAGAAATAAATTGTTATTTCTAGTTTTCGGTCAATTAAGCAAGTAAAGAGCCGTTTTCTTTCATAATATATGTACTATAATCATTAATTATATAGTATAGTCATTGGCTAGCACGTAATTATTTTTCTACATTCTAATCAATATATTTACATATATGTGTAACGAAAAAAACGAATATTTTTCTCTCTGAACCAATTTATAAAAATGTTTCTCTCTAAAAAAATTAATAAACACCAGATGGAAAATTTTATTGAATTTTATATATATATATGCACGATATATATATATATATTTTTTTTTATCTACACTTTGCGCAAATCGGATTGCTTTGACGCATATATTTGCATTCGAAGTTCGATCAAACGAACATATATATACAATCGCTGTTTAATTGCACACGCGATTAAACGATATTCTGTCATTTTGGATTTTTGTGTATTCGATCGCGTTCAACTTGGCAGAAAAATTACGAAAGAGCTCGCGAAATCAAATTCAATCGCAACGAAGCGATTCTAACTTCCTCGAGAACACACATACGCCACATACGTACGGACAGGCAACGTTAGAATTGTTCCACCCCATTACAACGGAGATCCATCATCGGACGCGACGGTGACGGATTAAACCTCGCGAGTATCGGCGCGACGTATAATTCGATAATTATACGGCGGAGATCGTTACATGTCGCACACACCGATCGATCGAAACTTTTCGAGCGACCGAGATCGAACGGTTTCTCGAGATGCGCGAAGAAAAAAATTTGCCTCAGTTGCGTTAATTTAAATACTTTTATAAGAAACCGTACTGTCTCCTTTTCGCCATTCTTCTCTTCTCTCTAACTTCTTCAATTTCTTTGCGATAAATTGAGAGACGCTGTGTCAAGTCTACAATAAATAATGCTTCCGTCAAAGTTGTACCTAAACCCCATGTTGTTATCTTAAAAAAATATTAACACTTTTTAGAAACGCACATATACATTAAAATTACATATACATGTATAAATTTCTTTTATAAATTATTTGGAATTATTGTAATCATTGTTTGTTTTACATTTAATTATTCTATATCTCTTTAATTAATATATACATATACATATAATATATAGGAGCTAATAAAAAATGTAATTTATAGAACTTAAATATTTAAGTTGTATGAATTATATTTTTTATTAACTCCTTTGATTTGTGCGTTTCTCTGAAAAATTCGATTTGATTGATATAAGCGGGAGAACGCATGGTCGTTATTGTATATGTGTACACTGACGATCTCGTTATTACCCGTTGACGCGCATGTTTTCGCCTTGAAAGATTTTAATAGATTAAAATACTTTGAGCAATTTGCATGAGAGATTTATTACACAGCTTCGCGAGAAATGTCGTCCTCGCAAATTGTTTCCCTTAGAAGCCGCGCGTGTTTCCTCGTCGAAGTAATCCGAGCTATCCTGCGCATTAGCGGAAAATGAATAAGAGAAATTCAGCACTACATTGGGGAAATAAATAGTTTCCGCACCTTGTGCTAATTGCATGTGCATAATAGTTCAATTCCATCGTATAGTAGCAGTTGCAAGTCCGCGAGATAGTTTTTCTGAATTCTTTTGCGTGCGGAAATTGTTTTAAAATAAATAAAAATAAACTTTAAAAAAAGTCTTTCTTATGTGAACAAAGACTTGTCAGAGATGCGTTAGAAGTGTAAAATAATAAAAAGTATTTATAAGATTTAAATATATTAAATATGTTCAAAAATAAAAGAAAAAAAAAAAAAAGAATTAATTTACTATAAAGGGCATTATAAGAATAGCATTTGTAATTATATTCTTACTTTGTTAATCGACACTCCATCCATCTTCTATATTTAAAAAATTATGTTAGATTCAGAGTAAAGTAACTTTTAATAGTATTATTTCTCGGATTTTCCTGCATGCAAATGCGATTAAAAGTACATCGTTGCTAATAGAAACCGGAAAAACATGGACGGCATTTACTTGAATGAAAATGTAAAATGAATGAACAAAACCATCATAAAATATTATCTTGTCAATAGACTCTATAATAAGAATAAGAAATATGTGTTTTGGCAGTAAAATTGCCAAAAATTTTGTAAAATGAAAATTTAATATAATTTTAATCAATATCTTGCAAAATGTTTTAAAATTTTATATATCTAGGCCCGTATTATGAGCTCACATTTATCTCTAAATGTACCTCTAAAGTTAGAGGTGTCTCTAAAGTTAGAGAGGCCCGTATTATGAGCTCAGATGTACCTCTAAATGTATCACGATAAATGTGGCGATATTATGAGCGCACATCTATCTCTAGATGTGTCTCTAAACGTATCACGATAAATGTGGCGATATTATGAGCGCACATCTATCTCTAGATGTGTCTCTAAACGTGTCACGATAAATGTGGCGATATTATGAGCGCACATTTAGCGGATCACCTAGAGGAAATCGCCTAAAAAACCTATTTTGTACCACATTTATAGCACATTTATGCTACTTTCGATAAATGTGCCCTTAGGTACATTTATTTGCGTCTCTAACTTTAGAAGCACATCTAAGAGATATATGCGTGTCTCTAAAGTTAGAGACGCAGATGAATGTACGACTAAAGTCAGTTTATCTGCATCTCTAACTTTAGAGACACATCTAACAATAAGAGATAGATGTAAGCTCTAAATGTGCGATAAATATATGATTGATTTTAGGTGTACATTTATCTGCGCCTCTAACTTTAGAGGTACATCTAGAGATAGATGCGAGCTCATAATACGGGCCCTAATCTTTATGTATAAATTTATTTTATAAATTATTTGGAAATTACTGTAATCATTGTTTGTTGTATTTAATTAATCTATATCTGTTTAATTAATATATACATACATATATAAATTAATTAGATACGCGTTATTTATAATTAAATATAACAAAAATTAGCACGTTAAAAATTTTGTATGACTTTCTACTGTTGCAGATCGAAACTAAATACTTTTGTAATTTAAATATTAACATAAGTATTAATTTTTGGTCACACTTTGTGAGAATAATAATTTCAGAGAAAATGTAGTCTACCAAAATTAGATACATCAATGAAATGTAATGAGTGCTTACTACAATTTCAAAGATATTCTCGAAACCTTAGCAGTACAATAATTATTCTCTTATGACGTTTCATTATTCCGAATTATCGGTTAAACTTAGTCGTCGGATTAAAATTAAATGACACTGGCACTTTTTTAACTCATTAACGCTGCTTTTAGTGTCCGAGAGAGCGAGGGCACGTGTAAGAGGTTATTAACTTATTACGATGTAGCGATAAATATAGTCGTCGGGGAAACACGCAGGAGAACACGACGCGCAATCTCCCGTGTCACGTTGTCAGCTGACCGTACTGGTCGTCTCTATTCTCTGTCATGTCGCGTGAAATGTAGTCAATCGGGAGGCTGAGATCGCTACTAGCTTTAGACGCTTGTCTGCGAAATTCGGCGGAAACTCGCTCGAGAAAAAAAAAGGAATCTTCCGGAAAATGATTAAGAATAATAAACCCGTTCATCGCGAGAGGATGCGTAATTACGTCGTCGAAAGCGTCTTTAAGTCCTGTCGCAGTTAGTAGCTAGAATCGTCGCTAGAAATATATGTTCTCCGAGAAATGCGAGATTACAACACGCTTCATCTCATCACCGTTTCGGTTGATGCTTTTCGCTTTCTTGTGGTCGCTTTCGTCAGCGTCATTCGGTATGCTCCAGGATGAATTGCGATGAATCGCAACGAGGACAATGATAATCCTCTGTAAAACAGTGTGCATGACATACAAACAATGCCGCTTAACGTTAGGCTCTCGGACATACAAGCTGTCCGGATGTAAATATTGAAGAAGGATTAATATTCGATAACCTTTTTTTCGATGTTTACTTTTCTTGTTCGCGCAAGTACAAACGAAAACACATATGCATTAAGATTCAATGTATTTATATCAATTATATATTTTTAATTATATTAACTATATTTAATTTTATGAAATGCTTCTAAATTCTGTGCTATTTTGAAAGCCATCTAATCAAGTGTGCATATAAGGGGATAAATTAGTAATATTAAAGAAGCAGAGTATCGTTACAAATATACATAGAGTTAGAAAAAATTTTGAAATAAAAAATAAGAAAAAAGATAAATTATTTTTAATAAATAAATAAAAAGTTAGAATAAATTTTTTCTTCCATTTCTCGCGTGCAGTTTCTCTGTTATTCGCTCGTGTAAATATCGGCTTGTATCTGTTTTAGCTCAGTCTAAATAGATATAATTTCTAGTTTATTAATTTTTATTAATGTCCCTCCCTTTGTCGATCACTTTTTACAGAACATGTCGTCTCTACGAACGCAGTCGAAGATTCTATGTATTTATATCAATTATATATTTTTAATTATATTAACTATATTTAATTTTATGAAATGCTTCTAAATTCTGTGCTATTTTGAAAGTCATCTAATCAAGTGTGCGTATAAGGGGATAAATTAGCAATATTAAAGAAGCAGAGTATCGCGTTACAAATATACATAGAGTTAGACAAAATTTTGAAATAAAAAATAAAAGAAAGATAAATTATTTTTAATAAATAAATAAAAAATTAGAATAAATTTTTTCTTTCATTTCTCGCGTGCAGTGTTATTCGCTCGTGTAAATATCGCTTGTATCTGTTTTAGCTCAGCCTAACAGATATAATTTCTAGTTTATTAATTTTTATTAATGTCCCTCTCTTTGTCGATCACTTTTTACAGAACATGTCGTCTCTACGAACGCAGTCGACCGGGGGTGGCGGCGTTCTCGGTTTGAGCAGCGTCGGTTCCGATCGCACGGGGGCAACCTCGATCGCCGCCGGTTCCCACTCGCATTCCCACTCGCACAGGAAGCACCAGCATCATCACAGGAGCAGAAGCGCGCCCCGAGCGCCTGAGAAACCGCCTAGAAAGCGTCACCTAAATCCTGGACAGAGTCTCGCCTCCATTCCCAGTCAGATCAAGTTGTCTATGCTGAACAGCGGCCTCATCTCCTTCGGTGAGTCGACTACTCGATTCCGTTTTACTTAATGAATCACACCCCCTCCTGGGGCTCCAAGTTAATCCAGGACAATATTAATGACTGAGAGAGACTGAGAATTTCGCAGATAGAAAATCTGACGAGAGACGTTTCAACTTTCTTTCTCTCTCTATTCTTTTTTGTTATCTTGCGACTTACGCGCGAACTAAACGCCTTCGCGTTTACACGAACAAATTGCGAGCGATGAAATTTACACAGCACGAGCCGGAAAATAAATCGAAAAAAAATATTTGTGACGCTGGGTATCATATAGTTTGTGACATTTAATGATATTCTTTCATTAATGAATTATTGATGCGCGTATACGATATTAACTATATATACGCGTGTGCTTTATATATTTTTCATATCGGTTAAATTTATATTCACTCTCACGGCTATGAAATTGTCATGAATAAAGTATAATACAATAAAACGGCGAACAATAAATAAATGTTTCGTTGCGATCGAATGAAATGTGTTATTATGTTATCTTTATAAATACGAAACGCGCCGCATCATATTGTCGCGCTGAAATTATACAGATTTCCGCGTTCGCGTGTTATAAATACATTTTCAACGTTATATATATACGTCGAAATAAATTTTATGGATTCAGGCCGTAGAGAATCTGAAGGCTTCACTTAACGACTGCTCAATTGACACTCGGCGAAGAACATCAGGCGCATAATTCAATGAAGCTGTGAAACGCTCCCTCGAGGCCTTTAGAGGCGTATTAGAAGCTTTTAGCGTCGAGCTGACTGTTTCATTTTACTCGTTGAAGTATCGTTTTACAAAACTTTTCCGTTTCGTGCATTTTGCATTTCGCGCGAATGCAATAAAAAATAGGAAAATCTATATATTCTCTTTCTCCTTCACAACACGATTGGCTCTCTCTTGCAAATTACTTCAATTCTTTTTTGTTTTAATTTCCGAACTTTAACTTCGCGAACCGGAAAAATCGAAGCATTATACTCTTTCTCGCTGGCCTTCCGATTCTAGACTCTCGAGACTCAATGTACTTTAAATATTTTCGGAACTCTCGAGACCTTCGCGCTAAAACTTAGTCTTCGAGAGATCGAAGAGACAAAAATTCTCGTAACTCCGAGGAGTTTCGCGTTCTATTAGGGATTTTGCGAGATCGCCAAAAGAGAAAAAATTCGCGATTCAATTTTAAAAAGGTTTGAGAAACGAGCTATGCTGTAGGAATGCTCAGCAATATTGTCGGAAAGAGTTCAGACGGTATCTCCGCGAATAATTCTTTCGAATGGTAATCATTAACGTCTGACTGGATTTTAAAGCGCTCTTCAATATTTTTTCGCTGATATGCGGTGGATCTCGCTCTGTCGATCTGAATAGCAAATCTGGCATCATTAGCAAGTCAATACGTACACATACGTAAACATCGATAATCCTATAGTAGATCGTATGCTGCCTCTTGATCCACGTGATGACGTCTGAGGTATCTTTTGAATTCCGTAAGTGAAGTATGTAATGCAAACATCGAGCAGAGAAGCTTTCTCGAACAGAATGGACCATCGTTACATTAATGCAACATTGTTTAAATCATATATAAAAGCCCTTTCATGCAGCAAACCAGTTAGTTGAGTAATATCGAAAGGAAAATAATAACAATTCAATACATGCAACGCGTTCAAGAATTTATCGAAATAACACGTGACGACTAATTGATCACAAAGACAAATCGTAATAATAACGCAGTGCAAATATTCGCAATTTAACTTTGATTAATTTGCAAAAATTTGTTTTACATTTCGCGCAGTGAGCTCGGAGATTCCGAGAAGCAAAATGCGTGTTAGAATTACATTGTCAATAATGTCAATTGTTTGTGAGAGACGCTAGCTAGAGTATATATTTGTTATACTCCAATAGTGTGTCCTTACGAATCGCTGCATCGCAGGAGGAAGATAAACATTCGGCGCCGGAAATTTCATTTTCCAAGAGCGTAGAGGGAAAAAGATGGAAAGAGAGATAGAGAAAGAGGCGGGAAGGCTGTTTATTCTCAGGTGTAATCAGACGAATGACGTATCTGCCTTGACACCTGCCATCGTCACGCAAGAAACCAATTAATGCGGGCGTTCCTTCACCCACGATAGGGTAGATAGCGCTTTAATGGGTCATTAAAGGACCGACTGACAATGAGCGTTATACGTATATATTGTCGCGGAGAATAAAAAACTGTTAAAAGCTTACGTTTAAGCTTACGTTTAACCGGATAGAGGATCATTTATATTTTCTCGCTTTCATCACCAAACAGGTTTTTTCAATGATTTTTTTTCCAATGAATAAACATTTCCCGTTGTCGATGCACGTGAATGGCGTTGTCATTTTATTCGAGCGGACAATGTGGCCGAGACGCGTTAATCATTGTTTGAGACAATAACACTGCCAGTTATACATATTTTCAATTGTCTCGCGTTTCCAGACGTGCATTTTTTACTTCCATACAAACAGGAATGTTCCCTAGAAAAATAATGGGATCTCCTTGAATGAGTAATGCGGAAAAAAGTAGATTACAAGAAAACAAAATTCTAATACATAAACATCGCGTGTTGAAAATACGATTAAAATCGATTAGGTGTGATAGTCGGTTGTCTTTTGTTGTCCGAAACGACGAATTTCTCGTCGGTATAAAGTGCCGATGCGTCTTGTATAGTTTTCAAAAAGATCGTAAGAGAAACGGGGTAAATCTCTCGTATCGGCTTTATTTTCAGAGATACGAGAGAGCCCTTGAGCATTATAAATGGCTTCATGCATTTTTACAGCGTTGTAATGAAAACTTTTCTCGTGCGGAGCGAGCGAGAATGAAATCGTACGACACGTGTGCGACATTCCATTTTATATCGTAAGGGGGACAGATATTTCTGATTAAATCACGGGTGTCTTTTATTCTGCGAGAGAAAGAGAAAGGGAGAAAGAGAGAGATAACGATTTAACGCTCTGCAATTTTAAATGACAGAGTTAGTTTATCCTGATTTACTTTTCACTATAAACGTGAATTAAATCATAAATATTTATTATTGTCATTATTGCAGCTCGTGTTTGATAAATTATAATATTGTTTGCTAATTGTAACCGACATGATTTATGATATAATTTTCGGCATCCCCATCCCAGAAGAACAGTGTAAACACTAAATTATAATTAATACATTATTCGTGTTTGTCGTACATTTTTTAATAACCTATATGACGCGGAAATTAATATATGCAACGCTCTCTGCAAATGTTAAAACAAAAACGAGTTATCCCTCTAACGCTTTATCGCGTCGAGTTCGCGTCTCGAAAATGTTTGGCTTCGATTTACGGATTATTCGGAGGAGGAAAGAGGCGGGCGAGAAGAATGTGTTGCGGTGAAGAGTAGCGGCGCATCTCAGATATTTTTAAACCGACGCATATATATGAGAGAGAGAGAGAGACGCACACCGACGAACTGCATAACATTCGGTGTGATGATGCCGCTGTCACACCGCGGCGAACAAAGTTAGTTGATCTTGACACAAATGCGAGCGACCCACTGCCACGAGCAAGTTGCGCCTTAGCATCTTCTCGTCATCGTCTTCGTCGCCGGAGGCGAGCCTCTTTCGCAACGGAAATAAAACGATGCTTTTCCGAGCTGACTCATCCGACCTACGTCCGTGAACCGGATACGAGGTGCAAACATGACGACTGCCACATTGCGTGACGACGACGACGACGAGGCTGGAATTTGTTGTAGCACTTGACCTCTCTTAGCGAGCTTTCAACACACATGTTATATGTACATGCATTTCGCGTGTGAATCGTCTTTCTTGATGAAATTCCTTTTTTTTAAATGAAACTCTTTAGTAAAATCGAGAGATCTATTACGGGGTGGATTAAGCACCTGTGCTCTTTTTTGTTATCTTTTTCACAACACCAAGAAACATACTAAATGGAGAAAGTTTACACGAGCAAAAAATTTATTTTGGTCTTTATTGACGTGAAAAAGTTTTCTCATTAATTTCTAAAAAGATCAGTGGTTCCGCATATAAGTATACATAATTAATAGTTCGTCGAGAAATTAATTACTAATTGAATTATTGAATTAGTAATTAATTTCGTAACTTTTTTCGAAAAGTGGCGCTTATTTCATGTATTATTTTTTAATCAAAAATTTTCAAAACTATGACATGATACCAGATTTCAAAGATCGGAATCGTAATAAAAAAATGTAAAAAAGTTACGGAAAATGATAATTCACTTTTTCCCATGTTTCTTTTGATTGAATCGTATCGTATGTATATATCGACATATTATATTTCGAACTATATTAGCGTGATATATATATAAGAAATAATTTACTGACAAACAATTCTCTACAATTCCAATACAAATAACGCGAGTAAACTCAATCTAATTATTGTGTATTTATCGGGTATCGAATCGGCCGCATAATCATACGCGGAAACGTGTATTATATACGGTCGAATGATATCCCGTCAGTGACACGAAGTAAACGATGCGTGGCATTGCGCGCATTAACTGATACTAGGATTTTATTTGCACATCCACTTAAACGAGAGAGTTTATCCTGACTAAATGCCCGCGTGGTCTGAAGCCTATTAACCCATTTTCCCTGGTGCGATATCGGCTGAAAAACAAGTCCACCGGATATCCACCTGCGAATGACAGAGAGGAAAAAACGTGCGTGACAAACAATTATCTTCCTGCCAAAATGGCAGATACGCAGAATATGCGAACGTAAAACGCATTTCTCACTTATACATATATATATATATATATATATATGTATATGCATTTTTTAAATGTTATTCTCTCAAAATTTTAAATACCGTGAAATCTCGTTTTGATCATCCAGTTTTGACAGAACGAATAATTTAATTTAAAAATTGTATTTGATATAATATAATATATAATATTATTTTATTATATAATATTAGTATTCTTTTTTTTAATTAATTATATTTTTATTCTTTTTATGAAATTTCCTGCAATTTCTATGTTACGCTTGGCAGATCTTTCGTCAAAATATAAATCTATAATAAATCTGATGCGCGGAGAGAGAAGATTTTCTTTCGAATAATTTCTCGTCGGAAATTGTCGGTCACTCGCGGATCTCACGATGCACACAACGTGCGTATATTACCCCGATAAGATCGATCGATTCTCTTTGCAAATTGGTAATTCTGATTACCGGACGTGATTGGATATCTATCCAATCGATGGCGGTGACGGGTGGCGCGTCAAATTAGCCGACTGCCGAAAATAACTCGGCAGCTCGGAAAATCCTTCCCCTTCCCTCCCCCGCGCATCTCTGCATCTCCCAAAGTTTTGCGGAACGCATGTATTTAGGACGTCGAGATAAAACGAAAATATATTTCTCTCGCCGGTGTACGCGGCTTCAAGAGCGATTTATAAATAAATCGTAGCCGGTTAAGGTTGCGTCGCGCTATACCTGAGATACACGACGATTATTTCGCGCCAATCTTCGCGAAATAAAATAAAACACGCGGCCGCGGTTTTTACGAGTCATCGAGATTCGTTGCGCTTATTATTTCTATAATATGTATATTTTTTTAATTTTTTTCCACGGATAATGTACGTGTGGATATAGATACGATAAAGTTGGAGTTTATAACGTGGAGAGCATCCTCTCGCGAACTCTATTGTTTTTCTCAAAACGAGGAAAATAGTGATCTTCGACTCCGCCACTCGACGGCTCGCTTATGACACGAGATGCGTTTCCCACGTGCGACATTCTCGTTGCTCATTTTTTTCCTCTCTCTCTCTTTCACGCTCTTTGTGGTGGGAATCGCGGGTGGTTGTTAAGCACCCTCGCGTTTATATTTACCTACCTACGGCGCGGCATCTCGCACTTTATTCGTGCCACCTGTTATTCCGCCGCATTTCGGTCGTTCGGCGGAAAGAATCGCGCATTCCAGGAATTCCCGACGCGTTTGTAACGCGGAATTTCCAAGAGAGGAGGGGCACACCTACCTACACCTATCTACCTATCCCGCTGAAATGGGTGTGTATGTGTGCGTTGGTGTGTCACATTGTCGGCGCCCAATGCTAAATGCGAACTTGTCGTGGCGCCAAGCAAGGCCAATTGCTGCATAATACCTGAAAGCTCGGAGTCGGTCGTTACCGACATAATGGCGGGTGCTCGCCATCTCATCGGCGACACGTTTTCCCCGATTGTCACGTAAATTGAGGCTGGGAGGAGCTTTATTCGCATCCCTGGTGCAAATGCGATAAACCCTCGATACGATCTTCAAATGGACGGAAAATTATATTTCACATTTTTCATCTCTCAAAGGCTCGTCAAGATTAGAATATTGCATCGATACTGATTAATTAATCTTTCGCTCTCTTTCTCGTTCTCTTTTACGCGCACATATATGAAAATTGAAAAAAAAAGTATTAAAATATTTAAAAAATTTTTTATATTTTAATACTTTTTTACATTGTTACTCGTCGAGAATTCAATTTGTTATGGAAATAAACTACAAAGAAAAAAAGAGAAGTTCTTCTTTTTTCCATCTTTTTTCTTTTGACATTACTTGATACATTTCGCGCATAATTCTTGTTTTATCGAACTTTTACACGCGGTTGACAATAAAGTCGCAGAACTCACCCCTACGAGCTTCGCAGAATGCCTGAGAATTTTTCTTGTCAGTAATCGATATCTTTTCCTCGACGAACAAAGCATCGGATGTAAGTCCGATACATATTCGTGCGATAGACGTAATATCGAACGAATGCAGGAAGTTGATACCGAGTTGCGTTCGATGACAAGATATAGACGGTGTGTATGTGTATATGTATGTGTTTGTGTGCGCATAGAGAATTGTCCCGTCGAACTTACGGAAGTCGAGGCATCTATGTCTATTGCCACGACTACGTCCACACACAGTTTGGTTCATTGTACTTGTCAGACTTCAGCAACCGCGGCTGCAATAGCGCACGAGAGTATAGACGTTCAACACCCGCGTCCAATGTAACGAACTTCAATAATTGTAATGCAGATTCTGCATGTTATATTGTCGCCACGAAACAATATCATTGGTATTTCAGGTTTTAAATGCCATAACGGGTCACTGCATACGCGCTCTCTTCAAGTTAAAGTCGTATTATACGATATTAGTCGCGCAATAATAGTCGGTGTACTAATATTATTTTAATGGAAAGCAATAATATATTTCATTGTATTAAATATAGATATAAAGATATTATATACAATTGCAAATAAAATATGTATGTATAAAGCACTAGCGGATCCTGACGTCGATAATGGGGGGGAGGGGGGGGGGTTGCAAAATTATTTTATTTAATATTTTTGGTTTCATGATTAGATTTATTTATTCCAGGATCAACGACGTCGATAGCTCTTTAATGTTTATTTTTCTTTACTTATATTTTTTAAACAAATTCAGCAAAACTGTTATTTCTTTTAATTTCCAAGGGGGGTTTTTTAACCCCCCCCTCCCCCCAGGATCTGCTAGTGGTATAAAATATCCCGTAATAAGTGCAATAGAGGGAAGAGAATAAATCTACATGTAAAAAAATAAATCGAAAGTATATGGAATAAATTTTTTTCGTATGAAGCTTTAGTTTTGACGAAATTAAAAATTGGTAAATTAATAACATATTACTTTTTTTTTAAACTTGAATGCTCTCTACCAATTTTGTTTTATACATTATCAAATTTATTTCGACAGTCGTGATTAAAAGATGGTATTGAAAAATAAAAATTAGATATCTAAATACTTTATATAATTTATTTTAAGAGCGTAAATTAAAAATATTATAAATTGTCTTACTAAATGAAATATGTTATACTTTTATATTTATATATTAATAATTGACAAAGAGCTATGACTCAAGATTATTAAGGCATTATTTAAATTTAAAAAGGTGTAAATATGCTATCAATTTTCCAAATTTTGATATCAATTTTCTTGGAGATAAATCTTTATATAAAAAAATTTTATTAAAAATTTTTGGCTTTTTATATAGAATTATCACCCCTTCTCTTGTATTATCAGTTACGAAACTCTAATATATACATATATATTTAATAGAAAAAGAGGACAAGAGAGAAAACAATAGGAGAGAACCTTAATCAAGCTCGTTTGTCACCATTAATAAAGTGTATCGACTCAGATATATGGCGACAAGAACGTATATGCTTGCCAGCCGATAATTGATCGAATCATATCGAGCGATCGCGAAGTGAAACATATATATCACGTTGCATCCGCGTACAATTTCGATCGGAAATTCTGACTCCTGTTCGGCCTCGCGCGCGCGATAATAAAGCCGCTGATTGCGAAATCAAATTAAATCGCGCACAAGCGCAATTCGATCGTTCAATCTAGCCTGAAGGCGTTGTGGATACGCGCGAATTTCATGGGAACGAAATTATCGCGTGACTTTATGTTTTCATTTAAACGCGCGAGCACTAATCTGGTCAATTTGCGGCTAATAATTGCAAGTATAATTTTATCAGTGACAATTTGAATTTTTTCGTTATATTAATCTTGTTGTAATCGTGTAAATAAATGTAAAAAATTAAAATCCGATTAAATAAATATTAAAACTAAAGAATTACGAATTAATAACGTTTTAGTATAGTTTACGTTATAATACATTATTGTTATGCATGAATAATTGTCATACCGTGATATATTAATTTAAAAACGAGGAGAGCAATTAAATGATCATTTCTAACAAAGAAAAGATAATCAAAGCGACATAAGTCTTTTAAACTGACATAACTCTGAGATAACATCTTTTAGTAATTGAGTGCAGTATTTTATTAAAGTTGGTCCATTTAATTTCTCACTCATTAAAAATCTATGATTTTTATGTTTGCTATTCATTTACATGCTAAATCAACTTATATCAAGAATATTTTTAAAACTCAAAGTTTTTTATTTGATTTTTTTATTTTCTTTACTGGATTACATAATTTAAATAAATAGTGCGATAGTGCTTTTTTTGAAAATGTTATGTTATATTTTATAATGTTAGTGGATTTCTAAATCTATTTGATATTTACTTTTAATCCTTATGTTCAATTTAAAAAAATTAGTTTTTCTCACATCTTAATTTTCATAATGTTTCAAGAAGTTAAAATTATGTTATTAAAATTGTGATAAAATTTGATACGGAGCAATATATAATCAATAAAAATCTGTAGAAATTACTTACGCGACGAAATTACCTCACAATATTAGTTCTATTAACAAGCATTATTTTTTTAATACTACAATACGATAAAAAAATGAGCGTGGATTTCTTCGCGAATCATCCTGTATCCACGATAACCCGAGAATCGCTTACAATCGCTTACAATCAATAGAAAGACCTCGCTTTGGGGGACTAGCAACAAAGGGTCAATTAAAAATTCTCTTTGTCGGAAGCATCTTGCCTTTCTACGCGAAAACCACGATTTTAAAGCGGACTTTTATACCTTTTCCTTTGCCTTTTTCCATCATAAGTCGATCCACATAATTTGATCTTCTATTTTCACTTCTTATCTCTCTCCCTCATTGTCTCTTTGTTTCTCTTTTGCTCTGACAGATATCTCTTTTGAATATTGCTTGGATACGTCGGCCTCTTTACAAGATAAAATTCAAGACGTTTTCTCATTGTGAAGTACGTCTTAACTTTTCATGAGTCGCTCGTAACGTTATAATTTTCGCCCCGAGAGTGCTCGTAATCCGCAATAGCCTGTTATTCCTCCTCGTTGTGATATATAAATTTGCGCATTTTCCGCTCGTTACATTATGTGTCTTTCTGCCTTTAATCATGTCGATCGCACAATTATTAAAAAAATATGATACTTTGAAGTAGCTTTCTAATCTTTCTAAACGTTTGTTTAACTCTACTTATATATTAGGTATATCTATTCTGTTCGTTTCCTACGCACATTTATTTATTTACTTTAAGTTCAAATAAAAGTTCATATATTTTAATCAAACACAAAAAGAATATCCGTTTTTAGAAATATTAAGAGAGTTATATTTCTCTCTTATAGAATTATTATATTTTAAAAGTAAAAGTGATCTAAATAGACCTAAATATAACATTGGATATATTATATGTAATTATTATTGATTAGAGATATATATTATAAATAAGATATTTATGTATATATGTATATACATATATATATATATATATATATATATATATATATATAATAAAACTTAAATTGTATTAAAAAATTGGAAAGAAATTTAGTTGGCAGAATAACGGATCAAATATATTCACGATTTTCCTATTATATGCCTATCGCATCTGAGTTACAAAACAGTGGCCATCCGTTCTCGCCACCCTTGAGAGCATCGTTGCCCGGAGACTCTTGTTAAATCCAGATTCACTGACCCGCGCACTGACCTTAATTTCATCAAACTCGCTATTTGACCTCTATTTCCAAGCTCGTTTCGTTAAGGTCCTATTCTAAGGTCCTGGAAGGATTCTAGAAGATATTCTCTTCTCTCGCGTGGAGCGCATAATAATGTCTCCAAGGGATCGTATCGAGCCGCTTTGTAGCTCGTTAATATCCTCTCGATATCCCCTCATCTCGTCTTGATGTTCGAGTTAAACGACAAAGCGCTCGCGATAAGGATCAAATCTGCGCGTATATTTCGCCCTAGTAAAATTGCAATATTCAACATATTTATCGCGTGTATTAATCGATATGCAAAAATGTGCTTATAGATGCAAAATTCAAAATGATAATACACAAAAGCTCATTAATCAACACAGAGGGCTCGAGAATAAAATTAGTTTAATCCATAATTGTCGAAATGAGAATAGCGTAACAAGTCTCTTTTCACAACGATCGGGTTTCTAGTGAAATTTCAGGGCGATATTTTCCCTGGTAGAGTTTACAGAAACGTCTATCAAACTTTTTTTTGCCGCAATACATCACCAGAGAAACTACCATTAATCTTCAGCGTACCAGACGCATACAATAACCGAAGCTCGAAATGGACTATGCGCTTGTGTTTTAACGCGAAAAGTACTGAAAAGCTTGAGAGCGCAAAGGTAAAGCTTGAGAGCGCAAAGGTTAATCTTGGATTACAAATCTACATGTAACGCATTGACGCGTGTACGTTGCATATAAATAAGGGAAAAATCGATTCGAGAAATAACTCAAATAGATAACCGACGTCGAATGATCATCAATTTAAAATATAATAACGCTAATTCCTTTCTAACTCTCTCGTCAACAGGAAATAATTTTCAGGCAGGTCCGAATAACGCTATCTGTCAAACTGTCGAGCGTTATTTCGCGATTCACGATCTTAATCACGACTTCTCGTCTCGTCGCGTAAGTTTCGCGAGATTGTACTTTTTTCTTTTTTGTCGTCAATTATTTTTTTCCGGCGCGTGTAATATCGTTCGTCGATTGTATCTTTTTATTGCCATATCAAGGGAGCGGCGGACCCAGGGAACGAAAGAAGATATTAGAACTTTAAATTGCTCTGACTGCATTAGATGATCTCGGAGGAAGGATATTCCTCTCTCTCTCTCTTTCTCTCTCTTTTTTTTCTACCAAGATTTTCTCAGTCGGAGAAAATCATAGAAATTGGCGAAGGTTAAACGGCAATGTATGCAAATGTCCTACGGTGAATTGATGAAAGCAGATTACTCCCGCGAGAGAGCGTGTAGCTAATTCAAGAACACGTGTAATCCACGCGAATTTGAGGCAAAACATGAAGAAAAATCACTCCGTCCTCCTAAATCCGGTGGGGAATAATAATTTTACAAATTTTCACGAATTCATGATTAATAATTTATCTGATTGTGAGATAAAGGTACGACCATCTTTTTCTAATTGACAGCGATATTATATAAACTGACAAAATCCGACGCGATTTGGCTTGAAATATTTTAGCTCCGTTATTTTCCTGCGCCCTTGTTTCTTTCCATCTAAGGCTTTCGATCTTTGTGAGTTATAAACGGTTACGCGAGGGTCGATATCTTTTTATTCCTGTAGACTAGTCGATAAAATTCCTCTGAGCCTTTGACAATCACGACATCGTTTTCGTTCTCCGTTTGTAAAATTTCCAAGAATGTCGATACAGAGTTATGGATGGACGGACAGTCCGACCCGTGTTTACTAGGAAAATAACTATTCGATTGCAATATCGCATACGTAAACTTTATTGCAGGTATGAAATGTCCCGCGATATATCTCCCAAGTATAATATATTTCGCACTGAGGATTGAAAGCGATGTAAAAAAAATATACATCGGTATATATCGTTTATACATCGATACTATTTCGGTTTTATATAATAACCGAAATAAAGAAAAATCGATTGATTATATACATATTGATATGTCGTATTGCCGTTATTTTTATACGTTATTTTTCGGTAAACTTGATACATGTATGAGAAAGATCACTATAAGCATTTCTATCGTTATACAAAATATTTTATCTTTATGATTTTATCGACTTTCGTTTGATATCAATGTTCAGTAATATAATAATAATGTCGGTATATAATCAATAAAAATATCATAAATATGAAATTTTTATATAACAATGGAAATACGTAATGCTCCTTTTCACCTTTCTATAGCATGAGAAATGGAAATCACTGAAATTATATTATATTTCAATTCTTAGTAGATAATAGCATACTTATAAAGTCTCGACTTTATGTAAGTTATTTCTATCTTAATTTCTTTTATACATTAAAAATATACTAGAAATCTGATTAATAATATTGACAGTTAATAAAATAATAAATAATAATAATGCCAATATTACCGAAAAATTATACGTATTGTGAAAATTTCGATTATATACCGAATATTTTTGTCGAATTTCCCAAATTGTATAAACCATTTTAAATTCCATATAATGTATCGTGCAATGGAATTTTAGAAACGAACGCGTCTTGCGTAGAACGCAAGAATAAAAGTTCATTTCGATTCACAGGTATTTCGCGCAAGATTAAATTAACTGAACGAGATTCATTTTTCTCTCTTGTGTCAGTCCTAAACAATCGACTTTGTGCAGTGGTCACGCGAGACGTCTAGCTATCCCTATTAGATTAAAAATAGATTGCGATTGATTTCAAATGGCGCGAGGGTTTTGCGGGGGTCGGAGAGCGGGCGAGCGAGCCGTACTTCGTTCGCTGTCAGATTAGAGGTGCCTGACCCAACGAGGGAACGTACTACTTCCCGCTAGGCGCTCCACTCGTCCGCGTCCAAAGAAGTTTCCCATCACTTAACCGCGTTCGTCGGTTGACGGCGAGTTCAAATACTCACGATGGCAACTTGGTAATGTTACGAAGAACGAGTTTCGCCAAATAAGGGTCCTTCTTAATTCAAGCCCATTTACGCGATCCACTTATGTATATGCGTTTTCGATTTTGCAAAAAATTCGCAAAATATTAATTATTATATATTCTTATAAATATTTAATTATTAAAAAATTAAATTATAAAATTAAAACATAAAAAAATTAATCAAATTAATAAAAAATTAATAAAATTAAATTTATTAATAACATTTTGTTGTATAAAAAATATGTAATTTTGATAATTCTCTTCCTCATTTCATTGTTCAACTTTTCATCGTATACGAATTAAAAATTAGTTTTCAAAGCATTGTGTAATATATATTTAGCGATTATTCTCGATGTGGTTGGCCATTCATGGTTTTCATAGGTTAATGAAACGAATACTGCGGAGAATGAAAAGTGGACGAGAGAAATGTGCGGATAAATACGCGGACAAAAGTGAGGGGGGTGAAAAAGAAAGATGTAACGCGGCTCGTGCTAGCATTGTAGCTGCTATGAGATATAAATATATGGCAGCTGCTCACGAGAAAATTCAGCTCTTCTCTCTTTCCTCTGTCAACCCGTCAGGCTCGTTCTGCCCTTTATTCGCCAACTCTCTCTCCCTCGAGGCCATCGAATCTCTTTCGTTCTTATTATTTTCATCCCCTTTCGGAAGCGATACATGCTGCTTGGTGAATCTTTTCGCGCAAAATACAAAGTACATCGCGCACAAAGAATTGAAATTAATAATTGAAAATATTTTCATCGCGGAAAAAGATTGTATTATTGCTTATAAAATTAATCTGTGTGTCTCGGCGAAAGGACGCGCACGTGTAGTAACACATGTGCATATTGAAAACTAAATTTTTAATTGACAAATAATTTAAAAAAGAATAAGATAATATAATGAAAGAAAATATAGAAACATTGTAAATGCTCGATTTTAATATTAATGAAAAGAAGGATCGATAAAAGATTAATGTGCTGATTTTGAACGATTTATGACAAAATCTCTTAAAATCGATAAGCTATCGTGCACGCCAAGAGATTGGGCGACCCTTTCTCTCTTTCTCTCTCTCTCCCTGACGCAGGTCTCGAGAACTATTTCTGGCTTACTGTTATATATTCGATTCTGTACATAGCCGTTGGCGTAATATTCTCATGAGCAAAGCTCATTGTTTTGCTGCAAAATTTCTGCAATGTAGACTCTGGCGTTAGAGTGGACATAAACAAAGTGTGGAACCGTATATTTGCATGGTGTGCAGAAATCTCTGTATAACTTTGCGCTTTTATCGTCAACGCGCGTGTAAAAAGTTAAAGAGATCTGTTTCTATATATGTAGAACATAAATAAAATAAAAACAAATAAAAATTAACTAATTTCATTCATTTCATATATTGTTTTTGTTTGTCACTTGTCAATGAAATAAAAACTGTGCATCTGTTAAGCTATGAATTGCTGAGAAAGGTGATAACGAAATTATGACAAATGAATTCGAATTGAATCGGGAATTGGTTATCGGGACGTATGTACAAATATCGCTTGAATTCGTATGTGAATTATGCAGCTACATGCATCTGATAAATTCAATTTCTTGAAAAATATCTTACTCCTTCATCTATCTGTTGAATTAAACATTTACGCGCTTTAACGTCGACAACTTTCTTCATTCGCGCTACTCACGACAAAGTTTGCCGCGTGGCATTTAGTAGTTATTCAAAATATACATATATATTTCATGAATATTAAAAAGATCGACCCAAAGTTGTGAAATGCAACTCAAAGACCTGTTTAAACGCGAAACATATCTATATATATATTTGTATAAAGGAAGTTTGCATATAGAATGTTCAGATATATTAATCAACACAGAATATTAATACTGATTCAAAGCTAAATAAAGCAGGAGTGTATCGCCATTATAGGATTTTGATATTACTAGTTAAGTGTTGTTTAATAATCAATCGATTAGATAATAAACAGCAATCCTGAATGTTTCACCAATTCATATCGATGATTAAATATGAATCGCAAGACGTAGATAACGATATTGACGTCATCTACACACCGCATCCTGGTCCGTTTCATAGATATAATATAATTAAATCAGTTCTCTCTCTGAAGCTCCCTTTCCTTTGCGAGAAATTAATTACTACTCGCATAGCTCTCGGAATATTCACATGATGTACTCGCAATCGAATCAGTTATTGGTATTCGGCTTCCGATATCTGTATATCGCTATAAAAACGAGCAATCCGGAATAGGATCGAAGGGTCTCCGCCGGATAGACGTCGCAATTACCTCTCATTTTCGCGCAATTGAGAGAGAGAGGAAGAGAGAGAGAGAGAATCGAGAGGTTGGTGGTAGGTAAGCACGTTGATTGGCCGATAATTGTGTTTTCCTTGTCGCTGGAACTACCCCGCGTTTTTCGCGTGCCAGCGATATTACTCGATCGAATGCGAAATCGATCGTTATTCTTATGGCTCTCGGCCGTACGAGTTAGTTTCAATCGTTTCTGTTGATCGCGATCCTACACTAAATCAACACGCGGATATGTTTTGTTTGTCTTCGATTACGCGAACCGGGCTTTCGTAAACATTCCCGTGATTCGTGTAATTCGTATATAGTAACGTTGCGGCGTACTTTTACAGTCTTATCCGCTGCTTTCTTATTGTACATTGTATATTTAAAGATTTTAATCTTTTCAAAATAACGATAACTCTATTAAATTAATAAGCGTTATTAATTAATTTATATTTTGTTTTTTTTTCTTGGAATATTTTTCTTTCCAAAATTGCGAATGAAAAATAAAAAAAGAGAGAAAAGGAGCAAATACAAAATATTTTGACGAGATATTTACAATCATTATAAAGAAGTTTCATTCAAAGTTTCAAATAAACTATTAAATTAAACGTTAGGAGACGCCGTCTAAATGTGAATCATTCTGCATTGGAAATATCCGAGAAGAAATGAAAACCTTGACGATTAAATTCATTATCGTCGGACGTCGAGAGGTCGTCGGAGACAGGCAAGTTCGGAGAGATTACGTTGAATGCGTCAGCGTCCGAGAGAAACCGCGGTAATCCACTGAATTCGTCCGACGAGACCAACGACTCGGATTACGCAAATTTATTCGCCACGAATGAATACGCTTAGCGTTGTTCCGGTGACAAAACGGGGGGGGGGGGGCAAGAGCAGAAAGGGAGATGATATTACGACAATAACCTTTCGATGGAATACGCGCCATAAAATCGCGCGATTGCAGTAACATTCGTTTCCACTTATGTGAATATATATGCGCGGCCTCTCTCTCTTCTCCGGCGGAATTTTTTCGAATATTCCTGCAAGACTCTTCCTGCCACATTAAACTATGTATAATCGGAAATGGAATATGGGAGAAATTTTCAACGACTATGATCGCGAATGGGTGATATAGTTGGCATTGTGATGATTATTATATTAATGAATATACATACATATGTATATGCATTCAAAATGGTTATGGCTGCGGTTGGCCACTTTTGTTTGTATTGGTTAACAATTGCTAACATATGTTACACACATCGCTTGTGAATATTACTTCATCTATAATTTGACAATTAATTCATTAAATTCTGACTGAATACATTCGATATTCAGAAAAGATAACCTGCGTAATCGAAACCGCTCTTCAGTAATTTTATAACTACGTAACATATTATAATACTCGATGTATTTGATTGTTCATTGTAAAATAAAGCACACATATAATATTTCAAAATTAAAATACAATGGAATCTTTATTAATCGAATATCATTAAACAGAACGTTCGATTATCTTCGAATAATGATCAAGAAGCAATCCACATATGTGTGTTTATTCAAGAATATACGTGTTTAAATAGTTAAAATAATTAAATTATTATAATTACAGAATGCTAAAAAAAGCAGCGGATAAGAAAAAGAGGAATATATTTCTGTGAATAACATTCTTAATCATTCCTTATGTATTTTTTATAAAGAAATTGTAGTGTGTCTGTCTTGCACAGAAAGCACAGAAAGAAAGCAAAGTTCTACTGAAATGAAGTTATGTTAAAAAAAAAAAAACGTAAACTAGAATCTCAGAAAGACTGAGAAAATAGAATAGAGAATGAAAAAGACTGGTGAATTATTGTTACAATTTTGTTATACACACACATTAACAGACTACATACATATATTATGTAATAAATAAACTTTCTTTATAATTTTGTTTTAGAAAGAAAGACATAGTTGTTTGACAGAAAATTATCTAAACACTTTATCCTCCGATTAATTCGGATAATAGAGACTCTATTGTATTTCAAAATTATATGTTTACGTGTCTTTCATTTCTTATATGCCACTTTTAATTGTTTCCGGAATAATATGGAATAATACGATAGGAACAAACGCGATATTAGCATATATATACATCTTTCTTTTTTCTTTTTCGCCTAAAGGCGATGTTATCGATGTAAATAATAACAGGGTGCCATTTTTCGTGCCTTCTCTCTCTCTCTCTCTCTCTCTTGCGACACGCGAATATTTTCGCGGATAGTTCGAGGCGGCTACTTAGGCCTCAAAATTTGGCGTGTCTCCAAAACGGCGATCACAATAACAGCGATCTGCAGCAAGAAGGAGTGTTCAATTTAGGCCAGCACTTTGTCTTCGAATCTCTTAGTCTAGTCTCTTCGTCGGTTGATACATCCTCGCGATGCATCGCGCGTATAAAGGTTTTTCTTTAAATCCTATCTTTTGCGACGTGGCAGCGAGAAAGAGAAAAAAGAAAGAAGAAAAGAAAGAGACAGAGAGAAATATCGATCCGCGACCCGTGTACGCAATCGACGATGGACGGCAAATAAAACCACGTGTGAATAAACGGACGCCCGCTGACCCATTTGCAGCCTGAAACCTCGCGTTTCGCATATGAACGTAATCGCGATATGTAGCGCGAATTATGCAAACAGTCGCGGTATGAGACGAGCAGTTAGACGGGCTCCTTTTCGCAATTTTCAGACCAACACGCGCGATCGACGTTAAGAGACATGGATTACAGGCGAGCATTTGATCGCGAGCGTTTTGCGTGAATTACGTGCGCGATGTTCAAGCGAAACTCAGAGTTGATTCGGAAGGCAGTACACGTCCGTTTTTAATTAAATTTGCATTCCCCCTTCGTTATCTCTTAACGCTGCTTCGTGTCTTCTCGAAGCTCCGTTTTCAACGAAATAATTCACTATATCAAAGTTTCAAGCTGTTAATTAAGAAACATTCTAGAGAAATTGCGTCTACAACAATTATTTATAACGCAAAATATATGAATGTACTGCTCGAGCTTGCAACAATCAACTGCAATCTTCTTTGAGCTCTCGAACAAATCAAAATAAATGACGGTGTCTTGAAATTGGACGCTCGCGCATACGCTAAAATATGAAATTTTATTCTCAAGTTGTTTTCACGTAAGTGTTATGACTTAAAGCGAATAGTAGCGCATGAAGTTCTCTCAAATGCGTCGCTTTTACCGAAAAAAAAAAAGTTATACAACTGTTATACCGTGGCGACGGTTTTGCCGGAGAAAACGCGCATGGAGAGAGAAACCAAGGAGAATAAATTACTGTACGGCGCGGCACAAAAGTACCGCAAGTGTATGCATTTCCTTCACGCGACAGCAGCCGCTAAAATATGGGTGGCGTCAATGTTAGAAATTGTTTTTGCCGATTTTCAACTGCACTTATCGCCAGCGGGAGAGACGACGTTGCTTTTATGGACGATCTTCTAAATTCATTGAAATTGCAATCGCGAAAAAAAAAAAAAAGAAAAATCGCCAAGAGTATTTTTAATTGTAATAAATTCGACTAAAAAAAATCCCATCATTGTGTCGAAATAGCTAAAAATATTTCCAATCGCGTTTCGCGTGATATTTGAAGGAAATCTCGAGTCGTTTCGTTGAAAGATATCGAAGGCATCGCGACGACAAGTCCCAAAGAATTGAGTGACACACAAATATTTCCTATTTGGAATCTTCCTTTATCGCGCTCGATCTCGATCAAGTCGCCGCTTTTCTCAACTTTTCGCGCAAAACCGTGCGATTACGCTCCGCGAACAATAGCCTCTCTTCATCTCGATAATAATGCGGCACGTTGTCTTTAGAAATGACTTTCATCTCCCTTTCGGTTTAACAAAATCCCAAGGGTAAGTGCGACCGTGCCACGACTTCGCCGCCGCTGCTGATCGATCGGCAACGGAACATGGAAAAGCGTCGCTTGGACGATTTCACCGACCCTCCTCCGAGTCGCCTTCTCTCTCGTCTCTCCCGAATCGATCCATCTCCTACCGAGACCTCCTTCTCCTTTTCCTTCTCTCGACAGAAATCCTCATCCTGACTCCGGAGGCCACTTGTCGCCGTTTATTTCCGCGTCGCCATCAGAAATTTATTAAATAGGTAGAAATAAGAGAGAAAAAGAGAGAGGGGGGGGGAGGGAGGGAAGGAGAGAGAGAAGCAAACCTCCTCTCGGTCCGAGGTTGACTTTAATGTTACTGGGGGATTGGGATTTATAGAGGGCCAGCGAAGCTTGACCATTTATAATTGACGAGCTTGAAAGAGAAGCTAAATTCAAAAACATAAATTTTTCAGAAAAAAGAAGAGTGATATTTGCTCTTCTGTCCATCAACATTAAGGAAAATTGATTATAACGTTGATATATGCTAAATAATTTAACTTACAATCAGTTAATGTCATACTAGAGTCACACTAGAGATTATAATGATGTGTGTGTATATTATCGTTTCGTAAAAATTTAATACAATTAGAGTGACAGCCAGTATTTTCTTTTCATTTTAATAGAGCTTATACATTCACCCTCGGAAGGCATGCAAATACCGAGTCATTTGATCAATTGTTTATTTAGAGAATCAATTTTCGTTTTGATCGTATCACACATTTATAATGTATATTTTCTGGAAAAATATACGATATTAATATAATCGTTATTATATAAATAGAAAAAAATTTCTATTTCAGAACATTTGTAAATTTTGAGATTTGATCAATCTAGTATACGTATTCAGAGAATCAGTTTTGATCATATTTATATTATATTTATAATATACATTTTCCGAAAAAATGTATAATAAGTAAGGAGAAAAAAATTTATATTTGAGAATATTTTTGTAAATATTGGGAGATTATAATAGAACGAAAATTATCTAAGGAAATAAGAATCATGCATGTTGCAACAAACTTGTGCGTATAGCTCGCCGTAACGCAATGTATGTATTTATACTTATTTAAAATGTGCAATTTAAATTCAGTTTCAACGGCGCGCGATTTCGCGTTTCTAGTTTGCGCTAAAATTTCGCGCAAAGACAAATATCACAAATAGTCGATGAAGTTTCTCGACGAAAACGATAACCTGAAATAAATGTACTTCGAAAGTTGGCGCGAGAAATCTAAACCTTTTTCGTAATTTCGCGATTTAATACCCGGTGAGACGCCGGATGATCAAACGGCGAGAATCTCGATGTCCCGTGATCCTCTTTTACAGTCAGGAAATTCGATTGGGGCGTTCGCCGGGAAAATTGCGAAGTTGGAGAAAAACCTCGGAGAATGCGCTGTCCGCGCTAGTCCCTCTTTTTTCCCCTTCTCACCCTCCGGCATTCTACGAATATCTTTTAGCACCCGTCCCGTCTATATTTTCCGATGAGAGGAAAACATTTCCTCCGGTAGAAATAGGTTTCAGCTAAAGGACTCCCCGCTTTAGTAGCATCTCTCGCCAATACGAAGCTTTCTTTCCCCTTGTCGCTTTCCCTTTGCTGGGCGATCACTTTCTCCGGTTTTATGTAAGCTTTGAAGCTCTCACGTAGTGGGAGAACGATTGATCACGGCTTAGCCCCCGAGTACTCTTTTCACGACGGCGTAGATGTTAAAAAGTGGGTCAAACCGGCTAATTATTGCCATTTCGCCCTTGAAAAATTATTTTTAAAAAAATACAAGAAACATATACACATTCGTTTCTTATATAGCTCTCTTTCGAATAATATCTCTGCAATATCACATGACCACGATTTTGTCTTAAAATTGTTTTAGAAATTGAAACATGCTCATTTGTTTGCATGAGAATACGCAAATTTATCGTTTCAATGATTTCAATAATTTATTATTTCAATAATTTAATTGTATTTTTAAAATTTTATAATATATATATGTATATTATAGTAAATAATAAAAGTATTTCATTAATAATATAATAATGCAAAAGATATAAATTGCACGGAATAATGAGCGATTAATCATTTGCGAATAATAAATATAATAAGATTTTAATAAGCGAACCTCAATATATATATATATAAAATAAATTAATTTAATATACAAATAAATTCAATATATATTTAATAATAATAATCGTATATCCATATTTGAGTTCGTAAATCTATCTATAACCTTTAACGCGTCACGATCTTCTTATAGGATCTTCTTCCTATACACTCAATCTGTTTGAGAATAAAATCACCGTGTGCATTTTCTCACCTGACCGTCCCTCTCTTTCACGGATTGAAAACACTCAATCTTATTTTTCCTTTCTCTTCCCATTTCCCACGCAAGTTATTTGTGTGTGTGATATTTCGAAATACCAAACCAAACGCAACATATCCGCGAAATCAGAAAAGAAATTCGAAATATCGAAATATCGAAATATGCAAAGATGCGAAATATAATAGTGTACTGCGTATCTCGCTTCGATATTCTAATTTTTTTTTTCATATTATCCTATCGCATAAATCATATTGTCGAGACAAGTCTTCCCTGAAAGATAAATATCAGTGCAATTTCGATTCATTCAAGTTGTCTCTAGGATATTGATGTTGATATTATGCGACGCCATTGTACGCGAAGCTTCTACGTTTTCTCACATAGTTTGTGCATTATCGTTAGCTGTTAGTATAAAGGGAACGCATGGGTGGAAAAAAAAAGATAACGTCGAATGTCCATCATTCCATCTCTCGACGAGAGCATTACGGAAGAACGATTCTCTACGGGATCGTATTCGGTCTTCGCGACTTTAACTCTCGCGACGAGTATTGAATTAATTGCCGAGCCATCCTTTCCCAGGACGGTTAATTGCACGGGGACGCACGTGCGGTAAACTCGTTTGACATAGGTAAATTTTAACTCGTTGTCGACGCGGCTCGTTAAGAAACTATCCTCCCCTCGCGAGGATATAATTATCTGTCATCGGAGATTATCGCGTTGACATTAATTCAAATCGTTTCGTGACTGACACTCGCTTGTTGCTTCAACGCATCTTTCGAACGATTAAAAAAAATAATAATCTATACACGGATTTTTATACATCTCTCCGACATTCCCGCGCGTATTTCGAAGTTGACTCTCTTTTTTTAAGTCTAATATCTCATCGTATTAATTTTCGAAAGTTTTGAATACACACTACGCCGGATAAAAGTTTAATACCACGAAATCATCGTCGTTATTCACCCTAGTTTCAACATGCGTGAGAGAGAAATATTTTATTCATGTTAACTCTCCACCGTACATATAACTTGTTAGAATTGATAGCTTTCACTTTCGCTAAAAAAAAAAAAAAAAAAAAAATTTCAAGATTTTTGTCCATATAAAAATCAAATTCACGTGGTGTAAAAATTATTTTATTTTTATTCAACACAAAATATTAGAGAGAGAAAGAGAGAGAACGAACCAAAATTAAAAAAAAAAATTTTTTTATCTAAATTTAGTTCTAATTTTTTATCCTTCTTTTTTTATACACTATATTGTTACGAATGATGGAGTCTTTGAATGTCTCGAATCGAATCTCCATGATTATCGTACGGATCTGACAAAGTATCTGAAAGATATTCCACAAAGGAAGAGATCGGAAAAAGGCATGAGCTTCGACAAGCAGTAAAATTTGAATATATCCGACATCCACCGCGGATTCTTTCGGACTCTACATATATCTTTTGAAATATGCGAAGCGATATTCAAAGACTATCTTCCCGATCTTTTTATATTACGTGTATCGCGATACAAATATCACAAACGGGGAAGACGGGGACATACCGAATGATCGCTACGAATGTATCGGAATCTCCCGCAGTTTGATAGAAGTGCGTACTTTACTCATCTCTCTTTCATCCTTCGATCGTTTCGATACATCACTGTTTAACACGCGGCACAAGCACGGTATATAGAAACGGAGCACAAGAAACAATCAAAAATTACAATCACGAATCGCGAACAATTCTTACATCGCCACTTGAGAAAGAATTTGTTCCTTTCAAATTTCACCTGTGCTTACTCGAGGAATATGCGGGCTACACTGATGTACCTACGTGTGTTACGAGAGAGCATATACAGTAGTAGATATAGATAGGCGGGAGGATGATACTGTTTACAAAACGCCCGTGTAACGACCTTTGTCAACGAGCGAGCTCAATCACTGTCGAGTTGACTCTCTAGACAGACGCAGCAGGCAAACAGTATTAATTCGTACGTGTACCAGTACGTTTCGCGTATAGGCGCAGCCTCCGATTCGATTTTTCTTCGATAAACACGCATGTCCGATACGGAATATCAATGCAAACGCAGGTAAAACAATCGTTATGATTATGTGATAGAAAATTTATCGATAACGTTATAACTATTTCAAAAATCATCAGTTATGTATAATATATTATCTGAAAAATTACGTTCTCTTATAATTATTATATTAATTAGTTATAATTTAATAATTATTGCGTTTATCGCTCTACAATAATTATTTCGAGATAATTATTCTTCTTGGATTAAATGAAATTTTGAGCGGCTGAAAGGCATATATATTTTCACGAAGGACAAAATTCCTGATAAAAATTAATAATTAAGAAAATATATATATATTTCTTATTTAAAATTTAATTGTTATTGTTGCCTTAGAATAATTAATTATCGAGATCTCTCTCTGGGTTGAAATAAAATATTGAAATAATAATATACACATACGTATATGTATACATCACTAGCGGATCCTAACCTCGATAATGGGGGGGGGGGGGGTTTGCAAAATTATTTTATTTAATATTTTTAGTTTCATGATTAGCTTTTATTCCAGAATCAACGACGTCGATAGCTCTTTAATGTTTGTTTTTCTTTATTTATATTTTTTAAACAAATTCAGCAAAACTGTTTCTTTTAATTTGCAAGGGGGGGGGGTTTACCCCCCCCCAGGATCCGCCAGTATATATATATATATATATATATATATATATATATATTATATAGATATAAAGAATTTCTCGCCTAATTATTTTCGTGCAACGAAATTATCTCATCATTTCGTCCTATGTCTGACTTAATCTATACTTAACTCCTTGAATGCGTAATGAGTATAATTTACAGTGTATCTTATACTTCTATATATATATATAGGTATATTTTATATATATATATATATATAAATATAAGATACACTGTAAATTATACTCATTACTCATTCAAGGAGTCAAGTATAGATTAAGTCAGACATAGGACGAAATGATGAGATAATTTCGTTGCATGAAAATAATTAGGCAAAATTCTTTATATCTATATAATATATATATATATATATATATATATATATGTATATAAATACACTGGAAATTATATTTATTACGCATTCAAGGAGTTAAGTATAGATTAAGTCAGACATAGGACGAAATGATTAGATAATTTCATTGCACGAAAATAATTAGGTGAAATTCTTTATATCTATATAATATATATATATAATATATATTATATCTATGTAATATATATTATATAGATACAAAGAATTTCTCCTTGAATGTGTAATGAGTATAATTTACAGTGTATTTTATACTTATACATATATATACACTAGCGGATCCTGACGTCGATAGCTCTTTAATGTTTGTTTTTCTTTATTTATATTTTTTAAACAATTATTATGATTATGTGATAGAAAATTTATTGATAATGCTATAACTATTTCAGAAATCAGTTACAATATATTATCTGAAAAATTACGTTCTTATGATTATTATATTAATGATTATTGATTATTATATTATTATATATTATTAACTATTTAGAATTTAATTATATATTGCTATTGTTTACGCATTATAATTAATATTTCGAAATAATTATTCTTGGATTAAGTAAAATATTGAAAGGATGAAAAGCATATATATTTTGTCTCAAAGAACAAAATTCCCAATAAAAATTAATAGAATTAAAAAGAGATATCATTTACAAAAACCAAGCATGCATATTATGTACTTATTTAGAATTTAATTGTTTTATTTGTTGCCTGATATAATTCATTGTCGAGATCTCTCTCTGGATTGAAATGAAATATTGAAAGGATTATATATATAACAATATTAATTCATACGTATACCAGTGCGTATCGCGTACAGGCGCAGTGTCCGACTCGTTTTTTCTTTGATAAATACGCACATTTTATACGAAATATCAATGCAAACGCAGTAAACAATCGTTATGTGATTATGTAATAAAAAATTTACTGATAACGTTACAGTTACAGAAATCAGTTACAATATATTATCTAAAAAATTACATTCTTATGATTATAATATGAATTATTTAGAAATTAATAATTAATGCGTTTATCACTTTATAATAATTATTTCGAAATAATTATTTTTTTCTTGAATTAAGTGCAATAAATATTTCTCACAAAAACCAATATATTATATATTTAGAATATATTTAGAATTTAATTGTTTTATTTGTTTAGAATAATTAATTGACGAAATCTTTCTGTATATATATAATATATATGTATGTATATGTGCGTATACGTGTCTATATTGCCTTGGGCAAGAGAAATCGACTATCAAATCAATAGTAAAATCTCCAGATAGAAAATAGTTTGTAGATAAAAAAGCAAATGAAATAAACAATATCTTGAAAATAGAAACGTGTGATAGAAAACGCGTTTGTTCAGTGAAGAGTTTTTGATTTCGCGAAAGCGTTACGCGCTGAATTCGGCGCGTGCGCTCTCGACGACGCGTTGTGCCCGATTACAAACAGGCATAGAGATACAGGAGAGAGTCGGCCTGAATTAGAAGCGAGCGCGCTAATTCGCGAATTTTCAACAAACATCCGCGCGCGGCCGCGCGTGCCAATCATCACCATTTGTTCGACAATAAACCCGATCCGATCCCGGGGATGTTGATTCATCCGCGCTCGACGAAGATTCGATCCACTCACTCGTTCGCGTTGCCGGGAACTATCTCGTACGAATACGCGTAATTCGATCATACGGAAAACACGATCCGGAAATCCAAATTGCGGCCTAATTTCGGCCAAATTACCGCATTTGCAAACACACTCGCCACACTAATATCCACGAAACGTTCGCGATCGATATCCCTTTCTGTGGCAAAACATTTACCCCCATTATAAATTCAATCCGAATCCTTGTGAGGAAAATTATCGACGTTGCATCTCTAAGTTCGATGAAAACTGGAATAAATGTGAAATTGATTTATAACGGGGTGCATCCGAGTACTTTTTGCAATTTCGAGCGATCTCTCTTCAAGGATTTATCGCGTCCGCGATAAAGTACTTTATCCCCGTCTCTCGTATTAGCAGACAAGAAAGGGTTAAGAGTCACCGACGAGACAGGACCGCGACTTTTTTTATCTCGAAACCGATGGCGAAACTCGATCGATCGATACGAAATAAATTCGATTGCTCCGCGAATTCGAAGAAGCGAGCGAATCTTCGTTGGCGATCGGTACGTTGGCAAAAATATACATCGACACCCTGGAACATTCCAGAGTGGACCGGACCGTGCCGTCCTTTCCTGTCCCCGCTGAATGTAGGACATCGATTTCGGTCGTTCCTCGACCGAACTATGAGAGCCCCACGAATCGGGGAATAACTTTGGCCACGCCGAATCGCGCCCGGGCGCGAAATTCGTCCAATTTACTGGCAGAAATATTTTATCCGGGATTTGCACACGTCGAGTGCAGTATCGGCGCAACGTAAAATTTCTACATATTAATCGTACGGTTATATTACGTGTATCGCATTGTTTCGAATTTTCTAGTAAAAATACATATAAATTTTTGGTATGTGTGTGAAGCTATAGCATATCATTTCGTGAAATAATTATAAATAGTAAGAATCTTTACTTTATTTTTAATAGTTCTAGATAGTTCTTGATAGTTTAAACAAATAGTTCTGGCCATTAAGCTAAAGAAAATGCCTAAGGACAAACTGATATGTCAACTTCACGCAGCATATTACTTTGTCCCACGACATTTTCCTTATCAATAATTGTTCAAATTTATAAAAGATTTATAATTCCACAAGAGTTCTAAGAAGAGTTCTGTAAGCGATTTGCTGATGTTTATTTAGTTTTAATTAATATTTTTTATTTTTAGAAGGCAGAATTCTTTCTTTAATCGCCAGAACTATTTATTTAAACTTTCAAGAACTCTAAAACTATTAAAAATAAAGCCAGAACTATTAATTATTTATGAGTTTCCACGAAATGAGACACTTCACACCCCTTATTACCTTATTATAAAAATGTTATAAAATAAACAATTTTTGACTCACCGATACGTGCAAACGGAGTTGTAGTACACAGCATATTGATCTGAAAACAAAATATTCAAATTATGTATATATGTGTATATATATATATATATTTTTTTTTTTGAAAGGATATTTTGAAAGTCTAGAAACGATCGAACATCTCATAAATAATGCAGTTTAGAAAAAAAAAATTGTTATTTTGCATACCTTACAGTTGCCTTGCTGTCGCCCGATGCCTCTCCGGGCCTCCTCCTCCTCTCTTGGTCCTTCATAGCACTTACGACATTCGCGAAAACACAAATAATTACGATCGCCCGACACTTTACACGGCACTCCCGACGCGCGACACTTTACACGGCACTCCCGACGCTACGCGTGAATCGCACTATGTATCGCAATGCTACCTGTAACAAATAAAATACATACATATATTAGAATAATCGTATTACTTTGTATATGTAATATGCTAGCTTCACACATACAAATTTTTATGAAAATTACAATCTTATATTTTTTTTAAATATTCAATGTTATGGCGATTTTAATTTATCCTGCCAATAAATAGGGTAATTTAAAGATAATTTTGTATAAAAAAACTTGCATTTTGCTGTTAAACAATCGCGAATTTTTTATTCGTACATAACTCTTCGCACTTTTAAAGGATTCTGCGAGGATCTTCGATTTGTGGATTGCGAGGATACTAGAGATACAGCGAGTCAGCTTTGCACGCTTTATCGGAAAAACTGCCCGACGCAGAAATTTATAATGCGGCTACTTCGCTGGAAAATTTATCGCGATACCCTTTCCCATATATTGGTTCGCATATGTACAGCGCATCGCGCCACGAGTTTAAGCGAGGAGACGACGATTTAAAGAACAAACGTGTCCCTCGGCGCATTGAGTTTAAACGAGCTTGAGAATTTAAGGCCGGATTCTATGGCTCGGTGATATCGCGATTTAAGAATGACCGTTTCTATAGGAGCTTTGTCGAGGAAATGCCGGGAACTTGAATTGTACTCGAAGTCGAGGCTTAAAGGGTAGTGCAATCCATTTCATCGGTAAACTTAAAAAATAGGGTGATCTGATTGTTTAAAAATAATCAAAAATAATAAATCGAATAGGCTCTGATATATAAATACAAATTTAGATATAAAAAGGGCTAGTAAGAGCCAGGCACAGATATTAGATGTAACAAAATTATTTTTAAATATTAAATAAGTACAGAGGAATTTGGAAAATATCTAAGTAAATATTAAATTGTGAATATTGAAGTCAAAAGTAGGAGAAAAATTTTGACTCGGAAATATTAAAAATCCACGCACACATATGCTGCCTGCGGATGTAAATTTTAAATTTTCGTTGTAAAATCAAAAGCTTAAAATTTTACCGTAATTTTTTGTATTATTATTAAATACGCACACATATATTGTACGATATATCGTACAATATAGAAAGCAGGAATTTAATAAATCTCCCGACATTCGCGTGTTTTTTTGAACATTTTGTGTTCTCTCTATGCTCAATCAGAATATTCAACTTTAGATATACAAAGCTGTGTGAAAGATGCGCGTTTGAGTCGCGCAAACTTACGTGTTTAATATCGCAGTTTCATCTCTCTCTCCCTCTTTGTAATTCACGGAAGTCATGCGTAAAGTCGTCGCAATATTGCGCAAGAATTTCGAGACGAAATATGCATCTGATCGTCATGTCACGTCATATCACAAGCACTTTTAGTATTTATACGATAGTATTACACGATACCTCTATATCGCGAATTTAGTGCAGGCCCATTAATCATCGTCTACAACGTATGCTATTAAGCTAAACGATGTCCCCCTATGCTGATTAAGTGCCCTTGGGTAATAACAATAATCGAGCATTTTCTCATCGCATCGTTTCTTGGGGAGTTTCAACATATCGATTAGGTAACGTCTCTCCAAGGAGACCGTGCAATTAAAATTTCACAGATCCAGTTATATATACGACGAGGGAGCTCTAAATTCGTTTTATCCGCGAGATAAAGAGAGAAGAAAATACCAGAATAAAAAAAATGAAATCACGTAACGAAGCGCGATAAATTTTTCTAACGACAATTCCGCGGGGCGTTATCAATCCTCTGAATTCTCGAGAGAGTTATGCATCAAAATGAAAAAAAAAGATGCATGCGGTCTCTATTTATACGATTTTCTCGTCCCTTTTTTTTTTTACATTTTCTTCTGATATATAACGAGGATATACGTAAGAAGCGATTCCTCTCTCAGCTTATCTCAGTTGTAGATAAACATATTAAAGATAAAACAACACGAGCTTCTCTCAAGTAGCAATTAATATCGCGAAATCATTTGTCACTCAACTTGAAAGCAAGATTTAACCCGTTAACTGTTTCCTGGGCGAGGAACGTTCGCCGTCTTGCTGTCGCCCGGAAAACGAGGGGTTCCGCCGGAGTATAAATGAACCGGCGGTGGAATAATAGAAGCGAGAGAGGAAAATTTCCCTCTCTCTCTCTCTCTCCCTCTTTTCTTTCGAAGTCGAGCGCACAACGAATCCTCTTTTTCTGCTCGCTAGTTTTCTTTGCCGCAAGAAAGGGAGAGGGAAGAGGGAGGGATGATCTTAAAGAAAATCATCCCTGTCTCTGGTTTTCGAATTCTTTTTCATAATTCGACCGCGCGACAAAGCGATGGAGAATATCCACCCCCAGGGCGGTGTTATCGCTCCTCGCCGACCGAATGGATCCGACAACTTCGCCGATTTGTTTTCGCCCAGCGACTCGATTCAGACTCCGAATCCCGAACTATATACGTTATCTTCTCGCGCTTCCGTTAATGCATTACTCCCGCCGTTTGTTAACTATCTTGTTGTCAAGCTCTGCGAAATTTTGCGTTGACTCTCTCTCTCTCTCTCTTTCTATGTCGTCACAATTTCGAACTATGTGTTCATTGGATGACTTTTGGGTTGCAGTTAAATAGAATGCAAAGAAATAGGATTCTTGCATATTGAGAATAAAATATATTATAACATATATAATATATAAATATTATAATATATATAATTATTATATTATATAGTATAATTTAGTGATGTAAAAGTATCATAAATTTTCGTTTGAGATGATAATTGTGTAAAACAAATGAAATAAGCAATTTATTATATTAGTATCGTGAATTGAAAATTCGCGCGGGTCCTGTTTTAATTTTATATACAATGGGATTTGTTTCTACCTTCGCTGCTTTTTTTCCCCTCTTCAATCGCAGCGTTGAAAGAGAACCTATTAATTTGCGTTGAATAACGAAAATCACTTGAATAAAAGATGAAAAAATGTACCTACTTCAACTTACATTTCTACGCAATGTTAAAATAATGTTTTGCAATACATTATTCTTCGAGTGACGTAACTAATTTCGCGATCGCGCGAATCTTAATTGTAATTTACAGTTTCGATCTTCGCGCGTGAATAATTTACTATCCTTCATCCTATTATACGTAATTGTCGTCGGAGTGTCAGAGGCGACTTGACTATTTATTCTGGGAGAAACCAGATTCTTTCTCCGAAAGAGTAAAGAACCCGAACGTTACAAAGAATATACGTCGTATTAAAAGAAGTGGGTCGAGATGTCGCGGATTTTGCCGCAGCTTTCTCGAGACCACATCCGTTTCCGGTAGATCCCGGCTCCTCTAGCTTTCGGAATTCTAACTGAAATTTTCACGAACTCATTACCGTGAATGTTTGCGCTGCCAGTAGTTAAATTTGCGAACGATGTTCTGCTTAATTCATCGTTAACGTGCGTAATTAATAATAGCAACAATACGTTTACGATGCGGAGCATCTCGCTGATACAAGTGTCTCGCGGATTCTAAAATGTGCATGTTAACAATTTGATTATTTTGATGTCGCAATTGTGTTGCTTCTTCATTCGTATATACATTTAATTACCTATTAAATATATTTTTCAATTATTTTAGAGAGATATTTTTTTCGTATATGCGCGGTCTCGAACGTCAATTATCAATTACATCATGTTAATCTCTTTCATAGTTGAGAATTATCCGTAATGATAATTTTATGGCAATCATTTAGCCTCCAACTTTAATTTTTTTATCATTATACAAAGCCTGTTTTTTTTTTATACAGTATAAACAAATTCTAATAGCAAAAAATCAATAGTAACGGTGACTTGCCTATTTTTATAAAAAGCATATTACATTGCATATAAAATAAATTTGTAAATTGATTTTTATTAGATGCGCGCTTATTGAAACTATTAAAACAAAAAATTCATGCAGCGAAAAAACAATTGTAATTCGAAAATCAGTCAGATAATGAAAAGATTTATTGTATAGATTTTTTTATTGTTTCAATCTATTGAGAGAGCTTTTATTATTTCGCTTTTGATACTTCTTTCTATGCATTAGGACGTACTATAATTTTATTTGATTCTCCTGTTTAATCATGTGTCTTGCACATGCTCGCGATGAAATTATAATTAAAATCCTACAGAATTTCAGTTTGCAAGATATGACAATCTGGCTTCGCGAACACGATAGTACACGCTTCATTATGTTCCGACAAGTCGAAGTGATTAGGCCTGCCAACGGCAGCGGAGTTTCCGCTCATCGCGGATATGTCCGATCCAATCGATATCGTTGCCATTACGTTCGCCGATATGTATTTACATTGGTTTATTGATTGATCGCGTTGGGATGTGCTAAAAAATTCAATTCCTTTTTATTGGCAATTCGATGAAAAAAAAAACGCTGGCCTTATTTTGATACGCCATTAATCCTGGCTCATCAAGTTCAGCTTTCAAAAAACATTGCCGAAATTGGCGAGCAATGATGCAAAATTGGCTAACTATCAATACGAGCTGTGCCAAACAACGATATACGAAACAACGCTGATTGCGTACTTTGATTTTTTTCCTCTATTTTTTTTTTTTTTTGTTCTTTTATATCGGTCCAATTTGTGTTAATTCTTGTTATTATTTCACGTGAGGTTAATTTATTTTCGTTTCACATATCGATAAAATAAAAACGATAAATGAAACTGCGTTAAAAGAATTCATCTTGAACAGATATTCAAGTTTTGATTATTCGGGAGAACGAATGTTGACCGATGTTGACTGTATGATTTATGGCGAACCCTCTTGATAAAGTGACAATATGATCCGTAGAATATTTTGTATGAGTCCCGCAAGTTGGGAAAACATATTTATGTCGCGATATATCTCATAAATAGCGTGCTCGAGCAAATAAAATGTTAATTAGGATATTTCTGGTTTCATAAATGTCGTTTTATGTAATACACACGAAGAGACGCAGTATCTGTGTAGAGTGAGTATGAAAATAAATTTTGTGTATAGAATTTATATGCGCACATTATTTTCAATGTAAACTCAAGCTCTGTACACAAGCTCTTATACAAAGAGTTTAAAAAAAAACATGCGACAATACACAATTAAAATGATAATTATATATATGCTGATATACATATGTACATTATATGTTAATGTGTTAGTTATTAATATTTATTACGCATACGGATGATATTAAGCCGAACCATTCGTAATAAAATTAATTTAATTAATTTGGAAACTATGCAGGATATTTCTGCGTGCTATGATATTTCGTTGTAATTATGTTTTACATCCGCGAATCTGAAATGGTCTCGATATAATTATTACGGGGATGCATATCGCGCTATGTACGATTTTGGTCACATAATAATAAATATCTTACACTCAGAAATTTCTCGGTGGTTAGTTTGCAGCTTTGCAACTTCCACAAGAGCTATAATTAACGATTTATGAGATATTTACCCATGTCTCGAATGACTGTTACACACGTGAGACAATTATACAGATGTAAGCTTACGAATTTACAAAGAGACGTATCTTAAGAAGTAACAGAAAAGAGTGAAGGGCGCAATATACTTTACTAAAGCCAAGAGTTGAACCAATTTTAAATCCGTAAAATGTCTAATTCGCGACGATATTTCACGATATACGAGACGTTTTATGCATCTACAATTTATGGTGGATACGGCATCGCAAACGCGCTGTTTCTTTTTCTTCGACATCCTTAAAAGATTAAAAAGTTCGACGTAGGTGGAATTTTAAACTTTGCGATAGATCTTACCGATAATACGGAACGACAATGAATGGAGAAGTCTATTCGCGACCTTACACAAAAATCACAGTGAGACAATTTTTACGAGAATTGTTATTTTTAATCATTAATGTATATTGGAAATTTGTTATACATATTGCTTCTATATCAAAATATTTGAATATTTATTTATCCGTTGTAACACAAATATTTTTCGAATTTTAATCTGTTATTTTTTTCAAGCGTATATTTTTCAATGCATTAAAAATTAATGCAACTATTTCATATCGCGCAAAAAGAGAAAAAGAGAAAGAGAGAGAGGGAGGGAGGGAGAGAGAGAGAGAGATGTAAAAATATAACCGAATATAACTATAATTAAAAATGCAGAAAATATTAATTACGAGAATTTCTATCTTGTGATTGAGATTAAAAGTTTTGCTCATCTTTCTTTTTTTTTTTTTTTTTAATTTAACACGGCTTTATATATAGACACGTTAATTTAACGTATGAATAATTTGCCTAATGTAACGTAAATTCTCGTGATATATAATCGACCTAATATTCGTCGGAAATCGACGCCAACGCAAAGTACTTTACGTTCGCGACTTTCCATTACGCAAATCGGGGTGCACGAGCGACCCTCGAACAAATGCACAATATTAACTTGATCTCTTCGGTCCTCTCGAGCGCGTGCCAATCGGTTGATCTGGCAATACTTTTGCCGCCCACTCTCATATACACACACATACAACATACACACACATACATACATACATACATATACATACGCACACATACAGTCTAGTACTTGGTTCGTTTACATCGCATGAGCAAAAATCAGGTCGCAATCGTAAATCCGCGATGGATAGAAATAAGAATCGACGTCGAATGCGATCAGCTGATGGCTCGTCGATTGTTCTCGTTTCCTCGGCATAACTCAAAATCCCCTCCCAAAATCTCGCGACGCAGGATAACACGCTTTGCTGCGTTATCAGCGTTCCATGACGACGAAATCAAGCGGATGCACCTGCACCGTAAATCGAAGGTGCGTCACACATGCGCTGTGTCGAATCCAGATGCGCGTTACACGATCTGACGTTTCACCCTCGATTCGCAATTCATTCCGGAATTAGAAAGACGCACGGTGAGGACCTCCATTATCTGAGCACAGCTTAACGTTTGATTGTCCGAACAATGTGAAGAATCAAAAATAAACATTCCGCATGTATGTGCCAATTTATGCAAGTACGATATTTAGACGCGTGCCTAAGTATTACGTACATCTAAAATAATGAAATGATTACAGTAAGCTGCGCCAGAAATAAAGAAGAGTTAAGGAGACAATATGCTTCTGAAGATTATATGTATATGTGTCCTCTTTGAAACATGTGTACATATTTTAGAAATAAATCTTATAAAGCACAGTAAGAAAACAAATTGCATTTTTAATATAGTTGTATTAAAAAAGATATGTAAACTAGAAGCTCAGACATATACTGGAAAGATAAAACGGAGACTGAAGAAAATCTAAATTATAATTTTTGTTTTTCGTTATATATTTCCCAGAACGTATATATAGCATGATAAATAAATCTTCTTTATATTCTACAAGACATGGTCGTTCGATTTTCAGAAAACTCGATTATCCGAACATTTTGTTGTCCGAATAATAGAGTTCTATTCCGCAGCATATAGACTTTGAATTCTCGAATGTACACTCAGCGTGTACATAGACGGAGTTCGTAATAATTTATTTTTATGACGTTATTCGCAATAAGCGTTGTGGGTGGGACAAACGCGAGGCAATTTCGCGCAGTGTAATACGAAATACGTCCTTTCCGCTCTTCGGGGAGTAAGGAAAAACAGGAATTCCGAGGAAACACGCGGCCCAAGATATATACTCGAAATGAACTGATCGAATTGCTTCGTTCGGGTTGTCACTGACGGGAGGAAAACCGCGATGGCGTTTCGTCGTATTCCTTTGCGAAAATATGGTCGATACCGAAATCTCTCGGCGTGTGTATTTTCGGCCCTTACGTCAATAAAGTGCTACCTGGAGAGTTGTGGGCAAGTAGGGGAGAATCGATTAAAACTATTTGGGAGGGAAAGTAAAGCAACGTAACTGGTGATCTTTCACCCTTCTTCCCTTCTTACGTCGACGCGGTTACGTTTGATATCCCTTGATAACAGACTCGAGTGTATATACATATACGTACGTTTGCTTTGCCTCGCTGTTCCCTTTGTATTAAGACGCGTTCAATAGCGAGTGATTTGCGAAAGGGGCTGGGATATGAATCAATCAAATGTATATATACATCTCCCGTTGTAAGGGGATCGTATATCCTTTAATAATCCCAATTAGAGAATCCTTATTACACACAACAACGATGTATTAGGGTAAAAGCTACCTCTATATGGCAAAAGGAATCTCACAATCAGTAGCATCTATTCTTGTCTCACGTTATTAATTTTTTTATTTCGTCAAATCAAAAAGTGCCTTAATTTATACCGAATCATCAATTTTATTCTATAAATCAGAAGTGTAACAAGGTTGACTGAAAATTTCGAAAAGAAATCGAGGAAATTCTTACAGTTCCATACACGTGGAATGCAGCTAGAACTTTTTATCCTCGTAATACTTGGCGAATAAAAAAACTATCGCGAAATCGTACCGTCTTATTGATTGGTCAGAAAGTATAAGTCTGAACAAAATTTCTTCCATTCCGGTTGTTTGAAAAATTCTCATCCTCAATATCATTTCAGTTCCACACGTACTCGATATATTCTCGTGTTCTTTTCAATATTTCAGAGAGAGAGAAGAGATTACATATATATCATCTTTTATATTAATCACGTATATAATATGCTGCCTTAATTAAAGCAAAATTAAATTGCGCGGAATTAATGTGAAACTTCAGTTATAAACTGTCGGTAATTATTATCACAGGCAGTATCTCCCCCCTTCCCCGCTGACGGAAAATTAATGCACGACGCGCAGTCACGTAGTTGTGAAATTAACATGATCCTGCTTATGACATTGGTGGCGGTGGTGGTTATGCTTTTTATACCACGCGACATTCCGCACATGTTCCATATATGTTGACGCAAGACACAAAATATGTAAACTAGATCGACCAGGCTGAGAGGGAGGACGCGATTCGATAATTGGCCATGTAACGCGCATGGATTGATGGAATTACGATTCACGCTTAATTGCCGGCACGGCCAATGTTGTAATAAATCGCCATTGTATCATAATTCTCTCTAGGTGGCTTGAAACCTTCGATCGATCAGCGCAAGACAATAACAATTGCCGCGAGGTTCGCACCGGATAACGCGCACGGATCAGGTTTCTCGTTAATTAACCGCCGCACTTGGCGGGGTTACTCGGTTAAAAATTACATGGGTTTAGTTAGAATTTACGACGTAACGTAAATGTGTGGGTTGGATATAACGCGCAGGTGGAGCTTCCCAACTGCGAAATGGAAAATATCAGCCCCGCCTTCAAACGAAAGGAAAGGTTTTGTGCTAAAACATTTTGATTGAAATGTTTAATTAAAATCGGTAAAGATTGAAAAACATTAATGATACCGCGGATAACAAAGAGAGCTTTTCTATCTTTCTTGTAAAATATATTTAATAAATATATTTAATAATATATTTAATTAAATATATTTAAATTTAATAAGTAGAAAATTTAAATCGAAAAAAAAAAAAACTTTATACATCTAAACTTTAATAGACCCATAGAAAGACTTTGCATTATTTTTCTATTTAGTAAAGAATTTTTAAATAATTTAATGATTATATATTCCTATAGAGTATATATCTTTATTAAATGGAAAAATAAATCTCTTTCATCATAACTGAGCGCATGACTGCGAACAGATTTTCCGAAGTCGATTGCATTTGACATCTAAACATCTGATATCTATTATAGATTCGTATAAGATCCAATTTGATACGCCTAATTTAACAGTACATTTACCGTGCAAGCTCTGCTCGCGGGACATTCCTTACAACTTCTATTTGTCGGCCTGATGCATTACCCGATTACTTTTCTCTGTTCGCGTCGATAGAAAAGCACTTTGGCTGCAAGAATTTACGACAGAGGAGTTAAAGCGAAAGATGAAAACACATCGGCCGCGATCTCCCGCGAAATTGATGACGCTCGCGAATTAGAGTACGCGATCGATTAGATCGATGCGATAAATAAATAGGCATTTGCTAAATTCTTCAAGGATATATACATATAAGCGAATGAAAGATCTCTGGTCGAGAATTCTCTACGTCGACACGTGTCGATTCTACGACGAAAGTCGAGTTACCCTTTTGTGGTCAATCACTCTGTGTAATCACTGCGAAACCCTTTCGACGGAGCAATCGGATCGCCCGGTTGGAATTCATTGCGGCTGTCTCGAAGAATGTGAGTCCTCGAAGCGATCGGCCGAAGGGTGAAATCACCCAGCTTGGCATCGGGTCGGGAGAGAATGTGTCTGGCAACTAAAAATACAATGCTCAATGTGGTCAGATACGAAAGTGGCTTCCTCTAAATGCTAACAGGCCCCGGGTTCCACGAAGTGTACGTATCTTGTAAAAAGACGTTTTAATGCCGAACCGTTCAATATTATTTCTAAAAATGGCTCGATACTCTTTACATATTTTGCTATTTTAACTCGACGTCATCTCGGGAAATCTGTCTCGAAAATATTTTTAGCCAATTTCAGAACCATCTATATAAATATAAATTTAATATTTTTATAATTTTAATATTTTTTTATTTATATAAATATAATATTTTATTATCTTGTTTACTTGTGTTTTTCTTCTAAGTGATCTATATACTTTTTACGTTATTTTAACACGTGAATTGTTGAATAATTTTATATTTGATCTCTTTGTAAAAATTACGAGACTTTAAAAGTCTATACTAAAACCAGAAACATATAACAAATTACTTTCTTTTGGAATTGGAGCGGAATGTAATGATTTTTCTGCATAAAAATAATGATTTTTCGTGAAGAGATATTATTCGAGAGAAAGGAACGATTCCTCAAATAGCAATAGAAGGGCGATAGATATAAGGTAGAACATCTCCCGATCGCCGCGAGGGCTCTTCAGGTTTGAGGAGGACCAAGCTGAAGAGGGGTAATTAGTCGGGCGATATCGACGAGAAAGAGGGAAGATACGCGACGATAAGGAAAGATCTAATTAGATTTCTGGTGCCGCGCACACGAGTATGTCAAAGGTCACCTTATCGCGGGATGGTTGGAGCGTGTCGAGATGGGCTCATCTCCGAAAGCAAGAGAGAAGAAGATGGCTACTCAACCAGGCTTCAAAGTATCCGTGACTTTTGGCCGCGTTTAAACGAGGACGTCTGCTCTTTGTACCGATCGACATGAGGCTTCAAAGAAATATTTAAACTCGCCCTGTAAGAGATCATTGAGAGAGGCAGAGAGAAAGAGAGAGAGAGATTAATGAGTTTAGCAAACTCTACTTCTTGCAAAACACGGTCATTGACTGCGATGTTTATGAATTTCAACGCAGTTCATCTTTCGCGTTCTTGTACGTTTTTATAGTTGTTTGGACAAAACCTTTGCGTGTTTTTCCGACAATGCAGTTGTTTTTATGACGGTTCTACAGACATGTTCTTAGTAGTGAAACGCATGTAACTTAAATATTCAAAAATTTGTTTAAAAAGTTTCGAAGAGTTTATATTATTATATATCAATTTTGCTTCTATATTTTTTTCTCTACACAAGTGTATTGTCGTATCTGCATATGTAACAACGTTCGATGCGCCCTAATCAAGATCTCGCGCGCGTTAGCAAACGTGATTGGTGCATTGTACATGTGCATACATCTGGTCTAATAATAGATATCCCGCCGATAAATTCGAACCGATAAACAACTACCAACGCGCGCACTTCACGATTCGGCATGCCGCGCGAAGTCTGGAACGTAATATTCAATGCGAATTTCTCGAAAGCGTTTATTTAGGCGGAAAACAATAAATAGAAAATAAAATTCGCGCATTTCTCAAATTGATGACGTTAGTGCGATTTTTCGCGGAATGGCGAATGATGTTCCAGAAGTTCAATGGTATTTTATGTATTTCGGGTCGAAATTTGACCGAACGAAGACGGAAATAATTTTTATTTGTTTTTATCTTGTATTTTTTCGCTTATATAAATTTGATTAATATCAACATAATATATAATTTCGGTTATTATAGTTTTAAAAAAATATTTGATGTAAAATATACACAAAAAAGTTATATATTAATTTTAAATTATCATATTTTTGTTTAAAAGATCTATATTAATTGAGGAAATATGATTGTTATATTATTAAAGATGTGATATCAATGAGATATGTCCTCATACATAATACATATTATTCTATGATGATACACTGAACTCGAAGCTGATGCAGAATGGAAGCAGCTACGTTGCTGCATATGCTAAACGTAGTTTCTTGTATTTGAAAGAGACAAAGGGTAATGAGGCTGTCGTACCTTGTATAGGCAGCCTCGCGTTCGTATGAGTATGCTGGGTAATTAGAAGGCCCAATTTGCAGAGTTAGACGTTGTATTAAGATTCCTTTAGATCATATTAAACGCGAGAACACATACGGAATAATATCAAATAATAATAATATCCGCAAACAAACATCGTGAAAATAATTAAAATACTAGGTTTATATATTCCGTTCAATTATTACGCACGATTTACTTTGATCAAACTTGTTGTTCTATTCACATGTCTAGGTATACACATAATTTATTAAAATTTCGTATTTAGCGTTCTTTATAACAATCGACAGTTCTTTATAACAGTTCATGTTTCGTTACAAATGCTATTGATATTATGGAATGGCATTTCTGTCATATTTTTAATCAATTTCAATTTCCACTCACATCTACGCATCGGACGTAATATTACGTGCGTTTGAAATTTTTCGGCATTCTGTATAAATCGTTTTTACATTTAAATGTCAGCTATTTATTTTATGTGTGCAGAGCTCTGAAATACGAATATAACCTGCCATTAAATCATTAGCAAGTTTAGCTGCTTAAATACCCCTTCACAAAGTCATTTTATTTTTATAGAATTTCTCTCTATTTTATACCTGCGCGGTTAAATATTCTATAACAATAATTAATTCTTTTTATTATTCAATTTTCTGCTCTAACAATAAGACGAATAATACTGAAAAGAACTGAAAAATCCGCCGAGTTATTTAATCTTTTTGAAATAATCTACGCCGAACATCTATGTGCGTTAATTATACAGTCGATGTTATATTAACGAAACGACGGGAGCTAATTAATATGATATTAGAGAGTTATCTCTTTTACGAAACTGCCGGAAATTGTTGCGTTGATATCAGCTATATTCAACTAGGCAGTTTAGAACTCTCGTGCTTCTCAGCAGATTAATAATTTTCGACGGTAATAAGTACAACTGCACTTACATGCATACACACACACATACACACATTCGCATCTGTTCAAGCGACTGCGTGAGTGTATGTGTGTATGTACATACATGTCTCGAGAGAATGCGCGTACGTACGTATGTAGAAAGTGCTGAGAACGACAAGCAGCTGCAAATTTTCCTCGAATGAAGTAGCGGTTTATCTCACTACCGCGTCTGTTTCTCACATCTTACAATTAGTTTTTCCACTCATCTTTCCAACGAGAGAGATTCCATCTCTGCGAGCGAGAAATTTCAGTAAACAACGCAGTTGCTCAAAGAAGTGTTCAATTTGCTCTCGCGATTCTTTTTTCATAACATGTAGTTCGATCAACGATATGTTGTGTATGACATTACAACTTTTTGAATAAATCTTACTATAATAATATAATTGTAAGGTGGTTTATATAGGAATATTTTTCGACATGAAAAAAGAGAGAAGGAAAGAGAGAGAGAGAAATCTCAACATTTGATTTAGTAACATTATAAAAGTTGGAATTTCAAAAGCGCTGGTAACTATTGTGAAATATCTTTTTCAGAATATAAATGAACAAAATTTAATGCGATAATGTAAAGAGTATCCCATTGTCAAAAGTAATTCTACAAAAAATGTGACAATTTACATGCACGTTACGCGTTAAAAGCGGATTTTATATGTAAAAATTGTGTTTAGTTTATTTATTTATATAATATTCATATATAACTTTATTTATTCATATATAATTTTTATTTTATTTAAAAAATTTTATTTCAAAAATATAATATAAAAAAAATATCGTATTATTTCAACATTTCCTAAAACATTTAAATTTTCTTTAGAGCCCTCTTAATGCAAAGAGAAGCAGTAAGAAAAACTTACTTTACTGAGCATCAAGCAAACTTTACTTTACAATATGTTTATCCTTTGTACAAAATCTCAATTCTTTTATATACCTACATATATAAATAAGGATTAAAGTATCTACTTTAGTTTGCAAAACATTAAGATACTAGTAAGTTCAATTGATCTAAGATTATATTATTTTTAATGTTATCTCGTCATAAATGTTCCTAAATCACCTTGCTACTTATTGAATCCTACTAATCCTTTTCTCATCTTTATATGTTTTCAGCGGAAGAATTGGGAAGCAGCAAATTGAGCACCACATTGCCAACGGCGCCGACTGAGCTCTCACAGTTTCCGAAACTCTGCGAGTTGCGCCGAAAATTCCCGGTTCTATACCGAGTGGAGTTTCAGGTGAGACCTGGTAAATCCCATTTCCCGTCTACTCATTTAACTTTGATCACCTTTTGGTAAAGGCCGAACTCGACCTTTCGCTTCGAAAACTTTTACGGCTACTCTTCACTTCGATACGCTATATCGATTATCGACTGTGGCAATTAATAATGATTTATTACGTTTTATGATTTTGAGATTTTGTTTAATTCCCGGTGAGCATATAATTATATTAAAAAGAAAAAAAAACGTGTTCCTGTAGAATTGTTAATAAAAAAAAATGCTTATTATTTTCTGACAACGGGCGCTACATTTTGATGTAGGTACAATAACGAGCAATCGTTTCATAGTAGTTTTTTAATCATGATTCTCTTACAAATATCGAAGAGAAATATCGATCAAGTTGTTAGACGCAATAAGTTTATCTGCTTGCATGTTAATACAGATATATATATATATATATAAAGCGGAAGTATGTGACGCAGTCAATTATGCATACGTACGTATGTACATGCCAGGCATACTTGCGGATATCACAGAGTACTTGGGGATAGGCAGACAGTCAAGAGACAAAGCGAGTCTCTCAAGAGTAGGTCGAGAGAGAAATCGAGATTCACTATTATATCGGTTTCTCATTAGACCGCGATTCGGGACACGCGAATTCCGCGAAGATATGCTTTATTCCGGCAATTTCAAGCAGATATTCAAAACTGACGATTAAAAGCCGTTTTATCGCAAGAATATCGTGAATTTCGCGTCTCATGATAAGATAATTCTAAAATACTTTGGTCTGATTGAAATCTAAACGTCAAAATTTTTTCATTACATAAATTAAAGCGTGTTATTTTTTTTTAATGTAGCTGGATATTCTTCTTTAAAAATTATCAGAGAAGCATCTATTGAGTTTAATTTTTCTTTTAAATTACTGAGCGATTTTATTTGCGTCTAAAGTATAAACGAAATGTTTTGGAATAAAAATTTCAGTTGGAATTTTCAAAGTTGATAGAACACGTATCTTTTTTTTAACGCCGTCAAAATTCTCCTAGCGTAATCTACCTTCTGTTACTTCATCATTCCTATTATTAAGTAGCATGTAATGCATAGGAGGAATAAGAAAACTCCATGCGGACGACGAAGACACAATTGAATTCTTAACTGCAATGCCTCAGAAAGCGACATACATCCGATCTGATCTCCATTCTTCGCTTCATATCTCAGCTTCAACACGTTCCACCCTGCGTTGCTATTTCAGGGGAGACGTGAGCGGTCTCAGGCGATATTTACATATTTCACCGAGTTGCTCTCACATCCCTATTCTACGAAGCGTAAAATTGATCTACATCCTTTGTAGTAAGAAAATACTTGTTCCCCGTATATGCAGTTTCACTTTTGAGAAATTCGAGTTACGTTTGGACACCGGGCCTTCGCAGGACCCATTCTATTTTTCATACCCTTTTTCATACCCTCGCGAGGAAAGAGATAAGAAGGATTCAAAGATATTTTATATATAAAAAATTTTTGAGAAATATTTCGGTGACGAGCTCTGAAGGTTTAAAAACGTCTTTTCGCGCGATATATAAAGCATCGACGAAAAAGTCAGTCGTCCTTTCGAAGGTATATCATTTGTTAGTGTAAGCGCGTCTTTGAAAGATCCGCCTGACACGCGATAAGCGTCTCCTAAACACGGGCGAAAGCGGGCGGATTTTTTTTTCCCGGGCGTTCGCCATCGACACGAGAAAGCTCTTAACCCCGCTCTCTCGTACGATATGCACGACGCAGGGCGGCCCTCAAGCGTAGTTTATACGCCAACGGAGATTATCCCAGGGATATCCGATGTCCTCGCGGCGCGCGGGTTCCTTCTAATCGCCCGGGAATCGCGGAGGGTGAGATATCGACGAAATCTATCTATTATTTCTTTTCTATACGACACCCATTTTCGGCATTTTCCGCTCCCGAGAAATTTTCGCGTCCTCTCCTTTCTTTCGCGAAAGAGAAAAAATCCGGCGAATCTGCAAATAACGACAACGAGAGCATGGGGGATGACGAAAATAAAGGGGGCGAACGAATGGCAAGCGGAAGAATGGCGGCCGTTGAATTTTAATCCGGCCGGCGCGACGACGCGAAAACCATCTGGGCGTGATTTTTAAATTAAACTCGCCCAGCATTATCGGAAATAAAAGTCCCTGATGTTCGACAAATACTGGCGGATAAAGCGTCATACGTATTCATGAAGCGGCGCGCGGAATGCGAAAAACTTCCGGGAGCTGCGCATTTATGCGCCGCGTGAATTAATTAAATTTTTAACAGCTGGAGAGTTGCTAATGGTGACAGTAATAATGGAGATATATATTCGTGTCCGATCGATGTGTAAAATCCAAAATATTCCCACAATCGGGAAAGCGAAATCGATCGGAAAATCATCCGTGCGTGTCGTCGCGTTTCAACTCTTCTGTCAATGCACTATTTTTCACCTTTTCATCAATGTATGGATATCCAAGTGCCAACTGCGTGTGTTTTGTAACACATTGCATTGTGACAATTTTTTTATAACAGCTGCTGGGCATCGAATATTGTTTCCTTTCCATTTACATTATATTTTAGAAGATTTTTGAATACAAAGGCCCTTTGTATTTTGTTTTGGACGGAGAAAAATTTCGACACATTTTTAATATATTTGAATTTAAATATTTAATATTTAAATGCTTTGTATACCAGATATCCGTTCATCGACACAAGGGTCGAAGAGAGCCGAACGGTGCTCGATAAATTTAAGCGCTAAATAACGCGACACGTGCGATTGTCGCGTAATTTTCCCTCGTTTGCCGAATTTTAGACGTCGGGCAATTGTCACTGCCAAAGAAAACTACTTTCTGGCTACTGCGAACTTTCACTGTATATCGCAATAAAATATAGCGTACATATCGCGTGAATATTCGCAGCTGTTTGCCACGCGCCAAAAATATGGCGTCATCTTGCCAACGTTCGCTTTCGCCATTCCGATTAAATTCACGCGATATCGTGGCGTCAAAAAATTTTTTAATTCTCTGACGCTTCTTTCTACGGAAAATTGGATTCATCTGTATACATTAATCGTGAAGAAGTATACGAGTTTTTCGCGTTATCGGCTAAGAACTTTTTTCCAATACGGATATTGTGAAACTTTCAGAAGAGTATCGTATTTTTTTTTCTTTCTTTCCTCGAGCATATTTATAATCAAAGTTTCGTTTATAATTAACTGTCAATTTTATCGCAAGAATAAATTGTTAAAGCGCGGAAAGAGAATATTTAATATTCCTCCCTTTTTCTTCCCTTTTTTCTCTATAATACAATGTCATATATTTCTTGACAAAGACTCTGTGATTTCCTAAATGCTGATCTATGTATAGAACCCAATTTATTCAACATCCGCATATTCACGTTACTGACGCGTGATACAATGATTCAACGATGCAATGATTAAATTGTAATCTAGCTAACAATAAGAATATTGATGATAAAAAAATGATTTAATGACGTGAGATACTCGTGATTAATTCTTTCAGTGCGAACAATGATTATATGCAGCATAAAATATATAACATTACAAATATATGACATTACATAATTTCGTACGATAAATAATTTTACACGTCGTTAAATTTCTTTATAATTCTTTATAATTTTATTTTACTAATTAGAATTTTTTTTCGTCAATCACGATTAAATTTTTTAATTTCACATTTGTATTTTTATGTTACAGACGGCAACGAAGGTGGAAACGCATTCGTGCAGACACGCTACAAAGCCCGCGAATAAGGAAAAGAATCAGAATCAAAGGTGTATTCCATGTAAGTAAATACTCGTCAATCGAGCGTCTTATTACATCGCGAATATTGCCGCTTCCGGAAATGAATCACGTTGATTGCACGCACAATTTGCAGACGCAATGAAATAAAATGTCGATTCGAAACGATGAAAAGCTGCGTAACGATCATTCGCTCTTGTAATTATCCGCGAATAAACGAATGCAGTTGATTCAATGTCTCTAATAAAATTGTAAAACTTGTGTGGAATAAATTAAAGATTTTATTTTATACATAGGTATAATGAGAAAAAAATAATATAATATTATTATATTATCTCTTTCTATTCTAAAAGTTTTAATTTATTCCACGTAAGTTTTATAATTTTATTAGAGAGACATTAAATCGCAATAAAAATTATCTCTTTCTTCGAGATATATATATATATATATATATATATATATATATATCGCGGCAAAATTATTTCTTTCTTCGATATATATCGCGGTAGAAAGAAATAATTTTCATTGCGTTAATAATAACCATTTCGCGGCAGTTTCCGGATTTTCGTTAATTAACTTTCTCGCAAGGAGAAAGAAGAAACAAGTCACGGTTACAAGGTGATTGCAATCGCCGGCCTGTTCCTTTAACTAGAATTTATTTCCGTTCTAGAATAAGAGATCTCGCCACCTAAGGGCTCTAAAATGTTTCTCTCCGTTTCTTTTTATAGATGACTATAATAGGGTAGTATTGGAGACGATAGAGGGCGAGCCTGATTCCGATTACGTTAATGCATCCTATGTAGATGTGAGTATATCACGATATTCGATAATAAGCATGCGAGTATTAATGCTCGAGAAGACAAATTAAGCGTGTTCTGAGTTTACGCGATCCAATATATCATAGCGAATATATCATGTCTTTTCTCATGTAAAAGATGGATTATCGGCAGATTTGTGGATTCATTTATTTATCTATCTATCTCTCTCCTGCACAAGCTGATTATTCCATCCCAAGGCTTAGGCGTATATTAATGATGTGGCGGGCGTCGAATTACAGTGTGTCGATATTGATGTTGCATTTCAGAGTATATTGAAACCGAACGCTTACATCGTCACTCAGGGACCTATGGAGAACACGGTGACGGAATTCTGGCGGATGGTCTGGCAAGAACAGGCTTCCTGCATCGTTATGCTGACGAAGACCTTTGACTTTATCAAGGTAAAGGGTGTGACAAATGAAGTGACGTGCAATCCTAGCATTAATTCTTCTGTTAATAAACAGATACCTCAAACAATTTTGGAGAGTTCAAGCAATTTTGAATGTTAAAAATATGTCAGAACAATTGGTATCCGGGTACATTGATAAAAATGTGAAAAATTATGCATTGATAGAAGGGTTAAACTTAAAGTCTATTGTATAAAAATTCTGTAAATCGTCACCCAGGTTTATCAATTGCAACTCTCTCTCTGTCGTAGGTAATGTGCGTGCAATATTGGCCCGCGAGTAAGGACAAAGACGAGGAATACGGCGGTATCGGTGTTTCCGTGCTAAAAGAGGAGGAACTCGCCAATTTTCACATAAGGACGATAAAACTCTACAAGAAGAACGAGAATGACGTAAGTCCATTTATCGTTATCGCGCAAAATTTTTGCGTTTTACATTATCACATACGTGTTTATGAGATATAATATGAAGCGTTAAATGGGGATAAAAAATTGGAAAGTGTTATTTTTCGACATACGCAGCAACAGAATAACGTGCATGCGGATACGCAAATATGCAAATAATATTCAATATTTAATCGAGAAAGAACGCAAACATGTGCGCGATGGAGATCGATCGGCAAAACGTTTCAGACATTCGTACTAATTGTCGTGCGCGAATTTGTGTATACATATATGTGTTGAAAAACTCACGATACATACGCGCTGTTATTTTGTCACCGTTGACGAAACGACGACGCAAATCCACCGCGACATGAGTCTAAATATCGGAATATATTCGTGTATATAGTGAATAAATCACGAGAGTATACAGAGCGGGCACCACATCAACAAAGATTATCCGGATAATCCGCACAAGGATTCGTTAGGGATTCTTCCCCCTTTTTATTGACCGAAAAAGTTTCGCGTGAAACATTCGCGAAAAATCTGTGAATGTGACTCTCTCTCTCTGTGCGACTGGATAATATATGGTCCGGCAGCGAATTCCGAATGCAAAACTTGTCACGAAGTAGGGAGATCTCGCCAAATTCACGAGAGAGGAACGAGGGCGAAAAGTATGTAGGAAATAAAGTTATCGAAAGAGTTGTCGACGAAATTAACTGTGTATAGGCAGAGATCGTCGTCATTTCGGGCGTTGCCTGAATGTGAAATGTACGTAGATTGTACGATACGTTTGGTCGATACGATTAGTTTGTTCAAAGAATTATTATGCCGGAGGCTAATTTAATTGTGCTCTTCTTCGTGAGAGAGGAGAACGAGGAACGACAATTGCGGGGCCTTTCTAAAGCTCTTTCGTACTGCCTCTTATGCTTTGTGATCTGATTCCGCCACCGGCGTCGTTACTTATCTACTCCTTTTCTCGTACAACCTTTTTTCTGTTACTCGAAAGAATATTCTTCCGCGGACTTTTCAAAGCCGTTCCCTTCGCGCGTTAGTGTTTCCGACGACTGTGTTTAAACCTTTGACTTTGTATTTTTTCGTGTCGCGCCAGAGAAAATGCTCTTAATTGTTTCAACTGTATTATTTTATGATTTTACTCGCACGTGGTAACAATATATTTCTAACTTTTTCGTACTATAATCATTAACTTTTAAGAAGGAAAATCAAATATTTGAAAAATGTCTTAGAAAAAATGCGATTAAAGATATAATTGAGTAAATTGGCTGATCAAAGAAGCATCGATTAAATTTTCGTTCGTATTATCGTCTATCCAATGATGTCTTCAACTATATTTTTTCAAAATACCGGCGAGTTTTTGACTGTTTGATTTTCTCAAAAGGTCTAAAATAATTATAAGCCAGCTTATTCACAGCGTATCGTCATTGAGAAAAGTCATAGTTAGACGAGAACGATCTCACGTTACAAGACAAGTGACATCTCATTAAAGTACGTCGCCTGTCTCGTGTTCAGCACTTTTCTCGACGTAAGACTATTAACTAACGATCCGCGCGAAACTATTCGGTGACATTGCGCGACGATGTCTGTCGAATGACAGACGCAACGGAGCAATTATCCTCGAAATTCACAGGCTCGGACGAAATTTAATATAAAGAAAGGGATGGGGGAAAAGTAACCTCATTCCGGAAGTAGCAAAGTGCTGCTAGCTGAGGCGTTAACGAGAACGCCTCGACTTGTAAACGTCGATGCGAGCAAGATGCGACTGCAATTTTCGAGCTTAAACGCCGCATTGTTGGGATAACAATACTGTGAGAGAGAATCTTGGTCTTTAGAAAAGTAATTTATCGGTGAAGCAGATTTCATAAGTATATACGCGTCGCCTCGCCAATTTGTTGAGCGGCGATCTCTTTCACAGTTCTATTATAAATTTCAAAGCGCTTAATCTTAAAAAAGAATTATAAAATTAAGAAATTATAATTGAGAGGCACATATTCGTGCGAAATAAATAATTTCAATTTAATTTAATTTCATAAAAATGAAAAGGTCATTGAATAATTATAAATAATGAATAAATGATAAATGAATATAACAATAATCTTTATCATTTTTATCAATGATTTGCAGTCATAATTTGTGTTATGTAAACGCGTTTTCGCAGGAAATCACGGAAGAGAGGACGTTGTTGCAATTTCACTATACAGAGTGGCATTCGCACACATGTCCCTTCGGTAACGCGGTGCTGGAATTTAGACGGCGCGTCCGAGCCGTCGTGGGATCAACCATAAAGAATGAATCCGGGCCTATGATCGTTCATTGCAAGTAAGGGCGCGAATCACGATTTACTTAGTATAAGCAAAGCAGTGCGCCGCTTTCGCGAATGGAATAATAAATTTGTTTGTTTCTGATGTGCAAAGCGACGGTGGCGGACGATCGGGGGTATATTTAGCAATCGACGCAAACATGGAGCTGGCCGAAGAGGAGGATGCGTTCGACGTGTTTGGTTATTTGAAGAAGTTAAGGCAGAGCAGGAGAGGACTCATAGAAAATTTGGTACAACGTCAACTTTTGCTCAATATCGTAAAAGCTATCGTGTAAAATAAAAGAAAGTTTTTGTACTTCAAACAGTTTAAAAGAATTTAACACACAACATAACGCGAATATACATCTATCTTATTTTTTAATAAAGTACCTTGCGAGACATTTATCGATAAATAAATTCTATCGTTAATTTCTTTTTCAAATATACTCCATTTCGGAGATTGGCCGATAATATATTGCCTCGATATATTGCTAACTTGTATCTTAGTTTACGTTGTCGTATATAGGAACAGTACAAATTCATTTACGACACACTCGAGGAATTCGTCGTGTGCGGACCGTCCTGGTTCCCCGTGGCGGAACTGTCGCAACGCTTGAAGCAGAAGAGCGTAAAGAACCCAATAACCAAGATAAACGAGTATCAACGGGAGTATCAGCAGATTTGCAAACAGACACCTCGCTTCACGATCGGCGATTGCGCCGGTGGCCACAGGGCCGATAACAGGGAGAAGAACAGAGACGTCCTAGTAGTACCACGTGAGTTTCATGCGACCAGCGGTCGCGAGATTGCTTCTCTCCTCTCGACTCGCCAAAACAATTTTTCTCTTTTGCTACAGCGGACAATTTTCGGCCGTACCTGACCAGCTTTCAAGGCAACAGTTTCACGGATTATATAAATGCCGTTTTTGTGGACGTAAGTCGCGATAAAATATATAAATCTCACTATTTTTTTAAAATCCGCCTATCTTTATAATTTATCTCGCGTTGTCAAAAAAATTTGCATTTTTTATGATCGAGATCAAACTTTTAACTATAAAACTATGACAATTATATTATGCAATTATATTTGCGAAACTACGTCTATTATTAATGGAAATATAAATTTAAAATAAAGCTTTTATTCATATTAATATTGCGCACAGCAATAATTTCCGTTCGGTAATAAATAATTGATAAATGTCGAAGATATATAGAAAGTTCCACGGACCGATATATATATTGTATATGTTACAATATTTCTCGCGATCCATTTGGCAATCGCGCGTTGCCAAGTTCTTCTCAAAAACACTCATCCACTCTCGCTATGCTACGCAGGGCTACACTAAACCGAGAGAATATATCGTAACGGAATGGCCCCTTCGACACACGTGCGGTGAATTTTGGTCTTTGGTTTACGACTACGAGTGCGCAGCAGTGGTGGTGCTATGCGTGCCTGCTCAGGGATCCACAAATTTTCCCAGCTTTTGGCCAGAAGGGAGGCACTCCAAGAAATACGGGCCCGTGTTTACGATCGACCACATCAGCCACAATCATTACACCAATATAAAAACCTGGGTGAGAACCAATCTCTGATTTTTCGCTCGATTCAAAACTTCGAAAATTTTCAAATAACGTCAAAATTATGGCTTTATTTTTTAAATCTTCGACAAAGGAAAAATTTACATATCTATGTGCGTATACGTGTATTTGACAAATATTAGAAGATTAAAATTAAAAAAATGACTAAACGACCTTTTTACTTATAAATTATCAACGAATTATGTTTATCAGGTTTTCAGGATAAACAAGAAGATCGTCTCATTGACGGAATTGATGGCGGGGGTGAAAGCGCCACCGAAGACCGTGCAATTGTTCCAATTGACCTGTTGGCCAATGGGCCACAAAGTGCCCACCTCCACAAATAGTTTAGTGGAGCTCATGAATATGGTTGAGAGATGGAGGCAACGAACGGACTACGGACCGGTGGCTGTGGTATCGCCTGACGGCAGAAGTCGTTGCGGAGTCTATTGTGCCGCCAACGCGTGCATAGAACAGGTCATTCAGCACGGGGAGGTTGATATTTTTCAGGCTGTTAAAACTGTGCGTAGGCATAGGCCCCAGCTTATCGAAAATATGGTATGTACTTTTCTTTTAAAATAAAATTACAGTATATATTTAACATAATTTTTTTCTTTATTTAATCTAGATCTAGATAATAAGTATCTTGAGTATCTTTTTTTGATGATATTATATTTTATTTGATATGTTTGTAAATTTCTAAATCTATATTTTGTTTCTCTTTTTTAATTTTATAAATTTTATACATTTTTTATATATTATACATAAATTTTTAAATAAATTTTATCACGTTTCTATAGTTCTATAGTTTACGATACATCGAGTTTAGAGATTAATTTCTTAGATTTCATTTTTTGCCCATTAGAAGAATTTATTTGCCCAAAATTTAAAATAATATTGTCAAAATTATAATATCATCTGATAAAAAGAATACAGAAGAATTTCTAATAATGTCTATTTATTAAAATTATTAAGACTTACATTTTTATTTTAAATTTTTTACTAAAGATTAGAATTAAAATAAAATAAAATTGTAATAAAATTAATTTTACTGTTATCAATATAAAAGTCCTTTAATAATATCAATACCAACATATTTCCCTTCCTCTCTCTTTATAAAAGAGAACTTTAATTGGAAAAAGGTAAGATACTGCTGTATAAAGGAATATTTGTGTAACATTTCTTTCTAGACGGAATACAAGTACTGTTATGACCTGGTCCTGCACTACGTGCTGCATTATTTGAACAAAGACATGAATGAAAAGAAGTGAGAAAGCGAGTTGAGGGACGAGCTGTGGTTCATCGAATTCGGTCGGGGAGCAGCGCTGCCGCTGACCCCAGAGGAGGCACCGGTGGACGGAGAACCGGTCGTACCCTGCGCCCAAGGTCGCGTCATCGTCGAGACGGCGAGGCCGGCGCCGCCGCACTTTGCCACCTGCTCCACCTACCGCAGACCTCTCCTCAGGCGCACGTCGAACGAGGTATCGGTCAGCGATGGAACGATACCATCGTCGAGTGGCACCGAGCAGAGTCAGCAGGAACAGGAGCAGCAGTACCAGAAGACTGGCGGCAGAGGTGCTGTCAGCAAGGGCATGACGACGACGACGACGCCACTGAGTCCGGCTGCGAGGCCGGACGATCTTGGCGTGACACCCTGGTACCTGGAAGATTATTCAACGACGGACACATCGCCGGGGCCGATGGGCGATCGGAGCTCGTATCCCTTGTATTCGCATGCTGACGGTGGCAGACCGGATTTTAACTCGACGAGAAACAGCAGCGTCGAGGGCGAGTTGCCGAGGCCAGCGCCTGTTCGCCGGGCCTGCATGGACTTGAAGGCCGCGATGGCGCTGTTGGATGAGACCTGCCCGAATGTGGAACCAAGTCCGTCTCTCACCCCGAAAACACCCAGGACGCCGCTCACGCCGTACACGTCGCGTAGCAAGAGGGCCCGCTCCAAGAGCAGCGACAATTCTTCCAACTACAGCAATGATCGGCTGAGCGATCGCTCATTCGAGACTATCAAGGACAAGGACAAGAAGAGACCATTCTTGAGGAGGATCGGTATTTCCAAAACGGAGGATCGACCGTTCCTAGCGAAGTTTGCGCCAAGAATTATTGGCAAACCTTACTTGGAGAAGATCGGGCCCAGCAGGGCCGTCGAAAGACCGTTCTTGGACAAGATCGGCTCATCCAAGACCTTGGACAAATTTATCTTCGACACGCCACGTAACGAACGCAGACACGAGGTCAGGAATGAGAGGAAGACGAACGATGCGGTGAAAAATCACGCCGGGATGAAGAACGACATTAGGAGGCACGAGACCGAGGAGATAATCGCTACTAAGGAGAACATCGAAAATCCTGTTCAAAAGGTAACACTCGTTACTTCGTATTCAGAAGAGGTACAAAGCAAGCCTCTGGAGACTTCGGCGGCGACTCACGAGAGAAGACGTTCGGGTAAAGAGTTCCTGTTGAAGATGTATTCCTTCGAGACGGAGGACTTGGAGTCCACCGTCCCAGCGAAAGATGACTCGTTCGTGGACGTGAACGCATTGGATTCAGGCCCGAGCTCGTTACCGACGGAAAATAGCGACGAACAAACGATGTCGAGGGCGGAATTGCAGACTCGGCCAACCAGCGTGACCGCGGAGTTGTTAAAATGTCGAGTGACCACCAGCGAAGAGATCATATCTTCGTCTATCACGTGCCTGAATTCGTCGAGCGACGCCAACAGCTGGAGCAACTCGCCGCGAAGAGCGCAGCGAACGAAGAAGGAATCGGCCCTGATTCGTCGCAGAATTTTTCAAGGTTCCTGCGAGGTCGTTCGTAGCGACGACAGCACGCCGAATTCACCCACGAAGAGGCCTATCTCGAGCGTTTCTCCAGATCGCGAGTTTCGAAACAGCACCTTGGAGAGGGGAATGCTCTCCCCGACGAAGACCAGGAGATCGATCGTCGAGGATATCGGCCGAATCGAGAATACGCGCAGATCGATCAAGCATAATCAGTTCGAGAGACGAGGTATCTCCTCGGACAATCTTTTGGCAAAGGACGTTCTCTCATTTGTCACTGCCTCACGGACTATAACCGATGACATCGGCAGAACGCGGGAGATTTCGTCGGAGGACTCGCTGGCGACTCGTCGGAACGAATACACCAAGGAAACGTTCAAGCAACTGCAGGAGAAATTCAGGCTGCAGGAGATACCTACGGAGAGTTACGCGGCTTTCTTACGGCGCACTCGAGCCACTCAGGGTGCGTTGAGTCGACATGAGAGGCTAAATCTGCTACCAGCAGAATCCGACATAATCTTGAAGAGCTCGTTCGGGACGAAAGATATTGCAAAAGAGATCGACACGAAAGAGGCCGACACAAAGGCGATCGAAACTGTCGAGGAGAAACGAGATTTGAGTCGAGAGGGCACGGTGAGATCCATTTTGAGAAAACAGGAAGGAATCGATCAACCTGATCACGAATCAGACACGAACGCGTCCATCAGACGACCGAAGAGACGGATCTTTCACGAACCGTCGCAGGAGACCATGGATCTACTGACGGAACTGCGCAAAGTGAAAAGCTTGTTGAAAACTCCGTCCTGGGAAAAGGATCTGGATCTCGATCAAAAGCCAGCGCGGATGCCGAAGCGTATTTTGTTGACAGACAAGGAATTCTGCCTCTCGGTAGAACGAGAGAACAGCATACGACGTCCGTCAAAGATAATCAATTCGTTAGAGATCACGCAGGAGGGCAAGGTTACGTCGAATCGCGAGGATAAAGAAGAGAAGGAGAATCAGTCGAATAACGAGACGAAAGTCGATCGAAAATCACGTGGACCGGCTCTGTTCGAGAAGAGATGCCTGTCATTGGATTACGCCGACGAGGAGAAACCTCAGAAGCCGGAAGCTCGTGCGATCTCCCTGGCATCTACGAGGGATCTGCCGTTCGAAGTCGAGGAGAGCGATGACTATCCCGATCTGACCCTGATGTACGACTCGAAGAGCTGCTCCTCAGACGTCTTCAACTCCCCGTCTGAGGAGATAGACAGAAAAGTGGACGAACTAATATCGGAGACGGAAGAGCCGAAGAAGCCTAGTCAAAATCACTGCGCCGAGGTGGACATCGCTATTCCGATCGATCGGAGGATCAACAGTCCCAAAGGCGAAGATGTACAAGAACGAACCAGCGATCTCTACGAGATCATATCGCCTCGGTCGACGCCGTTCCGCGTTAAGAAGCGACTCGGAAAAATCTCCGTTGAGGAGACCGTCAAGCCGGAAAATTTCACCCTCGGTTCTAAGGTCGACTGCCGATCGGTCGTTGCCCAGAAACGGACAAAGTGTGTCCCCTTATAACGCACATCGACCTGCCCGTGGGCGAGATTCTCTCTGCGACGACGCCAATTTTCATGCTCGTACCGTGAGAAAGATGAATGCAGGTGCGCAAATTACGCGTTAATTGTATTTCAATTCAACCCTTTCGGTATTGTATATTATGTAGATACGAACTAATTGAATGTCCAAAATATTGAATACAAATACTGGGATTTTAACAAAATATTATATACAATTTTTTTTACTTTGAGTTTTTAATAATTTTTAATATTATTAAAAACAAAACTTTAAACAAAAAAAAATTTGATCTATGTTTTTCATTAATTTTTTTCTCTCGCGAAAAGCTCATTTCTTCGAAATTGTAATATACAATTTTTATAATATTTTTAATAATATTTTTTATATTTTATATAATATTTTTATAATATTCATTACAATTTAACACAAATTGCCTTTAGTAGAATGTGTTTATAATCACGCATTGATAAGAAAGAGAAACATTAAAAAATTGATCATTAAATAATTTTCAAAAATATCGAATATAAATACTGGAATTTCAACAAAATATTATACACAATTTTTATTTTTTTTTATTAAGGAATTTTTAAAAAATGTTAATATAATAAAAAACGAAACTTTACACGAAAAATTGATCTATGTTTTTCACTTATTTTTTCTCTCGCAAAAGACTCATTTTTTTCAAAATTGTAATATACAATTTTTATAACATTTTAAATAGTATATATATTTCATAATATTTTTATAATATTCTTTACAGAATTTAACACAATTGTCTTAGAACGTGTTTATAATCACATATTGATAAGAGAAACATAAAAAAATATTCATTAAACAATTATTAAAAATTACTATTATGGCGTATAAATACTACAAGGGTTAAATTGATCCAATAATTCATACAACGATTATACGTGATTCTATTATATATATTCATCTTCTTTCGATACGAGCATGGCATTCTTTTATGTTACTTCTGAGATTTAAACGAACTGATAACTCGAAAACCGATAACCGAAAACCTCGTCAATAAATCGCCTAGATGAAGAAAGTGTCGCGATGTATTCGCGTTGGACGGATATTTTTCTGATGGTACTTGTCTTATAATGACTTTGTACATTAACGCTTTTAGTTAGTCGAAATTAGTCGTGTAGCTGAGCGGAAATAGTGATTTACTTCTACTCTTCGTATAAACGATTATAACAATGGCACTTGCTGAATACAATTCTCTAGCTTATCAAAATTTTTCTTGCTACATTTTTACGCAATTTTAGATAAGACGCAATGAGCGTGGAAAGAATATAAAAATGATAAAAAGTTGAAAGAAAAAATTTGAAGGTATAGGGATAAACGTGCGTTTAGCAAACGCCATTATTTCGTATATAATATAAAACCAGATTATCGCGATAGATGAAATGGGATCACAGGAATCTCTTTGATCGAAATGTTATTAATATTCTATTGGTCAAGTGGATGACAGATGAGAAAGATGAGGAAAGAAAAGAAGAGTTCACCAGCTTTATAAGTAAAAATCTGTCCAGTCTAGAGCCATAAACCCCCCGGAGTTTTCGACGCGACGAGTACTTTTGTCGGAATGTGCGAGAGCTCCTACCGAAATATTCTAAAGCGCACCCCGACCATTTTTTACTCGATCTTTTCGAGAAAGCCCGATGCGGCGATAGAGACTCTACACTCGCTGGTGCGCAAGAACGAAGGATTTCCGGCGAAAATCCTTCTGTCGAGCAGAGAGTGCCTTGTACGTGGATATATATTATTTAAACAGAACGAGAGGGAGAGAGAGAGAGAGAACACAATAAAAAAATATTCACAAAGAAGTCCTAATCGACGATTTAATTCCGATTACGCGCCAGATTTTCTGAATGGGTCCACGGAGTCGCGTTCTCGCGTCGAATGACAATTTTCCCGTATTCTTACGTCAAAAAATGGTCCACCCTCGCAGGATTGCGAAAAGAAATCGCAATTTCTGACGATCTATCGTATCTTTGATAACTTGCCTTTCACAGACATCGACGGACGAGATTTAGATCGAAAAAAGCTTATTAAAAGAAAAAAAAAAAAGATAAGAAATGGGAAGAGATCGGCGAACTCGCGAGAATGCGACTTCCACGCAGATGCGTCCGCCTGCCAAGCCTGCTCTTTGTTCGGCGCGGCACATAATAACATTTTAGCGGCATAAAAACTTATATAAATAAATGATACAAAAATTTAACCGCGTTCCTCTTATAATTTTTTAGCGTTAGATAGGATCGACAACGCAAAATTGATTATGCGGAAAGTACATTAAAAAATGTAGATAGACATATATATATAGTATATATATAAAATACATAAAATACGTACTATTGTTAATTTCGGTGAGATATTTATGCGATGCGACATTGCTTAATAATGTCGATACAAATGCATTTTCGTTCCATAGATCGTAAGTATTGGTACTTTCTCTCAAGTTAATAGAATGCTCTTTCAGTAGTGTACTCTAATAACTAATAATGTGTTAATACTCTCGCGTAAATCTCAATATTTATACAAAGCGAAATCCCTGCCCCGCCTCTTTCCTTTTCCTGTCAAGCAGAAGGTAACACGCGTTTATATTATTATATTATATTTTAAATGACTGTCTAAACCAGGCCATAAACCTCCCTAAACTCCTTAAAATAACAAGATTAAACATATTTCATCTCAACTCTTGGAAAATGCTTTCTAAATTCGAGTTTCTTTTCAAGAAGCGTGGTAATAGGAACAATTAAATGCATCTGGATTGATATTATATGCAAGGAAAATACGCACGCATCTGGTACATATTAGAGATTAAAATGCGAATGTATATATACATAGATATATACACATGTGCATTCCTAGCCAGGTGTAATTATACAAATTTAATAGTTGACGAGATGTGTGTGCCAAATAAAAATACGATTTATTGTATGTTATGAAAAGTTACTTTTATATACACATTACATATATATATATATATATATATATATATATATATATATATATATACATATATATATGTTTGTGTGGGCGCGCGTGTTCGAACAAAATTATGTGCTTTGTGTGTGCGAGAGTATGTGTGTGTGTGTGTGTGTGTGTGTGTGTGTGTATGCGTCTCTCTGTGCGTTTGTTCGTCTGCACGTAGATATAAACGCGTGTGCGAATTTAGTATACGCGTCTATGGCTAGGAATTGACCGTCTGTATATGCCGACCTGGATATGTGAACACAAATGTGCACGAGGAAGATCATGATTCGTTATGCTTCGGAAAACTGAGCACTTTATTTAATTAATTCGAATATAATGAAAACTAACTGTTAGTATTTTTATCGCTATTTCATATTTCTTTATTAAATCATTTATATTTTATATAATTAACTTAATAAATGTATTTCCCTTCTTTCTACTTCATAGATATAGCAATATTTTATGAAGTTTAAATTACGTAAATATGTGTGCCGTTTTTTAATTTATAATTTTTTTCTGTATTTTGTTCATTCTCCCTCCGCTTATCTCATATTTGTTCTCCAATTTATTTTTCTCTTCTTTATTTTTTTATATCCCGATTACTTTAATCTTCTAACTTTAATTTTTTAGCTTTTCCTACCATAAAATTTATTTTTAAACAATAGCAAACATTCAATCTATCGTCGGACTAAACATATCGTGATCTTCCTTTAATCGTAGACCGCAATAGTGTTATGTATATAATATTTTTGGCCGGTGTAAATCAAGATACATGGTGAGACAGGGTTCGCATTGTAATCTCTCGAAGGGCAAAACTCGTCCACTCTCCTTTTAAATTTAATGAAAAGTTCCCCCCCGCGGCAGCCATCCGTCCACCCTTTCGGCTGTCCATGCAGAAGGTGAAAATGCAAAAAACATGCGCACACCTCCCGTTCTCAACAAATTCGTTGACGACAAACGAGAAAGAGGCGTAATTATTGCAGTGTTAGTGTTCCGACACGAAACCCTTTGGTTCTCGCGGGCGAGATTTAGTATTCAAATGTACACAGCGTTTATTAGTTGCTGTCGTTGCGATTGTTAGAAAGTTAGAAGCATAAAATCATCGCGCTCTAAGTACAAGAGAAGCTTCTCTCTTAAATAAATTTTTCTTAAAAGGCTTAATCATTTAAAAAAAACACAAATGTTTTACTGTTGATTCAAAAATGTAACGATTGAAGATATATTCTATACATATATATATATATATATATATATATATAATTTTGTTTCTATATGTATGTATATATAACTCTGTTTTAATCGTGATGACAAAAAAAGAAACCGTTATCGATGACTATTATGCAAAGTCTAAAAGAATTATTAAATTGAGAAAGACTCATCGTTAGATTACGAATGCAAAACAGAAAAAATAGCAATTTCGAAAGGATAAAAAAAATAATTAATTAATATTTAAATTATTCTCTAAATTCTATAATCCGAAATTATCGCATATAAAATCACAAATTAAATTATCACAAATTAAAATTGTTTTTTGCGGAAGTATAGCTTCCGTCTATTTCTAGATGATTCAATCTTCTCTTCTCGTTTATTCGAAAAAAAATATATTGAACTGCGTTATAGATAGCGTAAACAGCAAGGATAATACAATGGGGTTGTAATTTGTAATGTTAATTAATTTCTGTTTACGCGTCACGTTGAACGTGCCACGCTATAATACATATATTGTAATAATACACAAGTACACGCACGCGCGCGTACACACATAATAAAACATAATAAAACATGATATGAATGTATGGATGTAGCTGTGTGAATGTACGCGACATATAAGTATCTCTATATGTGATGAGCGTTTGCCACGTACATGTCAATAAAATTCACATTGTGAACAAGAAGCCATTAAAATTGCCATCATGGTACATTATGTTTATAATGAACCGATGAATACGAATGTGAGAAATAAAAAAATCTAACGGCCTTTATCATTGAGATCGCCGCGCTTTATGTTTTTTGCCGAAATTTATGTCAAACGATTTTATTGATTATTTTTTTGTAGAAATATAAATATATATTATCAGCATAGCTTAATTGCGGGCTCAGTAAACGTTGTCAAAGTCAAATACAAGCAAATCAATACAATTTACAGTGTGAATTTCAGCAAAGTATAGTTAGTATTAGTAACATGAATTTTCGTAAAAGATACAGAGAGATTATTTTTTATGTTTAATTTTTCTTTTTATTAAAAATAATTCTTTTGAAAAAGAAAATTTCTGGAATATTATTTAATTTATTTTTATTATTATGATAATTTATTCTTTTTATATTTTATAATATTGTCAGAAAAATGTATTCCTATATATTTATATATTTATTTATATAAGATGTATCATACACAATTACTATCCACATAGCAAAAAAATATATAAAAAATGTTTAAAACTCATTTTCAGAAATATTTTTAAAATGTTAAAACAATTGATTAAGTCCCTTTTTATTCATTAAAAAATGTTTATTTTTACGTTAATGTAATATAAATATTAATTTAATGTTTATTTAATATTAAATATTTAATATTTAATAAACGTTAAATTAATATTTACATTACATTAATGTTATAATAAACGTTTATTTAATGAATAAAAAGAGAATCAATTATTTTAACATTTTTAAAATATCTTTAAAAATCAGTTTTAAACATTTTTTTATACATTTTTTTGCTAGTTGAGTATATGATATTTTAGGGGCAATTCTGTGAATTTAAAGTGAATTCGATTTAACAATTTCTTAATCAAAGAAAAGTTTTCAATTTTTATTATTGAATGTTACATTAATATAAGAATGATGCAAATATTTGAAATTAAAGATTTTTGTAATTAGAAATATATATATTTAATTAAAATTTTCTTTAATGTAAAATCTATTTACAAAATTTATTTGTATATTATTAATAATGATATAAATTTTTAATTTTTATTATTAATAAATTAAAAATTTTATAATTATTAATAATATACACTGAGAGATAATTTTCTCTTGGAATTTACCCTGAAAATCATGGTAATCGTTGGACAATAAGGTATAAAAAGAATTTTATGAGAATTTCTCTGATTAATATTTATCACAATAAAAATAATATCTATTACAATAAAATATTATTTTTATTGTGATAAATATTAATCAGAGAAATTCTCATAAAATTTTCTTTCAATATCTTATTGTCCCACCATGATTTTCAGGGTAAATTCTAAGAGAAAATTTTCTCTGTGTATAAATAAAAATTTTAGCAATTTCTATATTTATTAATAATGTTTTTATAATTCAAAATCTATTTGTCTCTGTTATTATAATTTCAAACATCATTTTTTGTTCAAGAACGATTCACTTTAAATTGTTCAAATTTATTTATTCTAATATATTATTTCCTGATATCAGACTATATATATATACTATATATTTTTATATATTACATCATACACAAAATTTATGCAATATTGTAACTGCGTTTTGAAAATTGCCGTATTCAATATATTATATATAACTGCAGTATTTTCCATTTTAATTAAAAAACTTCGTACAAATTGCTTTTTATTGCAAAAATTCCAATCACTCAACGTTATTTACATTGTCGTACGGGGAGAGGGAAGGGAGCAGCAATTTAGATCGATGCAAATCAATCATATATCTCTCTGTCTCTCTTACATTCGCAGCTTTGCCATTCAAAATTAATAAATAAAGCAAAAATATTTCATGCGACTCACCGGAGATGCGTAGATAATCGGGTTCATTTAACTGCTCAATAAGAATTTCCTCGGGCGATGTGATTGTATCGATGCGACTATATCTTCATGTTGGTTAGGAAGACGGCAGTCTCGAAACGTAGCTGCGAAACCTATGCAAATTTATGTGTAAATTAGTCATTTCGAAAGCTGTTAATGATTCATCTTACTGATTCTGCAATTACGTACCGAAAGTTGCTCGATTCATCGTCCGAAAGAATCACTGAAACGAAGATGCGTCCTCTCCCGCGGCGATTCTCCTTCCGTTACACTTCGTAGCTTCGTGTACAATGAAAAAGGCGCGAAACTGCTCGACGAACGCGCGCTAATTGGTCCGAGTCTGCGTTCCCCCTCGCGCGCGGTTTTTTAAAACAGTGTGATAAGCGACCTAGAATTACATAAAAATACAATGTGGTACATTTTACGTAACATTGGTACATTGTTGTAAATAAAAAATAGGTTGTACGTTGTATATTACATAATTCGTATATTGGTCTCCTCCTAAGAGATAGTGCTTAAGTGCTTAAAGATTTATCAATTAATATATAATATAATTTATCAAGAGAGCCTCTTCGATATATTAGTATGTTGTTCATAAAAGTTATTAAATTATTCTTCCCATTTATTTACCTGACATTCAAATGATTTTAACTTATATATATAATTATTTTATATATATATATATATATATATATATATATATATATTAATGTGTAGAGAATTATTTTATACACGAATATAAAATGTATGTTTACTTATTTTTGAAATAATCAGAATAGACTACACGCCACCTTCGTGTGTTCAAAATCTTACCCTCAGAGTGCAGTAGCATTTAATTGACCAATCAGGACAAAAGGAACTAAAATTATTTTCTCATTGGTCGATGCTATTTTACCCTACGATAGAATTTTCGAACGCATTCTCGAAAAACAGTGCACCATTCCGTTTCGTGCGAACTCACGATTAATGACAAAAGATTCGAATGCCGCCAGTCGCCAGTTTATCAGCAGCTTCGACAAATACACAATTGCACGTCACACGCTCGCCGTATGATAATCCAATTGTTCGTAGATCAGCTGCTCGCCGTTCCGGGATTTTGTGCGCGTGGCATGTGCGCTGCATGGATAGGCTATAATCATTGATGCATCTTCTTCGTAGTTAAAATAATTTTTTTTATCAAACTTTCGGAGAGAGGTACGTAAAGAAGTTCCAGCGACAGATCGGCGATATTGTCAGGTTATGGCGAGATCGCCGTGTAACGTGTTGTTGTAATAACATTACTTGTCAATCGGATGTAGAGAGATTTCATCTGACATTTTATATATCGATGTGCCAAATGTAATCAGCATGTGCATTAAAGTACGATTGTCGGCGAGTTTCAGTGAAGATTTATCTCGTGTAAAATTTGATTGAACAGAGCAGTTCCTTCCCTTTAGAAACGTGTCTCTCCGCTTGGAATCGTTTTATCATATAAATAAGATTGTAATGATGCTCTCTGTAACATATTTTTATATGTATCTTTCCTCTATGTTGCAGATGGGGGTGCTCATATTTTTTTACACACTCTTGTTGTGCTCCACTCAACTTGGGGCTGACAAGAAGATTAACAAATATGTAACAACTTTAATAAATGCCAAGTGGAATGAGACACCTCTTGTTCTCGAAGCAGCTGAGTATCTCAGCGATGAAAATCCAAGTTACTTTTGGAAATTTATTGATGCGTATTCTAGTAAAATTAGTAATCTTGTAATAGGTAATTATATAGTTATAATTTAATTGATTTGGTAAAGTATACATAATCTCAAGATAATTATTTTCAATCTCTGTAATTGTTTTCAAACAGCTACGGAAAAGGAGAATTATGACATAATTCTAGAACTGGCTAAAAAATATTTATCTGAATCAGAGATAGCAGTTTTTAAGTTAGGATTGTCTTTACGTATTTATTCTGCACGTGTTGAAATGTTTTCTCAAATGGCTGTGAATAAAAATGTTTCTTTGTATGGATGTAACAATGTTGTTAATGTTGGTGGGACATTTACTTGTTCTCTACAAGACATAGATACGCTACTACTAGAGCAGGTTTGTAATTTTATAATATTCAATCTTATTTCTACTGATATAATTTTCAGAACATGTATCATGCCCTGTTTATTTTCCAGGATACATGGGAAACTGTAGATAGTTATGATGTAGATCATAGATACTTGGGTACTTCAGAATCTGATAAAGCAATTATACTGTATGGTCAGATTGGAACTTCTACGTTCATTGATTTTCATCGAAAGCTAAAAAACATAGCAGAAACAAAGGGGATTAATTATATTCTTCGTCATTATGTGAAGGTAATAATAGAAATAGAAATGTATTATATATAGACATTTCATATTTTGCAAAACAATTGCATTTTTCATATTAAAAACAATTTACAGAATAGAGCAGATAAGAAATTGCGTTTATCAGGCTATGGTGTAGAATTGCAAATGAAATCTACAGAATACAAAGCAACAGACGATTCTGATATCAAAGATAACACAGGAAAGAGTTCAGAAGTGGCAAATGATGGCATGGAAGAAATTGAGGGAATCAACTTCATGATTTTAAAGTAAGGTGGTTAGTAAGGATGTAAAGTATTCGCTTTGTATCTCTTTGTATAACATATTGCATTGCATTACTATGATATAATGTATTATCTTTTCAGAAAATTATATCCAGATTTACAAGCAGAACTGGATAAAATACAAACGCATTTATTAGAAACTAGTCATGAGATTGGAGCTTTTAAAGTATGGCAGTTTCAAGAATTGAGTCACCAGGCAGCTGAAAGGATAATGAAGTCTCCTTCTGCGGAAGCACTAAACATCTTAACTGATATATCACAGAATTTTCCTATGCAGGTATCTATTTTAAATATTCAAGTTCTAAGTTATTAAATACAACACACAAATAATTTAATAGATATATAACAATTTATATATTTTTATTATTACAGGCAAAATCTCTGATTAGAACTAAAGTGAATAGTGATATGAAGAAGGAAATGAAACTAAATCAGGAAATATTCATGGCAGGTCTAAATATACAACCAACTGACACAGCGCTTTTCATCAATGGTTTATTTTTCGACTTGGAAGCTATTGATGTACTAACTCTTTTAGAGTCGTTGAGAAGCGAGTTACGAGTAATGGAAGCTCTTCATAAAATTGGTATAAGAGTTATATATTTATATATATATATATATATATATATATATCAGTTAAATATTTTATTACTATATCGTCAAATCAAGGATTATATATCTTTACATATTATTACAGGTTTTAGTAACAAAAAGATGAGCAAACTGTTAGCATTGGATTTATCTGGAGGCACAGATAATCAAAATTTTGCAATGGATATAAGAGATTCTGCGATTAATTGGATCAATGATATTGAAAATGATTCACGCTACAGTAAATGGTCACGGTCATTAACAGAGTTATTACGACCAACTTTCCCTGGCATGCTCAGAAATATCAGAAGAAATTTGTATAATTTAGTTAGTATTATTACATTTTTGAAATGTCAATAATTAATATTTTGTTTCAGATACTTAACTATAATCTTTTTTTTTTTTTCTAGGTATTAATTATTGATCCCCTAAGCGAAGATTCCATGTCACTAATAGCTCTAGCACAATCTCTTTATGCACATTCTGCTCCATTGAGAGTCGGATTTGTCTTTGTGACAAATTTTAATACATCTGTCACAGGTTTAATGGATACTAGTGTTGCAATTAACAATGCGTACCATTATTTTGCAGACACTAAGAGTCCTAAAGAGGCTTTACATTTCTTATCGGAGGTAAAACTTCATATCATTTGATATTCTGATGATCATCGTATCAAGAGAAAGGATAAAATTTACTTTTATTTTAGTTGGGAAATTACATTGGGCCTTATGGTGCTGATATAGACGATATAAAAAAAGTTATCAGATCTAAAGATTCGTCCGCTAGTATACCTTACATCCTCGGAGAAGAATCTGAATACGACGTTGGCCGGCATTTAGCTAGCGACTTTATAAAACGATGTAGTTTCAAGAAGTTCCCGCAAGCTCTATTGAATGGCGTACCTTTGACGCCCAGTCAGATAAATTCCGAATCATACGAAGAGGCAGTACTATCTACCATTATGTCGCAAACACCCGTATTACAAAAGGCGGTATATCGTGGTGAACTAACGGAAGGGGACGACGTCGTTGATTTTCTCATGAATCAACCAAATGTTATGCCACGGTAAATATAATTCTTTTAATTAATTCTATAAATCCCTACAATAATTTATTTATTTTCTATTTCATTGATTATTATTTATCTTTCTAGCTTGAACGAGCGTATTTTAAAAGTGGACAAGAATGCATGGCTAAATTTAATCGGCACAATTCCTGAAGATGACGATTATACCAAGTGGAGTGCTCCAGATCTATCAACTTATTTAATGACAAAAATGCACTACTTCTTCGTACCACGACGCAATAACGTGCGTCACTTATATTCCTTTTGGATTGTAGTCGACTTGAGATCATTGTCTGGTAGACAATTATTACGAGAGGCGCTTGAATATATAGTATGTGATTTAAAAGTCAAACTTTATATAATCTCGTATATACTTTCACATAATATATATATAAAATCTTTTTTTTATAGGAATCAAATACCGATGCGCGAATTAGTATTATCATTAATGCCGAAGATAACTTAAAAAATATAAAGTCTGATATTAATAAAATTGTTCTTGCTGCGTTAAATGCATTGTCACAGGAAAGAGCTATACTTTACATACGTAAAGTAATCAGAGAAGACAATGCAGCTCTCATTGCCGATGGTAGTTTTGAGATTGAAGTAAGATATATATTTTTTTGTAACTGATGTATGCATATATTGTTGGAAGTCATTTCTCGTTAATAACTCAACTTTATTCCAGGATGAATCTGTTGTGGCGTTGTTAGAGAATCAAAATCCAATATTATTATTACATCAACATTATAGTAAAAATGTTTTAAACTTGGAAACGGGAGCGAAAGCAGTTTTGTGCAATGGTCGTATTATTGGTCCCTTGGATAGCGGCGAAGAATTTACAAGCGAAGACTTCTCTTTATTAGAAAGATTTAGCCAAAGCACTTACGGAGAAAAATTATTTATGAAATTGATCAAGGATCAATTCTATAATGAAGATGAATATGGTACGATAATGTGGTATATATGATATGTATTACTTGTAATATTTTTTCAATTACCGCGATAGAAATAATAAAATGTTTATAATGTTTTCTAGAAGAGGAAAATAATATCACAGATGATATGATTATGAAGATCACTTCGCTCTTAGTACCACGTCCTCAAACTCGAAATCGATATGACGTTCCTTTCCATGGGGATGATAACAGGTAAAATAATTTTTCTAAAATATGTATAAAAAATTTGAAATTAATAAAATATATTAAACTCTGAATATTCATATTATATGCAAGAATGTTTTTTTTTTATCTTGCAGTGTCATAAAAATTCCAGCGGCTGATCCCGATAAAGTTGCCTTTAACTTTATTGCCATTGTAGATCCGGTTTCACGTGGTGCTCAAAAATTGGGCCCAATATTGAAAACAGTACAACAAGCCTTAAATTGTAATATAAAAGTATTCTTGAATTGCTTAGATAAGAATAGCGATATGCCATTGAAGAGGTAAAATAATAATTCTTTCATTGAATTATATGTATATGTATATGATGATATTATATTTTCTTATAATATATATTCTTTCGTTTCATTTCAGCTTTTATCGATTTGTGCTCGAACCTGAGTTACAATTCACACCCGAAGGAGATATCAGTGGCTCTGTTGCAAAGTTTACAAAACTTCCAACTTCTTCATTACTAACGCAATACATTCACGCTCCTGAAAATTGGCTAGTAGAAGTAGTCCGCAGTGTTTATGATCTAGACAACATTAAGTTGGATAACGTCGCGATCGGCGTCCATAGGTAAAATAATCGAAATACAATGTGATCTTTTCGTTCCAATTTTACTGACTTTTATATTGTTATATTGTTTTAGTGAATTTGAATTGGAATATTTACTGCTCGAGGGCCACTGTTTCGAAGCAGTAGTGGGAAATCCACCGCGAGGCCTGCAATTCACACTAGGCACCGAGAAACAACCCGTAATGGTTGACACTATAGTAATGGCGAATTTGGGATACTTCCAGCTCAAGGCGAATCCTGGTGAATGGGTGCTGCGACTTCGACAGGGAAGATCCGCGGAAATATACGACTTCAGCACGGTCGACGGACAGGATGTTATTCAAAACGGCAATGACGTGAAAGTTCTGATAAGTTCCCTGAGAAGCCACGTGCTCAAAGTCAAGGTATCCAAGAAGCCAGACAAGGCGGGACTCGATCTCTTATCGGACAACGAGAAGGATTCCGGATTGTGGAACTCTATTTCTAGGTATGTCCAAGTCACTTGAACTTCTATTCTTGTATTTCACATTCTCAAATGATTTCCTATTGCTGGGTGTTAGTACTTAATGCATAGCATGGTATTCTCGGTTATCTTTGTCAACTTAACTTTTATTTATTCTCTCTTTTTTAGCATTGCCAAATTTTGGTAAGCTTCTCATTATGTAGTTAAGTACATCTATCATTTTTTATAAATACATATAATTAAGTATCAAGTAACAAAAGAAATCCGGGATAAAATACAAATGCATAACAAAAACGAACATATCTGTGGCTTGAAATTATAATATTTGATAAATCAACGTTCTTAATATATTTAAAATTTCACTGTATTAATTGATTTATATTAGTTTCTTTAATTCCAAGTCACCAATATGTAATCTCTTTCGCCTACTGTCCTAATTAATTAACTTAACATATTACTCTTTCCTTTGAGAATGTAGCTTATATTAATTTAAATTTTAAATACCTAATTGTGACTGTTATAAAATAGGTAAATCATTTATTAATGTGTGATGTCTTATATTTTTGATGTACTTTCAAAACTAGGACGTTTACCGCAACAGACGAAAGCGAAGACCAAGATGAGAAATTAAATATCTTCTCTCTCGCTTCTGGCCACTTATATGAAAGATTCCTGAAGATCATGATGCTAAGTGTTATTAAACACACCAAGACGCCGGTTAAGTTCTGGTTCTTGAAGAATTACCTTTCACCGACAGTAAAAGTAAGTGGCCATAACATATAGCAGAATGAAACACGTATTTATAAACACGTATTATATCTTGCTCTATAAATAATGCTGATTATGAAAATAACTTATTAATTTTTTTTCCATGACATAGGATTTTCTGCCGCATATGGCTAAAGAATATGGTTTTGAATACGAACTTGTGCAATATAAATGGCCTCGTTGGCTTCATCAGCAAACCGAGAAACAGAGAACTATTTGGGGATACAAGATCTTATTCCTCGACGTCTTGTTCCCGTTAAACGTTAAAAAAATAATATTCGTCGACGCTGATCAGGTATACGCATAATATAAGCGCAATTTAAAATGTAACAATATAGATATCTGTTGTGTAAAATTACTTCACGTAATTGTTTTTATACAGGTGGTAAGAGCAGATTTGAAGGAATTAGCAACTTTGGATCTCGGCGGCGCGCCATACGCATATACACCGTTCTGTGATAGTAGAACTGAAATGGATGGATTCCGGTTCTGGAAACAAGGATATTGGAGAAATCACTTGCAGGGTCGGGCTTATCACATCAGCGCATTATACGTGGTGGATCTCAAACGGTTCCGCCGTATCGCAGCCGGTGATAGGTTGCGAGGACAGTATCAGGCGTTGAGTCAAGATCCAAACAGTCTGTCAAATCTTGATCAAGTACGTAAAATGAATTTAGTATTTATAAAGATATAAAGAGAAGATAGTAGATTATATTTTTTGTTAATTATCTCATGTCGTGTTTTTTTTCTTTGCATTTGTAAAATAATCGATAATCAATTTCAGGATCTCCCAAACAATATGATTCATCAAGTGGCCATCAAAACATTACCGCAGGAGTGGTTGTGGTGTGAGACATGGTGTGATAATTCGTCCAAGCGATACGCTAAAACTATAGATTTAGTATGTACTTTTATTTATATATATCACACATAACACACATACATACATACAGATAATATATGATGAATTATAATATTTTTACATTTAAAATAAAAATGTTTTTTTTTTTTTCTTTTCAGTGTAACAACCCAATGACTAAAGAAGCCAAATTACAAGCAGCCATGCGTATTTTGCCCGAATGGGTGGGTTATGACGAAGAAATGAAAGCTCTACAGCAGAAATTAGAAAATGCAAACAGACAAACGGAGAAAGAGAGCGGTATGTTTTTTCACAATATATTTTTGTGTGTGTGTGTGTATGTATGCATATTTTTTTCATGAGATTTTTACATTTGTTCTTTATTGCAGAAATTATCGATGATCACTTGATTGCGAATCACGAAGAATTGTAAATTAAATTTTTATGTAGAATTTATGAAAAATTTTATAAAATTCTATAAGAAATTTTCGAAAGAAATTTCCATTCGCGGTAGATTAATAAGTATTGATAACAATTTCCATACGACACTTTTGTAATTGATATTTGGCACTTTATGTGTAAATACTTGCCATCAGTACTCGTGTAAACTTTCAGAAATAATTGGAGGCCGAAGGAGTTTTTGTTACTTTTTTGTTCTTATTAAATCCATATTTCATATAATCAAAAATTGTACTTTAAGAAATCCTTATAATGAATGAGACTACAACTTCTCTTCAACAGAAGTTTATTCGCTTCAAAAGCGAAGAATCGGTAAAGGCCGATAATAATTAATAATTGTTGAGAGCATACAGTATTCCTTTGGTTATTTATGAACGCACACGTTCATGTTATTAAACCATTGTAATTTATAATTGTCTACTACGATAACTATAAGGAATAAACTTGTAATATTTGTAAAATATCTTTGATATTTTCCCTTTATATATAAGGAAATACATAGGAAAAGAAAAAATTTAATCCGTCGAATTTTAAAAGTTAATAGATACATTGTGTGCGCATTTTATCCGTAGATAATATTTGATCATGAAAAATATTCGATTTCATTAATGAGTTTTTACGAAACCATACATTTTTCGACACGGATCATTTCACATGCTAATGATGATTGTCTTTCAAGAGGACTTATTTTGATCACGGCGACGAAGCGAATCAGAGCGAAGCGAGCGAAGAAATTGGAAAAACATTCCCATTGATAATCTGATAATTCTCGATCTCGATCATGTCAATCTGAAGACGATGGAACACATTGTGAAACGATCCGACAGACACTTGAAATTAATTTCGTCTTATCGTTCATGATCGTTCGATCGAAGATCAAGCTGATGACAGAAAATAAACCAATTTTTTCGCGATAAGGGAGCTTCTATATCTGTCATATTTCGCCCGATTTTCTGGATTAACGGACGCATGAAATTGGAACGAGGCAGATCGATCATTCTTGCATCGTTTGCATCAAATCAGAGAAGAAGCGCCTTTGTTAAACGGACAGAAGATAATCGAACGGACACCGATCCGGGTCATCGTCGTGTCTTGCGCGCGCGTCGCCCGTCTCTCTCTCTCGCCCGCGTTCATAATATTTATATGTAAACACGTCAGGAGAGAGAACCAAGCCACACGCACATCTAATGACATCTCCCGACGCATCGTAACTCCCGCGCTGTCGTGGATTTGTCGCCGATCGACTTGGCTCGTCCCGGCTTGGCTTCTATCAATTGTCCGCGCGCCCGCATCGTTCGCGTTCCTTCTCGACGGTCCGCCTCGTAACTTCAGGGCGATATGGAGAACAACGGAAACAGCTCTGTGGATCTGGAGACCGTCGAGCGAAACAACAAAGCCAATGAGTAAGTCACGCTTCGATAATAGTATTGTGTTGTTATTATTATACAACAAAGAGAATCTCGTTTAATTTCTCTCATTTGACAAAATCTGACACGCGATGAACAGACGAACGAATTTATAGAGTACTTGACAGTCACGCGCGTAAAATGTATATTTGTTATTTTTTTAAACAATATATTTTGTGATAAAATAATGTTTTAATTTAAACATATATGTTCGATTCGAATAATTTAAATGAAATAATACTTTTAAATAACACTAAATAAAACTCTTAAGTAACACTCTTTAAGGGCACATCACAAAAAAAAATTATAAAAAGGAGAGAATACATAAATGTTTTTAAATTCTTCTGTGGTTTGAAAATAATTGAAAATTTAATTTTTCAAAAAAAAAAAGGAAATTTATAGAATAAAATAAATAAATTTATTTACTTTATCAAATTTTTTTGCGGTATTATCGGTGATACTCCAATACTTCATCTCTAATTGAAACTCTATTATGACAGTTATGAAATATCGACCAAACACTTCTTCGTGGCAAAAACTAAGAACGTGATAAATAGGAAGTAATCTTTTTTTTTTTGTTAACCGATTGTGTTGTCAGGAATTTAATATTACAATAATTTCACGTAGCTTTAATCAGACCAATATTATAATCATTACTATCATAAATTCAATCATAATACACAAACGTAGTAAAAAATATTTAAAAATCTTAAATTGCGCACTAAATTATCCACATCAGGGACATAATCATAAATAATATTCTATGATCATTTTATAGTGTTTTTACTGCAAAATCGTTTATATACTTATTTTGTAAGAGACAAAGAAAAGGGAGAGGTCATTCATTAATAAATATTATTTCTTTGTGTGACTGACACTTTGACGACATTTTTCACGTTTCCGCCTAAATGTAAAAATACAGCCCCAAGTATCCAATTGTGTTACACGAAACCCTACCTCTATCTCGCGATATACCATCGAAAGAATTACAAAACATCGTCACACTAGCAGGAACCGGTAGTCCTCGTTTCAGCATCGGAATGTCGGCCACCGCGAAAATGGAGTTAGGCTGCATCATTAACGAGTAAATAATAAATTCAATATATTACTCTTATATAAATATTTTTTTTCTTTTTTAAAAATTCTTTACAAATTAAATAGAGATTTAATTTCACATTCATTTTCTCATATTTGTGTTTTAATTTTATTTCGACATAATTCAAACTTGATTATATTAATACATCCAATGATGATTTCATGATGAATTGCATAACTCACATGTCACAATTTCAAAATATATAATTTGTTTGATTTTTTAAATAATTCGTAGATCATATATGAACAAAAGTAAATTTCCGCACTGTATTGTGTTGATTTTCGTATTTCTATTGTATTTAAGCTATCGATATCAAAATCTAGTTTGTTGGAGATAATTTATAAATATCTTCAGAGTTTATTTCACGGAGCCTAATTGTTTCACTGGTGTTCATTTTTCCGATCCATTTTATAACATGTACGATTATTTATCGATTGTTACGTGAAACCATCAGCGTTCGAAAAGTATGCATAAAGTATGCATAATGAATGCATTTTAATATTTTGTATTCATATTATCATACTTGCAATTATGGTTATATTTAATTTTTGAAATAGAAAATATATTATTTATATATACAGAATGTCCCGAAATTTGCGAATCAATATACTATAGCAAAAAATAAATAAATATTTGCCATTTTTCCAAACAGTAATTTTTAAGAGATAAGAGATAAGAAAGAAAAAAGAGTTTTTAAGAAATACTTAAAACTAGTCAATTATAGATAACGATTAAACGAATGCATGTAGTCACTATCAATGCGCGACTCACGGACAGACGTCAGTGTAATTATAATCTGTAATTGACCGATTTTAAATACGTTTACCTCAAAAACTGTTTGGAATGAAAAAATGGCAAATATTTTTAAAATTTATTTTTTCGAGAACTCTTGCTATGGTATTTTGATTCGCGAATTTCGGGATACTCTGTATAATTTTCATACACTATAACTATAAAACTTAAAAGGATATATTTAGTGCTATTATATTTGTTTTAATTTAATTTATTGCTATTTCTCTTAGTTTGTTTTATTCTAATTATTAGTGAAAAGAAGAGAATAACATATACAAGGAATTGTGTTAAAATTTTATTTTGAATTGTCTCGCTTTTCTATATAAATATATAGATGTTATCAATAATTTAATATTTCAAAAAAGAGAATTATATTGTACGTAGTACGTAGTAACATGATACATTTATATAAAAAGCATATTTATTTTTTAAAAGTATTATATTTAAATTTTATTTATTTGCCTGCTTATTTATGCAAATTTCTTGTTTGTTTTTCTTTCTATATAGTTGTATCTTTTTTGAAAACTTGAAAATTTATGGCAATCTTTGAGATCTTTATCGAAACTTGCCAAAGTTTTTCCATCTCAATTTCTGCATCATCTCTATCTGAGACTTTATAAGACTTTGTTATTAGTTTATCATCATTGAAAAAAATTGCTGGCGATGCTTGGACGTTCGTTTTGAGAATTTTAAAATCAGCTGTCTAGAGATCGATCGTGCTGATCGATTCAGAACATTAGATGTCAAAATTTAACGCGGTTGCATCCTATCAGGAGAAATTTTAACGCGGTTGGATCCCATCAGGAGAAATTTAAAAATGACATTAAGACTTTGTAAGATTAGTTTATCGTCATTGAAAAAATTGCTGGCGATGCTTGGACGTTCATTTTGAGAATTTTTAAATTAGCTGTCGAATGCTCGATCGCGCTGATTGATTCAGAGCATCCGTTGTCAAAATTTAACGCGGTTGCATCCCATAAAGAGAAATTTAAGAGTGACTTGACAAGACTTTATAAGATTAGTTTATCGTCATTGATAAGAATTGCTGGCGATGCTTCGACGTTTGTTCTGAGAATTTTAAAATCAGCTGTCTGGAAATCGAGTCAGAACATCCACGATCAAAATTTAACGCGGTTGCATCCCATAAAGAGAAATTTAAGAGTGACTTGATAAGACTTTATAAGATTAGTTTATCGTCATTGATAAGAATTGCTAGCGATGCTTCGACGTTTGTTCTGAGAATTTTAAAATCAGCTGTCTGGAAATCGAGTCAGAACATCCACGATCAAAATTTAACACGGTTGCATCTCATTCAGGAGAAACTCTGTTTCGAGATCGCGTATTTACGATCTCTGAATCGTCGTGTTGTCTGTGTAGCACGTGCACTGGCAGTACCTCTCTTTCTGGACGTGGAAAGTTACGTGGCGAACGTTTTGCGCTCATTTAACGTTCGCCATTCGTTCAGTCTCGATCTGCGATCCATGGCGTGATCGGTGATCGCCAACTTGCCTCGTTTACTTGGAGTTTGAAAGATGGGATCAATCTCTTCCTGTCTTACGATTAGCGCATATCATCGGTGATTTCTTGTAGAAAGAAATATATTACTGATCTTTAAAAGAAGCTTGTTCTTTTTAAAGAATCGTGAAGGAATGCGAACGCGTAATAACTGCTCGATCGATCATTGATATTGGAGCAACTTCTTGAAGAACCCGGGCTCTCAAATATCTCGAATTCAAGATTCTCGAGCAAGAATGATAAGACAAGTATCAGAAATAGCTCGATTGTTGTTGAAAACGTTGGTACCAGAGAGATGAATGACAATTGCACGAGTAATCCATCGCGAATCTAATAAATCCGATTTGTCTATTGATCTGTAGATGAAATTCCATGACACGCATTTCGAAATGTATCAATGGATAAGTGTGTCTTACTTCAAGCTCCGAGATTACTCTTAAAAGCTTCAAAGATTGAGTAAATAAAGGAAGATCTTCGTCCAAAGAGCAACTAATTTTTTTTAGCCATGTGCAATATTTTCGAATTCAACTATTTTTTTCAAACGACATCTCAAATTAGCGTTATGAGCCATTGAAACATTCTACATAACTTGAATTTCAAGTGTAGGACAAAGTCTTGGCGAGACGTATCTTCATCAGACGAAGACAGAAAAAGGCAGACAGAGACAGAAAAAGAGCAAAGATAGAAAGGAAGTGAGAGAGGGACGCATCATTGAGTGGGAGGAAGCGATAAGGAGAGACCAACTGAGAGGAAAGGCAGAGGGATCGAGAAGGAAAAAAAACAAGAAAGAAAAAGAGATGGAATGAGAGGCCTCTCGATGCTAATCGTTTTATCTGTTGGACGAACGGGCCCGAACCGGACGTGGGTCTTCTAACGAAAGGCACGGACATGCCGTGGCCGGACTATCGTTGTTCGCGTTTGACGAGTGACACGTGTTCACCACTCGCGATTTTACTGTCCAGGGAACAACACGACGACGTTACAATACTTTGCTGATTGTGCGACTTATAGCGTCGTTTCGCTCCTCGTCGCCGCCCGTGCTTCTTTTCATTATCATTTTTTTCTGGTGCCTGGTGGAATTCACGAGCAAGTCGACAAAACGACGGATTGTCCGAGGAAGAATTCACGACGTCGCGCGATCGTCTGATCGCGAGTTGACTGGACCCGCGATCTCTTCATCTCCTTCAAGTTTGATCATGGACGACGAGAAGATCAAGCTGTGAGTTCCTCTTTGTGTATTCTCCTCGTTATTTCGCTGCGAGAGACGCCGTCTCCAGATCGAAACGATCGCCGAAAAAGTGAAGAAATCGGGAGATTTTTTCGGAAAAAATTTCGCGAAATTGTGTGGAAGAATTTCGAGAGACTATTATTCATTTCGAAATGTGATTTATACGATATTTAGATATTTTCCTTTGCTCCGACTGGACTGCATTTGCTATCTATGCTGGATATGTTTTTAGTCGCGTGTCTAATTGTTCTCCAGGTAGTTCGCGAATTAATTTTTGAGATTTTTATAGAAGAAAATTGAAAAATATTTGCTAAAATTTTGTGAATGATGTGGAATTGATTGAAGAGTGCTTTTCGGAAAATTAATCGTACATTCGAACTCTTCAGATACGTCCCACGTATCCAACATTTCGATCCTTTTATTCTCTGTAAAGTGCTGCTTTGAAGTGGTATTTTATTCTCTCGAGAGGTATTCTCTCCTACAAATTATATATAGCAGACAGAAAATATATTAAACGTGATCAGTAGCTAGTTGGAATCTATTGGAAAATAACGCTTTGCGAGGGGAGCTCGAGAAATTATGTGCTTGCAAGTGTGTCATTAGTCATTGAAATTTTTTGATAACACGTTGTCTACGACTCATAAGCGTCGCATAAAAAATTTCAAGCAGATATCTCATTCATATTCAAAGCGAGTCTCATATGTAAAAAATTCGAGATATCGAATTAGTCTCTAAATTTTTAACAGAACAGTTCGCGCGAGAATTGTATAACGCGTTTTATTGTCTCTTAGATCTTGGAAAATTTGTATGATTGTGAAGTGAATGTGTTATTACATCATAGTACAATATTGCGCAACAGAGTTTCTTGGAATAGAATCAGATAAAAATTATAGGAGAGCATTTCGTTATCGCAGGGAAAGATAAATCAGAAATATTCTTACCGTTTGTCGCAACAGAGCAATGACACATTAACGAGTCATCATCATTCGACAAGAGACTTATCTGTTGACGTGACGCCGACACGAGAAAGCTTCTCCCTTCGATTTCTCTTTCCTCGGGCAACGTCTCTTCGCGGATTAACAAGCCGCTCGGAAAGTGCCGGTGCGCTGATTGCCGAAATTACCGCAATTATGCTGTGCGCGGCATGCAATATAGTTCTGCGCGAACAACAAGGTCGCGAGAGATTCCCCTTCACTTTGTCGCACGCGCGACAGGATCTCGAACATAATGTTCGCATGCGAGGTCGTGCGACCAGTTTAGCGAGGATTAATAAAAAAAGGAAAAAAAAAAAAATAATAAACGTACGGTTCTTTTTCTCCGTTCAATCTGGTGTCGAGCGTTCAGATAAATTCTCTCGCGTGTAAAAATTTCTCCTATAAAATAAATTCAGATGTTTCCTCCAAAGATTGTTTATGGATATGTCCGATGCGAGATAACGTGTGATCTTTTTTTTTTATATAGAATTTTATTTGGTATAAAATGGGGTTAATATGTTGTAATATTTCTTTTCAAGTTGGTCTCTTCACTCGTTTTCTCTCACGAGACGCGCCGCGTAAAAATTTCTCCTATAAAATAAATTTCCGATAAGGAAATCGTGAGCGAGAACAGATCATCTCGTTTTGCGTTACGCTGACGATAACTTTTGTGAAATTTGTTTGTTGTTCCATTTTCTGGTTTTTTCCACGAGATCGGTATTTTTTTAAATACATGTCTTAAACCTTACAATTAGATAAAGTTTCTATACTATTTATGCCGTGAAGTATTAGTTTAGGAATGACTCATTAGCATTACTCGTGCAAAGATAATAAGAAGAATGTAATTTTGTGATCTCTAGGTTTCGTTGTTATTTGTTATAGAGTATTTTCTATGAAATTGACGGAAATGTCGGAATAACGGGACCAGTTTTAAGTGACCCGAAAACATTGCTTTTGATGCCTGTGAACCTTCAAAACGTAGCCTTGAAATACTTTTTGATATTCATGACTCTTTTCCCCGTTTATACATACAATCAGTAATCTGCATAAAACATGAATGAATTTATATTTGTATCCATTCATTTATTAAATAATTTGAAATAAAATAAAACTATACTATTAGACTGATTAAATATATAGGCGATTACACATTCAGTTCAAATAATATGATTTTCTATGTATTTATTTAATTTAGTATCTATATATATTTCTAAAATGATATTAAAGAAAGAGAGTGTAGATATATTTTCTTTAGACTTATATTTTTAAAAAAAGTATAAAAGGGCAACAATTTTTTAGAGAAATATATTTTTAAAAATCTGCAATAGGTTTGTATAATAAAGTAATAACAATTATTGGGTTAATCAAATCGTATGACAAATTCATCAGACAATAGTATCAAATGAACAAATAATTTTGCTCGACTATCCTCTTTAGACTCGCTGAGATCAGCTGTCGATCGAATTACAGAATGAACGATCGTTTAAAGTACGATCGCGGTTTAATGTGCATTCGCGGTTCTCGGATAAGATTTCTCTTTCTCGTCAGAGCGCATCGTATACTACCTGTAAAATCGCATCCGTGACATAAATTTTTTTGATTGATAATTATCGGTATTATATCAGGCATATTACGTCTTAAAACTATAAAGAAATTTTTCATCCAAAATTGTTCAATCAGAATTATGTGTGTGTGTGGGTGGATTATAATTGTTGTTCCATTTTCTGTGTATTATGTTGCCCACCCAGCTGTGGAACCTCTTCCGCTTTAATTTTACGAGCTAATTCATCTTTGTTGAACACACACATCCAGTTCAGTTAAGTCGATACACGCGTTTCTTTTCACGTTAACTAAGTATCGAGCAACGGCATTTGCGAGGCGGATATTTTTACAGCTACAACGATTACATTTTGTCGCGAGGAGGATGTATTCACGTGCATGATTATGTAATTCTTAGACGATCATAGGCGCCGCAACGAACGCATTCGTATCTCTCGAATTTTTCAGAGTAATTAGCTGGAGTATTCAGAAAAGTACTCCTTTCTTCTAAATATTAATTTAAATGTTAACACATTTTTGATCATTTTTAGAATTTTATCATTAAGTACATTCAGTTGCCAACCTTATTTTAATTAAAATTGTCTGGTTTAGATTTTTCAAGTTTGGACGAGTTTTTTAATTCATCAATTGATCAATCGATAAAGTAAAAAACTTGTCCTTTCTATTAGAAGATCAATTGATGAATTGCTGCGGAATTTTTAAAATTAGAAAATTAATAATTTTTAAAAATTTCACACTAGCTTGTTTCATAATTTTTAAGATTTTTACACTTATCTGGATTAAGTGTATTCAGTTGACAATCCCATTTTCATTAAAATTTTCATTATCCGATTTTCGTTTTTAGATTTTTCAAGTTTCATTAGATGCTGGAAAATTTTTTAAATTAAAAAATTAATAGTTTTATAAAAACTTCTCTGTCACAATAGCTTGTGTTATATTCCTCAGTGACTTTCTATGAAACATCTTGTCGACGTTCTATGAAAGCGATTCTCTCTCGGCGAGTATTGTTTTGTTCTCGTATTATTACAGTATAATTAATACGAAACTAACATGGTGTCGCATAACGATGATGACGATAGAGCGAATCGATCGTCGATTTAATTCACCTGATACATCTGGTTATCCAGGAGCTCACGGTGATAATCCAGAAATTATTCGATCGACCACATGGAATCACAAATGAATGATTTGAAGTTAATTTGTTAAAAATAAATAAATTGTTAATTATTATATTATCTTTTTAATAATTGCATAACTAATTGTTTAATTAAATTATTATCTACATTAACTTTATTTATTAATTGTAATTATTTTTAAATATATGCATATATATTTATTAAAATTTTTTATTAACTTTAATAAATGCGCACCAACGCGGAATCTTTTTAAAGAATTCCGCGTTGATGCACATTTTTGATAGCATTAAGCTTTTATATAAGCATCTAACATTTACTAATTTGTGCAATAAAATTTTAATTAGTTTTATTATAGCGTATAATTGATGTGAGAAAAAGAGAAACCTTATTATTTCGTTGTCAATGACAAAATAATAACGATCTTGGAAAATTGGTGAATTCCGTGCAAGACTATTCTTTTATTCGTTTCATTTAAAAGATAGTGAACACTAGAATTTCCGTATAGTTGTAAGGTTGTTTATCACTTCCTCATTGACTAACGAACGTAGGAGTGTAAGATAAGCGGATTCGAATGGAACTTGCGTATATTCTAAGAGAAACTTTCATTGAGACATATCGTTCACGACTCTCGAAATAAATAAATCGGTGCGAGTCCTCGCGTTATCCTTGCATCTCTTTTGAACTCAAGGGCTTCTAAGGCCACTTTGATTTAACGATAAAAGTCATTCACGTAAAAATCTAGTCACGGTGCAATTGGTTCGTCTAACCGAAGGACGAAGCCTCGAGATCGAATAGTGTGGCCTCCACGGAGACCAAGGCTATCACGTTAAAAGAATACAAATATTGTGCAGATTTTATTCGAATGAGGTCGCGAACAAAAATTGAAATTAGTAATTCGCGATATGATAAGAATTTATAAATCTCGTATTTTAATAATTTAATTTTGTTGCGAAGCAGGACAATTAATTATTACAATTCGCAGATCAATCCTACAATATTTAGAAACTCCGCATTATTAGTTGATAAATAAATGTATATACACATTATGCATACAATAATATTTTATATAAAGTTTAAATTAACATCTGTAGCTCTGCGTTAAATTTAAAAAATTAAAAGTGTATATCTGTTTCAGAAAGCGAGGGATTAAAATTTCATTTTTTTCGCGTATTTTTCAATATAATAATAAATATGGTATACATAATAACATAAAGCATTATCTTTATCAATAATTTTCAATCGTGTGATTTTGCACACGGCATCATTTGTCATCATCATTGAATCACAGTCAGTGATAAGGAAATGTGTGTGTATGACAGATTCACGTATTTGTGCACATACGACACAGTATCGATATCTAATTTATATATAAGATAATAACACTTTGTAGAATACGATAAGAACTGTAAGCCGTGTGTAATGTCACGTTACTATATTAAAACGTAACGTGTATATAACGTTGTCAACAATTACATATTATACATGCAAATGTTTCCATCAGGTTCGTTATGCAATTAGTTGTATAATTAAAATACAATGAAAATACATTCTTTCATGATATCGACGCAATGTTGACTTATTCATTTTTTTATCCGTCTTTTTCTCATAATTAATTAATTATAAGAAATACCTGTGTATATTCTGCGAAGAAAACCACCTAACGTTTCAATAAAAAAATTAAAAGTAAAACTTATAATAACTTATATAAGTTAAATTAATAAAGTTGTACACACGAGTAGCAGATTTTCAATAAATCTTTGTAGATTCTGGTCAGGAAATGGATTAAATTTTTTTACAAATATTTATATCATTTCTTTTTATATAACGTAAGGCAAGCACGTATACAAGTCGTATCTGTGTATAACTTTTATCTAACAATAAGAAAATATAAAAGAGGGGTGATATCAGAGATAATTAAGATATTTACGTGATTTTCGATAATTTCGTCAATTGGTGAATTAAAACTGTCATCGAAATCATTTTGATATATGTATATTGGAAAAAAATTCAAAATAAAACTGACACAAAATGATGGCTGAAAGAAACTAGTTCTACCCATTAAGAAAGAATGACTTAATACATTTAACTATTCCTCATTATCTGGATCATTGCGACAGTTCATATGCAACAGTTCATATTCAACTAATACGTAATCACTTTCTTTCGTTATGTAACATTTGAGAGAAAAAGCGGATGACTTGCGCCATTTACACGACAGGGAAGAAAGTAACATTATCTCTTTGATAAATAAGAAATCATAATCGAAGATGTTTCACCTCCCAATTGAAAGCGTTAAAGTAAGCGATGCGTTTACATGACAAAGTTAAATATTTTTTCTGTAAAACCAATCTTTTTCCTTGTCATCTTTCGGTGATATTTCAATGCAGAATAAAATAAGGAATAAAAATGTATTTACAATGGGTTACAGATTCAAGGACAAGGCGATTTATGGTTACGGAACGAGTATTCCGCCTAATAATAATGAAGATGAGGAGAATGAAATATCACCGCGGAAGGTGATTTTTTGCGTTCATGGAAAATTATCAGGCTGTTGCACGGTAGTGAAGAGTTCGGTTGATGAAAATGCATCTATGGACTATCAGCAGACTCCGAGTATGTTTTAAGTATATTTTACTTGAGAAATAGTCGACGATATAGTTGACAAAAAATTATTTTAATTACTATTACATCAATTATGCTTACATTAATTAAACAGATAAAAGTTTAGCGATAATTGAATGCATATCTCGAATAAGGCATATGTATTAAAATTAAAAATTATTTTAATGTAATTTAAATATATTTATCATACACATACGAATCATGTATTAAAGGAAGTTAATATATGCAGAGAATTTGCATCTATATTATAATGCGCGCTTTTGAAATGTGTAGTATAATTATCTTGTAAAATAATTATGATATTTAATAATTATGCATGAGTTTAAATTTTTAAACTATTTTCTTAAATAAATATTGCTCATTGTCTTTTTTCCCTTCCTATATTTTCAGTATCCCCAGAGGATCATTGTCACAGAGAAAGAAACGAGGAGATTGACAAGAAGGCCCGAAAGAAGTTGTTAATCGCCAGCGTGCTCTGCGTTATTTTTATGATAGCAGAAATTATTGGTAATATAAAACAAAATTCCTGATGTCCTTATCAAAGTGCACAAAAGAATATTTTGTAGAATGTATTTACCAAGGCAGACGTTTAATCGTGACGTTTAACGACCGCGATCTTCTCTTTTCAGGCGGAGTATTATCGAATAGTTTGGCGATAGCGACCGATGCTGCACATTTGTTGACTGACTTTGCCTCATTTATGATATCTTTATTCTCTATCTGGGTGGCGGGTAGACCAGCCACCAGAAAAATGCCTTTCGGTTGGTATCGCGCAGAAGTAAGTAATTTTCTCACATAAATATTAATAAAAAAACCGACAAAATATTAATATATATGTACACAATATTATATAGAATTATAATATTTTTTTTATATATAATGAATTTAGTTTAAAAAAAAATGTTAAATGTAATCAATAAATAGACATTAGAAATAAATAGACAATAAAAATCGATACACATGAAATTAATATACATAAATAGAGATTAGCAGTAATGAGGTGTATATATGTTGAAAATATACATTTTAATTATTCCTAATTTCTATCTAAATTAATTTCATTATCTTAAAAATATTGAAAATACATACACCATACTATAAAATTAAAAGTTTATATAAATAAAATCATTTTGATGTGTAATCTAAAAATATATTTATGATACAATGGATTATTAAGGAAATTTAATGCATGCTATGTATACAGAAAAATGTATACATAGCATGCACTTCTGTGTAATCTGTATATTAATATATATATATATATATATATATATATATATATATATATATGTATATGCTTATATATGCATTTTTTGCATATGCATTTTGACTTCGAGGGGGACATAAGATAGTGTCATTGGACCTTGGATCGTTTGAAGATCACATAAAGGTCACCTTTAATTTCTTAAATGGGACCTATAATTTTTTATTGCACATTCTTGTAGCTTATCTCGATAGTTTTCCAAACACTATAATAGAGTATTTTTCTCTAAAGTACTTTTTGAGTTATAAGGCTTGAAGTTAACAATTTTTTTACATAAAATGTAAAATATCTTGTAAAATATTCAGTTTTCGATAATCTTATCTTATTTTATGCACGGAATAATGAGACCATAATCAATTAATGTAAAGAAAAGACATAGTTGCTTTTAAGAAAAAGTACGCAGCTGCATGTTGTAAATTACATAAATTTTTTTAAAACAATTATCTGTTGTAAGATTACCGAAAACTGAATATTTTACAAAATATTTTACATTTTATGTCAAAAAATTGTTAACTTCAAGCCTTATACATAACTCAAAAAGTATTTAAGAGAAAAATACTCTATAACGACTACCCAAGATCAAATTGATAAATTTTTTATACATTAATTCAGGTTATCGGCGCGTTGACTTCCGTCTTATTAATATGGGTGGTCACTGGCATATTATTCTACCTCGCGGTCGAAAGGATCGTCCACAAAGACTTTGAGTTGAATGCCACGGTGATGTTAATCACGTCTGCAGTTGGTGTTGCGGTAAATCTAGTGTTAGTGATATCCTATTAACGATAATATTTGTTTAATATTTTACGCGATTTTGCGGTGGCTCTCACGTATAATATAATTTATAAGATCGTGCATGTTTGTTTCCAAAATTTTGATAAAATCGGAATTATAATGCGCATAATGTAACGTCAATCAAATCATTCTCTAAGCAATCGCCGATGATGTCAGTCCGAGAGTTATAATATAAATCTACCATTTTTTATGAAAAATCTATGCTCTATAGAATGTCGATAATATTATGTGCCACATATTTAAAAAATTAAGCAAAAATTCATGCATACTTAAATGTATCGATTGTAATAAAATTTTCAAAATTACATTCTCATCTTCTCTCCTTGAAGAGAAATGCAACAAATAATCTGACATTGCAGAATGGGCCTGTCGTTGCATCAACATGGCCATAATCATGGTGGACACGACCACGGTGGAAACAATGACGTGGAAAATGTGCTCAATGATGATCTCAAAGGGGAAAATTCGAAAAAAAATATCAATGTGCGCGCTGCCTTCATCCATGTTTTAGGCGATTTTATTCAAAGTGTGGGAGTATTTATCGCCGCATTAATCATTTACTTTAAGGTACCAAATTTTCATTAACGTAATTTATTACAAATTATACATATATTTTTATAATTTGTTCTTTTCATGAATAATATTAAAAATAAAACCGAAAAGTTCAATGATATTTATGTAATTCGATGAATAAATTTAATTTCTTTATAGTTTTCTCTTAGAATACTGTTACGTGAAACACCGATTCGTTTACATTTCAGCCAACATGGAGCATAGTGGATCCGATATGTACGTTCCTCTTCTCCGTATTAGTTATTTTCACTACCATAGCGATTATTAAGGATGTTGTTAATGTCCTGATGGAAGGAATTCCCAAGGGTTTCGAGTATTCTCAAGTGGAAAACACGTTTATGCAAATAGATGGAGTCGTTAAGGTCCATAATCTTAGAATTTGGGCGCTCTCGCTCGACAAGACCGCCCTGTCAGCGCATCTCGCTATAAGTACGCTATTATCTAAAAATATAATCAACATATATATTTCTTATTTATGCATTTCACTTATGCAACTCAATTACTCTTGATTCTAAAAATAACGTATGCTAGGGGACACTAGAAACTTATATTTTTAGACTTCTAGCATCTGCATTCTCTTTTAGTAGACCTATGTCTTATTGTTAGAGATCTTTTAGTAGACATTTAAGTGTTTTTATATTTTTTGACTTAGAAAGAAATTTATATAAATTCTTGCATCTTCCTAACAATATTCCGTCGTCCGAAAATATACACATGCAATTATTCGTGTCCATTTTATTTGTTATTTCGTGGCATTTTACTCTTATTAGGATAACGCGATATTCCTATTTGCAGAACCTGGAACGAGCCCCCAGAACATCCTACGTACTGCCACGCGAAATATCCACGACAAGTACAAATTCTTCGAGATGACGCTACAGATAGAGGAATTTAACGAACGAATGGAAAATTGTAAACAGTGCAAAGCGCTATCGCAGTAAGTCACTGTAGTTGTAATTATACGCGGCTCAATCGTGATGCGCAACGTGCATCGAAGATAATTTTAAAAGTCTTGTGATTGTTAAGACACTTTATTGAATGAAGACGATATAAGATTGTTTCATGCGCGAAGGCAGAATACGCGCATTATGTCAAACTCTTGTTATTTTTCTTTTTTTTTGTTTCGGTCTTTTAGCTTCGTGAACAAATGCACGAAACTCAGTTAACAACACTCATACAACGTATTGCGTTTAGATGTGAATAGTCCTTTTGTTATTTGATTTAAATAAATTATAAGTAGTTCTATATAAGTTAAGCTGTATCCCTCAATTATTATACAATTGAAGCAATTATAACAAATTTTATAATTGTTTCTCGCATTGTAAACGGCCGTGCTATTTCCAAGATAAATATTGTGATTGATATTAGTTTAAAAATAATTGTATATTTCAGTAAGTGTTACCAGTAATTAATTCATCGAGAATCGTTGTACATATAAAAACATTGAAAAGAAAACAAAGAGATAAAATAAAAGATTTATTATATTAAATATAAACACTCAAACTCTCTGATTGCATAATTCGTAATATATAGACAGACACGAGTGCATGTCTATATGTCGTTTTATATAATCGTTACATGATATTTTGTATAATACAAAATATTATTGTATTTGATATTAATAAGTAATGTAAACACACGTACATTTAGTCGAAATTCTGTAATTTAATTTCAGAACTATCCGACCGACTTATAAAAAAAATTTTCATACTCCGATATATCACGTGTGTTGCATTAGTTCACCTGCCACCATTTGACTCGTTGCTCTTTTTCTATTTTTTTTATCTTATTGTTAGCAATCAAGAGATTTTGTTAAAAATGATTAAAGAAACATATATTTATATTCATTTAAATTGTTATTTTTTATTTGTTTACCTTGTTTATATTTGTTTATACTGTTTGTTTGTGTGTGAACATTAGACAAAAATAAAATTATGAATGGATTTATATATACGATACACAAGTTGATCTAGACTAAAATTCTTACGAAATAAGTTCCTCACAATTCTCAAAATGGATGTATAAAAAAATCTCAGAGAGTATAAGATATTCCGTCAAGAAATACTTTTACTTACTTATTTTTATTTTATATATGCGTGTATATGTAAAGCTTAAATTATTGCTTGGAAATCGATTGAATAGATATTGATTGTGTAAATGCTAAATTTAAAAAATGAAGCGCAATGGTAATTTCTTTTACAAGAAACGTTAATTTTCACTGTATTCTCAAGATCGCCAGTTAAGATTGCCTGTGGTGAAGTAGATTTTAATACAGGGTATTAAAATTATCAACAATATATTAAAATTATATTTTTTCCATCTTATATCTAGGAAGTATGTAAGATGAAATTATAGAGAAATTCACGATAAATATTTAAGTTAATTTTTTAAATAACTTCTATATTTCAGTTGACAAGTAGAGGTCTATGATTTCTATTTAGCTTAGTAACATATGTCTAAAGTCATAAATGATAATTTATATACGATATTGATACAATAATCGCCAATAAAAATACAAATTAAATTCTACAATGATTCAATAAAAGTATACGCGAGTTAATACAAATTGATTGATAGGTTGGTTAATTAAGATTAAACAATATATTAGGAGTTTGCAAAAGTTCGTAAGGTTACAAATAAATGGCGCGTTAGATTAGATTGCAGTCACTTAATAATTATTTTCTTTTAAGTTGCTTTCTTGTTTTTAAATGTTGACTATATTTAATCAGAATTGATGGCTGATAAATCATAATTCCGAATATAACTTCATATTTAACGCGATTGAAAATGGAATCATCCTACTTCATGATAAAACCAGACCGCATGTTGCTGTTGCAACTAAAGAGACGTTGTTCGAATTGGATTGGGAAGTTCTACCAGCGTACTCTCCAGACATCGCCCCAACTAATTTTTATCTATTTAAATCGATGCAACACGGTCTACTATCCAATACACGATTTCAAAATGCTAAAAAAATGCAAAAATGGATCGAGCAATGGATTGCTTCAAAAGATGAGTCATTTTATCGACGTGGAATTAAATTATTGTCCGAAAAGTGACAAAAAGTTGTCAATAGAAACGGCCAATGTTTTGATTAAAATATTATATGTTATTTTATTTGTTATTAATAAATAAAAATTGTCAAATTATACGAACTTTTGCAAACACCTAATATAACAAAAAGAATTCGTTGCTTTTTAACATCTTGTTATTTATACAAGTTGTATAATGAGTTGTATGCTATAATTAAGCTGCGGGGAAATAATTTTTTACGAAGGAAAAATTATAAAAAGATGAAATAAAATTTTTTGCAAACTTGCGTGTGTCTCTCTTTCGAAAACAACTAATTACAAGAAAAATTATTTTAAATTTATAAGTACGTAAATCTATTTATCTCTTATGTATTGATATTTGATTATGTTTATCGGCCGGTGAAATACTCGTCAACGACCTTAGAATTTTGCACACATAACATTGCGTACTTACATATTATAACATCAGATACCGATAGCGTTGTCAGTGTTCAGTGATCTATCAGAGCAATAAGATCGCATGATTCTGTAGATAACCTTTTGGCATTAATAATTTATGATAACAGTAAATTATTGACTGCAACTAATTGTTACAAAAACACTTCACAATCAATATACAATATTAATACATAAGGTAAGTCCAAAAACAGAGAACAATAGCTCTCTTTAAAATAATAAATAATACGTACACAATTTAAATAAATCTAAAACAAAGACTAAATATATTAATACAGTACGTGTGTGTTATGCTAGCGATTCTATGCTATTGTACATGCATTATTCCTAGAATATTGCAATATTAAAAATCTTCCATTAGAATTGGAAGATTATTAAACTATATGCTGTATTAAAATAACTGCATTTTTAAATGCCAATATTACAAATTTTACAAAATAATAAGATTATAGAACAAAAGTGAGAGAGTAATGTTTTCATAATATATATTGACAAAGAATAAAAAGATAATATGATAATTAAAATTATATGATTATCTTCTTTATGAAAAAAAATAATCAAAACAAGCAGCGTGTGACTTCAGTAGAGTAATAATATCGATATAAAGTTTAATTTAATTTATATATTGAATATTGTAAAAAGTTACATATATATATATATATATGTATATATGAATGAATATATTTATACAATATATGTAAATGCAAATTTAGTGCATCTTTCATATTTTTTCTATAGCAGATATCTATGATTAAAAATTACATCAAATTGATTATTTTATCCGGAGGAACAATGCATGAACAGTAAATATCCATTTGAAAAAGATGTACCTGTAGCAAATATAAACGTAACATCCATTATGATTCAATTTGTTTCAAAAAATATAAGACAAAAAAAAGTTGAAATAAATTCAGTTTAATGTTGATTGCTGTTCAGTCCTTGTTTGTTCGATTAATACATACTCATAAAAAAAAGAAATAACAAAGAGACTTAAAATATTCCATGTTTATAAACATACTTCGATCTATTATGACCATATTTATGAAACCACATGTATAGGCAGTAGGTTAAAATGATTATTCCTGTATATTATACTATTATATTACTTCTTAGTATGCCTGATTAATTACTAAATCCAAAATAATTTTAAAAAGATGTTGAACATTAATTTTATATTGATTGCATATCTATAACAATGTTATTATATTTCCTAAAGTTTTATCTGCATTAATGAAAAATAAGCCATATATCAGCGGAATGTGATCAAATTTAATCTAGATAAACAAATAGGTTTACAAATATTACGTAACATTTTTTACTAAAATCTTTAACTTTTTCTAAATAAATTATATATCTTTTTAATGACAGTAATGATAACTTTCCGTGTCCGTTTTCTATTTTGTGTAAAATTTCAATGAGAAAACTGTAGGTTGTATTATATTGGTATTATTCTTTTATACAAAAAAATATAATATTTTTGCAGATTCTCTTAAAAAAATTGGGATGGCATTCCTAATACTATTATTTATCAGCAAGCTAATATTTTGCGATGCAACAGCTTTTTACAAAGACGATAAGTTTTCAGAAAAGGCCTCTAACATTAACAAACATCATATACTGGATTATAAAATACCGGAGCGCGATGTCTCCAACATCACTAATTATCGTTTATCAAATGATATAATACCGGAGCACTATTTTATCAAGTTAGATTTATCAAATGTGAAAGATTACAAAATGATTTCTTTCTACGGGGAAATTAGTATCGAAATCGATCGAATATTATTATTATTATTGTTAGAATATTAATAATTTTAATATTAAATATAATATTTTTAATTGTTACATTTTTCTATTATTATTTTTATATTATTATATCAATATTTATTATTAACTTTCTTAACAATAGTAATGACCAATATAAAATTGTTAATATTAATTTTAAATTTGAAAATAAACATCAAACATTAATTTTAATATTCTTAATATATTAATAATACTTTTAATATTAATACATTTTTGTAGTAATATTAAAATTCTTAAAAAAAAAGTTTATACGTATATTTATTTTTATGCTAATATTTGTTAATTATTAATATATTAGACAAATATAATTTGTAATATAATTTTTAAATTTTATTTGTTTATTTAAATTAGATTTATGTAGCAATATTGTATTTTTGTAAATCTGTTTATATAGCTATATAATGTTATTCTTTTTATTTTTATTTTATGTAGATATTATATTAATGTTATTATAATTACTACAAATAAACAATATTTTTAAAATAATACTTTTAGAAGAATAATATACCTTCTTTTGTTCTATTGTAGAATTCACATATTTATATATTATATTTATATATTTATATGTACGATACATTCTCCATCTTTTAATTAAAATTGCCATAGAGAAGAGAAAATTTGCTATTTGTTGAGAGTTACTTTTAAATTGAGTAAATTATTATTGAAAAGAGAAAAAGAAAGATAGAAAAAATAACAATTAATCTCTATAGAACTTCTATATTTTTCCATTTCTTTCATCAACTTATTGTGCCTTATATTCGAGTTCAACATTACAACATGTTGCAAAAATATGCAGCAGTATCATTTCTAATTTACTGTTTTCTATATTTACATGTTTAGATCTAGCAATAAATTTAAGTGAAAACATACTATGTTTTGTACATAATTTTTGCAATAAAATAAGAAAGAGTTAAAACATTGTAACACAGGTCTCCTGTTCTTGAGTGTTGGATAACACAAGATTTGACAAATAGCGACAATATCCTTGTAAATCAATGCGGGTCAAAGGGCTGATACCATTCCAATCATTCAATATCGATTATATTGGGAACCTTACTCAAAGTACCGTTCGGTACTTAAGCGCGACAGTCTGACAGTGTAATAGGGTTTCCACAGTAGTGCGACATGTATCAATAATCAGACACATTGAAATTAATCCAGGCCTGACGATAATCGTAATACGGAAACAAACCATTAAATCATCTTGGAGAATGCTAACGAGACACATTCGTATATTATAAAAGATCGATATTATTTGCATTTGTAATGTTTTTATATTAAAATTTCTACTATGATATTAAATGATATTAAAAATAAAACAGCGCGCGGGACAGAACGTGATATCGAAAGGAGTTTCAAAGTTTACAACGTCGTGTAAAACTTTATTGAAAGTATAATTATAACTCTTGTATTTATAAATGTTGCTACATGTATATTATTATTTGTCAAGATATAAATTCAATTGTTAAGACGGATCGCGCTATCGTTATAAGAAATCTGAAAAATATTTGACTTGAACCGTGTTCAATATGTCGTATAATATTATAAATTTCCAGAAAAATAATGTTTTTCTTGTCGACGAAAACAATAATACAGGCAGCTTTCAAGCTACTGTAATCAGGAAAATATTTATAATCTTTATCCCTTTCTAAAAAAGGCATGTTAAACTATATTAAATAAAAGAATTTGTACGCTTGTGTCTGCTTGCTACCAAAATATTTTGCAAACAATGTACTTTCGAAATATATAAGCAATGAATTTTTGGCTTGCCTTAAAATATTAAAAATCGATATTTTGTTGTCGCGGACTCTATACTGCGCATACATAAATTTATGTATATTAAATAAAAGAATTTGTACGCTGGTGTCTGCTTAATACCAAAATATTCTGCAAACAATGTACTTTCCAAATATACAAGAGATACATTTTTGGCTCGTCTTACAATATTAAAAACCGACACTATATCCCCACGGACCATGTAAGGTGCATTTTTATATTATGTATATTACTATATTTAGAGAAGCCAAAAATTCTTCGTTTGTATATTTCGATAGTATATTGTAAAAAGATTATTTTTATACCAAACACAGATACGAGCCTACTAATTTTTTTTATTTAATATACATAATTTATGTATGCGCAGTATAGGATCCGCGGCAACAAAGGTCGATCGACTTTTAACATTTTAAAACGAGCCAAAAATTCATCTCTTGTATGATACTGAATTTTGTGAAAGAATGAGAGATTCTCTACCTAAAAAGTAAAGTTTTATTTATCATTTTTAAAGTCATCCGTAATGCGTCTTCTTGAAATGCAAAATGTTTAAATCTTTTGTCTAGAAATCATCAAAAGTGAAAAGATTTTCTTATGCAAAATATTAAACTCATATTTTGTCTCTATCTAACATCTAAACTAGATAATATATATTGTATAAGAAATGATAGAGAAATTCGCGCGATAAATATTTCAAAAAGTTAATTTTCTTTTTGTTTCTTGAATATTTGAATATCTTGAGTTTCTTAAATAATTTATATTTTTCTATTTCAAGTATGTGTGTGTGTGTGCGTATGTGGCATGTAAAAGTTCATAATTTATGTCTGTATAGATTAGCAACATATGTATAATTTGAGTATGATATTGAAAGCACAATAATCCTCAATAAAATTAAAAATTAATTCTAGGATTCAATAAAGTATAGTGAGCAAATATAAATTGATCAATAAGCTAGTTCGATTCCCTTTCTAAAAAAGATATGTTAAGTCGATTCTCGCGAGTATTGTTGCCTCTTTTCCGCGAGGCTGATTGGCTGTCTCGATTCGCGTTGTGCGTTATATTCCTAGCATCGAGAAGCTGTCATTGGGAGAGTTAGCAGTTTGACAGTTTAAACAAAATTAAATTAAATTAAATATGTTTAAAAAAATATATTTTAATACTTTAAATTCGATTAATATTTTTGACAGTTATCAGCTGATGTTTGTCAAAAATATTAATCGCAGATAAAGTATTATAACACATTATATTACTTACAAAATATTATTATTTTAATTATAATATGTTGTAAATAATATAATATGTTATAATATGTACTTATAATATATACTTTTTCCGCGATTAATAATTTTTGACAGTTATCAGCTGATAACTGTCAAGAATATTAATCAAGTTTAAAGTAGGTATTATAACAAATTAAAAACATATTAATATTATTTTATTTAATTTTATTGTGGACTAACTGTTAAACTGCTAACCCTCGCGATGAGCGATGACAGCCTCTTGATACTATGAATATAATGCATAACACGTATCGAGATAGTTGATCAGCATCGCGGAAAAGAGGCAATAATATTTCGAGACTTTCGAGAATCGACTGAACATGCCTTTATTTTAGAAAAAAATGTATTTTAATAGATATTTAGATATAAATTTGTTTTAATTCTCAAGAATGTAAAATTATTTTTAATTTTTAATACTTGAATATTTAAGATTGAGATTAACAATATAAAAAAAAATCGTTATTTTTATAGTAATATCTTATTTTATCAACTGTAGTAATAAACATGTAGGTAGATAATTCCATTAAAAAGTAACTCAATAAGCTTCTTAGAATTATATTCATGACATAATTTATTTGAATAAATTATTTAAATAAATTATTTGAATAAATTATATCATGAAAATAATTCTAAGAAGCTTATTGAGTTACTTTTTAATGGAATTATCTACCTACATATTTATTACTACAGTTGATAAAATAAGATATTACTATAAAAATAAAGATTTTTTTTTATATTATTAATAAATGACTTCTTAAATATTTAAGTATTAAAACTTAAAGATAATTTTACATTATAAAAAATAACAAATTATAATTGTGAGCTAATTGACAGTCGCTTAATTTGTAAGCTATTGTGCATAGAAAATGCACTCGGAATAGACAATGTAAGATATATTGTTCACCATCAAAAATATATATGTTTGTATCTTTTGATACGCTTGAAAATTTGTCTAAGTTAGTAAGAGAGACTCTCGGCAACATTCATAGATATTAACCGCAATAATAATAAAATTTTTTTAAATAATTCAACACTCACCAATTTGATGTGCGGAGTTGTAGACAATGTTAATCTGTAAAATATAAACGTATAAATATTATATAAAACAATTATTAAAATATTTAAATTATTTATAATATTTTAAATCATTTTTTGAAATATTAAAATTAATTTGAAAATTTAAATATTAATTTCAATGTTTCAAAAAATGATTATATTATGCGCATAGTTAACTTTTGTTATTTGCTTTAAGATATTAAAAAACTACATAATTTGCAAAGAAATATTTTTTAAAGAAAGATAGAAATAATTATAAAAAATATTTAAATTAAAATATTTAATAGTGAAAGAATCTAGGTACGCATTACATATAAATAATTATATCTACATATCTCTTAAATATAATACAATGTAGAAATTGTATTTTATACATATACAAATATTTATTATTATTAAATTATTAAAAATTATTATATTTATTATTATTATTAAATATTCTAAGTATTTCAAAATATAAAATCCAAGATATTTTATATTCATTATTATACAACAATTTAAAATTTGAATCATTATCGCGAAGATAAATAGATACTTAATCTCACAAATAAAAAATGAAAAGTTAAATAAATTATAAATTATATTTACCCTATCGTTGCTCCGCAGTTGCACGATGCCTCCCCGGGCCACCGCTCTCTCTCTCTCACTCACTCTCTCTCTCTCCGCACCGTTCCTTTATGGCACTCACTCTAAACACTTGGACTCGCGTTATTTTTTTCGTTCGCGACGCGTTTCGGTAAAACGTGAGAATCGCGAGAGCTTATTCGCGCGCGAATAGAACCGATGCTCTGTTTTCGTGTCGCCGCTTTTTTCTAGGCCCACTTATCGGAGGGCCTCATCGAACGACGATGATGCGGCGACTTCCCCGCGACGCACTTAGGTTAGGTTAGGTTAGGTCAGGAGTCGTCGATATTCCAAGAGTTTTATATTTCACAATTCAACGACGTAGAAATCGCGGATCGCCAACGCCGAAAAACTCGGGAAATTCGCGTCGAAAGCGTCGCAGCTGATAATTCGATCCGCCCGTGTAGTAAACTCGCTCATGTAATAGACTCGCTCGTGCGATCGCGACCACGATGTTGGTACACGATTTCGCGACGCGATCGGATTTATATGATAATTAAGCACTTAAAAACACTAAATTCACGCTCGTACTGTCGCGGATCGGCGATGAGCGCGCAAAGGTCGATCGCGCGTGCGAACAATCGAAAGTGTACCTAGCAACAGCAATACTGACGTCGAGTGTCGGACTGCCGGACTGGCACTGCCAGTTACGGGACGCGCAACGCGCACACGTCACACGTTGCGACAAGATGGCCGAGTCGTAGTGGTGGGGGTCCAGCGTAAGTATGGCGCGCAACACGTGATACGTGCGACAAGATGGCCGAGTCCCAAATCGTAGTGGTGGGGGTCCACCGTAAGTATGGCGCGTAACACGTGACACGTGCGACAAGATGGCCGAGTCCCAAATCGTAGTGGTGGGGGTCCACCGTAAGTATGGCGCGCAACACGTGACACGTGCGACAAGATGGCCGAGTCCCAAATCGTAGTGGTGGGGGTCCAGCGTAAGAATGGCGTGCGCGCTCGGAGCTCGGCTCGGTTCGGCGTTCGGCGGTATATTATTATTTTAAAATTTATTTAGCAAATTAACGCTTTAATCAGCTAATTTCTTGTGAGAAAATATTAATCGTATTTAAACAAACTTTATAATTATTATTTTAATATACCATATTTTTTAAACATAAAACCGAAGAATGGCAAGCGCGAGTTGTGTTGTTCTAATATATAATAAATATCTCGATATATTAAAAAATAGAAAAGAGAAATATAAATAAGAGTAAATTACTAATTTCTTATTTTTTTATTACCCGTTCAAGAGCGGGTAAAATTAAAATATTATTTTTTAAATAAATTTAGAATTTTTCTCAATACAAGTATCATTCGAGCGTTTTATCATAGTTTTCGCCATTTTATTGCATTCTGCAAAAATAATGAAATGTCATTAATAAAATTAAAACGTTGATCACGAACAACCGAAAATGCATCTAACAACAAACAGGCTTGTGCCAGTTACGAAACGCGCAGCACGCCAAGGCCAAGGTCGTAGTGGTAGAAATCTCGGCGTACGTGCGAACTTTTTCGGCATAACATATTATTATTTTAATTTTTATAACATATATATACTTATATATATTATAATTAAAAAATGTAATTAGCAGATTGACGCTTTAATCAGCTGATTTCTGTATAAAATATTACTAAAGCGTTAATTTGCTAATTAAATTTCAAAGTAATAATATATGTTATAAAAATTAAAATAATAATAAAATGGTGTAAATAATATGTTATAATGCATTATCTGCAATTAATGTTTTTTGACAGATATCAGCTGATAACTGTCAAAGATATTTTAATCGAGTTTAACATATTAAAATATATAATTTAAAACAACACAAGTGCGCGATATGCGCGCGCCATTTCCTAGATTTTATATAAAAAGAATGATATTTTTATATAAAGTTTGTTTAACATTTTTTGTCATAAATCAGCAAATTAAAGCGTTAAAGGCGCAGACTTTTATTATGTCTATTAAATAAAAATATTTGCACGCTTGTATATGATTGGTATTAAAATAATCTGCGAACAATGTACTATCGAAAAAAACAAGCGATGAATTATTGGTTCTTTATATTAAATAAATATGAGCCAGCAAATTCCTTCATATCATATACATAATATAAGTCTGCGCCGTGTGGGGTTTGCGGCTACAAACTATCGATTTTTAATATATGTAACTGAGCTAAAAATTTATCGTCCGTTTTTTTTTTAATACTACATTGTATGCAGATTACTTTTATACACCAAACAAATTCGAACCTACAAATTTTTTCGTTTAATACACATAATAAAAGTCTGCGTTATACATATAGCGTCCACGGCAATAAAGTATCGATTTTAAATATTATAAACTAAGCCAAAAATTAATCGTGTGTTTTTTTAAATAATATGTTATATACAGATTACTTTCATATATAACAGATTCCAGCGTACAAATTTTTTCGTTTAATACACATAATATAAGTCTGCGCTATATTGGGTCCGCGGAAATAAAGTATCGATTTTTAATACTTTAAACTAAGCCAAAAATTAATCGTGTGTTTTTTTAAATAATATGTTATATACAGATTACTTTTACATCTAATAGATTTGAGCCTACAAATTTTGTTGTTTAATACACATAATGAAAGACTGCGTTATATAGCGTCCGCGGCAATAAAGTATCGATTTTAAATATTATAAACAGAGCCAACAATTATACAGATTACTTTCGTATCAAACAGATTACAGCGTACAAATTTTTTCGTTTAAGGGGTTAGTCTACCCTGGAGAGCAGAAAAAACAGGCGAATTTTCAGGAATTAATTTCAGACAAAATATCGGTGATACATGAATGATTTTTTTTTCATTATCTTTATTAGGGTTTCAAGAACATGTAAAAATTTTTTGGTTTAAAAAAATTTCAAAATGGCGATGAGGCACTTCTTCGCGCGCAACTATGCTTTTTAGAGGTGGTCAGACGGTGTACATGGTTTCTGAAATGTGGGTGGTCTGAAACAAAAAAATAAAATATGGTCATTAACTATATTGTATTGTCTTCGGAATGACGGAACTTTTTGTCTCTCCTCGTTTTTGGCGTCAAGAAAAAAATTCCTGAATTTTTCACTGCATTTTTGGACCCAAATTACATGTTATTATTATTAATAATTATTGAACAAAATATTATAATGATAAAATCGTCCGTCATTCCGAAGACAATACAATATAGTTAATGACCATATTTTATTTTTTTGTTTCAGACCACCCACATTTCAGAAACCATGTACACCGTCTGACCACCTCTAAAAAGCATAGTTGCGCGCGAAGAAGTGCCTCATCGCCATTTTGAAATTTTTTTAAACTAAAAAATTTTTACATGTTCCCCTAATAAAGATAATGAAACCCTAATAAAGATAATGAAAAAAAAATCATTCATGTATCACCGATATTTTGTCTGAAATTAATTCCTGAAAATTCCAGGGTAGACTAACCCCTTAATACACATAAAAAAAGTCTGCGTTATATAGCGTCCGCGGCAATAAAGTATCGATTTTATATATTTTAAACAGAGCCAAAAATTAATCGTGTGTTATTTTTAATAGTATATTATATACAGATTATGGGGTCCGCGATGACAAAATTTCGATTTTCAATATATTTATGGCGCGCCAAAAATTAATCGTATGTACATTTCAAGAGTACATAGTTAGCAGATAATTATGGTACCATTAGCACAAGAGCCTACAAACTTTTTGATATAAAATGCGTATAATTAATATGCGACGTATGGGGTCCGCGGTGACAAAATTTCGATTTTCAATAGATTTATGGCGCGCCAAAAATTAATCGTATATACATTTCAAGAGTACATAGTTAGCAGATAATTATGGTACCATTAGCACAAGAGCCTACAAACTTTTTGATATAAAATGCGTATAATTAATATGCGACGTATGGGGTCCGCGGTGACAAAATTTCGATTTTCAATAGATTTATGGCGCGCCAAAAATTAATCGTATATACATTTCAAGAGTACATAGTTAGCAGATAATTATGGTACCATTAGCACAAGAGCCTACAAACTTCTTGATATAAAATGCGTATAATTAATATGCGACGAATGGGGTCCGCGGTGACAAAATTTCGATTTTCAATATATTTATGGCGCGCCAAAAATTAATCGTATATACATTTCAAGAGTACATAGTTAGTAGATAATTATGGTACCAAGAGCACAAGAGCCTACAAACTTTTTGAAATAAAATGCCTAAAATTAATTTGCGACGTATCGGCCATAAGTCTGCGCTATATTGGGTCCGCGGCAATAAAGTATCGATTTTTAATACTCTAAACTAAGCCAAAAATTAATCGTGTGTTTTTTTAAATAATATATTATATACAGATTACTTTTATATCTAATAGATTTGAGCCTACAAATTTTTTTGTTTAATACACATAATGCAAGTCTGCGTTATATAGCGTCCGCGGCAATAAAGTATCGATTTTAAATATTATAAACAGAGCCAAAAATTAATCGTGTGTTTTTTTGAATAGTATATTATATACAGATTACTTTCCTATCAAACAGATTACAGCGTACACATTTTTTCGTTTAATACACATAATAAAAGTCTGCGTTATATAGCGTCCGCGGCAATAAAGTATCGATTTTATATATTATAAACAGAGCCAAAAATTAATCGTGTGTTTTTTTAAATAGTATATTATATACAGATAACTTTCGTATCAAACAGATTACGGCGTACAAATTTTATCGTTTAATACACATAAGAAAATTCTGCGTTATAAAGCGTCCGCTGCAATAAAGTATTGATTTTAAATATTATAAACAGAGCCAAAAATTAATCGTTTGTTTTTTGTAATAGTATACTATATACAGATTACTTTTATATCAAACAGATTACAGCGTACAACTTTTTTCGTTTAATTCGCATAATATAAATCTGCGCTATATTGCGTCCGCGGCAATAAAGTATCGATTTTTAATACTCTAAACTAAGCCAAAAATTAATCGTGTGTTTTTTTAAATAATATATTATATACAGATTACTTTTATATCTAATAGATTTGAGCCTACAAATTTTTTTGTTTAATACACATAATGAAAGTCTGCGTTATGTAGCGTCCGCGGCAATAATGTATGGATTTTAAATATTATAAACAGAGCCAAAAATTAATCGTGTGTTTTTTTAAATAGTATATTATATACAGATTACTTTCGTATCAAACAGATTACAGCGTACAAATTGTTTCGTTTAATACACATAATAAAAGTCTGCGTTATATAGCGTCCGCGGCAATAAAGTATCGATTTTATATATTATAAACAGAGCCAAAAATTAATCGTGTGTTTTTTTTAATAGTATATTATATACAGATTACTTTCGTATCAAACAGATTACAGCGTACAAATTTTTTCGTTTAATACACATAATAAAAGTCTGCGTTATATAGCGTCCGCGGCAATAAAGTATCGATTTTATATATTATAAACAGAGCCAAAAATTAATCGTGTGTTTTTTTAATTAATATATTATATACAGATTACTTTTATATCTAATAGATTTGAGCCTACAAATTTTTTTGTTTAATACACATAATGAAATGCGAAATCTGCGTTATATAGCGTCCGCGGCAATAAAGTATGGATTTTAAATCCCCTTTCTAAAAAAGGCATGTTATTGACATTGTTGTCGCTTTTCCGCGATGCTGATTGGCTCTCTGTCGATTCGCGTTGTGTTATATTCGTAGCATCGAAAGGCTGTCATCACGAGGGTTAGCAGTTAGCAGTTTGACAGTTAGTCCAAAATAAAATAAAATAAAATAATAATATGTTTTAAATAATATGTTATAATACTTTAAACTTGATTAATATTTTTGACATTCGCCTTATGTGTTATATTTATAGCATGAAGAGGCTGTCATCGTGAGGGTTAGCAGTTAGCAGTTTGACAGTTAGTCCAAAATAAAATTAAATAAAATAATGACATGTTTTAAATAATATGTTATAATATTTTAAATTTTGATTAATATTTTTGCGGAAAAGAAGCAACAATATTTGCGAGAATCGAATTAATATGTCTTTTTTAGAAAAAGACTAGAATAACACAAGCGCGCGTTATGCCATTCCTTGATTTTATTAAAAAAAGTATGATGTATTTATATAAAGTTTGTTTAAACTTCATTAATATTTTTTTACAGAAATCAGATGATTAAAGCATTACATTGCCAATTAAATTTTAAAATAAAAATATGTTATAAAAATTAAAATAATATATAATTCCTTAAACTCGGTTAATATTTTTTGACAGAAATCAGCTGATAGCTATTATAAATATTAATGGAGTTTAAGGAATTATATATTACATTATTTAAAACATATTATTTTAAATGTTATAACATATTATTATTTTAAAAATTAATTAGCAAATTAACGTTTTAATCAGCTGATTTCTGTAACAAAAATATTAATCGAGGATAAGATATTACAACATATTATTTACAATATATTGCTATTTTAATTTTTATAACATATTATTATTTTAAAATTTAATTACCTTACTATATTAATATTTTTTAATATATTTATTTAATTAAGAAGTAGTATATTTATTAAGTTAAGAATAGAAGTGAGACATGAATACAAATTTACAATTAAGGTTTCGTAAATATAATTTTTAAAACAAAAATTATTTTCTTAATTAGAGTCACAAATATATTTCGTCCGACACTTTTCGATAATCTTGATATAATTCGAATTCCGAATGCGCAGTAGAAATGAGTTTCGACATATATTACCGCGATATATGCATGCAGTCACGCATAATTCGTAATAATGTGCAGACAATGTACTGTTAAAATGTATATAAGATTAATTTTTTGCACGTTTTGAAATATCGAAAATTAAAATTTTTAAGCCGCAAATCCCATACGGCGCAAAATTATATAACGTATATTAGACCAAAAAGGTAGTACGCTGGTATGCTTATGATACAAAGATAATCTGCAAACAATACACTATTGAAATATATATACGATGAATTTTTGGCTCGCCTTAAAATATTAGAAATCGATACATTTTTACAGTTGATCCTATGCGATGCAATCTTATTCTATGTATATCAAGTTAAAACATTTGTACGCTGGTGTCTGTTTGGTACCAAATGATTCTGTAATCAATGTACTATTAAAATGTATAATCGATGAATTTTTGGCTCGTCTTAAAATATTAGATATCGATATTTTTTTGACGCGGACCCTGTGCGACGCATCCTTATTTTATGTTTATCGTATTAAAAAATTTGTACGCTGGTGTCTGCATGGTACCAAAAGATTCTGTAATCTATGTACTATTAAAATGTATAATCGATGAATTTTTGGCTCGTCTTAAAATATTAGAAATCGATACTTTTTTGACGCGGACCCTGTGCGACGCATCCTTATTTTATGTTTATCGTATTAAAAAATTTGTACGCTGGTGTCTGCATGGTACGAAAAGATTCTGTAATCAATGTACTAATAAAATGTATAATCGATGAATTTTTGGCTCGTCTCGAAATATTGGAAATCGATACTTTTTACCGCTGACCCTATGCGACGCAACCTTATTTTATGTATATCAAGTTAAAAAATTTGTACGCTGGTGTCTGTTTGGTACCAAATGATTCTGTAATCAATGTACTATTAAAATGTATAATCGATGAATTTTTGGCTCGTCTTAAAATATTAGAAATCCATACTTTTTTGACGCGGACCCTGTGCGACGCATCCTTATTTTATGTATATCGTATTAAAAAATTTGTACGCTGGTGTCTGCATGGTACCATAAGATTCTGTAATCAATGTACTATTAAAATGTATAATCGATGAATTTTTGGCTCGTCTTAAAATATTAGAAATTGATACTTTTTTGACGCGGACCCTGTGCGACGCATCCTTATTTTATGTTTATCGTATTAAAAAATTTGTACGCTGGTGTCTGCATGGTACCAAAAGATTCTGTAATCTATGTATTATTAAAATGTATAATCGATGAATTTTTGGCTCGTCTTTAAATATTAGAAATCGATACTTTTTTACCGCTGACCCTATGCGACGCAACTTCATTTTATGTATATCTAGTTAAAAAATTTGTACGCTGGTGTCTGCTTGGTATCAAATAATTCTGTAATCAATGTACTATTAAAATGTATAATCGATGAATTTTTGGCTCGTCTTAAAATATTAGAAATTGATACTTTTTTGACGCGGACCCTATGCGACACATATTTATTTTATGTTTATCATATTAAAAAATTTGTACGCTGGTGTCTGCATGGTACAGAAAGATTCTGTAATCAATGTACTATTAAAATGTATAATCGATGAATTTTTGGCTCGTCTTAAAATATTGGAAATCGATACTTTTTACCGCTGACCCTATGCGACGCAACATTATTTAATGTATATCAAGTTAAAAAATTTGTACGCTGGTGTCTGTTTGGTACCAAATGATTCTGTAATCAATGTACTATTAAAATGTATAATCGATGAATTTTTGGCTCGTCTTAAAATATTGGAAATCGATACTTTTTACCGCTGACCCTATGCGACGCAACATTATTTAATGTATATCAAGTTAAAAAATTTGTACGCTGGTGTCTGTTTGGTACCAAATGATTCTGTAATCAATGTACTATTAAAATGTATAATCGATGAATTTTTGGCTCGTCTGAAAATATTAGAAATCGATACTTTTTTACCGCTGACCCTATGCGACGCAACATTATTTTATGTATATCAAGTTAAAAAATTTGTACGCTGGTGTCTGCATGGTACAGAAAGATTCTGTAATCAATGTACTATTAAAATGTATAATCGATGAATTTTTGGCTCGTCTTAAAATATTGGAAATCGATACTTTTTACCGCTGACCCTATGCGACGCAACATTATTTAATGTATATCAAGTTAAAAAATTTGTACGCTGGTGTCTGTTTGGTACCAAATGATTCTGTAATAAATGTACTATTAAAATGTATAATCGATGAATTTTTGGCTCGTCTTAAAATATTAGAAATCCATACTTTTTTGACGCGGACCCTATGCGACGCATCCTTATTTTATGTTTATCGTATTAAAAAATTTGTACGCTGGTGTCTGCATGGTACCATAAGATTCTGTAATCAATGTACTATTAAAATGTATAATCGATGAATTTTTGGCTCGTCTTAAAATATTAGAAATTCATACTTTTTTGACGCGGACCCTGTGCGACGCATCCTTATTTTATGTTTATCGTATTAAAAAATTTGTACGCTGGTGTCTGCATGGTACCAAAAGATTCTGTAATCTATGTATTATTAAAATGTATAATCGATGAATTTTTGGCTCGTCTTTAAATATTAGAAATCGATACTTTTTTACCGCTGACCCTATGCGACGCAACTTCATTTTATGTATATCTAGTTAAAAAATTTGTACGCTGGTGTCTGCTTGGTATCAAATAATTCTGTAATCAATGTACTATTAAAATGTATAATCGATGAATTTTTGGCTCGTCTTTAAATATTAGAAATCGATACTTTTTTACCGCTGACCCTATGCGACGCAACTTCATTTTATGTATATCTAGTTAAAAAATTTGTACGCTGGTGTCTGCTTGGTATCAAATAATTCTGTAATCAATGTACTATTAAAATGTATAATCGATGAATTTTTGGCTCGTCTTAAAATATTAGAAATTGATACTTTTTTGACGCGGACCCTATGCGACACATATTTATTTTATGTTTATCATATTAAAAAATTTGTACGCTGGTGTCTGCATGGTACAGAAAGATTCTGTAATCAATGTACTATTAAAATGTATAATCGATGAATTTTTGGCTCGTCTTAAAATATTGGAAATCGATACTTTTTACCGCTGACCCTATGCGACGCAACATTATTTAATGTACATCAAGTTAAAAAATTTGTACGCTGGTGTCTGTTTGGTACCAAATGATTCTGTAATCAATGTACTATTAAAATGTATAATCGATGAATTTTTGGCTCGTCTTAAAATATTGGAAATCGATACTTTTTACCGCTGACCCTATGCGACGCAACATTATTTAATGTATATCAAGTTAAAAAATTTGTACGCTGGTGTCTGTTTGGTACCAAATGATTCTGTAATCAATGTACTATTAAAATGTATAATCGATGAATTTTTGGCTCGTCTGAAAATATTAGAAATCGATACTTTTTTACCGCTGACCCTATGCGACGCAACATTATTTTATGTATATCAAGTTAAAAAATTTGTACGCTGGTGTCTGTTTGGTACCAAATGATTCTGTAATAAATGTACTATTAAAATGTATAATCGATGAATTTTTGGCTCGTCTTAAAATATTAGAAATCCATACTTTTTTGACGCGGACCCTATGCGACGCATCCTTATTTTATGTTTATCGTATTAAAAAATTTGTACGCTGGTGTCTGCATGGTACCATAAGATTCTGTAATCAATGTACTATTAAAATGTATAATCGATGAATTTTTGGCTCATCTTAAAATATTAGAAATTCATACTTTTTTGACGCGGACCCTGTGCGACGCATCCTTATTTTATGTTTATCGTATTAAAAAATTTGTACGCTGGTGTCTGCATGGTACCAAAAGATTCTGTAATCTATGTATTATTAAAATGTATAATCGATGAATTTTTGGCTCGTCTTTAAATATTAGAAATCGATACTTTTTTACCGCTGACCCTATGCGACGCAACTTCATTTTATGTATATCTAGTTAAAAAATTTGTACGCTGGTGTCTGCTTGGTATCAAATAATTCTGTAATCAATGTACTATTAAAATGTATAATCGATGAATTTTTGGCTCGTCTTTAAATATTAGAAATCGATACTTTTTTACCGCTGACCCTATGCGACGCAACTTCATTTTATGTATATCTAGTTAAAAAATTTGTACGCTGGTGTCTGCTTGGTATCAAATAATTCTGTAATCAATGTACTATTAAAATGTATAATCGATGAATTTTTGGCTCGTCTTAAAATATTAGAAATTGATACTTTTTTGACGCGGACCCTATGCGACACATATTTATTTTATGTTTATCATATTAAAAAATTTGTACGCTGGTGTCTGCATGGTACAGAAAGATTCTGTAATCAATGTACTATTAAAATGTATAATCGATGAATTTTTGGCTCGTCTTAAAATATTGGAAATCGATACTTTTTACCGCTGACCCTATGCGACGCAACATTATTTAATGTACATCAAGTTAAAAAATTTGTACGCTGGTGTCTGTTTGGTACCAAATGATTCTGTAATCAATGTACTATTAAAATGTATAATCGATGAATTTTTGGCTCGTCTTAAAATATTGGAAATCGATACTTTTTACCGCTGACCCTATGCGACGCAACATTATTTAATGTATATCAAGTTAAAAAATTTGTACGCTGGTGTCTGTTTGGTACCAAATGATTCTGTAATCAATGTACTATTAAAATGTATAATCGATGAATTTTTGGCTCGTCTGAAAATATTAGAAATCGATACTTTTTTACCGCTGACCCTATGCGACGCAACATTATTTTATGTATATCAAGTTAAAAAATTTGTACGCTGGTGTCTGCATGGTACAGAAAGATTCTGTAATCAATGTACTATTAAAATGTATAATCGATGAATTTTTGGCTCGTCTTAAAATATTGGAAATCGATACTTTTTACCGCTGACCCTATGCGACGCAACATTATTTAATGTATATCAAGTTAAAAAATTTGTACGCTGGTGTCTGCATGGTACCATAAGATTCTGTAATCAATGTACTATTAAAATGTATAATCGATGAATTTTTGGCTCGTCTTAAAATATTAGAAATTGATACTTTTTTGACGCGGACCCTGTGCGACGCATCCTTATTTTATGTTTATCGTATTAAAAAATTTGTACGCTGGTGTCTGCATGGTACCAAAAGATTCTGTAATCTATGTATTATTAAAATGTATAATCGATGAATTTTTGGCTCGTCTTTAAATATTAGAAATCGATACTTTTTTACCGCTGACCCTATGCGACGCAACTTCATTTTATGTATATCTAGTTAAAAAATTTGTACGCTGGTGTCTGCTTGGTATCAAATAATTCTGTAATCAATGTACTATTAAAATGTATAATCGATGAATTTTTGGCTCGTCTTAAAGTATTAGAAATCCATACTTTTTTGACGCGGACCCTGTGCGACGCATCCTTATTTTATGTTTATCGTATTAAAAAATTTGTACGCTGGTGTCTGCATGGTACCATAAGATTCTGTAATCAATGTACTATTAAAATGTATAATCGATGAATTTTTGGCTCGTCTTAAAATATTAGAAATTGATACTTTTTTGACGCGGACCCTGTGCGACGCATCCTTATTTTATGTTTATCGTATTAAAAAATTTGTACGCTGGTGTCTGCATGGTACCAAAAGATTCTGTAATCTATGTATTATTAAAATGTATAATCGATGAATTTTTGGCTCGTCTTTAAATATTAGAAATCGATACTTTTTTACCGCTGACCCTATGCGACGCAACTTCATTTTATGTATATCTAGTTAAAAAATTTGTACGCTGGTGTCTGTTTGGTACCAAATGATTCTGTAATCAATGTACTATTAAAATGTATAATCGATGAATTTTTGGCTCGTCTTAAAATATTGGAAATCGATACTTTTTACCGCTGACCCTATGCGACGCAACATTATTTAATGTATATCAAGTTAAAAAATTTGTACGCTGGTGTCTGTTTGGTACCAAATGATTCTGTAATAAATGTACTATTAAAATGTATAATCGATGAATTTTTGGCTCGTCTTGAAATATTGGAAATCGATACTTTATACCGCTGACCCTATGCGACGCAACATTATTTAATGTATATCAAGTTAAAAAATTTGTACGCTGGTGTCTGTTTGGTACCAAATGATTCTGTAATAAATGTACTATTAAAATGTATAATCGATGAATTTTTGGCTCGTCTTAAAATATTAGAAATCCATACTTTTTTGACGCGGACCCTGTGCGACGCATCCTTATTTTATGTTTATCGTATTAAAAAATTTGTACGCTGGTGTCTGCATGGTACCATAAGATTCTGTAATCAATGTACTATTAAAATGTATAATCGATGAATTTTTGGCTCGTCTTAAAATATTAGAAATTGATACTTTTTTGACGCGGACCCTGTGCGACGCATCCTTATTTTATGTTTATCGTATTAAAAAATTTGTACGCTGGTGTCTGCATGGTACCAAAAGATTCTGTAATCTATGTATTATTAAAATGTATAATCGATGAATTTTTGGCTCGTCTTTAAATATTAGAAATCGATACTTTTTTACCGCTGACCCTATGCGACGCAACTTCATTTTATGTATATCTAGTTAAAAAATTTGTACGCTGGTGTCTGCTTGGTATCAAATAATTCTATAATCAATGTACTATTAAAATGTATAATCGATGAATTTTTGGCTCGTCTTAAAATATTAGAAATTGATACTTTTTTGACGCGGACCCTATGCGACACATATTTATTTTATGTTTATCATATTAAAAAATTTGTACGCTGGTGTCTGCATGGTACAGAAAGATTCTGTAATCAATGTACTATTAAAATGTATAATCGATGAATTTTTGGCTCGTCTTAAAATATTGGAAATCGATACTTTTTACCGCTGACCCTATGCGACGCAACATTATTTAATGTATATCAAGTTAAAAAATTTGTACGCTGGTGTCTGTTTGGTACCAAATGATTCTGTAATCAATGTACTATTAAAATGTATAATCGATGAATTTTTGGCTCGTCTTAAAATATTGGAAATCGATACTTTTTACCGCTGACCCTATGCGACGCAACATTATTTAATGTATATCAAGTTAAAAAATTTGTACGCTGGTGTCTGTTTGGTACCAAATGATTCTGTAATCAATGTACTATTAAAATGTATAATCGATGAATTTTTGGCTCGTCTGAAAATATTAGAAATCGATACTTTTTTACCGCTGACCCTATGCGACGCAACATTATTTTATGTATATCAAGTTAAAAAATTTGTACGCTGGTGTCTGCATGGTACAGAAAGATTCTGTAATCAATGTACTATTAAAATGTATAATCGATGAATTTTTGGCTCGTCTTAAAATATTGGAAATCGATACTTTTTACCGCTGACCCTATGCGACGCAACATTATTTAATGTATATCAAGTTAAAAAATTTGTACGCTGGTGTCTGTTTGGTACCAAATGATTCTGTAATAAATGTACTATTAAAATGTATAATCGATGAATTTTTGGCTCGTCTTAAAATATTAGAAATCCATACTTTTTTGACGCGGACCCTGTGCGACGCATCCTTATTTTATGTTTATCGTATTAAAAAATTTGTACGCTGGTGTCTGCATGGTACCATAAGATTCTGTAATCAATGTACTATTAAAATGTATAATCGATGAATTTTTGGCTCGTCTTAAAATATTAGAAATTGATACTTTTTTGACGCGGACCCTGTGCGACGCATCCTTATTTTATGTTTATCGTATTAAAAAATTTGTACGCTGGTGTCTGCATGGTACCAAAAGATTCTGTAATCTATGTATTATTAAAATGTATAATCGATGAATTTTTGGCTCGTCTTTAAATATTAGAAATCGATACTTTTTTACCGCTGACCCTATGCGACGCAACTTCATTTTATGTATATCTAGTTAAAAAATTTGTACGCTGGTGTCTGCTTGGTATCAAATAATTCTGTAATCAATGTACTATTAAAATGTATAATCGATGAATTTTTGGCTCGTCTTAAAATATTAGAAATTGATACTTTTTTGACGCGGACCCTATGCGACACATATTTATTTTATGTTTATCATATTAAAAAATTTGTACGCTGGTGTCTGCATGGTACAGAAAGATTCTGTAATCAATGTACTATTAAAATGTATAATCGATGAATTTTTGGCTCGTCTTAAAATATTGGAAATCGATACTTTTTACCGCTGACCCTATGCGACGCAACATTATTTAATGTATATCAAGTTAAAAAATTTGTACGCTGGTGTCTGTTTGGTACCAAATGATTCTGTAATCAATGTACTATTAAAATGTATAATCGATGAATTTTTGGCTCGTCTTAAAATATTGGAAATCGATACTTTTTACCGCTGACCCTATGCGACGCAACATTATTTAATGTATATCAAGTTAAAAAATTTGTACGCTGGTGTCTGTTTGGTACCAAATGATTCTGTAATCAATGTACTATTAAAATGTATAATCGATGAATTTTTGGCTCGTCTGAAAATATTAGAAATCGATACTTTTTTACCGCTGACCCTATGCGACGCAACATTATTTTATGTATATCAAGTTAAAAAATTTGTACGCTGGTGTCTGCATGGTACAGAAAGATTCTGTAATCAATGTACTATTAAAATGTATAATCGATGAATTTTTGGCTCGTCTTAAAATATTGGAAATCGATACTTTTTACCGCTGACCCTATACGACGCAACATTATTTAATGTATATCAAGTTAAAAAATTTGTACGCTGGTGTCTGTTTGGTACCAAATGATTCTGTAATAAATGTACTATTAAAATGTATAATCGATGAATTTTTGGCTCGTCTTAAAATATTAGAAATCCATACTTTTTTGACGCGGACCCTGTGCGACGCATCCTTATTTTATGTTTATCGTATTAAAAAATTTGTACGCTGGTGTCTGCATGGTACCATAAGATTCTGTAATCAATGTACTATTAAAATGTATAATCGATGAATTTTTGGCTCGTCTTAAAATATTAGAAATTGATACTTTTTTGACGCGGACCCTGTGCGACGCATCCTTATTTTATGTTTATCGTATTAAAAAATTTGTACGCTGGTGTCTGCATGGTACCAAAAGATTCTGTAATCTATGTATTATTAAAATGTATAATCGATGAATTTTTGGCTCGTCTTTAAATATTAGAAATCGATACTTTTTTACCGCTGACCCTATGCGACGCAACTTCATTTTATGTATATCTAGTTAAAAAATTTGTACGCTGGTGTCTGCTTGGTATCAAATAATTCTGTAATCAATGTACTATTAAAATGTATAATCGATGAATTTTTGGCTCGTCTTAAAATATTAGAAATCCATACTTTTTTGACGCGGACCCTGTGCGACGCATCCTTATTTTATGTTTATCGTATTAAAAAATTTGTACGCTGGTGTCTGCATGGTACCATAAGATTCTGTAATCAATGTACTATTAAAATGTATAATCGATGAATTTTTGGCTCGTCTTAAAATATTAGAAATTGATACTTTTTTGACGCGGACCCTGTGCGACGCATCCTTATTTTATGTTTATCGTATTAAAAAATTTGTACGCTGGTGTCTGCATGGTACCAAAAGATTCTGTAATCTATGTATTATTAAAATGTATAATCGATGAATTTTTGGCTCGTCTTTAAATATTAGAAATCGATACTTTTTTACCGCTGACCCTATGCGACGCAACTTCATTTTATGTATATCTAGTTAAAAAATTTGTACGCTGGTGTCTGTTTGGTACCAAATGATTCTATAATCAATGTACTATTAAAATGTATAATCGATGAATTTTTGGCTCGTCTTAAAATATTAGAAATCGATACTTTTTTACCGCTGACCCTATGCGACGCATCCTTAATTTATGTATAGCAAATGAAAAAGTTTGTACGCTGTTGTCTGCTTGGTACCAAAAGATTCTGTAATCAATGTACTATTAAAATGTATAATCGATGAATTTTTGGCTCGTCTTAAAATATTGGAAATCGATACTTTTTACCGCTGACCCTATGCGACGCAACATTATTTAATGTATATCAAGTTAAAAAATTTGTACGCTGGTGTCTGTTTGGTACCAAATGATTCTGTAATCAATGTACTATTAAAATGTATAATCGATGAATTTTTGGCTCGTCTTAAAATATTGGAAATCGATACTTTTTACCGCTGACCCTATGCGACGCAACATTATTTAATGTATATCAAGTTAAAAAATTTGTACGCTGGTGTCTGTTTGGTACCAAATGATTCTGTAATCAATGTACTATTAAAATGTATAATCGATGAATTTTTGGCTCGTCTGAAAATATTAGAAATCGATACTTTTTTACCGCTGACCCTATGCGACGCAACATTATTTTATGTATATCAAGTTAAAAAATTTGTACGCTGGTGTCTGCATGGTACAGAAAGATTCTGTAATCAATGTACTATTAAAATGTATAATCGATGAATTTTTGGCTCGTCTTAAAATATTGGAAATCGATACTTTTTACCGCTGACCCTATGCGACGCAACATTATTTAATGTATATCAAGTTAAAAAATTTGTACGCTGGTGTCTGCATGGTACCATAAGATTCTGTAATCAATGTACTATTAAAATGTATAATCGATGAATTTTTGGCTCGTCTTAAAATATTAGAAATTGATACTTTTTTGACGCGGACCCTGTGCGACGCATCCTTATTTTATGTTTATCGTATTAAAAAATTTGTACGCTGGTGTCTGCATGGTACCAAAAGATTCTGTAATCTATGTATTATTAAAATGTATAATCGATGAATTTTTGGCTCGTCTTTAAATATTAGAAATCGATACTTTTTTACCGCTGACCCTATGCGACGCAACTTCATTTTATGTATATCTAGTTAAAAAATTTGTACGCTGGTGTCTGCTTGGTATCAAATAATTCTGTAATCAATGTACTATTAAAATGTATAATCGATGAATTTTTGGCTCGTCTTTAAATATTAGAAATCGATACTTTTTTACCGCTGACCCTATGCGACGCAACTTCATTTTATGTATATCTAGTTAAAAAATTTGTACGCTGGTGTCTGCTTGGTATCAAATAATTCTGTAATCAATGTACTATTAAAATGTATAATCGATGAATTTTTGGCTCGTCTTAAAATATTAGAAATTGATACTTTTTTGACGCGGACCCTATGCGACACATATTTATTTTATGTTTATCATATTAAAAAATTTGTACGCTGGTGTCTGCATGGTACAGAAAGATTCTGTAATCAATGTACTATTAAAATGTATAATCGATGAATTTTTGGCTCGTCTTAAAATATTGGAAATCGATACTTTTTACCGCTGACCCTATGCGACGCAACATTATTTAATGTACATCAAGTTAAAAAATTTGTACGCTGGTGTCTGTTTGGTACCAAATGATTCTGTAATCAATGTACTATTAAAATGTATAATCGATGAATTTTTGGCTCGTCTTAAAATATTGGAAATCGATACTTTTTACCGCTGACCCTATGCGACGCAACATTATTTAATGTATATCAAGTTAAAAAATTTGTACGCTGGTGTCTGTTTGGTACCAAATGATTCTGTAATCAATGTACTATTAAAATGTATAATCGATGAATTTTTGGCTCGTCTGAAAATATTAGAAATCGATACTTTTTTACCGCTGACCCTATGCGACGCAACATTATTTTATGTATATCAAGTTAAAAAATTTGTACGCTGGTGTCTGCATGGTACAGAAAGATTCTGTAATCAATGTACTATTAAAATGTATAATCGATGAATTTTTGGCTCGTCTTAAAATATTGGAAATCGATACTTTTTACCGCTGACCCTATGCGACGCAACATTATTTAATGTATATCAAGTTAAAAAATTTGTACGCTGGTGTCTGCATGGTACCATAAGATTCTGTAATCAATGTACTATTAAAATGTATAATCGATGAATTTTTGGCTCGTCTTAAAATATTAGAAATTGATACTTTTTTGACGCGGACCCTGTGCGACGCATCCTTATTTTATGTTTATCGTATTAAAAAATTTGTACGCTGGTGTCTGCATGGTACCAAAAGATTCTGTAATCTATGTATTATTAAAATGTATAATCGATGAATTTTTGGCTCGTCTTTAAATATTAGAAATCGATACTTTTTTACCGCTGACCCTATGCGACGCAACTTCATTTTATGTATATCTAGTTAAAAAATTTGTACGCTGGTGTCTGCTTGGTATCAAATAATTCTGTAATCAATGTACTATTAAAATGTATAATCGATGAATTTTTGGCTCGTCTTAAAGTATTAGAAATCCATACTTTTTTGACGCGGACCCTGTGCGACGCATCCTTATTTTATGTTTATCGTATTAAAAAATTTGTACGCTGGTGTCTGCATGGTACCATAAGATTCTGTAATCAATGTACTATTAAAATGTATAATCGATGAATTTTTGGCTCGTCTTAAAATATTAGAAATTGATACTTTTTTGACGCGGACCCTGTGCGACGCATCCTTATTTTATGTTTATCGTATTAAAAAATTTGTACGCTGGTGTCTGCATGGTACCAAAAGATTCTGTAATCTATGTATTATTAAAATGTATAATCGATGAATTTTTGGCTCGTCTTTAAATATTAGAAATCGATACTTTTTTACCGCTGACCCTATGCGACGCAACTTCATTTTATGTATATCTAGTTAAAAAATTTGTACGCTGGTGTCTGTTTGGTACCAAATGATTCTGTAATCAATGTACTATTAAAATGTATAATCGATGAATTTTTGGCTCGTCTTAAAATATTGGAAATCGATACTTTTTACCGCTGACCCTATGCGACGCAACATTATTTAATGTATATCAAGTTAAAAAATTTGTACGCTGGTGTCTGTTTGGTACCAAATGATTCTGTAATAAATGTACTATTAAAATGTATAATCGATGAATTTTTGGCTCGTCTTGAAATATTGGAAATCGATACTTTATACCGCTGACCCTATGCGACGCAACATTATTTAATGTATATCAAGTTAAAAAATTTGTACGCTGGTGTCTGTTTGGTACCAAATGATTCTGTAATAAATGTACTATTAAAATGTATAATCGATGAATTTTTGGCTCGTCTTAAAATATTAGAAATCCATACTTTTTTGACGCGGACCCTGTGCGACGCATCCTTATTTTATGTTTATCGTATTAAAAAATTTGTACGCTGGTGTCTGCATGGTACCATAAGATTCTGTAATCAATGTACTATTAAAATGTATAATCGATGAATTTTTGGCTCGTCTTAAAATATTAGAAATTGATACTTTTTTGACGCGGACCCTGTGCGACGCATCCTTATTTTATGTTTATCGTATTAAAAAATTTGTACGCTGGTGTCTGCATGGTACCAAAAGATTCTGTAATCTATGTATTATTAAAATGTATAATCGATGAATTTTTGGCTCGTCTTTAAATATTAGAAATCGATACTTTTTTACCGCTGACCCTATGCGACGCAACTTCATTTTATGTATATCTAGTTAAAAAATTTGTACGCTGGTGTCTGCTTGGTATCAAATAATTCTATAATCAATGTACTATTAAAATGTATAATCGATGAATTTTTGGCTCGTCTTAAAATATTAGAAATTGATACTTTTTTGACGCGGACCCTATGCGACACATATTTATTTTATGTTTATCATATTAAAAAATTTGTACGCTGGTGTCTGCATGGTACAGAAAGATTCTGTAATCAATGTACTATTAAAATGTATAATCGATGAATTTTTGGCTCGTCTTAAAATATTGGAAATCGATACTTTTTACCGCTGACCCTATGCGACGCAACATTATTTAATGTATATCAAGTTAAAAAATTTGTACGCTGGTGTCTGTTTGGTACCAAATGATTCTGTAATCAATGTACTATTAAAATGTATAATCGATGAATTTTTGGCTCGTCTTAAAATATTGGAAATCGATACTTTTTACCGCTGACCCTATGCGACGCAACATTATTTAATGTATATCAAGTTAAAAAATTTGTACGCTGGTGTCTGTTTGGTACCAAATGATTCTGTAATCAATGTACTATTAAAATGTATAATCGATGAATTTTTGGCTCGTCTGAAAATATTAGAAATCGATACTTTTTTACCGCTGACCCTATGCGACGCAACATTATTTTATGTATATCAAGTTAAAAAATTTGTACGCTGGTGTCTGCATGGTACAGAAAGATTCTGTAATCAATGTACTATTAAAATGTATAATCGATGAATTTTTGGCTCGTCTTAAAATATTGGAAATCGATACTTTTTACCGCTGACCCTATGCGACGCAACATTATTTAATGTATATCAAGTTAAAAAATTTGTACGCTGGTGTCTGTTTGGTACCAAATGATTCTGTAATAAATGTACTATTAAAATGTATAATCGATGAATTTTTGGCTCGTCTTAAAATATTAGAAATCCATACTTTTTTGACGCGGACCCTGTGCGACGCATCCTTATTTTATGTTTATCGTATTAAAAAATTTGTACGCTGGTGTCTGCATGGTACCATAAGATTCTGTAATCAATGTACTATTAAAATGTATAATCGATGAATTTTTGGCTCGTCTTAAAATATTAGAAATTGATACTTTTTTGACGCGGACCCTGTGCGACGCATCCTTATTTTATGTTTATCGTATTAAAAAATTTGTACGCTGGTGTCTGCATGGTACCAAAAGATTCTGTAATCTATGTATTATTAAAATGTATAATCGATGAATTTTTGGCTCGTCTTTAAATATTAGAAATCGATACTTTTTTACCGCTGACCCTATGCGACGCAACTTCATTTTATGTATATCTAGTTAAAAAATTTGTACGCTGGTGTCTGCTTGGTATCAAATAATTCTGTAATCAATGTACTATTAAAATGTATAATCGATGAATTTTTGGTTCGTCTTAAAATATTAGAAATTGATACTTTTTTGACGCGGACCCTATGCGACACATATTTATTTTATGTTTATCATATTAAAAAATTTGTACGCTGGTGTCTGCATGGTACAGAAAGATTCTGTAATCAATGTACTATTAAAATGTATAATCGATGAATTTTTGGCTCGTCTTAAAATATTGGAAATCGATACTTTTTACCGCTGACCCTATGCGACGCAACATTATTTAATGTATATCAAGTTAAAAAATTTGTACGCTGGTGTCTGTTTGGTACCAAATGATTCTGTAATCAATGTACTATTAAAATGTATAATCGATGAATTTTTGGCTCGTCTTAAAATATTGGAAATCGATACTTTTTACCGCTGACCCTATGCGACGCAACATTATTTAATGTATATCAAGTTAAAAAATTTGTACGCTGGTGTCTGTTTGGTACCAAATGATTCTGTAATCAATGTACTATTAAAATGTATAATCGATGAATTTTTGGCTCGTCTGAAAATATTAGAAATCGATACTTTTTTACCGCTGACCCTATGCGACGCAACATTATTTTATGTATATCAAGTTAAAAAATTTGTACGCTGGTGTCTGCATGGTACAGAAAGATTCTGTAATCAATGTACTATTAAAATGTATAATCGATGAATTTTTGGCTCGTCTTAAAATATTGGAAATCGATACTTTTTACCGCTGACCCTATACGACGCAACATTATTTAATGTATATCAAGTTAAAAAATTTGTACGCTGGTGTCTGTTTGGTACCAAATGATTCTGTAATAAATGTACTATTAAAATGTATAATCGATGAATTTTTGGCTCGTCTTAAAATATTAGAAATCCATACTTTTTTGACGCGGACCCTGTGCGACGCATCCTTATTTTATGTTTATCGTATTAAAAAATTTGTACGCTGGTGTCTGCATGGTACCATAAGATTCTGTAATCAATGTACTATTAAAATGTATAATCGATGAATTTTTGGCTCGTCTTAAAATATTAGAAATTGATACTTTTTTGACGCGGACCCTGTGCGACGCATCCTTATTTTATGTTTATCGTATTAAAAAATTTGTACGCTGGTGTCTGCATGGTACCAAAAGATTCTGTAATCTATGTATTATTAAAATGTATAATCGATGAATTTTTGGCTCGTCTTTAAATATTAGAAATCGATACTTTTTTACCGCTGACCCTATGCGACGCAACTTCATTTTATGTATATCTAGTTAAAAAATTTGTACGCTGGTGTCTGCTTGGTATCAAATAATTCTGTAATCAATGTACTATTAAAATGTATAATCGATGAATTTTTGGCTCGTCTTAAAATATTAGAAATCCATACTTTTTTGACGCGGACCCTGTGCGACGCATCCTTATTTTATGTTTATCGTATTAAAAAATTTGTACGCTGGTGTCTGCATGGTACCATAAGATTCTGTAATCAATGTACTATTAAAATGTATAATCGATGAATTTTTGGCTCGTCTTAAAATATTAGAAATTGATACTTTTTTGACGCGGACCCTGTGCGACGCATCCTTATTTTATGTTTATCGTATTAAAAAATTTGTACGCTGGTGTCTGCATGGTACCAAAAGATTCTGTAATCTATGTATTATTAAAATGTATAATCGATGAATTTTTGGCTCGTCTTTAAATATTAGAAATCGATACTTTTTTACCGCTGACCCTATGCGACGCAACTTCATTTTATGTATATCTAGTTAAAAAATTTGTACGCTGGTGTCTGTTTGGTACCAAATGATTCTATAATCAATGTACTATTAAAATGTATAATCGATGAATTTTTGGCTCGTCTTAAAATATTAGAAATCGATACTTTTTTACCGCTGACCCTATGCGACGCATCCTTAATTTATGTATAGCAAATGAAAAAGTTTGTACGCTGTTGTCTGCTTGGTACCAAAAGATTCTGTAATCAATGTACTATTAAAATGTATAATCGATGAATTTTTGGCTCGTCTTAAAATATTGGAAATCGATACTTTTTACCGCTGACCCTATGCGACGCAACATTATTTAATGTATATCAAGTTAAAAAATTTGTACGCTGGTGTCTGTTTGGTACCAAATGATTCTGTAATCAATGTACTATTAAAATGTATAATCGATGAATTTTTGGCTCGTCTTAAAATATTGGAAATCGATACTTTTTACCGCTGACCCTATGCGACGCAACATTATTTAATGTATATCAAGTTAAAAAATTTGTACGCTGGTGTCTGTTTGGTACCAAATGATTCTGTAATCAATGTACTATTAAAATGTATAATCGATGAATTTTTGGCTCGTCTGAAAATATTAGAAATCGATACTTTTTTACCGCTGACCCTATGCGACGCAACATTATTTTATGTATATCAAGTTAAAAAATTTGTACGCTGGTGTCTGCATGGTACAGAAAGATTCTGTAATCAATGTACTATTAAAATGTATAATCGATGAATTTTTGGCTCGTCTTAAAATATTGGAAATCGATACTTTTTACCGCTGACCCTATGCGACGCAACATTATTTAATGTATATCAAGTTAAAAAATTTGTACGCTGGTGTCTGCATGGTACCATAAGATTCTGTAATCAATGTACTATTAAAATGTATAATCGATGAATTTTTGGCTCGTCTTAAAATATTAGAAATTGATACTTTTTTGACGCGGACCCTGTGCGACGCATCCTTATTTTATGTTTATCGTATTAAAAAATTTGTACGCTGGTGTCTGCATGGTACCAAAAGATTCTGTAATCTATGTATTATTAAAATGTATAATCGATGAATTTTTGGCTCGTCTTTAAATATTAGAAATCGATACTTTTTTACCGCTGACCCTATGCGACGCAACTTCATTTTATGTATATCTAGTTAAAAAATTTGTACGCTGGTGTCTGCTTGGTATCAAATAATTCTGTAATCAATGTACTATTAAAATGTATAATCGATGAATTTTTGGCTCGTCTTAAAATATTAGAAATCCATACTTTTTTGACGCGGACCCTGTGCGACGCATCCTTATTTTATGTTTATCGTATTAAAAAATTTGTACGCTGGTGTCTGCATGGTACCATAAGATTCTGTAATCAATGTACTATTAAAATGTATAATCGATGAATTTTTGGCTCGTCTTAAAATATTAGAAATTGATACTTTTTTGACGCGGACCCTGTGCGACGCATCCTTATTTTATGTTTATCGTATTAAAAAATTTGTACGCTGGTGTCTGCATGGTACCAAAAGATTCTGTAATCTATGTATTATTAAAATGTATAATCGATGAATTTTTGGCTCGTCTTTAAATATTAGAAATCGATACTTTTTTACCGCTGACCCTATGCGACGCAACTTCATTTTATGTATATCTAGTTAAAAAATTTGTACGCTGGTGTCTGTTTGGTACCAAATGATTCTATAATCAATGTACTATTAAAATGTATAATCGATGAATTTTTGGCTCGTCTTAAAATATTAGAAATCGATACTTTTTTACCGCTGACCCTATGCGACGCATCCTTAATTTATGTATAGCAAATGAAAAAGTTTGTACGCTGTTGTCTGCTTGGTACCAAAAGATTCTGTAATCAATGTACTATTAAAATGTATAATCGATGAATTTTTGGCTCGTCTTAAAATATTGGAAATCGATACTTTTTACCGCTGACCCTATGCGACGCAACATTATTTAATGTATATCAAGTTAAAAAATTTGTACGCTGGTGTCTGTTTGGTACCAAATGATTCTGTAATCAATGTACTATTAAAATGTATAATCGATGAATTTTTGGCTCGTCTTAAAATATTAGAAATCCATACTTTTTTGACGCGGACCCTGTGCGACGCATCCTTATTTTATGTTTATCGTATTAAAAAATTTGTACGCTGGTGTCTGCATGGTACCATAAGATTCTGTAATCAATGTACTATTAAAATGTATAATCGATGAATTTTTGGCTCGTCTTAAAATATTAGAAATTGATACTTTTTTGACGCGGACCCTGTGCGACGCATCCTTATTTTATGTTTATCGTATTAAAAAATTTGTACGCTGGTGTCTGCATGGTACCAAAAGATTCTGTAATCTATGTATTATTAAAATGTATAATCGATGAATTTTTGGCTCGTCTTTAAATATTAGAAATCGATACTTTTTTACCGCTGACCCTATGCGACGCAACTTCATTTTATGTATATCTAGTTAAAAAATTTGTACGCTGGTGTCTGCTTGGTATCAAATAATTCTGTAATCAATGTACTATTAAAATGTATAATCGATGAATTTTTGGCTCGTCTTAAAATATTAGAAATCGATACTTTTTTACCGCTGACCCTATGCGACGCATCCTTAATTTATGTATAGCAAATGAAAAAGTTTGTACGCTGTTGTCTGCTTGGTACCAAAAGATTCTGTAATCAATGTACTATTAAAATGTATAATCGATGAATTTTTGGCTCGTCTTAAAATATTGGAAATCGATACTTTTTACCGCTGACCCTATGCGACGCAACATTATTTAATGTATATCAAGTTAAAAAATTTGTACGCTGGTGTCTGCATGGTACAGAAAGATTCTGTAATCAATGTACTATTAAAATGTATAATCGATGAATTTTTGGCTCGTCTTAAAATATTGGAAATCGATACTTTTTACCGCTGACCCTATGCGACGCAACATTATTTAATGTATATCAAGTTAAAAAATTTGTACGCTGGTGTCTGTTTGGTACCAAATGATTCTGTAATAAATGTACTATTAAAATGTATAATCGATGAATTTTTGGCTCGTCTTGAAATATTGGAAATCGATACTTTTTACCGCTGACCCTATGCGACGCAACATTATTTAATGTATATCAAGTTAAAAAATTTGTACGCTGGTGTCTGTTTGGTACCAAATGATTCTGTAATAAATGTACTATTAAAATGTATAATCGATGAATTTTTGGCTCGTCTTAAAATATTAGAAATCCATACTTTTTTGACGCGGACCCTGTGCGACGCATCCTTATTTTATGTTTATCGTATTAAAAAATTTGTACGCTGGTGTCTGCATGGTACCATAAGATTCTGTAATCAATGTACTATTAAAATGTATAATCGATGAATTTTTGGCTCGTCTTAAAATATTAGAAATTGATACTTTTTTGACGCGGACCCTGTGCGACGCATCCTTATTTTATGTTTATCGTATTAAAAAATTTGTACGCTGGTGTCTGCATGGTACCAAAAGATTCTGTAATCTATGTATTATTAAAATGTATAATCGATGAATTTTTGGCTCGTCTTTAAATATTAGAAATCGATACTTTTTTACCGCTGACCCTATGCGACGCAACTTCATTTTATGTATATCTAGTTAAAAAATTTGTACGCTGGTGTCTGCTTGGTATCAAATAATTCTATAATCAATGTACTATTAAAATGTATAATCGATGAATTTTTGGCTCGTCTTAAAATATTAGAAATTGATACTTTTTTGACGCGGACCCTATGCGACACATATTTATTTTATGTTTATCATATTAAAAAATTTGTACGCTGGTGTCTGCATGGTACAGAAAGATTCTGTAATCAATGTACTATTAAAATGTATAATCGATGAATTTTTGGCTCGTCTTAAAATATTGGAAATCGATACTTTTTACCGCTGACCCTATGCGACGCAACATTATTTAATGTATATCAAGTTAAAAAATTTGTACGCTGGTGTCTGTTTGGTACCAAATGATTCTGTAATCAATGTACTATTAAAATGTATAATCGATGAATTTTTGGCTCGTCTTAAAATATTGGAAATCGATACTTTTTACCGCTGACCCTATGCGACGCAACATTATTTAATGTATATCAAGTTAAAAAATTTGTACGCTGGTGTCTGTTTGGTACCAAATGATTCTGTAATCAATGTACTATTAAAATGTATAATCGATGAATTTTTGGCTCGTCTGAAAATATTAGAAATCGATACTTTTTTACCGCTGACCCTATGCGACGCAACATTATTTTATGTATATCAAGTTAAAAAATTTGTACGCTGGTGTCTGCATGGTACAGAAAGATTCTGTAATCAATGTACTATTAAAATGTATAATCGATGAATTTTTGGCTCGTCTTAAAATATTGGAAATCGATACTTTTTACCGCTGACCCTATGCGACGCAACATTATTTAATGTATATCAAGTTAAAAAATTTGTACGCTGGTGTCTGTTTGGTACCAAATGATTCTGTAATAAATGTACTATTAAAATGTATAATCGATGAATTTTTGGCTCGTCTTAAAATATTAGAAATCCATACTTTTTTGACGCGGACCCTGTGCGACGCATCCTTATTTTATGTTTATCGTATTAAAAAATTTGTACGCTGGTGTCTGCATGGTACCATAAGATTCTGTAATCAATGTACTATTAAAATGTATAATCGATGAATTTTTGGCTCGTCTTAAAATATTAGAAATTGATACTTTTTTGACGCGGACCCTGTGCGACGCATCCTTATTTTATGTTTATCGTATTAAAAAATTTGTACGCTGGTGTCTGCATGGTACCAAAAGATTCTGTAATCTATGTATTATTAAAATGTATAATCGATGAATTTTTGGCTCGTCTTTAAATATTAGAAATCGATACTTTTTTACCGCTGACCCTATGCGACGCAACTTCATTTTATGTATATCTAGTTAAAAAATTTGTACGCTGGTGTCTGCTTGGTATCAAATAATTCTGTAATCAATGTACTATTAAAATGTATAATCGATGAATTTTTGGCTCGTCTTAAAATATTAGAAATTGATACTTTTTTGACGCGGACCCTATGCGACACATATTTATTTTATGTTTATCATATTAAAAAATTTGTACGCTGGTGTCTGCATGGTACAGAAAGATTCTGTAATCAATGTACTATTAAAATGTATAATCGATGAATTTTTGGCTCGTCTTAAAATATTGGAAATCGATACTTTTTACCGCTGACCCTATGCGACGCAACATTATTTAATGTATATCAAGTTAAAAAATTTGTACGCTGGTGTCTGTTTGGTACCAAATGATTCTGTAATCAATGTACTATTAAAATGTATAATCGATGAATTTTTGGCTCGTCTTAAAATATTGGAAATCGATACTTTTTACCGCTGACCCTATGCGACGCAACATTATTTAATGTATATCAAGTTAAAAAATTTGTACGCTGGTGTCTGTTTGGTACCAAATGATTCTGTAATCAATGTACTATTAAAATGTATAATCGATGAATTTTTGGCTCGTCTGAAAATATTAGAAATCGATACTTTTTTACCGCTGACCCTATGCGACGCAACATTATTTTATGTATATCAAGTTAAAAAATTTGTACGCTGGTGTCTGCATGGTACAGAAAGATTCTGTAATCAATGTACTATTAAAATGTATAATCGATGAATTTTTGGCTCGTCTTAAAATATTGGAAATCGATACTTTTTACCGCTGACCCTATACGACGCAACATTATTTAATGTATATCAAGTTAAAAAATTTGTACGCTGGTGTCTGTTTGGTACCAAATGATTCTGTAATAAATGTACTATTAAAATGTATAATCGATGAATTTTTGGCTCGTCTTAAAATATTAGAAATCCATACTTTTTTGACGCGGACCCTGTGCGACGCATCCTTATTTTATGTTTATCGTATTAAAAAATTTGTACGCTGGTGTCTGCATGGTACCATAAGATTCTGTAATCAATGTACTATTAAAATGTATAATCGATGAATTTTTGGCTCGTCTTAAAATATTAGAAATTGATACTTTTTTGACGCGGACCCTGTGCGACGCATCCTTATTTTATGTTTATCGTATTAAAAAATTTGTACGCTGGTGTCTGCATGGTACCAAAAGATTCTGTAATCTATGTATTATTAAAATGTATAATCGATGAATTTTTGGCTCGTCTTTAAATATTAGAAATCGATACTTTTTTACCGCTGACCCTATGCGACGCAACTTCATTTTATGTATATCTAGTTAAAAAATTTGTACGCTGGTGTCTGCTTGGTATCAAATAATTCTGTAATCAATGTACTATTAAAATGTATAATCGATGAATTTTTGGCTCGTCTTAAAATATTAGAAATCCATACTTTTTTGACGCGGACCCTGTGCGACGCATCCTTATTTTATGTTTATCGTATTAAAAAATTTGTACGCTGGTGTCTGCATGGTACCATAAGATTCTGTAATCAATGTACTATTAAAATGTATAATCGATGAATTTTTGGCTCGTCTTAAAATATTAGAAATTGATACTTTTTTGACGCGGACCCTGTGCGACGCATCCTTATTTTATGTTTATCGTATTAAAAAATTTGTACGCTGGTGTCTGCATGGTACCAAAAGATTCTGTAATCTATGTATTATTAAAATGTATAATCGATGAATTTTTGGCTCGTCTTTAAATATTAGAAATCGATACTTTTTTACCGCTGACCCTATGCGACGCAACTTCATTTTATGTATATCTAGTTAAAAAATTTGTACGCTGGTGTCTGTTTGGTACCAAATGATTCTATAATCAATGTACTATTAAAATGTATAATCGATGAATTTTTGGCTCGTCTTAAAATATTAGAAATCGATACTTTTTTACCGCTGACCCTATGCGACGCATCCTTAATTTATGTATAGCAAATGAAAAAGTTTGTACGCTGTTGTCTGCTTGGTACCAAAAGATTCTGTAATCAATGTACTATTAAAATGTATAATCGATGAATTTTTGGCTCGTCTTAAAATATTGGAAATCGATACTTTTTACCGCTGACCCTATGCGACGCAACATTATTTAATGTATATCAAGTTAAAAAATTTGTACGCTGGTGTCTGTTTGGTACCAAATGATTCTGTAATCAATGTACTATTAAAATGTATAATCGATGAATTTTTGGCTCGTCTTAAAATATTGGAAATCGATACTTTTTACCGCTGACCCTATGCGACGCAACATTATTTAATGTATATCAAGTTAAAAAATTTGTACGCTGGTGTCTGTTTGGTACCAAATGATTCTGTAATCAATGTACTATTAAAATGTATAATCGATGAATTTTTGGCTCGTCTGAAAATATTAGAAATCGATACTTTTTTACCGCTGACCCTATGCGACGCATATTTATTTTATGTTTATCATATTAAAAAATTTGTACGCTGGTGTCTGCATGGTACAGAAAGATTCTGTAATCAATGTACTATTAAAATGTATAATCGATGAATTTTTGGCTCGTCTTAAAATGTTGGAAATCGATACTTTTTACCGCTGACCCTATGCGACGCAACATTATTTAATGTATATCAAGTTAAAAAATTTGTACGCTGGTGTCTGTTTGGTACCAAATGATTCTGTAATCAATGTACTATTAAAATGTATAATCGATGAATTTTTGGCTCGTCTTAAAATATTGGAAATCGATACTTTTTACCGCTGACCCTATGCGACGCAACATTATTTAATGTATATCAAGTTAAAAAATTTGTACGCTGGTGTCTGTTTGGTACCAAATGATTCTGTAATCAATGTACTATTAAAATGTATAATCGATGAATTTTTGGCTCGTCTGAAAATATTAGAAATCGATACTTTTTTACCGCTGACCCTATGCGACGCAACATTATTTTATGTATATCAAGTTAAAAAATTTGTACGCTGGTGTCTGCATGGTACAGAAAGATTCTGTAATCAATGTACTATTAAAATGTATAATCGATGAATTTTTGGCTCGTCTTAAAATATTGGAAATCGATACTTTTTACCGCTGACCCTATACGACGCAACATTATTTAATGTATATCAAGTTAAAAAATTTGTACGCTGGTGTCTGTTTGGTACCAAATGATTCTGTAATAAATGTACTATTAAAATGTATAATCGATGAATTTTTGGCTCGTCTTAAAATATTAGAAATCCATACTTTTTTGACGCGGACCCTGTGCGACGCATCCTTATTTTATGTTTATCGTATTAAAAAATTTGTACGCTGGTGTCTGCATGGTACCATAAGATTCTGTAATCAATGTACTATTAAAATGTATAATCGATGAATTTTTGGCTCGTCTTAAAATATTAGAAATTGATACTTTTTTGACGCGGACCCTGTGCGACGCATCCTTATTTTATGTTTATCGTATTAAAAAATTTGTACGCTGGTGTCTGCATGGTACCAAAAGATTCTGTAATCTATGTATTATTAAAATGTATAATCGATGAATTTTTGGCTCGTCTTTAAATATTAGAAATCGATACTTTTTTACCGCTGACCCTATGCGACGCAACTTCATTTTATGTATATCTAGTTAAAAAATTTGTACGCTGGTGTCTGCTTGGTATCAAATAATTCTGTAATCAATGTACTATTAAAATGTATAATCGATGAATTTTTGGCTCGTCTTAAAATATTAGAAATCCATACTTTTTTGACGCGGACCCTGTGCGACGCATCCTTATTTTATGTTTATCATATTAAAAAATTTGTACGCTGGTGTCTGCATGGTACCATAAGATTCTGTAATCAATGTACTATTAAAATGTATAATCGATGAATTTTTGGCTCGTCTTAAAATATTAGAAATTGATACTTTTTTGACGCGGACCCTGTGCGACGCATCCTTATTTTATGTTTATCGTATTAAAAAATTTGTACGCTGGTGTCTGCATGGTACCAAAAGATTCTGTAATCTATGTATTATTAAAATGTATAATCGATGAATTTTTGGCTCGTCTTTAAATATTAGAAATCGATACTTTTTTACCGCTGACCCTATGCGACGCAACTTCATTTTATGTATATCTAGTTAAAAAATTTGTACGCTGGTGTCTGTTTGGTACCAAATGATTCTATAATCAATGTACTATTAAAATGTATAATCGATGAATTTTTGGCTCGTCTTAAAATATTAGAAATCGATACTTTTTTACCGCTGACCCTATGCGACGCATCCTTAATTTATGTATAGCAAATGAAAAAGTTTGTACGCTGTTGTCTGCTTGGTACCAAAAGATTCTGTAATCAATGTACTATTAAAATGTATAATCGATGAATTTTTGGCTCGTCTTAAAATATTGGAAATCGATACTTTTTACCGCTGACCCTATGCGACGCAACATTATTTAATGTATATCAAGTTAAAAAATTTGTACGCTGGTGTCTGTTTGGTACCAAATGATTCTGTAATCAATGTACTATTAAAATGTATAATCGATGAATTTTTGGCTCGTCTTAAAATATTGGAAATCGATACTTTTTACCGCTGACCCTATGCGACGCAACATTATTTAATGTATATCAAGTTAAAAAATTTGTACGCTGGTGTCTGTTTGGTACCAAATGATTCTGTAATCAATGTACTATTAAAATGTATAATCGATGAATTTTTGGCTCGTCTGAAAATATTAGAAATCGATACTTTTTTACCGCTGACCCTATGCGACGCATATTTATTTTATGTTTATCATATTAAAAAATTTGTACGCTGGTGTCTGCATGGTACAGAAAGATTCTGTAATCAATGTACTATTAAAATGTATAATCGATGAATTTTTGGCTCGTCTTAAAATGTTGGAAATCGATACTTTTTACCGCTGACCCTATGCGACGCAACATTATTTAATGTATATCAAGTTAAAAAATTTGTACGCTGGTGTCTGTTTGGTACCAAATGATTCTGTAATCAATGTACTATTAAAATGTATAATCGATGAATTTTTGGCTCGTCTGAAAATATTAGAAATCGATACTTTTTTACCGCTGACCCTATGCGACGCAACATTATTTTATGTATATCAAGTTAAAAAATTTGTACGCTGGTGTCTGTTTGGTACCAAATGATTCTATAATCAATGTACTATTAAAATGTATAATCGATGAATTTTTGGCTCGTCTTAAAATATTGGAAATGGATACTTTTCTGCCGCTGACCCTATGCGACGCATCCTTATTTTATGTATATCAAGTTAAAAAATTTGTACGCTGGTGTCTGTTTGGTACAAAATGATTCTGTAATCAATGTACTATTAAAATGTATAATCGATGAATTTTTGGCTCGTCTTAAAATATTAGAAATCGATACTTTTTTGACGCGGACCCTGTGCGACGCATCCTTATTTTATGTTTATCGTATTAAAAAATTTGTACGCTGATGTCTGCATGGTACCATAAGATTCTGTAATCAATGTACTATTAAAATGTATAATCGATGAATTTTTGGCTCGTCTTAAAATATTAGAATTTGATACTTTTTTGACGCGGACCCTGTGCGACGCATCCTTATTTTATGTTTATCGTATTAAAAAATTTGTACGCTGATGTCTGCATGGTACCATAAAATTCTGTAATCAATGTACTATTAAAATGTATAATCGATGAATTTTTGGCTCGTCTTAAAATATTGGAAATCGAGACTTTTTTGACGCGGACCCTATGCGACACATATTTATTTTATGTTTATCATATTAAAAAATTTGTACGCTGGTGTCTGCATGGTACAGAAAGATTCTGTAATCAATGTACTATTAAAATGTATAATCGATGAATTTTTGGCTCGTCTTAAAATATTGGAAATCGATACTTTTTACCGCTGACCCTATGCGACGCAACATTATTTAATGTATATCAAGTTAAAAAATTTGTACGCTGGTGTCTGTTTGGTACCAAATGATTCTGTAATCAATGTACTATTAAAATGTATAATCGATGAATTTTTGGCTCGTCTTAAAATATTGGAAATCGATACTTTTTACCGCTGACCCTATGCGACGCAACATTATTTAATGTATATCAAGTTAAAAAATTTGTACGCTGGTGTCTGTTTGGTACCAAATGATTCTGTAATCAATGTACTATTAAAATGTATAATCGATGAATTTTTGGCTCGTCTGAAAATATTAGAAATCGATACTTTTTTACCGCTGACCCTATGCGACGCAACATTATTTTATGTATATCAAGTTAAAAAATTTGTACGCTGGTGTCTGCATGGTACAGAAAGATTCTGTAATCAATGTACTATTAAAATGTATAATCGATGAATTTTTGGCTCGTCTTAAAATATTGGAAATCGATACTTTTTACCGCTGACCCTATGCGACGCAACATTATTTAATGTATATCAAGTTAAAAAATTTGTACGCTGGTGTCTGTTTGGTACCAAATGATTCTGTAATAAATGTACTATTAAAATGTATAATCGATGAATTTTTGGCTCGTCTTAAAATATTAGAAATCCATACTTTTTTGACGCGGACCCTGTGCGACGCATCCTTATTTTATGTTTATCGTATTAAAAAATTTGTACGCTGGTGTCTGCATGGTACCATAAGATTCTGTAATCAATGTACTATTAAAATGTATAATCGATGAATTTTTGGCTCGTCTTAAAATATTAGAAATTGATACTTTTTTGACGCGGACCCTGTGCGACGCATCCTTATTTTATGTTTATCGTATTAAAAAATTTGTACGCTGGTGTCTGCATGGTACCAAAAGATTCTGTAATCTATGTATTATTAAAATGTATAATCGATGAATTTTTGGCTCGTCTTTAAATATTAGAAATCGATACTTTTTTACCGCTGACCCTATGCGACGCAACTTCATTTTATGTATATCTAGTTAAAAAATTTGTACGCTGGTGTCTGCTTGGTATCAAATAATTCTGTAATCAATGTACTATTAAAATGTATAATCGATGAATTTTTGGCTCGTCTTAAAATATTAGAAATTGATACTTTTTTGACGCGGACCCTATGCGACACATATTTATTTTATGTTTATCATATTAAAAAATTTGTACGCTGGTGTCTGCATGGTACAGAAAGATTCTGTAATCAATGTACTATTAAAATGTATAATCGATGAATTTTTGGCTCGTCTTAAAATATTGGAAATCGATACTTTTTACCGCTGACCCTATGCGACGCAACATTATTTAATGTATATCAAGTTAAAAAATTTGTACGCTGGTGTCTGTTTGGTACCAAATGATTCTGTAATCAATGTACTATTAAAATGTATAATCGATGAATTTTTGGCTCGTCTTAAAATATTGGAAATCGATACTTTTTACCGCTGACCCTATGCGACGCAACATTATTTAATGTATATCAAGTTAAAAAATTTGTACGCTGGTGTCTGTTTGGTACCAAATGATTCTGTAATCAATGTACTATTAAAATGTATAATCGATGAATTTTTGGCTCGTCTGAAAATATTAGAAATCGATACTTTTTTACCGCTGACCCTATGCGACGCAACATTATTTTATGTATATCAAGTTAAAAAATTTGTACGCTGGTGTCTGCATGGTACAGAAAGATTCTGTAATCAATGTACTATTAAAATGTATAATCGATGAATTTTTGGCTCGTCTTAAAATATTGGAAATCGATACTTTTTACCGCTGACCCTATACGACGCAACATTATTTAATGTATATCAAGTTAAAAAATTTGTACGCTGGTGTCTGTTTGGTACCAAATGATTCTGTAATAAATGTACTATTAAAATGTATAATCGATGAATTTTTGGCTCGTCTTAAAATATTAGAAATCCATACTTTTTTGACGCGGACCCTGTGCGACGCATCCTTATTTTATGTTTATCGTATTAAAAAATTTGTACGCTGGTGTCTGCATGGTACCATAAGATTCTGTAATCAATGTACTATTAAAATGTATAATCGATGAATTTTTGGCTCGTCTTAAAATATTAGAAATTGATACTTTTTTGACGCGGACCCTGTGCGACGCATCCTTATTTTATGTTTATCGTATTAAAAAATTTGTACGCTGGTGTCTGCATGGTACCAAAAGATTCTGTAATCTATGTATTATTAAAATGTATAATCGATGAATTTTTGGCTCGTCTTTAAATATTAGAAATCGATACTTTTTTACCGCTGACCCTATGCGACGCAACTTCATTTTATGTATATCTAGTTAAAAAATTTGTACGCTGGTGTCTGCTTGGTATCAAATAATTCTGTAATCAATGTACTATTAAAATGTATAATCGATGAATTTTTGGCTCGTCTTAAAATATTAGAAATCCATACTTTTTTGACGCGGACCCTGTGCGACGCATCCTTATTTTATGTTTATCGTATTAAAAAATTTGTACGCTGGTGTCTGCATGGTACCATAAGATTCTGTAATCAATGTACTATTAAAATGTATAATCGATGAATTTTTGGCTCGTCTTAAAATATTAGAAATTGATACTTTTTTGACGCGGACCCTGTGCGACGCATCCTTATTTTATGTTTATCGTATTAAAAAATTTGTACGCTGGTGTCTGCATGGTACCAAAAGATTCTGTAATCTATGTATTATTAAAATGTATAATCGATGAATTTTTGGCTCGTCTTTAAATATTAGAAATCGATACTTTTTTACCGCTGACCCTATGCGACGCAACTTCATTTTATGTATATCTAGTTAAAAAATTTGTACGCTGGTGTCTGTTTGGTACCAAATGATTCTATAATCAATGTACTATTAAAATGTATAATCGATGAATTTTTGGCTCGTCTTAAAATATTAGAAATCGATACTTTTTTACCGCTGACCCTATGCGACGCATCCTTAATTTATGTATAGCAAATGAAAAAGTTTGTACGCTGTTGTCTGCTTGGTACCAAAAGATTCTGTAATCAATGTACTATTAAAATGTATAATCGATGAATTTTTGGCTCGTCTTAAAATATTGGAAATCGATACTTTTTACCGCTGACCCTATGCGACGCAACATTATTTAATGTATATCAAGTTAAAAAATTTGTACGCTGGTGTCTGTTTGGTACCAAATGATTCTGTAATCAATGTACTATTAAAATGTATAATCGATGAATTTTTGGCTCGTCTTAAAATATTGGAAATCGATACTTTTTACCGCTGACCCTATGCGACGCAACATTATTTAATGTATATCAAGTTAAAAAATTTGTACGCTGGTGTCTGTTTGGTACCAAATGATTCTGTAATCAATGTACTATTAAAATGTATAATCGATGAATTTTTGGCTCGTCTGAAAATATTAGAAATCGATACTTTTTTACCGCTGACCCTATGCGACGCATATTTATTTTATGTTTATCATATTAAAAAATTTGTACGCTGGTGTCTGCATGGTACAGAAAGATTCTGTAATCAATGTACTATTAAAATGTATAATCGATGAATTTTTGGCTCGTCTTAAAATGTTGGAAATCGATACTTTTTACCGCTGACCCTATGCGACGCAACATTATTTAATGTATATCAAGTTAAAAAATTTGTACGCTGGTGTCTGTTTGGTACCAAATGATTCTGTAATCAATGTACTATTAAAATGTATAATCGATGAATTTTTGGCTCGTCTTAAAATATTGGAAATCGATACTTTTTACCGCTGACCCTATGCGACGCAACATTATTTAATGTATATCAAGTTAAAAAATTTGTACGCTGGTGTCTGTTTGGTACCAAATGATTCTGTAATCAATGTACTATTAAAATGTATAATCGATGAATTTTTGGCTCGTCTGAAAATATTAGAAATCGATACTTTTTTACCGCTGACCCTATGCGACGCAACATTATTTTATGTATATCAAGTTAAAAAATTTGTACGCTGGTGTCTGCATGGTACAGAAAGATTCTGTAATCAATGTACTATTAAAATGTATAATCGATGAATTTTTGGCTCGTCTTAAAATATTGGAAATCGATACTTTTTACCGCTGACCCTATACGACGCAACATTATTTAATGTATATCAAGTTAAAAAATTTGTACGCTGGTGTCTGTTTGGTACCAAATGATTCTGTAATAAATGTACTATTAAAATGTATAATCGATGAATTTTTGGCTCGTCTTAAAATATTAGAAATCCATACTTTTTTGACGCGGACCCTGTGCGACGCATCCTTATTTTATGTTTATCGTATTAAAAAATTTGTACGCTGGTGTCTGCATGGTACCATAAGATTCTGTAATCAATGTACTATTAAAATGTATAATCGATGAATTTTTGGCTCGTCTTAAAATATTAGAAATTGATACTTTTTTGACGCGGACCCTGTGCGACGCATCCTTATTTTATGTTTATCGTATTAAAAAATTTGTACGCTGGTGTCTGCATGGTACCAAAAGATTCTGTAATCTATGTATTATTAAAATGTATAATCGATGAATTTTTGGCTCGTCTTTAAATATTAGAAATCGATACTTTTTTACCGCTGACCCTATGCGACGCAACTTCATTTTATGTATATCTAGTTAAAAAATTTGTACGCTGGTGTCTGCTTGGTATCAAATAATTCTGTAATCAATGTACTATTAAAATGTATAATCGATGAATTTTTGGCTCGTCTTAAAATATTAGAAATCCATACTTTTTTGACGCGGACCCTGTGCGACGCATCCTTATTTTATGTTTATCATATTAAAAAATTTGTACGCTGGTGTCTGCATGGTACCATAAGATTCTGTAATCAATGTACTATTAAAATGTATAATCGATGAATTTTTGGCTCGTCTTAAAATATTAGAAATTGATACTTTTTTGACGCGGACCCTGTGCGACGCATCCTTATTTTATGTTTATCGTATTAAAAAATTTGTACGCTGGTGTCTGCATGGTACCAAAAGATTCTGTAATCTATGTATTATTAAAATGTATAATCGATGAATTTTTGGCTCGTCTTAAAATATTGGAAATCGATACTTTTTACCGCTGACCCTATGCGACGCAACATTATTTAATGTATATCAAGTTAAAAAATTTGTACGCTGGTGTCTGTTTGGTACCAAATGATTCTGTAATCAATGTACTATTAAAATGTATAATCGATGAATTTTTGGCTCGTCTGAAAATATTAGAAATCGATACTTTTTTACCGCTGACCCTATGCGACGCATATTTATTTTATGTTTATCATATTAAAAAATTTGTACGCTGGTGTCTGCATGGTACAGAAAGATTCTGTAATCAATGTACTATTAAAATGTATAATCGATGAATTTTTGGCTCGTCTTAAAATGTTGGAAATCGATACTTTTTACCGCTGACCCTATGCGACGCAACATTATTTAATGTATATCAAGTTAAAAAATTTGTACGCTGGTGTCTGTTTGGTACCAAATGATTCTGTAATCAATGTACTATTAAAATGTATAATCGATGAATTTTTGGCTCGTCTGAAAATATTAGAAATCGATACTTTTTTACCGCTGACCCTATGCGACGCAACATTATTTTATGTATATCAAGTTAAAAAATTTGTACGCTGGTGTCTGTTTGGTACCAAATGATTCTATAATCAATGTACTATTAAAATGTATAATCGATGAATTTTTGGCTCGTCTTAAAATATTGGAAATGGATACTTTTCTGCCGCTGACCCTATGCGACGCATCCTTATTTTATGTATATCAAGTTAAAAAATTTGTACGCTGGTGTCTGTTTGGTACAAAATGATTCTGTAATCAATGTACTATTAAAATGTATAATCGATGAATTTTTGGCTCGTCTTAAAATATTAGAAATCGATACTTTTTTGACGCGGACCCTGTGCGACGCATCCTTATTTTATGTTTATCGTATTAAAAAATTTGTACGCTGATGTCTGCATGGTACCATAAGATTCTGTAATCAATGTACTATTAAAATGTATAATCGATGAATTTTTGGCTCGTCTTAAAATATTAGAATTTGATACTTTTTTGACGCGGACCCTGTGCGACGCATCCTTATTTTATGTTTATCGTATTAAAAAATTTGTACGCTGATGTCTGCATGGTACCATAAAATTCTGTAATCAATGTACTATTAAAATGTATAATCGATGAATTTTTGGCTCGTCTTAAAATATTGGAAATCGAGACTTTTTTGACGCGGACCCTATGCGACACATATTTATTTTATGTTTATCATATTAAAAAATTTGTACGCTGGTGTCTGCATGGTACAGAAAGATTCTGTAATCAATGTACTATTAAAATGTATAATCGATGAATTTTTGGCTCGTCTTAAAATATTGGAAATCGATACTTTTTACCGCTGACCCTATGCGACGCAACATTATTTAATGTATATCAAGTTAAAAAATTTGTACGCTGGTGTCTGTTTGGTACCAAATGATTCTGTAATCAATGTACTATTAAAATGTATAATCGATGAATTTTTGGCTCGTCTTAAAATATTGGAAATCGATACTTTTTACCGCTGACCCTATGCGACGCAACATTATTTAATGTATATCAAGTTAAAAAATTTGTACGCTGGTGTCTGTTTGGTACCAAATGATTCTGTAATCAATGTACTATTAAAATGTATAATCGATGAATTTTTGGCTCGTCTGAAAATATTAGAAATCGATACTTTTTTACCGCTGACCCTATGCGACGCAACATTATTTTATGTATATCAAGTTAAAAAATTTGTACGCTGGTGTCTGCATGGTACAGAAAGATTCTGTAATCAATGTACTATTAAAATGTATAATCGATGAATTTTTGGCTCGTCTTAAAATATTGGAAATCGATACTTTTTACCGCTGACCCTATGCGACGCAACATTATTTAATGTATATCAAGTTAAAAAATTTGTACGCTGGTGTCTGTTTGGTACCAAATGATTCTGTAATAAATGTACTATTAAAATGTATAATCGATGAATTTTTGGCTCGTCTTAAAATATTAGAAATCCATACTTTTTTGACGCGGACCCTGTGCGACGCATCCTTATTTTATGTTTATCGTATTAAAAAATTTGTACGCTGGTGTCTGCATGGTACCATAAGATTCTGTAATCAATGTACTATTAAAATGTATAATCGATGAATTTTTGGCTCGTCTTAAAATATTAGAAATTGATACTTTTTTGACGCGGACCCTGTGCGACGCATCCTTATTTTATGTTTATCGTATTAAAAAATTTGTACGCTGGTGTCTGCATGGTACCAAAAGATTCTGTAATCTATGTATTATTAAAATGTATAATCGATGAATTTTTGGCTCGTCTTTAAATATTAGAAATCGATACTTTTTTACCGCTGACCCTATGCGACGCAACTTCATTTTATGTATATCTAGTTAAAAAATTTGTACGCTGGTGTCTGCTTGGTATCAAATAATTCTGTAATCAATGTACTATTAAAATGTATAATCGATGAATTTTTGGCTCGTCTTAAAATATTAGAAATTGATACTTTTTTGACGCGGACCCTATGCGACACATATTTATTTTATGTTTATCATATTAAAAAATTTGTACGCTGGTGTCTGCATGGTACAGAAAGATTCTGTAATCAATGTACTATTAAAATGTATAATCGATGAATTTTTGGCTCGTCTTAAAATATTGGAAATCGATACTTTTTACCGCTGACCCTATGCGACGCAACATTATTTAATGTATATCAAGTTAAAAAATTTGTACGCTGGTGTCTGTTTGGTACCAAATGATTCTGTAATCAATGTACTATTAAAATGTATAATCGATGAATTTTTGGCTCGTCTTAAAATATTGGAAATCGATACTTTTTACCGCTGACCCTATGCGACGCAACATTATTTAATGTATATCAAGTTAAAAAATTTGTACGCTGGTGTCTGTTTGGTACCAAATGATTCTGTAATCAATGTACTATTAAAATGTATAATCGATGAATTTTTGGCTCGTCTGAAAATATTAGAAATCGATACTTTTTTACCGCTGACCCTATGCGACGCAACATTATTTTATGTATATCAAGTTAAAAAATTTGTACGCTGGTGTCTGCATGGTACAGAAAGATTCTGTAATCAATGTACTATTAAAATGTATAATCGATGAATTTTTGGCTCGTCTTAAAATATTGGAAATCGATACTTTTTACCGCTGACCCTATACGACGCAACATTATTTAATGTATATCAAGTTAAAAAATTTGTACGCTGGTGTCTGTTTGGTACCAAATGATTCTGTAATAAATGTACTATTAAAATGTATAATCGATGAATTTTTGGCTCGTCTTAAAATATTAGAAATCCATACTTTTTTGACGCGGACCCTGTGCGACGCATCCTTATTTTATGTTTATCGTATTAAAAAATTTGTACGCTGGTGTCTGCATGGTACCATAAGATTCTGTAATCAATGTACTATTAAAATGTATAATCGATGAATTTTTGGCTCGTCTTAAAATATTAGAAATTGATACTTTTTTGACGCGGACCCTGTGCGACGCATCCTTATTTTATGTTTATCGTATTAAAAAATTTGTACGCTGGTGTCTGCATGGTACCAAAAGATTCTGTAATCTATGTATTATTAAAATGTATAATCGATGAATTTTTGGCTCGTCTTTAAATATTAGAAATCGATACTTTTTTACCGCTGACCCTATGCGACGCAACTTCATTTTATGTATATCTAGTTAAAAAATTTGTACGCTGGTGTCTGCTTGGTATCAAATAATTCTGTAATCAATGTACTATTAAAATGTATAATCGATGAATTTTTGGCTCGTCTTAAAATATTAGAAATCCATACTTTTTTGACGCGGACCCTGTGCGACGCATCCTTATTTTATGTTTATCGTATTAAAAAATTTGTACGCTGGTGTCTGCATGGTACCATAAGATTCTGTAATCAATGTACTATTAAAATGTATAATCGATGAATTTTTGGCTCGTCTTAAAATATTAGAAATTGATACTTTTTTGACGCGGACCCTGTGCGACGCATCCTTATTTTATGTTTATCGTATTAAAAAATTTGTACGCTGGTGTCTGCATGGTACCAAAAGATTCTGTAATCTATGTATTATTAAAATGTATAATCGATGAATTTTTGGCTCGTCTTTAAATATTAGAAATCGATACTTTTTTACCGCTGACCCTATGCGACGCAACTTCATTTTATGTATATCTAGTTAAAAAATTTGTACGCTGGTGTCTGTTTGGTACCAAATGATTCTATAATCAATGTACTATTAAAATGTATAATCGATGAATTTTTGGCTCGTCTTAAAATATTAGAAATCGATACTTTTTTACCGCTGACCCTATGCGACGCATCCTTAATTTATGTATAGCAAATGAAAAAGTTTGTACGCTGTTGTCTGCTTGGTACCAAAAGATTCTGTAATCAATGTACTATTAAAATGTATAATCGATGAATTTTTGGCTCGTCTTAAAATATTGGAAATCGATACTTTTTACCGCTGACCCTATGCGACGCAACATTATTTAATGTATATCAAGTTAAAAAATTTGTACGCTGGTGTCTGTTTGGTACCAAATGATTCTGTAATCAATGTACTATTAAAATGTATAATCGATGAATTTTTGGCTCGTCTTAAAATATTGGAAATCGATACTTTTTACCGCTGACCCTATGCGACGCAACATTATTTAATGTATATCAAGTTAAAAAATTTGTACGCTGGTGTCTGTTTGGTACCAAATGATTCTGTAATCAATGTACTATTAAAATGTATAATCGATGAATTTTTGGCTCGTCTGAAAATATTAGAAATCGATACTTTTTTACCGCTGACCCTATGCGACGCATATTTATTTTATGTTTATCATATTAAAAAATTTGTACGCTGGTGTCTGCATGGTACAGAAAGATTCTGTAATCAATGTACTATTAAAATGTATAATCGATGAATTTTTGGCTCGTCTTAAAATGTTGGAAATCGATACTTTTTACCGCTGACCCTATGCGACGCAACATTATTTAATGTATATCAAGTTAAAAAATTTGTACGCTGGTGTCTGTTTGGTACCAAATGATTCTGTAATCAATGTACTATTAAAATGTATAATCGATGAATTTTTGGCTCGTCTTAAAATATTGGAAATCGATACTTTTTACCGCTGACCCTATGCGACGCAACATTATTTAATGTATATCAAGTTAAAAAATTTGTACGCTGGTGTCTGTTTGGTACCAAATGATTCTGTAATCAATGTACTATTAAAATGTATAATCGATGAATTTTTGGCTCGTCTGAAAATATTAGAAATCGATACTTTTTTACCGCTGACCCTATGCGACGCAACATTATTTTATGTATATCAAGTTAAAAAATTTGTACGCTGGTGTCTGCATGGTACAGAAAGATTCTGTAATCAATGTACTATTAAAATGTATAATCGATGAATTTTTGGCTCGTCTTAAAATATTGGAAATCGATACTTTTTACCGCTGACCCTATACGACGCAACATTATTTAATGTATATCAAGTTAAAAAATTTGTACGCTGGTGTCTGTTTGGTACCAAATGATTCTGTAATAAATGTACTATTAAAATGTATAATCGATGAATTTTTGGCTCGTCTTAAAATATTAGAAATCCATACTTTTTTGACGCGGACCCTGTGCGACGCATCCTTATTTTATGTTTATCGTATTAAAAAATTTGTACGCTGGTGTCTGCATGGTACCATAAGATTCTGTAATCAATGTACTATTAAAATGTATAATCGATGAATTTTTGGCTCGTCTTAAAATATTAGAAATTGATACTTTTTTGACGCGGACCCTGTGCGACGCATCCTTATTTTATGTTTATCGTATTAAAAAATTTGTACGCTGGTGTCTGCATGGTACCAAAAGATTCTGTAATCTATGTATTATTAAAATGTATAATCGATGAATTTTTGGCTCGTCTTTAAATATTAGAAATCGATACTTTTTTACCGCTGACCCTATGCGACGCAACTTCATTTTATGTATATCTAGTTAAAAAATTTGTACGCTGGTGTCTGCTTGGTATCAAATAATTCTGTAATCAATGTACTATTAAAATGTATAATCGATGAATTTTTGGCTCGTCTTAAAATATTAGAAATCCATACTTTTTTGACGCGGACCCTGTGCGACGCATCCTTATTTTATGTTTATCATATTAAAAAATTTGTACGCTGGTGTCTGCATGGTACCATAAGATTCTGTAATCAATGTACTATTAAAATGTATAATCGATGAATTTTTGGCTCGTCTTAAAATATTAGAAATTGATACTTTTTTGACGCGGACCCTGTGCGACGCATCCTTATTTTATGTTTATCGTATTAAAAAATTTGTACGCTGGTGTCTGCATGGTACCAAAAGATTCTGTAATCTATGTATTATTAAAATGTATAATCGATGAATTTTTGGCTCGTCTTTAAATATTAGAAATCGATACTTTTTTACCGCTGACCCTATGCGACGCAACTTCATTTTATGTATATCTAGTTAAAAAATTTGTACGCTGGTGTCTGTTTGGTACCAAATGATTCTATAATCAATGTACTATTAAAATGTATAATCGATGAATTTTTGGCTCGTCTTAAAATATTAGAAATCGATACTTTTTTACCGCTGACCCTATGCGACGCATCCTTAATTTATGTATAGCAAATGAAAAAGTTTGTACGCTGTTGTCTGCTTGGTACCAAAAGATTCTGTAATCAATGTACTATTAAAATGTATAATCGATGAATTTTTGGCTCGTCTTAAAATATTGGAAATCGATACTTTTTACCGCTGACCCTATGCGACGCAACATTATTTAATGTATATCAAGTTAAAAAATTTGTACGCTGGTGTCTGTTTGGTACCAAATGATTCTGTAATCAATGTACTATTAAAATGTATAATCGATGAATTTTTGGCTCGTCTTAAAATATTGGAAATCGATACTTTTTACCGCTGACCCTATGCGACGCAACATTATTTAATGTATATCAAGTTAAAAAATTTGTACGCTGGTGTCTGTTTGGTACCAAATGATTCTGTAATCAATGTACTATTAAAATGTATAATCGATGAATTTTTGGCTCGTCTGAAAATATTAGAAATCGATACTTTTTTACCGCTGACCCTATGCGACGCATATTTATTTTATGTTTATCATATTAAAAAATTTGTACGCTGGTGTCTGCATGGTACAGAAAGATTCTGTAATCAATGTACTATTAAAATGTATAATCGATGAATTTTTGGCTCGTCTTAAAATGTTGGAAATCGATACTTTTTACCGCTGACCCTATGCGACGCAACATTATTTAATGTATATCAAGTTAAAAAATTTGTACGCTGGTGTCTGTTTGGTACCAAATGATTCTGTAATCAATGTACTATTAAAATGTATAATCGATGAATTTTTGGCTCGTCTGAAAATATTAGAAATCGATACTTTTTTACCGCTGACCCTATGCGACGCAACATTATTTTATGTATATCAAGTTAAAAAATTTGTACGCTGGTGTCTGTTTGGTACCAAATGATTCTATAATCAATGTACTATTAAAATGTATAATCGATGAATTTTTGGCTCGTCTTAAAATATTGGAAATGGATACTTTTCTGCCGCTGACCCTATGCGACGCATCCTTATTTTATGTATATCAAGTTAAAAAATTTGTACGCTGGTGTCTGTTTGGTACAAAATGATTCTGTAATCAATGTACTATTAAAATGTATAATCGATGAATTTTTGGCTCGTCTTAAAATATTAGAAATCGATACTTTTTTGACGCGGACCCTGTGCGACGCATCCTTATTTTATGTTTATCGTATTAAAAAATTTGTACGCTGATGTCTGCATGGTACCATAAGATTCTGTAATCAATGTACTATTAAAATGTATAATCGATGAATTTTTGGCTCGTCTTAAAATATTAGAATTTGATACTTTTTTGACGCGGACCCTGTGCGACGCATCCTTATTTTATGTTTATCGTATTAAAAAATTTGTACGCTGATGTCTGCATGGTACCATAAAATTCTGTAATCAATGTACTATTAAAATGTATAATCGATGAATTTTTGGCTCGTCTTAAAATATTGGAAATCGAGACTTTTTACCGCTGACCCTATGCGACGCAACCTTATTTAATGTATATCAAGTTAAAAAATTTGTACGCTGGTGTCTGTTTTGTACCAAATGATTCTATAATCAATGTACTATTAAAATGTATAATCGATGAATTTTTGGCTCGTCTTAAAATATTAGAAATCGATACTTTTTTACCGCTGACCCTATGCGACGCATCCTTAATTTATGTATAGCAAATGAAAAAGTTTGTACGCTGTTGTCTGCTTGGTACCAAAAGATTCTGTAATCAATGTACTATTAAAATGTATAAACAATGAATTTTTGGCTCGTCTTAAAATATTAGAAATTGATACTTTTTTGACGCGGACCCTATGCGACGCATATTTATTTTATGTTTATCATATTAAAAAATTTGTACGCTGGTGTCTGCATGGTACAGAAAGATTCTGTAATCAATGTACTATTAAAATGTATAATCGATGAATTTTTGGCTCGTCTTAAAATATTGGAAATCGATACTTTTTACCGCTGACCCTATGCGACGCAACCTTATTTAATGTATATCAAGTTAAAAAATTTGTACGCTGGTGTCTGTTTGGTACCAAATGATTCTGTAATCAATGTACCATTAAAATGTATAATCGATGAATTTTTGGCTCGTCTTAAAATATTAGAAATCGATACTTTTTTACCGCTGACCCTATGCGACGCATCCTTAATTTATGTATAGCAAATGAAAAAGTTTGTACGCTGTTGTCTGCTTGGTACCAAAAGATTCTGTAATCAATGTACTATTAAAATGTATAATCGATGAATTTTTGGCTCGTCTTAAAATATTAGAAATGGATAGATTTTTTGACACGGACCCTGTCGACGCATCCTTATTTTATATTTATCATATTTAAAAAATTTGTACGCTGGTGTCTGCATGGTACCAAAAGATGAAAAGATAAATATTATAATTGTTGTATAATATGTAATTAACGTACAAGCTGTGGATCGAGAATGCGCTACGAATAATTCGAAACATCATTCTATCTTTGTTCCATATTAGTAGCACATTCTCGACCGCAGCTTATATTGTATAGGTGAAGGAAATAAATGGCGCGCGCGAAGCGCGCGCTTTGTAGTGTTCTAGTAGAATTAAACAATATATGTATATATAATAAAATAATTTTTTTTGTTTTTAACATGTTATTTTATATAAGATGCAGTTGATGAGTTGTGTACTGGAAGTTGTTGAGAAATGTTTTTTTATGAAGTAGAAAGTATAAAAATATGGAATAATTTTTTTTGTAAATACGTGTGTCTCATTTTTGAGAAAAACAAATTAATAAATAAAAGAAAACTGATGTTAAATTTATAAATATGTAAGTTTATTTATCTTTCTTATGTATTGATATTCGATTATGTTTTTCGATCAACGAAACAACAATCAACAAACAATTCGTCAACGGTCTTAAAATTTACATACATGACATTGCGTACTAGATCATTAGATATCGACAGTTTTCGGTGATCTGTCCGAGCGATGATTACACACTATTATATAGATAATCTTTTCATATTAGCAATTCTTGATAACACTGAATTAATGACTGCAACTAATTGTGACAAAGAAATACTTTAATATTAATATATAAGGTAAGTCCAGAAACAGAACAAATCTCTTTTTAATAATAAATTTAAATTATATTGAATGTTTCGAGCCATTTTTTGGATCATCCTCAGCATATCGATTAAAAAATAATATAATCCACGTGTTTGGATCTGTATCTTTGTCCTATTTGTGTAATGCTTTTTTTTTAAATCTATATTTGAAAAACAAAGAATACGTACCTACATAATTTAAACAATTCTAAAACAAAGACTAAATATGTCGAAACAAATGTTATGTTAGCGATTTTATGTTATCGTACATGAATTGTTTTTAAAAAATTGTAATACTAAAAATTTTTTATTAGAATTGAATATTAAGCTATGTACATATATAATCGCTTTATACATATATAATTTGATTATATTTTTTAAATTGTATTTGTAAATGCTAATATACTTTAATCAAATTTGTCAAATTAATATAATATATAAAAAATATAAAAAAAAATTAATATGATTATAATAAAAAATAATTTTAAGAAGATCTTAAACATCAATTTTATATTGGTTGCATATCTATATCAATGTTATTATATTTCATTGTATTTTAACTGCATTAGTGAAAAATGAGCCATAAGCAGCGGAAATGTGTGAACAAGTTTAATCTGAATAAAGAAATGTTTACACACATATTACGTATTAAAATTTTTTACTGGAATCTTTAAGTGTTTTTCTAAATAAATTATATATCTTTTTAATAAAAGTAATAATAACTTTCCGTGTCTGTTTCTATTTTGTATAAAATATACACTTTTCTTTTACACGAAAAAGATATAACATTTTTACAGAAATTTTTTCTCTAAAAAAATTGGAATGGCATTCCTAATACTATTATTAATCAGCAGGCTAGTATTTTGCAACGCAATAGCTTTTTATATAGACGACAAGTTTTCGGAAAAAACCTCCAACATTAACGAACATCGTATACTGGATGATAAAATACCGGAGCGCGATGTCTCCAACATCACTAATTATCGTTTATCAAACGACATAATACCAGAGTACTATTTTATCAAGCTAGATCTATCAAATGTGAAAGATTACAAAATAGTTTCTATCTACGGAGAAATCAGTATCGATTTCAGGATCATTCATCCGACGAAAACTATAGATTTCCATGCACAAAGACCTTATATAAAAATTCGTAATTACATATTTCTTCAGCGATTTAACTTAACGAACGATTATGTAATAAGAACTGATCTAGTGGAAAAGTCATACAATCCTTCAGCGCATATTTTCGTTCTTTACTTCTTTAAAGAACTATCACGAGGAAATTACACACTGAAAATGGAATTTGATTGCAATGTAGACGACGAAACGAAAAGCTTCTTCCAAACAACGTACATAAACACAGAAGGAGAGAAAAAGTAAATATTAAAAGAGTGAATATTAACAGATATTAAAACTACATTATTATATAATGTAAAACAATTTTCATTATTATATAGTTCTTATAAAATACTTTCAATAATATTGTCATGCCGGAAACTTTAGACATGTACGATAAAGAACATTTCACAATGAAAAAAATTATTGAAATACACATTTCGTTGTTATAAAAAAATTTTTAAAGTATAACTAAATTTATTTATATATTACAACAGTGCATAAATATTTTATCGTAGAAAAACTTATTGCATGTTTTTTATTACAAATAAAAATTAAAAATCTTTTAGGAATTTATTGTTAGATAAATATTATATATACAATTAAATAAAAATTTTAATATCAGTAAATTTTAATTTGTTTTTAGCTTATTTTATGTTTTACATATTATTATATAACTGATATTATTTAAGCATATATTATTTAAGATATTATTTAAGCATATATTATTTAAGATATTATTTAAGCATATTATTTAAGCATATTATATAATATGTATATTAAATACTGCAAATATATGTTATACAAATACATGATATAAAAAATATAGATGACATAATAATCCATGTAATGTGAACATCCAAATTAAATATGTTGAAAATTATTCTATAAATACTTATATATAAATTTCATTTGCAAAACGAATGCTGTACATTCTACACTCTCTAATATTTTTGTGTCAACAATGTTTAGAAAGTTCTCATTAATTAAATTATGTTTTTAAAATGTTATAGGTGGATGGCCGCTACACGTTTCCAGGGAATTGGTGCTCGGCAAATATTTCCATGTTGGGATGAATCGGAATTAACAGCTACCTTTCGCATTGCAATAAAACATCATTCAAATCACATGGTTTTATCGAATATGCCGGCGTATAAAGTAGATCCGATTACAAATACTACAATGTGGATAATGTTCAAAGTTACTCCTGTAATCTCTACTTATCTCGTGGCGTTTACGGTGTTCGATCCTTTTCCTATTCCTGTTTCAGACACCATATTGACACCATTTCGTTTAAAATTTGCACAAAATATTTCTACAGAAATCAACAATTTACTCTCCACCTGGTTTAGCGAAACAGATATTGAACAAATGCAACATGTTGCGATTCCTAATTTTCCAGACAATGCTATGGTAAACTGGGGGCTTAATTTTTATAGGTAACTTGTACATATATGTATAATTTAGTTACTTATTTAAAATATATAACTTAAATCAATGAAAAAATTAAATTATTTAAGAATATCAAACGGAATGCATAAGATTTTACTTTAACAAGTAATGTATAACATATAAAGTAATAGTAACATGATAATTTATCCTTTATACTTATTAAAAACAAGATCCTGCTTATCTAACAATAAATTTTCGGCGCACGTATAGTTTTAGATTAATTTTTTTTGAAAATAATATATAAATGTAATATAATTAAATTGTGATACATTTAAACTGTGCATACTTATAATAAGAACTCGATTTTGTAGCTTATCCAATATTATCTATGAAGAAGGAAAAGATCCTATTATGCGCAAAATAGAGGTAGCCCGTTTAATAGCATTCAAAATGATCCAACAATTGCTTGCTAATCTGATCAGCCCATCCTCGTGGCCTTTTCTTTGGTTGAACGATGGTATTTCTATGTTGCTTGGAACACAAATTCTCGATAAGGTTGTTTTCTAATATATCTTTCTATATTTCTTATAAATTTTCTTCATTCTATTAAAAATAAGATGTGTAGATCACTTGAGAATCTCAAGTGATTCTTGAGATTCTATTCAATTTCTATAAATTCTTATTAGATCGATTAGAGAATTGGTTTTATACAGTTGAATTTAGAATAATTTCTATTATTTCGAATAAGCTTGGAAAAATTTTATTATATTTCTGTACTTAATATTTAAACATAGAGCAAAACATTTTCGATAATAATGATATGTTAATAAGTACTGCTAATACGAGCATGTATTTTTGTAATTAAATATTTATTTGTGTAATATTAAAAAATCATAACTTTTCGTTTTTAACTTCCTATAGATTTTCCTAGATTTTCAAATAATGGATTTGTTTACATTTCAATATCAATATGAATCTCTTCATTTGGATTGCGGTTTTCTGAAACCTCTCACATCAAAAATCAGCAATTCCTCTGAAATTAATTCACTTTTATCATATCCCCATCATGCCAAAGGTAAGATTATTTAAATATAATTTTATTGTTGCCCATAAATTTTTCAACAAAAATGTTATTAAAAAACACAAAAGAGTGGTATTTGCAAAATTATTTCTAGTTAATTAATATACAATTCTGTTGTAAAAATAAATAGAAATATGTATAGTTTAATTATTTAAATTAATTTTTCTCTGCGAAATCAATAATGTTTACTTATTTATGAGAGTTCTAAAATAAATTTATTTTAAATACTTCTAATTATATTAAATAACATGGATTATTGCAGCATTTACAATATTGAACATGTTACGAAACATACTTTCCGATTATACTATTGAACATGGTATTAAAATATACTTTAGCACCTAGTAAGTAATAATTGCAACGTTAGTTCAACAATTATATATCGTTACTTTTTACTAAATTATAAAATAATATAAATAATTAAAATTGTATAAAATTTATAAAAAAATAACATATATATAAGTTGTATAACTTCGTGCACTATGTGTATTCACAATTTACTTAAATAAGTAAAAATTTTATCTGATAAAAATTTGTATCATGATGTTTATCTATAGTGTTGAATTTTATAAATTTAGTAAATATAAAGCTGCAAGTCTCGACAATTTCTGGTCAGCTATGGAAATTGCTCAAAATAATGAATCGCTAATCCACAAATATATGAAGCTCAATAACGTATCACGGATAATGAATGCTTGGACAACGCAATCGCAGTATCCTGTGTTAAAAATAAAACAATATCATAAGACAACTAAGAAGATCATAGTATTGTTAGAAAATTTTAATATATTGCAAATGAATGATTGGTGGATACCTTTAACCTTTAGTATTACTGAAGATTTATGGGATTCTACTACGCTTTATAATAATATATGGCTACATACTTCATATAAATCAATGAAAATTTTCGAATTTTCATTTGAAAATTATGAAGAAGAAGAAATTATTGAAAGTTTACTCAACTTACCACTAATTGGTACATATTATAAAGAAATATATCATTATATATTTATCTTATATTATAATCGAAAATTTGTTACATACATAGTTTACACTATACTTATATTATTTTAGAAAAACTCAAGTTGTAACATATAAACACACCCTTTACATGAATATAATAAAATTCAATAAAATGTCATATAAAATATGTAGAGAGAGAGAGAAAAAGAAATTTATAAATTTACAAAAATGGCCAATTTAATTCAATTTCTTTACGGAAATACACAATTGTTATTGTAAAATAATATTTTATATGAATTTAATAATTTGCAATTAATTTGTAATAAAAAATAATTTACAAATTAATTAATTTTATATAATTTGCCAACTTTCTAATACAATTCTTATAGTACAGTTGTTTAATAAATATAAAAAAGTAAAAGTTATAGATATTCGACCAAATTTCTTGATAAATTCAAAATTTTATAAACTTTATAAAATTATAATTATAATTATATTATAACTTGTAATATTTCTTTTATACTACAGGATATTTCCGTGTCAATTATGATGTTCCAATTTGGGATAGGATTATACATCTTTTGGTTCCTAAAGATTTTAGAAATCCTTATAAACAAATAGAATTGCCTGCTTTAATTAGAGCCAAATTAATCGATGATGCGTTCCACTTTATGATAGCAGGCCAACTTAATTCCGAAATATTCTGGAAAATGTCAAAATTCCTAACGACAGAAGTAGAATACATAGTATGGTATCCCATGTTCAAAGCTTTTGAATTTATATCAAGAATTTTGCCACTTCCAAGAAAAGAAGTCCAAAGATTCAAGGTAAATATCAATAAATTTTTCAATAAGAAATATTATTTATAAGATCATTGCATTTACGTACACAAAATCAGCTTCAATCGACTATTGTTAGATAATTAATAAGGTAATAAAATATAAGTAATCGAAAAATGCTGTCTTTTTCACAGATTTAATTAGGTTTTGAATATATAAAAATTTTTGAAGACAAAACGGAGAAGGAAGTTTATGACTTAGTTTTATACATTGAATGTTAAATCTCATATATGTATGTAGTACTATATCCGACTTTAAAATGTCGGTTTATTTTACTTACATATCAATTTTCTCTGTCTCACACAAATATTTGCCATGATTAAAATTCATAAACATTTCACAAAGAATGAAAAAAGTAGTTTTATAGAAAAATTATAAACTAAAAACAGAATTATAAAAAATTATCACTTTAAATTGACATTTAATAATTTATACAAAGTAATTTATATAAACTTTACTACATAAAATTTTGTACGCATGGCATCTTGATATTGTTAAAAAATATATATAAATCTTAATAAAAAATTGTTATACATACACAATGTTTATTGTGTCACGAACTATTTGAGCTTTTTCTTAAATAGAATATACATATATAAACTTTTAAATATTTCGCACAACACTCATGTCTTCATCATTTATTATATTATTTTTATACACAGATTATTTATAAAATTTAATTTATGCAATTTTAATTGAATTATTCCATTAACGTTACATTATTACGAAAAAAAATCTCAATTATTATGTTATTCAATTTTTTCATCCATTTTTTCTATTGTTAATTATTCGTTTAAAAAATATGTTAGTAAACAGTTGCTCTAGATCATGTTGTCATTGTTATGTTCTTAAAAAAATAATAAACAAAATTCATATGTTTATTTTTAGCAAGTTGTACAGCATTTATTTCTTGTAATAACTACGATGGACATAAATTTTGAGGAATCTCCCGAAGATGATGATCTTACTAAGTGTTTGAAGCAAGAGATCGCAAAATGGGCATGTGTTTTCGATTACAATGAGTGCTTGAATCAGACCAATTATTATTTGATGAGGCATATTAATTCTTCTTTTGAAAACGAGTAATTTTTTATAATCACGGTTTTTTGAGATAACATTTTTATCAATACTTTGCGCATAATTTTCTAAATTATTTGATATATATATTTTAGAATTTTGCCGTGGTGGAAGAAATGGATATTCTGTCACGGTATGGATAAGAGATATGACATGTGGGCAACAGTATTACAGTTTTGGCATAATATACCTGATCCAAAGGAATCTAGTAAAATTTTAGAATTCTTGTGTTGCACTAAAAATGAAGCAGCGATCAAATTGATGCTAAGAAAGGGAGAAGATATAAATCTTTCTGAAATACCTATCCTTTCAAATTTACAAGTTAGAGATCATATTACAATTTTTTCTTTACTTATTGCAAAGCATGTAAAGAATAATAAAGTGCTCGACTACATATTATCTAATTTTGAAGAACTTAAACCTAGGTAAAATAACATTTTTTATAAATATACACTCTCTTCATAATCATGAAAGTTTATGTTATATGTATTTAATATACAATTTGCTGTTTTATTTGTGTAGAGAGATCAGTACAGTTGCAGTATTAATTAATATTATTAATCACGTGTACTCTGAGGCACAACTTGTACAGGTAAATATTATAAACCCACGTAAAACATATATTTATATACCAGCCTCTTATATAATCAGGTTTTTATATAAATTTATTTTTAAAATTTTATACATATATCTTCTTCAAATTATGTAAAAAAAAATTATATGTAATATACAAAAGACTATAATACTTGCGGTTTGTTAAAAGAGCACGCGAGAACAATATCATAAAATCCCATTTTTTAACGTACATAATGTCAAAATAATTTCTTTTAGATAGAAGAATTTGTGCTTAACAATCTGAAAGAACTACATGTGAATGTTCATCAGAAGATAAAAACACGTTGGTTTCAAATTAAAAGTCTATACAATGATTATCTGATACTTTTATGAGATTGAACAGAATAAAATCTGAATGACCAACTCTTACGAGACAATGAAGGATAACAACTGCAACTATTGTACATATTATGAAAAGTTTTTATATCATTATTTTTTGTCTTGTTTTTATAAATTAGTTTTATTGTTTACGTGTTTTCTAATTATATTTAATATTTTTATTATTATTGTTAGAATATTAATAATTTTTAATATTAAATATATTTTTAATTATGTTACTTTTTTATATAATTATATTAACATTTCTTATTAACTTTTTTAATAATAATAATAATGACCAAAATAAAATTGTTAATATTAATTTTAAATTTGAAAGCAAACGTTAATTATTAATTTTTATATTTTTAATATATTAATAATATTTTTAATATTAGTACACAATTTTGTAGTAATATTAAAATTCTTAAAAAGAAGTTTATATATATATTTATTTTTATGCTAATATTTGTTGATTATTAATATATTAGAGTTATTAGACAAATAAAACTAGTAATATAACTTTTTAATTTTATTTTTATATTTGAATTACATTTAAGTAGCAATATTATAAACCATTTTGTACAGTTATATATCATGTATTAATTTTATTCCTTTTAATATTTGTAGATATTATTTAATAATACAATTATTATTACTAAAATAAACAATATTTTTAAAATATATAATATATTTTAGATGTGATAATATACCTTCTCTTCTATTCTAGTTAGAATGCACTACACATTCATAAATTTACGACACGTTCTTTATTTGTTAATTAAAATTGCCATATCGGAGACTAAATTTGCCATTTGTTGAGAATTACTTTTAAATTAAGTAAATTATTATTAAAAAGAGAATACAAAAAATAGAGAAAGTAAAAATTCTTCTAGAACTTCTATCTTTTTCTATTTCTTTGATTAACTTTACTGTATCTTTCATTCAAGTTCGAAATTACAACATGTTGCAACAATGTGCAGTAGTATCATTTTTAATTTACTGTTTTCATGTTTGGCTCTAGCAGTAAGTTTAAGTAAAAACATTTATAATACTATGTTTTATACATAATTCTTGCAATAAAATAAGAAAGAATAAAACATTATTGGAAAAATATTTATAATCTTTGTAATATAAATGTAAATTCTAGAATATTATTTTAATTTTGGTAAAACCATAGTTTTGGTTGAACTGAAGTTTAATTGTGTAAATGGGCTTTAAAACAGAATGTGAAAGAATGAGATTCTCTATCTAAAAAGCGAAGTTTTATTTATCATTTCTAAAATCGTCCGTAATGCGTGTTCTTGAAATGCAAAATGTTTAAATCTTTTGTCTAGAGAACCAAACATGAAGAAATCATCTTATCTGCAAGATATTAAAATCGTATTTTGTCTCTATCTAACATCTAGGTAATATGTATTGTAGAAGAAATGATAGAGAAATTCGCGATAAATATTTCAGAAAGTTAATTTTCTTTCGAATAATTTCTGTTCTTCTATTTCACATGGCACGTATTAAACATTCATAATTTCTGTCTGTATAGCCTAGCAACATGTGTCTAAAGTTATAAATAATAATTTATATATAATGCTGAATATTTAAATCTTTTGTTTCCATCTCCGTAAGTATTTAAGGAAAAAATACAAATTATATTAAAATTAAAATTTTTTAAATATTCAAAAAAATTATTAATTTACAAGCTTCATTTTCAATCTTTCAAATAATATCTGTATTTTTTAAAATTATTTTAGAGATAAATCGATAAATTTTGTTCATTATGAAGCTCATTTATGTCTAAATATATAATTGTGATTATATTTAATATTTTATTAATATAATATAACAACTGAATATGAAAATAGAAATTAAATATATGATCATCTAATGAAAATATATTAAAGTTAATGCTAATCGATAATCTCATCTAATTAACATCTGTAAATCGGTCGAATAATATATAGAAAGAAAAAATTCTTTATGTAAATGTTTACCTTTTTGTAGTAATTTTATACGTAATATATTGAGTTATGGTATAAGCAACAGGAAGTATTTTTTATGAAGAAAACAAAAAAAATACGAAATACACAAATCGCTCAATAGTTAGCGTACTTTTGAAGAACAGTATTTTATATATATTTAGAAATAAATTGGCTATGAGAGCCGAACGCGGATGTTGGTGCGTTATAGCAAAAATCAATTATTTTTAAATATATATTTAATATATAGAGAGCCCTTAAATTCTTAACAATATTTCAGTTATGTGAGAAAAATTATTTCAAATTTAAAAGAATTTTTATATATCGACATTCAATTGTGTTTATCATCAGCAAGACATTCGTTAATGACCTTAAAAGCTATAACATTGCGTACTTATTATAATACCAAGCATTGTCAGTTTTCGGTAGTCTCTTCAAGTGATAAGATCGCGCGACTATAGATATCCTTCTGACATTAATAATTTTTGATGATAATGATGAGTTAACTAGCTTTAATCGTTGCAGAGAAATACTTGAATGAGCATAATTATCCATATACAGGGTGAGTTATGAGAAACAAAAATACTTGACATATAATCTTTTTAAATACAAAATATGCATACATACCTATAGTTTCAACTTTAAAGAATTTACAATTTAAATGTAAAGACTAGTTTAATACATAAATTATAATTTTGTTAGCAGTTTTATGCCTTATTATCGCACACATTCTTCATTTTATATTATCTATTTGAGAATATGTATAACTAAAACGCTTGATTTTAGTTTTAATTATCAATATTTTATCAAATCTCAATCAAATGTAATAATAAATTATTTATATCTTGATATTAGTTTGCATTGTCAATTTTATTCATTAGTAACTTTTTAATAAACAATCGATAGCTAAAACTTTTGAAAGTTTTTTAGAGTAATCCCCTTAAACAACATATGTATGTCACAATCATCGAAGCTAAGTCACCTTTTTTGGTTTTCTGTGTAAATTGAGAGAAATTCGATGTTCTTTTGCTTCATGTTCTTTTTGCTTTTCGTTCGGTTAATGTATACTTATTTCAGAAAATGAATTACATAAACAGATCTTGAAGGTGTCATATATTGGTAAACATATCCCGCTTTATATCCCGATCATATCTACGAATCTCAATTTGCCGCAAAACGACTAACTTTATATTTTACATATTTTCCTTTGCTTCATTATAAATTAATAAAAGAACTTGGAATAATTATAGGTGCTACTTTTAATAGATATTTTATCATCAATAACAGAGTAATATTTATATAAGCTGTAAATTTTTCGCAATTTTATAGCTTTGTTATTTTAGTAATAATTTGTACATAGCATATATCGATCAGAAAACCATATATAATTAAAATAAGTTAAATTTAATTTTAAAAAATGTATTTTTTCTGTTTCTTCCCTTTATATAACGTACTTTATTACATGACATTAGTTTTATATTGTTTGTTGGTTGTCTGTCTATGGCGCGTAACGCGCAGCATCTGTTGCAGAATATCTAGTAAAGTTAGAATTACGAAAAGTATATAAGTCGCGAAAATGAACTATATTGTTAGCGCAAATGTGATTAAAATGTAATTAGGCTAAACTCACAAACTTATTTACGTTATGTATTAAGATTTTTGTAAGAAAATTTTTATTCTAAAAATTTCTGGATTATATACCTTTTTGATGAAAGTAATTATAATTTTTCTTATACTCATTCATGCATTTCCCTCTTGCGTTCTAATTGTACTTTAAAAAAAAATAATGAAAGATTTTTACAGTTATCTAAAATAAAAGCGGCCATGATATTCCTAATACTATTATTAAATGTCGGATTAATATTCATCTACGCGTCAGCTGATCACCGTTCCAACAATACAATTCCATTTATTTCCATCGATGAGCCAACTTATTATCGTCTACCGGACGACCTCTTACCGGAGGACATCATCAACGTAACCAATAAATATCGTTTATCGAATTATATCATACCGACATACTATGACATCTGGATAAATCTATCTTACACTGAACACGTTTCTATTGATGGGGAAATTGGTATTGATTTAATGATCCTTCATCCAACAAGGACTATAGATTTCCACGTACAAAGACCTTATGTAAAGATACGTGATTACGCATTATTCCTTCATTCTGATAATACAGATAACGATACATCAGATAATACAACATGTATCTTTAGACCAATAATAGATACGACAATAAATAATACATCATGTGTTTTAACACGTAATTTAAGGAAAAAATCGTATAGTGATGCATCGCACATTCTCGTTCTTCACTTCGATACAAAACTACCACGAGGAAATTACACATTGAAAATGAGATTTAAGACTACTTTTAATAACGAGGAAAATTTTTATAGACTAATATCTCATCTAGAAACTTTCAATTCTACAACAAAACAAGACACAAGGTGATTAAATATTAAGAAAAATATTACAAATATATTATTATATATAAGATGCTATATATACAATTTATTGTTATTTTTCACAAATAACTTTTAATAATACTGTCATCATAACTCGAAAATGTCACTTAATGAAATATCACTAATAAAATATATAGTTTTTCAATAGCATACAAAAATATTTTTAGAAATTTAAATAAAATAAATCAAATATCTCTATATAACAACAATGAATTAATATTTCAACAAGCAAAAACTTATTTTATCTCATTCTTTTATTATAATGTAAATTAAAAATTTTTCGAATTTATTGTTAAATACATATTAGAGTTACAAATAAAAAATTTGATATCAAATTTTAAACATTTCCAGCTTATTTTACGTGTCATATTTTACAACCAACATTATGTAAGCTATTTATCGGATATATAAAAATATTATTATTGCAAAAATATTATTATTATTATATACTTTCACACATACTGCAAAAATATTATTATTTGTTATAGTAAAAAATATAATAATATGCTAATGAAAACCTGACAATTGTTTTCTAAATACACATATACAAATGTGTAAAGTAAATGCCGTACATTTTACAATATTTGATATTTTTGTTCTATTAATAATTCAAAAATATTTATTTACTAAGATATATCGTTAAAATGTCGTAGGTGGTCGCTGTTTATAGCATTTTCTCAAGCTATTGGAGCTCGACATATATTTCCATGTTGGGACGAACCGAACTTTAAGGCTATTTTTCGTCTTGCTTTAATACATGATTTTCATTACTTTTCTTTTTCGAATACATCAGTAAGACCAATGCAGTATGCTATAAACAAGAAAAATAAAATATGGAGTATCTTCAAGAATACTCCTAAAATACCCACTTATTCCCTGATACATCCTATATACTTCAATAAATCGATCACATCAGATGTAAAAGTTATGTTAAATCGCAAAGAGTATATATATATTAGTTTTGAGTCTAAATATACAGAATTTGCAACAGTTATTGCTGATAATATATCACATTGGATATCCAAATGGAATAATGTAAAAGATGATAAGTTCTTCGACATTATTGTACTTAATAATTGGCCCAAGAATGCTATAATGCCGAAAAGGGGATACGTTATTTACAGGTAATACATGTAATTACGAAAAATTATTAACATATTCATTGCCCACTTATATACGATTCATAATGTGATGTGAGAAGAATAGAAATGAGAAATATGTTTATATTTTCGGAGAGTAAACATATTTATCTTGTAAAATTTAAACACGTTTTTATATACAGATAAATGAAAAAAATGAATTATATAAGAAAATAGAAAATATACATTTTTATTTTAAAAGCTAAAGAAAGTAATTTAATAACATATTTATTGCACTTATTATATGCTTTTTTAATAAGCTTATATGAAATAATTAACGTATTAGGTATTAAAAAATTTTTTAAGATAAATTCCTTATTTATTAAAGTATATCAAATTTTCTCTTTATTTTTGTTTAAATAAAACATATTTATTTAACAATAAATCTTTGACATAATTATATTAATTATTATAGATTATATTAATTATTATATAACCCGAGTAAGTAATTAATTAATATTTATATTAATTATATTAATTATTATAGATTAATAAATATTTTTAAAAAATTTTTTAATATATAAATGTAAATTAAAATATAAAACAATTAAATGCGTACTTATATAATAAGGATTCAACTTTTTAGAAAAGCCGATATTACCTATAGAGAAGAAATAGATCATATTGTACACAAAATCGAGATAGCGAGTTTAGTAGCACGCGAAATAATACAACTGTGGCTTAGTTATAAGGTCAACCCATTTTGGTGGTCTTCTCTTTGGTTGAACGATGGTATTGCTGTATTGCTCGAAATGGAAGCTCTCAATAAGGTTTGTTTTCTTATAAATTTTTTATACTTCTAGTAAAGTATTTTCTATGAAGAACACAAGATGTGTCTTATTTAATTCTATTCAATTTCTATTAAAATCTTATTAGGCCAAAAAATGGCACGTACGTTTAATTTATTGTTAGAATATATTTCGTGAATTTGTAAAAGTTTACTGTATGTATTTTTAAACTGATTAATATTTGAAAATTATAAATCTATTTACAATAATAACGAGCTATACTACTACAATATATATAACTAAGTTTTAATTTAAATTATATATAGGTATATGTATATTTGATTAATATTAAGTAAGATCAAAACTCTTTTATCTCTAGATTTTACCAAATTCCCGGATAATGGATTTATATGCAGTTCAAATTCGGTATGAATCTCTTCATTTAGACGAGTTAATGAAACCTCTTACATGGAACGTCAAAACTGCTTCAGAAATTAATTCAGTTGTTTCTTATTTTCGTTACATCAAAGGTAAAGTTAAATAAACATAATTATATTATTGTTCACGCATAAATTTCTGAACGCGTAAATGTTATAAAAGAAGACTAGCATTTGATATTTTTATCTGAAATTTATTTATATATAAGTTTAAAAGTAAAAAGAAAATAAGTATAATTAAAATTAATTCTCTTGTCTACAAAAATCAGTTACATTCATGTATTTATAAATGCTAAAATTTATTTTAATAAAATAAAATATATTTTAAACATTTCTAATTACATATTTTAATGTGGATCGTTACAGCGCCTGCAATTTTGCGCATGTTACAACATACTATTTCCGATGACGTGTTTAGAAAGGGTTTGAAAATATATTTCAACACCGAGTAAGTAATTAATTAATAATTGTAATATTATAATTACATATCGAAGAACCTGACATAATAAGTATAATAATTTAATATGTTGCGTGTATAAAATGTATTTTCTTTATTTTTTCCTCCTTATTATACAATGTTTCCTTCATATTGTTGTTCTTTATTATAAAATAATTCCTGTATTCTATTTTCTTCATTTATTCGTATCATTTGCTTTTCCATGTATTATTTCCTGCTGTTCTATTTGTTCTTTATTCAATTTTTCTCTATTTTTTCTATCTACTTTAATTTACCTAATACATTCATTTTATTAGAAGGCCTTATTCCCTCATTCACTTTTCCCATTTTTAATTGTATCTCGTTATTCTCAACTAAGTTTGTTTAAGAGAAATAAAATTATATTTTTAAAGAAGAAAGCATTTATGTAAATTATATTATAACTTAATATATTGTGTGTGTAAAATTAGATAGTAAAATTACATTTTATTCGTAAAATGTATTTAATATTTTTACTCCCAACAATGTTAATTTTTATAAATTTAGTGAAAATAGATCCGCAACTCTCGACGATTTCTGGACAGCTATGCAAACTGCCTATGATGAATCGCCAAACCAAAAACACAAAAATTTTAGTATAGCACGGATGATGAATGTTTGGACAAAGGAAGCTCATTATCCTGTACTGAGGTTAAACCAACATGAACCTGATCGTAATATCGACAAAAATGGACTTTCTCTAGTGACAATATTACTAGACGATCCCTATATGTTGCCTGAGAATCATTGGTGGATACCTTTAACTATTACTACAGCACGACAGAATCCTAAATGGACTTCTCTTGAGAAATTCTTAATTATTAAACCAACGGTTCTTCCGTTTTACAAAATTCCTTTGGAGAATATAGAAGTAGATGAATGGATATTAGTCGATGTACAACAAGCTGGTAAATATTGCTAAATATGTATTATGTACATACGCTTCTGGATTTATTCTTCATAATCGAGGCATATATGTATATATATATATCAATTATAGTTTGCATACTATTCGTATTATTTTATAAATACTCAAGTTGCATGTCACACTTTATATAAATATACAATAATGTATGATAAAGTATGATATAAATATTTTGCTCTATTGAGTTCAAAAAATAAGTTTTACTTTATAAATAATTCGATCAGAATCAACTTCCAAAAAAAAGCAGCCAGAATTAATTTAAATTTATATCAAATAAATCCCTTTCTAAAAAAAGGCATGTTCAGTCGATTCTCGCAAGTATTGTTGCCTCTTTTCCGCGATGCCGATTGACTGTCTCAATTCGCGTTGTGCATTATATTTGTAGTATCAAGAGACTGTCATTGTGAGAGTTAGCAGTTTGACAATTTGTTCAAAATTAAATTAAATAAAATAATAATATGTTTTAAATAATTTGTTATAATATTTTAAACTCGATTAATATTTTTGACAGTTATCAGCTGATTTCTATCAAAAAATATTAATCGCAGATAAAGTATTATAACATATTATATTACTTACAAAATATTATTATTTTAATTATAATATGTTGTAAATAATATAACATATTATAATATATACTTATATACTTTGTCCGCGATTAATATTTTTTGACAGAAATCAGCTGATAACTGTCAAAAATATTAATCAAATTTAAAGTATTAAAACATATTTAAAACATATTATTATTTTGATTAATTTTATTTTGGACAAACTATCAAACTACTAATCCTCGCGATGACAGTCTCTCGATGTTTTCAACATAACGCACAATGCGAATCGAAACAGTCAATCAGCATCGCGGAAAAGATGCAACAATACTTGTGAGAATCGATTTAACATGCCTCTTTTAGAAAGGGATGTTATAATATTTTAAATTCGATTAATATTTTTGACAATTATCAGCTGATTTTTGTCAAAAAATATTGATCGCAGATGAGATATTAAAACATACTACTTTAATATTTTCAACATATTATACACCCCCATTACCGCTATAAAAATGTTATAAAATAAACAATTTCTCACTCACCGATACGTAGAATAGCGGAGTTGTAGTACACAGCACATTGATCTGAAAACAAAATATTCCAATTTTGTATATATATATACATATATGTATGTGTACGTGTGTGTGTGTGTGTGTCTTATATCTCATAAATAATGCAGTTTAGAAAAATTTTTATTTTGCATACTCGCAGTTGCCCCGCTGTCGCCCGATACCTCCCAGAGCCTGCTCCTCCTTTCGATCGTCCTTTCGATTGCTCCTTCGTAGCACTCACGACAATCGCGAAAACACGAATAAAATTACGATTGTCCGACACTTTACACGGCACTTCCGACGCGCGACACTTTACACGACACTCCCGACGCGCGACACTTTACACGGCACTCCCGACACGACGCGTGAATCGCACTGTGTATCGCAATGCTACCTATAACAAATAAAATACCTACATATGTTAGAATAATCTTATTATTTCGCATTATAACATACACAATATGTTATGAAAATTAAAATAATAATATATGTATTTTAAATAATATTTTATAATACTTTAAACTCGATAACTATTTTTAACAGTGATCAGCTGATTTCTGTCAAAAAATATCAATTGCGGATAAAGAATTATAATATATTATATTACTTACAAAATATTATTTTAATTATAATATGTTGTAAATAATATAATATATTATAATATATATTTATATACTTTGTTCGCGATTAATATTTTTTGACAGAAATCAGCTGATAACTGTCAAAAATATTAATCGAATTTAAAGTATTAAAACATATTATTTATAAAAATTAACATAATAATATGTTTTAAATAATATGTTATAATACTTTAAACTCGATTAATATTTTTGACAGTTATCAGCTGATTTTTGTCAAAAAATATTAATCAAGTTTAAACAAACTTTATATAACAATATCATTCTTTTTTATATAAAATTGAGAAATGGCGAGCGCGTAGTGCACGCTTGTTTTGTCTAGTTTATGTAAAATTTGTATTGCACAATTTAATTTTTCACAAAATTTTATTCAATTATTTTTATTCATTCAATTATTATTGTAAAAAAATATTTATTTATAATTTATAACTTATATAATTTTCAATCCTCTTTCTATAATTTTTATACAATTTTCTAATAAAATCTTTATTTTCCTATTCAATATTTTTAAATAAATCTACATATAAAAAATTATATATGACTGAATTAATTTTTTTCACGACAGGATATTATCGTATCAATTATAATATCGCAAATTGGAAAAGACTAGTGAGTTATCTGAAATCTAAGATGTACACAAAAATACATGTTCTTAATCGTGCTAAACTCATCGATGACTCGTTTCATCTCGCAATAGCAGGTCGACTTAGTTACCATATATTTTGGAAAATTTCATCTTATTTACATCAAGAGAAAGACTATATAGCATGGTATCCCATGTTTAAAGCTATTGAACATATGTCAAGTATTTTTCCACTTTCAAACGAAGCAGCCAAAGAAATTAAGGTATGTAAATAGTATTAGATTTCAACAATAAGAAGTGTAAAGTCATTGCGTGTGTGTGTGTGTGTATATATATATATAAAAAACATGAATTATTTATTAAACGCATAATTGTGAAGTTGTTTAGAAAATATATAAATATATAAAAAAGTTTTATTATCTTTCTTTGTAATATTATTTATACTGAAAAAGTTTGCAAACGTACTTTTTTATAATAAACCTTTTTAATGTATAATTTAGATTACATACAAGTTGATTCTATATTTTATCTACTTCTATAAGATCAATATTTCTTTCATATACATTATTTGTTTTTCTTATAAATATTTGTTTATATTTAATGTTCACAAACATTTTGTAGAAAAACTGAAGTAATATATTTCGTAAAAAAATTATATTACTTTAACATATTTTATAAATAACAGTTAATTTTCATTATAATTATATAAATATAAATATAACATATTGTATAATTATATTTATATAAAGTGTTGGGATTTTTATTATAGGAGTAGTTTTTAAGATGTAAGGGTTAGCCAATTAAAAATTTAAATGATTACTTTTATCACTATATAATTTTAATCATATAATTATATAAATATAATATATTGTGTATATATATATATATATATAATTATATTTATGTAAATAATTATTAAAATAGTGATTAAAATTGTATAGTAATAAAAATAATCATTTAAATTTTTAATTGGCTAACCCTTATCTCTCACACACACACACACACACACACACACACACACACACACACACACACAAAACTCCTAAAATTAAAAAACCCAACACTTTCATTATTAAGTATCAAGAATTTTTTTACTATAATATTTCTTTTCGCGAAGTTTGAAATATTTTGCATATATTATATTATGCTTTTGTTTTTGAAAAAGAATCAACATAAAACTTTTATTTTCATTACACTTTAGGGAACTATAAACGATATATTAGGTGGACTTCTTGCGCATATAGGATATCAGGAAGATCCTAACGACAATGATCTTACTAAGCGTTTGAGACAAGAAGCCGTAAAATGGGCATGTACTCTCGGTTTTCCTAATTGCATAAAAGCAGCTCAACATCAAATGATGCAGTATTTCGGTCCTCGCACGTAATTTTTCTTATAATCATGCTTTCTTTAAGATAATATTTTTTAAATATTTTGTGTATAACTTTCTAAATTATTTGATACTTTTTTTCTTAGAATATTTCCATGGTGGAAGAAATTAATATTCTGTTACGGTATAAATGCGAACAATAATGAAACATTGTTTAAAGCAATATATCTGTTTAAATATTTTTATTTTATTGATGATCGAAAAGAAACTCTTAACTTGTTAGAATCTTTAGCTTGCATTAAAAATGAAGAGGTGATTAAATCGATACTACGAAATGAAGAAATTACTAACACAACAGCTCATCATGAACTCTTTTCAAATTTACGAGTTATCGATCGTATTAATATTTTTCTTTTAATTGTTGCAAAGCATGCAAAAAATAATGAAGTGGTTAATTACATATTATCTAATTTTGAAAAAGTTAAACCCAGGTAAAATAACATTTTTTAAAAATATATACTGCTTTCAATAATACAAATTTTTGTTATATATACTAATTATAATTTTGTTGTTGTATTTATTTAGAGAAATAAGTACGCTCGTAACATTAATTAATCTTATTAACCATTCGTATTCGAAAGTACAACTTGATAAGGTAAATTTTATAAATCCATATAAAACATATATATATTAGCCTCTTTTTTGATTAAGCTTACTTATTTCAATATAGTTCGCACATAATATGTATCTTTTCACATAATATATATCTTTTATTCATATTAAATATAAGTAACTGTAAAAATATAAAAATATAAAATATTGTGCCCTACTAGTCGCGTAAGAATAATATTGTAAATATTATTTTTTATGATGCATAATATCGAAATAATTTGTTCTAGATATATGAATTCGTTGCTAATAATAGAGTAAAAGAACTAATTATGGATATTGAATATAAATTAAACATACGTTGGCTTCAAATTAAACGCCAGGAATACTATTCTGCATTATATTTATGAACAAAATAAAACATAAATGACGTTTCGATGAGTAAATGAAAAATAGCAATTGTTATATATATAAATTTATTTATATTACGAATTTTATATTTCTTTTTTTTCTGCTCTTATTTTTTATTACTAGTATGCTATTTTTTATATTAATTACTTTTATTGTTTTTTTCTAGTTATATTTAATGTTTTTATTTTTAATATTATTGTTATTATTTACAAAACCTTAATATTAATTATAATACTTTTAATTTGTTACTAATTTCTTATATGAGTTCTAATATTAACATTTATTATTAATTTTTTTAATAATAATGACCAATACACAATTGTTAATATTAGCTTGAAATTTTAAGTGACTATTAAATATAAAAATAGATCTTGATGTATTATTAATATTTTTAATATTAATATTACTCTTTTTGTATTAATATTAAAATTGTTTTAATAAAAAGTGTACATATTTTTTATATATGTTTTAATGTGTTGATTAATAGTCAATTATCAATAAGACTTGTGTAATATATGAATCTATTTTTACAGTTAATTCGTATGGTAATTCTACTGTATTTAATTTTTGTAGATATTTTCCTAATTATAATTTTATTTTTTACACTATGTTTAACATAGATTTTATTTGATGCAATTACAACTGCTCAATAAATCTCTTTGTTTATTATAAGCCACATTTTTTAGTTCTTTGATAGTATACTTCTTTTATTTGATTATTATCATTGAATATATATAATGTCAGTGTCACAATCCGTATTTAATCTTTAACAATATAAGTAAATTAAAGAATACATTAGACACAGGAGTATCAAGTGTACGATTATTTTTCTCTGTGTATAAGCCACATTTATTTATTTAATTATTTTTATTACCTTTGTATTCATATTTATTTAACTTTCGTGTTAAAATTAGAAACTCCTAGAAGAACAAGAATGGCTAAAGTGATACATGAAATAAATATATGAATATAATAAATATAATAAATAAAATACGATTAATTTTTTTACATCACATATGCAACATAGCTGTAATATTTGAAGAAAGAAAAATTTTTTTAAGATTAAATATTTTGGAGAGATAATAAAAGCTGGCTAGCTTGATGATGGATTTTGCAGTGTATAAGATGTTGTTATTGACACAAGTGTTTGTTCTAACAAAAACAACTGATATAAAGCAAAAATCAATCGAAATGATGTCAAAATGATTACTTTTGCTGGGAATAAGATTATCACTAATATAGTAAATTTTAAATGTTACACAGACATGATTATTTATAAATCTTATTGTTAATGATATGTATAGGAACATTAATTATCAACAATTTAAATATAATTAATATATTTAATGTTAAATCTAAATTTGAAGTATAAAATTTATCTTTGTTTATTATAAGATAAAAAATATTAATTTTTTTTATTTTGATGTTAAGATAATAATAAAATTTAATTGCGAAACTGTGGCGCAACTTATTCTTTTTCCTTAATTCATTAAAATTACAAATCTATCTTAGAAAACAACAATTTGAAAGCAAAAAAATGATAATAAATATGATATAATTTTCATTTTACATACAAGTCTAAAACAAAAATAAATTATTTTTAATATATTTCCTAATATAGAAAAAACATTATTATGGACAATATAAAGATTGCAGCAAAAATAACAAAAAAAAAAAAAAAAAAACTTGTGTAATGGATAAATAATAATTAAATGTGCTTGATCTGTATAATTAAATCCAGCGAATTAGGGAGGTCGGATATTTAAAAATGACAGCTTATATGTATATATACGATTAATATGTCCATTCATTTGGGATTATTTTTTGCCTATACCTTTGTCTTATTAGTCTTTTCGTTCTCGTATCAGTACTGTCAAGGACAATCATAACACAGATAATATAGGATCACGTGCAAACAGTGTTGTGCTTAGATGATTTTAAAATTAGCTAGATAAAGATGAGATAAAAATATGTAAATTCATCTTAGATAAGATAAAGATGGTTTTATTTTAAATATATATAGATAAAAGATAAAATTATATGACGATTCATCTAGATAACTTCCAGATAATATTATTTTTAAAATCGCTTATGTAAACAGTTAAAAAATGTAATGTAAAATAAAAAAAATGAAAATTATAGATATAAAAATATATTTATAGTTTTATTTATAAGTTTTTATCGTTTACTGTTCAAGTTCTATTACTTAAAATATTTTCATGTGCTATGAAATTCTAAACCAAATTATCTGAATATTATGTTAGATAATTTAGTAAAGATAACACTTTTTTTTATCTAAGATGCAGATATAGATAATACATTTTTTTATTATCTATATAAAGATAAGATAACGCCAAAATTTCATCTAGATGATCATCTATAATCTATATAATTTTATTTAGATAACAGTAAACACTGCGTGCAAATACACGACTGAACTCACTATATAGGGCAAATGTAAAGATAAAAGGCCAGGATGGCTTCCACCAGTGCTAAGTAAGTAAAGATACGTGATATTCACACATATATGAATTAATTAAACAATTTTTTAGCACGATAGGCTCTGACAAAATGATACATTTGTTTATAGATTAGAAGATTGCGAAGTATGCGGAGCAACGAAAGCTAAGTACACGTGTCCGAAATGTGAGGTTAGAACATGCTCTCTCGTGTGTGCAAACTTACATAAGAAGGAATTAGATTGCGATGGGATCCGAGACAAAACGAAGTTTATCCCTTTAGCATCATTTGGCGATTTGGATTTACTAAGCGGTAAGATATTTTTTTGTACTAAAGTTTTTTCTCCTTTGCAAAAGAAACTGCGATATCCTTTAATATCTAATTGATATTTTGCAGACTATCGTTTTCTTGAGCAAGTTGGCAGAATAATTGATACGAAGAAACGAAATCCAGAAAAGAAATACATACGTCAAAATAATCTACCAGTGGTAAATAATTTATTATAGATATATAAATACCACACATTTTGATAAAAGTATAGTAAAATTTATCATATATTATGTCTAACAGCATTTACACAAGCTGAGATGTGCTGCGTCTTACAAAAAAGTATCACTGTTATTTATGCCACAAATCTTTAATCGACACAAGAAGAACACCACATATCTTAATTGGAAGACCAATGAATTATTCTGGCGAATAGAGTGGATTTTTCCACAAGCTCAAAATGTAAAATGGATTGTGGAAAGGTATAGATAAATATAGTTACTTCGAAAAATGTAAATAGCTTTCAAACAATATGGAATAATTTATAAATATTCTCATTACAGAACTCTAGACAACGCAAGATTATCGACACTTGTGGAACAGGTTTTAGATCCGGTCTCTTCAGAAAATGAGACGGATATTGAAAAAATAAATGTAAAACTAGCTTTATCTGATAAATTACAATTTTATAGAGCAGCTGGATTAACTAGTATCAAAGTTCTCTTAAAAGCTGAGAAAGTAAAGAAAGCAAACTCTAAGTAAATAAACATATATTATTACATAATTTTTATATTTAATTTAAAATGTACAAACTTTTTAGTAAAAAATGTCAATTTTTTTAAATAACTTGAATAATTGTTCTTTTGCAGATATTACGATTTGGATCTTACACTTACATTGCAAGAAAATTTGGAAAATAAGACCATAGTGGAATTTCCGACATTCTATGTCATTATGAAAGATCATTCTGATATATATGAAATTATAGATACTGGTAAGTATCATATATATAATTACTGTATTTATATTATATTTGCAACAATCTTTATGTATACATAAAATGATTTAGATGAAGAAACGAGTGATACAGAATCTAAAAATCTGGGAGCAAGAAAACGAAGAAGAAATGGATTTGACAAGAAAGATGAGCCAGTAAATTATTTCTTCAATGATTTTTCGGAATCTGATGATGAAAAGCTAGACAGCAAACAACGAAAACAAACTTTACCTGATTTGGATATACCTAATTATGAAGAATTATAGAAGATGTGGATTTATATCCGTAGAATATAAAAAATATCTACTTATATATAGAGCTTTATTGTAAATATATCTCTCCCCATTATAGTATTTCGATATAATTTAAACACAAACGTGATTTCCTGAATGACTGATTATAATACATTTGTTGAATTGGTTCCTTTCCCACCGATAGTATATATATATATTTGCACACCACCCAAGAATATTACTGTGATTAATAATAAACATATTTTAAACTTACTAGTTCAAAATTTCACAGAGGATCACACATTAAGTTATATGACTTAACAAGTATATAGGAATGGGACAATACAGTGGTTCATTTTGTATCAGTGAGAAGAGATAAAGTATAACATCTTATTTCTCTCTCTCTCTCTCTCTCTTATAAATTGAAGAATTTTACCTTTATAAAAAAAAAGTCAATAATTTAGAGATTTTTAATATAATATTACCCTAAGCAAAGGGAGAAACAAATATCTTATAAAAATATTTGCTATTTCATATCTTAAAAATCATCGCACATATTATCTCTTTGTTTATTTATAAGATTATTAAAATGACTCGAACAAAAATGCGATGTAGTAAAAATTCTATATATCTATTATCTATACATTATATAACAAAACTAGTTTTATTGTTATGTCATTGTGAAGTTTTAAAAAATTGTCGAATATTTTATATGCATATATACTTTAAATATAATTTACTCTACTATACTTTTATGAACATAATTTTGATATAGATTACTTTAGGTATATCAGTACAACATTTCTGAGGGACTTATTTTGAATATCAATTTTAACTTTCTCTTCTTTCTTATAAGTATGAATGGATATTAAAGTCATAAATACTGTGTAACTATAGATGAGGTAAACAAAATATGTTTATCCTTGGAAATGAAATATCTTTCGATAAATATTCTTAAATAATCCTTTTGCCTGTCTTGTTTAACTAAAGAATAAAGAAATATAACAGGAAGACCAAAAATGCAATAAGGCCAGCAACAGCTTTCACATACATTGATTTGCTATTTAAATGTCTCGCATCTTTTTTATACTTTTGTGATAGCATGGATAGATTTTGCGTCTTTGTATCCAACTCTGTAGTACAAGTAATGATATTAAATGCATGTAAATATTTACACACACATTTTTAATCTTCACAAGCACAAAATAGAATAAGTTTAATAAATGTAGAATATTACCTGAGAGTACAGTACCCCTTTGTAAAACATCATCAATATTTTGTACCATGATTCTTTGCACATCTTGCAATTGGCTGTTAAGAGTATTCAAATTCCTGCGTGATCTACTGTCTGAGAAAATCTTCTTGGCTTTCTGGATATACGTATCTGAAAATTAAATAAAATAAAGTATACAATTGTGGTATATTCAGTAACGCATTAAAGTCTACTATGACATACCAAATTCAATGAAAGTATAAGGTCTGGTTACTGTATTTACACGTTTGCCATACTGAGCATGAAATTCTTGCGCAATATCTTCCAAGTAATTGTACGCTATACGTGTACTGTAATTTCTTTCGCACAATACCAGATAACACACTTCGTTTTCGATTAAATAGCTGTAAACAAATGCGAAAATGTAAAAAAACATCAATAGATCAATGATATATTACCAGCAATCAGTGCTCACTGGAATAAATACGGTCCAGTTTCTAGGGTACATCTTGTTGGAGACTGTGGACCTAATTTTCTAAACAACATCTTTGCTTGATTCTGGTACTCCACAATATTTTTTCCATCCTGCCATAAAAAAAAAAAAACAATTAAATACAATTAATTGAGCTTATTCGAGAGAAACAGATTTCTGCTCCGACTTTTCGTTTGCTCGCGCCGAATAAATCTAAAGACCCCGTTTTGTCCTCGTCTTCGTGAATAAAAGATAAACTTTCATGCGCAATTACGCGTTCTCCTTTTAATTAATCAGAGTCAAAGTGCGAAATCCAGATGTGACATTTCATAATAACATATTTCTAACCTGTTCGTTATCCTGCATGGTGGCTGCCAACGGTAGGCCGTCCGTTACCCTCGCGATTATCGTGAACAGGACCATCTTGTCAGAATTCCTATCACCGATTATTATCGTTTTAATACGACACAGAAAAAAATCCGCGACCTCGAGAGTCGCTGATCCGCCGATGTGGCCGGATTCCCGTCCACTCTCGATCTACCACGTCAGTCGATCGGTCGATCGAGTCATCGTGCAATTTTCTTTGGATCGGCAACTCTCTCATTCAACGATGACGACGACGATTTCATTTTATTCGACCCGGAGCAAAAAAAAAAGAAAGAAAGAAAACACTTGGTTCATTATCTATCTTCATTATATCTCACTCGCGTATTATCTATCGAATCGGACACCGAATGAGTGCACTTTGAAAAGTGCATATGCATACGTGTCCGCTTGTGGCGGGAAATTCGCCGACCCGTCCGGATCGCAAGAATCGTAGCGACGCGTATTCGGGACCACGTGGACCAACGATTATCAGCGCGCGTCGAGATTGACAGATCGTCAGCTGATTATTGACGCCTGAATGTCACGCGCGATCTCCAGCTGTTCGCGACACTTTGACATCATCCGCGCGAGATGCTCGCACTCGCGTTTGAATCGATTCGAAACGTCATCGCGTCATCTCGCGATCGATTCGAGGGTGTTCGAGAGTGCGTTCGGAAATTCTATTCGTCGGATAAAGTGAAACGTTCGATCGACCAATCGGAACGAAGAACTCGGTGCTCCTTTCATCCCGATTGGTCAATTAGAAACTGTTCTACTGTATGGATAGAATTTCTGAACGCACCCCGATTTTGACGTTTGACGTTGCGCGCTTGCGCGTCTACGGTTGCGCTCGCGTGGAAAGTCGCCGAGTTCCGGCGGGGAGGGAAAGGAAGATTCGTGACGTACTCGCGCCCGTTCTACATCTCTCTCTGTCTTTCGTTCCGTCCACCTGTCTCGCTCTCTCGCGTACTCTCATCAGCGCACGCATATCGAAATGTCCGCGTACTCGTGAAAGTCCATCGACGAGGAAAACGACGACGTCCCGTGATCGAGAGAACCCCGGCTCGGCGGTGAAGACGATGATATGCGCATATCAGGCGCGTGGAGATTACGATAGTTAGCTTAGGTGAGTGAATGTACGCGTTCAAACGCCGTTCCCGGACCCTCACAGCTGGTAGCCGCTGCTCTTTATTCCGCGTCGATTCCGTACAGGATCGAGTTTCCACCCGGGTCGTCGAGGAAGCGCGTTCTCGCCTCCTTGGTCGATCAGTCGTATTGTAAACTCTGGTTATCGCGAGCATATCACGGATGTGATAAAAGCGTCCTTATCGCACCGAAGGCGCTCATCGAAATTTACGAAACTATCTTATCGCGCTCGTACATATATATATACGTATATATACATACCCGTGACTACTTAAAATCGTCCTAAGTATTCGGAGGATACGTTGCGACACAAAGTATCGTCGATGATTTTTCTCGTGTCGAAAAAATTCCTTGCATTGTATAAAGACTCGCGGCTAATGACCCATTTATCATTCACAGCCGTGTACTGTCAGCAGCGTCGCGGTGACAAGCATTTCTCGAGACTTATAGATATACGCGATTGGGATTTAGCTGCTTAAGCGCTTCGATGATATTGTTCTTTCGAGCCATGGATTCTTGTCTCTCTCTTGACAGAATCTAGAAAAATTTCACAATCACCGAAATACTTTCACTGTAATTGCTAACTTGCTAACTGTATGCAATGCGTAACACTGTTACAATTGCATAATTATATTTCCGGCAGCTTTCTTTATTAATTCTTTTCACTTGACAATATATCTGTTTGTATGTAAATTTATATATCTTTTAATTTGCAGATCTCAAAAATTGGTATAAAACAAGCCATACTGTCATATAGGCAGTATGAATGTAAGTAGATTGACACTTGTTTTCTATAAATAAATTCCATAATTAAATGAGAGGATTTATATAATTAATCATATTAAGGTGTAATGCATTTTTAGAATCCTTATAGAGCCAGACCCACCAGGTCTCGAGTGGATCATTCGGCTGCGTATGGAATGCAAAATCAAAATATGTGGATGCCCATGTCAAGGCCTCAATCGGAGGTTCCAGCAAATGATACCACGCAGCAGCAACCTGTCATGAATCAATCAAAACACGCGAGCAACACGTGGAAAGATCCTTGGGATTGGAATCTGGACCAACAATCGGATACCCAACAGCAGCCGCCACAACAACCGCAGCAGCAACAACCCTACGTACCTCCTTATCAGAATCAGGGAGGACAAATGATATCCAATTCTGTACAAAATCATTATTACAAGAGTCTCAATGGCAACACGTCGGATGTACTTGATCAGAATTCAGGTAGAAATACTCCGAGATCGGAATCTACTCGACCTCAGAGCGGTCCGAATTACACGGATTCTTTACCGCCTTACGCGAACTATAATCAAAATCAACAGTATCCGCCTCGGCAGAATATTACGAAACCTGGTTACGAGCATGCTCAATGGCCGAGCGAGCAGCAGTCGCAGAACGCAGCGCAGCAGAGACTCTTATCGCAACAGAGTTCTCAGATGGATCAGCCACCGCCAGCTTCGCACAATATTTACAATTGGAGCAAAGAGGACACGTCGAATTTGCCGTCGCAACATAATTGGCAGAATCATACCGATATGCTGGGTAACTGGCAGGATCAAAATATACCGCAGGAAATGCAGCAGCACGTCGACAGTATGGATAATCAGGTTACGCAACCACCGCCAATGTATAACGCGCCACCCGTTGAAGGAATCAACAAGGAACATTCCACCAACTGGTCTAATGGACAGCAGGGTATCAACGAAATGAGTAACAAGTCCAACACCGTGTCGAATCAATGGCACAATCAAAATTGCGAGGCCGCGATGTCCCATCATCAGTCCGCGCATCTAGTACAAACGAGTAACGTAGACGATACATTTAGTTCTTGGTCGCAATCGGGCAATGTCACGACTGCCTCGCACGATTGGAGATATTCAAACGTGCAAAGTGAATCCGTACATCCAAATCAATGGTTGCAGCAGCAGCAGCAGATAGATAATTCATTCAAGGAAAACGTACCGCAGGATAATAATGGTGCTAGATTTGCCGTGAACGAGTGGCAACAAGTGCAGACGGCGCCGTTCAATTACGCTCCAGCAGCTACGACTGTACCTACGACCATAGAAAGTATTGTACATACGCCCAACAATAACGAACAGCAAGAGAATGAGAAACAGGCGACGCTAGCTTCATCTTACGAGCCTCTTGTAAAATCAAGCGACATTAAATCACTGATCGGCGATCACAATCTGAACGTGGTGACTGATGATGCGCCGAAAAGTGATATTTCGAAGAGTGTTCTCGGCGAGAACGATGATCGCGCGTTCGTTCCTTCAGCGACAGAGGAATTATCCAGCAACTTCGGTCAACTTAATCTCGGAAACAAGCCGGGGAGACACGCGGACTATTCGGGTGAATCGTTAGAGGTGTATCCGAGTTCCGTGGAAGGGAAAGCTCAACACTCTGCTGTTAATTTCAGTGTCGCAGGTATCCGTAGTAATCCTATTCCCGACAATATATCAGTATTATCACCGGATTATGCGCCGAGCATGGACAATGCTGATCCCGTCGATAACCAGCCAGCAGCTGTCAGTCAAGATCACCCAGTACCGAATACATATCAAAGCGCTACTAAGGTGACGGATAGCATCTCGCAAAGTGGATACGATCAGTGGTACAATCAGAACACACTGGAGAACGCGCACTGGAACTATACGAAGGATCACCATTCACGTCCGGCCGCCAAACAATGGAGCACCACTCCCGAGCAAAACGTAGAGAACTACGAAAACATCCAACAAACGTCCGACTTTGTGAACGTGGAAGTCGTCGCGCCTACGACGTTGCAGGAACGCGACATCTACGGTTCGCGGGACTCCATAAACAAGGAGACGTTGGACAACGATCCTAGGCCGAGAGCGAGTTCGAAGGAAGGTGCGACGAACGTGCGGGGCTTCCGGGAGGAGATGAACAATGTCGAAGTATTATCGATACAGCAGCAGCAGCAGCAAATACGGCCGCATCCGCCTTTACAAACGGAACAAATGCCAGACAACTACGAATTCGCGTCGAACGACAGGAACACGTTTTTGGAGACTGGCGAGTTGACGGATTCGCATCAGGAACACGAACCGACGCCGCCGAGTCAGGACGACGAGAACGACGAAGTGCCTAACGACATCCCCTTCCTGCGCGAGGTCCCGGGACAATCGAGCACCATGGATCCTCGTAGAAACGATCCTACGGGTCAGGAGCATCACGTGCAGACGACCGGACAACGTCTCTCTGATCCCAGGAGGAATGATCCTTCCGGTCAGGAGCAAAGTATACAAATCAGAAATATATCCGACAGAATAGAGCGTCGCGATGTTCTTCCAGGTCAGGAGAGAAACGTCTCGCAGCTGTTACGAGGCGATTCGGACGCCTTGGAACGACGGAACGATCCTTCGGGAAGGGAACGTTCTGTCCCTCCACAGCAGTCGCGAAACGATCCGTCAGGCGAGGAGAGGTATCAGCCGCAGTCTCAGATGATGCTGGAGCCGAGCGAGACCCGCGAAGTTCTCGGCCGAGGCAACGAACCCGAGGAAGTTCCACGGCAGATTCAGGACGCGACGGAGCTCAGACAGATACCGGGTGGAGCTTCTTCCAACGACGTTACGCAATTAATGCCGGATGGGACGACGACGGCGACGATGGCGACGACGACCGGTGGTAGAGTGGTCACCGGTTCTCTTCTGGAGATGCTTCCTCCGACGATGCCGCAGGATCCCACGAGCGGCGACACCCGGAGTAAACGCGAGGAGGCCGTAGGCGCATCTCTGGAGAGTGAGACGAGCCAGGGTGTCTCCAGTTCTTCAAATCGTCGGGATTCCTACGAGGACGTAGAGGAAGACGAGGACTCTCGCGAGAGCCGGGACGAAAGCAGGGAGAGACGTCGGGAGGCTAGTCCCGATCGTCGAAGATACGTCGACCACGACCGAAAGAATGCATATTACGATCACGATCGCGAATACGAGGACGATTATTATTACGATCGTCGGCGGGTAGGCGACAACGATCGTCAGTATAACATGGGGCCCCGGGAAGATTTCAAGCGACGGGATGTTCCGTATCGAGACGACGATCGTAAACACCACAGTCGCGACGACCTGGATCGATACGCTAGAGAGGATATGGATAGGAGAGTCAGGGGAAAGGAGGACTTGGATGAGAGGGATGGCAGAAGGAGACCCCAGGACGATCGTAGGAGAGAAGATCCGCGTCGTCGGGACAGAGATCCAAGAGATTACGACCCTCGGTATTCTAGAGATCCTAGAGATCCTAGAGATAAAGATTATATGGATCGTGAGAGAAGGCGACCACGAAGATACGACGATTACGATACCAGAGATCCGTACAGAAGAGATTATTATTCTATAGATGATCTCTATGGAAGAAGGTAAATTATTTATAATCTTAATATGTAACTTAATTATTTGTAATTTTAGAAGAAGATAAATTATATATTTTCTTTATTATTATAATAATAGAATTTCTAAAGTGGCTTATTTTTTAGAAACACTATGCCTTGATTATATTAATATATTATTGATTGATTAATCAATATATTATATTGATATATTATTTGACATTCTATTATTTTGTATTTATATATATATATATATATTTTTGTTTAGTTCTAGGCCTTCAAGTAGATCTTCCTATAATGACAAGGATCGTGAATATTATGCACGTACAAAGGATCCTTACTACGGATATAATGGTACGTATTGCAATAAAAAAGTAAGATATGTAACATTTTAATACGCAAATAAGAATTAAATATATATATTTAATAGTGAACGCAAGATTTGGTGGATATGATTATGGAGCTCTTTATGGAAACAAGTATTACGCGTATCTTGAGAATTTGCGTCAGACGAATCCTACCGCTTATGCCGAGTGGTACCACAAATGGTACAGCCATCAACAGCAACAGCAGCATATTGCCAGAGGTGTTGGCAATTATCCGGAGGACAGAGCCAGTGTTCATTCCGGCCGCAGTTCCTGCGATGACAGGTATATTTTGAAATTCGTTTTTAGACCAAAAAAACGATTAAAAAAGAATTAACATTTTCGAACAGTTATTTACGGCTCTTATAACATTCGTTGTATGTCAGATTTTTACCAATCCCAAGTGCATGTTTCCACTCGTCAAACGAGGCATTGTATATCCCGTATTTCGGATGTTCCGGATGGGCCGGAACATGTCTGCGGAAGCATAATACGACTTGTCGCAATTGTAATAGGTGAGACCGAGAGTTTCTTCTCGGTTCAAAAGTCTTATGCTAGACACGTTGAAGAATCAGGCTTCCCTTCCTTTTCTATCCTTACATTAAATTTCAGTCATACATAATTAATTAGATATATGTAGAATATGTAGAGTTATTTATGACTAATTACTGACGAGTAGAAGATATTGTTACAATCTAATATGACAAGAGAAAATAATTTTGTAGCGTAGCAAAAATATATAGGCTTGTGTTTGTAATTTTATTTGCTCGTAAACTTTAGGTGGAACACATGCTTATTTTGTATGCGATTATGTGCATTGATATTCATATATAATATACATATATATATATATATATATATATATATACATATATATACATATATATATATATTTTTTTTTTATATACAATTGCAGGTATATTCGTAATTCTTTGCTTCAAAGGGAAATAATATTTATTTATTTTAGGACTGGTGATAAACGAACACTGGGTGATACATCGGTTTTAGAGGATTCAACAATCGTTTCTGCTCGATTAACACCGACCAAGTTCTCCACATCTCATGCATATGGTATATAACTTGTAATTTAATTTGTATTTCTTATAAATTATTGTTTTGTATTATTAAGAGAGTTTGTGAAAATGTGTATTCACAGGTTGCTTCTCGATTGGATCTTTGGTGCATGTTCAGCCAAGCTATCCAGCCGATGGCGAGAGGGCTAAGGTCGACATTTTCCGTGTAGATAGCCTGCTTTCACACGATCCTGTCACGCGCGATTTACGATTATATCCAGGACCTCTAATTAAGTAAGTATAGTCGTATATAAAAATATATAATATATATATTATAAAAATAATGTGCATAACATGATAACTTTTTATCGCAGTGGTGTAACGCACAAGAAAACCATCATAGAATATTGTGAAAATAAAATCAAGAAAGCAGTGGTGAATGAAGAAATAATTGATCGTGCTTCTTATATTCTGTTGTATGAATTGATGATTATGCTGATACAACAAAACGGAGTAAGAATTTTTTTTAAGTTTAGTTTACAAAAAGTTAGCTCAAATATACATTGATCTCACTTTAATCTATTTATAGAACGTCGTCGGCGTCGACATTGCTGCGCTTTTACTACGCAACAAGGACGCTTACCCTCACGATACGAGCAAACTCAGGCCTCAGGATGTAAAGCGCAGAGAATCGCAAGTATCGCAACGATCCGGGGCAACTGGTAGCGACGGAAGTACTCAGGATATTTCCGCGCTATCCGAGAAATCTGAAACCAAACAGCGAAAAACGATGGAGCAAATAACGGATGAATTCAGGGATACATTACTTTATGGGCGGGTTCAAGAAGCATTAGGTAAGAAGAACTTTTCTCTTCTTTGTACATCGTTCAGCGAATTACGAACGTTGCTAATTGATTTTTTCTTTCTGCAACAGAGTTTGCAATGAATGAAGGACTTTGGGGCCATGCTCTCTTCCTGGCTAGTAAACTGGACAAACGCACTCACGCTTCTGTAATGACTCGTTTCGCGAATAGCCTACCACCGCACGATCCGCTGCAGACTCTGTATCAGCTGCACTCTGGCCGTGTACCTGCTATAGTCACAGTAAGAGTCTTATTTCAATACAATATCAGGGTACACTCCCGGGAAAAACCTTGAAAACCTGGTATATATTCGGGGAACTTTGTTCAACCTTGAAAAATCAAGGAATTCTCAATCGAATTTGATTTGGATTCAGGGAATTTTTTAACAAATTATCCTTTTGTTAATTTTATATTTATTTAGCACTTAAGAAACGTATCTAACATATCTTGGCAATATTTAAGTTTTTATTAAAATTTTATGTGATTTTTTTTATTGAATCTATTTTCAGTATCAAGATCTTATATAAATTTATAAATTTCATAGAAAATTGTTCAAATTTTTAATAGATAATATTTAAATAAATTAGTACTTACTTATTTAATAAATCATTAAATAAATAATAAATAATTAATTTAAATAAATTAGTATTCCCTGAGACGTTTATAATAAATTATTTTTTGTCTTATATTTTTATCAGGGAATTCTCGGGGAATTTGTTTACAAAATTTGTTGATACTCTGAATTGATACTCTGAATATGTATGCGTTGTTCATCGTAATAATAGTTATTCGTTTTTTTTTTTCTTTACAGTGTGTTGCAGATCCACGTTGGGACGATTGGCGGCCTCACTTGGCTATGATTATCTCCAATACTTCGGCCAATCCAGAGATTAATCGCCGATCAATAACGACCCTCGGGGATACGTTATTCGCGAAGGGAGACATCCACGCTGCGCATCTCTGTTATATTCTCGCCCAAATCGATTTTGGTGCTTACGGAGTTAATGGAGTTAAGCTCGTGTTAATCGGCGCGAATCACAACAAGCCGTATTCCGAATTTCTTACAATGGAGGCTGTTATGCTAACGGAAATCTATGAATACGCTCGAAATCTTAGTGATCCGTGCTTCACGTTAGTGGATCTTCAAACATTCAAGTTTGATCTGATCGTAAAAATGGTGGACTGTGGATTAATAGAAAAGGCTCTATTATATATCGAACAGATCGCGATAAATATCGCGAACGATCCGTCGAAATATAAGAAATCTTTCATCAAATCGGTTTACGTACTGGGTGACCAAATCAAATACCACGATCCGATCTATAAGGATGCTATTGAAGATGTTACAAATTTAACATGGCTCAATAAATTGGCGGAGATTGTCGGAAAATTCCAGGTAATTATAATATCATTACTTTTCGATAAAAATGATATACTAACTTTAGAGACTAAATAAAATTCTGTTATAGGGAGAGGAGATTTCCGAAGGAGAAACATACGTAAACGGTTCCCACACCGTTGCAGAGAATCAGGAGATTCACGAGATGAAACAGCAACAATCGTTACCACCATCGACGTCGCAACAACAATGGAATATTCAACCCGAATACGGAGATGGACCTGTATCAATGATGGAAGTTAATACCAGCGAGATGCAGTCAAACTGGCAGCCTCTATCTCTGCCTACGAATATTCAAGATACGTACGACCCGAACGCGCAATACATGAGAAACGTGGATGAATCCGCACAGCATCAACAGTTGCAGCAGCAACAGGATTATTGGAATCAGCAGTCGTATTATCAAGGCAATTATGGAAGAAACGAGTCCACGCTGTCCAATTGGCAACAACAGTCCATACCAGGCATCGCTGATCAGACTGAGATCAATAACACGCAGCAACTGGATAAGTGGAATTATGAGGTATATTAAATGCATTATAATGGGAGAAATTTATTGTACAAACTTTTTTTTATTTACCAAAGAATTCATTCATTCATATGTAGATATTTTTTTCTCACATATTTGCATTCTCATATTCTCTTATAATTCATTTATGTCATCTTAACATCACACTAATTTCATTATTTCGCATATAAATAATATCTGTTTACAATATTCATATATATACATATTCATATATATACATATTCATATATATTCATATTCATATATATTCATATTCATATATATTCATATTCATATATATACTTATTCATATCAAGAAAGTCGACAAAAGTATATATTCTCAATTAATTTAGCTCGTAATTTTAATATCTCTCACTTATCTCAGCATTGCAATTAACATTTTTCACCTGTTTCTTAATGCTTACTCAGACGGAAAGGGAAGACAAAACGCCCACTCCTGAAGTAAGTAATTACGGATTTATCTCGGATAATATTTTCGATCCTAAAGGATTGTCAAATGCTGCCGATATTAATTTGTTACGACGTCGTCGTAATGTATCGGTGAAGTCAAATCCATATGTTGCTTCCGCATTTAACGATAACACGTCTGATAGAGTAGCTAATCTCGACGTTAGAGCTCAAAATGTTAACAAGAGATATCCTAAATTAGCCGCGAGCTATCCGAAAATTATACAAAACGATAAAATTCATCCGAAAGACATAAAAGAACCGAGACGCCCGGATCCGATATTTTCAAAACCGCCGAGCTCGCAACCACCCGTGTTCCTAAAGTGTAAGATTAAGAAAAATAGTTCGCCGGAGGATAGAGAAGAGACAGTTTCGGACGGAAAGAACCTATCCGCGTTGTCGTCGCAGACCACGGATCTAGATATTCAGTTTAGCAAATTGCAACTCGAGTCTCTCGTAACGTCAGATTCATCTTTTGAGGCGAAAAAGAATCGCGCTCTCGACAGCGGAGTACAGACTCTAAAACAATATTGTAACTTCGAGGAGAAGAAAGTTATGAGGGTGGCTCCGCATATTCGCAGGAAGGACGTTATCTGCGATACGGTAGACGCGTGGTCGTATGACAGCACCGGGCAGAATATCTCGGAATCATCCAGATATAAACCACTGGTCTTTGGTGGCACATATCCGATCGACTTACCGCTTAGATTCAGAAATAATAATCCTTCGGCGAAAGATACGCCCGTGAAAAAAAATACGTCTTTGACTTACGACATTGATATTCCTATGAAATGCGACTAAGAAATAGCCTGTAAGTTCTTATAGTCGTGGTTTTTTTTCTGTACGTTAAATATACGAATAACGTAACAACTTTAATTAACTCTATATTGAAACATATACACTCATACAAACACACACACATATATATATATATATATATCTGGATTCCCTTGTTTAAATATTTTATAAATTTTTTTTTAGTGTGATGCATAAATGTTTAATAAAATAATAAAATGGAAGGTGGACGAGAAAATTACCAACAGATTTATAAATAGTACATAATTGTTCAGTTTATATATTAGTTGAAAAAAATTCAATCTTATAATCAGTTTTTTATAGTCAAAGTATGTGAAATATGTTCAGATACTCTAACAATGAGCAAACCTATATATCTGTGATCAAATAGAAGCGTAAATTACTCTCTCGTCGCGTTAATTAGGATATTGTATAATTTTACAGAATTTTAACATTATTTTAAGTGCTATTGAATGTATATAGATATATTGTTACTGTTGGCAACAAATGTATAATAAAGTTTTCTCATAACGCACTCTTCCTTGAACTTCTTGAAATTATAATTCTTCGTTACATAGTTGCACACATATATACAGAGTGTTAAAAAGAAACTTTCAGATGTAGAGGGCATGTAATATAATTGTAAAAATGAATCAAAATTGCTATATCAATAATATAAAAAATTTAGCAGGATTAGAAGCGATTTTCAATTATAGAGAGAGAGTAATGTAGAGAATTGCTTGCTTCTATTTATCGTGTGCAATGTATATAAACAGAGAATTATCATATTTTTGGTTTTCTACGTTCTACCATTTCCAGATATTTTATATTTTTCTTTACATTTGTGTGCTTCCAAAAATTCTTTTGTTTACTCGTCTTCTATTCACTACGTCTAACAATGGGTGCGTTCAGAACACACAACAGTTGAGCAACGTTACTAGATTTTATATATTATATGGCGATTATATCGATAATATCGATTAATCTAGTAACGTTGCTCAACTGTTGTGTGTTCTGAACGCATCCAATTATCTTATGATTATCTATGATTATCACGTTGTTAAGCATTGTTAGGTTTTAAATTGTTGGATTATTTAGACATAGATAGTCAATCAGACTAGCCTGTTTAAAAGGAATCTGTAGGAAGCGTGAAAAAAAGCGAAAGAAGACATCCTAAACTTATCAATATTTGTATATTGAGATAATTCTTTGTCTACACAGGTTTTATTCATTGTAATAAATATTACATGCCCTTTTTCAAACACTTTATATGCTGCTTATCTATTTTCAATATTTTGTTTTATAATATGGGTCCTATTTCCTGTTTCTCGAACATTGTTATATCTATAGTATATCTACTATATCTTAGTAAGCAAAGTTTTTCATTTTTTACTGAATACGCTTGTGAGTCGCATACAGTTTAATTTCAGAGTGTCTCGAATGGGGAGCGTTTCTCAAACTTGATAATGTTACAGGTATCTTTCGGGCGAACTCGCAGTGTTACAGTAAATAGTGATAAACCTTGCTAGAACAAACTTGCGATGATCAATCGTATATTTCATTTCAGTCAAGTGTGCAGCCAATAATCTCTATGGGACCGTCAACGGGTAAGCAATACGATCCGTTGGAGGAATTGGACGCGCTCGAGACATCACGCACAAACGCTAAACCCTCGACGGAGATGAAGAAGACGAGCGAGAAGACGACCGAGAAGAAACCCGGCAACAGCGGTAGCTCCTGGTTCGGTGGTTTGTTTAGTAAACTCGCGCCGAAGCCGAAGAATCAAATGATCTTGCCGGACGATAGTAATCCAACGGTAAGATTCTACGTTATATTAATAATCTCCTTTCATTACACTGAGAAAAAAATACTGTTGAATCAACAACGTCGATGTAGTTAAATTTTATTTTATTAATTCAATGATATTATTAATCTAATCAAATACACATATTTGATTAGATTAATAATATCATTGAATTAATAAAATAAAATTTAACTACATCGACGTTGTTGATTCAACAGTATTTTTTTCTCAGTGTAGGGTAGAAGTTACGATGGACGGTTTTATGTTTTATGTCGTTAAGGGCTTGCGCAGATACTTTTGGTAATAGAATGCGCTACTCTCTTACAACAATGATTATAAGACGGACGATAAACAGGCCAGTATAATGCAGGATTTTTCTTTCTGACTATGTATCATTGACTAACTATTTAATTGCCATTAACATTTCTCTAATTTCGTTAGCTAGATTTTTCCCCTAACATGAGAGAGTTCAAATGGACGGAGAAAGAGAGGTGTTATTCGTTAGAATGACATTTGTTTAGTCCAATGTAATCGATCCTATTGTCTTGTGTATTGCAGATTGTATGGGACCCCGTTGCCAAGAAGTGGATGAATAAGGATGCGGATGGCGACGGCGGTGCCGCGGCCCTGGTGCCGCCGCCGAAGACGTCCGACATTAGTTTCCGGGGAACACCGATGATAGAGAACCGCGGTGTTCCTTCGCAGCCGCTTCCGCCGAGCGGCGAAGACGCGCCGACGATGGATGCCGTTCCGAAATTGCCCATCAATAACAGCAACATGTTCAAACTGCAAAAGGGCAGGAGTATGCGTGCCAATTACGTGGACGTGATGAATCCCGGCGGGGGTAAACCCAAGACCGCCACGGCGTCGTCCACCCCCATGACATCTCCACTGGTACCTATGGCCACTTCGTCCCCGCAGCTGTTCATCCCCACACCAAGTGAGTCGCTGGAGCTTTAATTATTTTCTCTTCGTCAGAACGAGAGATGCTCAAAACTCTGAAAAAGATATATAGCTAAGGATTAAAGTTATCGAAGAAAAATTTGTTAATAACACGTTTTTTATGCCATTATGACAGTTAATGATTCAACCGCTCCTGTGGATTTCTTGATCCCGGCAGCGACACCGCCGTCTGGAAACGTCGCGGAGAATACGCCGCAAGCAGTAAGTTGTCGCAAATCTATGTTATTTCAAGAATATATACCGAACTATATACATACATACCCGTTACCGAATACATATACATACATATAATTAAACATTTAATACAATTTCTCACGTACATGTATACGTCCCTTCCTTAAACTCGTGCATTACTTTCGTTACTATCCCTACATTATGGCTGCAGTTTGCTGGTTATGCAGCTTTCTCAGCGTGTTTTTTTTTTTGTAATGTTAACATAATTTTCCCGCATACGTTTCCTCTACAGTTGTTGTATTCAATTATTTGTATACTTTAGATTTGCTCCATCGTTTTGCATACATTTTGTATACTATTTTCTCAACAGTCTCATCATAAAATCTCCTTGAATTAATATCGTATACTTACCTTTGTTTAAAACTATTATGTACAATTACTTATCGGAGATAAATTTATGTAGATATTCTCTCACGAGATATTTAAAAAAATCCTTCTTTAAATAGATAGACAATCTAAACGATTAATAGCGATTAATTAAAATACATCTCTCTATCGCTTTCTATTTTAGTGATAGTAATACCTAATTTCTACAGATAATTGCTACAGATATATTCTTTTTTTCGTGTATATCTGTTTTAATCTTACCCTTCTTTTTATGTTCCTTAATGCAAGCAATCGGGGAAGCCAAATGATGTAGCCAAATAATAATTATTGCCGATAGTAAGGACATTCATTTTATTAATTTTACATATCATTATTTGATGTTTTGGGCACGTACACACGCTTTCTTATCCACCGCTTGCGCAAATATAACATTCGTGTATTATAAAAGCTTTCTTGCGTAAAAAGATCGTCAATCATGTTGCATTTCACACACAACTAAGATTAACGCTTTGTATATGTGATTTTAATTTACTCTGCATGTGTTATTGCTTTATGTTAACAACTTTACGTAACAAAGAGAAAGTCAGTTAATGAAATAGCAGTAACAACTGACTGTGAATAATTTTATGTATAACACAAATACTTTTTGTAAAATATTCCAACATTGATCGGTGTGTATTTATCACCAGTGATCGAAGCATGAGAGAAAGTGTTCTTTTGGATTTGCTAAAAAAACCGCGATATAGTACACGAGAAAACATAAATCGCGTAATACCGATTTTTTATCTTGCACGCTGCAACAGGTAGCTTTCTTTGATGCTTTATTAAGCGAGTTCATTAAAACGTTACGAGAAAAAAATGCATACAATGTATAATCGCGCATAAATCGGTATTATCGCTCGAATATATATAAGATAAGACTTAGTTAATCACCCAGCGACTTGGCGAATATTTATTAGTGAGACAACATTGTTATATGGCATATAGCTTTCTCGCTGGAGCTCGACCAGCTCGTTATCGCGAGAAGTGCAGAGCTACACAATGAGGGATCCGCGGCTTCTTCAACGGAATAAGGTAATCCAGCGGCATTAACTTTCTCTGCATTTTTCAAAGTGATCTTTTTTTTTAATTATTACCGCAAAACGCTACGCCAGTACGATTTCTTTTCGAACTAATACGTTTGCTCGCGCGCCGAATATAAGACTTTAACTATTTCAATGATGCTTCTATTAAAAAATTAGCTTATAGGCTTATCAATCACTGTCAATCATTGTCCTCATAAGATCATTAATCGTAATCATAGAGATATGGGAGAAAGCTTGGTGAAGGATGTTGGGTTCGAATTCAGGTTTTAAAATAAGTTTGCTCGCCAATCAATTCCCTTTACCTTCCTGTTCTATTTATTATCTAATTGTAAGACATATATGATTGTTCTCTCTAATTTATGTTGTATCTTCTTATGCTGTGCAAATTACAAAAGTGAAATTACAAATTACATACTTCCAATGACAGAATAAATAAAAAAAAATTATGTTTCTTTACTGCTTACATTACAGCTAATATAAATAATAATAAATCATAATAATATCAAAATATAGGAATTTCAAATATTCGAAGCGATTAGAGAAAATTTACTTTCAACTCTATTGCATTTATTATACAACTCTTTTACGTGGTTAATTTTTTACATCGTATAATTAATTTTACATGCTTTTTAAATATGCTGAAAATAATTTCCAGGGACCAATGATGTTCAACCCGAATGACATGAAGGATCGTTCGGTGAAGAACATACCATCTAGCAGATATCCTCCGCGATAATCTTTGCTTATGCAAATAATTTGTTATTTAAATTAGGAAATGTTTTCTTATCATCTCACAATTGTGTTTAATTAATTATGGATATTTGTTTCTGTATAGAAAACGTGACAGCAACAGTACATTTTTTAGAGTGATGCTATATACGGTGCAACATTTTTTTTTCTGAAAGGATGTATATATTTAAACAACATGAGAATTCAAAAGACGTCATTCTTACGATGTCCTGTACATTTCGTTGTCTAGATAAATTTTTACATTGAATTTTGTTCCGAGTTTGTCTTATTGTTATATTTATCATGTCGAATTAGAGAAGTTGCAAATAAAATTATTCAGAAAAAAATGTTCTATGCAATAGAAGGATATGCGATTTTAATGGTGCAATATAATAAATAGCGGAAATAAATAAAAAATTCGAGTATACATACATTTTCTGATTTGTAAATAAAAATTTTCCACTTCCTAATGAAAAAAAAAGAATGTGCTCTTGTTTGATAAATTTTCACGGAATGTTTCATGCAACGAATTTATTTGAAAGTTTATTTAGTTTCCGCATAATTTTAGAAACGCGCATTTCTATCAGAATTATCGCCGCATTTGCGTTATTCGCAAGTCGAACGAATTATTAATCATCGTTATATAGAAATGCGCGAGTGCATTCCCGTTATATTATTATTAATATTATATATATAATGTACTCGCTTAGCTTGTAAATATTATCATCCTACAAACGGATTCGATGTCGCGCGAAAAATGTCAAGTTCTGTGCGTGCTGTTTGAATTATATACGAGTGAGATGTAAAGAAGTTTTTACCTGCAACTTGCAATCACAGATTTAATTAAGTTACGATAGCCCTTTTCATTGAAGAGTGTCTTGTAGTTGTACGATAGATAGGGCGAGGATTGCGTAAGCGTATATAATTGTAGGCTTAGCTTCGTCGCAAAATTTGTTACAACACGGCCTCGTCGGTACATGTGCTGTAATTCTAAGTCTGATTTTATATATCGAGAAGAAGGGAAATAATGTGTGCGCAAACGCTGGTGAATAAAACATGTTAGGAATATGAAAATTTTATCGATCGTAAGGGCAAGGAGAAGTGTATAATAGAGAAATACTGTTATTAAATGTCAGATTATATATATTATATAATATTGATACACCAATAATACGCAACTGCCATCAACGTGGATAGTGATGCGAAGAGTGATGATGAAGAGCGTTTGTATCGCGTTTCCACTGCGTTTCAATCGCGTTAGATTTATAAGATTATTATACCCGTTGGTGTTTATCTCCGCGAGGAATTCGATAATACTAGAAAGGTTGTGAGAGAACTGATGAGAGACGCGCGTAAGCATCCTAGCCAAGAAATATATAGATAAACTTGCTTTTTCGCGATATTTTTATTGAAAAATAAGTATCTTGGAATACTCAATTTTCAATAAACAGGATGAACTTTCACACGAGTGAGAGTTCTACTTTACGTCGTTCGAGTTATCATCATTGTACGTTCTGTCTTAATACCATCCAACTGTTAATGGCGAATGTGATTTCAAAAAAAAGTTTCATTGAAAATTATCACCTTTGGCGCGATTTTTTTGATTAGTAAATTTCTCCTAAAATTTTGAAGTAAGATTAAAATTTTCGACAGAATCCTTCGGATGGCAACACATTTCTAGTAAATGTCTGATTTTATTTGCCATTGATCACAATTAGAACGGACTGAGAGATTTTTGTAAATTATAACAATCGTAATACATTTTATATTTATGACATATTATGACGTATTAAATGTATCATAGGTACGCATATATATATATATATATATATATATATATATATATATATATATATATATATATATATATGCGTATATGTTGCAACATGAATATTGTTGCGAGACAATGTAATATTATTCGTAAATTATATATCTGTATACGTAAAGTTTAAAATTTGTACATATTCTTAAATGTAGATTTCATAAATTTGTCTTGTCACGTCATATCGGAGAAATATTTATACAAAATTCGCTTGCTTTTTTTAAATATCGAGATAGAAATTCAACGTAAAGGCGCTACGTTTTCGCCGAGATGAAGAAGAGTAATTAGAGGCGTTCTATTTGTGGTGAATGGCAATTTATTATGATTAATATTGTCACTAATAAATCAACTTTCATTTTAAGTTTGTGTAGTTTATAATAGCAGAATGCGCAAATGCATATTACACACGTTTTAATCTTTACACACATTTATTGTAATCGAGAATTCGGGCGGAAAGATATACGTGCAATTGTATAAACGCGAGAGTGTAACACTTCTTCTATTTTCTTTTATTATTTGTCATCCTTGTTGAAACACAAGTTTCTGTTACACGACGTGTTTTTTACGGCGAGATATTATTAGCATATAAAACGAGTATAATTGATCCGCCCGAGAGTTCGAACAGTGATATATATTACGATGGAATGACGTGGTGGCGAGGAAAAGAGAGGATTTTAAGATTAATGTTAAAGTTGAACAGAAGTATTAATCGAGTTGTAATGTATGTATAGGCCGGTTTACGAACGACACGATTCGTCTTTGATGTAATATATAATATATATTGGTATATACGCGCGCGCGTTTACGCACTTTCCAATTTAGAGTTGATGTATGTTTATGGGAAATACGGATTAATAATGATAAATAATATAATGATAACATAATGCATACTGTATATTATTAATAACATGATTTACTGTCATGTACATATATATGCATGCATGTATGTGTATATATAATATATATTAATATATATATTATATATATATTTATATATACACAAATACATACAAACATAGATACATTACTATTGATATAATAAATGCAATAGCAATCGAGATCACGTGTGTGTGTGTTGCGACGATTTCTTAATAGCTATTAGGATGTATCTCGGGATATGAAGGGATAAGAGTATGCACATAATCGGGCTATATTATTTTCGATCCTTTTATTAAGTTTATCATAATGTTTCGAATCGATACAATGATTTCTGTGGTATACTCAACTGTCGTCTTTCGGGCCACAACGTCGACGATCGTCTCCCGCACACACGGACGTTATATTCTGACAATGAGATCATCATACGTGTGTGTCTGTGTGTATGTGTGTATACGGAATATCGGCGATGAGACGTCTCGCGCGCGCGTCTCCGGCGTAAAAGAGAGAGAGGCGCGTGTGCGCTCGTTTTTCTTGACCAACACGAAGAAATCAATCCAAAAATATCATCGTTTCTGCGGCGCACAATCATCGGGACAAATTGGTCGAGAGTCGGACATTGAGGGGGAGCCGGGAAGCTGGAAAGAGAAGAGGAAGGAGGGCTTCTTTTTTTAAAGCGACGACAGTTAACGCCGTGACACCGATGAGACACTCCGTAGAGGCGAAAAAGAAAACGTAAAATGCAGTTTAACAATCAGTATTTATCAGCGTGCAGCGTCGAGCGAACAACTCGACCCCCACCGGCCGTTTTTAATATATTTTGTCATTCCCTTTTTTTTTTTTTCTTACGCTCTTATCGCGTACCGGAAGTCGGAGAGAAGGATGACGGAGAGGGTGAGAAGAACCGGAGCGGGGGATGAAGAGATGACCGGGGGAGACGTGGGAGAAGAGCGCGCGAAGGATATAAATATATAATAATATCTTATACCGCGTGTGTGTGTATATATCCGTAAATACGTTGAACGTTATTTCTCTCATCTCTCTCTCTCTCTCATTCACTCGTTCTCTTTCTCGCTCGCTCGCACATCGCGCATCGATATTATCGATCTGTATTTCTTTTTTTTTTTTTTTATTTTTTCCTTTGTGTTCTCGTTTCATTTATTAAATGTTAGGTAGAGCCTATAAGGGGCGCCCGAAGGCGCACTCACAGCGAACCTCGGGCGCGCTTTTCTCGTATACTAGCTGTGCCGGAACGCACTTGTACTGGTCGCACGATCGGCGAAGGATTCGGCTAAAGATAGCGTGGCCGTAGTCGAGAGGGACCATGGTATATAATTTCAAACGATTATCATGAGAATCCATTTACTTTTACGGCTATCAATCGATAATCGCGCAATCGCAAGTTAATCCGACATCGATTACGATCAATGATTTTTATATTGTCGTTTTTTTTTACCTGTGTAAAGAATGAAAAATAAAAAGTAGAGATACTCGGATAAATACCACGTTTCTCTTCGGAATTGTGTTATGAAAATTGTATGCCGTAATCGCCGAATTATAAAATGCATCAGTGATTAAACCCCCCTTCAAAAAACCTCTAAAAAAATTGAATATTTTAATGTAATACTTGGGCACGATTTGTAAAAATTGCATAAGAATAGATTTTGAGATAAATTACGGAGAGAAAATTGCGTTCGGCAGTCGATCTTTAGCCGAGCGATTCGCTCGCGACATATTATTTAACAACAGAGTTTAACCACCTAATTGTTCGGAGGATACTCATAACTCTCGTCTTCGACTTTGTTTATACAATGCGAATGGGATATCCTTTTTTTCTCGTTTATCTACGCACTAGGTAATAAACGATTCGTTTTGCAATTCATTATTACAATCGATAAACAATAAGCGAAAGAATAATCGTGGTCTTTGATCAATAAGGTATGAACGTTTAAAAAAAAAGAAAAATACATTTCTTGTTTCTCTTTCTCGAGTCGACATGATAAACTTTAATAAACCCATAGAGCAGCGATACTTGTCATCGTCATAATGGTACAATCACAATGCGAGAACCGCTAATAATAATAATAGTAATAATGATAATATCAATGATGATAATAATAATGGCAATATAATAATTAAAAATAAACTAAAAATAACTAATAATAATAATAATAATCTTCGTCGTATAATTAATTACCACCGTCATTACAATGATGCACTTATGCCATTATGGTTGCCTATATACTATCCTCTTTTATATATACTTCTATATATATAATATATATATAGCTACAATATATAATATTTTCGTGTTGAAAAATCGTATACATTAGTGTTGTGTCGCAGGACCATTGCTTCTGTCTCTCTCTCTCTCTCTCTTTCTCGCTCATTCTCACATCTCGTTTTTCTTTCAACGCGTCTCTTATGTATATCATTCCATTCTGTTATATATTTTTTTTGCTCTTGATGGATCGCAAAGAAGGGGAAAGGGGAAACACTGTCGTCGATGGCTGGAAGCATTCGTGTTTTTTTCAAAGTCAAAACGGATCGCACGTTTGCAGAAAATTGCACCGGAAGAGACATCATCGTGGAACGAAGATCCTCTCGTAAGTTTATGACATTTCACGTGACGATTTTAAAACTTAACTTTTTACGTCGTAAAAAGCTGACAAATACGAATAAGTCAAGGCTATTGGCAAGATTTACCGGCTATATTCTTAAAATTTGCAAAACGAGAGGAGGACTCGCTTCTTCGCGGTTTATGTCCAATTTTATAATTAATATTAACGATGTAATAAATGATGAAAAATTAAGAAAAACGCGTTCTATACGAATATGAGTAGAATTTCGAATTTTCTTTTTCTTTTTCGCTCGATATAATATCATCACGTTTCCTAATTTTTATTCGAAAGGTGAAGAGTGAATCCGTATCCAAATACCGTCGAATAAATAAATTCTAGCCGGGATTGAGGGGCGAGAACACGAGTGCCTCCAGACACGAGCGCGTTATGTAATCTTAATAGCTTAATATCGATTTTTAGTTCGTATTACCCGCCGTTCAAAGACGGGCCTCGGATCACAGATAGTGAGGTGATCGGATTGCGCGAGCGTTATCGCGATAACAATGCGGTCTCTATCGTATTCTTCTTTTTTATACTCTTTTCTTTCTCTCTTTTCTCACTCATTCACACACACTCTCTCTCTTTCTCTCTTTAAATTTGTCAGTATGCGTTCTTCCTGCGTTTCTCCTAAGGATTTCAAGGCGACAGCTCCTGAAAGCAAACAGCATCCGGCCGTGTACGCGCGCAAAAACTCATCATGTAGTTCTCACATCATGTAGCATCGGAAAAGATCGTCCGAAAAGATTTGCAAGAGGAATCGTCGTCGAAATATAACATTCCGATCTGATTTTATCTAATGCTCGCGAAACTCGATATCATATATATAATAAATTATAAACAAATTGTTTCGTTTATATCCGGAGAAAATGCTGTGACTATCAAAAGACATTTTTGAACAACCGTATTCGCGCGCGTACGTCCGATCGAAGAATTTTTTCTATTTTTATTCTCTTAAAACGCAATCCTCTGCTCGATTCGTTAATAACAACATATCTCTTCTTTTCCGCCACGTGGAGTGACGTGCGAGTTATACAGATACACGCAAAAAAGTATATAGAATATATATATATATATATTTTTTTTTTTATACACATGTATATACGTATACACAATACATATGTACCTACGTACGTACGACTAACTAAAGGGTAGACAGGCGCAATCATGTGTTTTATGGATCGAATCCGATTGATCGGCCGCGCTCGAGGACTAACGTCAAAAACAGCTGATCGGCTGTCATCTCGAGTCGCTGCCAATTTCGGATTCGATGCCGTGTGTATGTGTACGTGTGCATTATTATGTACGATGTATGTTGAATAATGGAATTAACAAAGACGAAGAAATAAGTTCGGAGGAAACAAATTTTAATGAGATTTCGTGCTCGAGGTAGCGTAATTAAAGGGGGAAAAATGGGAGGAAGGGCGAGAAGGAGAGACGGAAAGCGGCTCGCAATTTTTTTTTTCGAGCTCGCTCGCAAATACGGTCATGCACATCAATTTTCTAACGCAATCGCGCGGACAACGTGGTCTTCGCATTGCTGGAATCGAGAATGCGAGCGATTTAAAAATATTGCTCCAATAGGTTCAAAGCTCCGGACGCGACGTCGAGAACGAATTTTTCAACACCAGCTCTCGGTATCTTAGATATACATAATATACTTATATATATACGAATTCTGAAGTATATATAAGCTGTATACAATTTTTTTATATCATATATACAAATATAAAATTAATTAACTATATTAAAAATGGATTTCTTAACTTAATCTTCGTTAACAAATTGTCACTGATCTATTCACAATTGCAATGAGACGTTGATTTTTTTTTTCTCTTTGCATGTTTGAACCTCTTGGTATAACGCAATGTGTCAGATCATCAGCGCAGGGGATCTTAAAGCTGAACTTAAAAGATAAGGGGGTCCGGGGCTTAAATTGTAAATGAACATAAGAGACATTCTCTAGCATTACATAAAAAAGGGTTGACATGTCGAGAAAACGAGTAACAAGGCATTAAGATATAAAATCGCATGGAGAGAAGAGTCATGTGTGATTGTGTGTGTAGGTGTATGTGTGATTTCGAGAAGATGGCAGAGGAGTTTTGCGGATACGATGTGCTTCCGTATCACAGTGTTTCCAAAATTAATGTTTCGAAAGCTCATTTTAAGCAGAAGATAATTTTAAAAAGAATATAAAAAAAGATTTGATACACTTTTCTAGACTGTCAGGATGCGATTGTGTGATTCCTTGATAAAATTTTGTAAATTTACGAGAAATCAAGTCACTTAAAAACAATTTGAAAATTACGTTTTCGCGCAGCTTTCAATTCGAGGGATCTGGAAGCACTGTCAGCTCGTAGAGCGAGTAAATTATGTCCGATTCGTATACGCTCTTTCCCTAGCTAGATGCGTGTATACGTCGACCTCTATTATCTTCCGAGAAACGAACTTCCGCCTTAAGGAGAGCACACTGACCTACGCTTTCGTCGCTTGCGTGTCTCTACTATTATGCTCGTCCGCAGCTTCTCGTTAAAATTGCTCGCTAAGGCAAGACCGGATATCGAGGATACGTGAAGGGGATGCGAACGCGAGACTTCATCCTCTCGCGACTGATGATTCTTTACTTTGTACCGTAAGTGTCATCGAAAATGCTCATGTATCTATGTGTCAACAGCTGATCAACAGCTGACACACATCCGTCTACACGTATCCTTCTTAATACATCAGCTAAACGAGAAAAATTAATTGCAAACGCTACTCATATTAGGAACATATTAGCGAACGATTGGTATCGTATACACGTGTTTTTTTTTTTCGTATCGATGGGGGAGATTGTATATATGTGTATGTGTATTTCTCGCTCGCTCCTCTCTACACGCATCGTTCGCACAATCTCTCTCGCCTAATAATATTGCGTGTCTGTCTCGACGCAGAAAAGAGATGAAAGCAAAAAGAAAAAAAAAAGAAATAAACAGATATAAGTCTTAGACGCGCGGTCGCTTTTCGTTTTCTCGGTCGGAATCAGAGTCCGCTGAATCGTGGAGGGGCGGAAATTCGGGCACCGCCTCGCGCTGCTGCATCCATCCCGCCGCGCCTGGCCCCCCAGCCAATGCCTTGCCCTGCGTCATGTTTTTTCGATTGTTTGTTTTTTGTTTTGCAATTGATTTTTAGCCCTCTGTCTTTATCCCCTGCAGGATGGCGACAAAATAGCGTGTCATTGGTCGCTAAGCCTCGCCTCGACCCGATAAAAGAAAAACTCTTGCTTTGTTTGCTCACGCTTCGCTTCGCAAAGAGAACGTCGGGCCTTGCCTCCCCCTTACCCCCGAACATCGGGGGTGCGTCGGCCAAACTTTCTCGAAGCTCGGCATGTTGTATTGGCTACGGTGGCAACGAGAGATAGAGAAAATAAATCGCTTAAATATATATATGAAAATTTGGAACGTTTTTTCATCATTGTAATTTGAATTTTTATTTTATAATTTAGCTTAATTTTTTTTAAACCAAAAGCAAAATGTGACATCTTGTCGATTGCTTATTATATTACTTGCTTGACTACATATTTTGACGTTATCTCTCGTTACCCGTATCGGGAAACAAAAGGATTCGAGCGCTAATTTTGAACGCGAAACTTCGTCGTTTGAATATCATTTTTTTTTTTCACCATTATCGCGCAAAAGCGAACATCAAAAGTCGGGAAAAATCCTTTAGAATTTGGCCAATGCAACAAACCGGCGTCTATTATTTTCTACTACTGTATCTACGCGAAATTCTGAACTCTGCAAAACGAGCTACAATGAAATTTTGAAACCATTCACTCCCTCTCTATATCATCCTCTTTCTCACCGCCTTTCGGTCCATTCGCGTATATTCATCTCCAATTATTCAAATCATCTCTCAAATCAAGACAAATAAAGAGACGCACACACATACTACCTTGTAAGAACCAGTATAAGACACGTGAGCCTTTGAAAATATGTAGCATTATCTCGTAATTCGGATATCTTTTAAACCATTCAATTTTATTCTGGACAAATTATAATCTTACGTACAATCTGCAACTTGTGAAAGTTGTTACATTATCCAACAAAAAAAAAGAAGATATTATTTTTTCGAAGGCTCTCGTGTCTTGAAATTCTACATGCAGCCATGCATGTCACGAAATGTTATCTGCCCTAGTATCTCTCTCCAACTACAGGATATATACTCCAACGCTGCCTTGTCTCTTCCTTCTATCAACCTATATACTTATCATACGTGTGAACTGTATGTACGAAATGTGTGTATGTATGTACGAATTGCAGTATAGGAAGAGCTGCCTTTAAATAAGTATCTTTCTAAGGATTAAGTATCGAAAGCCGTGTATAAGGAGCGACGCAAAATCGCTCGCAATGCACAGGGATGCGTTGTCGAATATTCATGTGCAAACGGGAGATTCGTGTAACTCGGTCGGAATGACCTTCTATTGTTGTCTCTCATGGAAATTAATAAGAAAAATAGAATGTAATTCTCTCGAATAATTTCAAGGCCCCAATTTTTTAATTCCGCGACTGGAAGAATCGCGGTGTTGATAATATCGCGCTTTTTGTGTCCGTTCTGTGTATATGTGTATGTGTGAACAATTAATAATCGAATTAACTTATCGCTTGCTGCCACCGACCTTTACTATCTAAGAAACGGCCTAACGTATCTAATGTATTTCTAAAACTTAAAACAAAGTCTCAATATCAAAATCTTATTGCACACTTGGCGAGATCTAATCCTAAGGGAAGAGCTCGAAGGCGGGGACGTCTTTCTGGAGGGAATAATAAACCGTACCATCGGAAAGTCCTCCGCTTTTGCCAGATACATATATATCATCGATGTAACTCTCTTCTCCTCTATTGCCGTTGCACTTTCCCAATTCTTCCAATGTCGATGTCATTATTCTTCAGGATGTGGACCGGTACGTTGGCAAGTTAACGAAAGAGATCATTCTCGGACGCGAATCGCGAATTTTTCTATCGAAAAAAATGTTTTTTATCTCTCGTCGAAATTTCGATATTTATTCGTCGCAAATTTTGTCATTTTCTAATAACCGGATTACTTGTCTCCACATTTCCTGCTCGGGACACGTCGCATATTTTTAACGCGCGGTCGTTTTCTCCCCCACATGTAGCTTATTGTGTTAAGTTTCCAAATAAATTTTACTCCTCGTGGTCTCTAATACGAGCGGAGGATCTTCCTTCTTCGCGCGACAATCTCGTAAAACCCGGCTCGAAGTAAAAATTTCGAAACACGTCCCCGGGACACGTAGATACGCGCGCTTCACCTGAGTACGTGTATATATATATTGCACTATCGATGAGTTAGATGAGAACCGAGCTCGAGGCACCTCGCGCAAATCGTAGAATTCTAACAACGTTTCTCCGAGCACTTCTTCTCATTCTTAGAATCTCACGCGAAATCCACGATCATTCTTCGAATTTGTCTCCCTTTCTCGCTTCGAGAATAATTCTAGGGAAAGAAAATTATGCCTGTTGCAACAAAGGACAATATCCTCTTGATCGGCCTCTTTGTCAGCTTTTCGCAAAAATCTCAGCTCATCTTTCTCTCTCTCGCGTTTTCTCTATCTCTAATTTTTTAAATGGTTCTCTCATTTTCTGTCTTTCTCTCTTTTTCTCTTGTCTCGTATCGAGTTTACGGTGAGTTTCGTTAGATACGTTTGCGAGAGGTTTTAGGTCGGCCTGACGCGTCACTGGAAACACAATAAAAAAGCACGAGAGGCCGAGATCAGTGATAGACGGTCCCGATTTCACGTCTCATAATTTTCCCCGGCTGTGTGATTTCATTCTCTCTCCCTCTCTCTCTCTCTTTCACCCTCATTCGCGTTCATCCCTCTATCTTTCACACTTTCCTCCCTTTCTTAACTTCGACTGCGCGTCGTCTTTTGCATGGCTGTCTGATCCGGTGTCTCTCTCTCACTCTCTGTCGCCTTCTAAGAATTTCGTTTCATCTGTATCAAGAAAAAACGTCATTGAGTGCGATCTCGAGTCGAATTGCGGAGGGGTGTCAGATCGTTTCTAGCGTCAAATCGTAATTTAAGTCCTGACAAGACATTTGCCCGATTTGCGATCTTCTATTTCCGATAAGAAATTATAAATCCGATTTGCGTGCGGCTAGTTAAAAAATTCCCCCGGTTTAAATTTATATAAGATAATCATCTCTCTCTTTCTCTTTCTAGGACCGGCAAGAGGAGGACACGTGCGTCGTCCGGGATCATCTCGGACGCGAGAAACGTTCGCGATTTCGCAGCTTCCGAGACTGGAACTTGTCAAAAGGTGATGGAGAGTAGAAGAGACGGCGCAGCAGACGACCGATGGATCGTGACGATAATATGTAGATAAGGTAGCATAGACCCGTACCAGAGAACTGTGCTTGCGACAATGCGCCGTCTTTCTTCTCGAGAAATGTCAAAGGGAAGTACAAAATAGCAAAAACAGACGACGATCCAAAAACGGCCTTACGGTTTTAGGAAAAGAAAAATACTAATAAAAATTTGTCGCGAGTTTATGGTCCGACATCTTCGTTGCAACAAACACAGTTCCATGTTTTTTCTTATTATTTGTTAGAAACTCGAAAGACCAACCAACAGCTGATTAGAACGAGAGATTAAATAGAAGAGGGGTGAGAGGGACAGCGGAGACAAAACGAAAGAGGTGGTGATAAGATAGTAATAATGAGAATATACAAGTGTAATTATTATTACTCTGACCGGTGCATATATAATGTTAAAAAAAGTCAGTCGGCCGGCGTGTGAGAGAGTTCTTTGTGCTCATGTAAGAGAGTGTACAAAGCGATTGCTCATTTGTTACGTATGCGATTACGGGAAACGTTAGTGCCAGCTGCAGCTATCAAAGAGGTCGCAAATTTTCAGAGTCGATCGCATATGCGCGACGCAACAATGAAATTAATTAATCAAATCGGCAAGCTCGACGTACAATAACGAATTGCGAACAATTCGATCTCGTTGAAAGCAACCGGTTAAATTAGAAACATTGCTTATGTAGAATCGCGTGAAGTATACACCCCATAGTATTTTCCTCATAAATATTAATAAAAAAATAGAAATACATTTCTAACATAATTTTTGAAGTATGAAAAACAATTTTCAATTTCAATAAAAAAAATAGATTTTTCTCCAGCAATGAATCTAATCTCGCAATAAATTAGCTGGGCTTGTAGCCTATCCTACCTTTCGAAGATTGAATCGAGAATGGAATGTCGATACGTATATTTGTTGTGCGATGTGTGTTTGTTTTCCCGAAATAGAAACTAGAAATTTAGGTGGAGCAAAAATATTTTTTTGAAAAGATTTCCGATAAACAACCTGTCCGTTAAACAAACTAATAAGGAATCATAAATTGATTATTCGTTTCTGCTGAGACGAGTAAAAATTTTGCGATTGGCTAAATTAAAAAAAAGAGGGAGAAAGAGTTTACTGCGAAACTAGTTAAAAAGAAAATTTCCTGCGATTCGTAAATTCGCTACGTGTTATGTTTTTCTCCGAGTCGGTTTGAAAAAGCATTGATCGAACGATAAAACTGATGGAACTTAACGTCTAGCGAGAGAAAAGTACGGGAAAAGGCAACGCGCTCCGTTTCAGATCGATAAAGAAGCGGAGAATCTACAGAAGCCGGAAGTGACTGCGGAACAGCGCAGCTACGAGCATGCATTTTAGTCGCTTCATTTCAACCTTCGCAGAGAGAGAGCCGACACTCCGTTCTACGCGATTTCAAAAGTCTCGGGATGAACCGGATGAACCGCGAAATTAATTTCCTACTTAAATGTTTCCCTTAAAATGGTATCGATATTTCACGCGAATTCGAAATATTTTCCAAAACGAAACGATTTTTGTGTGTTCGACGAAAAAAAAAACGGAAGTGAAATACGTTGTCGCAATCGATTAATAATAATTTCGTTAAAACAATCGTTTAATACGAATTGAATAAGTTTCCCGACGGACAATTCATCGGACGAATGTTGGCGATACTTTTTTTATTCGACGATAGAAATGTACTCGAAGCGAAACATTGACAAGTGATCAACGTATCGACATGTCAGATATTGGATCCGCCGACTAGAAATTCCTACAGAAATCCCCTACCGGGCTTGCCGAATACTCCGGCTCGTTGTGTTTACCCGCAAATTTAATTTAACGTCACTCCGTGCCACGTGACATTGTTGAAATTGTACGTCAACGAAATTTACTACGTCCGAAAAGAACCATGTGCCACGTGAGACGATATTCTGAACGTCGGAAATTAGCACGAGTATCCTAATTTGCCAATCAACTAATCAATTAATTATAATAGAGACAAATAAGATGAGATTTTTCATTAGAAAAAAAATTTACAAAAAGCTTAAAAAAAGTTTTTGAATAAAAAACACCTATATTTAAACAACCCGAGAAAGAGGAGTAAATTGTGAAAGCAAATCCAGAGAGATTCGCCTCCAGCGAATTTATGAAATTGCAGAGGAACTTGATGAGGAAGAATATGATAACGATTTACGCGAAGAGATATTCGACGAAGAATAAATTGGAGCGCAGAATCCTTATGGAAGATTGATACTACCGGGTATGACACACCGGGGGAGCCCCGCAAAACTTTCCCTCTCGTCTAAATTCATCCCTCTTCCCCCTTTTATCGTTGCATCGCGGGAATGCTAGCGACTTGTTAGAAGCGCGACGACGCGCATCCACCGGCTCCATTAATATGTGAGAGAGCCAGCCCTGCCTAAAAAGTGACTTAGCAACTCCAATGCATACTAAGCAAACCTGGCGCTATATCGGCTGCTAGTGTGGGTGTACGTGTGTGTGTGTTTGTATCTGTGCAGTCCCTAGGCGGTCTCTACCCCGATCCAACACATCCTTCGCATCGCGACTGTCGGCGCCCATCTTCACGGGCCAACAGCGTATCCAGCCTAATATATGTATACACATTATCCCAGCAATATGTGTGTGTGTGTGTGTGTGTGCACACGCACACATATCTAATCGCGCACACACATACACATCGCGCGTGCGCATATACAGAGACAATAAAAGGGGTTGCGCGGAATAAATTCTCGAGTTTGCGCGCATCTTGATCCTTTAAGCAAATTAGCTTTCTCGAACATCGGTATTTTCAACCGTGAAAATAAGAGAAAATATATAATGTAGCGAATCTGAAAAATCGCAAAGATCGCGAAAAATGATCAGGGGAGAGAAGAGGGTCCGACTTTTTCGATCGCGTGACATATTCTTCGAAACACTATCGGTCGTAATTTTTTTTAGGCATTACGGGTTGTCTTAAGCGAGAATCCCTGTATATGGCATCATACCCATCCTCAAGCTCAAGCAGACTCCTTTACCGATATCCTTCCTTTCTCACTCTTCTCTCACGATATCGTTCTCACGTCTCTTTCTTTCTCTCTCGTAGTGAGTGTGAGTATGCGGAAGGTAAGATGCGCATGCATTCATCGGGATGCAATGCCATGGCTTGGAATTGCGCGAAAGCGAGTAGCGGACTCTAATAATAACTTCATACGTTTATACGTAACTTCCGTGAAAGGAGAGAGAAGTGAACAATTCAAGAAATAAAGTCCGTGATTGACAGTACTGAGAAGGCTTACATTAGAAATGCAGAAATAGTAAAATTCGGATAAATGTAAGAATACAGAATAAAACAAAGAAAAAAAACCTAAAATTTTTATCGATGTTTAATTTTATTTCTAGCCATTCATAAATAAAATTATTGATATATGTATATATATGTATATATATGTGTGTATGTATATACATGTATATATGTATATATGTGTATGTGTTTATATATGTATATATATATATATATATATATATATATATATATACATACATATATATAACAAAAATATCACGATAAAAAATTAAAGTACCCTGTTTCCCTTTTAGTTTTAAAACAATAACGTATAATGTCCAAAATTTACTAATTATTGTTCGAAATATTCGCTGAAAAAATAATTCCTAAAGAAAATGTATTAAAAAATTCAATTAGTCTAAAATATTTCGCGTGACAATGGATAGAATTTTTCGTTTCATAATAGGATAAAAAATAAGATAAAAAAAGCAAATTTACAAACCTAAATATGTAAACTCGATATGACACAATTTTGGAATGTCCAACAAAGTTCATCGTGAAAAATGTTTCAGCACGTTTTCGCCTTCTTTGTTTTATTCTGAACGAGATCGAAAACAATCTCCTCCAAGATCGAATTCCAAGCCACAGCTTGATCGTTTATCGTCTGTACGCCATTCTAGGATAAGCTCATGCTTAGTAAACGCGGATTCCAGGGAAAGCGTTACAATAATTACTAAATCAATCTACCAGATATCGGCTAACGAGAGGAGGCTATGTAAATTATAGAAAATGCTCTAAAGGAAAGGATCTACGTGAATTTTACCTGGTGCATCGGGTCGTATCCCATGGAGCCGTCGTTGTACGGCTGCGAGCCATAGTCACTTCCGTTTATTCCCATGCTGTATCCGGCCATGTCCTGGGGTCCTCCGGGCGGCGCCGGCGACATCATCGGCGTCGGGGTGCCCTGGCTGGTACCGCCCATGCTGTACGGCGATGCTCCTGCAAAAGCTGCTGTAGAAACAATCGCGGTGCATACAAAATTTGAGGGTGCGTCTTTTTAAGCGCAACAGCGATAATTTGTCTCTCTGTGCCTCGCGCGCTTATGCTCCTTTTATTCACAAAGGTAACATGTCAGCGTATTTAATATTTTTTTTTTTCCTTTTTATCATTATTGTCATTTTATCGTTAAATTATATCGCGAAAATATATAATTAAAATAACGACGTTATCTACTGGGTTTAGATAATTTACAGCTCTTGAATATAAATAAACGCATTAATGAAAGATAAGGTTTCTTTCTCGTCGGAAATCTGACTCTTTTCTACTCTAGAAATTTTTGTACAAACGTACCCGGGGATTCTAAAGCCGAATATCCGACGCTTGTAAAACCTTCGCGCCATTCGAGACAAGCGTTGTTTCGCAGAGGTTTGGGTAGAGGGAGGTCGTTAGAATTCCGTTTCTTTAATTATACGAGAGGACCGAGCGAGCAGGCCGTTTCGTCGCGAACGTGGTCGAGGAAAGACAAACGCAGAGAGTGCTGAAAGAAATGCGAGAAGCTCGGAATCTCCTCTATCGCGTCCTCGTCCCACCTACCCTCTCTCGTCCACCCTGGCTCGTGTTCTCCCCTTTCCTCCCCCCCTTTCCCTTCTCCCTCGTATAATTGGTGAGTTAAAAATATCTCACGCCGGCGTGTCTCCAAAATAAAGTGAGATGCCTCGGTAGTTAGGCGAAGCGTACGTAATTGCAACGATCCCAGGGTGGGACACGCGAATCCGTGGAATTTCAAAGCGGGACCGGGAAATTCTGTTTTTTTTTTTACAATTTTCACGATGACGAGGGAGGAAGATCGCCTCCCCGAGGTTGTGGAAGTGGGAGATGAAAGTAGGTAGCGCGAGCGAAAACGTGAGACGCGAGTGGTGTCTATCTCGGTGGAGGATGTAATGAGAAAATTTCATGTAGTCTTATCTACGTTTCGTCTCTGCCGCTACTGTCTTCTGGCACTTTTAAAAACTTTAATTTTTCGAAAGATAAAAGATAAAATACGAAGCGCAATGCAAATGTGTGCTCCGTCAACCTTATCTATATTATTACAATTTGAAATAATTTCCCAAGTAGATACCCGTTGCAAAGATATTTAAAATATAAATATGCCAAGAGAGGACACATCGATATCGCTAGATTTATTTTCTGTCGATGATTCATCAACGACCGCAATAATAACGTCAGTGCCGCACCGAACAATAAGCTATAACTCACCTAATGATTTACTGTGATGAGACTTCCTCCATCTTGGTTCCAAGTCTAACGCGTGAAAAAGACGAGAGAAGCATGTGGGTACGAGAATTTTTGTCTGTTAATTATTTCAATTTATATCACCCGATTTTTACTTCACTTGCGTTTTTCCTCGACGAGCCCGATCAAAGGAGCAATAAGCACGAGAGAGCATTGAGAAATCGAAAAAGATGCAACGTAAAGACATTTCGTAAAACATTTTATGAATCATCGATTCCAATTTTTCTCTATCGTTATTTTCGTTTTTTTTTTTTTCGTCAATAATATGTGAAACGTTACTTTTCGATAAAGACATTTGGATCTGAACATTTTAAGAGATAATTTTGTGCAGTTTTGTTTTTCAAAATTTTACAAAATTTTCCTCTTAATTTAAAGTAAAACGAACTCATAAAGGAACACCCGTCGCTTAGCGAAAATCGGGACTTACCGGCTGCCTTCTTGGCCGCATACAGGTTCGCCTCTTCCTGTGCTTTACCGATGTTTTTCTTGTAGCGTATCCTCTTATTTCCGAACCAATTGGACACCTAAGAGCAAACGAGGATACGCATTCATTTCTAATTTGCCGAGAGGTTTTGACGTGCAAAACACATGCCCACGATATTTTTTATTCTCTCTCATCAAGGAGTTTATAAATACTTTTAAAAAACAAAATTTAAAAACTTTTAAAATTACCTTAAAAATAAAAAAAACAATATACACGCAAATAGCAACGCAGTACATGGTAAATTACAAGTTCTAGTAAGTGTGAGAAAAGGGAGTGGACGATACCTGGCTTACGGTAATTCCACATTTTCGTGCGAGCTCCTCCTTAGCCTCTTCGCTTGGATAAGGATTACTGAGATGGGAGTAGAAGTATTCGTTTAGAATTTCAGATGCCTGTTTACTGAAATTTCTTCTCTTACGTCTGCAACACAAATTACACACGCGTGTATATTATATCTTGTATTAAATTGTACTATCTGAATAATCTCCGAATGTCGGAGATTATTCAGATAGTACAATTTAATACAAGGAATAAATCGATCCCCCTCTTCTTTTTTTTTCCAAAATAAACGTAATAACAGCAATTGCTGTTGCAAAAATTTCATACATCTCTTATTGTTTCGACACAAACCTGGCATCCAAGAATCGACTCCTCAAAATCATCACGGCTTCGCAGGTAGACTGTTTGAGCTGCATCTGAATGCTGGAGAACTTCTTGTGGATAATTTGAACCATCCTTTCGATTTCCTTCGGCGTGATCGGCCTGGTACGACTCTGCTCCCTCAACAGGTTCATCACGTGGGTGGTGAATTCGTTACAAGCCTGAAATAAACAAAGACGAAGTTTGACTTTACTTTCTTTCAGTTGCTTGTATAAAGACGTGTCGAATCCGAGATAATTCCTCGAGAGAGATATACTTAATTAAAAATATAAAATTGTTTCGAGATAAATTGAATATACCGCGAGCTCGCCGGCATGACCAAAGGCAAAGAACTAAAATGAGCAAGAAACGCGAAAAAAAAAGTACTATGTACTATGACCAGAGCGTGAAAGGAAAGGTCGAGCGGCGAAGCGAGGGAAGAAGTGAGAGACGAAGGACGCGTACGTATAATGCATTATTCCTGGTGGCTGCTCGGTTTAAGGGAAAAAGGACTTTGCTCGATATCAGTATTCGAGGCGAGCACGCTGCTTCGCGAAAGGGAGAGAACCAGAGAAAGAAAGAGAGAGAGAGAGAAGGTGAACCAAGCAGAGGGGGAGTAGCTTTTCCTGAGGGAAGAAACCGGGAAAAGGCTGCGGGAGGGTGTTGGGATACGAGAGGAGTCAGTGGAGAAAAGGGATCGAACAGGGTGGCTTGCAATTTCGAAATGGATTCCACTCCGTCGACGATCCCATCCCTTTCTCTCTCTCTTTCTCTCTCCCTTCGTCCTCCTTTCTCGATCCACCGATGGTTTCTCTTCCTCTTTCCTTTCTTCGCACGAGAGACTCGTGGGGTGGATCAACCCCCTCGACTGTTGCACGTGATAGAGAAAGAGAAAGAGAGAGAAAGAAGATGCGAGGAACGAACGGAACGCTGCTGAATTGGATGGAAAAGCCGTAGCGAGTCGCATTTTCCCGGACTGATTTCCTTTAATTTCTAAAACGCTCTCTACGTTTCAAAGTGAATGATATTAGCTGATGACCGTCCGATACATTTTAATATAGAAAATGCAATTTACAATATTAACAATATTAAATTGTCGGCGCTTTTTTCATCTATATATGTATCTCTCTTGAATATTCTGTACAATATCTTTTTCCTTCTACTTTCGAACTGCGAGATGACGTACATTCAGTCAATATATACATATGTTTTATATATATAAAATTATAAAGAAAAAGAAATTATATATATAAGAGAAAGAGAAAGAGGGACTCGGGATATCGAGTTATAAAATAAGGATCCATGCCATACTCTCTGATACAAATCAGCCGCAAGCATAAATTCGATTATGCAACTGTCGAGGCTCTCCGCGAGTTGTTTCTCCGACCGCAGAAACGCAGCCGCATGACCGTCGGTGTGTCGGGCAGATATATTTAGCAACGCACACGTTGGAATTTCCATAACGTTGGCGAAACCGGCCATGCCCGCCTCTCCGCTATATTGCCGCGATACGCCGTATTAATAGAACGTGTTGCAATAAAATTAGAGCGTTGTGAGAAAATTCGCCTTGCCAGAAAAACGTACGAACGTAAGGACGTGTTTTTCGTTAAGATACTCCGCCCAACACATCTTTCTCTTATCCTCTTATCCTCGTAACGATAAATAAAACGACGCGTGATGTAAAATTTATTTACCGGAAATGTGAGAAAATAGAAACGAGCGAGAGATTATATAAGTGCTTTACGCTTAAATTATTATATCCCAAACGCGCGGATATTTATCTCATTTCTCCCATCGATAAATTACAGGGCGATCGGGGGGGTCAGCATTTCATCTCGTATTATGGCAAATAATTTCGAAAACGCCCAAGATGTTTATACTCTGCTTAACATCATACTCGATACGATTTACGGTGGATTATATCAGTCGAACGTGCGGCAGTAAAAGAAAATATTTATGCGCGCGTAAAATCTTTTCTCCCCTTCCTCTCTTCCCCGGACGAACATCGGAAGATGCATTTTCTGTATACGTATATTTTTCTAAGATACGGGATAGTACGAGAAGGGATGAAGAAGGAAGGAGGGAGAATCAGAGTTGAAAATCGGATAAAATAAAGGCGGGCGTGTTTCCGACGAAATTCATGGTAGGTAGGGATGTTTGCTGGCGGTGATCACGCGATCTCGTAAAACCCGAATGCGGTTCTATTCTCGTGCTTGTCACGCCATGTTGCATAGTCAGGCAGACATTCACCCTAATGCGGCGAGTCGACCGAATTTGAATAGTAAATTTCGCTTATGGCCAAACTTTCCGCCACGACAACCGGCCGCTAACTAAGCCAATAACTTTTTACAGAGAATATTATAATGAAATATTTATACACCGTGTGTTCTCCAATGTCTGCAAATTTTTTCCAAACATTATCATATTTCTTTTCTTCAAGCGAAATATTTTTCATAGAAAACCATCGCAATTTTTTTTCTCGAGCGCGTCGATAAGCTGCGAATTGCAAATTTCGTTAAAATCTATTTAAGATCGGAGAAGAATATCACGGAGAGAAAAAAATGAAGCGAAAGAAGCAAGATTCCTTGCCGGAGAATAGAGGGTTGGAAGATTTAAAACTCGTTAACGACCACGTTTATCGACGGACCACCCCTCGACAATACGAGCTTATACGTCGCAAGGTGCATATGTTTTCAGCGTGCATATTGTTGCGGCCACAAAGAGTCACGGCACACGCATTACAGGGGCGGAACCAGGGCGTTTCTACCTCGGGAAGGCCGCGAATTATCATTTGCGATTAACACTAATGGCAGCGCGAACTGGAAATTGCCGTTTTCCAAGAATATAATCTTTAATTTCCGCATTAACACACATATACACCGTGCAAACGCGAACGGGCGAACGGTTGTAAAAGCACTCTTATCAGTTTCAGCTCGTAAAAAGAGGTAGTACTGTGCGCGTTAACTCCGCTTCTAATTCGGTCGAAAGAATAAAAGCGCGACCGCATGGCATTCTTTAAAAGCGCGGATATAGCATCAAGTGTTACATTAATATAATTTTCGTACAAAGATGTAGGGCGCCCGATTTTAATCCGACCCTGACGAACGCCGGACCTCCGGTGGGGCTCTGTGCGTGTGTTTACCGCGGGGAAACATCAAGCCCGCTGACACACACGGTGAAATATGAGGTCGAAACGGGTGTGGCAATTAAAGCACACGGCCCACACACATACGCGAACTCATATATCCGCAGAGAAAGAGAGAGAGAGAGTAAATGTATATGCGGAAGAAGGAAAAATTGCCAGCGAAAACACGCGAACGGCGTTAAAAAGAATTATACGAGTAGGGCCAATATGAGTGGGCCCTATTTACGGTAAGAATGGCTGATTACGCGCGAATGTAAGGGGTGCTTTTTACGGTAGCAGCGCGTACATCAAGCAGAATGACCGGTGATCTGTCCCGAGGTGAAAAGAGGATGCGGAGATATGATCGATGGCGTGAAATAACTAGTCAAAGTACTACATCGTATACATGTAATACTTGGAGAACTAAATATCTGGTATAATCAACAAAAAAAACTGCGATTAATAATTTCGCGTTAGCGTGAAGTTTGGATCGTTGAACTAATGTTTAATACTAGCGCGATTAATTAAACATTCTTTAACAAAAAATTAAAAAATATAATTCTTTAAAATAAAAAAAAATAAATAAAAATTGTTCATTTCAGATCTTTTATCGAATACTTACTCCGAAAAATTGCCCTCGTAGAACCGAGCTATTACAGCGGGTCGAGCTTTACAACGCGAGGTCAGGACAGGGATTTAAAAAGGGAAGAGCGACCGGGAAAGAGAAATTCTTAATGAAACGGCTCGCGATAATATTGTCGAATTTCCGCAGCGGAGAACACGGTAATAGTTCGGCGCAGTGATTTGCGTCGTTTTGAAAGGACCTATATCACGCGACACACAGGGGCTGGTCTCTTCGTGGCACGCGAGATTTTACTTAGCACGAGCGGGCCGGTTCATTAGCACACGAATCGCTGACGGCGATTGTTCTTCCCGAACGCACGCATAACATTTTTTTTTATCAGTCCATTTAGAAACGATCGCAAAACGACCCGAAAGATTGCAAACTGATCTCAGTTTATGTTAAAATATTCTTGTTCTTTTATTATAATTAATTTTTATTAGTTTATTATAATTTATTATAAAATCTTTTTTTGCATTTTTTTTATTATAATTGATTATATCGTAAAATTTATTTATTGTACATATATATAATTAATTTTTTTATTATAATAACTCTCTTAAACTGAATTAATGAAAATATCACTGATTAAAGTAATGACAAGATTTGAATGAATATTTTACTGATCTTAGAGAAAAATCAAAGATTAAACTATTCTTCTCTCACATCAGTGAGACTTTACTGTTTACAATGCTACACTCTTATAACTGAAACTGCTGCCTATCAGTGATAACTGAACAGTGATCAATGTACACTGATTCCATTTAAAAGAGAATAAATCCTTAAAAAAAATGCCATAAAAAAATACAATATGCTATAGAAAAATTATTAATGTTTTTTTTGTGAAAAATTGTAGAAAAATGTGAATAGAAAAAAATCAATCACTTAAAAAAAATTATGACATGTATCACTAACAATCAAAATTAAAATTACCATCTAATATCCAGATAATGTGTAGGCTTTTGATCGATTCGTTCTTGATTGTGTTGATATTACACGGTGAGAATCGACTGATTCTCGCTTTCCCGATATTTCGCATAATATAACCGCATCTCGACGAGACTGTGAGATCGTCGGCGTACGATAAATTTGCGTCGACGTCGTCGAATTTCACGAGCGGAGAGATTATCGATGGCGGGGAATCGAGCTGGCCTGATAGCGGGCCGGGATGGCCGAAATTTGTCAGCCGCCCGGATCTCGACGATAACCGCGCGACTACGCGTTTAAATTTTTCATTTCGCCGAGAGTTTTCCGAGGGTGAGTAACGGCACTCGTTTATGCGCCGCGAGTTTATTTTGTGCCTCTTCCGGTTGTTTATTTATTTATTTATTTTTTTTTCGTCTTCTGTCTCCCTCCCTCCTTTCTCGCGCACGTAAAGTCGCAATGACGGATAAAACAAAAACGCGAAATGTAATTCCCGCGACCCGAATTCAATACTCGATATTATACCGCGCCGATAATGGCCGCACTCGCTCGTAGCGAATAATATTCATAAGCGGGATTTGCATAAAGAGCGAACGCGCTTTCCCCGGAATGAATAATTTTCACGGAGGGGAGGGCGGGGGGAGGGGATATTTTGCAAGGGAGGTAGCACGCGCAAACGGAAAAATGTTTGACTGCGGCGCCGCGCGCTGTGAAAATCAATACGGGAGTTAAACTTTAACCCGTTTGACTTAATGAGTCCGGTCGGTCGGTTTGCATTTGCCGCCGATTATTTATTTATACCGAACAAGATTAAACCGGAGGAAACGCGAATGACAGCTTGTTCATTATGTTATTTTAAAGATTACAGAGCGCCCTCAAATAAGGTGAATGGAGCCGCTCTTTTGATACATACACATCCATATAGAACACAAGCATACTTGTATATATATTTTTTTACACAAACCTGTTCGTATTTTTCTAATTCCTGGTGATAAATTTGCCTAATCTGGGCGAGTTTGGCTCTGTAATCCGAATGTTCAATAGCGTTGTCTGGTTGACCAGGTGGACCAGCAGCGGCTGCTGCGGATGCAGAGGCTGCGGCCCCCGCACCGCCCCCTTTCTCTGGTCCAGCGACCCCCTCGGCGATCAGCATGTTGTCCAACCGCATTAGCTGCGGGTCTGGCGGCTCCTCTTCTTGCGTATTTCTCAATGACAGAACTGAAAATAGACAAGAACACACGAATGTGAGATAAAATCGAAGTTGCATATGCACGAGAATTAGTATATCTACATACAAGTATAATCCTGGAGAATTAGTAATTCTCAAATTTTTTATTTCTGCTAAAATAATTATATTAACGCGATTTTGCCTCTTTGTTAAAGTGTATCTTATTTCGCACTCGCAATTTTCATATTTCCAAAATTTTTGGAAACGATTGATTTTCGACTTGGAAAGAAAACCTTGGGAAAATAGAGAGAGACATCGGATTATCACACGTGAACATGTTCTCGTGGAACATCTAGAGGGTTGTTCGCGCAGCGACCCCAACTTTCAGAATCGCGCGTTTGTCGATCATAAAAGAATCAATTTTGCTTCGACCGTCTTCAAACGTCCTTCTTCCTTCGCCGGTCCTCCTTTTTGTCTTAAGGACCCCGGGTGCATGCAGTGGTTTAGAGCGGGTAGTTTTCCGCGCTGTAACAGCGGTTTTATTGCACTTTTACGGCGCATGATGGAGCTGGACGACCCATAAAACCGCAGAGCGAGGGACCTTCCATACCCCGTCGTTCGTACATCCCCTCTAACCCCCCTTCGACTTTTCTACCACCCTCGCGCGAGATCTCCCTGCCACCCCGAAGATGCCTGTCGTCTTCGACAGTTAGCACCCTCTCCGCGACGCAAACGCTGGCATGCATACAGAGAGAGAGACGAGATGAAGCGGAATAGAGCTCTCAGCTTCTTTGAGGAAGCGTCAAGCGAGAAATTTCTTCGTCAAGGAAGATTAGATTTTGCACGCAAATCACGCAGAATAAAATGCTTTACGCAAGTAAGATTACGTCGAATCGTCGTAAAACCTCAAAGATCTGTGATGACGTTGCGATTAGGATAAAAAATACATTAATGACCATACGAAAATATATAAAAATTTTATATATAAGAAATGTGTAAATCAAAATATCAAATCAAATTAATTTAAATTTGGTCTAATTAAGTTTAGTGAATTTAATTTAATTTCAATGAATATTCAAATTTTCAATTCAATTCTCAATTCAATTCAATTTTAAATTGCTAATTTTCAAGTTCAAGGCTAGTTTATATGATTTGCTTTATTGCTTTATTTGTTTTATCTGATTTATTTGATGTATTAATTATTTATTAGATGTGATTTTTAACTTTACACATTTATATACAAAATAAAAATAGCTGTAGAAATTGAAAGCCATCCAAAGTCGTAATGCATGAATTAAGAAATAAATAAATAATAATTTTAAAAAATAGATAAGATATATATAAGAACCAATTTTGCCAAAATTTTTTTTTATCGCCGATTTACGTATATTATAAATATTTAATCATTATAAACTTCTCTTACGAGTTTGTACAAAAACTCGCACGATAACTTTATCGCGTTTCTCAGGTCTATGGTTTTATACGAATGTATACTCGCATATTCGCAGTTGCTCGAGTCGCTACTTGAATTTTTTCGCCTCCGCTACTTTTCGCCACGGCTCGTGAAAAAAGTCCCCGGAGACGCGAAGAAAGGAAGGGACGAAATGAACGAGACTTCTCGTGGATTCGCGGAGGCGTGAAACGAATGCGCGGGGCTAATGCATTTATACGAAGTGTAACAATTACGCAAGTAGAAACGGGGACTAGAGTTCCGTCTCTTCGGCAAGACTCTAGGGAGAGATTCTTTGGAGCAAATTATCTGAACAATGGAACGACATTTCTTCGAACACAAGGCGTCTCTTCTCTCGCAATAATTCAGTCATTAACTAATTTATTATCGCAAGACTCATAAGTTATTGTTGCATTTTTTTTTAGAAAGTTATCGACAGAGAATTTACTGAAAATATTTTTCACTGATAACAAAATTCACTATCCAGGGAAATCAAAATCGAGTTTCCATTCAATTCGCTTTCCGGATCGAGCGAATGCTGATCGGAGGATAGGGGATGACGTTGAAAATTGAGTTACGACGGAGAAATGTGTACGGTCAGGTTGAACGAGAGCGCCCCGGGAATGAAATCAAATAAGTTTCGAAATCGTAGCACGTTCCGCGGCACTTCCACGGTCGACTTAAGAAGGGGTTAACGACAGTCAACGCGCGGCCATTAAAACTTCCGCGCGATGGCGAACTTTTCACGGCACTGTGGGTAATTAAAAATGAAAAAACCTCGGGATAGGCGTCGCGCGCCGAAGACGGCGAAATAAAAGGTCGGTTTACGGCGATGCGGAAGAACTTGCACCATTGGAAGTTAAAAGATCGAGCAATTTCGACCACCGATACGAGCACCCGTTTCAGAGCGGATATAAATGTTTATCTGCGTCTTTATCCTTATCTACGAACAGATTATTCTATTTTTAATCCTCTCGGACTTGGCATCCGCTATAATGGCCGATTAATTTTATACTGCAATTTATAATTTGTGAAAAGAAAAATAAGATACTTGAAAGAAGAGACAATCAATATTGAAATTTCATAATAAATTTTAACAGGCATACTATTTTTGTGTATTATTATACAAATAAAATCATCTATTATAATTTATTTCTAAAGATAAATAATAGGTGATTTTATTTTCGTTAAATTACATTAATTTTTTTATCTATTTTAATAACTATCAATAATTTATTATTATATATTAATAGCTTTAATAGGAAATGTATAGATTTTATTTATTTGATAGAATCGTAAAGTTCCAGTATAGAAATTATGTATAATAATTTAATAGAGATCTGCAATGTATGTGTGCATAAGTATGACGATGAAAACTTATAATACGTGACGTAAATTTTGCGTATAATATTTGTCGCGGTATATGAAATACCAAGTGTCCCTGTACATGGCATCCGACGAAATATACCATAAGGGAGCGGGCGAATTAAACGTTCTTTCGGAATTATTTTCGTATTTGCGACGAGAGCAAACGGGGGGTTCGCGCGGGGGTGGCTGGCTTACGAGCAATAATCTGGCTATTAGGGGGTGTAAGGGGCGGCTCTGCGTGTTGCCATGCTGAAGAGGGGCCGGGGACGGCGGCAACCTCCTACGGGGGTCCTTACAAGCGCGTAAACTCAGTTTTACTAGCAGTTAACATTTTACGACTCAGACGGTCTGCCCGAACGTTCCATTCTCACTCTCGCGTCTGTCGCTCCGTCTCTATCTTTCCTACTTTCTATTCCCCCTTTCCCTCTTTCTCCCTCGATTGACACGTACACATGACGTGAGGCTTTGTACGGAACACCCAGTATATAAAATCGCACCGCAGCGTCGACGTAACGCTCGTCGTTTTCGAGGGTCGTTCGCAGGTATGAGAACTAAATTAATACGACGTTCCGTTGAAGAGCGAGCTAATCGCTCGATTAATTCGCGTCGGCCGCGAAACAACCGCGAACGGCTAAGAAAATCTACTTAATAAAACGTTTCCACGTGAATGCTAATATTTTTAAACGCGCAGTCGCGATCATTTTATAAATTAAAAACACACGCATAGATACGACAAGTGCACCTCGTATCACCTGTCTCCCTTTTCTCTACCCCAATCGGTTTTTAATATGTAGCATCCCAGCGAATCGATCTGCATTTTCCCTCTCTCATGTATGTATGATACATTTATTTCCCCTTTCTTCCCCCTCGCCCCTGCCACCCCACTGTTTTCCACCGCGAAAAGCGGGTAACAGCCGACAACCCTTTGTTACCGTGCCTTATCTTAATTGCTTTCACGGGTTCCCGTTTAGATCAATACACACCGTCGGCGTCCTGCCACACCGTTCTCTCTTGTGTTGCTACGCTCCGCTTTACGAATCTAAATTATCTCGAGGGTTGTTTCGATCTCCCCTCTCCCTCCGGATCGCTCCCTTCTCTCTCTTTCTTTCTCATTCTCTTGCATATTTTAAGAGCCGTCGGTTGGAACTTTGTCGTAAGATCCGTGGCAGGATGGTCTGAATTATCACGCACCCGGCGTCGTTAGCGAGATTAGGACAGCTTTTCTCTACGACGTCGTCGCCATTTCAACGTGAATATGAAAATATAAGGTGTGCAAAAAGTTCGGAATATATATAACGAGAATGTTTGTTATAATGAGAATGTTTACATCGTTGCGCGTATAAAGAAAATGAGTAAAATAACTGCATGTGATTATATTAAGATTAATGATTTTTTCATACATAAGTAAAATTAATATCCTCTCTGAGATCATCTGATAATTCTTCTTTTTTATACCCAGAGAATCATAAATTTATTATTCTCTTAAATGTTTTGCCTCTTCACACAGATTATCATACAGATGTAGATTGATATAATTTAATCGAACTTTTCATTGAATTATTCTATCAACTTTTCATGCAATATCGACACCCTAAATCTATTCTCCATTTATTCCATTTTTTTCATTTGTTTTTTCCTCTCTTCCTCGATCCTTTCTCACGCCTTCATTCCCTAAAACGGGGCTCAACGAAAAAAAAAGAGAGAAAAGCCCACGGAAGGAAAGGGAAAAGAGAAGGTAAAGCCGAGATGGCTGCTCTTTTAATTCGAGGGGTGAATCCGGACGGTAGGAATTCGCTTTCCGAGAGGGAATCGGAGAGGATGAAAGAAAGACGCCGGTGTCTGCGTCCCTCCTGGGATCCGATATCGACGCCCCTTTCCTCCCAACACCGTAAGAATATACCGAGCTCTCCTGATTTACGAAGGAAATCGAGACGACCGGGTTCGTGTTTCGAGTCTCATCCTCTCTCATTCAACGCGACGTGACGCGACGCCAGCAGCTCGCGTGCCGGCTTCGAATGTCGAGATAAAAAACGAGAGCGCGCGATAAACGCACGTCTAAACTCTTTCTATCGAAATCGCGAGCACATATTTCCGCTCGATTGGATTTAATTTAATCCAACGTTTAGCGTAAATGTTTCAAACGCGCGCGATCCACGCTATTTTTTTCTTTTTTATCATAATTTCTGTATAACAAACTGCGCGCAAAATAATTCGCGCCTTCGATAGCTAAAAAAAAGTAATTGCGCTGTAGAAATAAAATTGCACGAAATGTAGGTCGTGACGTTCGCGCACACATACGACGGAAAAAAAATTGGAAAAATTGTCGAGTCGTGAGATACGTAAATTTACACGACAAACCGTTCTAAGACCTCTCGTAACACGCTGCGCGAATCACCCTCGGCAGTTGCAGCCCGTATCCCATCGATAGCGGATTTATCGACGCGGAAGTTCCGGCGACGAGTCGGAGGGATTTCTGGTCGGTCGAATCTCGAAACTCTCTTTCCATCCGTGGAAAACAATTGTTTTGCGAAGTTTCGGAGGTCAGAGGGGAAAAGAGAGGAGAGTTCGCTCGCTCGCGCGCGGACGCGTATATTTCCCGCTTTATGTCGCTAGCGAAAGTAGAAAGAACTTCTTTTCGACGATTTCTTTCGCGCTCCGGCAATTTTGTGCTTCCGCTGCCCGCGAAAAAAGGATCCCGCGCGAAGGAACGCACGGTGATATCTCGCCACGCGAGATGTTTTTCCAGCATCGACGTCGCCATCCTTACCCTCCCCCTTTTCTCTCTTTCGACCCCTTTTCTATTTTTCCGTCCTTCTACGACTCGAATTCGCTCGACCGTATCTTCGCCATGTTCCACCAGTCCAACTTCAACCACCACACCCACCCCCATCCACCCACCCCCGTCCTTTTCCTTTCCCTATTATTTCTCTTCCTTTTTCCAGCCACTTCCGCCGGAATACTCGTCCCCTTTCCGCGCTCGTAGTGGCTGTGGCCTCTCGCCTCTCGTGCTCCTCCAACCCCGTAAATCAAAACTCGACGCGAAAACGCGGCCAAATGTACACAGCGCGCGGTGTCCGACGTACCGGGTGTCCGGAACGATCGCCGGCGGCCATCGATTTCCGCCGCCTGGAACGGGATAAGTGCAAAGATGGAGAATATCGGCGCTTCTCGTTCCTTGGCTGCCTTGAAGGCAATATATGTACTCTGGCTCTTTTCTTTTTAAAGAGTAACGCGTTTAATATAAAACCACCCTCATCTAACACATCTGATATTGAATATATTCATAATAATAATTTATTAATTCTTTTGTCTTTAGATTTATACTATGTTTCATAAAAAAATTTAATAAAAAATTAAGTAATTTGCGAGATCTCTACTTGATAACATTTTTGCACCAGTTTTTTTTATTCAGAAAGATAAAGATTTTAAAAGAATGCAAAAAATGTATGCATTTATCGAATAAAGATGTCTATATAAATATATAAAAATTGCCTGTCTGTAAAAGTCGCTACAAATTTTCTGAATAACTCGATATTTACTCCTCTATCTTTCCAGCTGGTAGAGCGAACAAAGGACTATAATGTAGCAACGGGGTGCAAAGTTCGCGAAGCCGTACCCCCTCTGCGTTCGCGATGGAATGCGATCGGAGACGATGGACGACGGGGGTGAAGGAGGGGGTCAAATAAAATTTTACGGCCGCGAAATCGTCCAATAATTGTTACGGCTCGCTTTGATCGCGTAAAACACGTCGTAAACGTCGAAAGGGACGAGCCCCCGGGTCGACAGGAATTACTCTTAACCCCCTTACGACGGCATTATGCCGTATTACTGACTATGCTGCGTTTGCGTCCAACCCCCTCCGTATAATGTGTGTGCGTACGAAATCTTATCTTATCCTTCAGTCCGAGAAGAACATTATACGTTAAATCTGCATTTACAAAATCGCCGAAAGAGACAGCAGCGATTCCTTGACACCACGCGATTTAGACTTGGAAAATTGCCTGACTAAATTAATTTCAAATTTATCGGAATGAATTGAACAGAGAAAATTGCTGAATATTGTATAAATATTAATATGATGAGATGATGATGGTGATCATGATCATTTCATCATATTAATACTTACATAAAATATAAAATACTATATAAATAATTATCAAATATTATTTATACAATATTTATAATTTATATAATATTTTATATCACCATCTTTCATCATATTAATATTTATATAGACTATAAAATATTATATAAATAATTATGTAAAATATTCAGCATATATATATTTAATGGCTAGTCCGAAAAATTGATACTTGAGATGTGATTAATAATAATAATAAATTGAGATTTCAAGATACAGAAGGATAGCTGAGAATATAACGCTCTTACAATTAGTAACCTTTCGGTTTTACTATTCTCAAGTATTACTAAGCCATTGTTCATTTCCATTACGTCCGTGCCGAAGAGCAACAAGTTTAATAGTCCTCGCATGCGGTTTTATCGCACAATGAATTTCTAAGTGATTGCACAGCGACACCGCGCGTTCATGAACTATATCGATCTTAGACTACATCGATTGTATGTTTTGCATACAATAACAACATGTGAAATGTAAACGGAAACGTCTAATATCAGATCGTTTTTAGTTTTTAAGGCCAATGAGATCATGACTTTTTTTTAAATTTATCAGATACATGTGACACAGATATTTCGCCAATTTCAATACAATATTCAATATAATCTATACACATATGAGATGTCTGAAAAGAGTGGAATAACTCGAGTGTATATAAGTTGCATATATATAAGTAAGTCAAAAGAGCCAATCTACAGTGGCATTTACAAATTATAGTTTACTTTTGCTCTCTTCGTATATTTCCTTCGTGAAAAAGGAACTTATGTACTAAACACAGCCAATGGTCGCTCGGGACCGATATCCGTCTCGGAGAAACGTGCGAGGCACTTGTGAGACACCGAGTGTACGGTGTCCGTCTCAGGATAGGCGAAGTGCAGTCGTGTGCTATGCGAAACGGCGTAACCGAGAGAGGTCGGGCAGGGAGATCTTTTAATGAAACGCGGATGTTAGAATGGCAGGAACGCTGCAAAATGGTCTAGGCGTGCTATGTATTCCACACGTACACACAGCCAGCTATAGTTTATATACGAACCAAGGCGTGAGCGTGGAGCCGGCAACGAGAGACAGCCGCGGTAGTATAACTATGAAAGGCATCCGGCTCGGATACATATATATATTTACACGTATACCTACACGTTATATATATATATATACATACATATATATGTATAAGTATATATATATATATATATATGTGTGTATATGTATGTATGAGTGCACGAGAGCGAACGCGGCGTCTCGAGGCAAATTAAACCCCTCGACTGCGCTTCGGCTTCGTTATTGAAGTGGCATTCCTGCTCAGGAACCCTCGAGAACTTGTCTCGACTCGGCGTATACGTACGTGCACCTCTCGCGGCAACGATATCCAGACTTTTTAATAGCTTAATAACCGCTCGCGCGCGTCGAGATTCGAAAGAAAAAAAAACCGCAAAAGCACGAGAGAAATTAAATCACTCGAAACTCAACTCATCCGTCCGAAGGCGAAGATGATTATTTCAACTCTCTTCGCCCGCAAAGCTCCTGTCCTGTGTCCTGAACGAATAACTCGCGAGTTCCATGTGTAAATCTCATGAATTTCTCAAGCTTCAAATTACTTCTATACGACGTGAGGAGCTATAGAAGAAACGACCGCAGAAACGATCGTCTCATTATTCACTTATGCGTTCGCCGAGTTACGAAACTCCGTAAGTACTGTTTTTGCCATGTCGCACGAGAGACTTTAGAGACGCCGTTCTCTTAAACTGGCGTATGTACAGCTGCGCAAAGTTACACGGGACGAAAGACTGGCATTCAGAGCTCGTGTCTATAGTTTCTTTCTTTTTTTTTTTTTTTTTTCAGCCGAGGCCGAGGTTCTCTAACGCGCGCGTATCAGCGAAACTAGTTAGCCTCGAGTTCACATTGTTGCGAGACAATGCGAGGGGGAGGAAGAAGAGGGAGGAAAGAGAGAGGGTGGACCGGTAGATAAAAAGGTCGAAGGTGGTGCTTCACGGAACCGAGCATAGGAGGAACGAGAGGGTGGATGGCAAGGGGGTCTTAATAAAGGGGTTGCATGTCGACGGTGTCGGAGAAAAGAGGGAGGAGGGGGGCAAGCGCGAGGGATGAAGAAAGAAATTCTTATTGCCTGGCAAGTCCGGCTTTTCCGCAATATACAGCGCAGGTGTACCGAATGTGTGCCTCCCTCCCTCATCCTTCCACTTCCTCCCCGAAGTTCCCGCGGCTTCGTCGCGCGGAGGGTGGAAACACCCCTCGCACGCATGGTCAGTGCCGTATCCTGTATCCCGTAGACCATCCACCCTCCCTCGTCCACCTCGCCTCGTTCGGAAAAATAAACCGTATAGCGTCGATCTTTACGAGAGCTTGAAAAAAAAATTCTCTCGGGCCATATGACTGTTATAGTTCGTAAAATCGCATTATAATGTAATTGCGAATCGTTTCGCGTAGTTCATCTTCTTGTACGTTTATCAATCTTTTTCTTGAAGAATCTCTTGTGTTATTGCCATAAAAAATATATGTCACCGCTATTTATATATATACTCGAAAGTATTTATATACTTTCTAAATTTTTGACGTGCCGATTTCTCTAATGTTGTGATAGGCAGAGGTGCGAAAGATATATTCGCTATATAAAGCAAACAGGGATAGATACTATACTTATAATATCCCTATTTATACCGAATTGTAGATCGCGATGACCCACAATGCCGATGATAGTGTTTCGCAGCTATAAGAATTTACGAGTGTGGGATATAAGAGGCACGTTTCGTCCGCAGGCACTGTAAAATTCAACGGCAACGGTAATCGATTAAATAAACACGACAGGAAAACGCCTACGCGCGCACTGGTCTTTCTCTATCTCTTTCTGGTAGTCTATAAGCCTCGTCGGCGAAACAAGTCTATAACGCCTAATGACTCTATAACCTTGTTTATGCCTAGCAGAAGAGCCGACCCTCGACGACGAACTGGAAACGGACTCAATCTGTTTCCATTTCACGCGCGATAAGCCGCTGCCATCGGGAGCGAGCTTATGATAAAGTCGATATCGAAAATACCACCGAAATCCGGCGAAATTCCGAAAGGATTTCCGCGATCACCGATCTATTTAGCGGCTAACCCGTTATCCATCCCACGCTTGATAAACAGCATGCGAGATCAAAATATATAGCACGATAACGGTATTTACATACTCGGCAAAGTCGAAAGAAGGTATAAAATCGCAGATAAAACAATATCGCGAAAGATATTAATTTTTTTCGTACTCTTCAAATTCATACTTTTTCGTTCGTTCAATCTTTTTTTTTCGAAAATTGAGATGTTGACTTTCGCGCGGAATATCGTCACTTTTCGTTCGGAGTTCGCTCTTGCGAATTGATCAGAATTTTTTTCTCCCTTTTTTTTACATCGTTCACATCGGAGTGTGTGTCAAAAAATTTTCTGCTGAGCGGGAGTATTTCCTTCCCCGAGTCTCTTCGGCCGGCCGAAAGCCCGTTTCCACCGTATCGTCCCTTTCTCGGGAGTGGGCGAACACGTCGGCCACGTTGTAGTGGGGTAGTCGATAGATAGAAGAGAGAACAGAGAAAGAGAAAGAGAGAGAGAAAGAGAAGAGACAGGAACGGCCTGGAAGGGGTGCACCGACGTTCCTGGGGATGAGGGCGCAGGAGGCAACGTGGTGTATTGATCGAGTGGCTCTCGCGTCGAGACCAATACCACTTTCGAGCCACCCGGTATACGTGTGAGTTTGCGTACGTATCTGCGAATGTACGTGTATATGTGGATATATATGTATATGTATGTGTATATATATACATATACATATATGCACGAGTCGCGATGCCTATGTAGCCACGGACCGACGTGCGCCGTATATACAGAGTGCTTCACGTAAAATGATCCAGTCGCGTGTCTTGAAAGATATTAGAGGCGGAAGAAAGATAGGAAAAACGCGCAAGAAAAAAAAAAATGCTTGAAAAAAATCTGAGAAAAAATTTGATGGAAAAATTTACAATCTAGTTAGATTACACGATATTATATGTATATATCTCTATATATTTTAAAATATTCATTCCTAATATTCTCTTGAATTGGATATGCAAAAAATTCCCGTCAAATTTTTGCTAACGAAAAAATATTATTATTTTTATTGCGGCGTTATTTAGAGTAAAGTGTAAAAAAATCTGAAGAAAGTTACAATTAACAGTTGGATTACAGAATATTCACGCACATGAAATTAAATATTTCTCTGTATATCTGTTAAAATATATTTATTCTCGTTTCTCTATCATGTTTTTTTCGATCCGAATATAAAAGAGTTATCTGTCAAGTCCATGCTAACGAAGAAAATCATATATCTACGGAATTTATAAAATATTCAAAACAGACACACACGGAATATCTCATTCGTTAGCGGTGCAACATCCTCTATGCGTGTCTATACGCATAGTGGACCAAACTGTACGCACGACCGAGAACGAGAGGCAACGGTCAGAAAATAATTCACAAGCGGCGCGTTTTTTCCGCGCGTGTATCTAGGTACACGTATAGATATTCACACGCGCGCAACCGCGGCTATGGATGTGGATGCTGAAAACACCCATGATCTACGGCGTGTGCAACCTCGCGAATAACGCCGGGACACTTGGCCTGGAAAATCTCCGGAGTGCATTCGCGCGGATGCACCGGCGGCAGCCGCGTACTATATTCGCACGCGCAAACGCATAAACGTCAATGGACGGGGGTGGCACGAAGAAGGGAAAATTATTGTTCTTTCTTCATCGCGCCGAGTAACTTTCGTCGTGACGCACGCGTCGTCGCGATGTCTAGGAAACGTCTTTGGTCGGACGAGAATATCGGCCACGTAATCTCGAAAAAGCCCCCGCGTTTCTCCGGAGAGACCTACGGAAAAATTCTATCTTTCCTCGTGACAAATGAATTAGCTACGAAAAACGCTAACAATATTGTCAAATTGTCAATATATTTTCCGCTTGAATATTTATTTTTTATAGATTTAATTTTAGACTCTTCTAATTCAATAAATATATGTATAATATTATTGATATTGTATATCTTATATATGGCATACGATAAAAATATTGATACTCTGCTGAATTTTTAAGTATTTCCGCCTGTAGAAATCGTAATCACAACATAAGATCATCAGCCATGCGTTTATATAATGCTGAGAAATAACGCATAAAATGGAAGAATCTTTACGTGCTTCGATCGTGAGGCGACTCACAATCAGTGAAATTATTCTGTGAGACGCACTTTATATTTGACGCCAAAACATCCGCGATAAAACCTAACGACGATAGGGTGCTTTCCAAACGCGCTCTCACGACCGTAGGACCAATCCTATCAGAGAGATCGAAAGTCGTCGAGAAGGAAAAGGTCAAGGTTCAATTTCCGACTTGGATCCTTCGGGCGATTTAAAATTTAGAATTCCATCAGAACCTGAAGGCCCTTCGGCGAGGCTCTTTTCACTCGGTGGCATCAGAATCCTTTCGCGACGAATAAAATCGAAACGAGAAATTGGTCGAAAGAGATGCCGGCGTGTGTTAACTCTAATTCTAACCATATATAACATCTCAAACATATACATTTTAATTTCAGAAAAAATTTATAAATCTACTTTTAAAATTATAAAAAGATCTAGTTAAAAAACTAGTTTTAAATATACTTAATATATATATTTAATAGTTAAATATTTTTTTTTCTTCGTCTAAAAAATTTGTTCACATTGATATTTTTAAATATATTCTTAAAATATCCTAAAGATATTCAAAAGATGTGTTCCTAAAAAAAGTCCTTATATATGAAAAATTTTTCGAGTTTTAAAATTATTTTAAACTTAAAGAGCTTTTTCAAATATAACAAAATATGTTCGTCTTTAAGTTTGCAATATTCTAAAACTCTCGAGACATTTTTCACACAAGAACTCCTTTTTTTAAGAATGAACAAGATCTCTTTCGCGTTTCGTTTTCGCGCTAGTAGCTCCCGCGAGTGCTGTAAACGCTTTTCGCCGGTGTATCATCATTGGAAAAAGTATCCTTATCTTTGCCCTTCCCTTCAACTTTGCGATTTCTTCGGTTTCCAGTTAACGAAGAGAGTTGTCTCTTATACTGCGAAATACTGCTAAACTAAACTTGAAGTTTCGGCACGAAACTTTCCGCGATACACACCCACACTACGTTGCAACTTCGTTATCCACATCTAATCCATAAATTGTACAACTTTGGTAATCTCATCTTTCTCGATTAGAAAGTAGCGAGTGCTTCTCTCGTAGAAACATAAAGTTGCATTTGAATATTTTTCCTAAACAAATCTGATAATTTTATAACACGAACGCAAACAGTATACAGTGTGCGTTGCACACAAGAGAGAATAATTTTTTATTAATCTCATATCTATATTAATGCGAGGTGTATTTTTACCAGAACAATAGATTGAAAGAAACGCTCCCTTATATAGGCTCTAATGGAGCCATAGACATCAGGCAGAGCCCATAGAAAGGCCAGAGAGGGCAATCCGTCCCTGAGGAAGGGTGGACAGTCGGCTCAGCTTCATCCCCACCGAATCTCCTCGTCGAGGGGGAGGGCAAGGCGCTCGATATCAAATCGTGGAAAAACCGTCGCCGAAATATCGAGGATGGAGCTGAAGACGCATTATTGTGACTCCGGATGCCTATATAGATCGTTTTTGTCTACCTTAATCTCGATAGATTTTTATCTCTCTTTTTTTCGCTTTTTTTCTCTAGACTTGATATACCTTCTTACAAAGATTATATTTCAGAAAGCAGGAGAGAAGAGCATTTTCTCGTTTAATTAAACTCGTCGCTACTGGCATGTAAAAATAAAAACTTAAATTTAAGCAACTCCGCAACATTATTATTATTAAGCTTATAATAAGCTTTATCCCCCCGATTTATCCGGGAAGTTTTACACAATATCGCGCGATCCGATATTCCGTTTTGCGAGCTACTTCTTGGCAGCGGGTTCTATGACACGGTATGTCATTATTAAAGAATCTTATGAGCACAATTAAGGCCGCCAGCAAAGTTGCGCACATCTGGATCCCCGGTATCGACATACGCACACCTGCACACCTTATACAGAACTGGTAACACCGCATGTAAAGAGGAAGGGAGATAGAGAGAGACAAGGCAACTCCACCCCGTGCTTTGCGGCTGCCAAGACATTTTTCTCGCAGCACCACTGTGCATGCATAATGCATGCACATGCAGGGGAAGAAGGGGGTCGACTCTGCCGCAGACCCCTTACGCGGCGAGAATTCGAAATCCTTCGCCGTGACAATTTTTCTCACCGCCCATCCTGTTATCTCCGTGAAGATGATGGTCGCCTGGACTGTTCTAGTATAAACCGTCGTCTCTCGTGTGTAAAAATGTCGGAAGAATCAACGCTCTCGTTCCTGCCTCGCGTACATACACGGGGTACACGAATTTTCCGAGATTTTTCCGGCTGATTCCGTACCTTTCGCTCGTGGTCCGGTGATGCTTATAAAAGATGCACGGAACGAGCAATCATAAATGATGAATGTCTCGACACGATATTGGGTACGTTGAGAATTGACGCTTTCAACGTGATGTCTGGAAACGGCGCGTTCTAATAATTTAACACCTACGGAATATATCTCGTAGAGAAAGAGAGAGATAACTCTTTTTATTTTATTTTTAAAACTCTTTCGATCGATGTCGAGAGATTAAAAAGAAATATCGAACCGCGAAATATTTACGCGCGCGTTCGATTGTCGACGAAAAAAATTAATTTTGAACGTCATTCGCGTAATCATAATAATCGCGCAAATTAGAGGGAGGAAAAAGGGACACGAAAAAATCGCCAGTGATGCAGCGAGGCGTTGTGACACCCCGCACATTCCTGACGTCATATTCCGAGAGCGGCCGGCGCTCTTCTGCGTCAGACACACGGGACCTGTTGCTGTCGAGTTTACGGTGTTTTTACGAGCGACGTTACAGCCACCCCTGAGTACGGGGGTTGAACATACCCTAGCCGTAGAAACGATATCCCTCTCTTCATTGCCGACACCTATGCGAGCCACCGTCGTTGGATAATGAAAGAGAGAACGAGCGAGAGGGAGCTCGAAGGAGAGAACTAGAAGCAAAGTTTACCAACCGTTTCTTTCTCATACAGAAACGACGTGTCGAATAATGACTTTAATCATCGCCAGAATAAATTTGTTATAATATTATATATATTCATGATATACATATATTCATTCACAAAAAAAAATAATAAAATTTGAATAAATATCTATTGTAAAAAGAATTTGTAGATAAATATGCGCGCTAAAAGTATATCAAAAACTCCCATAGATATTCCACCCCTTTTATTTTATCTAGATATAAAATGAACAAGACTGCACAGAGTCACTGATTATGACCGAGCGAAGAAGATGAGCAAACGCATCTTCTCGCATCTTTCACGGAACGAATTCCAGGACGAATCAAAAGGAGAACAATGTTCCTTTCCGGCGAACGGAATAACGATATATAAGAGAGCTGCGGCGATTCCGCGCTGACTTCCGGCGAGACGGCGCACGTATATACATATAGAAGGAGAAGACGAAGACGAAGAAGAAAGAGGAGGATGAGTAGGGCGGTAAAACAAGCGGTAAGTTTCTGCGAGAGTTGCGAAAGTTCTCCTCTTCTCGTATAGCCGAGACAAAAGTTTCCAACTACATGGAGTTTTGTCTCGCGCAATTAGAAGTTCCCTGTATTATTCATAGCTGACGTCGCTCTCTGCCTCGTCTCTCCCCCAGCTTTCCTTCTCTTCGCCCTTTTTCTCCTAGCCCTTTCTCTCTTTCTCGTTCGTTCATCCAGGTCGTCGTGGATGCGCCGCTTCTTTACGTAACGCGCAAAACTCAAAGACCACCGCGGCGCGAGAGAAGCGCAAGTCGCGCGCGTACGGTTCATGAATTTTAATGAAATCTCGAGCCCCCGAGATGGAGGTTTCTTCGCGTATCCCACTCGCCTCTTTCCTCTCCTTGCTCTTTTATCCTCGCCGGCACCTCTCGCGGCTTCTCTGTATACGCGTTGTTGCTCCGCGAGCATCTCTTCTCTTTCGCTGCTTCATGTATACCATGTCCCCCCAGTCTCCCTTCCGTAAATGGCGTGCACATTGCATCGCCGCGAAAACAAGAAGTGGGCTCCCGGGGCAGCCCACGGCGCCCTGCTGGTATCGAGATATATTTCGACTACGTGCTATTTGAATTCAAATTGGTATTACAGAAGGGAATAGTAATAGATTACAGTTATAGCGTTATTGTTGCGAAACGGACAGTTAAGATTGTTCTCGTCGAAAATCTTGCGGATTTTTTTTTTAATTTGTTCGAGCTCTTCTCAAACTCCCGTGTAAAGTTTATTCAGCTGCAAAACATTTATGAGCGAGTAATTAGAAACTGTGGCTTTTGCAACTTATGGAGAATTGAATTTTTGCGCATTTAAATACATCGGTAATATCTTTATCTTGCCGAAGATAACCAGCACAAAAAGAAATAGCAAGTACTCCGAATATGAATAGTTAGTTCGCAGAGTTATTAATATAAAAAGGAAGTGTAATATGCGGTGGAGAGTTGACGAAGAAGGAACAATACGACACTTATGTGCCGGCCTCTCTAATTTGATTCGCGATAAAATTATGCTGATATAGAGAGAGAGAGACTCCTATCCGATGATAGACGGCGGGGAAGGGACGGCCAGCGTTGAGGATGAGCTGTCGCTCTCCTGTCATCTGGTACTCAGACGGAATTGGAATGGAGTTAGATCAACGATAACGCTCGCATTTGCGCGCGCGCGATAGAGTAAGTGACGTTTGCACGTGCATATACATACATGCATACATACACATGCGAGCGCATAATCGCAGGCTTCTTTCCGACGCAAACTGACAGTGGCAATTGCGACAGGTCGTCGCGTGTCTGAAATCGCCCGCGTGTATATGAAAACGAGACAGTATGATACTTATTTCGCGGCGAGGAAACAGCGCGAGGTTATTGTTATGCCTCTCCCTCCCCCTCTCGAGGGTGGCACGCCATTCACTTGTCACTTCAGGTCTCTACTCGAGGAAGAATATAAGAGGGAAGGCCGAAGAAGGAAGGCGTCGGAGGAAGATGGAACTCTTCGATGATAGAGGCTACGAGTTACACCTCATCAAATTATCGACGTTGTTACATTAAATATGTAAAAAAAAATGATTATCTTACTTGCAGTAAAAAAACACCCGCATCAACCAATTTAATTATAAATTAAATCTACCAAAACATTAAAAAATTAAAAACACCTCTATAATTAAAATATAATTAAAATACGATATTTAGCCAAGTTTTTGCCGGCATATTATGCGAAAAAAAAAAGATTAAATGACGAGGAATCTTTCATATATAGAATCCATTTCGCGATAAGGCAGAGATGTAAAGAAAACAATTGTACCTTGCACGGATTATTTTTAACGAGAGCAACGAGATGAGCGAAACGAAAAATAAACTTTTTTGAAGGGGGCCAACGAAGATGATGGGTGAGAAGCGCAGGAGGAATGATTGGAAGCCGGATAGCGGAACGCCGTTAGTTGGTGGAAAGACAAAACGGGGGAGTTTAGGTCCTGGCGGGGACGAAAAGGGCCTAACGATCCCGGGCTACGAGCTTCTCTCTTCGCCCCATGCAATCTCCATAGAATTACCATACGATTAAGAGTACGCCGGCCCATGGCGTAGCGTAGAGGAGCGTCGAGAGTAGCCCTCGAGAGTCTTCCAATTAGCCTCTCGAAAGATCATGTTCTCTCTCGTCCGCACCAAGACGTGATGCACTAGCCAAGATAATCTAAGATTCGTCCGGCGGTCCGATAAATTGAATCGGGAGAGGCACATGTATATTCGTTATGATTATGACTTGTAAGGAATAAAGATTATCTGAACTATCTATAACACGCAATAGACACACTGTCTAGTGATTCTAGCGTGAAATATATAATTACATAATAATATTAAAATAAAGTTATAATGCTTAATTGTTAAAAAATAAAATAATTAATAAATTGATTTGAAAAAAACAATCCATGTGTGTCGGGATATTTATTTCCTTTAACACAATAAAATTGTAGATATAAATATATAATTTTCTTTTATTGAAGGAAAAAAATATTCCGAGAGACATGCATGGATATTTTTCCAATTTATTAATTACTTTTTTTCAGCACTTAAGTGTTATAACTTTAATTAATCCATTTACTTATAAAGTCTATGCATTTAATTTTATTAAAAATTTTCAGCTATAATAGGAACTACACAGAGAGAATTTTCTTTTAGAATTTATCCTGAAAATCGGGTGGTGAAGTTGGCACCCCTATATGTTATGCTATCATAGTTCTGTTAAGAGTTCTGAGTTATTTAGAACCATAGGAAGAGTTCTTGATAATTTTTAGAAATAGTTCCGGTCATTACGATAACGAAAATCAGTTTTAAAAAATAGAGGTGCCAACTTTACATTTTTTTACACATCGAGTTCCAATAGTTTTGAGCAGAGTTTTAAGGTTCTTTTAAATAGTTATATATAGTTCCTGATTATTTTTTGAAAGAGTTCTGCAATTCTTAGATAAAAAAAACGTATTTCGATATTGAAAGTATGTTTTTTTATCTCTATAAAAATTGCAAAACTCTTTCAAAAAGTAATCAGGAACTATGTATTAAACAATTTAAATTTACTCACCTCACGGTTGCTCCTTTGTTGTCCGATGCCTCCCCGGGCCTCCTCGTAGAAGTTTCGAAACACTTGCATTCGCGTTATTTTTTTTCGTTCGCGACGCGCGGCCACGCCCGGGTTTTAGCTATCACAATCTTCGACGCGTTTCGGTAAAACGCGAGACTCGCGAGAGCTTATTCGCGCGCGAATAAAACCGAAGCTCCATTTTCGCGTCGCCGCTTTTTCCAAGACCCACTTTTCGCAGGGGCTTATCGAACGAAGATGATCAAGAGAGCGACTTCGCCGCGATGTACTCAAGTCGCCGAAGGATGCAGCGAGACGAACATTGAGCGAGATTCACGGCCGACGAGATCAATCTCACGTGTGCGATCGCGATTACGATGTCGGTACGTGCGACGCGATCGGATTTATACGATAATTAACCGCCAAAGACGCTAATTAATACAGTCGTCCTTTCGCGGACCGGCAAGAAGCGCGCGATCGTTGATTTCGCTCAATGTTCGTCTCGCTGCATCCTTCGGCGACTTCAATGCGTCGCGGCCAAGTCGCTCTCTTGATCATTTTCGTTCGATAAGCCCCTGCGAAAAGTGGGTGTTGGAAAAAGCGGCGACGCGAAAATAGAGCTTCGGTTTTATTCGCGCGCGAAGAAGCTGTCGCGAGTCTCGCGTTTTACCGAAACGCGTCGAAGATTGTGATAGCTAAAACCCGGGCGTCGCCGCACGTTGCGAACGAAAAAAAATAACGCGAGTGCAAGTGTTTCGAAACTTCTACGAGAAGGAGGCCTGCGCCGGGGAAGCATCGGGCAACAAAGGGGAGCAACCGTGAGGTGAGTAAATTTAAATTGTTTAATATAGGTACATAGTTCCTGATTATTTTTTGAAAGAGTTTTGCAATTTTTATATATAGAGATAAAAAACATACTTTCAATATCAAAGATATTTTTAAAATATCAAGTTCTGAGGAAAGACGTTAGAGTTCTGAATCGTATACTCGATCAGACAAGAAAAAATGTGAAAACCGCATGGCTCTATTTACCTATTATAGTTTCGAAGAGATTGACTTTTTAAAATTAATACACTTTTACGAAACATTTAGAAAATCACGAACTCTAACGTTTTTCACGAGAACTTGATATTTTAGAAATATCTTCGATATTGAAGGTACGTTTTTTTATCTAAAAGTTGCAGAACTCTTTCAAAAAATAATCAGGAACTATATAACTATTTTAAAAGAACCTTAAAACTCTGCTCAAAACTATTAGAACTCGATGTGTAAAAAAATGTGAAGTTGGCACCCCTATTTTTTGAAACTGATTTTCGTTATCGTAATGACCGGAACTATTTCTAAAAGTTATCAAGAACTCTTCCTATGGTTCTAAATAACTCAGAACTCTTAACAGAACTATGATAGCATAACATAGAGGTTCCAATTTCACACACCCCTGAAAATCATGGTAATGGGACAATATGGTATGGAAAGAATTTTATGAGAATTTTTGTGATACTATGCAGTTTAATAAAATTAATCAAACATATGTTTTATATTTTATTGTGATAGATATTAATCAGAGAAATTCTCATAAAATTCTTTCCATACCATAATGTCCCACGATTACCATGATTTTCAGGGTAAATTCTAAGAGAAAATTCTCTCAGTGTAGAACTAAAACAATATATCGATTTTTTCCTTTAATATAAACATTATGTATTTTTATAATTAATTTAAATAACTAATTAAAACAATTATGTTTTAGGCTTCAAAAGCCGATCTTGTGTGTATGACCGAATATTATCTTTCCATGCAGTTACATACTCGCAAGCGAAATTTGTATCGAGCGGCATCTCGTTTGTAATTCGTGTTTCGTGATCTCGGGGATGCGTGTACTCTTAAAATATCGCGCATGCACGCGCGTGAGCACATATTCGCAAGGAGAGTTTATACTGCAACGGAAACCCCGTTGCGCTTTCTCTCTTTTTCTTATTCTCTCTCTCTCTGCTTCTCTTCCTCAGTTTACGAGCTTAGTTTACTGGATTTTTATGATATAACGTACCCGTACCTAGCTCGAGCTCGAAGTTTATAGGTTTGTGCGATTTTATCGCGACGTAACGTATGGTTTGTTAAATCGACCTCCTGCGCGCGTGGCGTGTCACACGCACGACGAATTCCGCAAAGTGGTCCTCTCTCTCTCTCTCTCACTCTTGATGTTAGATGACATTTGACGATATTCGATTCGCGACTATCTGAGTATTAGATTTGTTTGTCTGGCAAAAAATATCACCGGACCCTCTTCGGAGCAAAAAAAAAAACGTTTTCACGCTCGAAAAAATATCGCTTTAATGAAGCTCGCCCCATCAACTTCAAATTAAAGCACCGAATAACAAGAGAGCGGGGTCCCGTCGCGAGAGCAATGACCATAACGACGACTTCCGGTCAGCAACTCCGCGCAATTAAGGCGACTTAAATGCAATTCCGTTAACGGTACCACGGTGCAACTGTCGTGTACGACTTGACAGCACAATAGCTCCTCCATTCTCTTTCTCTCTTTTTCTTTATATTCCTCCTCTTGTTTCCTTCCATGTATCGGTATATACGCAAACAAAAAATCCCCCGCTGTTAAAGATAAATACCTGCACATTCACGCGACGCATCTCTTACTTTCTAAATTGAAAGACGACATAAATTACGGCACGTCAGGTTTAAAAAGGGGAAAAAGAAAAAACATAGTCCAAAGTAACGACACGATGACGTTGGAGTATTGGGTATATTCGCCGATAAAAGTCCGAAATACAGCAGCAACTCGCGAACAATATGTACGCACGTTATCTGCGAAACGAGCATTACGGTAATTCTGCTACTTGATAATATAAGGGGGCCGCCGCGCCATTTCTTATCAGAATCTATATAGACACACAATGCGTAATAACTCGCGCGTATCGCGGCGGCCGTCTTTTCGTCGTCAGAGCGAGCCGCTAATTAGCGAATATACGCGCGACGCGTAATTAAAGCGAATCATGGGAATCGGGTTCGGACTTGCTTTCCGCGGAACGAGAAAAACGCGGGAAGAAACGCGCGTTTTTCGAACGTTTCCTTAACGAAAGGGAGCACGCACATAACTTCTGCGATTTATTATATACCGAGCGAGCGTGCGAGTTTTTGCGATAAATCAGTACGCGCATTACAGCGGACTTTCTCGAATCGGACAAATCTCGTTAGTCGGCTGCGTAAAGTTCGAGAAGACGAGATTCGAGAAAAAGAGAGAGAGAAAGCGAGTATGGCAACGGAAAAGAAGAGAGCGAGAGAGTCATGGGCCGGTTCACCTTGGGAGGCTTGGGATGCTGGAACCCCATCTGCATGCGAGGATCACAGATGAAGAAGACAGAGAAAGAAAGAGAGAGAGAGAGAGAGAGAGAGAGAGAGAGAGAGAGAGAAAGGGAGAGAGAGAGAAGGAGCAAGAAGGGGAAGCAAGGCTCAGGAACAAGAAGAAAAGGAAAGCAAAGCTAGGGGAACGACATTCCAGCTGGAGTCGGAATGAGCGGCGTCAACCTCTCGAAAATCGAAGCCACGCGTTTCGTACATTGTAACAACAATAATAAAACGTGCGATTAACTCTCTTTCACGATGTTTATTTTTTTCCACAATTTTGGCGTATACGTTTCATTTAGATTTAGCGTGTAATGCATATAGATATATAGAGAATTTTTCATATATTTAATTTATATTTTTAATATATAAAATTTCTTCAATATATGAACTTTGAGATATTAAATTTTTTTTACATATATTTATAATACTTGTAATGTGTGCATAAATATTGTATGTATAGTATTCAATTAATTTCTGAAAAATACTTATTTTTTCAAGTTTTCGGTGTATATGTCTTATTTCAGCATAATACACTTAAAAATATAAAGAATTTTTTATAGATTATAATTTATATTCTTTTTTTACAGATATTTATAATATATAAATATTATATCATATATGTATTTAATTAATTTCTGAAAAATATATTTTTTTTAATTTCTACACTGGAAGAATTTTCTCTTAGAATTTACCCTGAAAATCATGGTGATCGTGGAACAATATGGTATGGAAAGAATTTTATGAGAATTTCTCTGATTAATATTTATCACAATAAAAATAATATCTATCACAATAAAATATTAAACATGTTTGATTAATTTTACTAAACTGCATAGTAAAATTAATCAAACATGTTTTATATTTTATTGTGATAGATATTATTATTTTTATTGTGATAAATATTAATCAGAGAAATTCTCATAAAATTCTTTCCATATTGTCCCATGATTACCATGATTTTCAGGATAAATTCTAAAAGAAAATTTTCTCTGTGTGTCCAGCAAGAGAAGTACAAGGCAAATGAATTTTTAATCATTTAAAGATAATTAAATGCAGGAGCGTGTTTATCCGGCGCGTTGAAGAAAATTCGATTCGCGTAAATAAATGAAAGCACACGAGGAACTATTAATTATGTGGCAGATAAGGGCGAGGGTGAAGCCAGCGTGAAATGCGCTCTGCGAATCAAGGTCGGCTAGTTGTAACGAAATGCAATGCACTCAAGGTTTGCATGGATTCACGCAACTTCATTTCGGATTAATATTAACATATCTGTATATGTATCGTAAAATCTGCGTAAAATATATTTGCGGGGGAATAAAATGTTCTTTTGAGAATCGATATCATTTCCTGTTGACGTTGGTGAAAACGATTGATTTTTCCCTGATGAAGAGCGGGTACACATTGAAAGTATCGAGCGGTGCCGAGTAACGAACAACAATGACAGAAGCATCGTGTTGCACGAGGTATCGCACGCGTTATAGGTGATGTTTCCCGCGAAGGGAAATAGAATTACTTTGGCCGACGGCCAAATCGAATATGGATTTTTAATTGTTAGCGCGGGTTACCGTTGTTTCTCGCGGATTTTCGCGGAAAATAGCCGGCCGGGCTGCTCCTACGATTAAATAAATCGTCACGATGCACAGCAAGTGTCCACACCCTGTGTACAATAATAACCGATCGCGAAACATGCGTCATAAGCGGGCAATGACGAACCGTAAGTAAAGTCAGCCAATCCGAGTACGAGCCGCGCGCGCCAAATCAATAACCGGCCGATCCGTGATTAATGGCAGCGACGCGGATTATTATCCGGCCGAATTATCTGTTTGCCCGCGGATTAATTCTGTTTGTTTTATCACGCGCGCGCGCGCGCCGAAAAGTTTATCGCCCAACGATTCTCCGCGCTCGATAATTATCGAAATGACCATTTGTCGCGCAGGACGGGATTTTGACCCCCGATGCAACGTATTCGACGCTATATCTTCTCGAGGATTTTTTTCGATGCGGAGGATTATGCCAGCTGCTCTCGAGGTGTTGTCCACACGTACATACGCACACGGGGGGACAAAAAAAAAAGAGGATTGGGGCCACGGTTGAAAGGCGAGTCGAGAATCCCGCGGATTTTCGGACCGACCCGCCTTCTACTCCGTCCTTGTCGGTATTCAGGATCTACGCGCGTCCCACGGGAAATCGTCCTGAGCGGTGTGTGTTCGCCCCGAAAACAGGTTTTTCGAAAGATCAGCGCGTTACGGGAAGAAAACGTCTCTCTACCAATTTGACCGTGACAAATCGTATTCGGAGGCTGACTGACTTTTAGAGAGAAAGAGAGAGAGAGAGAGAGGCATCGATCACACCACGCGTGATATCCCGAGAAAGTAGGACAGTCCATTAAATGCGAATCAAACGAGTTGTCTATAGTTGCACGTCTTATAATCGCGTCGTACACTTAGCATTAAATCGTATGAATAGTATTTGGCCTTTGATTGTATCTCGAGCTAAATTGTTAGACTATAGACATAAAATTAAAATCTTTCAATCTCTTATCGCAAATCTAAATAATTAAGAAACAGATCTCGTGACGTTTAGGCATTTAGGATTACATACAACTTTCAAATATCGAAAAAAAATTAGCTATCATAGCTAATTTTATCCATTACATCTGAAAAATTACTATGTCTAAATTTTAGCTATAGTAGCTAATATTTTTAAGCTATAATACAGTTTAACAGAGAATGCTCCATTAAATTATATTTAAAAATATTAGTGACTGTATAGCTAAAATTTAGACATGGTAACTAAATTTCAGGTGTAATATATAGTAACACTTAAAATTTAGCTACACTGAGAGAATTTCTCTTAGAATTTACCCTGAAAATCATGGTAATCGTAATACAATATGGTATGGAAAGAATTTTATGAGAATTTCTCTGATTATTATTTATCACAATAAAAATAATAATATCTATCACAATAAAATATAAAACATGTTTGATTAATTTTACTAAACTGCATAGTAAAATTAATCAAACATATTTTACATTTTATTTTGATAAATATTAATCAGAGAAATTCTCATAAAATTCTTTCCATACTATATTGTCCCACGATTACCATTTCAGGGTAAATTTTTTCTGTGTGCGATGGTTATTTTTTATACGTGTATAATGACGGAGAATGTGAGAGTCATCACAAAAATTAATGAATTTTTGCATGAAATCTGGATTTCTTCGAAAGGCCAACAAAAGCAAAGGCAAATGATTTGCGTGATAAAAATCACACGTTATATATACGTAACGCCATCGGCATCGAACAAAGAGGTAGAGAACAAAAAGTCCTTCCTTTGTACGGTCCTGATTCTGAAGCTATCTGAGGGGCGCGCGCGAGTGAGCGAACGCGAGAGCAGATTATATTAAATGGCTGGTAAAACGGTCTGCTTAACATAGCGTTTATCTGCTTCTCTCAGTTTAGTACTTTTTCACTGCCTCGTCAGCCATCGCCCATAAACTCAACTACGACTATCTCGCGTCTCGCTTTTTCCCACGACTCGAGAAGAAGGAATAGAGAGAAAGAGCTCTCGGTACATTTTTCCGCGCACGCGTGCACTGCACGCAGCCGGGCTGGTGAAACTCGTAAAAGATACAGGACCATCAAAACGATTCATCGTCTCGAGTGCTCATCATGCTTTGACGCCCTTTTTGTTTACGATAAACCCGAATCGAGTTGTCTCTCCCGTTCTCTCTTCTTTTTCCCGCGTTAAAAAACGATGAGATTCGAATTTCGATCCAGTACAATATCGCCTGGATATTTAATATTATTTGTATATCGCCTGGATTTTTTAATATTATTTTTGGTAATACGAGTTTGAAGTTTAATATATACGTATATATATATATATATATATATATATATATGAAAGAGTAATAAACAGTATACACACACAGTAACAGAATACAATAATAAACATCCCTACAATATGATAAAATTCTGCATAATATATTAAAATATTATTTTAAATGTTTCAAATATATTTCAATTGCTTTAAAATATTATTACCATATATGTATATATATAGCATTACGTATATTTGATTATTAAAGTTTTTTCATGCAGAATATTTAATGCTCAGAAAAAATAAAAGAAATGTGTGAGAATATTTCTAGACGTTGTAAATAAAAAATACATATAAAGTAATGCGGTTATACTTTAAAGATTTCTTTGTGGAATATAAAAAAATATTAGAATTCCTCAATAAAATATCTTGTGTGTAGCAAGATATTTACTATTTAATATATTTAAAATACAGTAATAAACATTTCCCACAATACACAGAGAGAATTTTCTCTTAGAATTTACCCTGAAAATCATGGTAATTGTGGGACAATATATATGGAAAGAATTTTATGAGAATTTCTCTGATTAATATTTATCACAATAAAAATAATAATATCTATGCAGTTTAGTAAAATTAATCAAGCATGTTTTATATTTTATATTGTGATAGATATTATTATTTTTATTGTGATAAATATTAATCAGAGAAATTCTCATAAAATTCTTTCCATACCATATTGTCCCACGATTACCATGATTTTCAGGATAAATTCTAAGAGAAAATTCTCTCAGTGTACGATGAAAAAATTGCAAGATATGTTAAAATTGTATTCTAAATGTTCCAAATATATTTAATTTGCTTTAAAATATTACTATACACTGAGAAAATTTTCTCTTAGAATTTACCCTGAAAATCATGGTAATCGTGGAACAATATGGTATGAAAAGAATTTTATGAGAATTTCTCTGATTAATATTTATCACAATAAAAATAATAATATCTATCACAATAAAATATAGAATATGTTTGATTAATTTTACTAAACAGTATAGTAAAATTAATGAAACATATTTTATATTTTATTGTGATAGATATTATTTTTTATTATAATAAATATTAATCAGAGAAATTGTCATAACATTTTTTCCATAATTGTCCCACGATTACCATGATTTTCAGGATAAATTCTAAAAGAAAATTCTCTCTGTGTATATAACATTTATGTTTTTTTATTAAAGTTTTTTTCGTACAGAATATTCAATGCTCTCACAAAAAATAAAGGAAATTGTGTGAGAATACTTTTCGTTATAAATAAAGATAAATATATGTAAATAATGCAGTTACGTCTTAAATAAATCTCTTTCCGGAATATAAAAAATATTATAATTTCTCAATAAAATATCTCGGCGAAATATTCTCTCTCGCTGTTTGCGTCAGCACTATACGTGAGTACACAGAGGTCAATGGCCCTCTTAAGTTTCAGGCAAGGCACGATTTAAAATTCCGATATAGCCGAGCTAGTAACGGAGGATATAATAACGATAGAGAAAAGAGCGATAATATATAAGAGTATTAAAAAAATACACAATGTTTCTAAAAATATTTTTAATAAAAATACGACCTGCTTTTCGAAAGCATAGACCCCGTCTCGATCACGAAAAGGGCATCGTCTCTCCTCTCGTCGTGAATGCGACCCGATGCTCTTTTGGAATATTACCGAAATAGCATAACGTCACACAAACGTGGAATGTGTCGTTGCTGACATCACTGTGCCTGTGCTCTCTTGCTTCGGCAACGATACCCTCTTGTCTACTCGCGCGTACATATACATACATACGTATCTCGCCGGGGAACTGATGCGAAAGGGGGTAGCTTAGCATGTGAAGGGCGTGGTGGTGTAATTCTTTCATCCCCCGAATACTTTTGACGTAGTCGGCAACCTCCCACCGATCTTTCTCAGAACTCCTCTCCCCCCGCTCTTTCACCCTCTTTTTCTCTCCTTTTTCCTTCTCCTCGATCGCATCCCCCCCGAAAATAATTGCGCGTTTCGCGGTCTCTTGATCCGCGCGTAAAAGTAATCCAAACATGGCATAAAAATTATGTTTACGAGTTTCGAATGGGGGCCGCAGGGGTCGGTCGAAGGGTGGCTAAAGGGAGAGCGAAACGCAGGGGGTCGCAGATAGGGATCTCTCTTCCGATTCCTCTCGATTTCGGTCTACCGCGTTTATGAGCCGCGACAACGACGGCGAAATGTCGGCGATATTACTCGACTCGGAGAAGTTTGGCTATGTGCTATTCAAAGATTGAATTCGGAGCTCCCGACGTGCTCGATCGATGCCACAAGTATACAACTCGAAATGCGAAGCTTATTTATTTTCGTTCGGTTTTCTCTCTTTCTTACGATGGTTAAATATAGAAATTTTTTCTCCGCGCGTGTATATATATGTGTACGTATGTAACGCATCGAAGGCTGATTTTTTCGAGATTATACCGGTTCTCCTAGTCTCTCCCCACCTTCCATCTCCCTTTCCAATCGATTCCAAGTTAAAAACGCAATTTAAAAATCAATTCCAAACGTAACCGGGCGCCGAAAGTCAGCGCTTTAAATAAGACCGATGATTTATGATACACAATAACTCGCGCTCGCGGGGAAGAACGAAGAGGAGAAGGAGCGGGGGATAAAATTCCTACTCGCGAGGCAACAGATATAATCAATGACGTTGCATAAATAATAATACATCCTCGCAACGTTTCGATTTCCGCGTCGCGTGGAAAATGCATACATATGCGTGCATGTTTACGTACGAATACATGCTGTGTTTGTCGCGACATGACGCACCGAGAAAAATCGTTGGAATCTCTATGGTTAAATCTCTGTGGAAAGGCGCGAGCGCCTGTTTATATCGCACCGAAATTGACTCATTTAAAAATTCCATTCATTCGTTAGCGCGGCGATATAATAAGCGAGTCATTTGTGCGTAAAATTTAACGATTCAGATGGTAAAAAGAACAAACAATGGCACAAAGGGCCGGGGAAAAAAATATCACTCACCAGTCTTCTCCTTGATCTCACAGAGGACGGAAAACAGGGCGGGCTTCATCCTATGGCAGTTGAGAGTGTGTTTCCTGCAAACAAAATGTACGAACGAATTATATAATATACAGCACGGATAATAATCAAAATCGCGAAAAATCGCAACGATTATTGCAAAAAATAAAAAATAAAAAAAATAGAAAAAAATTCAATATATAAAGAGCTCGAATCTGTGTAAGAGATAAATTTAGATGCGCCATTCGGTATGTAAATTACATCAAATTATATCGTATTTAATGACGCCTCGATTATATCAAAATGAGCCGGCTCGGAATTAATAAAAGCATTAACTTAATTCAAGCTCGTACACTTAATTCAGGACTGTATTTAAATGGCTAACGTGTTTAACGCGCGCCGTGAAATTACAAGAGCTCTCCCTCCATTCTCATGCATGGAATGCATGTATATTCTCGTGGGAGGAACATCTGACACTCTTTGTAGCGACATCAAACACACACATGTACACATACGCGGACATATACTTAAATATAACATGCGAGGCGCAACCAGGTAAATATGTATGTATACTGTCGATTAAATGCGTACATGGCCACAGACGCGATATAGCCAAATATATTATATATTATATATATAGACGAGAAGTTCCGCGTGTCAACGCGTTCCATTTTGTGCCCTTGACAGTTGTTTATTTGCAAATAAGAGGTAGCGTGTCGCATCCTCTTCACGGATCGAGATATTTAGATAAAATGCAGAAGTTCGCGTATTATTCAGCTGTCGAAATATTGTCGTTCATAGATAAAGTGAATGTTTACCGAGATGTAAGTCCGTGAGATTAATTAGACCGATTATAACGCGCCTATAATTTTTCCAAGCGTAATTACACGTAGATAACGCGTGCGTTTTACTCGTCGTCATTAATTATCTGTCATTTCATATGATTAAACTGCAAAGATTGCGTGTTTCTTAAAATAAATACCGAGACGCACACCTCTTGTGCGTGACGTTGCAAGAAGACGAGGTTGCAGATACTTTGTACGTAATCTGTTTGATATAATGCGGTGTTTTTCCCCCTTTACCCATCAAATAAAATTGAATCGTCGAAATAAAAGCACGCCTATTTTATATCGCGCAAACATCATCTCGATTTTACGATAATTTACACACGAATCTCGGATCTTTGTAAAGTACCATTAAATCTTTAATTGCACGTAATTAACAAACCGAGAGCATAATTTCTATTCCCCTCTCGATATATCATTCAGACGGATACATCTCATTTTGGTCTACACGAAAAACAATATTAAATATCGAGCTCCTTCATTCATTATAATGTATAATTAATTAATATATAATACACAGAGAGAATTTTCTCTTAGGATTTATCCTGAAAATCATGGTAATCATGAGACAATATGTCTCACAATATTAATTTTACTATGCAGTTTAATGAAATTAATCTAACATATTTTATATTTTATTGTGATAGATATTATTATTTTTATTGTGATAAATATTAATCAAAGAAATTCTCATAAAATTCTTTCCATACTGTCCCACGATCATCATGATTTTCAGGGTAAATTTTAAGAGAAAATTCTCTCAGTGTATTAATATACTAATATATTATAATATTAATATATATTTAAAAATAATAATAAAAATATATAATAAATAATATATGATAGAGAGAATTTTAACATATTGCGATTATCGTGGCGCGAGAATTTAATTGAAATAAAAATGACGAAGGTAAGAGAAGCAAAATTAAAAGGAGCGCATCCCGCGCGCTCGAGAGCAGGTCGAAAAAAATGGCGGAAAAGGGATACACATACCTCGCTTGCGCCTCGTCCAAGCTCTGATCCGTGATGTTCATGATCTGCTGCAGGATCTCGCCGATGTCCTGTTTCCTGGCCTCGATCGCCTGGTCGGGACCCTGGGTCGCGGTGCCGTCGACCGGCCCCATGCTGCCGTAGCCAGCGGTGTTCTGGGCCGCCTGACCCTGGTTTCCACCCATCAGACCCACACCTGAACCTCCGTGTTGCAGCATATTGCCAGTCTCATCCATCAACCGGACTCCGCTGCTTTAGCTCTCGGTGGTGTATCAGGCGACCACCGATGCTTGCGTGTTCGTATATGTGTGTCTGTCTTCTTCGAATGTGTGTGTTTACTTCTATTCGCTCCGTCGAAAACGACCGACGGAGCTGCACCACGCACGCACGCACGCACACACCCACACACCTACTGGATTATTATTCGTATACCAGGTGTCGCGAAAGAGCGACACGTCAAGAAGATCTTCAGGGAGATCAGACGATGTGCCGGTGATGATGTGATGATGCACGTGCTCTCTTTTTCTCTCTTCTCGGCAACTTCAGACGGTCGTTACTCCCGTGTAGACCCGCTGCGATGCACACTTGCAAAAATATACTATCTTCCTCTTTTTCACTTACTTGATCTCTGTCGTTACCAAATACTTCGTGACTCGATGCACTGCTGCTTCCCGCAGCGATCCCCGAAACGCGAACGTGTTGGAGGTTATGCTGACGCTGTGGTCTTTGTCCTTCTGCGCGTATCGTTCGGCAGTTTTAACTCCGCACGCTCCGTTTTGTTCCTTTCTCTCGCTCTGACGCTCTCACTCTTTCTCTCTCTAATCTCTCCCTCGCTCTTGCGCCGCACGCTTACCTCCGATCTTCTATCGTCCGTTCCTTGTATATATTGCTCCGTTCTTTCCGCACTCACACTAATTATCTCAGTCTCTAAAATCTGGTATACACAATATAGAGGGCAAAGGGAAAATGGTGCCTTCGACGGCGGTTTAAACTTTGACGGATTGTCGAGTTTTACGTATACGCGGTTGTGTCGAGACGGTCGGCGTCGCGCCCGGCCAGCACTTCTCTTTTTAGATCCACTATATATATATATGTATATATAATATATATATATATCTTTCTCTTCTTATCTTTCTTCCTCGTCGGTGCGTCTCTACTCGTAACGGCCAAGAAAGATCGGCGTCGTTTACCGAGTCATCCGCGTCACGGACGTCGCACGCCAAGTTCTCCGCTTTACAAGGCAACAACGACGACGAAGACGACGACGACGACGACGACGGTAACGACGCGCGCGAACCGACCGTTTCCGTCGCTCTTCTCACTGTTCTCGGTCGCTCGAGCGACTGCTACGCGGCTCGCTCGCGGGTATATGTGAGCGTACGTGTACCTTGACGATACTGTGCGTGCGTGCGCCAATCGGCGGCCATAGCAGCCGCCGCGGCCAATCAGAGCGTCCCGAGCATCGGGCCGCCGCGGCGTCTCTCCCTCTTGGTCGCGCGCATGCGCATTCACCTTCCTTATTTACGACGGCGTGACCTCGGCGCGTTCGTCACCGCGATCTCATAACCTAAACTAACCACTAACCCTCTCTCTCTCTCTCTCTCTCTCTCTCTCTCTCTCTCTCTCTCTCTCTCTCTCTCTCTCTCTCTCTCTCTTCGCGCGACGAGCGACAGCTCACCTTATGTAGGACGACAACTTCCGGCAGTTCCTCGAAGACGAGCAAACGCTCGTTCCCGACGTGGACGAGTTCTCGTCCTCGGGGACAGAGGCCCGAGAATGAGATGCAGATCACTTCGTGGCAAACCTTTTTTCACACACAGGCGCAACTCTGTCCACTCTCCGCGACTGTCCTCTTGCTCCTTTTTGCCGCGCGAAACCGGGTTTCGAGTCAGGTTCGAATCACCGCCGTCGAGACCGAAGAGGGAGGGGGGTGAACTCGCGGATCGCGATGACGCGCGTCGCTCGGAAACGCGTCGTTCGGACAAGAGGTTCCTGTTTTGCGCGTGGCTGTATGCGTGCCGTAAATCACTGACGCGTCCGCGCGCAGAATCTGCTCGCGCAAGATGGCCGCCAAACGGCCATACTTGCGAAGCGCGAAACGTAAATCAAGCGCACGGCGAGGTTCCACATATTTTTGTGGTTTCGATTTTTCCAAGCCGTAGATACTATCGTATATAATAGCCGCACGAATTATCTGTAACAAAATCGCGTAATATATATGAAATAACTGGATTGAATATGAGAATGTTGATACTGTTTCGCATTTCGATTTGACTCGACTCTCTCTCTCTCTCTCTCTCTCGATCACCCTAACTTTTTATCATATCGTATATTAATTAATCAGATGTTTCAAATCATCCGAGCCCTTGTATGATTATATATTTTTGTAAATTATAGTAATTATAATAAATATACCTATAGAAATGAAAGATGTCGCGTTATTTCCAATTAAATTCATCTTCTTCCTTCAGATGTATTAGCTTGTAGCTTGCTTGATGTAACGGTTTGTTCCGTATGCCTTCAAAGCTATAGACCGTAGATAAAAATATAGAAGATCCTGTCAACATATCCCAATAAGATACAACCAATCATCGATCGATGACTAGGAATTTTTACTACACTAGGCGCTATTGACCAATCAGAGAGATTCTTGTCCAATCGGACATGAATAAATGGATGTAAGGCCGATTTTCTACTGAGCGCGTCACGCGCCGCGTCAACGAGTTATAACCAATCAAAACATCCCATTGTAAAACATGTTATTATAACTGAATTCCGTAAAGTGCATATGCACGCATTTTCTATAATATACGTGACGTGTACTATAGATAAATGCGCGCATATGCGCTTTACGGAATCCAGCCTATATGTTATTACAATGGGATGTTTTGATTGGTTAAAGACTGGTTTATAGAGGCCGTAAACTTTTTCCGTAACTGTAAATTTAAGGATTCAACCAATCACGTTTCCGAATCAAGCAACGCGATTGGTTGAATCCTTAAATTTACGGCTACGGAAAAAGTTTACGGCCTCTATAATCCAGCCTTAAGGGTGCCGTCGGGGCGACGAATCACCGAGTTATTCCGATAGAGCTCGACGAAGGGCTCTATCGGAATAACTCGGTGATTGGCGATCCGCTGATTACGCTTACGCAAGTTACGCCCCATGTGACGGCACCCTAACTCGGATGACGCGCGCGTGACGCGCTCAGTGGAAACTCGGCATAAGAACGAACAGTCATGATGCGTGAATATCTAGATACGACACTACGAAAACTTTTAATCGTTTAATCGACCAATCAGAACAAAGGAAAATTCAAATATTTCATCTTTTTGAGAATTCTTTCTCATTCTTTCTTAACCTTAACGAAAAGGTATGAACGTTTGGTTTACGATCACGATACGTGTTTGAGATAAATCACGCAATAAATAATAAAATAGAAAAATAATATTTAATATCAAAGTAATATTCAATTATTAAATAAAAAGATTTCGGTACATGGTGCTTATGTTCAAGGAGATAGCACTTAGAAACATTATTCAGCTGATGTCGATTGAAGCACGCAATAGTATTTATAATACGAATCGATTTTTTGTTAATACTAGGTAAGAAAATTTGTTATGATCAGTTATATTATCATACTTAAAAAAAAATTATTTTGATTAATCATATTAAAATGTATTTAGGTGAAAATACTTTATGGTATAATTTCAGCAAACGAAGACCAAACTAGAAGATTTGGAATCTAAAATCTTATTTTGTTGGATGAATATATATACTTTATACAAAAGGACATTTTACACTCGTAAATTTTGATTTATTATATAATAATACTCTTCAGTAAAATAACTATGGAATCACAAATTTACAATGGAAAAACGATGGACGACGATCTTTTTTCAAATACTACGGATTATGAGAAATATTATAAAATAGATAATGATGGCTCTTATACTTTACATTTTTTAAACAGGAATGGACTCAACGTTGACGAAATACGAAAAATATTTTCAGCTTATGGAAACGTGATAGCTGTAAATGTTACTGGGAATGATTATGGATTTAGATTTATAAAGTATAAAACATTAGATGAAATATTAAGCTGTATAAAAGGTTTAGCAAACAGCGATAGCATAAAATTATTATTAGAAAGGAGTAAAATGCATGGTTCAAGCAATAGACTCGATAAAAAGAATTCAAGTCAATGGCAGGCAGCAAAAACGGAAGATTCATTTCAGAGTGTATCCAGCACTAGTAAACAATTTACTCTGAACATTGCTAATAATGGAAAATTCTCAGAAAATGAAAGTTGTGCTCATAATGTGAAAACTTCTAATGAGGATAGTCGGTTTGACAATGCCGACAATTTTTCAGATACTGGTTCTAGAAATTCAAAGCATAACCATAAATCTAACATGAGTGCAATTAAGCATAATAAATCAGACTCACTGGTACCTTCAAGACAACAAAATTCCGTCCAGAATTTTTCAAATAAAATAGATTACGAGAAATATTATAAACTAGCCAAAGATGGGACTTATATTGTTCATTTTGCAAACAAAAAGGAACTCAGCTTAGAGGAGATAAGAAAGTTATTTTCAACCTATGGACACATTCTATCTCTATATAATAATGAAGATAAGATCAATGGACTTGTATTTGTAAGATATAAAACATTACAGGAAATAGAAACATGTTTGGAAGGTTTACAAAATAGTGATGTGATAACCATATTACCACAAAAGGATAAAATCAACAGTACAATTAAAAGAACAGATCGAAGAAGTTCAAATCAATCAGCAGGAATGCAAGATTCATTTCAAACAACAAGCAGTACTGGCAAACAACTTTATTCGAATTCCAATTATGATAAAGAATTTTCAAAAGCAGAAGAAAATTCAATTCACGATACAATTTTTAATAGGAACGGATTTGACAATACTAACGATTTTGTAGAAACTTCTCGCAGTTCAAACCATAGCTATACATTTGTGAATGCAACTACACATTCAGATTCGTTGATATCTGATAGGCAACATTTACTATCTTCAATCCAACAAAATATTAACCATGAAGTATCCGATTATAATCAAAAACAGCAACAAAAGGTTAAATCTCATTTTTCTACAAAGCCTGATGCCAATACTTATGTGATTAAGGCTATATCTGACGAAATATCAGTATTAATCTTTGACACAGAAATAAAGCAGAAGAAATTTGATGCAATGTCTGATAAATCTTTACAAATTGAAACTAAGAATGCGTCTAAAGTCATGATCATACCAGAACAGGAAATAATTGTTGCTAATATTCACTCAAATTATGACGTACATTATATTTTACATTTGTTTAAGAAATATAATCCATTTGCGGCGACACTTACAAAGACAACTGTAGGAACTAATATACGATATTGTCATATTTATTTTAAAACAAAACAAGACGCAGTAGCTATTGAAAAAGAATTTGATCATTTTTATTTGTCTGGAAAAAATCTTATTGTTCTTCGAGCTTCGCGATTGCAAGAGGTAGCTATATGTAAATAATATTTCTTTAATATTTATTACATTAAATTGATCACATCACATTAAATTAGTTATTTCCATTAAGATTATTTTTATATATCAATACATTGTTACATTTTCATATACACATAATCTGTCAATTTTTTAGTTTATTTAATTTTAGTATAAGTTTCGTTTATAATTTTAAACTGGTAATTTTTGTAGTTTTTAGTAAAAATACAGCATGACAGAGCATATAATGTTTATGAAAGCATTGAATACAATTATAATAAACATATAAAAAAAATCACCAAATTTATTTTTTATTTATATGTAAAAATTATTTCAATTATAATAGAAAATAATATAATTTGATAGTATACCTTTTGCAAATATTTTACATATTTTCTTATATCTTAATCATATATAAAGCTATTATTTAAAATAATTTATAATATAAGTAAAGCTGCAAAAGAATGTAGATGTGTATAAGAAAGAAATATATATATATATTTTTTTTTAAAATTTTGTATTAGAGTCGAATTTGTAACCATTTATAATTTGTGTATATGCACTCGTGCGTGTGGATGTGTGGATGTATGTACCTATTGTTCATGTTCATAACCTATCTATCCTCTCCAAATACACGTGAGTTGTAAAGAAGATGCAATTAAAAATGTCGAAAAAATTCAATAAAAAAGAAGTGCATCAAATGATTTTAACAGAAGATAAATTCATTTCGGATATATTCTCTAGAATGCCATTATCAACGTGTGAATTAGGTGAGAACGTTTTTAAAATCAATTAAAAGAGAGATCCAATCTTTTCGAGGTTATATTTTCATAGTATAATAAAGTCGATATTTTATATTTTTATTTAGTGAAGCAGAATCGACCATTAATTGGAGAGAAAGAATCGATGGGAAAAGGTTGCTACATTTCTTTTTTACATTTATTTGAAATTAATTTTATAGAATTCTATAGAAATTAATTCTATATATAGAATTTTATATAAAACTTTACCGATTGCAATGAAATTATATGTATATATTTGAATGAATAGTATACATAATAAATAATATTGTCTTTTATTAAGCAATTAATGATCAGTAATTTCATCTAGATTGGTAAAGAAATTTGTATTTTACTTATTTTACTTATTTATTTATCAAAAGAAAATGTTTTCTCTACAAGCTATATTACTAATCATATTTCCTATTGCAGTCAAGACTTTTACCTTACCAGGCAAGAAAACAGAAAGAGCACATACTTTTGTTGAGTTACACGCAAAATTAGATAAATTAAAGGGTGCGAAAAAGTTAGACTATAAACAGAAACTTCTTAAAAAAACTTTGAAGAATAGAATCAAAAAGAATACAAAAAAGGAACAACGTTTGCTACAGAAAAAACTTGCTAGGATAGAACAAAATGCAGCTGGTGATAGTAAAATAAAGATTGATAATGAAGAGGTGCCAAAAGTTCCGAAACCAAAACCAGTATTCAATTCAGAAGGTAAAATGGTGTTTAGTAAATTTGATTTCTCTGAGATTGGAGTAAAGAAAAAATTACCTAAAAATCAGAATGACCCTAAAAAGATTTTACAACAATTACAACAAAAGAAAGAAAAATTAAAGCAGTTAGAAAATTCAGGTGATAAAGAAAAAGCCGAGGATATTAAAGAGAAAGATGCATGGAAATCTGCATTGGCAAAAGCGACTGGTGAAAAAGTATGTACTTAATTTATAAAAGACTATTTTAATATCATGAATAGAATTCAGGAAAATATAGAATTAATTTTATATTTCATATCTTTATTATTATAAATTTATTCTTATATATTAATTATTAATTTATTATTATATATGAATTTCTTACATATTAATAGTATTCTTACATTTTGCATTAGCTGATTTATTTGAATTAATTACATATTAATTTGTGTTATCACATTATAAATTGTTTATACATAATGAATCTGTTTCATATTTTTAATGCAATTATATTTTATAGGTTAAAGATAATCCAGAATTGCTCAAACGTACTATAAAGCGAAAGGAACAGAAAAAGAAACACAGTGCAAATAAATGGAATTCCAGGGTAGAGAAAGTACAAAAATCTATACAGGAAAGGCAAGAGAAACGACAACAAAATATTATGAAGAGGAAGAAAGACAAAAAATCAAATAAAGTGAAAAAAGCAGCGAAGAAAGGACGTACAATACCTGGACTTTAAGTATCAATTAGTTAGCTGTACTTATATTGCGCGAATTTACATTAAAAAATGTAAAATGTATGTATGTGGTTAAGCTATACTTTGCTATTATGATTTTTATTCACATGCAAAAGTAAATCAGAGTACATATGCAAAGTTGGCCTTTACGTAAAAGTATATAAAACTAATTTTTAATATAAATTTATAAGTATAAAATCTAAGCGAATTTTATATGTTCGTACATATACTATCGAAAATCATTTTATTCACAGATCTAGGAAGAGAGATAAGGTGAAATAATGTAATTCATGTTATGATATTTGTTAATAAGGAAACTGGTTCTTTAAAAACTTGAATGACATGTGTGTACAATATCGATCTATATAATACATTTTACGAATAATATTTTATTAATATAATTTCGCTTTTATTTGTACATTAACAAATTTGTATTTACATTAACACATTCGTATCGTAGACCAGCTACTTCCTACAACTATCGTATACATTCTAGATTATAATTATCGTGTAAAAAGCTCTACTCGCAAATGTCGCGAGCAAATAGTTGTATAAAATTTTACATACATTGCAATGCCTTGTCGCTCTTACACACAAAGATCATATGATGCTCTTGAAGAATATTTTCTCATAAAGTTTATTTTATTTACTTCTCTTGATGTAGAAGAGTATGTTTCCTGCTATTTCTCGTAACCGTTATCACGGTTTGATGGTTTTGAGTAAATTATCCAGCCTCGTTCCTGGATACTTTAATGAGGTATTCATTCGGAGAGACTGGCTAGTAAATGATTGGCAGATCTAGGACGAGAGCTTCAATATAACTGCCGTCTTCCACCTCCTGCTAGGTATCTCCCAAGGCTGCAGAAACTGCATTAGCGTGCGTCAAAGCTGTCCATAATGGACTGTGATCTACAGGCAATGGCACCGCTAAGGATTTTGATAGTCGTGGAGATCTATAGAAATAAAAAATAATATACAATACAACTTTATGAAACTATATTAACATTAGGGAGACATTAGAGAGAATAGAAACTTCATGTTTTGATACTCTGATATATAAGAATCTATCACAGTCGTTATTTTATTCTCATAACAAATATATTTGTATAAGTATTTTAAATATAAAAAGAATTTGTTTTTTCTATTATATCTAATTTATTTTGTTTTATTTTTATTCCTTTTATTTTATTTTAATATATTAATCAATTATTTTATTTTAATATATCAATCAATTATTTTATTTTAATATATCAATCAATTATTTTATTTTAATATATCAATATATATCAATCTACATGCAAAGTTATATCAACTTTATGGAGCTATATAAGATTAAGGAGATATTAAAAAGAAATTTATTATATTACTTTATATTTATATATAAGATATATAAGAATAGAATTTTATGTTTTAATATTCCAATATATAAGAATGTCACAGTCGTTATTCTCATAAAAATATATTTGTATAAATATTTTAAATAATTAATTTTTTCTATTATACAATATTTTTTGTTTTTTTAAATATTGTTTATTTTTTCTTTTGTTTTATTCCTTTTATTTTATTTTATATTTTATTTTACTTATTTTATATACTACTGACAAAATGTTTTCACATTAATATTAATAATACGTATTAAAAATATTGTCAATCTATTTAAAATCTGTCGATAGACAATTTGATAAGTGTGATAATAAAAATTTATCAGAGCAACGTTAAAAACAAGTATATATCGATACTTCTTATTGATGAACAAAGAAAATCTCAGCTGAACTTTTAATGTATACATAATGAATAATTTGAATTGAAATTCGCGCCATTTCGTAATGTTGTAATTTTGTAGGATTATTAGTAGTAATCGGCGTCGACCAATCAGGTGCTTACTTGGAGAAGTTACGATCGAAACGGACGGCAGCGAGGACGAAGAAGGAAGGCTCCGTGGCGTTCCCGCTTTTCGCGCTATTTTATCCGATTGTGCGAGCTTTATCCGGAAAATATCCAATTCAGTCGCGTCGCAGTTATCATTAATTAGCGAGCAATCTGATTTTCCTCGGTATAACGAAGCATGAAATCGTTTAATCCATAAATTTCGGTGTCGAGCTCGCGAAGCCGTTAATGAATCGCGTACCGTATCATCTTTCGATCGAGATTACATCAATACAGAGATATCACAGGTGGGTATCATCTAGTTGATTAATTTTTGTATTCTTGTCATTCGAAATTAAGCGGAGATTTTCACTGAAATATGGGTGGAAAATGAGAAATCACCTCGAATATTTTCGCGATAATTCCTAGGGACAGGGAGAGACGTGAAGGCAGGCAGGAAACCTATATATGTATATTTCTCGACAATATTTTCGTATAAATTTCTGTTTCCTTTGCTTATATACATTTGCTGAAACTTCTTATATTTGAGATATGATGAGTATATTCGAGTATTAGAGAGAGAAAACGAAAGAGACAGAGAGAGAAAGAGTGGAAGAAAGAGTGGCAGTGGGAGGGGGGGGGGGGGGAACAAGGAGCGAAGAAAATTGGAGTAAAAATGTATGATCCTAGTTACATTACATATGACCCTTAATCGACCAATCAGCGCTTTACCCGTGCGTGTTGGTACCACATTCGGGGGAGGTAAAGAAGATACAATTACGCGGGACTTGTCGCTTCGTCGCGGTATTTAGTCCGATTGTACGCGGTCTTTCCGGAAAAATATCGAGCTTAATCGCGTCGCGATTGTCAATTAGCGGCGTCAATTAGCGGGGAATGCGATTTTTTTTTCGTCGGTCTAACCAAGTGCCGGTTAAAATTGGACGAGAAAGCTCGAGAAAGTCGTGGTTAACGAACCGTTCCGCCATTACGCGAATCTCTCGTGTTTTGGTCATTACTTCATTCGACACGAGAAGAAACCTCGTTATTCATGTAAGTTACTCACTTTATTTCACGAAGAATGGTTAATTATTATATCGTATACGCGAAATATCAACTCGGAGTGTTAATTAGAGGCTCGTAGCATGCAGTTATTCAGCATATTTGTTGGATAGAAAAAAGGTGGGGGGGGGGGAAGAGGGAAAAGGGCCATAATTCCGAAGATTATTTTATCGTTATTACCTTGACGGTGTTAAAGCCGGATGTTAATCTGGACTACTCAATTCCAGGGCGGTGCTCTGCTCCGGATCGGAACGTTCCTCGACGACAGTGTCCAGCTCGAGGGATGGGAAGCTTCGAGAACCTCGATCGCTTTTCAAGGATACGGTACGTGTCGGACGGTCAACACCAGCTGCAGGACACATCAGCGATACGTGAGTCGCATCACAAGAATAATATCAATTTTATTGACTTTTGTTTTAAATGCACGAGCTATTTTTATACTTCTACTGTGCTGTGCAACATATTTAGGCTGTCATTTATTGACAAATATTGCGTTAAAATAATTCACAATGTTTTTTGTTTTGCAGTTAACTTCTAAATGACATTTTCATGATCATTGACATGATATAGAATATTTAATCAATTTGAGAGATTGAGGACTGTGTATAGCCCCCCCAATGCGAAAAAGATTGCAACTTGTTAAATGCAATCGTAACTAACTTCAAAAACTACTCGCAATGCCCTCAGGCAAAATTATTATATAATTAATTTTATAATTAATTATGATTATAAATTATTGAAATCAATATTAATAATCTTACATTTCTCAGTTTAAAAAAATTTGACGTTACATTATTTATCAAGAATTGTGTATAAATATAGTTGAATTATTTTAACGCAAGTACCAATAATAATTGTATAATTAAAGCTAACAATAAGTTTCAATATTTTATCATGAATTAGCGAATTTACATTTGATTTACACTTTGTATTAGATTTTAAATCAACATCTTATTATTGTTTCTGATATTATACAAATCTTTAACTCTACCAAATTTTTTGGTAGCGTATAATTTTTCGAAAATATTGTCTATAGAGAGAAGTATTTTGCAATGCGCATACATTCAATCTATAGATTTTTTAAGGAATTTCAAATTGATTTTTTCTTGACAAAACTTTGATTGAGTACTGGTTCCATTATTTTCATAATTTTTAACATAAATTATCTTAAATTTTAAATTAACCACCAATGCTATTAATGTAATATCTACTGAAAATTGAGAGTAAAGAATAAAACATTTTATTATCCGTTCGCGTACGTCTTTGAAATTTAATTAGTAAAAAAATAATTTTTTTTTTAGTCGAGTATACTTAAAAATTATTTATATTAAAAATTATTCACATTTTATTTTTTGTTAAAAATATATCTTTTGTTAAAAAAAAAAAAAAATTTTGAATTGCATACATCAAAGAAAAAAATTCATAAATTGATCAAATATATCGCATAACAGAAAGAACCTTTGCAAATTTTACACCCTATATTCATGACATATTATTTTGTTTTTTCTTGCATTTGAAATCTTTTTTGCAATTAGAGATTATTTTGGTTGATAACAATTCAATTTCATATATATGCGTGAAATAAATTTATTAAATTAAAAATTTAGAATAATAAAGCAATTAAATTTATTAATTCATTATTTTATCAATAAACACTTTAATTAATTATTCAATGGAATTAAATTTCTTAATGTACGCGAGAATCTGCAATCGAAATTTATCCACTGAAAATAACTTTTATTTCATATAAAAAGAATTCATTAAACAATGCATGTATTTTTAGGATAAAATTATGTCGAATAAATTTAATCCGCACTGAAAGGTTCATTTATTATTGGCAAGCGCAGCATCGAGAGAGGATTTATGTAAAATATAACGTAGTTAATAGCACCGTTTGATCGGGATTATTTGCCCGGCTGTATAATACTTAATGATAATTAGCAATTATTTTTTATCACGAGTTTAATATTTTTTTATCTAATTTACTAGCGCAATAGCCCATGGCTTGTTGCATTATGCCATAGAGAGGACTTAATCAAAATCAAGTTGAAACACAATTATATTGTGCGAAAATGCTGATGAGATGCAAGCTTACGTATCTCTGTTTAGTAGTACTATATACTTAGAGAGTACAATTTATTAAAAATATTTAAATAGATTATATATAAACTTTGTTATTTCTCTGCCTTTATTTTATAAAAAGTTGTTAAACTTTTTTTTGCAATTTATTCTTAAAAAAAAAAAAAAGAAAACAGACGGATAAAGTTATAGCCCCGCAGTATTAGGATTTATTAACTTTACATGATTCGATCGTAAACAAAAATAAAAAAAAGTGCAAACATATGCAAACAATGTACAATCGAATCATATAAAAAAAGTTAATAAATTCTAATGTTGAGGGGCTAATATTAGATTTATGTGCATGGTTCGTTCGCATAAATTAGCTTAGCCAGTGGAATCTTTAATTCGCCTAGATGATATAAGTAGAAAATTCCATCGTTAAAAGTTTGTCAATCGACATACATATAGAGACAGATTGAATTTCTGCCGAATACATTTTCTTGGAATTTTAATAGTCGCGAGCAGAGCAAACGTGCGATGCGAGCAAGAAGAGAATAATTTTATATAGTATATTATAGAATATAGTATTTTAACTTTTATCGCAATAAATTCGCATTGCATTCGTGTATTAATTATCATTTATCAATTGATTCAGAAACAATTGGTGAGTTTTTTTATTTATCGATTAATCAATTGCATGATGCGCAAATGCAGCACTTTGCTGCGCATAATGCGATTGATTAATCGATGAATTAAAAAACTCGCCACTTTGAAAAGAATTGAGCATTATATTAGCAATAATCGTTTATTATTAAATGTTAAGAAATATATCCATGTAGTTTTTCCTAAATTAATAATTTTTTCATGCAATATTCATGATGCATTCATCTTTTCTTTTTCTACGAACAATTTCCGAGCCTTGTTAGGGGACAGATATTCCGGACGGTAAATTGCGGACTTCGACTACTGTGTGTCTAGGCTACTAGACAGTAGCTCCAAAAAGACGGTAGCTCCAAAAAGACAGTAGCTCCAAAAAGACCTATTAGTCGTCGACTGAATTGTCGTTAAATTGAGGACTTGTGGCAGTCGCAGTGAATTGCTTGTCGTTTTCCACGTAGGGATATAAAAAAAAAACTTTTTTATCGCATCCGTCGACTATACTTACAAGTAGTACATGCGAGAAATAAATCCGCCTTTCACGCTGAAGTACGTTGCGTTGGTTTTCCATCTCTTTTTTTTCTGTTATGCTAAACTCAAATAACAAACGTCTATAATTTATAGATTCGTTTGTATATTAAAAAATTTTATTATTAACAATTTTGCATATTCTTACAATACAATATTATTTTGATTTTATTCTATTTTTTATTAGAGATTTTATATTAAAATATTTTTTAATAGTTTGATAACAGGATGCTATTATTATTTTCATTATTTCTAAATTTGTAAAAATTAATTTGATTACATTAAGTTAATAATAGAGAAAAAGAGAGAAATTTATTTTATATAAATTTTAAAACTGTATTACATATATAAACTTAGTTACATACTAGGATATATATAATGTGTTTCTATTGGATTTTTTATTTATTTATTTTGACATGTCTCTCATTTCTAAAATAATTATTAATTATATTATTTTGTCGATTATCTTCCTAAATAGGTATAGAACGGTATAAATATTATCAATTTTTATTTTCCATTAATTAAAATTTATAAGTGAAAAGAATTCGAGTTTCGATCAAGTTTGGCCTTTCGGCATCGAAAAAAGACATATGTTTATTATATTCCGAAAATTATACAAAATTATTTATATAATCACGTGTTATTAATTTTAGGCATTGTAGGATAAGTTAAAGTGATGATAACGGAAATAAATTAGCTCGTCGATTAGTTGTGCGATCGTTCATAAATGTTCTCGCAAACAATATGTAAATGGAGGACGTTATGGTATATTAGCGATGCGAATGCTTTTATAAACGTTTATTGCTATATTTCAGCTGCGTCGTAATTCTCTGAGATTCCGGATAACAAAAATTATTCGAAGCAAAGCGAATTTTAAATTTAGTAGAGGCAACGCGAGATAATAACGCGGTAATCCCCGATGCTTACTTCCGACCACGCGAAAATGCACGTGCACACATAAAATTGCATTCGGATAAGAATGTCGCGTTATCAGAAAAATAGTGCTCCAGAGCGTTATATTTTATGCTTTACACTTACACGTTGCACTTCGCGAAAATGGATTATCAAGAAAATTCAAATGATATAAGATTCAATTTTTTATACGATTTTTTTTATATAATATGCGTATGCGAAAAAGATATCGCATTTCGTTACGATATTGCGTGCTATGATCTTTTTCTCGGTAAGAGAGATTTATTTTCACGTTTAATGCGCAGATGGTTTTTTTCTTATGATCTTCGCGATTTTAAGCATATCCTTTTACATATAAAACATTTCAATATTAGAATATAATTTTATACGTTCGATTTAAATGGAGAAATATAATATTTTATATTTTTCATATACACACATGTTTTAAAATACAATTACAATATCGGGATTATTCTGTGATAAGAAAGACAAAAACAGAGGACACAGAATTTAATCGAAAAATTCTCGAATATACGGCTTCGAATAAAAACGTTCAGTTATTCAAACGCACATTTGTTAGTTTTCAGTTTAAAATCTCCACCGCCAATGTATAAACATTGAATTCGTAGATTAGAATTTAATCTGTTATTTCTCATTTCTTTCTCTCTCTTTTCCTCTTTTTCCTCTCTTTTAGAATCTTTTTTATTCTCTTTATGTTTATTCCAATGGTTGCATATATTAGGTATACGATTGGATACATCTGTATATGTATTCGAGTGCATTTACATGCCGAATTAGTGCCTGTGTGTACATATATGTGTGCGTATATTCAATAAATCGAAAGGAAAAAATGTCGAGAGAAAGAAAGAAAAAAAGGAAATCTACACGGAGAGAATTTTTTCTCTTAGAATTTACCCTGAAAATCATGGTAATCGTGCGACAATATGGTATGAAAAGAATTTTATGAGAATTTCTCTGATTAATATTTATCACAATAAACATAATAATATCTACACGTTAAAATATAAAACATGTTTGAGTAATTTTACCATGCAATTTAGTAAAATTAATCAAACATGTTTTATATTCTATTGTGATAGGTATTATTATGTTTATTGTGATAAATATTAATCAGAGAAATTCTCATAAAATTCTTTCCATACCATATTGTCCCACAATTATCATGATTTTCAGGGTAAATTTTAAGAGAAAATTCTCTCTGTGTAGTTGTTATTGAAATGAAAAAAATGGAACAAATTTTGTTACGTTTTATTTTGTATTTTTTCTACAAATATCATTAAAAAATTTATGACACCTTCTGAAATAATAACAAATATTATCACATCACAATTGAAAATATTTTTATACGTGTATATTACACACGTGTTTATCACACACATGATATTTATTTATATATAAAAATATTATAAATATTTTTTATAAAGATAGTAATTATTGCTGCTATAAAAAGTATATATAATATAAATAAATATATATAAAGTATAAATATATATAAGGTATATATATAAAATATATATAAAATATATCAATATAACATATAAAAAGATGTTCCTCTTTTAAGTGAGATTTATAAAAATAAAACTGTACCTATATAGAGAGAGATATTTTTTTTATTTATTTAAAAAGATATTTTATACGTACGTGAATTTTATGAAAAAAAAAAAAAAATTAAAAAATTTGGGATATTAAAAGTTATATACATACCTACCTATTTAATGATTTTCTCCTAGCTAATTTATGCGTTTTCTTTGGTTAGTATTAGCATTTAATTAATTTTGCGCGAGCGATTTGTTTTCCATTGACACAAGCGGATTATCTGTTCCGCATGTGCGCGCGCGTCCTAGTTTCATTTTTTAAACTCGGTTGGATACTTGTTACTCACCTAGACGATGAATCGGGCTGAAACGAACAAGGCTCAATGCGCCATGATCCAAATCACAGTTTCTTCGCCGGGCTCGTTCCCTGGCGAGTTTAGCTCTTCTCCGTAGGCAGCAAATTACCATTAATGCCAGCAATGGAAATCCCAGAATGCAGGAGACGATGGGTATTATTATGCTCTCTGGCGTTACTGTGGAAGACACAAACGCAATTTAATCATGTGCGATAATTTCCTGAACTAGAGTACTAATTCTGTTTTACATTATTATTATGCACACGATTCCCCAATTTTTGCAAACATAAAGTGTTTATTTTCTCAAGCAATATTGAACTTTTGAACAATATGAGCAAACCTATTGGGTCATTTTGATATTTTAATACAATCTAAAGTTTAAAATAGCGATGATATTTTATTGAATATTTTTATTTTTGTAAAATTGTTCTTATAAAGATTAACTAATTCTAAAGTTTATCATAGTACAAATCCTGTATTCTCAAACAATAAAATTAATTTTATTTTTATTTTTGTAATCTAAATTTTAATTATTTTACAGTTGAAAATTGTTAGAGTTGTTTACTTATGATTGCATAAACATGATTTTATATACATAGATGTTAAATAAATCCTTTTTATCTCACTTTATGATTTGATTTCTATTTTTGTTATCTACGTACATTATCTTTAATAATGTGCAATATGCTACAATATATTAGATTCATATATTTGAAGTAATGAAGTAGATTCGGTATCACTAAATAAGAGAGATGCATCTTCCTTCTTGAAAGTTTGTCAGTTTATGAAATTTTCAAGCACATAATAAGAGTTATGAGGATAGTTTACTTGCCACGAACTAGCGGGTATTATAAACAGGGCTTAAGATGATACTGATTCTAGTCTTCCATATTTGAAAGAAAACTTAAATTTTAGTTCTTTTCTCTCGTGAATCTTTTATGGAAATTTTTTGCGTACGATACATATAATAACGCAGTAATGTTATTTTTGCTATATGATGTAAAAGGGAAAAAAAGCTAAGACTTTTTGAAAACTTTTAATCAAGATATAGCTTATAACTTTTGAAAAGTACTTCTTTTGAATGGAACGCAACTTTACTGTTGACTTTTCTAAGTTATTTTTGCTGTAAAGTCAGAAGCTAAATATTTAATTATGTGTGCGCTATGATTTTAATTTAAAAAATATTGCCATTCGTATATATATATATATAAATTTTTTATAAAGATTATAATATATTCTGTGAAAATTTAAATTATGTGTTTTATATTCGCGTATTAAGTGTTCGTCACGTCTCGTATTTCTGAAAGTTGAGGATTTGTTTTTAACATGCAATTTTCCGTAGTTGAGTTGCTATACACAGCTGCAAATTAGAAGTATTGTGGGGATTTGAATGATGCACCGATTGCGCGAAATCTAGAGTTTCTAAAGTTTTAATGTCAATTAATTAACCTAGAAAAGCCATGAACGTTGCTTCGCCGAAATATCTTTTTACTCTTTAAACAGGTGCTTCCTAGGTCAATTAAGTGTTAATTAAGAATCTCTTCAATCGCAGTTACGAAAAAGTCGATATTCCAGATTATTTAAAGGGAATAGAATTCCATTATTTCATATATTCGTTGTATATATGAGTTCACACTTGTCATCACCAATAGTAATCATCAGGCAAAGCCTTTAATCGGCGAATAAACCGATAATGGTATTGTGTTATTGTACTATATACACACATACACAGTGTTATCTTGTTAGCGTATTCGTATGTCTCGTAATTTACGCTGTATAACAGGCAACTGCCTGACACTAATTACATTATCAATCCGTTGTCTCTCTCTCTCGCTCTATACGCCTCTTCAAACTCGGCTCTTCCAGCTACTCGTTTATAATTCTCCACTACCGCGGGCACTATCTAATACTTCATACAAGCGTCTAATTAAACATCTCGCGTAGTTAATACACGGCGTCTTTAAAATGAAACGCGATTCATGATAATAATGTCAACATGATACAAGTAGCTACATATACATATATTGCAACGAAGTAAAATTTAGTTTCGACTGAATAATGCGGCTGAATTAGAAACGCGATGTTTGCGTTCTTACCCGTTGGATATACCAAGATTGTAGGCCTTTTGGAGTGCGGAATCGTCGGCATGGTGGGTCGACCAGCTCTCACCCCGGCCGACATTTTTCTTTGTTCTGCAACTGAATGGAAATGCACCTTTAAGCTGACTTTTCCGATGTCGATATACATTCTCGTTTCTATCTGGTATATAATGTCTCGGTATAATACATTCGCACAAAAGTGAGAGAAAAATAAATAGAAATATAGTAAAATAAAAAATAAAATACAAAATTTATTGAAGATTTAATATATAAAAGAATGTAATTTTTTTTGTTCTCGTATTCGACAGCTACTGTGCGCATAGTTAACAGAATTAACGGCAGAATATAATGAGGGGAAGATCTTGTCACGCGACAATTCATCGAAATATGCAGTTATTTTCATCTCTGACAAGTAGGGGGAGACCGAATGACGAATAATTTTTACATTTCTCGCATTGGAATGCATGGTTTACTCGCCGCGGAAAGTGGAATCGATAGCCCCTACGTATATATAGCCTCCGATTTCGACGTGCGATTTGCACGCGCGGGAATCAGTTGACGATATTCGCACCTCGTCAGAGATGTGGAATTGGTGCCGTTACCCACGGCACACAGAGCATCTCCACGAGAATCGAATTTCTTCGCGTTCGAGATTGTTGGATTTACTCGGTTACCCTCGGGAAATTCAAATTATTCGGGCGAGACGACGGAGATAACGTCATGACAGATCGAATATTTTTGTGTGTTTTAGTCAAAGTCCGTGGTAGAAATTTTGATTTGGCACTAACCAGCGTGCCATACTTCATTTCAGGAGCTAGCATGGCACGCTGGTAAGCACCATCCTCGAATCGTCACGTTTTGCTCGCTGGCGCCACAACTTTGAAAAATTTGGCATGGTCCTGGCATGGCGCTAACAGTAAGACTTGCGTCCATTCAATTTTATAATGAATGTCACGCATTTATAAAACAGGTTAGATTAAACAGTATCAGGCGCAAGCATGGTCCTGATATGTACCTTTCCAATTCTTTTGGATAAGGCTGTGGCGTGGCAAACTTGTATGGTGCTGACAAGTGTCGTGGCGTCGATAAGGCAATTTCTACCAGGGGCGCGCTGTCGAAAATATAATTCAATAATATAATATTATTTATCAAAAATATTCCGTCATAATTTTATAAAAATTATAATATTCTATATAGATACACGCGCGCGTATCAGATATCGCGAAGAAAAGGAAATCATATAGCACATGTCCGCTGTATTTGACCCCAATTGGCATTAGCTTCGTTATCACTTCTCTTATTAATATTTTATGTTTCATCCGGGAGACGAAAATATGAGTTTTCCCACGTGCGGTGTATAATTCACGTGATGTCGCCTGAGTTATTTCTGTATATTTTCAGTAATGCTAAAAATACCGTAATGAAATTGTGCAAAAAAGCATTTTAACATACATACGGAGAAACTTCCGTTTTTAGTTTTACATTTTTTCCAAATGTTGATTGTAACGAATCGCATGAACTCCACATAAAAGTATAATTTTTTTTAAATAAAAAATCGCCGAATTATTCGACCATAATTTTTAAAATATTTCATCTATGTAAAAATTTTTAAATATTCTGAAATTTCTTGTAGAAACATACTTCGAATTCTTTTTGGTCTCATCATTTTTTATTCTGTTTGCTTGGCGCGCAATATCGCGCGGACGTTCATTATAATAGTTGATAGGAAAACCTCAACGCTGCGGGGACACTGGCCGAAATCCAGGTGTAATAATAGCGGGCGGTAAATGATCGAGAATTTGCGATATAGCCGGACGTCAGAAGCAGATAATGCAGAATAATGCGCGCATACAAAGGCTTGCCTAACTGATCTCGATTCACTTGGCATTCTCATTCTAACAAGAGATTAAATTCGGATGATATAATTAACTACTAAATTAGTACTAATTTGCTGATTTAATCCTGAATTTATTGTTACTCTCAATTAGCAGGAAATTTATATAAAAAATATGAGATTGCCGACTTAACATTATACACTCTTACTTTCGGACAATATTAATAGCGAATCATAAATAAGAAGCAAATGTATTACAATTAATTGGTTAATTATTATATTAGAATTAATTAATTATATACTTAAATATATTATTATTACTCAGAAATTATTTCAAAAAATATTAAATTGTTATAGATACATTAATACGAATATTATAACTATATAATAGTATATAATAGTAAATAATAAAAAAAAGTTAACAATATCAGCTTAAAATGTTTTCTGAATTAATCGCTGCCGAAATATTTTAATTTCATATATTTATTACTCGTGAAAAAGGATTAAAAAATAATCGATTACCAACCAATCATATCGTTAGAGAATAAATTACGAGAATATTAAGAGAATAAATTATGTCAATACAATTAATTGCTTTCTGCTTCGATTTTGATATTAATAATAATTGAAAATCCTATAAATGAAAATCAGAATACTAGCGTAATGTTAAGTATAGTACTCTCATTAATGTAAATTTCTTGTTAATTGTGGGAAACATTAAATTCGGAACTAGGACAATAACAAGTGGGAACATTAAATTCGGAATTAGGACAATAAATTAGCAATAAACTAGAAATTAGAATTAACATTTAATTACTATACATTCAAATTTTATTTTTTTATGGGAATACCAGATTAATGGCGATACACAACTAACGTTACAGTTAAAGCGTAGCACAAATACGAAATTACGAAACAATTAATCTTCTGTAGCATCAGAATTTTTATCAGTTTCACGAGTTATCACAATAATCAAGTTTTATCAATTAATCTGCTAAAAATTACTACACATAAAAATAAAATATATAGAGAATATTTAGAAATATTTATATTTTATTATATGTAAAAGAATTGTCTGATCACACAATTAATTTGTGATTTGGCTTTAGTATCTTTAAATCTCGCGGCAGTTAGGATTATTATTAGTCTGCGAGATTCAGCCTCTCTTCAGTCGCTTTCGTCTGCGTTTTAGGATTCAGGTCATCCTTATTTTTGCCGCGGCGGCTTGTCAAATATTGCTACTATAAATCATTCGGGAGAGTATATACTCTCTGCGCGCTCTTACGTTCAAATATAGAAGAGTCTCAGCCGGGAATGATAATCGCGCAGGAGAGGAATGGAAGGGTGGCGTTATCGTATTTTAAAGAAACGATCTTTAAGACGCGTGAGGATTTTTTTGCGCTTGGGGGAGAATCTGCTGATCGTTTGCTTATCCTACGTATTACGAGATAGACTGAATTAAAGGAGGGAAGAAATAATTGCTATTTTAGCGAGCGAAAAATTGATATTAGCGAATTATCAAGAATATAAGCAGCAATATTTTTTTACGATATAATAATTTATTCGAAGGATCTGTAGGGCAATGTGACAAAAGCGTCACATAAATAAACGTCTCGCTTCTACATATATTTAAGAAATATTTATGCAATATAAGATTTTGTATTTAACCTTTACGATGAATTATATCAGAATATAAAATTTCAAGGTGTTTGGAAAAGATATAAAATTATATATTCATCTAACAATGTACGAAAATTCTTCGAATTATTAAAACAGTGAATTTTGAGATGTTGATACTATCTTATTGTTAGATGTTGATCCAGCACTTTCTGTCTTTGTTGGTCCAACACTTCTCGTGTTAAAGTAGATTGCTCTATCGACTGCTAATCTTTTGGCAGAGAGAAGTAGCCTTCTCCTTTCTCGAGGCATGTTCGCGAAAGCCTACGAGATTTCCCGATCGCCAGAAAGTAATAGTAGTTACGATGTGCTTGTTATCTAAGCAGGTCGATCACAAAAAAAATCTCATTTCACGAAACTCGCGAATAAAAGAAAAAGTCAATTCTCAGATTCTTCTTCGAAGCGAGCAACGCGATTAATCTGGAAAAAGTATAATTTTATGAGAGACTGTTTCGAGCTGAAATATGGTTATTTAAGCGCTGTATAAAGGCTCTTCAAGAATTATTACAAAATTTAAGGAGTAATTTTCAAAGAACGATCTCGTTATTTTATAATGAGAGTCTTTGATATCGCATTTGTTTATAGTTTATATTTTTATATGAAAGAATTTTTTAACAAGTTCTTTATATCAGCTTTTATGATCATAATTAGTAATGTAATTCGTGTAAACTAATTTCGTACATCTTGATTAATGTAAAAATAATTTTAGAAAGAGATTAAAAGTGGTTAGCATTTTAAAATATTTAATCAACGTGTGTGAAGCTGGCGTCTGATTTCGTGGAAACTCATATATACATCTTTATAATTAATTCTAGCTTACATATTTATATTGTGTATATGTTATAAGTTACAATGAAAAAAATAATAAGATTGTATGTATCTAATATGTATATGTATTCTATTTGTTATTACAGGTTCTCGCAGTCAAACTCGCGCGTAGCACATCAGCAATTGTACCGAATAAATCGTTGCTTCGTATTTTCGATCATAGTTTTCTCATTGTGCAATGTACGCGAAATACGCGTGCGATTTACGCGTCGCGTCGGGAGTGCCGTGTAAAGTTTCGCGTGTCGGAAGTGCCGTGTAAAGTGTCGGGCGATCGTAATTATTCGTGTTTTCGCGAGTGTCGCGAGTGTTATCAAGGACCAAGAGAGGAGGAGGAGGCCCGGGGAGGCATCGGGCAACAGCGGGACAACTGTGAGGTATATATAAAATAAAAACATTTTTTTTTAAACTACATTGTTTATGAGTGTATATTTCCGTTCCCAGATTTTTAAAACACCTTGTGTATATATATATATATATATGTATATATACATACACACACACATGTATATATACATAATTTAATTATTTTGTTTTCAGATCGATGTGCTGTGTACTACAACTCCTACAACTGCTATTGCACGTATCGGTGAGTTAGAAATTGTTTATACAAAAGTAGAAAAGTAGAAATTATGAAACAAACATTTAAAAGTAATTTTGTTCGATATTTATGTAGTTGATTTTTTCGACATAAAAGTATAGTTTTCAAAATATTTTATTATTTAAAGTATCTCGTCACACTGACATCTATGAATATTTTACCCTATTACATTTCTCTTCTTGTATTACATGAAGAATCATAGCTAGTTAGTTATTCGGTAGATGAGGTACATAAAATATCCCGATACATTTCCTGGATCTTTTTCGAGCTAAAGAAATAAAATATGCGAGCTTCCCGGCGTGACCCGAAGCAAGAGTTGTCGATCACAGAAACAAAGATGAATAGATATTGTACCTATAGCAACATTTTGTCCCGGAATAAAAATAGCCTGCAGCCCACGCTTTTATATACTTTTTTTCCAATAAAAGTGGCGATTTAATTATCTCGCTCTCGGAGAGTATGAAATTTATTTACGTTTTTCCGCAAAGATATTTACGGCGATTGATTTATCTGAGATATATCTTGTCAATAAAATTAACACCAGATAAAGTATGTTATCTCTATCATGAGTAAAATCGCTCCATTTGTCATGACAAAGAAACACCTTACTAACTTTAAGAAACGTATTGAAAATTTAAAGACAGTTTGGTTTTTAAAGGCTTACGGAAATATGCTTAGATATTTACATTAAAGAAGATTGTTTTCGTTACTTGTTTCCGAGGAATAAGCTGTATCTTTTGCATCGATGAAATTCTCGTTCAATTTTCGCAGAAAAATGTTTTCCCGCACTAAACCAATGAGAATTTGAAAATAAATTGCTTGTCGACGTATCTTTCAGCACCGGGATTAAAAAACAACAAATCGGCTATGTACAAAACGTGACTTTAATACAGGCATAATAAAATCTTGTTAGTTAGCTCTTCATCAGGCAGCATCAATAAACTTTACAGAAATTAAGGGAAAGCTATACGATACTTTTTTATATAAATGCAAATTATACACAAGATTTTTTTACGAAAAACATTTTCCATCAATATTTTAACAATATTTTATATTGATATTCTATATTTTTAAAAATATTTTTTACTATATTTTTTATCTCCAATTGCTCGACTTCAATTTTTCTTCGATAATCTTTTTCTGAAAAAATTGCAATATTGCAAGTAAAATTCCACTACTTGATTTCTGAATGGGAAAAAAGGGAAGAAAAGAAAAAACAATTTATTCTCGAATATCGCGTAGTCGAGAAGGTAGCTTAGATTCCAAACTTCGCGTCACGATTACATTTCTCCGTGTCGTTTTATCCCGTCGATTTCGGGACGAAATTAGATTCACGTGACGTCCCGAAGCACAAGTTTCAAAGGAACGCGGTATGCATGTGCAAATAACACGAATCGCGCGTATGCGGCTACGATACAACGGATGATTTCGACAGACGGAGAATTAATAGACCGACATCACTGGAAATATTAATGAGAATCCCATGAAAAGCAATTACGATTGATAACCGCTACCGACAGGGATAACATCGGCATATTAACGAAGTCGTGACGTTTCGTTATATGATGCTGCATATGACGTTGAAGGCGAATCAATTAGAAGACCGTTGCCGGTCTAAGTCATTAAAGAACGTTTTGCATCTAACCTACAATTAGTAGATCGATCTCTTGCACGACCTAGAAAGTATTTAGCCTTTAAACCTTGACCACGGCCTTACTAACGATTCCTAATTTAGAAATAGCGAATTAGCAAATCTAAGTTCTAATTTCAATGGCGGTACAATTAAAGATCACAGAGATTTCGTGTTCGTGATCCAATAGGAAGATATCACGAGCGTGGAGCGGAAGTGGCAGAAGGTGAGAGAGTAGGCTGAATAAATCGCGTAGCTTATCCGCAATGTAATCGAGGTTGCCCTAATTAATGGAACGTATGATAGATGACGCGGATTAAGTAACCTACTTTAGAATCAAATAAAATCTGACCGACGTGTATTGTAAGATTCACCGATATATACATATATATATATATATATATATATATATAAGAACAAGAGGCCGCGTTTTTCTTTTCGCTTCAAATCGATCTTTTGTCCGGCGCTACAAAAAAATCGAATTCATTATCCCAATTTACTCAATATTCGCGAACAAAAACGAATAGTTCGGAAGAACGAAAAAACAGCATATGCCTGTAGTCTTAAGATCATCGAATAGAAATTGAAATCTACACTGAGAGAATTTTCTCTTAGAATTTACCCTGAAAATCATGGTAATCGTGGGACAATATGGTATGAAAAGAATTTTATAAGAATTTCTCTGATGAATATTTAGCACAATAAAAATAATAATATTATTACAATAAAATATAAAACATGTTTGATTAATTTTATTATGAAGTTTAGTAAAATTAATCAAACATATTTTATATTTTATTGTAATAGATATTATTATTTTTATTTCAATAAATATTAATCAGAGAAATTCTCATAAAATTCTTTCCATACCATATTGTCCTACGATTACTATGATTTTCAGGATAAATTCTAAGAGAAAATTTTTTCTGTGTATTGATTAATACATTCTCAAAATTAAATCCATATCAAGCGTGGTCGAATGGGCAGAGAATCAGACATGGCCATTCTAATCTAGTTTATACGCAGGCGCCTTTGTCTTTCGTGTACATAAATTAGAGGCATGCTGAGATTCGCACCCTTCACGCCCCCATTCGTACGTGCACGTGCATAAACACGCGAGTGTACATACCTATCTACGTTGCTTACTACGGATCTGTCAGTGCGACGTCGCGAGGTATATAAACCCGGGACCAAACACCTCTCTTGTTTCGAGATCGGTATACGACCGTACACACAAGCGATGTAAATACCTTGACATTCCGCGATGTTGAGACAGTATGGGAAACAACTTCCTGCGGCCATACATACCTCTCGTATTTCGACAGTGTTCCAAAATGTGGGAAATGCAGATAGAGCTGTTGACTTGCAAGCCTTTAAACGGCAGGCAGACGTCACGAAACGGATGAGATAATTTAAGAATATTTCAACTTGTCAGAGGTCTCGACATTTTTATAATTTAGTATAATATCGTGAAAACTTTGATTTCAAAAAAATATTCGTAAATACATTATGGAACATCTTTATTATAATGATATGGATAAAATTGAGTGCAATGTTGCGAATGTCAAAAGTGATCCTAAAATTATCATATAATTTATATTCCAAAATTATATTTAGACAACTTTATTTATTTATATATAGTATATTTAATTTATTTCAAGAGTTTAAATATATATATATATATATATATATATATATATATATATATATTTAAACTCTTGAAGCACTACAATTTTATATAAATTTATAAAAGTACGACTGTTAAAAAAATTAAAGAACTTAATTTTTTAATTAGTACAAAAGAGAAATTAGTGAACCTACGCAGACCATAAGACCTTGCAATTTACAAGTCAATTGTTGTACTTATATCAACAACTACAGTTTCTGAGAGTTCAGATCGACATGATGGTCGAGATACTTATTCATGTGATCAGTTAACATTCTGTGTTGCTTCCCTTGTCGAGAAGTTTGACAATAACTTTTCCAATTTCGCGGGATGCTTAATGCTTTGCAACTCCGTTATTGCAATTGGAATTACATCTCAGCTATATCTTATGTTACACATTTATCCATTCCAAAAGTAAATGTGGTAAAAATCTTGTTAAATTTTTTTAATTTGCCTAAACTTTCTCAATATATAATTTTTTATTAACGTCTATCGTTAAAATAATAAATTTTATATATTTAATAATTTTTTTTATATATATTTTATATTTTATATGAAAATCATATTTTTGTCATTAATTTTCACAAACTTATATTAATCCATATTTATAATTAAGCCGTCTATCAGAAAATTGAATATGCTCTGGAAGAGCATGTATCAAACGATACGTCATCTTGGGATAAATTGAGTTTGTGCATACACTTTGAACGCACCATTTTCGGTATGACAGTCTTCCTAGGCAAATGTCGTGCTCCATTATTATTTATATATTTACATATATGATTTATATATAGAATGTTACATTTTAAATCAATATAAGCAAATAAGTCAAAAACTGAGTAAAATATACAATCTATGGTCTCTGGTTTATGGTCTGTGGTTAGGTATTTCTGATCTCTGGTTTATAGTTTATAGTTCTCTGGTCTCATATTAAGCTGCCCTTTCTACTTTTCGAAAAATTTATATTATTTAATACGATTTTTATAATTAAATTAAAATCCCATTAAAGTAAAAATTTATAATTTGAAAGCTGTATGTCGGATAATCGGATTTAAATTCGTATTATTTCTATTATAAGCACCTTTACTATCACATAGTATTATTAGCCACGTGTACGTGTACAACAAATGCATTAGACTTCGAACGAGAGTAAGTTCAGCGTAAATTCTACATCCATTAGGTTCGTAAAACGTTTTCCCGAACCATTTTAATGGTTTTAATAGGCATTAAGGCTTTCCTGGCGCGTTACATCTTGCTTCGAAGGAAAGTGCAATTGATTAATCGTATAAATGTTCACGTTTAAATTTATGCTATAAAATTTATCATGAAAAAGTTATAGTGAAAAGGATAAAAATTAAAGCGACGTTTTTGGACAATTAAGAATTTACGATTTATGACTGAAGACGTAAAGACAAATGGTGAGGGAAGATGCACATGGTGAATTGTAAAAAGTTGAGATGAGACTTCTTTTCGTCGATCCGACAGCACGATATTCTCATTTTTTGCTGGATTTTTTGTATCTTGCTACCTCTTCGAGAAAAGTCGTGCGGAAAAGAAGAAAAATTTACCGCATATATCGCACATTCTTGAATTTATATTCTGGATATGTACTTCTTTCTCTTTTTCTTGTTTTACGAGTTTGCATGCTGATACCTTCGCTGAATTTATTCCAGACTGAATCACTATTACGCATCCGGCGTTGTAAGTAAACTTCCTGTTCGACGATATCTCGGAGACAATACAATATTTTTATTTTCAATTTTTAAGAGCTTTTATTTTTCCCGCACGTAATAATATTAGAAGACACGTAGCAACATCTTTCGCGCCAATCATATTTATAAAAAAATATGCCATCGCGTATTCTGTTCCGAAAATATATTATTTTTATAATAGATAGTATTTTTGAATTCGTTGTACTTATATCGCGTGATTAAAATAACAAATAATTCGGCAATCGCAAATTTTGTAAATAATTTCCGTTTCGACTGCGCTCATATACCTACAATACTCGTAAATATTTGAAGTACACGATGGATTATCGAGCCTGCGACTAATCGATTGCGCGGATAATACGCATTATTGGATTAGATTAGCCGGCATGTTGATTGCTATCTGCAAATGCATCGGTATTTTACTGCCCTTATCTCACCTTACCTCTACCTTGAATTAATCCCAGAATTAATCCCGATTTTTTACAATTTAGGACGAATTTACTTTTACGGATTTCTCGAAGAAGTATTTTAATGAAACAATTCCAAGCGCAAAAGCGTTTTCTTACGTTAATATTTGCAGTCGGAGACGACAGGGCTCTTTTGATTCTTGCATTCCTTGTTGCGGATATTTTCACGAGTTACAGCGGAAAAGTTTCTTGCTATGAAAATAACTCGCGCCCAACTCCGCGAAACAACCAGTTTCGAATGTTAACGAGTCGTCCTCGAGAAATTATTAAGTCACCGCGTATAACGTTACTTTGTAGGAAAAGCCATGCCGCGACGTCCTATATATCTGAAATTAAAAATATTTATCGCGCGCGAGAAGTACAATAATTCGTTTCGTTCCGCGATAAATATGTTAAATGAGATAGGAAAAGATCGTCAAACCGAGAAAAGTTAATTCGGCGAACCGTAAAATTTGTCGTGGTAGATTTGAAGTTGTCGTCTCCGCGCGGTCGAAGTTGTAAACTGTTGTGAAAATTTATAGCTTTTCCCGTGTATATATGTACCTGGTCGCTGCCGTTGTTCAACCCGGCTACGGGCATTTTTACCGATAAAGTATGTGAAATGTTACCACTGCTCTATGCACTTCGAGACTTTACACATCGTCTGAATTTTTAAACAACATACCTTGTTTCTAAGCCTGAATTTCCAAAGACACACGGTATATTCGGTATATAAAATTTGTAACAAAGAGCATAAGGTTCCCACACTGTGTCATCATCGTGTTTCGCATTCGTTATTCGAATATAATGTAGTCTAAAAATTTTGTGAAAGGCAAATATATCACGTCATTATATAAAAATATTCTACTTCGCTGCACAATGATATATGAACTTTAAAATTTTCGATGAACGATGCACTCCGCATTTATTTAAATCTGCATGAAAGGAATACGCGTTATAAAATTTATTTACGTAGCTTGGAATACAGGCCGTATTTTTCCATGGGAAAATCTGTAAACAGACATTCGCGGTAATTTTTCTCAGGTTTATAGAGCGAGAGACGTTTTTTTTTGTCCTCTCTCTCTCTGTCTCGCCTACCGTCGTTACTCGCGACATTTTTCTTATTCTCCCATCGGGTTTTCTGAGTAAAACTTAACGAGAAAGATATTGTCAGCCGGATATGCGCATGCCGGAAATATTAAATTCCGCATAGCTCTGACGAGATTTACTCTATAGCATCAACAGTGAAACCGCTATTTAATAAACGCGATCGTGTTTTGTGATACTGGACTTTATTTCGTTACGGCTTGCATTTGTCGGAAAATATATAGAGCGCCCGCACTTTAAAGCGGGCGCGGTTTATCGTTGATCAAAGAGAAGAAGCAGTTTCTAAAATTTAATATTCTTCGTGCGAGGGGGGCGAACGCGTGTACGAATAAACGCGAACACGCGTTGATAATATATTATTTTCGACAAGATAAATTATATTCTGTCTCTCTTCTTTCTTTCTCCAGAAGACAGATTACTGGAGAATGATAATGCGTAAGCCGCGAATGGATTCAATCGAATGAATATTATCGAGCTTTCACTCACTCAGTCCGTTCACTCTTTAAATATCCGCGTTCTCTTGTCTCTTTTCTCTCTCTCATCCATTTTAGGACTTTCCTCGCAGATTTTCTGAAACTTGTTTTCGCAGCGTAAACGACATTGTATCTTCGGCGAATCTCTCCCTTGTTTCTCGGAAGGTTTAATTTAAGACTCGGGCAAATTTCATCCTGAAATTTTTCAAACGATGAACGTAGTAGTAAACTTTATAATTTATCGTACACAGTATTTTTGTATAATCATTGAAACGAATATAACGGAAAACAAAACGGCCTTTCTCGCGACCGCGGTTTTACCGCAGAAATTTCCCTCGGGAAAACGCCTCGCCTTGATTCGAGTAAAAACATGGGCGATATGTGTTTTGCAGTTTTTACCTCTCCGTAATTTCGTTATCATTTTTCTTATGTTTTGCCTTCTTTCATGTAAAATATCGGAAAAATATCCGAGTAGACCGTTAGCTACTAGTCCATTATTATGAGTGTCTTTTTTTCCTTTCCGCTTCTTCAAAAAAGAAATACTCCGCCTTGTAAGAAAATTTTGCTTTCCTAATTCTCTTTCCATTAACACGCGCAAAGACATTTACGAGTCCGCTACGACACCGTCCTTTCTTTAGTTCGGCATTACCTTCTCGTTAACCCAGATCACTAATGTGATTACTAATTTATCCAATGACGCGTTAGATCCGTACTAACGAGAAAATGTAATCCAATTCACTAATGTCTTGTATTCTTCTAATCGATTTTAAGATTCTCTCACGCACTTCTCAGCATTTACATTTTGGTGAATTTAAAGGCGTCTTTAATGGAAATTATTTACATACCGTGTTGCTCCTCTTTTGCAAGTTTCGATTATTTAAATTAAATTTGTTACACGTATAAAATAAAGTTTATTTATATTGTAGAAAGATAATTTATATTGATATAGTATTAAATTTATTAACGCCTTTTAGTTCTACATGTTACAAATAATTTTGTAATTGTTTAACTTTTCGATTTCAATTTTTCGATATCAAAGAAAAAATTGACGCCAACGTAATCAAATAAAAGAAAAATTCTACAATGTTAAAATTCTACAATGTTAAAACGTAAAACTACACATATATGTAAAATAAAAATTAAGTAAAGTAAAAATTTTATGACACAAATAAAAACTAATTACGTTTATATATACTTTATATATATACATATAATTTGAGTTTTGTTTTATTTATTAAATAAATAAGAAAAGGAACAATTGATTAATTATTGATGCTGTCGGAAATAATAAAAAGGCAGGAATAATGAAAGGATTGTTTCTTTATTTATTTCTTCATTCATAGCCATTGATTTAGAAGATTGCCAGAAATAATTAAGTTCGGAGAAATAATGAAAGAATCGTAAACTGTTTGGAGGAAATGGGATAAATATATACCTTGGATTTTCCGTGATGATTTCAGGATATAAACTAATACGATATGTTTTCGGTACGTTTGCGACACCGTTTGCGCGTAATTGTCGTTGTAATTGCGCGTCATGCCAGTCACTAATTGCGATAGAGGCGGAGCAAAAATATGAGAGTGTCGTTGAATAAGAGCGGGAAATATTAATGAAAGTAGAACGAACGCGAAGGTTTAAGCGCGCAGAGGTCAAGAGGGCGAAAAAGAAAAGTAAGAAGTCGCAAAGGAAAATATTGAAATACTCTGCTTGCGTTGCTGGTGAAGGAAAATGCTTTTATCGTAATACGATATGTACAAAACTCTTCCGGAAATGAGCGATGCACAAAAACTGTATAGCGGTTTCATGTTGATTTTGGTTTCTTCGTGTGTATATGTATATGATTGCTTTAGCTAGTTAACTCTTTTAACCTGAACGGATAAAAATGTTATCCTATGAAAAAGAAAATCCTTTAAATTTTTACTTGTTTGTAATATATCTGACATTAATATAAGAGAGAGAGAGAGAGAAAGAGAGAGAAATAATTATTTACGTAACATTTAGTTTCAGCCATAGTTACAGTTGAAAATAAAATATCTTGTAGAAAAACAACTTTATTTCCGTTTATTCTAAATACGAGGACTGTCATTTATTTTTGACAACTTTTGACAACTTTCAAAAAGCATTCCTAAGGTATAGCAGTGTGAGTACGAAAATGCATTACGAGTGCAAAGAATGCACTATTCGAACGTGTCGATATTTATGACATGAAATGGCATGAAAATTGCCTACAACACATACATTACACAATCACAGTAATTGTAAATCGATTTTCTATTAGTATTTTTTTCTCTTAGAAATAATTTATTATTTAAAAGAAAAAATGTAATATATATAATGCATATATATATATTAAAAATTTCTCATATTTTCTCTTTTTCGCTTATTTTGTGCGTGATTTAAATCAATCTTCTTATGGATTTTGTTTATTGGCTTAAAGAAAAAATAAAAGAAAAAAATTTTTATATCTACAATTTTCATATTTTTACAATAATTTGCGAAAATAGAATTTTTTCTTGTACTTGTACCGGATTTCAGTTTAGCGAACACGTGCCTTTTTAAATTAATACTAATAAAATATGTAAAAGTTTCTTCCTTCGATCCCGAAAAAGCTTTGTCATCCAAAATTTGATCTCCAGAGATTATATCTCTTTTTGGGAGGAAACATTTTTCCTTTTCGGGATGAAAAATGCACAGGAGGAAATACGTCATTACGGTATGGCGCACGTGTGAAATCGCTACGCTGCGTGATGGCACGTTATTTATCGCCGGAAAACCCGATGAGTAATTATTACGTACGCAGGCTTGTCGCAAGAGTGATCTATCGTGATCCACCTGTTGTACTACGGATCATTAATAAGCTCGTGCGTATTCGGAAAAAATATCAACGTGTAGTTTGTACGCGCAATCGCACTGCAGAATGAATGGGTATATACTCATATAGAGAGACGTACGATCACAACATAATCTACGAGATTATCTTCCTGTCGAAATCCTCTCCGGGATATATATAGTCTCGCTCATTGGAGCATTAATGTGGTAACCGGGATTGTAAATCCGAGCTTACAGCTTAATGCTTTTCGAGAAGATTGCAAATTAGTATTCTATATACATGATGTAAATTTCTTCGTCTTCTTCTTTTTTCCCCCCTTAAAAGATGTGAGAAATAATCTTAGAACAAATTTATAAAATATATTTTATAAATATAAATTTATAAAATATATTTCATCACAATTGCGTAGAACATTATTATTTGCATATTCAAGACGTTTAAAAATAAGAGATCGTAAGTAATTGGATTATGTAGGAAAAATAATGCGATGCAAATTTAAATTAATATACAATGTAAAGCTCTATTATAGTTGTTAGAAAACTGATTACGCACAGTAGTAGTAGCAGCGCAAATTACGGACTATAAAGTCGCGAAGAATGTATACGATCCGTGAATTTAACGAAGGGTGGGCGCGCGGGTAATTTCACTTTGGCACGCAGGGGAGCGATATATCCCGTCACGCAAATTTGCGCATATTTCCAAAAAATTTCGACGAATAATTCCGTCCCGACGAGTTGCATCCGACAAATTATGCGATAGAAAGTCGCGGAGTAATTTCAGATCAGTGATTTACAACGCCATCCAAGCATTCTCAAAATTCAGCGGACTTGCTCTTTGACCTTTATTATTCCAGAGAGGATTCTCCTCTGTTTGTTTTTTTTTCCCTTTTCTTACTATGTCGAAGCTTAGTTTCTCAAAGAATATTCCACGATCTATAATAGATGCTGGAAACAATTGGCGAACCTTCCGAAGGATTTCTCTTTCAGTTATTTGCATCGAGAGATGCGAATTGAATTTAACGCATTTGTAAGATTCTAGAGAAATATTTATGAAAATTAATTAAAATCTATCAAAATATTATTCATTCTGCGATGTGTTGGATTGAAATAAAGTTAAACAGTTGTTTGTTCTTTGTTACAAGTAGAACTTTTTGCTAGTCCATTGATTTTTTTACATATTTTATATTATTTTATACTTTATTTAAAACGGATATTAATATATTCGCGTTCGTGAAAAGTACAAACTCGTATAAATGGCTTAGAAGAAAAGTTTTGTCAACTTTCCATTCGTTATAATAAATGCGGAACTGTTGGCAATCAAAGTTTGAGAAATTTCGGGATACAAGCGTGCGAGATACATTATGTGTTTCTATTATTCTAGTAGACGCAAATTAGAGTTTTCGTGTAAATGTGATTGCTATAGATAATATGAAACGAGTAATTTAATAATAATTGTGCTCCTTTTCGTACTGCGAGAAATATGAAATTTCCTCCTGATATTCTCCGCTATTATTAATTGCCCACGGGATTAGTTTGTCATCAAATTGCAAATTAATTAAAAAAAATTTTTTTTTAATTGCAAAAGAATTTTTTTGCCAAAGTTCTGCCCATCCAAATTTTACGCTGGCTTTAAGCCGTGTGACATAAATTAGTCATGTGTAACTCGAGCGCGTAAATTTGGCAAACATATGCATATATAAATAAATATATATTTCTTATCAATTAGTCTATTAGTCATATGTGCGCAGAGCTATACTTTATATTCAATATTATATGCAATCGAATAATGTATGAAAATTCTTTGTCTTTTTTTTTTATCAATATATCAAAGTAATAATATTGAAAATATACATGATTGTTGTATTAATATCAAAAGAGCACGAAACAAATAGTTAATTTTATTCGAAATTCTATCGCACTCGGTTTCGATGCGATCGTGTTTTTTGCCAGATCGGTATGTTTTCAGATAAAACGTCTCGTTTTTTTTTTTTTGTCCGTGCATTCGGAAATGAAATTTTAGATACAACACGATGCCTAACGGTCCGGAAAGCAATAGTTCGTGCGGTTCCGCTCAATTCAACATATTTATTAATCGTGACGAGCAATTTGTATCTTTGTTAAAACAAATTCGCTTTTCCGTATATATTAAAAAATAACGTGTATATTCAAATACTCCTCTTAATCTCTTTATTAATCGCAAATTCATAACTCGAAGAAAACTCGTTGGCGCGAGAAAAGAAAAATGAATTAGAATTTTATTTCACAATTGGCTTCGTACACGCTCGAGCGCGCTCAAACAAATTGCACTTTAGTCGTTTTATTTCTTCGAAACACAAAGTAATTTTGCTTGCGGAATTGTTTTTCATTATGCAAAACGAGGAAACGATACCGGAAATGAAACGGAGCGAAGGACACTAGAGGACGCAGGGGAAAACACGCGCGCGTGAAACAAACCGCCATATAATAGCCGGCGAACAAGTCTCATTTATCTGTTTGCCATCTCTCGTCGAGAATCCTTCGCCGGTCCTTGTCGTTTCCATCTCCTCCATAACCGAGAGAGCTGCTCCGGTTCTTTTATATCGCACTTGGTCATCGCTCCGCGTTTTACGATCTCTACGTTCTCTTTCTGCCCATTATCGCCGTCGCTGTCCGACTTGGCGTATTATCTATTGTTCGCTGATATTTGTTGGGATAGTCGTTGGAAGGGTAGTTTGCGAAAAATGATGTTGACTACAGTACATTGCAACAGAGGCATTGCAGTTACCGCAATAACGTTAGTATCAGTCAATTGATTCGATAATAGCAATGTTGTTTTTTCAAACATCCTCGCATCCTCTGAACCACAAGTGCATCGTGTTGCAGAAGCACTATTATAATTTTCATTACAATTACAACAGGTATTATTTCACAAAACACGCAAGAAACATAATGGTTACTTTAAGATATCTATTTCAATAAATTTATTCTTTATAGAATTTTGCGGAAATTTTCCGCATTGTTTCTCAAATTCGGAAAAGTACATAATTACAAATCATTTTTACTGATTATATAAAATTCTTCAAAAATAATAAAAATTGATTATCATATTAGTTTACGTTAATAATGGAAATTTTATCGTCATTTCTCTCTCTCTCTCTCAGTTACGCTGACAATAAAGTTAAAATATTAACATTTATTGAAATTAATTTGAAGAGATCATTAATGGATATTTAATTTATAGTAATGCGATTGCAAACGTACCAAATAAACACACAATGCGTATAAAGTTATGCGAGAATGATTAATTAAATATACGCACATCTGGCGTAATTCGATGGAGATGTGCGCACGTGATATACAGTTTCAGTTTCATTGTCGAACAACTACTTTGACAGTTCGAATCTCTTAATGTAAATCGAGATGAATCGACGAGAGAAAATAGCATGTCTGTGAGAAAGCGTACCTGCGGGACAAAGACTTTTCCCTTCCCTTTCCGTGATTTCGATTGACCTTCTCTCGCAATAATGCGCGCCTTTGTCAAAGTGAACACACTCTGGGTCCCGACATAAGACGCACGCGCATCTTTTCCTTTAGCTATAATCATAAAAAAGATCCATCAAATCGTAATAAAGCTCCTAATAAAGAACTGGGTTCTTATATTAAACATAAAATAAGAAAAGTATCGTTCTAATGGTGATAGAAATTGTGCTACGGGAATTCAAGCTTACATATAAAAAATGTACATGTTAATAATATGTATGTATATCAAATTTAATTTTGTCGAAGCATTTTTTTTTTTTTTTAGAAGATAGTTAATTTAATAATAATTTAATATCTCCGCATCTGAGGACGTGTCATTAATATATAATTATTTTTTTTTGCAATTAAAAATATATTAATTAAATAAAATTTTATTAATGTACAATTAATTTTCTTTGCAATTAAAAATGTATTATATAAAAAACTTTAAATTAAGATAAAGTAAAAAAATTACAAATTTTTTTTTTATTAGATTAAGAGATTGTTAAATATTTTGAGTTTTTTTTTTCCGCGATTGCTGCTTCCAAGATGATCGTGCTTTCGGCGCGGTATAAATTACAATTAATTAGCACAGCGTTTGTTCCTCTGCGGGAGAGTCACAGGTGCGATGTACGCCGTTAATGCGTGCTTGGGAGAAGATCCTTGTTCTATTCCCCTTTAAATTTCGCAATACCTCCGATATTGCCTCGTAATCGTCCTCCTTTCTGCCCGGTGAATTCCGTGTCGTTACTGGAAACTCGGAAGCGGAACAATCCTTTCGTGGTCTACTTTTCGGACGTGTCAGAGGATAAAGGTACGGCACGTCGGTCGGAGGGAGGGAGAGAGAGAGAGACGCAAAGGGCTCAGAGCAAAAAGGGAGTAAGAAGACGAATATTGGCTCTCACAAAAGCTTGCCTTTCAGGTTGTCATGGCGAAAAAGTAGTCGTTGTATTACAGTGACAACTTATTTTCATATTTCCTCGACACGTGCCGTATAAAAACCCCACTTTACGTTAGCATTGCCTTTACTCGACGTTCAAAAAACTCGACAATTTATATAAATCTGATCTGCATTGTTAATAAACACTTGTATATAAGCTAATAAATATATAGTTAAGCTATATGTATTTCTCTTTTTATAAACGTCTTATAACGTCAAATTAGGTAAAATATTTGAAGAACATATTTTTCCTTATTTGAATGCAGTTAAAAAAGAGTTTATGATAACATCAATTTATTTCGAAAGTTGGAGAAGCGTAGCGTGTCATAGAAAGATTTTAGACTGCACTAAAACATTTTCATTCGTGTGAATCGCGTGATTTTAAAGATTGGGTCAGAGATACGTTCAAACCTTCCCGGAGTACGGGGATATATCGCCGGAGTAGTACAACTGCGTAACTTCGAGAATTGCATTTCCTTTGTGTGGCCTCCAGCTACGCTTACATCAATTCTATTATTAGAGAATAATGTAGGAGAATATTATGTTTTTTTTGTTTTTTTTCCCTTTGTTAAATATGACAGAAAGTATGTACAATGATTTCGCGAAGAATCCTACATATTACATGATAAAGTTCTTACACAAACTGAAAGAAGAAAAATCGTCGGTTCACGGAGAAAAAAATGGCGAGATAATTGGAATCGTATATAGAAAATAATGGGGTTAGCTGATGGCGTATACGAGCTGAAAGCTAAGTTGCGAGAGATTGTTCAGGCGTGTTTTGGTGGTTGCGAATCTACCCGCGAAGGCACGTCGAGTATCTCAACGATGGCGAAAGTAGCTAAACTTTTTACATACCTACATTGCGATGCGGGTACTTCGGGATGTTGTTGCAAAGGGTTGCTCAGTTGGCTCGAAGTTAAAAGGGTTTCTTACATAATTCCGTTTGATTGCGTTTAGCACTTCGGATCGCGAAAAATGCGGAGTAATCCTGCGATTCAACTACGAGCAATTCTCGCGATAGGTTCATACGGTCGTATAATTTGTACAGAACGATCCGCTTTACTCGGGAAAACTCCGTTTACAAACTTGATCCACGACGCGACGTATGAAATGGGTCGGAGGATTTACCTAAAGAATATAGTTCCGTAAAAATGCGTCGTAAAAGAAAAATCTCGATAACAGCGCGTTTTCATCGCTATTATAGTCAAATGTGCTCGCAGCCGCGAATATGTTTCCGAGGAACATTATGGAAGCCGCTGATAAAAACAAGGCAGTGACAATAAAGTTGAGAGTTTAAAGGGGATCCTTTTCTTTGGATAAATTAGATAGTTAGTTTGTAATAATATCTTTTTCAAGTAATATTTCTTTGCTAATTATCGCGGGTAGTTAATGTGCATGTATATGTATATATACATGTATATATACATGCATGTATTGTACGTATGTATACGTACAATAAAATTATAATATTTGCATGCAAATCAATTTTCACAGGTTATTTCGCCTGAAATCGTGCGCGATCTCCTTATATACAAACATAATAAATTATCCCTCGAATGAGAATATGTTAATGAATATTTTTCTTAAAGAATCGCGAGGAAGATGGGGAACATGTTCTGTGCATTCTGTGCATACAATTATTCTAGAAAATATGTTAATGCATTTTATTCATGAATATCCAAATTAAACAAGCATTGTAACGACGACCTTTGATATGATCTCATAAGTATTTATTAACTCATAATTATATATAAGTCTAGATGTACTCACATAATTCCAGGATTTAATTACATTTAGGATGAATAAATTAATTTACGCATATATGCGTGCACATGCGTGTGTATATAAATGTAATTTCAATTATTATAACATTTATTTTCTTATCGAGAATATTTGAATAGCATTTTCTGTTTTATATTTGGAAAAACACGAGTGCTAAACGTGAAATGAGAGGAAGGAGGAGTAATACGTAGGATTACAGTGCAAAAAACGTAATAAAAGTTCTACTACTATCTTGCGAATCTTACAGAATGCTATCAAACTAGAGAGAGTAACGTGCAGTAAAATAACAAAACTCTAAAAAAAGCCTGTTATTACGAAAGAACATTGTCATACACGAACATATATTATGTATCTTTACATTTACATAAATCACCGGAGGGATATTGTGAAAGATATAACTTTATATAAATAGAGTGTCTTCACAAAATGTCACATATTCTTTTTGTCAAATTTTGTCGGGAATTATTATTAATTCTATCACTGTTCACCAACTTTTTTTTTTTACTAAGCACGCGAATTTTTTTTAAATTTATACCGTATATATAAATTTGATATATCAAAATAAATAAATAAAATATATTTATTAACATTAAAAATTTTTTGAAAATTTGACAGGAAACGGTATGTAAATTTATCACTTCGCATGATGTTCATATTAATATAAGAATTTTACGATTGAAAGATCCTTTATATATTTTTTCTTTTTTTTATGTCGGTCGCGTCGGGTATACGATATTTTTCATATATTCGTTTTCTCGGACTTGCTCTGTTGACTCGACTTTTGTATAGATGAAATTCTATCTCCAATTTATTGCGAAGGGTTAACGAGACGCGAAACTTGAGTTCCGAATTTTGTATAGTATCGTCCCCGCGAGGCATCGTATCGTTTCCCTCCGACAAATATAGGCAATTCTATCGTCTGCCCCTTGTCGGTTCTCGGACGAATCTGGGAAACACGTTTGCTCCTCGGAAAGTTTCACGGCCTAAAGGCAAAAGCTTGTCTTACAATCAAGCCACCATCGTTCTATTAAGTATTGAGTTACAGGAAGGAAAATTGTATTTGCAATCGGGGAATTCAATTTGTCTTAAGTACTTTTGTTTCCTTTTTTTTTTATTTTTTTTTATCATATTTGTTTTTTCTAATTGTAAGTCTTATATAGTTAGGCTATAAAAGTGATGATATTTTATATGTAATATTTATATATTTTATATAATGAAAAATATTTTATATATGTGTGTAAAATTTGACTTGAATATTTTTTATATATTATTTTTAACAATTAAAAAATCTAACTAAAAATTATATATTACTAAGAAATATATATAGCTTAATATATGCAGTTAATATACGCAGTTGATATACGCAGTATTTGGAGCTATGTAGACACGCTCTATATAGATAACTAAATTAGGCCGCTCTGCTAATTTCCATATGTCTGGATATTCATATTGTGCATTATGAATGTTCATAAACTACGCACTGTAGTTCCATAAATCATGAATATCATAATATAACTTTTAATTACGTTGTTAGAAACAGAGCTCGATATTAAATTGCGTCGATCGAAAATAAGCACGTGGAGGAAATTTTCCTTGTGCTATAAATATCATAGAGCGTGAAGTAAATATTTTAACTCGTGAACGATTGAATGAAATGTACGAAAATTTATCACATCGTAACAGCCTGCATTTATTGAAAGAATTAAGAGAGGAGAAAAACGATCTATATTATATTCTTTTCTGTTTGCGTTCTTCAAATCTATTTTATTTTTATTCAGCTTGACTTTTTGTCGGGTCTTTTTATCTCTAATGTGAGTCACTCATGCGACAAATCAACCATACATTGCGAAGTAAATTGAATATCATTCATCGACTTTTTTGCCGGTTTCAGACCTGTACTTAATTCTCGCAAGGTTGACCCTTGTGATTAGACTCGATTTTTTTTTTAAACGAACTCGCTTCTTTTCACTTCGTACCAGCCTTTGATAAACGCTCTCCATTAAACTGTCTCGACATCGGGTAACGAAGCATAAAAAAAAATGTAATAAATAATGCACTCGGTACATTGCTTTGTTGGAATTAACTGCATTAATTAAACATAATAGCATCATTATAATGACACAGGATAATGAGAGGAGAGTAAGCTTTTGCAACAGAGTGGTTCGATGCTATCTTACAGAGATTGTGGATAGAAAAATTATGCTATCATAAAATCTGCCGTATGTCATTATGCATGCGTCACTATATTGTATTGTACATTCTTGGGGGATAGTGAAATATTATCGAGAACGACATTGACGGATGCCGTGCACGTCTCGTTGAGAGAAGATTACGGCCTTTAACAAAGCAGGGGCAATATTTCAGAATGAAAGAGCAATTTTTCGATCTTGGAAACGATCCAACGTCCCTCGCGTATCTCCTCGCGCTTATTAAGCGACATAGTGTGTGACTATGGTGGGCTTAATGCAAGGAGAGGCCTTGTCGGAACCATTCGCGGTCGTGAATCAGCAATGGACGCGAGTATCGAAAGTCGATACGTCACGCTGCGAACAGAAACTCGCACAAATGGCGGAATTTTTGGATAACGAACCGAGCACAAAGTCGCGTGAATACGATATTCCGTAACGCATACGAGCGCGAATAATTCGATGCCTCTCAAAGAAGCAGACTCAAAGAGAATGGAATAATCAATATATTCCATCGATTCCTTTACCTCTGATATCAACAGCAACCGAAGTATACTTATCGAAAGAGAGATATAATTTAAATGTTATAAATTTAATGATATGAAGGTAGATATATTCTAAACTTTGAAACACGTACAGCTTTTTTCTCTTTTCTATTTTGCAGCAGATACAATTTTATCAATTAATTTAAGAGATTAATATTATTGAACGTGAATATCTACTTCGTAAATGAAAATATTGCGTATAGTTATATACAAATATTTTATTACTATATACTATATAGTGATAGTAAGCCGTGTTGTGTAACTAATGGGGTAATCTGTAAATTTACAATCGTAAATTTAACTTTCCGTAATTAATGTTAACGTTGATATTACCGCAACTACCGGTCGGTCAGTTATTTCATATTCCATCGTATATATATGTAATATATACATATATATATATATATATATATATATATATCAAGCTACGTGTAAATCGTGCGCCTATATTCGAGGCGGATATCGGGAATATTGCAGTTTTAGACGCGAGACTAAATCGAGATAAGCTAAATCAACATACCTGAGAATTAATTTATAGCTCGTGAAATCTTCGTGATGCGGGCTTTATGAAAATTTTCCGGGTAGTTGTTGCACCGGATCTCCCCTTGTTCATGCTTGGCCAGCTTCGTGTATTCTCCTCGACGTTGTTCTACGAGTATTAACCCTCGTGCACGCTAACTTCCACCAGACTAGCTCCTTCACCGAACACATTCGGTAGTTTGACGTTTTGTAGTTTGTCGGCGTGATAGCCTTTGTGTGGATGTTTGACGTTACGGTACTTTTGTACAAAATTTCGAAGCGTTCTATACAAAGTTTCAGGTGAATTTGATATCCACTCTCTTTGTCTATGTATCAACGAGCAAATATTTTAATTGCCGTTGCAAAATGATTCAAAAAATTCTCTAGTTCTCTTAAAAAACTAAAACTAAAAGGAGAAGAGAAATTGTCTTTCTTATATTATTAAATGTACTTGATAAATTATGTAATCAATGAAAACTAGATCAGTTACTCCGAGTAACACGTTAATTTTTTGAAATATATACATATACATATCTTTCTTAACTACACTTTCATTAAATATATCTTCTAGCTGTTTCGGTGATATATTCTTTATCGTACAACAAGAGTTGGAGAGACACTTAAAGATCGATTTTTCTCTGTCACCAGCACGCCAGCGTATTCCCGGAAATTCACTATAGTGGTCCGAAGTTCGTCGGTCTCGGTTCTATCAGTCGAATCACGTACCCGTGTTCTTTTTGGATTTTCTTCGTTAAACTTTCAAGAGCCGAGCTCTTTCTTGTTTTCAACTGCGATTAATCATGGCTCGCGCGACGCGATTATCCTCACATGCAAATTCTCCGCGTGAGATCAAATTCACAAGACATTTATTCCACCGAATATTTCCACTCTGGCCAATCGGTAGAATACAATTTTGAGCCTTAATTATTATCGATCTTCCAGCGATTTACGCACTTTGCAGCGCGAAAGTAGGTGTTTTCTGTGCAGATCGTACTTAGTTTCTGTCAGCCTTCTGTGATGATGATCTTCGAAAACCTCGTGCATATGTCGCGAACAACGAGATTTGCATGCAATTCGAGTTCCTCGACGGCTCTCGGCCGACTGACCGAAAATGCGACTACCTCACGCGTCTCTGTTATCCGCGCATGTGCAATATAAGACGAGATTTTAATCGAAAGCCTAAAAAAATGAAGAAGGTAATCGAATATATAATAGTCGACTCGTTTAAAAAGATACCTGCTTGTCCAAGTTCAAATCCTGCGACTAAATTATAATAATCATAGCTTTTTGACTGATATTTAATTTATCTCGAATAAACTTTTCCGATCGTCTCATTATTTCTTCAAATATTTGCAGAAGAAAGAGATTAACTTTAAAATAATATTATAAATTAGAGACGCGCGTACACAGTTGAAAAATTTGTGTTAAATTTAACAAATATCACATGTCCCAAACGGTCCACAGAAATTTTTGTGTTAATTTAACATAATACGGATATGTTAAATGATGACACGAATATTGTGTTAATATTTTAACATAAAATAAATGCAAACTTCAAGTAAACTTAAAATAAATTTTGTGTTAAATTAACATAGTTTTAATGTAAAAATTAACTAAAAAAATTGTTAATTTTACATTTTATCATCCCCACTTATATTATAAAGTAAAATTAACATTTTTTTTCTGTAAATTTTAACAGATAAATCTTGTCACTAATAATATCGAACATATTTATTGTGTAAAATTAAAAGTAAATACACATTGTGTTATTTTTACACTTTTTTCAGTTATTTTAATAATTTAACATTTGAGTTCAATTAATACAACAGCAATATGTTAATTTAACACAAAAATTTTAACGGGGACCATTTTTAACAAGAAAACACAAATTTTCCAACTGTGTATGTGTGTGTCTAGCGATACTTAAATAAATCGAGTAAATCTTTCTAATAATAATCGTATAATAATTTATGTTAAATAATAATTATTTATTCAATTCGAATAAAAGTTTATCGTAAGTTTACGATTTATATATTTTATTTATTTTATTTAAAAAATTAGATTATTTTTTTTGCAGTTGGTATGTATATAGTAACATATTTCTGAAAGTAATCTCTCTGATGTGTATGGGACAAGAATATAATCGGAAAGTCATGTTATGTTGTGTAAAATAATATCACGAGACTATCAAAGTTTTAATCTTGTGATCACGAGACACTTACAAGTATACGGTATAGAGATTAATGATCTTACACATTAATTCCATTAATTCCCATCTAATCTATCTCATCAATCACAAATAAATCCGTGAGACATTGCTTTCAAATTTTGTCAAATTCGATGAATTTGTCCTTCGGGGACGATAATTAATCAAGCTGCATTTCGTGAATCTATACAAATCCCACGGATATCCGTTATTTTTAGTCGAAGAACAATCGTGTTCTCTGGCCTCTGGGGAGAAGGAGAGATATTCTACCGATCGATTTTATGGTAAATTTACAATAGATACGGTCGCGATGTTACAAGCAAATACTCTCGGTTCGCTTACGATCCGTGTAGAGGAAGAGGCGAAGTTCAGAATTCTGTCATAAAATACATTTCAATGGAGAATTTCGACGCAACACGCTTGTAACAAATTACCGGGTCGACAATTTATGATGGAAAAACAGCTCGCATATCTACATGTACCGTTGGCAACTGAGAGCGAACGCGGAAATTCCTCCTTAAAGAGGCACGACGTCGTTGAAACATACGACGCGAAATGCAATTCAGTTTGCTAATTGCAAGGAAGCTGCCGGCCGGAAGTAGGTTACGTTAAGCCCGGCTGAGAATGCACTCATCAAAGTGAATGCGCAGAGCTTATGAGTACATATATGTATATATATATATATATACATATATATGTATGTACACATATGTATATGCGAGGAGAAATATAAATCTGTGCATTCCCATTACGAAATGGACGCGGAATGCAGTGCTTTTTAATTATTCCGCCAAGAATTTAATTAATCACACGCTACAACATTATATTTTTAATGAAATAGAGACTCTGCGCGACACTCTTCAATTGTATGTATGTACATGGAACGTATAAAAATGTATAGTATTTTTTCACATAGTTTTTTTTACGCCGAGGACGATAATATGCAATAATGATGATGGTGGCGCGTAATTTCAAAGCGTTAATTAGAGTGATAAGCGCGATTGAACGCGCATTGCATCTCGTTTATGAATAGGGCTTTAATGTGCAAAATTCGCTTGCCTGCGTTGTGGCTTTTGTATGTCTGCACGCATTTCGTGATACTCTCTCAAAGTGATTTTCCGACATTTCCCGCTTTTCGGTCCAGAAAACCGAACTCTCCTAGATATTGCGATTAAACCGTAGAACGAACTTTAGAAAAGAAAAAAAAATTATTGAAAATAGATATAGATTAGCACGAGATCTCTTCTTATTTTCGAGCAAAATAACAAATAACATTTCAGATAGAAATTATCTCGCTGCTCGAAACGAGCAATCTAATATAATGGCGTACTTGTATTTTTAGCGATGTTCGTGCATGCTTAATATCATTACCTTTATTAAATTAATGCATCATCTGTTTAATCTGGATATTTCCTGGAACTTTTAAATGTGATTCGTACATGTATTTTTAAAATACATAGGAATATAATATAATGGAAATATACATATGTATAATCGAATGACTTTTAATTAAATTTTCGGTTTAATTTCAATCGGACGTTTAACGATATGCGTTTTATATCCTTTCAATTGCATTTATGCTTAACGTTTATTCTCACTGAAAGATTCGAAATGATAATTAAAGTGATATTGATTTTTTAAACGGGATGTTGTCTCTCGGGCCATATTGTCAAGCACGTGTCTTTATTCACAATCAGTTTTGTTATGCATTTAATCCGTGTGTTCCGAGAGTACATCCGTAACCACATCCGACATTTTCACCATATGTGTGCGCGCGCATGTGTGTGTTGTGTGTAGGAGGAGGGGGAGAGACACTGTCATTGCGATAATGTTGAGACTGCCACGTTTTGCGATCGCAAAATCATCACAAACAATTAAACGCTAGTTGAACGTCTGTGTGCCAGCTAAACGTGGTTTAGAAAAATTTAATTTAAGTTTTGAATAGAAACAAAGCCGTATGAATGTATACATACATATTTTATTTGCATTTGATTGCAAGGAATTATATAGAGTACGGCCGAAACCGAAGCAAGAGATCGTGGAAAAATAAATCAAAAATGTAAAATATATAGAAAATGCTCTCGTAAAAAAAATTATTTTACAATCTAGTCTTATTTTTTTACATGTTTTATTAATTTTTTTTCAAGAGAGTTTCTTTTTTCCGTTTGTTGACTTTAGGACTTTAAAAACTCTATATATCGAAATTATATATATCGAAAAACAGATATATTTGAGAATATGAATAGATAGAATAATATGAAGACCGTTTGGAATAGAGGGAGTGTGGATATCGATTTGTGTGAATGTGTGGATGTGAAAGCGACTTTAACTGCTTCAACAATTTTCTCATATACGTTCGTGTCGGACGCCAGATGGTGAATACCAATCTGGTGGTCAGTTTAAGATTTATTACTCTACGAAACTGTATCGTCAGTAAAAGACGTTGTTTTTTGCTCGCCGTTTAAATCCTATAAATTGGTTCTTTGATAGATGTAGGTAAACGGCGACGCTTTGATTAACACGTAATCTACTACGATTATCTCTCAAGTAAAGCGCTCGAAACAAGCTTTAAGCGCTGTCGTGAAATTCAATCAATCAATCTCATCAATTATCTCTTTGATGAGGTGCTAATTTTATGTCGATATAAATTCTCATACACACATCCGCTCTTAATCTCGTATGCAGTAGCACGTGCAGATGCGTACGCACGTAGTCGTACTCCATTAATTAGAACTTCGACGGTTAATGACTAACTCCTTATCCCGGTATCTCGAATTTCCAGCCCTCGCGACGTTTTCACGTCTTTTTGGAGAAAATGTTTTAAAGAGTTTCAAAATAACGCTTAATGAATGACATTATCTTCTCGTTAGAGGTGCTATCGGGATGAAAAAATGACACTAGTTATTACGGAGTTCGCGGAAATGTAGCTCGATTATTTCTGCGCGAAAAGTGGTGCCGTGAATTATTCTCGCCAATATTCGCTCGGCACACATCACATATAATGATATGCTGTTACTAAACGTTCTATATAAAAACGTTTATCGTTATGTATTATTTCCTATCCTTTCTTCGCCCTGTTAACCAATATGCGTATGCGTACGATATAAAATGCATACATAATAATACAAAATAAGATGGAGATGAAATGGGAAATGTATTTTATAGAAATTCAAAGAAATCGGAAAAAGAGAGTATTTCTTCGCGATCGTGCAAATTTCGTGCAATATACACTCGTCAACAAAATTAACGCATATGTATTTTAAGTCAATTTCGCATAATTTCAAATAAGCATAACTCCGCTAAAAAGGATCGGATTAAAAAAATTTTTTTTTTACTGTCAAGCTTGAAGTCTCTACTTTAAAAACCATTCGTCAGATTTTTAATTTATCCTCCTTCCCCGTATGCCACTGCTTCAAAAGTAAGGACGTGTTTTGTCTCTAAAAAATTGCGTACTTTGACGCACTCCACGGGGTGGAATAAATTTTTTTCGCAAATCTTATCATAACTATCGTAAAATGTGGACTTTTTACTACAAATTTAAAAAAAAAAGCAAAGTTTGTACGATTTTTTTTTTGCGGAGTTATTACATATGAAAGTTACCCATACATTTTTTTCATTTGTATGCAAATTATTCAGTTGATGAGAAAATATTAATGTGTTGATTATATATATTATATTTATTTTAATATTTTTCAATCGAGGTATCAAGTATGTTTTCAAGCTGTTTTTTGCATATTTGTAAATCAGTTATCAGCTATCTGTCATTAGATCGTGATGACACAGACAATTGGGTTCTCGAAGAAATTCGAGATTATTTTCCCGTCCGCAGCAGATTTGCACGCGTTTAAACGTAATATATTTGATGTGCTCTCTCTAAACATCGAAAATCAATTTGCGATACGTGCCTCTTTTCATGTCACGCACCTTTATGACTGCTGAAGGCAGAAAAGGAAAGCAAGCTTTTGTGCCCGTCTAGATATGTCAGGAAGCCTAAAATGATATGCAGACCCGCAGACTTACTTCGGTTTGACATTACAGAATATAATGGCAAATTGTGTGCGCTCTGTGACTGTGAAAATGGATCCGTATCACGTTACGCACATTATTAAATAAATTTAATATTATTTGAAATGCTGTGCAATAAAAATAGATTTCAATTATTTAACAGTATGACATTCGCAAAATATTATGAAAGCAAAAAAAAAAATGATAACCGAATGTTCAGTGTAAATAATAATAGCTTCTAGCTTCTCTTTCTCTCTTTTCTTTGTGTAAAACTTCCATATTAATACACGCGATAGCAACGTAATACATATATATATATTTCATTTATTTATCCATCGTATTTCCTCGATTGTTTGCAACATATTTTTTAATTTTTTTTTCATTATTGAACTGTCAGTTATCTCGTTTGGTTCACATAAATTCTAAAACGAATGTCACTCATATTTCTCTCCACGTTGTTTTCACGATTGAATTTGTTATTGTATATATTATGCATTGTTTGACCATGCGTTGACAATTGTGCAATAAAAATATTGCGCAGTTTTAACGTTGCCGTAGTCAGCCTTTCTTTATTATTTTTATTTACACAAGAAATTATAAAAGTTTGATACGCATTACAATGCGTCTCAAATGTGCTTGCACCGCTTGACCGTTCTTCGTTATTGTTTATACATTACTCGTATATATTTACGGCTAGATTTTTCACACGCAACTCGAGAGATTTGTGTATATGTGCGAAAAAATTTTCTTAACACGCTTACGTGACTTTATATTCCATAACCGACGATTTACGCTTTGTTGGGCACGGAGAATGTCTTCCTATCCATTATGTAAAATGTAAATAAATGATAATCGCAGAATTATGCTGTTTAACCCAGAGTCGTATCAAGATTTGAATAAAGAATTCACGTATTCAGTCATTTCAACTCTGTGTTACTTTTGTAAAAAATCATAATCATAAAATGGTCCTCAAAATCAAAAATTTTCTTTCAAAATCGAGAGAGATTTATCTAATGAATTTTTTTATATTGATTGGATTGTTTTATTTTTGCGATGATTGATTGTCATATTTAGAGAAGCTGTTTAGTATTTTATTCTCCCCTCGTTTCTTCTTCTCGTATTAATAACAATAAATTGATTTATGAGCAACTTCTGTGGGAGAAAAATTTTAAGGGGAGTTAAGCTTTGCTTCAGATAAATTATCACTGACTTTTCACATTTATATTATTATTAAAACCTATCAAATATTTGATTTATAATCACGAATACATCCTAGAGAAATATCAATAATTCTCATCTTCTAATTGAGCTTCAAATTCGGAACAATATCGTTACCTGCAAAAAAAAACATCGATACGTTAATAAAAATAAGTTTGATTTTTCGGATATTTTTGCGATATCGATTGTTTTTTCTTTATTATTTTTTATAATTATCATAAAAACTAATATTATTGCGCTATATATAGTTGCAATATATATAGTCACTATTGATCTGATAACTCACGCGCGTAAGTTTTATATATACTTACCGCATTGGATAATCGCATTTGTCCTTTTATCGAATGAACGATTGCATTCTATCTTACTCTCTTCTTCGAGGTGAATGCTATTTTCAACAAATTTACCACTGGTGCCTCGAAGGCGAGGGAAATGCAGAATGATAGCAGATATGAAGCTACCAGATTACCGAAATAAATGATGAGCTGTGGAAGAAACATATATAATTTTAACACTTTTATTGCAAATTGAATAAAAATAGTTGATATACATAATTCATATTAGAATTTTATACATGCAAGATGATAGTATCTATATACATTGATTTGTTATAAATAGTATGATTGAGAAAGATTTTATATCTAAATATAAATTGAAAATATGTAGAATATATAAGATTTTTTTATACAAATCATTTTTGGAGAAAAATTTGAAAAGTTATATATTTTTTCTTCACTTTTAGCGTTTATGTATCTTTAAAATATAAACAAAAAGCGTTGAAATTATAACATTATCAAAATATGATTACAATATTTTTTAAAAAACATTTTTTATTTTGCAAATAAATACTTTTGATATATTTTAAAAATGACATTTATATTCTGCAATTTCAATTATTTTTTAAATTATTTTTTCAATTAGAATGTTGATTTTTTAATCTATTCTCGATTAGCCAATCGTTGAGATATATCGAATATGTAATTTACATCGTAAGTTAATAAAAATTGCTCAAGCTTGAAAACGACAAAAAATAGTAAGTTTATTAATTTTTTTAAAATTCAATCATCGAAAATGTGATGTAAATAATCTTATTTCATATTTTCAATCTATAAAATCGTAATTATTGTCCCCCGTTACATTGTACCGTCAAAGAAGAATCTATATATAAATATATCACACCCAGCTCCATAAAATAATTTAATAATCTGAAAATGCTCTTTACGCTTACGACAATCCCATTGTGGAGATGTAGCGGTCCGTCCATCTGTGTACTCGTGATCATCATAATAACTGGATGCACCAGATAAGCGCAGTATGTGAGCCTCGAGAGTGGATACGTTAGTCTTAGGGAAAGCAAACTGTCGATCATTCGTGCTGATCCTGTGCAACATTGGATCACGATAAAAGCCACGGCCATCGCCCACGCCGTGTGAGCCAAGGCCGCATATACGGAGCTCACCATCACCGTCAAATTTCCGGGATACAATCCGTACACGACCGAAAACATGATCATTGCTGATAGTACCCAGCCGATTAATTCCGCTCCCTGAGAAATTGAGGAAATTTTACATATTCACTGTTCTTTGAATGAAGAATTTTACGCTAAAAAGTAGATATATAAAAACTTATTGCGGTATAAATAAACAGTGTTATTTAATGTGTTTATTATTAGTATATTTATGTAAATTATTCGCATTAATATTTGTCATTTTTTTTGTACTAGAATAATACAAGCGCGCGGTACGTGCGCGCCATTCTTCGAGTTTGTTAAAAAAGAACGTTTTAATAATATCTTATAATACTTTAAACACAATTAATATTTTTGACAGTTATCAGCTGATTTCTGTTAAAAAATATTAATCGAGAATAAGGTATCATAACATATTAACAACATATTACTATTTTAATTTTTTAACATATTTTAAAAATTAATTAGCAAATTAACGCTTTAATCAGTTGATTTCTGTCAAAAAATATTAATAATAATTTGCTATTTAAATATTGTAACTTACATATTTGTATTTGTATATTTATATTTATATTTATATTGCAATATAAAAACATTTTTTCTAAACTGCATTGTTTATAGATATTCGACACACACATATGTATCTATATAATTTGAATATTTTGTTTTCAGATCAATGTGTGCTGTGTACTACAACTCAGCTATTGCACGTATCGGTGAGTGAGAAATTATTTATTTTATTTATAACATTTCTATAGCGGTAATGGGGCGTATATATAATCACGAAAATATTAAAATACTAATATATTTTAAATATGTTATAATATCTTATCCGCGATTAATATTTTTTGACGAAAATCAGCTGATAATTGTCAAAAATATTAATTGAATTTAAAATATTATAACATCCTTTTCTAAAAAAGACATGTTAAGTCGATTCTCGCAAGTATTGTTGCATCTTTTCCGCGATGCTGATTGACTGTTTTGATTCGCATTGTGCGTTATATTCGTAGCATCGAGAGGCTGTCATCGCGAGGGTTAATAGTTTAACAGTTTGTTGAAAATAAAATTAAATAGAATAATATATTTTAAATAATATATATAATACTTCCAACTCGATTAATATGTTTGACAGTTATCAGCTGATTTCTGTCAAAAAATATTAATCGAATTTAAAGTATTATAACATATTATTTACAACTTATTACTATTTTTAAATTTTAACACATTATTATTTTAAAATTTAATTTAGCAAATTAACGCTTTATTAATATTTTTTGACAAAAATCAGCTGATTAAAGCGTTAATTTGCTAATTAAATTTTAAAATAATATGTTAAAAATATTAAAACAATAATATGTTGTAAATAATTTAAAGTATTATAACATATTATTTTATTTAATTTTATTTTGAACAAACTGTCAAACTGCTAATCCTCGCGATGACAGCCTCTCCATACTACGAATATAATGCACAATGCGAATCGAGACAGCCAATCAGCATCGTGGAAAAGAGGCAACAAATACTTGCGAGAATCGACTTAACATGCCTTTTTCAGAGAGGGATAATAATTCTTTCTCGTCGTTCTATTATTCGCACGCATTTATGCCGATGCGATATATAGATTTTTCAATTACCTCGTTCGCGACATATCCGAGATATACATCGTTAATTGATTAAATATAACATTGCTAGATTGATTGATGATCGAATGATCGACTCTTAAAATGTAGAACCATTGTGAATAGTATCGACACACTCACCATAGGTAATTTCAATTGGCATTTCGTTTTGAAGAGAATATATCCAGTAATCGTGCCGACGAAATACGGGCCCGCTCTTAACCAGGGTTTGTCGTAGAGTTCGTCGAAGAGAGCAAACGGCTCTTGGATCCTACGTAAAGAATTAAGTAGAGAGTAGAGGAATTACGCAGTATATCGCGCGATGAAATTGCCGCATCGGCAGATGAATAATGCAAAATACAATGTCGATAAAGCTCGCTATATAATAGGCGCCAGTTGAAATGAAAGCCTGCTTTCAATTACAGACGGTGAAAAGATACCTGACTTATTGGATTATTCCTTCGCGGTATTCATTCAGTTTCGATCAAAAGATCGTAGCATTTTATTCACGACTGAAAGTAACGTCATACAGATATTACAAGAGGCTGTATCTCAATTGTTACGTTTTCATGAAATAATCGCGTGAATAGATTTTATAACTTTTCTTTTGACGCAATTAAGACTTTCAGCAATTCTTTTTGAATGGGGTATAATATATATTTTAGTAATTTTCACTCAATTCTTGTTTAAACAATTTTAATAGAGTTGTTAACTTAATATCTTAAATAATTCAAGCTAACGAAAAATATTCTTAATCGTAGATTTTTAATTAATATTTCTTTTTCTTATATTATTTTCTAAAATTATCTCTGTGCGATAGATTATTTATACGTAATCTAGATATTTTCTAGAAATTTAATTTTGCCACGTTACGATATTACGCGCAAGTCAACGCGTTAAAGGCATCGTTAACCACTAAGTTGATTTCGAGAAAGCGCGACATATGCAATGAACGTCAAGTATCGATCCGGAATCTCTCACAGTACATTACCTGGCTATGTAATCATTGCTGTAGGCTACGGAGAATGTAGTGAACCACGAAGAGGCGATCAAAAGGGAAACGATAGCGACCGCGGTCTTGAAATATTTCACGGAAAGCAAAAGAAGAAGTATCCCAAGGACGTAGAATTGCGTGTCGTTGGCCATATACCAGCTCCACAGCATGCACTAGAAAGTTATTAATGCAATAATCGCGTATCTCAGTTATTAAGGAGATTGCGCATCGCGATAAGTTGCGAAAGTTCCGCGTAAGAAAACTCGGACGGAGAAAAATTCACGCACCGTGAAAGCGACGCATTAAGTAGCATTTTGGCATAGAAACATTTTAACAGTTTTCCCGCTCATTAACTCGATGAGAGTAGATACCTTAATAATAAAAGTTTTTTTTTTATCTAATTGCCTCGTTTTATTCCTCAATTCAATTTTATTTGTCTCTAATCAATCAGTATTTAAATCCACTTTAGTTATTTCGTGAGAACAAGCTTTTTCTCTTAATTTTTTAAAAATTTATTATACTTTTCGGTAGCAATAATTTTCTCGAACTCGACGTTTTTCTTAAAGAGCTATAAAGTCTCTCGTGGTTTTTCTTTTTTTTTTCTTAAAATTTTTCTGAACGTCTACATTTGCGCGGCAGGTGCTGTTGCAAAATGCACCTAAGAAGTTTCATATTACGTTGAAAGCTTTGTCCCGCAAATGATACATAGCGGCGAGAAAAAAAGAAAGAGCGCATTAGGATAAAGCGGAATATAAATCATCTTACCATTTCCGTGCGCGGGTACAGCGAGTTCAAATACAGCGCGTTTCGCCACCAGAATTTCTCGCAGGTCAGATGATCGATAATAACAGGTGAAAAGACTGTTTTCGCCTGAGCGTGCTTTATGGCGATCTCGTTCATTCCCAACACAAAGAGATAAGCCGGTGTCAATCTTTGGTGAAAGGAGGATCAGGATAAGAGATACCGTACAATTTATCCGAATTGAATTGTTTCGTGTCGAAAGACACATTTCTCTCTTCGCGCGTAAATTACATAATATAATAATAATAATAATTGCAAAGCATATATATACCTGACAAATCGATATAGAATCATGATAACGAATTTGGTAGAACTTGTCTTAAAGAAGTTGCCCTTCTCTGTATTCAGATTACCCAGGGATCGATAGAAAAGTATAGTCACCAGTAAACCGCTGCTCGCGAGACAAAGGGTTAGTTTAGTATCTTTCTAATCAAAATGGAAATTTATCGCGCGTCGTGCCTCACCTGATAAAAAAGAAAGTATCCACAGAGAATGTCGCGTTGCTGATGGTCTGGAACATGAAATTCCTCTCCGTGACTGTTCTCAGTGTCTTGTTCTCTACAAAATGTAATGAGGAAACGTTTAATCGCGAAATAGAGCCGGTGAAAGTATATACACGTTGTAAAGCGAAGAAGAATCTCGATTAGCGCCTCTCAGGAAATCCGATACATTTCGTTACATCATAGCGTCGATCAATTGCACCGAAAACTATTTATAGAAAGTGGAGCGAACCAATCAGTTTAAGTGCTGTTAATGACGATACAATTTACATCAGCGTGTTCTCGATGCTCCTATGAGGTACTTCTCGATTTCATTCAGTTGGGAAAATTTCGTCTTTTCGGAAATTCTTTCGTGAAATTACCCGCGATGGAAAAGACCTGGAGATACGTGTGCACCATGACGACCCATCCCAAGGAGAATACCCGAAGACCGTGAAGACAAGTCAGACTATCCTTGGCCGCCGGTTCGGTATTAATAATCTTGCTTCCATTGACGGTGGGGCTGAAGGCGAGCAAGAATCTGAGCCAGAATCCTGAAAAAAAGTGACGACAAAAGTGACGTTAAAAAAAAAATTAAAGAATATCCGGTTCGAGAAGATGTATCGACGAGATATACATATGTCAACGACCTTCGCCATCATTTTTTCCTTGAATAGGGTTCTCTTTTTGCGGATTCTTCGTCCCCTTTTCGATCAGCTCTTGACCGTTCTCTTGCCCCATCGAGATTCTGCGGTCTTGATTCAGATTCTTATCTACGAAATCATTGGTCTTGTCGTTGTTATTCGACACGCTCGAGGACTCGATGTCCCCGACCGGGGAAAACGATCTGTATTCATAAATGGTCGCGCAGATCATCAATATCAATATCGCGCCGCCAATGGCTCTGAAATAACAGTTTAATAAATTTATTATGAAACAATTTCTAAAGTGAATTAAATAAAGTTAAAGTTAAAATAAATATTGAGAATACATATAATAATATAATAAAGAGTACAGATTATATATTTCTTATACGCAGTTCATATATTGCGAAATTAATTTAAAATTGCAAATTTGTGCAATTCTAGGAAATAGAAAAAGTTTTTCTTTTTTTTTTTTACAATCTTATGTTGGTGTTTATTTAGAATATCAAAATCATTTAAAACTTATTCTCTTTTCATGATAAATTACAGTTATTGTTTTATACGATATAATAAATGCATAAATATCTTATAACAACATGTGTTATAAATGTATAATATAATGATGTGAATATAATATATTAACAAATATATAAATATTTGAATAATATGAATATTTGAAGTATAAAACAAATTTATTTGAAATGCTGTAATAAGTTATTAATAATTTATCAAAAGTAAAGAGAATAATACGATATAATTAGAAGTTAATTATATAGGAATATGTTTTAAAATCTCTTAGTAAATTAAATTTTACTGCATCTTTCTAAATTTTAGAGAAGCGCATTAAAATTATTAGATAATGCATTAAATTAAATGATAAATTCTCATTTAATTAAATTATAATAATAATAATGAATTTAATGAATTTGAATAAATAAATCTTTGTATATATATAGGATTGCTTAGAAACTCTCGTAATGTAATAGAGTTATCACAAAACCAAGCGAGGGCACGTAAAGTTAACGCTAATTTAGCTGAGGTATATGGCGAGTGAAAGATTAAGCGGATCATCTAATGACGATGGTAGAACTCATCGTCTTTAGGGACGCTTTTAGTCACGGTTTTACACTTGGCTCGTAAAGTGGAAACGCAAGGAGTTCTATAGCCACGCGCGCATCACTTTTGTTCGCCGCTAACAATACTAACTTCTGCATTCAGCGTTCATGCATTGCATCATAGAGGGATGGATGGGTTTATACATTGTTGTGATGATATACATACGCGGCCGGAAATTTCGCAAGTCATTTCGCGCTTATACAATCGCTTTATAAACGCATTCGATATGATATCGGAAAGGAGAATTGAAAAACAAATCGATTATGAATCCGTGCCAATTTAATAACGAAATATTACCGAAATATACTATAAAAAAGCGTGCTAATTTTTTCAATTGGTTGGACAATGTATCGGCCATACGGTTATTGGATTCGCGAAAGAGCTTAATGTTCCGGGAGATAAAACTCGGGGAAACTATCTGTGCGATTTTCCGCAGTCATACTCTCCAATTTAATCTCTCTCAGAAATTAATGTTTTAACTACATTCATTACGATAAAAAGTACGCATATGTTCCCGCATTCATTATTAAATGTGCCCAATGTATGTTCTATTTTTTATATGGAATGCTATAAAAAGATTTTTTTAGCGACTGTATCTCCGATCTTGATTTTTTTGAACTTTTTTAATAATATTAAATATATATGTATATACACACACATTTTGTATACAGTAGAATTTTGTATAACACGGAAGATATACTCCGTATTATATAATTTCACGTTATATCATATTTATGGGGTGTATAATATTCGAGCAAAAAAAAAAAACATTGCTTATTATAAAAAGAGTATAAAATATTTCATAATTTGAAATTTATCCACTGTGTTATATGACGGTGATTTGCTGCAGGTATACAAGGCTCCTATTGCAATTTTTTTCTGCGTAAAATATTGCGTTATACAAGAATTTACTCTGGATATTTCTGCTAGCACGCATTGTGAAATTTAATAGCCGATTTTAGACGAGATGCATAATTATCTGGTTTAAATTGGGGATTTTAATCGGTGTAAAGATTTCATCGGTATTAAAATACTGTCCGTGAATTCGTAATTCGCAATTCAGTTCTAAATTGTGATGCGATTAATCACGATGGACGTGGAATCCACTGATAGGTTTGTGATGAAAAATTGACACCGTGCTTCATTTACGGGGAACCATCAAACGTGATATCAAATTTTCACTTTAAAGATTAACGCATGATTGGGATTTATAATTGATCGACGTGCTGCAAAATAATTTGACGACAATTTAATAATATCTCCGTATTTTGTATTTAAAGGGATTTATAAATTGATTTTCACTCAAATTGATCGACGTTCATTATCATAGGAATGTTATTGTTTTTTGAAGTATTTCAGTATATTATTTGCAAATACAGCATAGCTGTTACGGATACTCTTTGAAAATGTGGAAACATGAAAAGGGGGGTTTTCTTATGTTATATATATTACTTTCAAAATTTCACGTTAAATTTCTACGATTTATTATATTTATTTTTTATTATATATTTGATTGTGAAATATCGAGCGTTACTTTATAGAGCATGTCTTATTTGCGTATTTCCGCATCACCGATTACCACAAAAACCGGACGAAAATAGATGATGCGAATTTGGACAGTGAATTTTCTCAGGCCGCACATTATTGTCGCCGTAGAAACTTCCGCCTTATATCTTCTTGTCAGTTTTAAATTATTATTTTTGTCGGAATCAGGCGGGGAGAAAAGACTTTTGCGGATTTCTTTATCTCCCCACAGCACATTCTGCCGCGGCTTATACACCGCTCTCTCCGCGCAAAATAGTGTGGCAACACGGACTTTCTTCTTTTTCTTCACATTTGACCCATTTTAACGCGCTACTACCTGCGAATCTTGGCGAAGAGAGGGGGAAAAAAGCAAAAGCGATCTGAAGCGGTCCGAAACAAAAGTTTCACAAAGAAAGTTTCCGTCGCGACTTTTTTTCTCGTTCTTTTTTTTCTTCGTCTTTCTTACCACCCTGTATTGTCGCTGTCCTGATTTAATCCTTTGACTACCCTCGCAGCTCGCAAACTTTCATCGGCTAAAAAAGCTTTTTTTTCTCATTTTTCCGAGCTCACTTCTCACTTTGCCATGGGAATAAATCGCAAACAGTCGCCACGAAATCGTTGAAAACTGGTCTAAATCTGAATCAGAGCCACTTTTTTTTTAAACTACATTAATTTATAAGTTTAATTAGTTTGTAATTGTTTTTTTTCTTAATGGAAGACTGCCGTCAATTGATTAGATGAGTCAATTCAACGCATTTGACTCCTTACGTCATCAAGGTGCCTATTTCTCAGTCTTAACGTTTAAATATTTATGCGATTTAATCTCGTTTCTTTGTTACATTTCTGATATCCTCGTTTATCAGCTCTCGCGATGGGGGAACATTTATCAGCGTCGCGCACCTTCGTGTAACATGTTGACAACGCGTTAAAAGATTTTTCACATTGCAATCCCACGACATGTCTATTGTAAGATCATACTACTTATCAGATATATTCAAACTTGCGCAGAATCTATATACATATATTTAAGATTTAAGAGTTAGGAGTAAAACATAATTTATAATTTTTTTTCCCCACGCGACATTAGATATGTATATAGAGAAATACTGGAACTAAATTGATTTTCTAAATCCACATAGTATTATTTCTCAGAAATTAAATGCTGTACTTTATTAAAATATAATATGAACTCGATATGAATTTAATTCAATTCTATCCTATATTTCGATATAAATTTTCATTTTAAATTTGATTTTTAATCGAAACTAAATACTAGAGCGCGAAAATAAAATGGCATGTCGATGATTAATGCTTTTGTTTTTGTATAACAAATATCTGTGTGTGTGTGTGTAAATGCAATTGAGATCGCTTTATTGAAATCACACGCGGGGGATAAGCCAGATACAACGTATGGTATAATATAGCTGCACATCTGACGGTTTCCATTTCCGTAAACAATTTAATGGATTGGACCCAAACGTACTCGGGACACGATTTGCATCCGTGGCGAGGCCCGCATTCTCCCAGAATGCAGATGACAGCGCGAACACTTTCACGCTGCGCTCACGGTGGCTTTCTATAATCTTACGTAATTAGGTCCGCAATACACACATGCGTGTAAGTGCATGCGCGCGATGCACGGTCGGTCAGAGCATAATTGCACTCCGGACATCTCAGCACCTCTTGAGGGTCAATCTTTTAACTGAGCACGATTAGCACAATTTCCTTCCCACTTCCGTAAGAAAGCTTACGCATTTTATTTCCGTTTCGATAACGGATTGTGTGTTAAACATTAATCTACATCGGAGCAGAGTAAATAATAGACTCGAAAGTAATAAATTTCTTTTTCCGACCATTTATTCCGTGCGAATATTTAAAATTTTTGTTAAAATTGATTGGTGTTTAAATTTCTGGCGACGTTTCTGACGAAAAATAAACTAACTTGTCGCCTTGTTTATCAAGCGCGAACTCTGCTGTCGCGCAAATATTATCTTGGATCTGTATACAAACGTGGGGAATATCGTTTTAATTTGCGTTTCAAGAGAGAGATACCGGAAAAGCGTCTGTGTCAAAATTTAAAGCACATATAACCATCTGTCACATGATTTCGTAGTGGACGTAGCCGCGATGTATGGTTACCATTATCCACAACAATTTTTGAAAGATAACGTGAGGGTTGTGACATATTGCACGCGCAAGGATTATTTACGATCCACACAATTTTGCTCTCATTCCAAGTAACTTGGTGAACTGAGTTGTACACACGTATCTCGAGATTTAGGTCGCAATTGATTATTCTGACTTTACCGTTGTTATATATCGGAAACTTGATTCACCGTTTAATCCGATGTATTATTTGTATTCCGCCTCGAATATATTAATACCGACAATATCATAAAACTTTGTTAAATATTTTAATATTAATTTTCAAATTTATGCATTAAACTTATCTTTATTGCATATTTTTTGGAAAATTGGCATCATTTATTCAGCGCAATTTGTGTTAATATATAAATAAATAATCCGAAGTTTAATAAATATTTTATATAGGATATTAACGGAAAAAATGTTATGTGTTCGTTAACGATGTAATTATTTACCGCAATCTTATCGATCATACATATTGGATTAGAAGAAGGCCATATGCCGAGATGAAGCAACTATCGATTCAGCGCAGTAATTTAAGACCGTAATAACTTAACATGTGCTCGTCGCTGCCTGGGGAGCCTTATTTATGCCATTTGATTTATCTGTGTTGTCTTAGGCCGCTTTAGGAGAGTAATACGAGGATGTAGAATTTTTTTTCTTTTTTTCACTTTACTCTCGGCAGCGAAATGACTCGGGGATACACGACTCAATAATAAATTGCGAACTGACATCGTTCTTGTCTAAAACGATGACGCTATTATTACCCTTGTAAAGTAATAACGCAGTTGGATTTATTCGCAGAACAAATTGTATTTGTATTGGGAGCGAGAGATTCGAGATGCATTTCTACTCTCATATATAGGTACGATTTATCGTTTCGCTCATTATTTGAAAATCATTTTGAGGCATTTCGGAAAAGAAAATCGGAAAACGATGCGTATCTGAAAGCTGATATTTTTCATGATTAAATTTGCGCGAACTGGTCTCTCTTTTTCTTTCTCTTTCTCTTTCTCTCTCTCTCTTTTTCTATATCACGAAACGACTTTTGGAAGCAAGCACGAGCCGTGAAATCGGGCCATTAGATTGTAAGTCTCCTTGAAAGTTGAACTGTGTAATTTCCCGGCAACGCGTTTGACAATCCCGCGTCGTCGTCTCGTTATTTCATCATTGTTATGCACCGCAAGGACGCGTCACGTTAGTATCCGCAATAGTATGTACAATATTATAGTTCCAACTGGGACGTTCGAAGCATCGTCAGGTTTAAAGGACTTTGTCCCAACTATACATGCCACGGCTTTCAATTGCGACGGCAATCGATATCAATGTACTCTTTTTTTAGGCATAAAGCGACTATTCTCGGTATCGCGTATGCACCGACAATCGAATATTGAAAATCGTTTTCAAATCGTATGATTGCATAAATTGAGCAACGCATGTCTATTGGCTAATCAGCTGTTCAATTTTAATTTAAAATTCGCGAAGATACGTGAGTTTTACGCAACTGAGTTGAGAATTGCAAAAATCTCATTAAAGATTTGCATCTGCGAATTCTATTCTATATAATTTATCTATTTTCTCGAAATTACATTCTCTCACCTGGATAAAAGGTAACGTTGCTACATAGATCGATATAATACAAAAGTAGATGTAGAAAATTGTCTGTCCGCGGGTCACTATTAGGATATTGCAAGTCAATTTTATTTTTATTGTTTTTATTTCCTCGACGGCATATATGCGTGTCCGGCCGTCCAACGTATGCTTTGTAATTACATTTACGAATTACGTAACATGTGTCTCTCCCGACATAGGGAGATGATTAACGTTCTAGGCCGACGAGAAGAAAAAGAAAGCTGCTTTTCCGTTTTTCACACTTGCAATTAGCAAACCTATATAAAATAGTTGCCTTTACGCAACAACCAATGCTATGTAATAATATCGCGGTAATATCGCACCAGAAAGTATCGGTCTTTTAACGATTGTGAACGTAATACGTGAGACACTTGTCAAATAACTCATCATTATATCGATGCAATTTTTTTTCCACAATGTTAATTTTTAATCTAATCTTCGGTCATTCTAATTGTATTAGTACTAAGGTTATCATTATTTTTTCACGACTATTAAAAATTATAGTCACGTAAATTATATGACAAACTTTTAATTAAAGTCAAGAATCTTATTATACATCAGTATCTTTACAAAATTAGGTAGGATAATTGATAAAAATAGATATGAATGAATGAACATGTAATAGAGTGTTATACGTGAATGACATGATCGCCGACTGGCAACATCTTATTTATATACGTAATATGAAAAGGAAACGATTAAGATAATCGATGCAAAAATATGCATTTCTTCGAAATGTATTCAACGTGAAATCACGAAGTGTGGGGCTCGCATGTCCGAAAATGCATACAATTTATTACATTTTATATATATATTCAAATTTATTGAATAAAAAATTCAAATTTAACAATTATATACACATATTTTTAATTTGAATTTTTTATTCAATAAATTTGTGTATATACCTATAATAATTTTAAATATATGATGTATTTATATATTATATTTTATATATAAATATATAGGTGATAACGATAAAGCATTCCGTTCTCATTTAGACGGCAGAGTTAATTATTTCAACCGGAGAATTACGCAATTTTTTTACATGACGTTTAGAAGAGGATCGGTGCGCGTATCGCAGTAACTCTTTTGCCATCTTAGAAAAAGACTAGGACGGCGGTTGCGTCGTGTTTCTCTGCGCAATGACACTTGCTCAATTTGACATCTGATATGTCGCGTCCGGCTCGCTATTTGTGCTCACCTTGTTTGCAAACGTCAGATCGCGCGAGCGCCATTACGCAATGCGAGATCGACGCGTATCGCAATTCTCTTTTTCTCTTTCCTCTCGATAGACGAGTGAAACGCAACCGCGAAAGTATGCTAAGTGCCTATATAGGCACTCTTTGGCACTAACACCAAACAGCCGGTCGCCAATTTTTTCTTCCCGGCGGGCGCAAATTAGAAAACTTGGCGTGAAAGAGGAAGAAGGGGAGGAGTCGCTCTTCCCTCGGACTTGTTCCGGGTGCTTTCGGTTTGCGTTCCGTACATAACTTATCTACGTGTAAACTTTGCTTTCCTGCCGCGAAGAGGCTTCTCTTTCAAATTGAGGAATATTAAGGACTCTGTGAGTTAAGATCGAAGTTGTTAACTTCATGCTCAAAGTTAAATTGAAAGCGTTCATAAGCGTTCGATAGACTTCTCGATTAAGTTTGCACGCTTAGATTGTCTCGTTCGGTTATGTTTTTGGTTTCGAAACACGCACACGCGTATATACGTAAGCTTGTACACGATCGAGCTTATTCTCGCTTTCGCGGGGAATGTGACATCTTCATTTATCTAATCGCGAGTGACAACCAAGTACATCACGGTACATATGTATACATATATTGCCTGACGATTGCGCAATGGCGAAAAATATCTCGCGATATTAATTCATTGCCACGATGTTAATGCACCGGGTGCCTGCGGGTATGCGCGATATCACTTTACTGACGTATAACACCGTCAGGTGTTCACGTGCGCAACACACTTTCCGGTTACTTTCTTTCTCTCCGCGGGTGCACCGCTTACGTAATACGGCCGCGATGCGCGTTTCTCGACCGCGTAATATAAATAATCGAGCGTGTCGACGGCGAGATCGCGTTCCCTATCTTATGCCGATTAAAAAGGAAACAGTGGACGGTGCGTTCGGCCAAAGTGCAACTTTCGATCGTGAACGCGAGTAAAAAAAAGCCTACGAGTTTCTCGAAAGACCACATATACGTGTATTTCCACACGCGAAGCCCCATTAACACGAAGCCCGAACTTTGGGTTATACTCCATGTAGTCCAGAATTAGTCTGAGCTCCTGCTCTCTCTTTCTCTTTCTCTCCCCGCACGTCATAGACATAACTTCTGTCGCTGATCAAACTTTTCGAAAGCCGTAACTGCAATATACGCGATCAGTAATGTATACATATATTCTTCGGTAGTCTCTTTCAGTTCATTACAGTTTGCATCAGTTATATACAGCGAGAACTTAAACTAGGTTCTCAGTCGTAGATTTAGAGGTATAATTTGTTTGTATATATATTATAGTTCACTTTTAATCTGTTTATGCATCTATTTGCATCTAATTGAGAAAATTTCCATTAACTGCATTTGCATCGCAAGAATACGTTATTGTTACCGAGATATTAGTTTCCTACAGACATAAAAATTCAGGAGAAAGTTTTTTTTATAGTTATGTGTTATTAAAAATCGTAAATTTCTTCGCGAGAATAAAAGGTTTCTTTCTGAGAACAAAAAATTCTATATAACGTTCTAGGATTTACTAGGGACATTTTTAAGGATTATCGTCGCTACATGAACGGATTTTATTTTTCGCGAGAGGTTATAAGAGAGGTTGTATAATTAATTATTGTTAAAACTTGCCACATGCATGTCTAATTACGACGTGTCTTTTTTTATCATGTCACGTCATATATTAATTTTTGGTTTTTTAAGCAGATTTGATTTTATAGACATCGGAGCGAATTATATTCGGGAAAATAAAATTTTCCGTCCGATCGCGTAGCGATATACAGTACCGGCCAAAATTATATCACCTTTTGATTTTTTCAGCATAACTTGTTTAGTGCACGGATCTCTATCAAATCATAACATGTTTTGAAGGTTGGTATAACATTGAATTATAATTCAATATATGTTATACCGTCCTTCAAAATATGTTATGATTCGTGTAGAGATCCGTGCACTTTAAAACAAGTTATGCTGAAAAAATCAAAAGGTGATATAATTTTGGCCGGTACTGTAATATGCGATTGCAAAACTTCTACATCAATCGCCATAACTGTATTACGGAAACGTGCAATTATGCCTTTCGTAAATACGAATCGTTCCGTGTTTGTTTGGAAACGAATGTATAAGAATATATATATATATATATATATATATATATATATCTCACAGAATTTTGCTCAGATAAATGTAAATCAACATCGAGCAATATCGATAGATGGACATCGGAATTTTCCACATGTTTCTATCGTTCATCAATTTCATCACGCGGAGCATACTTTGTAAAAAATCAATAAAGCGAAAACTGCATAACGGTGCATGCATCGAAGTAAATAAAGCTTTTAGAATACACTCTGATGTTGAATATCGATGTAAATGTTTCGGACTTTGGCGATATTGCTTGTTTTTTTTTTTTTTTTCGTTGGAAAGAAATTGACTCCTCTTCACTATAAAAAAAAATCATCGATATTTTAGTTTAAAACTATTGTGTACACATGAAAGAAATTTTACAGTACAAATTACATAAAAAAATATACTTCCTTTTTGCAACGCTTGTTGGCTAAAGGGAATATAACGACGTTAGAATATTTATTATCATAAATATATGTCAGTGTATTCCACACACGATGACAAAAATTATATTGCAATTTTTACTATAATATTTTATTCAAGCATGCACCTAGTTTAAAAATTCTTTCATTAAATCGTTCAAATTATTCGAATAATACGCATACAAATGCAATTTGATAAAATAATATTCAAATTGAAAATAAATATTTCGATCGACAGAAAATAAATGTTGCTCGAGGTTTCGATTCTTTTTCAATATCTCAGGAGAATCAACTTTAGTATTCAAGTATTCGTGTCTATATAAGAGGAGGAGAGATATCCTCGCGTTTCTGCCAAAAGTACGGTAGTTACATAATTTCTGTCAAAGCATCATGTCCCGGAATGAAATTTTCCAAGTTGGCTCGTTAGATAGCTCAAGTGTCTCATTTAAAATGTTATAAAAAATCACATAGATACATATGTGTGTGTGTATATATATGTAAATGTATGTGTGTATTGTATTTATAAACACAATATTAAACAATATAAGCAGATAGTGATTATATGTATTCAGATCAATATTTGCAAAATGGAGTTAAACAACAATAATATTGTTGCGGTACGTTGTTGTGCCTTTCGGCTGAATTGATGCATTTATAGCAATATTGAATTGCGTAATTGCGAGAAGTCATCGTAAAGTCTACCGTCCGAACGCCAATAAATCCCGTCCGAGTATAAACAATTTATTACGAGCGTATTCAGGCTGTAAGAGAATTTTAAAGATTACTCACGAGAGGACGTAAAATTTGGGATCCCGCCAGGCACAGTAATTGCTAGATGGCACGGGCTTTACCGCAACAACGTGAATCTTCGGGCCGCTCGATCGATAGGTCGAATTGCCCTCGCGTTCGACCCTATCAGCGCTGGCCCTTAGCATCGAGGTCAGAGATGCGCGACCACATGTACCCGGTAGGCAGAGACCCAAAAACACCTGACGTGTCTGGAAAGAAAATGAAACGATGTCGTTAGAGAGTGAGGAATGTGTTCTTTTTCCTCTACGCGCGCGCGAAAGTTATTTGATTAATAAATCTTGTTGCGAAAGAGACAGAGAGAGGCAGGATTTTTTCCCTCAACATTCTAATATCTTTCTACACTTATTGCAAAGATACTATCTAAAAAAATACTAATAATTTATCTAAAGATACGTACATGTATATATATCGATTTATTGCAAAAAATTCTGACAGAAAAATATATTTCTTGAAAAACGGCTAACGTTCATTGTTTACGTGGTTTTTTTTTACACAAAAAGATAAGCGATGAATATTGCAAACTTTTTCGACGCTTAATCCAATCCACCGGAGTAAATCCTTTGCCTAGATTAAAATGATTTTTTTCGCGATTTTCGGATTTTATAAAAAAATACAGCGAAGTCGAATCCGCCCCGAAAATGTTCGAGATTATAATCTTCGCGTTCATCTATCGATTGCGCGGCAATGGAAACGGGAATTCCGAAAAAAAACGCAGTTTTCACTTTTTTTTCGTCGACCCTTGGCGTGACGCACCACGTGCAGTGGTTTATTTTCTTTTTTTTTCTTTTGTTCTTCCGTCCACAGTCGATAAAGCGGGAAGAAGGCTTTTTTTTAGCTCGATAAGAGCCCGATTTTATTGAATTTGGAAGTCCTAACTTTCTGGATCGACACGATGCTTTTTTTTTGCTATTTAACGATAACTTATATCTTGCATCGGGAAATTGCGCAAATCAGTGTGCGAATCGTGAAATGGCTTACTTAGGAGGGAAACTCCAATAATTAACACAATGATATCGCCCAACTTTGCGAGAATAATAAGATTAGAAGCGGGAAGCACCGGTGGTGCTTTCTCAGTGCTTTGAAACAATACTACTGAGGAGAACTTTTGGAGTTAAATCATTGAGCAATCTTATTAGGGCGAATAGAAATTTTATTTTATTAATCGGAAGTTAAACTGGCTCGCCAGCTGTTACTAGATCTTTGACTTAACACGAAATACTCGATCTGCGATCTAATATCCTCTTCTGTTTTCGGTGAACTTGAGACAGGTTTTATCATCTTTAAACTTTGTTCGGTTTTCCTTAGATAGTAATTCGAGATGAACCATTGTGAAAGTTTTTTTCAGATATAAATATGGCATTTGTTGATGGCGTGTATTCAGTTTGTTTAGTTAATGTTGTTCAAGATTGCCAAACTTATTTGCAGTGTAAAATTACGATTTAAATTTAAAAAAGTATTAAAATTTTTTTGTAAAATAAAGAAGAGAGAAAAATTGAAAATATTTTGAAGTACACGCACATACATTATGTTCTTTATGTTATTTTATTAAATTAAATTTATATTGAACACTTCCAAATATCAAATAATTCAACCGATTTAATAAAAAGTTTTAAAGTGTTCTATTCTTTAAAACGAGAGAGGACTTGAGAATTGGAATTTTGATATAGATAGATAGACCATTTTTAAAAGAAACAAAAATCTCTTTTATAAATTATTTAATTTCAAAAAAATAAAGAATAGAATTTTTATTATTACTTTTTATATAGAAATAAAAATATATAATAAAATATCGAAATATTCAATCTAGGGAATTTTACAGAATTAAAATTGAAGTTATTGAAAATAATGTGATAGATATAGGTACATGAGGCTTGCATATTTACAAATTCTCGAGAGCGCTTTCATAATTAATTTAATAATAAATAATATTTCATATGTTTTACGTAAGATAAGATTACACACTGACATATGAATTACGTACTATATCAACAGCACACATTGACCTATTCTTTTTTTAAATATATACATAGATGCAATGTATTTTTATATGTATTATACTCTGTCTATCTACTCATAAATATAACAAAATTTGAAGGTATTTTTGATATATGCTCTGTTATATATGAATTATTTATTAACCCAGTTTATGACGCACTGTGTCAGTTTATTTGAACCGCGATTAATTCACAATAATTTGTAATACAAAATAAATATATGCTTATAATACATATGCATAAATTGAATTTCCAATCCGGATATATATAATGATAAATGATAATAGATGCCAGGTATAAGGAGAAAATACATAATTGACACATATATGCTAATAATAAGCTACGTAATCGTTCGAAAAATTTCCCGTTTGTATTATCGAAACATTGCGATTGAACAAAATATATTATTTCGCGTGAATTATTTATAATGCAATATATAAGTTTATATATTATTTAGTTCAAACTAGAACAACACAAGCGCGCCATTTTTCAGTTTTATGTTAAGAAAATGATATCTTTTAAAAAATAATATAAAGTTTGTTTAAATTCGATTAATATTTTTTCACAGAAATTAGTTGATTAAAGTATTAATTTGCTAATTAAATTTTAAAATAATAATATGTTAAAAAATTTAAATAGTAATATGTTGTAAATAATGTGTTATAATATCTTATTCTCGATTAATATTTTTTGACAGAAATCAGCTAATAACTGTCAAAAATATTAATCGAGTTAACGCTTTAATCAGCTGATTTCTGTCAAAAAATATTAATAAAGCGAAAATTTGCTAATTAAATTTCTAGCTTACATGATTATTTTGTTTTCAGATCAATGTGTGCTGTGTACTACAACTTCCTCCGCTATTGCACGTATCGGTGAGTGAGAAATTATTTATTTTATAACATTTTTATAGCGGTAATGAAGATGTATATAATATGTGAAAATATTAAAATAATATATTTTAAATAATATATATTATAATATCTTATCCGCGATTGATATTTTTTGACAAAAATTGGCTGATAATTGTCAAAAATATTAATCGAATTTAAAATATTATAACATTCCTTTCTAAGAAAGGCATGTTAATTGTAAGTCAATTCTCGCAAGTATTGTTGCATCTTTTCCGCGATGCTGATAAACTGTTTCGATTCGCATTGTGCGTTATATACAACGTGAATCTTGACAGCCAATGAGCATCGCGAAACAGCGACAACAATAAACTTTGATATATGCGAGTATCGACTTTATATATCTTTTTTAGAAAAGGAAATGTCAATTAAATCATCAACTGTCGAGCAAACTTGTAGCTAAAAACACATTATAAACATCTCCGTCTTATTAGAAATATGAAATGACTAAATTAATCGCACGATGATGTTTTCATCGATTTTCGTGCGACTGTCATCGCGGGTTATTTACAACAGTCATGCAACGCGCGAATGAATGACTGATGAATAATCCTGATAAACGTGCGTTCGTCTCGTGACGATTTCATCAGTTTGCGCGTGGCGTCGATATATGCGCGCTTAATTAATTCCCGCGCAGTAGTTTATCCACAATCGCGGTGTAGGTACTCGAAAGCGCACTCGGGATGGTGAAACTGTCGTCGAGTAGTAAATACAGTAATCCACGAAACGCGCCTCGTGTCATAATATCTGGTTCGTTGCACCCTGCTATGTGCAATGTAATCGACCGTGGCGATGATAAAATTGCAACAGGATGTAAACTAACTGATAAAAAAGTCGAAAGACAAAGCAAACAATAATTACTCTACCTAATTTGTTTAATATATCTTATTTATTCAACCATATAATTATTGGCACCAAGTATACAAAATATATTTACGTATTTATTATATTATTTATTTATTTATTATATTTATGTATATTTATAAACATGCATAGGAATAATTATATCGTTATATAATATATACATAAATGAATAAGTAAAATATATTTAACAATTGGTGGGAACTTTTCTGGAATCATTCTTTCTTAATTTTTTTCTCAGTGAGCACAAATAAGTTTGATCGTAAATGGCGAAAAAGCCTAATGAGGCCTAATGACTTACCGAAAAATCGACTTCCTTCGGGAGATTTAAGTAAAACCTCGCAACGTGAAATTTGAGAGGAAAGGGCGGTTGCTCGTCGTCGTCCGTTACTCTTTTTCCCTCGCTAACATTGAGCTCTTTGCAAAGGCTGTTCGAGCCCAACCAAAAGCCATTGCCGAAATGGAATTGCGAAGAGTAACGGCCGCTCGCGTCCGACACTGAAAAGAGAAATAAAAACCAGATGAAGCGTCGAGAGAAATATTGTCGATTATCGGAGCGGAACGAGCGAGATAAACGCGCTGTCGCTCTTATGACTCTTATCGCGTCTTTCTCTCAAAAAAGGTATATATATAAGAGAGAGAGAGAGAGAAAGATCTTCTTCCGAGATCGCGAAGGATATCGTGGAGGAATAAAGTGTGCGCAACGACGTGCGAAAAATTCGCACGAATATACGCGTGTCAGCGTTTGCACTGTCTCTCTCACTCTCTTTCGAGAAAACTCTCGAGAGATCGCTCCAGATCCGCTTCAGATCCCGGATGCTGCGCGTTTTGATACAACTTTTTTCTCCTCTCATCTCTTTGATCTCTCGCTGAAAGTGAGTATGCATCGAGAGCGGTATAAAATAAAATTTCTCAAATTACTCGAAGAACCCGATTACATTACGGACTCCTTTCGACGGAAGGTTCATTGTCAGTTACGTAAAACGCAAGACTCGCGCGCTGACCACGAGAGTAGAAAGTGCATTCGGGGCGGATTGCATATGTCGACGATATGTTCGTGTGTCGGTCGAACGCACCGCATTATTATTATTAAGAAACGTAACGCGCCTCGTTTCTGCGTTATCGCGAAAGCGATCAATTTTGTGCGATAATCTAGATGCATTGGTATTACGCAAATAAACATGCAAATAAACACGCGGGGAAAATTTTAACAAGCCGTATTATAAATGTATAGCAGTGAAATAGTTTCACGTTAGACAATTTTCCGCGAGACACGCGTTTATTATATGTATCAGAAGGATGATTTGACTCACAAGTTAAATTGCGAAAGTTCAATTTCTTAAACGCTATAATTTTATATAATTTGTGTCTATAATATATATATATACAATATATGCAATTTATTGCGTAGTTAGGTGGAGTTATAAAGTCTCACTACGGAATTTGACTTTAGGTCTGACTTCTCGGCGAAAGTTGAGTTGTTGGACCCCATAATTTTATAATCCGCGCCTATATACATGATTTATTACGTGGTTAGAAAGAGCTGTAAAGTCGCGCTACAGGAATTGTCTTGAGCCGCAAAGCCACGGTGCTGGACACTTTGGCGGTGGAATTTGCAACAATGGCGTAACGGCGTCGGTCGGATTAATGACAATGACGACCTGGCTTTTAGGAATAATGACTCGTTGTTGTATTATGACAGCTGTCACGTGATCGGGGGATGGAAGGGGGGGAGACGTCGAAAGAAATTGCGCAATGCAGCAAAGCTCGGGGAGCATTTGGAAACAATCCTGGACACGATAGAGACGCGAAATTGCCGATGCAACTTTTTATTGCCTGCGCCGCGCGGCGACTTGATAATTGTCCAAGTTTATTGTTTTCGCTTATTTCATTCGATCGCGTTGCTTAACGTAATTATTTTTTTTTTTCGTCAACGCGCGTATATAAAACTATATATTGCGGAACCAGCGTTTCACAAATGCATTTTAAATATATTCTCGCTTTTCGCGATGACATACACGTCACATTTATTATCTCTCCTATTATATTAATTAATTTAATTAACTTTCTCTAATTTTTCAAAATTATTTTTATTGGCACGTATAAAACTATATTGCGAAGTGAATATTTAAATGTATTTTAAATCTTTCTCCGCGATAACAATTGATACATATACGTAACATTTATTTCTCATCTTTCTTATTATATTAATTAATTTAATTAGCTTTCCATAATTTTTCAAAATTATTTCCAATGACGCGTATAAAACATTACATATTGCGGAGCGAAGGTTTATAAATGTATTTCAAATATATTTTTGCTACAAGTCAGATATATGCACACGTCACATTTATCTCATCTCTCTCATTATAATAATTATTTTAATTAACTTTCTATAATTTTTCAAAATTTCTCTATGTACATAATAACATATTCCGCAAAAGGGATAAAGTAGGATCTTGTTAATAGTGTCAGGGATAAAACAATTATCTCTGACAATTAGCGTCGCTTTCTAGGCGTAATTGCAACTCGGCTCGTTTTCGAATTCGCCGTTCACGTCACGTACGTCCGAATTCTCGAAGATGCACCTGCCGCGCCAGGGCGTCGCGTGTCGCGATTGTGCAGTTTCGAAATTTTCGCGTCGCGCCGCGAAATGGCACAACGCGGCGCGATTCGCCGCAGGCGCATCCGTCGACGTTATTACTGCGGGTACATCCGACAAATGCGGACGCGCGCCGTGACCGGAAGTCGCTGTAGAATCCGCCGCGCAGGTGACTCCGCAGCCCCCCGGGCTGTCAAGGCAGGAGCGCACAGCTGTGTGTGCTTTCATCGGCTTGTCGCCGATATTGCGCCTTCGGGCCTTTCTCAGCTTTCTAAAATCACGGGCGGCACCATGCGCGATAACGATATACTCTCTTTGGCATCGTGCGCGATCGTTATTATTACTTAATTACCGATACTGTTACTCGCTCGAGATAATTTATAGATAGGCTCCTTTTAATTTACCCTACCGCGTATCATATCATTGCAATTTTTGTTTGGAATTATTATAGAGTCGTGAATTATGATAATACTTTAAAATTGTTAGCATTATTGGACACCTAGAGAGAGAGGAGGGATTTTCACGTAGCGGGAGAGGAATTTGCAAATGTCGGGAGGGAAATCTTGCTCAACCGGAAATATTATCGAAATATCGGACATTCCGAATACAAACGCACACAGTGCGTAATAAATATCTTCGCGCGTGTACATTTCTATGGTTCATCCTTCAATTTTTACGTATGTATACACAAATAAAATATATATACATATATATTTACGCTTATTACAATATACACATATATATTTACGCTCGAACTAGGTTAAAGAGAGAGAAGAGAGAGAGAGAAAGATAGGAAGGCGAGATGCGAATATTGTAAAGCATTAGACATAAGATTGGTTGTAAGATTAAATATAAGATGGAGAAGTAATGTAATCCTACAGGGGAACAATACAGCATTTATTCTATTCTGTATTATCTTATCGGGGGCCTGAGAAAAAAAATGTTTACAAAGCTTATTCTGTAGAAAACGCCAAATTCTATAATTAATCTAATTAAAAATACATAGCGTGACGCGTAAAAGTAAAATGTGTGTAAAAGAATGTGTGAAAGTTTATAAAAGAGACAAAATATTTTTTTCTTTGATTGATACGAAAAAGTTCTCTTTGAGATAAATTTTAACTTGCGAAAACAATTGTGCACTTCATTTCGAATTCAAGAAGTCCCGAGTTACGAGTTTATGTGAATACTTTAGCGCGATTCATTTGCATGACTTCAGTGTTGATTTTCTTCTGAATCCTGTTGAATGTTATGTTCGAGATAGTAGCGGCCAAATTTCATTTCCTTAATGTGCGATATTCGCGGGAAGCGCGTAAAGATTCGTGATGTAGTATACTCTGTAAGCTGTCAAAGAGTTTACTAAATTAAACTGTAAACTAGGTCAGAGCATTTCGATTATTACAAGGTGAAGAAAAGTTTTTTAAGATAATGAAATCTTTAGTAATTCTTGACTGACAGTCGTGAATTTAATCACACATATACAAATGCAAATGTTTCTAGATATCTTATTAATATTCACCAATGAAAAATATTTTCTTCAAGCGATTTATGATTTATCGTTACAAAAAATTCGAATTTTTTTATTATTCGCTAAGAATAATTTTTCATTCAGTTGAATTTATAATTCAAAATTATTCTTTTTTCTCTTTCTCTCTCATTCTGTCATCTCACTCTTAAAAATTCGTTATTCATCATTCTCGTCAGAATCTTCATTCAGGACGAAACGGAATAAGGAATTTAAATTACTTCTAACATAGACAACTGCAATGATTACAATACTGTGGCATTATGTATTTAAATTACTCAAATTATTCGATAAGAACATCTAGATGAGAGAAAAATCTCGGAAGTTTTTTGTTTTAGTATATTAATACTTTGATCGATCAGAATGACTTACTCTTCGCGGCCCAGATTTTCCCGTCTGTCAGCGCGTCCAGGAACCTTTTCATGTCCCTTCGACATTCGTCCTGAAGTTTCCCAGGCACTCTGGCCCACCTAAGAGGATCATAAAGATCGGCGAGCCACTGTATGCTGTTCGCCGTTTTTTTGAATTTCTCCTTCATGAAATCGATATCGAGGTCCCGGTGCTCTTCCTCGTTTTTATCGAACATTTTCAAGTAGTTCTTCCAATCCAGCTCCGGATTGTTCTTGCTGAAGGCAATTAAGCGTTTCCTAGATTCATTCTTCTCCTCCGTTGTATTAAAGTTTGACGTCTTGGTTCCGATCGAGGCAAGCTTCTGCGGTTTGCTTAACTTCAGGATGTTCGATTCCTTTTCCGCGAGCACCGCTTGAGTGACAAGCAGGATCGCGAGAAGGTAACTCGATAGATGCGCCATGTTACCCTCGTTTATTATTAAAGATGTCACTGTTGTGCAAAATTTTTACTTGTGCTTTGGAAAATGATCGACTAGATTTTTTTTTACGTGGGAGATCGAGCTCTCATCGATTTCCGTCGTTAAGTTCTCCGGATACCGTCATCTTAGCATATTCGATGAAATTCCTCAGAGGGGGAAGAGATGGTAATATCGTTGTAATTAGTGTTTACTCAATTGAATTCTCGAGCATGCTTGAAGAGATACGCGAATGCGGGAAATGCCGATTCGATGCACAGAAATTCGGGGAATCGCGCGCTTCGCTTAGGCCGCTGATTTTAACGAGTAAGCACATGCAAATTCGCTCTCGAAACTGTGTAATGGTTTAGCAAATAAACCAACCTTAGCGCCGTAAAAGAGACAATAATTGTAGAAAGTCGTTTCTTTATATAATGGTCTACGATACTCGTAACTTTTGAAGTGTTCAATATGGTCAATAGACAAATCTAAATATTAGATAAGTGTCGTGAATTTGAAAATACCCCCCTTGTATAAACTGTTTCAATATATATTTAAAATATTTTAAATACGTTCAGATTTTTCCATTTTCTGTCTTGGTGTGAAATTTTGATACATAAAATGTATTTATGTCAATTTTTATTGAGAAAAAAAACGTGTTTTTAAATTCCGCTAATATATCGATTAAAAAAAAACGTCGAAGTGATGTGAATCTCGTTTTATCGCACGAGAAGAGATCTCGACACTTCACACAACACGTTTTTTTTATCACTGATTGACGAGGAGAAAAAATCACAGAGGATGCTTCAAAGCTGGTTAAGGAGGTACCGGCACATATGACAGACTAAGGATCACGCACTGAATGAAGCGAATAAAGTCCGCGGCAGCGTTCGCTCACGAATAGTGGGTTCCCCTTTCTCTTACGACGATGCACTTTACCGCCGTAAATGCATTTCCTTCTCCGGGTCGCAAAAGAAATGTCGTGGCTCGGGCCGGTTTTTCCACTGTACCCAATAGAGAATCTGGTCGGATCGAATAGCCATTTTATAATAATAAATATTAGTGAAATATTATATCAGCTGTTTATCTTTATTAAATGTAAATCGTACTTCAATTTTCTAATAAAAGTCCTGGATAGTGTAACCATTTTATAATAATAGATATTGGCGAAATATTATGTCAGAGCTGTGTTTAGCTTTATAAATATCTTGTTATAAAATGTGAATCGTACTTTAAGTTTCTAATAAATGTTTGATCAAATACTTGGCATCGCGTAATATCATTGTGATTTCTCAGGGGGAAAAAAAACGCGTTTCTATTCGGATACGCTCCATTTCTGATTATTAATCGGTTTTATGATAATAACAAAGCACGGCTTTACATAATTGTAATAATAACATGGTGAACCACGCAATGAGAGATTACACAGGCGGATATAGAGAGAGAAAGAGACTCGCTTACGTAAACGATAATTTACTTCTCAAATTTCTCTAATAAAAAATGCAGCTAGTCTCACTTTACACTGTAACAACAATTATTTTATATGATAGGTTGCGCAAAAGGCAAGCGCGGCCTCGTGTTTTTGTTATTAGATAAGATATCGAAAGATACCTTTATGTATACTGTCCAAGAAGTGTTATCTACGCATGTGTATCATGTGCGTATGTAAAAGAGAACCGGTTAATTGGTAAAAAGGATCGCGTGTGGATTTATTTCTCGAGATAAGGAGCTTGGAGGCTATTTACGATACAATGTGCATAACTACCGCCTATTACATTACAGCATTGCATAGGAAAACGTTCTCGAGTAGTTCAGTTATTGTCAGTTCAATAATATTGTTATTATTGGAGTATTAATTGTCTATTACGTTCTACATGTTATTTGAGGTTCCTTTATCCGTTTCTGTGAAAGCGACGTCATTATGATGATAGTTTTATCAAACGTCTCGAGCTAATAGCAAAATCATTCAGTAGGACGATATAGAATATTTAACGAGAAAAAAAATATTTCGATTTATAGTTCTGAATACATGAATAGATCCGAACAAGTCCATCCTTAATCCTGCGAGGAAGGAAAGGTTCAACATTCTTATTAATGACAGGCTTAGGGAATATCCTTGACCCATAGGAAGATCTGCTGTCACTTAAAATAATAAAGTAAATAAGGAGCATGGGAAGGATGGAGGATGATTGATTTCGGTTGAAATTGGCAGTGAACAGGAGCGTGTCGAGTAAAAGGCGGGAATCGACGAGGCGAACATTCTTCTAGATAGCGTGGTCGGAAAAAATAGTGAAAAGAGGAGCTCGAGGCGTAGAGGGAATTTTCTTCTCGAGAAACATCTGGCTTACTCGGCTGTAAACAGGTGAAATATGAGTCTGGTATCCAAAAGCAAAGTGTTAAGCGCTTTTTCCACTTTGCGGCGACCACGAGAGCACGAAGAGTTATCTCCGCTTGAGACTCTATCTTATACTAAATCGGCACATTCGAGTCTTTTTATTGGACAGAAAAAGGTTTGAACCTTTAAAAATATTTTTATTTTTTCATTTAAAAAATTCTTTTTTTTTTGCGCGCGCATAGAGACTTATTGCGTCATTAAAAAAGAGATAAACGAGGGATAAAATTAACCGCAGAAATCATGTTTCCAGCGATAAGCTCTTCTCTATGCAGTCTCTGTATTGTACCAAGTATATATACGCTTTATACATTTTTCATATTCCTTCTTTCGTATTGCGGTGAGGGAATTGATGACGACCGAGACTCTCGTCTCGGATGCAAAGGCCGTAAAATGTGTGGCGATGCTATACAAATCGATTTTCGCTACATACATAAGCGGATGTTCTTCCGGTCGCTTGCAAGTTTGTAAAATCTGTCAAACCGTTGAGAAATCGTCTTACACCCGATATACAAGCAAGAGTCGATCCTTTTTGATTTTCAAAAAATTCGACGAGCCGACAATTTTTCATAAAAGATGCGTCAAAAAAGAGCGGTTAAAAATTAATTTCTCTTTTCTCAGAAAGAATTTATTATTATTCTCCGATTCGCGGCCGAAAGAACTTTCGATTTCTTAATTTACGATTTCTGCATTTTGCCGTATCAGCATTAACATTTTTTTTGTATATTTTACAAACTCGTATAATAAACGTTGTTTTAAAATTCTTCCGAGAATAACCAAGAGGAGAAAGAAATAATAACAGCTTATAGTCGTCAGTGTGTCGCGATTCCCGGATCTCCAACGGCGAAAATTGAGTAATTGGGCGGTTCTCATGGAGTTTATATATACATATTAATTTTTTTTAAGATTTACGCAAGGTCAATGTATGAGCAAAATTGTTACAAACAACTTTCAACAACTCTCACCGGTCGTGGCATCCATCCGATTCTCTCATATATCGGCGGTTTCCCGAAAGTTTCTCCGAATTTCTCAGTCCGTCATTCTTCCTCATCTGTGCACCTTTATACTTTCATCTCCTCTTTCTCGGAAACAACGTCTGGCAAGATCCGGTTGCGGCTTACGCAACTGAGCTTTCTACGTGATCGACGGCATACACGCGCGGATTTCAACCGGTCCTTGCTCAAGAAGTGGGAGATCGGTTTCGAACTTTTGCTCTCGTTGCTTTCGATTCATCGCGAAAGTCTTCTTACATTATATCGACATTGAGCAGTTATTTTCTTTTCTCTCTCTCTCTCTCTCTCTCTCTCTCTCTCTATATATATATATATATATATATATATATATATATATATATATATATATGGCTTGAAATATTTTGATTTTAGTGATAAAATCAATTTAAATTACATAGATAAGACAAATAGTGAAGAAAGATGCGAACATTTAAAATTAAAATGTGTAACACAAGAAAGAATGTTAAGCTATTTGATAATAGTTTTTGTAAAGAATTTTGATATATAAAGGAGATTTTTTAACACTAATATATGTAGGTATATATGTATATATTAAACAAAAAATATATATAATATATTAGGTATTACATAATGTTTTTAAAAGCTTCTAAAATGAGTTATAATTCTGAATAATTGTAGATAGTCAAGAAATAACAATAGATATATATTATGTGTCAAGAATAATTTACGCTATTTCAAAAATAAATAGTGCTCAAGGAAATGACGTGTTATCTCATATTTAGATTGATTATAAGACTTCTAGAAAATAATAATCGCATTTTTTTATTAGAAAGCTTAAATCTAAATCGAAAAGTAAGTTGTTTAATGAGAAAATTAAATCGGTTTAATAATAAAAAATAAAGATTAATTTATAACTGTTGTGTATATACTAAAGATTTATATTTGTATTTTAAACAATCTTTTAGAAAAAAAAAAATTAGAAATGCCGTTGCAATAATCTATAACATTTTGTATCAATACATATGGAGGAGAATGTTAGGTAAATCAAGCAACATATTGGTACAACTGTTACGTGCTAACGATGCGGAACGCACGTGGAGTATGCTAGTCTTTAAAAAACGGAAGTGAAAGTCATTATATCGAAGGGAAAAGCTTTCTTTGTCGACTCTCAAGCGCGCCTTCATTGAGATTTTCTTCTAACCGATTGAAAAGAGGCATATCTGCAGTCGGCTAAGCAAATGCCATTTTAAACGTAATTTTCTTCTCGTTGGTAATGCGTAAACATATAAAGAAGTTTACACAAAGAGACGGAGCGCTAATCATATTTTTAAAAAATATTTGAGTTAGAATTAAAATTATTAATAGAATTAAAATTAATTATAAAATTAATATTAGAATTAAAATTAATTAATTATATATTTAGCTATTTTTTTTATCTCAGTTGTGATTATAATTATTTTTTATTTTAATATATTTTTCAAAAATATTTTTTTTATGTAAATGTTTTGTACTGTAACAATATTTATACATAGGTATGATAAATTATTTTTAATAATGTATAAAGTTACAGTTTAATAAAAAAAAACATAATAGAGAATAATTATTTTTCGTGTTTTTTTTTTCAACATTGAGAAATTTTGTTTTCTAAATTGTGACGTAATAAAACAATTTAAAGGCCGAAATTAAAATATTATTTTTGATATAGCAACATGAAATTTTTTTGCATTTTTTAAAATGTATGTTTCAAGATTCGTATACTTACTTATGGATTCTTTACGAAACCGAATATAAAGTCAGGATGGCCGAGCGGTCTAAGGCGCTGCGTTCAGGTCGCAGTCCACTTCTGTGGGCGTGGGTTCGAATCCCACTTCTGACAAACTTTTTGTTTTTATGCCCTATAAAACATACAATAAGACATTTTTCAGTTGCAATTAATCTTTCCATTATAAAATTTATATTCATCTATGTGGGTGGTTATCAAGTTGCGAGACTGTGTAAGCAATTGCGTTGAGATGATATTTTTATGTCTCAAATAGACGAATAAAAACTATTTCTTATTAAAAATCTAAACACATGCGATTTTGTTTACTAAAAATTACAATATTTTGGGAACAGTGCATTTTTGAAAAATCTGCAGAGGATAAAGTGTTATTTTTTATAAGAAATACGCTAGTATTAATTTATGCCCATTTATTTGGGATATCTTACATATAGATTACAATCTTAGTAAAAGCTTTTTAATGAAACGTACACAAAATACAATTTTTTATTGATATTCCCGTGAATCAACAATATTATGCGTTTTAATCTACACTTCAACTTTTTTTCAAATATAGGGACGTTGTGAGATATTAAATATACATTTATTATTAATTAATTGTACAATTTTTCATTATAGTTATCTCTTCGTGTAGAATTCTGAAAATGCGGTGGTTTTTAATTTTATTTTAATTAGCCTGATAGCAATTAATTAATCTTACGATCATTGCTACGATTATTTGAGTTATCGAATTTATCGAGCATGTCAAGACGTAAAAAGGAGCCAACGATAGAACGAGCTGTAGATGCAGCTCTACCGAGTCCACCCTCGGTAGAACTTGCGCCACTGCTGCTCTTAGCGATTTTAACAGGTTTCGTCTCTGCCCAAATATTCACTGCGAATTTTAGCTCTGCTACTAATGCTTCTTTCGGCGTAATCTGTACAAAAGAGAATAATTAATAACTCTTTAGGATACTCTGCAGCAATAACGATGTGCGGTTTAATCGTCATATTAAATTTAACGTTGACATGTAATAAGTAATTCTCGTATATATATTTTGCATTTTATTGGTTTACAATTTAATTCATGATAAAGAAAAAAAATAACGATATTAAAAATAACAAATAAAAATGATAAAACATTGAATATCATCGAAGAAAATAAAATTTACTTACTTATTCCATAATGATTTTTGTAGAATTATAATTTTAAACACAAGATACAGAAATAAAACGAAAAGATTGATAAGGGGAAATCTTACTTTTTCTCGCACAGCAACTTTTCGTATATTCCAAAGGAATTCAAAAATCGCGATTATCAAGGCAGCACCGCAACCGATCATCAAAACAAGAAAAACGCCACCGACATTTGCTAATCCTAATTCGGCTGTACTGGCACTCTCTGCGTCATCCTTTTTGCATATCCCACCCCCTCTTTCCACCCACCACCTTTTTTTTAATTGCTGCAACGCACCTCTTTCACCTAGCCACAAGATCGCACCATTAATCGGCGTCCTATACGGAGAATCTGCGAAAAAAAAAATGATAACTCATTTATGTAAAGATGAAAAATGGAGAAAAACATATTAATCGATATAATTATCCGAATGACCCTCCGAATGGAATGTTTTTTTATTTAAAATTGCTTTTGCACTTACTGCGCGGTAAGGCTATACCGTATCCCTTGTTGTCAATGAGACCGCCGATTTTTTCAATTTCGCAATTTCGTTCCATTTCGTATTCAAGTGTCGTGCTCTCTATGAGAAAAGCGTATTGTCGTTTGCTTTTCATAACTCGATCGACACCTGTCATATCATGAAAGAAAATAAGCATTTGAGAAAGAGGACTAAAAAATCCACAAAGAATTGCTTCTTTTAGAACCACGTTCTTTTCCTAAGAATTTTTTTTTTATCTATTCAAAAGCAATTCTTATTGGAAATATATAGATATTTTGATTTAGCTGTTTTTTCTGTCTGTAAAGATAAAATATTCAGGAAAGAAACAAAAATTTAGCTATTTTCTGCGTAATTAGAATAACTTACCTTCCTTGTTGCTCTTGGTAAACACACTCGGTTTCGCTTCAATCATTGTTGCATACATGCGTTTATATGTCGAATAATTTGAGTCCTAATAATTTGAATTCAATGTCGTTTTATCAATAATATTAATAATATAATAATATATAAACGTATTTTTTAGTTAAATACACAATATCGAACTATGCCATACTTGTAATAATTTTGGTACAATATTGAAATATAGCGATAATTATTGTTGCTAACGTACTCTGAAAAATGCTGCTGTCGAGCCACCATCGATAGATCCGAATTTAATCTTGGTTTGTTTTGCCAAATCCTCTACTCCTTTAATTGGTGTATCCATCTTATCCACAGTAAGAAAGGCTGCGAGATTAGCAGTGTAAGATGAGATCATGATCAAAGTGAAGAACCACCACATACTCGCGAGCATGCGAATAGACGGTGCCCTGAAAATAATGAATAAATTCTAAATGAATTGTAAACTTTGAATCTGAAACATGAAAAGCGTACAAAATTTGATATATAATAGTTTCCAATAATGAATAGATAAATTTAATATGAAATTCAATGATCAAATCGTCAGTAAAAAAATATACAATGCACGATAAATTTAAAGCATATAAATTCATCTGACTACTTGAATCACACACACACACACACACACACACACACACACACACACACACAATTATTAGATCCATAAATACACAAAACTAAAAAATATTACAAAGAATATTTACATAACGAACGGGTTAAAAATTATATAAAATTATACAAAAATTATATTAAAATTTAACTTTGAAAATATAATTTTTGATATTCTTAGCATGTATGTATATTTACTGATAATATCAAGAAACTACTTTGGTAAAATGTCCGAGCCTTGCTGCATAAGAGAGCCAATGGTCAGCCACAGCGAATTCTTCAAATCGAAATTATTCTCCAACTCTTCAGGCTCAGAATTGCAGGGATGCGGATTATCCCACTCAGCTGGCGCTATTCTTTAAAAAATAATTACATTAAAAATTACCAAACATTATAGTTTACAGCAATAGTCTTCTTTTTCATTTATCATTTTAATATTTTATTATTTATTTGGGGGATAATTTCTTCTATCATAATTGTGCATATCTCGAAAATTGATAATAAATAAAATATATCTTACCTTGCTTGAAGAAATAGCATTATGGACACGGCGAGATAAGCGGTTGCCATATAAATCCAGACATCAGTACTTAAGGGGCTCAAAAACGAAAATAGGTTTGGTTCCTTCTCTTCTGGTTTGCTAAATAAGATACTTATACCTATACATAAATAATATTAATATTTAAAAAGATATATATTATTATCACTAATCATATTTAGATAACATATAAACTTAGTTATATTTTCATTATTACATTATGATTTTTATGGCATTTCTTATACTTAGTTTATCTATTTTACAATTTTTTAAAAAATTTATCAAACAATGTATGTGTGTGTGTATATATCTATACAGGGTGAGGATATCATACTAGGATTCCATACTCTTTTTCCTCACCCTGTATAAAATATATACATATATATTAATGTTAATATAATTTGACAAATATTTTTTTTGCCCAAAAAATATTATTACCCAAATTCAGAAAAGGCATGCTAAAGTCGACAGCTGATTCGCGCGCATATGTTATCGTTAAATCGCAGATCGCTAAGTCGGACTCCTGTCAAAAGAAAGATAATTGTAATAATAAATTATTAAAAAGAATAACAAAATCAAAGTAGACGTATTGTCTACTTTTGTGAAATATAGAAAATTATTTAGCATCGAGGGTTGCTAAATAATGGATGATTAAGATGATTTTAAACAAGACATTTTTTAAACAAACATATTAATTTTTTAAATTAATTTTATATCTTTATATTTAGTAAGAAAATAATCGTTCGATAACTTTACGTTTTTATTCTACATATATTTATTAATGAAAATCTTTGCTGATTAAACAGATCGATGAAAAGATAGATTTAATGTGATCAATTTAAATCTTTTTGAACAGAGTTCTTGCAAATACAAAATATCTTACTTACACGATCTAGAAGGCGTTTGATTAGACCGTTCCAACTTTTAGTTTTTGGGTCGTAGTTGCCATACGGACCTGGCACAAGCTCATAAATGTATTTGAATCCTAGTTTTTGGGCGATAAGCTCGATCAAATCGATACAGTAGCCTTCGTAGCGTTTTTGATCGATTAAAACTCCTCTGCTTGATCCATCAGTGACTTCTATTACATAAGGCGCACCCTGAATCGAACGGAGAAAAGAATTATATGCATATTATACCTCGAAATTTAGTGTTGCACAATTTTTTTTTATTTTTATATAGTTTTAGCAAAAAATAATATTAAAATTATTATGAAGTTTTATGTTATAGATTTCATTGATTTTCCTTATCGTATCAAATTCAAAAATATCGTAGACACTTTTACTTTTTTCTTATGTCAATAGTAGGTTTTATTTTTTTGTGTCACGTTGATTATGTACTATTTATTTTTGTACTATAAAACATCGAAAGCAAAATTATTTATTAAATGTAATGCTATTTTCTATTCAATTTACTTTTTGTTTATTCGGAGCATCTTTTTTTAGACTGAATGTGTGTGTCTCAATATAATTATTTAAGATTTGCACTCGTTGCAGGCAGCGAGATATAATAATTTAAAATATTGTTATTTTGCCATCTAATATGACTTATTAATGTAAAAGTCAATTTTAATATTAATGATTAGTATTTTAATATTAATGAAAAGAAATAATATGACATTACGAACTAGTCTAGTGCTGATTTTGAATGTCTTTTCTTGAATGGACTTGTATAAATAACTTTCGAGTTCCTCTTCATTACGAATAAGATGTAGTCCATTAATATCCCAGAAAGCCGTTTGTACTATATTTGGACGAAAATCCAGTACTCGAATGTTAAAGTCTCGTCGATGGCCATATTCATCAATATTCATGATGCCTGTTATCTTCCCCATCTTTGATAACTGTAACAAAAATTCATTTACAATTAGTTTTATATATGTATATGTATATATGTATATATAATTTAAATTTAAAAATATTTAACACAAAATATGATTATTTCAGTTTCAATAGAGCAATGAAAATTGGCAGAATTTGTTATACCAATTATTTCCAACAGATTTAATGTGATATAACATAAAACAATTCGAAATGTTTATTTTCTATATAAAAATATTTATAATTGTTTTGGCTTAATTGTTATTATATTTTTTATATTTTTTTCTAACAATACATTTTTAATATCTTTTCTAACTTTTTTTTTTTTTTTGTAAATACCTAATATATATAGTTTTAATCAAAATCATACGATATTCTTTAATAATTCTTCAATAATAATCGATTCAGCTTGATAATCTATCTCAATTAAAAATTATTTCTCATAAAATTCTTTTACAATTTTTTCCCATTAAGTGCTCACTCAATCTTAGTGACTTATAATTTTTAATATCTTTATAAAGAAGTAGTTTTTAAACAAACTTGTGACAAAAGATCTTTGATAGATTTTCTCACTAAATTCGAAACTATAGAAAGTGAGATTTTTGGAAATATTTTCTTTCCCAAATATTAATCTATCAGTCATGTCTTAAAATTTTGATAAGTCGATTATATTTTAAAGAGTTTAGGATCAAGCATATTTTCTTTATCAAATAATAAGAGAGAGAAAGATACGGAAGAACTTACCTCTCGCATAACGCTCGTAATATTGAGCCCTGCTTGATACTTTTGATTTTCTTCACAAGAGAGTGATACAGGATCAATCATTATAGATTCTTCGTTATCAATGTTCCTCGAATTTAGGATTTCCATTGCTTTCTTTAGCAAAAATACTGCATCATAGAGAACTGCCGAGTCTATCTGCATCGAAATTACAAATTCAAGTAATCAAATTTCGGAAGTGCCTACTTTAGTCTAAATTTCGTCTAATATAAAATAGCTATTCAGTTCAATGTAAATATCAAAATGTGAAATTAATAATTGATTGAGATAGATGAGTTGTTTCTTCTTGCACAAACTCGAAATTTTATTTTACTTATTATAATTAACATATTTTATTTAAAATATATTTGTTACTTGTTTCAAATAAATTATCTAATAATTTATTTATGAAAAGTAAACATGTTATATAATAGATTTAATGAATGAATCCAAAAGCCTCGCTACCAATTTTTGTTTCTGTGCATTTTTTGGTATTTAAGGATTAAATATGTGCTAGAAATATAAATTTTTGAATATATTATAACATATAACGAATATATATTTTATTTATTATTCTTCAAAAAATGTCTGGATATTTACCCAGTCAATTCCTTCTATTTCATTATTTTCCCTTAAGCTCAATCCGGTAATATTGGCAGTGGTGCCATTTCGTACTTCGGAGATCGGTAGTTTGGATGAATCCTATAATTTCAATAGAAAGATTATTTTAAAAACGATTTAGGTCACATGTATTTAAATTTTCGGTTTATTTAAAAATAAAATATAACATTTTTAAAATCTAATTTTAACTCAATTTCTCTTCACAAATTGTTCAATAGTATAGCTTATATAATTTTCTAAATAATGCGACAGAACTGTTCGAATTGTGTGTGTATATATGTCTATTCTTTTTTTGTTTATTGTTTCTTATAACTTTTCAACATTAAATATAATTCTAATTTTTGTCCTCGTAATCGATAATCCTATTATAGTTATTTTCATATAATAATGTAATACCAAATATGTTATAACAAAGTTGCAATAATCCGCAAGCAGTTTGACTTCTTTCGCTTGATTGAGAACATCAATAATCTTTTTCGGTTCGACATCGATGAGCACATTGCAAATAGACATAGAGCGTATCTCTTTAAACATCGGGCGATAATCTGGTCCATTGCCCAATTGCCGAATTATAATGGGATTATCCTTTTTTCGTTTCATCGTCAGAGCCTTTTGAATGCGCGACAGTCCATCATCATTTTCGTAAATCGCCACGAAGCCTTGCCATTGCATCGAGTTGACAACGTCGGCGATAGCCTAAGGCAATTTTAAATCAAGTATAAAAATTCTGATATAAAAATTACTATGATTTAACATATTTTACATGCTTTCCTTTCGTTGTTTAGTTGATATACATACTATACATGCTTTGAAGATATGAATCGCGCAAATTAGAATTCTTACGAGTATATGTTGCAATAGTTGAACACTAAAAATCCTAATAAGTTGCTCGCTTTATAATCGTATCTAGAAAATCGCTTTTCTGATTGTAAAATATTTTTTTCTATGACGACTGACCTGACTGACCATCTCGCTGTCCGGGAATACATTTATAGTCGGGTTTTTATCTCCCTCTGTTTCCGCTCCGTTGTTTTCGCGCCAAACGTACTCGATATGTGGTATCTCGTATCGCGAGGTAATACTCGCGACTATTCCGCGAGTATGTGGACTTGCGGGCCCGAAAATAGCTGCCACACCTTCCCCGAGAAGCTCGCAGGCTATACGGAAGGGAATATAACGTTAAATAAGCAGATATAAATCGATAAATATAGTTGAAGTTTTATTCGCGATGATTGATTTTTTATATTCGTTTTACTCACTAGCTGCTGCAGTTTTAAAACTGTCCGTATCAGCATCTAAATACTTGGTGACAGGGACGAATTCAAACGCAGGTGCAGGGTGTTCGTATCTTGTCTCAGAGATTGCTTTTAGAAATGTCGACATGTGATCCTCATCGCCTTTGTGAAAGATTGCACCTGATATATAATACAAGTTTAGTAGTCATTTAAAATAAGTCATTTAAACTTAAAAAGGACTAAATATTAAATATTAAAATTTTCTAAATTAAAAAAAATTATATATATACATATATATATATATATATATTTATAAAGAAATATTATTTTACATTTTCAATATAATTTTTCATATAAAATTATTCTCTTTCTAATTGTACTACGAATTATGGCATATTCTGCATACATAATAGTGATGTTTGTGTAATTGTGAAATCTAATAAGTGTTTAATTTTTCGAATTATTTATATTTTGTAATTAATGATTAATATATATATATAAGTATAATTAATAGTATTCGTTTGACTTATAGCTGATGATATCACATAGAACTTACGTTATACGTATCGGATCAATATTAAGTAACGAATAACATATACATATGTATGCTAAGTCAGTTTTAACTCAAACATCACTACTGAAAAAATATATATTTCTCATTGTTCAAAAACTTATTTTTAGTTTTGCCTTGTTAATTTTTTTTATTACATCTTTTTAGATAAAATCAAGTTGTTTATATTATTATGAAAATACTTTAAATTATTCGTAAATGTTTTTCCGAACTATTTTTCTAGAATGAGCATACTACTTACCGATTTTTATAGGTCGCGTGATACCATGACTGCATGTTGCCAATAATGACAACGTTAATGCAATTAAAAAGAGACACTGTCGTGGATCCATTTTAATAAGTAATCTGCAAAGCAGAGAAAAATTTTTGCTGCAACTTGTGCAAAATTTATTGTATCTTAATTAGATTAGCAAAATTATTAGCGCAAATGTTTGTGTACCTGTACGCAAGACGACTTGATTACTCCAATGCTAGAAACTAATTAAGGTATGAACTCTAGTGGAGATATGAGACATTTATTTCGCTTATCACACGCGAATAATTCATATTTTTCTCGTCAGATGGCATATATTGTTAAATTTTTATTTGTTTTTTTTTAAATTCTTCTCTTTAACTTCCTAAGTTTTAGTAATTGTTAATTGTTTTTCTTTTCCAATATGTATTTACATCATATATTTTATCGGTGAGTAATAGCGCGTAGAATTTTAATTAAGTTTTAAAGAAATTATTAAAACAATATAAAGTATAATTTAAAGATTATAGTTATAAATATTTATAGAAATTTTTATAAATATTATTTACTTTAATAGAAAAAATTGTTAATATGTTGAATTGAGATTAAATGTATGTTTGTAGATGCATATATGTGATTTGTTTATAGGTATATAGCAATGACATGTATGAAAAAAATATATATAAAATTATATATATTTAAATGAAACAACATTTGAACACTTATATATAATTTGAATTACGTAATCGTGTATTTAAATTTTTTAAAATTATAATAAATTGAGGAATAAATAATTTCGTGCACATTTAAAATAAGTTAGGTTAACATATTTAAAATATGTTAGGTCTCAAAAAAGAAATAAAACGACTTATAAAGCCAAGCGTGATTTAATTGAAATAATTTTTGTAGTATAATTAGGAATTTGAAACATTATAAGAGCAAAATAGAAATATTCTTCGTGTCGTAAAAATTTCATCAGTTTTACCTGAATATCTGCTATACAAGTGCGTATCAGCAACTATATTCTCACATGCGATTTCGATGCGATGCAATGCACTTGCAATTCGATTGAACGAACAAACTGAAATCTCCGCTCAATAGAAATTTCTCGAACTATTGAGGACAAAAATCAATGGAACTATCCTGCATTCAGCGCTTCACATCTGATGTGATTCCATGTACTGATCTAAATTTGGAGTACACCATTCTATATATTTTTGGCTTGAGAACCATGTTGTATCGATATTGTCGCACGTTCTCTTCTAGAAGTAAAATATATTTTTTATTGTTTTTTTTTTAGTTTTTTTAACTATCAAATATACTCACGTATTAATTAAAATTACATAAATACTTTCGCGCGTCGAGTCTTTTTAAAATTTATTAAAATGAACAATTAATAATATTCTTTTTGTTACAATCTAAGGAAAATTGTAAAAGAAAGCCAAGATTGTATTGCGATTAATGCAAATAGTTTACTTTCTATTAGTTTTTATTTTCTATTTCTTATTTCTTATTTCTTATTAAATCAATTTTGCTGTAAAAGTTTGTGAACAATTCGTGTGTCGAATATTTCTCATTTTATGAGTAAAACAAGAAGAAATGTGTTTTATATATATGTATATCCATCTAAAATTATAAAACATATTTTATGTTAGGCTTTTGAGCTATTTAACATGAAAAAATTTAAGTATAATAAAACTAAAAAATTCTGCTTCCTTCTTGCAACTATATTAGCTATGATAACAAAGCGAAAAATTTTATGTGAATTTTTTTCTGTTGCATTGTACTTTGATATAGATTATTTTTTTATATCACTAGTCGATATTAGTATAAATTGAAAAAAATATTTTTAATATAAAACATAAAACATTTGATATAAAACTCGGTATAAAAATATTTTGACTCAATAACAAAACAAAAGACATTAATATTGAAAAAGGAATTATTGCATTTAACAATTATATTGAATTAATAGCATTTTGCAAAAATTTAATGTGAACTGACAATGCGAAACGCATCACGTGATACATGTCATTTGGTGAAAGTTATTGTATCGAGGAAAAAGCTCCTTTTGTTAATTCTTAGCGTATCTTTGGTGATGGTCTCTTTTAACCGACATCTCTCTCTATTAAAAGATCACATATCTGCAGTCGATGAAACAAATTCCATGTTGAACATTATTTCTGCTTGTTGGTAATACGTATAAGGATTATAAAGAATTTTATAAATGCGGCGCTGTGTTAATGTGTTTCAAAGTAATATTTGAGCCAGAGATAAGGTTAGCTAGAGACATGTCAAACTGTCAAAAAAGCAATCAGATTAAATATTAAATCTGTAGCGCACGTGGCAACACTAAAAAGTCGTAATCATACAGAATAGTCTAATGTTGGATATTAATCGATTAAAATTTTAGTTGACTAAAGTAATCCATTAATCAAAAAGAAATTAATCAATCATATATGTAATCGAGACTAATTTAATCGATTAACACTTAATCATTAAATATAATTATGATTTATCAAATCGTGATTGTTAATCGAATAATTTGATTAATTTAATTCAGTTTTGAAATTATTAGTATATCTGGCGGATAAATACATATTTTTTGTAATATGTTATTACAGAAACTTTTGTAATAAAGAGAATTTATAAATGACATGTCCACATTATAATCCGTGGAGCTCTCTTTCAATTTAACATAAAACTTTATCACATATCTTCTGTCACGAGGTCTACTAATATACACTTACAAAAAACATAATGACATGAACGAACAAATCGAAACTTGTACTGCTTTTAAAGGAAGAACTATATTTTACGTTTTGGGTTTTTTTTTATTTTAGATTTAATCTCATTGATTTTCTGACAAACCTTGTATGTAGAAGTAAGAGAAATGGCGACGCGTTGATATGTTTGTTTACATTCTTGGCGATATATTAATACGACAAACGCGTCGGTCCTTGTCCCACTGCCACCCTCGATGCCTCTTGCTATAATGGAAAAGATTAAGTGTGGATGGGGGTGCCTCCCACTAGACAAGGACCGATGTGCGATACGCGGAGAAATGAAAAGATTCGTATCATTCTTCTGTCAGTGTTCAGGTTAAAGATGCGCATCGCGCAAAGGTTATCATCCCATTAATAAAGTTCTTCTATCTTGATAGACTTCGATTTTATCGAGTCCTCTTGTAAAATTAGTTTGTTTTACATTAAAAATTGATATTTATTATATTAATAGATTAGTATCCCTATAACAAACTCTATTTATATATATTAATTATAATCTATTAATATTTATTATATTAATAGATTAGTATTCCTATAACAAACTTTATTTATATATAAAATTACTGGAACAGCGCGTGTTATTTTGCAAATATTTAGAATAAGAAAACATTTATATTTGTGCGAGAACTGATTCATAGTCAAAATGATCGAATAGTTTAAAGTGTTTTATTCGGAATATAATTTCTTTGCGAGCATAAAAATTACAAAATTTTATTTGTAACAAATCTTTTCTATCTATAGAATTATCGAAAAAATTATATTGTGTCATGTGAAACTTGCAATAAAAAATGTATTTATATCAATATAAATTCTTTATATTACTTATATGTTTATTGATTTACATTATATAGAAGTCATACATCGTAAAATATACACAGTACAATCTTTTTCGTCATACTTTCATAAAGCAATACGCTGTTTCAGTCAACATTTCAATTGTTTACCGAGCATATAAACATTGCGACATACACAAATGTATGTCGCAGGGTAACATTTGTCTCGATAGCTCGGCAAACGCGACGATGTCATCGAGCAAAACGACGTACATACGTGGTTGTGGGTAGCATATACCGTTCATGTCGCTTGTCCACGAACGGGGCTTCCATCTAACTCCTTGACGATGGAGAGGAGATACATTACACAAGGTCTTTAAATGGAAGTCTCGTACAAATAGACAATTGGACAGTGTAAACGAGCAGTATCATACAACGCATATTAAGCGGCAAGTGATGTGAGGATTGATATAATCTAAAATTTCTATAAAATTCGCCTTCTTATAGGTATATGTACATATTTATACGCGATGATCTGTTATTGTACTGTTATTCATACAGAGATTAAAACACACACATTGGTAAAAACGTGCTTCATGCATATTAAGACATTCTCCTTATTGATGGTTAAGATATATTATTTTTTATTTTGTGTTACGGCGAGGACTCTCTCTCTCTCTCTCTCTCTCTCTCTCTCTCTCTCTCTCTCTCTCTCTCTCTCTCTCTCTATATATATATATATATATATATATATATATATATATATATATTTTTTTTTTTTAAATTTTTTATTTTACAAACTTATAGAGCTAAAAATTAAAAATAAAATATTATATCGGTGTTTTGACACCTTTCTCGTAATTAGTTCGTAATCTGCAATTTCTCTTATAGATTGCAATTAAAGTTGACGCCGACGTTGATAGAGTAATTTTGTGTTTTTGCAGCGTGTGTATAAAAGAATGCGAAAACATCATTATCGTACATTACACTTTGCGATCTATTACGATACACAAGAATTTAATGATGCACTTCCTAGGTCGCGCGGGCGTCTGCATAATTATCGCGATAAGTAGCTTCTTCAGTTGTTTTTCTCTTTTTTAATCCAGAATTCAGTATTTACAATTTTATTGATTCACCACATGGTTGCAACGTGCGCAAAGTCAGCGCTGCAATGAGAGAGCCCCAGGTTAGCGGAAATTGTTAATTCTTAGTACCGACCGACCGCATATTAGCACTGATTACAGTAGTTTCAGTAATAACCAAGCTTAGAGAGGCACCAACACACGTCCCTATGCGGATGCATCTATAAGCGATATTTAAATCAAGAACCGAAAACCATTATTTTTCTGTAACGGAATCGCGTTACATTCCGATTGTAATATCGTAGATATGAAAAAAGTTCAATATCGCGAATCAGTGGGCAAAACTTCCGAAAGCGGTAAATGGATGAAAATGGAAATGCGAGAGGAAGTAAGAAGGTAGAACGTAGAATAAAGTATCATGTAAGAGGAACGAACGTGCTGAAATATGAATATCGAAGAAGGGAAAAATGCGAGATAGAGGAAGGAAGAGATGCGAGAAAATAGCAAAAGAAGGCCGCGTGAAAACGCTTACGTGGTGAATCACGATGTTTCACGGTGAATTCATCCGTTGAGATTGAATCTCGCCTCGATTCCACAGATTCGCCTTATTTCGTTTTGGTTTCTTATTCGCTTATGTGCGATCATCGTCGTTCCACTTCCACTTGTTTTGCATTACATCTCGGTATTTCGCGGCTTAAAAGAGCTCGACATCTTTTCTCCGACAAGAAGATATATTTTAATAATAATAATAATAATAGAAAAAAATACATGTCAAGTAGTTGTGAAACGAAGTGCAAGATGGAATCGCATCGAATTAGAGTGAAATCGAGATACGCATGTATACACATAAGAGACAGAAGTGCCTTAATATAATTAATTTATTCGCATGCATGGGAAATGCGTATATAATCCGACACGTGCAATAAATTCATGTGTTAAGAAATTTCTTACTTGTGTGTGTACAGTCGTGGTCAGTGAGGTTGCGACACTTATTTATATTTATTGAATTTAATGTTTATTTATTATAAATTATCCATGACATTTAAATTTATATTACACACTATTCGCAAATTTGACATCATGATCATTTATCGCGCATAAGCACATGACAATGATTCGCATCCTGAATTTTACTGCATATTTATATCAAATCATTTAAAAAAAAAAGTGTCGCAACCTCTGTGTCCACGACTGTACATATCGGCAAATTTGTGTGGGAACAATTTTTAAATTGGCATTATTTCGCGCAAGAAAATTAAACTTTGATTGAAATCCTATGTAAGCAATTTGAGATATAATAGATTTTATTTTGATTATACGTTGTACATATGACATACTTGCGTAAGAGGCCGTCCGATGTCTGACAGATGGCACTCTTTATTTTTGTCACATTATTTATTGATGATTTTGCGAATGTCATGTAATCGAATATTTATACAGTGTATTGCTTGTAAAAATTCCTTTATAGGTGACAACATCTGCGCGTTCCAGATAAGCTCGACCGTCCGAGACATGCATAAAGTATCAGGCTAACGTGAATTCATAATAACGAACGGCGGACATTTTATTTATTTTGCCTTTACCGGTGTATGTACACAGTGTGAATTTGCAAATTATAAAGTACACTAAAGTCAAGAGTTACACGACAGTAATTGGTTTTCATCTCTCTGGAGACATGCTCCATTTACTTAATAACCGTCAATATACTAAATTCCTACTTCCTACAATTATTTTTATCTTCTTCTCGCGCATCTCTTTCTTACACGTCACGTACATCATTGACTACTGATTTATATATATTATATATATATATATATCTAGGGTGCGATATGTACAGAATATGTACCAAGAATCGCGAACGGTGTTATTTAGCCCCAGCTCTCGAGATCGATAATAGGCAGATACATCCTACACAGCATCGATTTATACCTTGTGCAATGTACTTAATACATATTAGAAATTCGCGCGCGCGCACATCGGCCCCGTTTTCATCCTCGATTCACGCTCCGCAAGGATATGCTCTCTTCGTGTCAAGGTAACTGTACCGCAATATCGTTCTACATAATGACGCCGCGATAGGTGCCTCGATAGACGCCTTGATCGTTTTGTCCTGCAGTGCAGACTGTAGATTACGAGGATTAGGATCGTGCAATGAGCGTTCACGTGCTTTTTTTTGCCGGTGATAGCACGCTAAGATAAGAGCACGTCATGTATAAAACGCATTGAGCTCGTTTTTAGGGACCCCACGCAGTGTCCAAAAAAGTAATACTTAACGAATAAGAATCTTTTGTAGCCAGGGGCAAGAGCGAATTATCTCTCGAAGGACGTCGGAAGATATCGAAAAACGCGATTTATACAATCGCGCCTCGTGTTATTTAATCGATTCGGTGTAATGTCGATTTATGTAAGTGGATTCGTGCGATAAATGAGAAATGAAACATTATTGATCGGCTTACCGCACAGCTTCGAAATTACTTGTTGATGCTGCATTGCTCCTTTTATTTTTATTTGGAAAATATTTTTTAATATTTTCTAATTTTTTAAAATATATTTTTAAATATTTTAATGTGGCATTTGGAATATAATTAGTTGTAATTTCATGTTTTTGATTTATTTCTTTACTGTGGGTAAAATTAACACGCCATCATATATTTGTACCTTAATCATTTTTATGTATGTAAATTAATTGAAAAATTTTTTCCCCAAGACCTTTATTATCTTAATATTTAATTAAATAAAAAAATAATCAAAAGTTTTACGATAAATATCACCTTGTCTTCGACTATTGATAAATATTTTAGTGTTTAACGGAGGGTTTAATTTCAATTGGAATAAAAAAAAGAAACGCGAATGCAACATTATATCCGTTAAAAATTATTTCGTGTGTAATTAGCTGACACTTTTGAGAGTTTATAGTCATACATTAAAATAATTAATTCTCGAGGCTTAATATCACAAACTTTCATGCAAATCGACATTCCTCGTGACTGTAATCTTTTTTTTACCATGCTTGAAGCGTTTTTTATTTGCTCAGAGAGAGCTTGGGAAAATTAGAACGATTCCGGTTTATCACCCATATCTCGCTAACAAAACGATATCGAAAAGATTGTCCCGGTTAAGCCGTTTATGGTCGCGAGAATAATATAACGGTCATCATAAACGCGCGTATGCACGACCGACACCTAATCCATAATCCATGAATGGTCATGGGGGTCGTATTTAATCACGTACATTCAGCAAGAATCTATAACGCGCTATAACGTTGCGACTATAACGTTGAAATGATTAATGAGCATTTAATTAGAACGGCGTGAGCGGGTGATCGCGTTTTCGATTACCGTTTGCGCTATGTGAATGCAAAATGATGAATTACTGGGTCATTAAATAAAGATAACACTAACAATATTTAATCAGTATCACGCTCGGATCCTTGAAGGTCGAAAATGACATGAAGATTCCTAAGACAGGGTGTCTACTCCCTGGAAGAAACCAGGGAAAAGAAAAATTTAATTAGCAAATTAACGCTTTAATCAGCTGATTTCTGTCAAAAATTATTAATATATATAATATAATATTTTAGATAATATGTTATAATACTTTAAATATTTTTAACAGTTATCAGCTGATTTCTGTCAAAAATATTAATTTAGTTTAAAGAATTATAACATATTATTTAAAACATTATTACTTTAATTTTTATACCAAATTATTATTTTAAAAATTAATTAGCAAATTGACGCTTTAATCAGCTGATATCTGTTGAAAAATGTAAATAATATGTTATAATACCTTATCTGCGATTAATATTTTTTGAAAGGATTATTTAATGAATTATTCATTTAATATTTGCATTTGTACTTTGTTTCAGAAAATCCTAGGAGAAATATTCCGTCCTGCCGATTTCGCCGATTATGGATGCACACAATCTCTTTTCGCAGCGCGAAGTAGGTAAGTGAGAATATGTATCAGACACGTATTTTTCGATTTCGTGAACACCGGTAATTCGGTATAATTGTTAAACATTAATAAACATCATGCACGTGCGACAAAATCAGGCCATATTTACACGACCGAAGCATATCAGAGCGCATGATGTTAATTATTGCTGGAGTAAATGCCTTTCATTTGCCTTTTGTGTTTGATTTCGCGCTTTTGACATGGCATCAGAAAAATTCTGAACGTTGAAGAAAGTTTTAATTACAGAAATTATCAATCTTTTTTAAAAATATTAATAACAAATAATTATTGCAAAATACATATTATCAATATGTACACAGAGAGAATTTTCTCTTAGAATTTACCCTGAAAATCATGGTAATCGTGGGACAATATGGTATATATGGAAAGAATTTTATGAGAATTTCTCTGATTAATATTTATCACAATAAACATAATAATATCTACACGTTAAAATATAAAACATGTTTGAGTAATTTTACCATGCAGTTTAGTAAAATTAATCAAACATGTTTTACATTTTATTGTAATAGATATTATTTTTATTCATAGGATAATTTCGATGTAATAGTATAATTTAAATATTTAATTTAATTAGTGTAATTTATATTAAAATCTAAGATTCGTGTAATATCTTTCTTTTTCTATAAAATCGCAGTAATATAAATCACTATGCAAAACAATATGTATGTATATATATATATATTTATTTATATACATATATTTATAATTAATTAACACATACATATGATAATGTGATCGCGCCCTTTAAAAAAAAATAGGGCAGCGCTATATCTATCGCACTCTTGCACTTTTTATCTTTGACGTTCTTTATCTCTTTTTACATAGATTTATTTCTTTCTATTATAATTGCACCGTAATATATACTTTTTATATTTGAAGTTAAAATGATATAAGAGAAGGAATAAGGGGAAATTTATGCTTAGAAAGTACAGCTCGAAAGAATAGATTTTGCTACACGCGTCGCGAAAAATCTATGCGCGAACGAAAAAAAACAATTAATTAACAATTACAGGAATCGTCGACACGATGAGAGTAGCGGAGTTTTTCGTAATAGACGGTACGTTTGATATAATAATTGAAATAATGCTCTCTCGTTTTATCAAATAGAGTATCTCAATTAGTATAAATGCATTAGTATATAAATACAGTACAAATATCACACACACACGCAACGCCAATTAATAAATAAAGTAATTTACTCACGGATGGATAATTCTTAGCTTTCTAAAGCGATTCGTGAACGACTCCGTAAAGGCCATTGCACGTACAAAAATTTTAGTCGTAATCGCAAGGCCGTAAGCAAATCGTCCAATCACAGTCAAGCATTCTTATTACGTTATGATAATTCTTCTCTATGATTGGACGATTTGCTTACGTCCTTACGATTACGACTAAAATTTTTGTACGTGCAATGGCCTTAACGGCGCCATAAATTACGTCGGAAGAATCTGCAGAATTGCATTCGGAAATTCGCCCGTCAAAGTGCAGAATTTGACCGACCAATCAGAGACCGAGAATCTCTTTGTTCTGATTGGTCAATCGTGCGCTTCGCCCTAGGTGAGTACATTTCGGAACACATAATCTAGAGTGCAGCTGCCCTCTGGTACACTTTCTCATTCTTCGTGATCAAATCGACGTTCGCGCGCTCATCGCTGGTCCGCAAAAGAACGTGAGTTGAATAATTAATTCGTGTATTTACGCCGTTAATTAGTATAAATCTGATCGCGTCGCGTATACCGATCGCGATCGCTATCGCACACGCAAAATTGACCTCGTCGGACGCGAATCTCGCTCAACATTCGCTCCTCCGAAAATACGTAACTTCACGGCACCGATTTGAACCGCCGAATGTTCGATGCGCAGTTTACGAGGAAATTATCGGACGCTTTCGACGAATTGCCAGAGTTTTTGGGCGTCGTCGATATTCTAAGCGGGCGAATGCGCGTTTCCGGTTCCGGTTCATCATTGCGCGACGAATAAAGTTCGTAATTTGCATCGTAAAAATCGGATCGCGACTACGACAATGGTCGGCCATTTTGGGAACATGGGCGATTCCTTAGGGTACGTTCCACAACACGTTCGTAACGCTCGCGGAATCATTTCATCCTTGTTGTTCGCCTCAAGTTAAAAAAAGACAGACAACGCTCGCGAGCGTTAAGTGGAACGCAGCCTTACCTCGAGAAAAGCGGCGACGCGAAAACGGAGCATCGGTTGTTCGTGTGCGAATAAGCTCTCGCGATTCTCGCGTTTTATATACCGAAACGCGTCGAAAATGTAATATCTAAAGCCGCGGGTCGCGAACGAAAAAAATTTACGCGAATGTGCTGTACAAAATGTCGCGCGATCGTAATTAACGTGTTTTCGCGAGTGAGTGCCACGAAGGAGCAGCAAAGCAAAACGAGAGGAGGCATCAGGCGACGACGGAACAAGGATGAGGTGAGCAATTCATATATAATTTATTTATTATTTGTTATTTGTTATTGTGATAAATATGAATCAGAGAAATTCTCATAAAATTCTTTCCACACCATATTGTCCCACGATTACCATGATTTTCAGGGTAAATTATAAGAGAAAATTCTCTCCGTGTACAAAACATGTGTTGTATGTATATATATTGATAATATGTTGTATGTTTCGCATAGTCTGATGTCTCGAATATCTTTTAACATTGCAGATGTGGAATCGCGAGTGCAATCTGCGCGAAGTGTCGCGGATATACCTGTCGCGTGTGACAAGCCGGGAGTGTCGAATCTAAAAGCGACGAACGAACGTCTCGATCTACCCATTGGATTACGCGGTCGGGCATCCGCGATTATTTAAAATCGACGTTCGTCGCTTCGCGAGGTCGAGTGTTTGTCGCGAGACGTTTCTCCAAACACGTATTTCGCGCAATTTGTAATAGGTGTCGCGGGTGACGAACCGGAAGTGCCGAATCTAGCGACGAACGAACGTCTCGATCTACCCATTGGATTACGCGGTCGGGCATCCGCGATTATTTAAAATCGACGTTCGTCGCTTCGCGAGGTCGAGTGTTTGTCGCGAGACGTTTCTCCAAACACGTATTTCGCGCAATTTGTAATAGGTGTCGCGGGTGACGAACCGGAAGTGCCGAATCTAGCGACGAACGAACGTCTCGATCTACCCATTGGATTACGCGGTCGGGCATCCGCGATTATTTAAAATCGACGTTCGTCGCTTCGCGAGGTCGAGTGTTTGTCGCGAGACGTTTCTCCAAACACGTATTTCGCGCAATTTGTAATTGGTGTCGCGGATGACGAACCGGAAGTGCCGAATCTAGCGACGAACGAACGTCTCGATCTACCCATTGGATTACGCGGTCGGGCATCCGCGATTATTTAAAATCGACGTTCGTCGCTTCGCGAGGTCGAGTGTTTGTCGCGAGACGTTTCTCCAAACACGTATTTCGCGCAATTTGTAATAGGTGTCGCGGGTGACAAGCCGGGAGTGTCGAATCTAGCGACGAACGAACGTCTCGATCTACCCATTGGATTACGCGGTCGGGCATCCGCGATTATTTAAAATCGACGTTCGTCGCTTCGCGAGTTGGAGTGTTTGTCGTGAGACGTTTCTCCAAACGGATATATCTTCCAACATCGCGGGATGGATGGCGAGACGGCGATGCATCGACTGGTGAGTCTATTAATTATTTATTTTATTTATTTAATAAGAGACTAGTTTGCATAGGTTTGCCTAAGTTGACTTACGAGATTTAATACTATTTACCGTTTTTCAAAATGCCGTTTAATTGTTAAAAACGGAGATTTATTTTATTAGAGTTTTAATTATCAGCGTTAGATTATATCTTTTTCGAAAATCGAGCGTCTTGAAAAGATAATTTTATTTTATAATATAATTTTACTTGTACAATTATCGCAGAAAATTTACTCTATTTACTATTTATCAATTAATTTATTAAAGCCAAAAGACGATATTTTATTTGACAGTTTAAAAAGACTGTAGATATGCAGATAATATTTATGTGACGTTGTGCGTCTCGATAATTCCTCTTTCACGTACTAAACTAAACAATGTGTTTCCACACGGGCGACATGTACAATAATCGACGACGAAATAAATTCTTTGCACACTCGTCGGGTGAGCGTCCAGTCGTTCTTCGATGTTGGTTAATTTCGCGCCGGAGGCGACGAACGCGTATACATACATGTCGCATTATGTATACGATGATCGAAAGCGATTACGGAAGGGTGCATTGCTGCTGTTATTCGCGAAAGAGAGAGAGACTTGTCTCGCCTCTTTTATCCGGCTCTTGTTACATGAGCGAATTATTCTGCGCGGCAAGGGGGCTCCCTAATGGCGCACGTGTGATGGCCTTAATAATCGTGGCACGTCCCTAGCGATTCGAGACGGTTCATATTGCTGTTGCTCTTGATTGCCAATAAACCCTTGGGCACGATTTTAGGGTCGGATTATACAGTTTCGGCGAAGAATCTAAAATATAATGAGCGTCATTTGTACGCAATTGCCGCGATATTAGCATCTCCGTTAATTCCCTCATCGTGAGAAATCAAATTTTGATGTACGACATAATTGAGTATTAATTTATTGCTAATTTGCGTCAAATTTTTTTGCTCATCAATTAGTAGAAAATTTATGTTTAAGATGCGAGAATGCTGATTTATTACATTACGCTAGCGGCTATATTTCTGAAAAACATTTAAAGCGAATTGTTTACAGCAAAAATAATCGTAAATATTATTAATAAAATTGATAATTAATAATTAATTGCTTAAAGTCTATTATAAAAATATTAAAATGTTAGATGATTTGATGAATTGTTAATTTATAATGAAATAATATTAAATTCATGCTTAATTTGCAATCTAATAAATTAATTTCTTTAAAAAAAAAATATTGCAAGTATATTTCAACAATATTAGAGTGACAAATGGAAGAATTGTTAATTAATTATATGTAGAATTAAATAATTAAATAATAATATTTAAATCATAGTTAATTTTATTTTTGTATACTATTATATATTGCACGTATCTCATCGTCTGAAAATTATGATAATAATAATGATTTATGTTTGATATACAATGTAACATCGCTATGTAGCACTTGAAATTAAAATAAAATGCGAAAGCTGGCGCCGTGCGAGATTAATCGCCGACAGGAATCGTCGGGCTGCAAAAGCCACGACGGAAACGGATTTATGATGTAAGTATATGCATTCATTAGCATTACATAGCGATGTTCAGCGATTCCCCGCAGACGCGGGGCTCGATCTCTGTCGGCGATTAGTCGAGAAGGGCTACGCAAGAGAGACGATCTCGCTATTATATATGCGACGATACGCGTTTCCACTAACACGCACACGTACGCGCATTTGTTTAATATCTCATGCGACACTCCGGAAAGACGCGCGTGCAAAGGAAGATGAAGCGCCGCTGACGAAAGATCCATAGGTCGTATTCCGTAGTTTGTAGGCTCGAGTCTACGTCTCCGAGAGATGCTTGAATTAAATTATTAGTTCCTCGCGAGCGAAAAGCACAAAAGGGATGGAGGAACAAGGACTTACAGCGAGAAAGGGACTTTGTGGAAAGTTATACGCGCGCGCGTGTCATAGAACCCTACGGAGAGTAAGTTAAAACGTCCGGCCGGATGAACGGACGCATAATTTCACGCGGATTTTTTATTCACGCACGGCACGCACGTGGAGGTCCGCTTTCTCACTCTCTCATCCAATCTAGGAAGATAAATCGATCTTTGATCTCAAATTAAACTACCGCCGGCCTTGCGGCGATATTTCTAAACGTATTCGTCGACGAATGTATGTCTCTCTCTGTCTTTTTTTCTCTCGCGCTGTATTTTATTCGTGCCGCGTGTAGGGCACGTAGGGCTCGTGCGCGACGACCATGGTAATTCCGTTGCAAAAGATGCCGATGCCGACGAATTAGAGACTGAAAATCTCGCGCATGCACGCGAGGAAGATCGCGTGCTTTTTCCCCTCTCTTTCTCGCTTGAATTTTTCGCCCTAAGGTGTTAATTGCAGGCGCGCAATTACCAGTTCTCCTCTCCGTTCTTTGATTAATGCAAGTTTTGTTGTACCCGAGTATTAATTTTATTTATTTATTTATTTTTTTTTTTTTATCGTGCCGCCTCGTTTCGCGGATATGGGAAGATGGCATTTTCCTCAAAGCGGCCATTATACGCGTTCGTAGATTATTAGCGGGCGGGCAGAGCGTTATTAGTCGGGCTATATCCGCCCGAGCATCTATGCCGCACGAACGTCTTCAGCGGGACCTGTCAATTACACAGATTTATGATCCCTCCTTTTCTTCCCCCTTGCTTGCGCGTTCTTTCTCTCTCTTTCTCTCTCGTCGTAGCCCTTCTATTCCCGCGCGCAGCAACGCTCATTAATACAAGCCGGCGAAGGTATCCGCCTGAAATAGCAAATAATAATTTTTGATCGATGATCGCTTTTAATTGCGACCGACTTAATTACAGATAAATACCTCTGCGTCGATTTATCCCGGCGCTTTGCGTTCCGCGAGCCTATCAATCTCCGTATACTGATTAACCCCTCGGAGACCCCGTAATATCACGTGGCACTGTTTCGTAGCATGAACTTTGACCGTATATATTATATAAAGATGCTTGATTTTTCTCGACGCACAATGATACTGTTAGATTCTTGATTCGCGCTAAACACTTATTCACGTTCGTTGATTTTACAGTTCAATTTTTTCACACTCGCGAGATACAATGAGGGTATCATTTATTAAAGCGGTGATGATGCAAATTTTTTTTTTACTTTGGGTATAATTATGGATAAGTGGATCGAGGGAGGGTTAATTACGCGTCTTTCTCGCGAAGAGTATTTAATTAACGCGAAAGTATTTAATTAGTATTTTAAGGCGTTATTGCGCATTCTTAGCGACTCGCTTCCGACAAAATAACACTATTTCTCGACGATGAGATAATTAATGCTTATCGATACCCAGCTGAATGCAGCTCCAGAATAGAAGAGTATCTTTGCATATCCTTGCACGATCGGAGATGAATGAGCATGTTGTCGATCGCGGATCTTGCACTTATCACAGATCGCGTATCTTAACCACGGCCTGTACTTGGTAACTGTACTTGAACTGTACTCGACAACGATACGGGGATTATTTGCATAAGAGTACGTTCGCGTAAGATAAGTGCACGCCAAGATTATGTTAATTAACGGAGTTATAGGCAAATCAAGGCGATTAAACGTGCGTGTCTAATGGAACGCGGTCACTGATAAGGAAAGGAAGAAAATATGTTCCAATAAAATAAATTAAAAGTAATTATGCAATATGAAACCATTAATGTTTTTTTTATTGCAAGTTGTGCCTGATACATTCGGGCACAACTTGCAATAAAAATCTCGAAATCCATAAAAATTGGTGATTGGTTCCATATTGCATAACTGCGTCCAATTAAAAAATGTCGCTTAGCGATCGATCGACATTAATTAGTATATGTAATTTTTTTCAGAACTAAAAAATAAAATTTTCTCTTTTATTGAATTGCGATGTAAACTATCTTGAAAATATTGCGCGAGATTTTTTATAAAATTATATATAATATATTGTTAATTAAATATATACAATTTTTTTTGCTTTCTATCTACATTTAATCACATATAGGTCATTTCGGGTGGGTTTTGCGTTAATTAGTCACGCGAACACTTATCAAAATCAACACTTGAAAAATGTTTTACAAAATACAGCTGATAATCCGGCGGACTCAAAAAGTCAATGAAAACAAGGAGGAAAAAAAATAAACAGTTACACGCATAAATTTATTAATGGCAGAATGTGAATTACGTATATATTTATTTTCCGTCTTGTATACGTAAGTATGCGCACGATTAACGAAGCATTTTTTGACGATAACAGTTTACCCGACGTGCTATGATAAGTCGATGTAATGAGAAGACGTGCGTTCGAAAGAAAAGAAACGATTAAAAACAAAAGGGGGAAAAGAGGGGGATGGAGTAGCGCGGGTCTTGTCGATTTTTATCGGTCGATGACAAATCGATAGTACTCACGCCATGTTGCATTTAGACCGGTTCTGCGAGAGTCTTCTTTCCCTGCCTACGCTAGTCTGCCTCTGCTTTTAATTAATCCCGGTGCCTCGATCGACCCGATGCGAGCGCGACTTCGTGAAAAATGTTGAACCGCAGAGAGGCAGAGAAAGGGAGAAGGAGCTCATCTACGGTGGTGGCTCGCGGGTAGGCGTCTATCAGTTTTCATTGCAATAGTCATCTCGAAAAAGAGAGAAAAGGAGAAGTCCTTCGATCGTTTGCGCGCATTAGCATCGAGGAGTTCGACGATCATTCGTATGATAATAATCGTCAGCTAATCGGCGATTTTATCAAATTATTACTAAAATATTATCACTAAAATTGCACGGAACCTCTCGTTAAGTGACTCGTTTACGCGCGAGCGTGCTGCGAAATTTATTCGCGATTGAATTTTATTCTCGATTAATTCGACGATAAGTTACTTACTGAATTTCCCATATAAGAGTCGCATACACGCCGCCTCGCGTGCCGATGAAAAAGATCGTCCATTCAGCATTGCTGATTCCGCGGTTGTCCTAGTATGCGAAAGAGTCGTCCATCGCGATAACCGCAGAGAGTAGGTGACCTTAAAGGATGTCGATCTTTCAATTGGTCTAACAGTATCGACGATTCTTAAACGCGTCCGAAGGCGAGGCTGCTGCGTTCGTCAACAGGTGTTGGACACCTTCGTGTCGCGAATCTGCCGTGCATCTCTTGGACGCGAGTGCGTCTTCCTTCGAGTGGTTGACGACGACGCGTTTTTTCTTCTCTTTTCTAATTAACCGCTGATTTTCCATCGGACGTCTAATTGTCACGCGATCGGTTAAACATCGCGAATGTTTCTTATGTTATTTTCTTTGCCCTTAATAAATAAAATGCTGCATATACAAATGCCGTTATCTTCCTGTTAGATATTTTTTTTTAATCTTGTAGATTTTACTTAACTGATAAGATAATTTTTTTTATAACGTCTCGCTAATTTTAATTAAACGCGATTTTTGCTTTCCGTTAAATTCTAGGCTCTTTCGCGGCAGCTAGATCGTCGTATCTTTATCGTCGTATATTTGCGCGCCTTTTTCTCTCTTTTGATAGCCTCTTCTGCGTATTCCGTTCTAATGACGACGATGCGTCAGGATCGTTGGGAGTAAAAGGAGCGCCTTCCCATCCTATGTACTCGAACATCGGGACTTTATGACGCTCATAGTTATAGTTCCAGCGAATCTTGTACGACGAGTATGTACCTGTGAGTTTTGCGGCCGGTCTTTACACGGTTCTCTGACGGAGCGTAGCGAGCGCAAGAAGATGAACCGCGGAAAAAAGGAGCAAAACCGAATCGGGAGATGCGCCAATCGGGGATGATGTTTCTTCGACCGCGAATGGTTTAACGACGCGATTTAATACGGTCGGCCCGATACCGATTAATCGCGATACGTCTGGCGCTGTCAAAACGCCGCCAGCTGTTTGAGAACGTAAAAGAACCGCGCGTCTTCAGGTTTTCTCGACTTTGAATTAGCTCTCGTGTAGCTAACGTAATATCGTTGTGTGCGCTTTGCTTTGCATTAAAAGATCTCAATTAAGAGACGCTAATCTGATTAGATTAGCGAGGAAGCGAAAGAACAGCAAGAAGCTTTTGTATAGTCAGTGCGTTCCGAGCACACGTGACCTTGAGAAAAGCACAGCCGTCCTTGACGACCTTGGGAAAAATGCCTCGAGGCGAGCTACGAATTTTACGCATGGCAATTAGCTTGAAACTGCACTTGATAGCATGTCTTACGCGTTTACAGGCGCATTTGCATAAGTGTACGAGAGTACGTGCGCAGGTATATGCGTTTACTTTAATGACGCACGCAACAGCGTGCATCTTGAGGGATCAACCATCACATAGCGTGGTACTGCGTATCCTCGACGGTTGCTAATTAACGTCAGACATTAAGGGTTCTCGGGCTAGACTTGAAGAAATCTGTAATCTTTCAGATGTTAATTTTTTTAAATTATCTTTTATACAATGAAATGCCATGTCAGCAATTATATAATTGTATAAAATTAACTTATATTGTATATTATATCATTTTATTATAATTATATATCAATGATAGACGTATCTCAAAAACACAGATTATTAAAAATAATTATTTAAATATATATAGTTTCGTTTAATTATAAATTATTGGAAAATATATTTTTGTTGAAGATATTTATTCGAAATGCAATGATTGAAATCATATATTAATTAAAATATTAAAAGAATATTTAAAAAATATAGAAAACTATAGAAAATATAAATATAAAAAATATAAATAAATATATGTAATATAAATATATGTAAATACATATATAGAAAATATATAACGACGTGTTTTTGCGTGACAAAGTTATGCAGCTCGATGTGTGTTTTATATATTATAAACTCGATATGTATATTTTTTGCGCCGCGAGGTACAGGCGTGTTGCAAAGATAAACGGTTTAATATATTTTTTTCGCTCTCTCTCTCTCGACCCTGAACTTGGCACGACTGTGCATTCCCATAGGCGATACATATCCAAACTAGCATCCGCGTTTACCTGGCATTTACATACGTAGATAAACACGTATGCGGCGTATAGAGTAAAGTAACCACTGAAGCTGCTCCAACTGTAGTCGATCGGCCCCTCATCTTCGTAACGAGTCCTTTTCATCGACGTAACCGTTGATACGTAACAGGAATATCACGTATATGCACACGCGGTTGCAATCAGATTAGTACAGAAGCTTTTAACATTTTGCTCTAACGAGAGTAGATCCTATATAATCTTATATAAGAATCGCGTGAAATATTATCTCTGATTAGTTAGAAATGAGTAATTAATAGTAATAATTGAAAAAAATAAAAATATTTATATAAACTGTTTTCATTAATGTGAAATATATCAACAGTTAATTATATAATAATTAATTTATATTGCATATTGTTGTAAGTGTCTGTGAAGTTATATTGTAATCACTGATATTTCAAAAACACAGATTATCAAAAATAATTATTTATATACGTTTTTAATTCTAATTATATTATTTGAAAAAATATAAATATAAAATATATTTGTGTTATATAAATATATAATTAAATCTCTTGTAATATTTAGTCAATTTTACTTGGAAGTAAATATTTCAAATATATATATTTTCTCGTTACTGACTTTCAAAGTAATCAATTGAAATAATTCTTTCGCTCATTGTATTGGCAGTAAAATATTAGAATATAATTTTTATATATTCCAGCTACTCTTCACAGCACACTTAATAGAAATTTGATTTTATTCAATGAACATATGTGTTTAAAAACTAACAAGGCCTATCGTAACAAACAGCTCGATGACGTTCGCGTATTTTCAATTGTACTTGGAACACAATTAACGTTATCTTGATCCCGATAACCTGGTCCTCACGCTATTTAATCAAGCATGTTTTTACAACACGCTACGGTGATGTCGCGCGAAAAGGTAGATCCTCTATCGCGATCCGAAAGACACGTCGCGGTCGTGTAGATCTGTTTTCGGATCACGGGCGTTTCGCTGAAGATGTAAAGCTCACGCATCGCATGCACCGAATACATACGCGTCGCCGCTTATCTTTTCACCGCAGCGGACGGCTGGATTCGCGGAATGTTTCTCATGGAGATGCTATCGTCTCGTCGGAACGTATCGTCTTGTAAAGTGTTCCGTTCCATTAGCGCGTTGCGGTCTTAACAAGTAATTAATATATAAATCCGACGCGCATCTTCCGGATACGCCGGTTCGCGTAAAGTTCAGGTAGCGTAAAAGCAGCCGGTTTATATGTTCAGAGTATGAAAAATATATTTTTTTTACACAAATGTCTTCATAAGTGTCTTCATAAGTTTCTCGCGGTAGATCAAGTAATTAACGCCGCTTTTGACGCCGGAAATCAAATTTACACTCTCTCGTGACTTTTGAAGTCAATATATTCCCAATGTGTGAAATTGTTCATGACGTTAAAATACGTAAACATGGCGATTTCTGATTTTTTTTTTTAAATTAAGTTCTTTATTTTTTGACACATGTGCTACGTCCGCTTTAATAATATTATTTATTTATCGCAAAATTTACATACACCTATTTAAATTGCTTAAGTAAGCCAATAATGAAGCACTGCCTTTAAACCTTTATAATTTTATTACACATATGCATATATGCTACCATTCATAAAATATTTCGTGCTAAAATGCATCACCGTGCGCGAGTGCAACGCTCGTAAAGATATTCTGATTTTTCGCGAAACCGTAACGTATAAATCAAGAAACGCTGAATTCCTCGCACGCGAATGTGAACGTAGCTGCGCGTACATCTTTTTTCTTTCTTTTGAAAAAATTCTCGCGCTTTATATGCCGCTCGTGTCGAGACCCCAGCGACGACAGACGTCTTCGCGCGCGTTTGTCCTCGCGCGTTCGCCTTCATTGTCAGTCGGGACGCGATATTCTTCGCGGGCACGTCGAGACGCGCGTCAGGAAGATGATCGCGGGTTCTCGTTCAAACTTTTGACCCGCTAATGAATAACTGAGGAACGGCCGATATATAGCATCGTTACCGCGCTGCTGAACGCCGTGGAACGGTAAAGGCTCCAAGTGAATGGCTGAAACTTAAGCGATGCGCATGCATCGGTCTAGTCTAAATGACTAAGCAGCCGATACATACGGCATTTGCCGTGCATTCCACTCCGCGTCAATTTTTTGCCGGCTCTAATGGCCGGCTCCATTTAGACTACTGAAAAGTATTGATGTTTCCGGCTGCGGTCCAGTTAGAACATGACTACGCTCGACGATATCTTGGAAAATTGCCCCTTTTAAAAATCCGAAGCTGAAAAATTATACGAATAGAAATTGCAAATATCAGAGTCGTTTCGTAAAAACACACAGATATATATATTTTGCCAGAAAAATATTCTTATCTTAAAGAAAAGTTTTTATTTGTGATATATGTATATGAAATATTTTTTTCTTAAAAAAATATATATAGGTATATATGTATATTAAATATATATATCACAAATAAAAACTTTTCTTTGAGATAAGAATATTTTTCTTTAAAGAAAAAATATTTTTAAAGTTTCAAAAGATATGAAATAATGATGTATATTATGTAATTAAAATTTTATATCTCTATATTATTTTGCGGAAAGAATGTCATGCATGCGGATAGAGAAGATGGGCGAAAAGAAATTTGTAGAATACTTCAAAGCAGTTCTTGACTAACTGTACCTGGTGTTTGCGGAGTAGCTGGTGGAAATGATACCTCATCTTGCAAATTTCGCGCGCAGCGCATGCACGTGGTCTCGTGTGCATTTTCTGACAAATCGGTAGTTGCCAAGACGAGTAGCAACGGTCATTAGACTGAAATGACGGAGACGAGAGACAGGCGAGATGGAAAAAGTATTGACGATATTATTACGTGTAGGTGCGACTATATAAAATATCATTATCTCTTAATTGAATAGAGAAGGGTTAACGCGCGCGGTGTTCGTGAATTCAATTTGCAGTTCTCTCTTTCTTCCTCGCACCGTCATTTATTACATCGGAAATGAGAATGCCATCCTTCGCAAACGATACATTACGTATCGAATCTCTCTTTATCAGATTTGCGAGTGAGAAATTGTTGTTGTACGCGATGAACGAGTTAATATCTACAGAAAGCAATTACAGCAATTTACAGCATCGTCATTTCAATAGAAAACGATCGATTAAAGAAGCTTACGATCAGTTGTCGATTACGTTCGATTACGTAGCGATGCAATAACTTTCGAAAGCAATATCTTTTATGATATGTTGATTCGTAAATTAAATATTGAATGAATTTCAATTATTTATACACACACGTATGAAAACGAGACAACAAAACATCTAATGATTTTAATTAATTCAGTGTGCTAAACGTACTGCGATGCAAGCTTTGAATTGACGTTTATCGCATCACACTTTGATAAATTGGAGAAAGAATGATTGTGAAACACCGTCGTCATTACAGTGAAAATTAAGAGACTCATTAGATGCGAACTAACTCGTATCACGCTCCGTAAACTTTCAAAGAGATTAAAATTTAAACCGATCCACAATTTTTATACTCGGAAAATATTTGCAGCGCAAGTAGTTGGACACTCGAAATAAATGTGTAACAAAGACGTGAAGAATCATAATTAATGCGTTTTGTTCTGTTCTCTCCGCTTTCCCTCATACCGCGATACATTCATGTCAATTGTTTTGCATCATTGCACTATGTAATTGTCATTCGAGTCTGCTTACAGTACGTTTCTGCAATTCAGATTATCAATTACTAGGTCATTAATATGTTAATGTTGGCAGAAATTGATGTGTCTGCGACGACTCTGTGAAATTACGCGTTCTTATAGTAGTCAGCGGAACGGAATTTCTTGCACTTTAAGTTGCAGATAATGTTAGCCTACACTGGCCATGCATTGCATAATTAGATAACGGCTGAACCTTCTCATGAATTTAACATGATCAACGAGAACTATTTTTATCTTAATAAGTTGAAGAAATAATATCAAAACTAAGAATAAATCTTCTAAATTGGCGTATATTTATTCCTCGGTAATTATTAGGCGTTTTATTTTTTATCAAAAGTGATATGAATTTGATTTTATTTAGTTTACTCATCAGAAGTCCATAACTTGTGCATCATCTGTTATACTAAATTAAATTATATAAGAAAAAAGTTAAACTTCGAAGATAAAGCGCAAAAATAAAATACTATATCATATTTGTAATAATCTTTATTTTTGTTTGCATATTTTATTACATTTTATTAATTATACATTCGAATTTTTTATCGCGTTTTGCAATAATTTAGCGCTCATTCTTCTGCGATCAGCGTCCAAATATTTCGCATTCTCCGAGAGCTTTCTGTCAGACGTACAATAATTAATAACGAATGGAACTCGATAGCGCGATGCGACTAGTATTCTTTCGGGATTATGTCAGCCTGTTAACAGTTAATTCTTATATTCTTCCTCTTCCTTGTGAATGCATCAAACACCTGTATAATACTTTGTATACCTACGCGCGATACATACCACGTTATGTAAGTAGGTATGCTCATTAGTATGTCTGCTGTCGTCTTAGCACCGCGGAAGATAAAGCGAGGTTGAAACGCAGGGACAAAGAAGTGGAATGCTGGCATCCGTTATGTGTCACAGGGCGAAAATTAGAATACTCGCTCGTGAGAAAGACTTGAGCAAATTACCAAGACTTTCCGTACAATTTGCGAGATTCAAAGCCGACATGTAACAGGTTTCGCTCGAAGCTCGATAGGCATTAAGAATTTGCATAATAACGATTGAGAAAGACATTTATTTATATATAATATTTAATTTTAATTTATATTTCTTTATATTTAATATATATAAATATTTATACATTTCTATTCGATGAATAATATTTTTCAAAATAATTTAGAATCTTGTAATGAAAAAAATTCCCAGTAATGTTGCGAACATTATTTAAAAAAATTTAATAGAAGAAAGAATAATACATACATAGCACTTAATAATATCATTTACTTGTGTCAAGATTTTTAATGCGATTCAATCACATTTTACGAAATTGAATACAAATTACTATCTTTATCGTTATATTCAAAGAGAGCGACTCTGCAAATTTCATTATTACCTATAACAGGGAAGTTGTTATTATATACCTGACGCTTTTTGTCTCCGCGTAATTTAACGCCTATTATCTGTAGCTACTGTGCTTAAAAACTACCGTTTTCTCGCACCATTACAATAATGATGGCGAATTTTAACCTTTGCTCTCGACGAGATTGCAAAGCACCGGCGTGCAAACTGGAAACTTGAAATACGTCCGAACTCAAGTCACATGACCTTCGTAATGGATCTGTAGCCGCGGGATGTCAGGATTCTGTGGAATATATTTTTGACGTTTTCGCGTCATTCGCGTCACGCGTGTCTACAAAAGAGTATGCATCTTTCTCCTCTGCATGAATTTTTTAATTTTTTTTTTCTTTCTTTCTTCCCTCTCTCTCTTAAAATAAATTACGCCGTGATTTAGTCTCAACTTTGTCGAGCTATATTGAGAGAATTCCTTTTCGTTGAGGAGAATTTTTCATGAGAATTCGAATTTTACGCGGTCATTACAATAATACATCTAGCACAGGAAAAAAAGAAAATATAACGAAGGAAAAATGTGAGAGAGTCATCGTCCGGAACGTTTTATGAGGTCTGCGGAATCTCGGGATCGTCCGAAAAGATAGAATAACTGTAATACGTGGGTCCGAAACTTGTGAACGAATACGGGTCAGTTGTGCCAGAACCTTGGAACGCTTTTTACGGTATGATCTTCACAGATCCACGCTGGATTCAGCTTTTGTCTTTGTTCGCGCTTAGGACCGGTCGCGCTTAACCGTACCTTAGGTACCTCTCCCCTCTTGAGCGTCTCTTTCTCTCTTTTTACTCACTTTAAAATACGTTTAATTAGCCGTGATTAACGCTATAACGGACGCTGGCGATGTTCGCGACTGTTATCGCTTCAAACATCCACAAATTATACTTTTATCAGCTAATTTACATCTTGGCGCATAAATACCGGCCAAGGAATTCATTCGTCGTTCGTAATGTTGCGTCGTAAATTTTAGCATCGTATTATACGTTGTAAAATCATTTCAGCTATCGTGTGCTATTCGAAAAATGTGGTACAAGCGTCTGAAACACGCGATTATAATATATCGGTATATTACGGATGTAATGTACCGATAAACGGATTAAAAACGTGTTCCATACACACACTTTCCGCGAATTTTATCTTTGATTGCAGACGATACAGCTGATAATCAAACCTGCGATTTCAATCATGAATATAATCGGAAGTCGATGGTAGCTTTTAAATGATATGGGTCAGCGCCATTGACTGTTATAATTGCGTTTGCCATCAAAATGCTAACTTAATTAAATCGATCGATGATTAATTGATTTATTCCGCGTCCCTAATTCGAATCGACCGCTCGAACATCGTCATCGAATTAACGAGATCATCAGATCATTGAACTCTTTGTAACAATTTTGTGCCACCCATAATAATATATCATAAAACACACGCAGATGATTGATCGATATTTTTTTTGTGCTCATTGTAGGTCTTCTCTCGAATATACTATACTTATAAAATAATTTACACGTCACGGCATGCATGATTTATGTATATACGAATGCCATGCATTAGATTGCGATATTAACGAAATTTTTATCAGTCGCTTGCGTTGTATCTTATATAGCTCACACTTCGATTAGTTATTAAATTCCAATTTGTTATTACTATCAAATCGAGATCGTGCATATTTTAATATACAATATTTTAATTTATTAATATATATTCAATTTTAATATATTAATACATAAAATTGCAAAGAGTTTTTATTATTATATCATTAATAGTTCACTTCGTCTTTTATTGTCTCGTATTTCAGTACCATGGTATACATATGTGTCACACACACACACACATACACATTGTAGGTATATTATATTTATAAACGTCTCAAGTGCGATATTATAAAAGTCTCAAAGTGCGATATTATAAACGTAAGATATCCGCTAAATATCGCATTATTGAAGCTTTATTCCCTAAAAAGGATCACGATTACGGTTGTTATACGACGTCTCGGCGAAATTGCCATTTGTATGAGAGCGAGCGTAATTAACGTTATAGGAGAAGAAACACAAGGTGGACGAGCGCGAAGATCGTCGCCACACTAATGCGTGCAACGGGGAGTAATCATCACCATATAATAATTCCGAGTCGGTCCGCAAACATTACGGCACATTTTCAAGCACGCGTCGGAGTGTCTCGTAAAATAAAATTGTGCGTTGCCGTGAGTTTACGATCCGTCGCACTTTAAACTCGTTGGGCGTAATCTTCGGGATAAAGTGCCGGGATATATTCGCCGATGTATCGTGCAATTATTTCCGAATATCGACTTTACTTGTTCACCGTCTACGTTCTTCGTTGCGCGAGTAAAATCGATAAATATATAAATCGCGTATTTTATGTAATTTTATGACTCAAGCTTGAGACATGTATATATCATTTCTAGAGAGCTACACATTTTATATTTCAGGTTTTTAAAATCCGTCATTAAAAGCAAGTAAATGTAAGAACTTTTACAACAGAAAAATATATTAAGATACATCTTGTAGAATAATACAAAAATTGACAAAATTTTCTTCGAGACATGTAATTGACATATATAAATCATTCTTAAAGAGCTCTACACATTTTATATTTCATGTTTTAAAAATCCATTCAGAAACAAGTAAATGTAAGAATTTTAAAAATACATTAAGAGAGGTACATTTTGTAGAGTAGTACAAAAATCGGCAAAATTTTCCTCGAGGCGTCCAGTATAGAGTTATGTAATTGAACAACGCACGAAAAAATTTCAAAGGTTTTCCTCGATAAATACAGAGCCCCGCGTGGGACTTAAATCGAAGGGGTTAAAAGACCACTATTATTTTCGTACGCTTTGATCGTCTTTACGATCGGTTCGCGCATAGAGTCACGTCGCAAAATGCCGTCGGTGCTAATAAGGTACGCGCATACGTGACCCAAGTCTTCTCCATACATTTGTGGCGCCTTATGAAGCGCGGCAAAATGTATAAGCGAAATGGTTATACGGCGCTCGCGCAGTTACGTTAAATGTCATAATTAGTTTCAAGTAGGCAGGCGTTAGATAGAGGGAGGAAACGTGCCTACATATATATTACGTCAACGCGGCAATGGCTAACGGTAATAATCTGGAAGGCTACAGCCACATGGGCCCCGAGTCAAGTTCAAGATCCCAAGGCTTCGCGTGGAGAAACGGGAAGTGACGATGACAGCCGAGTGACCGAAATAAACCGGTCGAGAGACGAAAACGTGTTATATAATCGCGCGGCTATTTCGAGATCCGAGCGATAGATTGGCGGGTCATCCATGTCGAGGATCCCTATCAAGTCTATTGAATGTATTATTTCGAGAAGAGGTGTGATTTTATCAAACATGCAAGATGATAACAGAGTTTATCGCGAACATGTTCGAGTGATTTGCATGCTATTTAACCTTTGGATATCTAAGAGGTATCTTTGACATTTTTTCTCGCACTTATCTTTTTTATATTTTCTCGATATCTTTGATCAAATATTTTCCCTCTTCTAGATTATTTGTAGAGAAAAATTTAGGTATCTCTTCGACGCTATTTATTTGCAAAATAATAAATCGAAAACTCTGATATGTATAAATACAAATTCATATATGAAAAGGACTAAGAGCCAAGAATAGATATTAGAAAGATGCAACAAAATTATTTTTAAATTCCTGTATACTTATTCCTGTATACTTTTGTTAAAATAAATATAGAGAAATTTAAAAATAATTTTGTTGCACCTAATATCTGTGCCTGGCTCTTACTAGCCCTTTTCATACCCTTGAATTTCTATATTTATTTTTATTTATCAAAATTGTTTTCCTGCTATTTTAATTTTTGCAAACCTTTGCTAAAAATCGAAAATTGAATTCGAAAGTTAATGTCGAGGATAGTAATTTTTAAGTAAAGTGAGCGATTGTGCGTGATTTTCTCGAGATCAACGATCAAGCAGGGAACTAGTGTTTTATTTTGCGAATGTACACGCGATAGTGACATAAGTATGTTTGCATGCGAATCAAGTAGCACATAGGTCCATGATGTCACTAAACACTATTACACGGTATGAATCATACGTCCAAGTTTATACGTACACTCTATCACCATAAAATATATTCAAATATTCAGGCCACCGACATTTCAAGTAAGGCGCTAACTGTACACACATGTCATTTTTGACACGCTTATTGTCACCGTGAAACAAACATGAATAGTATCTGATTTTCGTTTCTTCAAGACAGGAAAATAGCATAGCGAGACCTTATACTCGCGTTGAAATCGAGAAATTATCATAAAAATCATTAAAAAGAGAATTTCAGTAAAGTGTAAAGACAGTAAAATTAGATGCGAATTCTGGAGGCGAGGTTTCCGGCTAGAAATCTCGTTCAGCGCAAAGTATTTGACATAATGTGTCGATTATCGGCTATTCCGCGACACGATAATTCAACTAAATCACGGACGGCCCGCGGGCCCGTACAATCCCGTTTTCCTCGTTTGCGCAAAGGATGGTAGCCAGGAACGCGTAACAAAAAGTCGTCCTCTATCGGTTTCGAGGTATCGAGAGAGAGAGAAAGAGAGAGAGAGAAGGGTGCGCTAGCGCAACGGCCTAGTCTAACCATATGGTGTTTGAGGTGCACGCTGGATAATGACAGGACTTACCCAGACGATAACTGGAAGAAGGAAGGAATTATAGGCTATGGGCATCTCGTAAATATAAGCCGTGGAACCAAAGCTACACTTTAACGTCGTCGCTTCTTCCTGGGAACTTCGTGATTTTCGCTTACGCGCGATAGAGAGACAAAACGGGAGATTCGGCGATTGAATTCGAAAGGTGTGTCATTGCGCACTGAAAAAAGAAAGCGATTTTTATTATCCTTTCACGAGTTGATCGAGAAAAAGCTAGGATATGATCTAAGATTTATATACATAAATCTTTGAATTTATATCAAATGCTAAAAAAATATTTCATGATAAATTAAGAAATAATATAATATAGCTTTTTATGTTTTAATAAAACATGCGAGAGAGAAGACATTTTTAGTTTATAAAATTTTTTAAAAATCTTTTAAGCAAAACATACGAAAAACATAGGAAAATTTCTTCCCTGTCGATTCGATTACAGTTTATTCAAATGATTTATCGAATGATTTGCAATCTTCCCATGCTGCAAAACATTTATAAATGTTAAATGTCTCAAGTACAACGTATATTTATCGTTTTAATACTACGAAAAGATTCGCAGGAATCCTGTGGAATTATGTTGGGGATATCTGTGGCTATCATCGTTGATTTTAATAGCGGAAGAATTAAAAACGATATCCCGCTTCTTACAAACCTGCAATGTATTATGTATGTAATATACCGTGGCCTGTAAAGCGACTCCACAGCTCACTAAGGATGTAATTTTACGGTTGACTATCATCGCCTTTTGTAGCGGAAGGATTATAAAAGCGATATTCTTTTGTATGATATGGTAGCACACATCTGACCTTACCTGCGCATCAATTCCGCATTAAATTTCTTCCCTCTGTCACGGAATCGGTTCTACACGTTTATATATAGAGTTTTATCCTTGAGTCATCTCGCGAAGCGAGAGACTGCGTTTTTTGCTGATACGAGTTAAAAATCAAGTCGCGAAATTCGAGGTCGAAACGGAAAAAAAAAAGATGAGATTAAGTGCGGTTGTTTTTTGTCTAATTGGATCGCGTATCGACAGGGATCGAGGAACTCTGAAATGTGTGAAAAAATGGTGAAAAAAAAGAACGGGGAACGTTTAAATTTCGATCGGGCATATCTCTCGCGTAAACACACAACGTAAGTCAGCGACAGAGATCTACAGTTATCTCATCTTCCTCCGGCCGTTGTACTATTATCGCGCGTCATCTCGAAAAAGAAGCGCTAACAATCACTCGCGAGAGCGACCACGCCACGGGTGAGATTCCACCGAGTGCCATACGCTTTATCAAGATTCCAGCACGTTTCCACAAGCAGCGGGATTACCTTATTTCAGCGAATCGCCTTAAGGATCCGCGTCGACGGCGCAGGTTCGCAATATTATGTGCAGATGATATATCGCGGGGATGAATATAAATTAAATTCATATATAATATACCCGTCCGTTAGCGTTAACGCGGAGTTGCCTGCGAGTAATACGATTTTTCACGCTAATAAATTTTCAGAAATAAGAACGAACGCCAATATTATATCGTCTCATTCTCAGTCATTCGCAATAAATTCGTACGCCATTTATACGCGAGCCCACGCGTTTCGTTTCGCCGATAGGTTTGTCTCTCTAAACAGATATCTCGCTTAAGCGAAAATCGCAAAGTTCCCAGGAAGAAGCGACGATTATGGCCTTTCATGATTTATGTGTGAGATAAAACGTGTGTGTGTATGTTTCTCGCTGCTGTAATTTTCCCCCTTTTTACGCCTATAATGGAAAAATCTGGACGAGTTAATTAATGGGTCGTTAATCATTATTTCCACGCCGCGTCATCTGTCTCCCTCATCCTGAATGTATACGCAGGATGTAACAAAAATGGGCACCGCTAGTTCAGGAGCGTATTTTACTCACATCCAAAAATGATTTTTTAATTGGCCCCTTCGTTCTGCTAAAACGCTTAACAGGTGCTGTTTACAGACAATTTTTGGAGGAAAAAATTTGTCTATTTTACTTGGAAATTAATTATTTTGAGATATGAGAATTATTTTTTATTGTTTTGTATTGTGGGAAATAAAATGATACGCTTTGTAATTTTCTTAAGTTTCATCTCAAACATGACTGTAATGACTGTAGTGAAAACGATGCATTTTTAGAAATATATTTATATGAATTTTTTTGTTCATTTCGATGAGTAGAATACGCTTCTCAAGTAGCGGCCCACATTTCTTTTACATCCTGTATACATTCACGTTTTCCAATTGAAAATATTATAATTCCAAAATCGCGAGCCGAAATCATTATAAAACGTCGATCATGCCTGTGTTCGTTTTATTAATTCGACAGAATAGCACGATAAATCGTACAAATTGTTGCAACGGTAACGGGTGGATGAAAAAAAGTACTCGCTGTCGTGACGATCGTTTATATCCGAAAGCAACGAGGTGTGCTAGTCTAGCGTTAATTTCTCGTGATCGGGCTGCGCTTAATCGCGCTTGAACTTCCTCGGGTCCTTGACCATACTCAACGGTACATTACAAGGTCACACGATATGAATTTATCCGTCCGTCCACAGCTGGTTAACCGGTCGGTAGATACACACGCGTATCTTTCGATAAACTACCGTCGTGATTTGTAGCATCTGAGATTACAACATTCATCGGACAATAATACATACATTGCGCCTGCTCTTGCATGGGTCTTGAAATAAAGTTATGTAAAATCGCATTTCTCAAATCGAAACGATAGAGGAAAAACGATATAAGCTTATCTGAGCGGCCATATGTTGCACTTTATCAGAGTTAAAATGAACTTGATTCATTTAATTAGAGTTTACTTATCAGAAGCTCATAGTTTATGCATTTATTAATATAAATCGAATTATATTTTTTTCTGTAACTTGCTTTGGCCAATATTATAATTTAATTATTTTTCTAAGTTTCTAAAATTGTTTTATTTTTATTTTTAGTTTGTAAAGAAGGCCAATAATAGCATCAAAATTGTGATACAATTTAAAAGAGTCTCGAGTAAATACCTGTAGATATAAATTTTTATTCTCTAAATATTTTAGCTAAAACCTTCCTCTCTAGACACGACAAAAATACTAGCTATCATAGCTAAATTTTAGCTGTAATAATTAATATTTTCAACTATAATTTCATGAAAAATTTTCGGTTAAACTAAAGCATAAAAATAATAGTTATTAAATTTCAGGTGTAATATTATAAAATTATAATGGTAACTAATTTTTTTTTTTTTCGTGAATGATACGTCGAGTTTTGATGCCTTTCCTCTAGTAAATAACAAAGATTCTGACAAATATATATACACGTAACTAATAATTATGTATACATATATTACACAAGCATCTCTAGTGCATTGTCATTTCTATCGACTCTCTCTTTCTCTCTCTCTCTCTTTGCGACACCGTGAAAGTAGGTCCTTTGGGAACGGAATCTTAATGCTGAAGAAGCGCACGCCTACCTGCGGAAGTCTCGCGGATGCTGCTCAGGAGCACACGCAAAGATAGGGACCGCTACACCTACATCCTCGTAGCAGGTACCAGATGACTCTATAACACGCGAAGATAAATGTAGGCAATTTAATAGCGCTTATGTATATCTCTCTCTCTTTCTCTCGCGTGCCACTCGCGATGGGCACGTGTTTTGATCGCTCCATCAATGGATCTTTCTCGATACCGATTCCCCGCCACGGTAGCCTTTGCAATCGGAAAATATCCGATCCGTTTGCATTACGAGCCGCTCCAAAGATCGGCGTTGATGCATTCTCCGTTGAAGCGTTTCTGATTTAAGCGAGATTTCCCCTCGGGGAGTCGCGATTTTAATAGCCGCGCCTTCCTCTCTCATCTTTCTCACTTTCTTCAGGCATTTCCTAGGAGTCGGCACTCGCCGGAAAACGTCGATCGAGAGATATGCAACAGTACATACGGACCGCGGGCGTGTGTGGATGTAGGTACTATTATACATAGAGTACACCTGGTATGGGGAAGAAGCTCTCTGTTGGTTCATTAAAGAAACGATTACGCTCGCTTTTTCTATCAGCCGGTTGCATAATTTATGAGAGTTACATACATACATAGAGAGATGCACTTCTTTTTCCGCGATCTTGCAGATCCTTATTTCGCGATGCGCAAAGCATAAGGCGGCTCGATAAAATTCCTCCACCCCTTTTTTATTCGCATCGTCGTACCGCTATTTCCCGCAAAACGTGCACAGATGCGTAAAGCAGATGACATCCCGCCCTGTGGTATGCAATGGCAAGCATGTAAACAATTCGAGTTTTACAGTGTCACGTACAATGTCCGCCTTTTAAACGACGCGTCTCATCAGGATCTCTTGGCTCTCCTATTGACAGTAAACACAACGCTACATGCGGTTGCACGATACGTAACTGTACAGCAATGCAATGGCAGCGTATAACGGACGAGTGTACGCTACGTAAAATATTTATAATCCACGTAATCGCGTAAATCATGCGGGCTCATTTTTTTCTTCTCGCGTGAGAATTTGCCCGCGACCATTTTTCTTTTTTTTTTCGCGGCCTTACACGAAAAAAAAACTGTAATAATAACGACTTCTCTCTTTCTGGTTATCGGGCGAATCTCATCCCGCGGTCCTTTCATTGTGCGATCGGTATAATAAGGTTTCCTCGACGATTTAAATACAGTGTACGACTAATTGCACGGAAGATGATGTTATTACCATCCTACATAAATTTCAGTTGGCTAATCTTTGACGTTGAATATATGCAAAGCAAGCGAGAAGTTGTTATCATTCGGCTGCAAAATTGTGGCCGATTGATTAGGATGTTGATATCGCGATGAAAATAACGTATGATTTTTTAGCAACACAGGACAACGTATCCGCGTTTATCCGCGTGAAGGACAATTTGAAATGCGACTTACATTTGCGTCCAATTGCCGGTTTACACGCCTCGGTAATTAATTCGCGCAGGCCAATAAAGCGACACGCTCTCTGCAACGAGACAATAGGCGCGATAATGTCCTTGTGTGCAAATTTAATCACGCCAACAACGGTGGAAGATTCGCGCGAACAAAATGTTCTCTTTTTTTTCAGGACTTCCTCCGAGAATTGTTTTATTGCATTGTCTTTCGAATTCAACAATTCCGCGAACTCTCTTATGCGCTCTCTGATGTTAATTCAATCCATGGCGTCTAATGGTAAAAACGTATAACGTGATTTTGCGAAAGTCACGGACTTTCTTTCCCTGTATCTCTCTTTCTTTATTTACATATTATATAATATGTTTGTATATAATACATATATACAATATAATAATAATAAAATATATATAATAATATATAAATGATATATAATAATAAATAGTATATAAATAATAAATAATATAATGATATAATGATTTATATTTATTTATACAACTTTTAAATAGAGAGAAAGAGAGGTGCAGACAAAGAAAGTCTCTTTATTTGCGAATCTGACATCCCTCTTTATTTACAAACGTCATGTCTCGTTCCGTCAACCGAGAAACACTTGCAGTCGCGCGCTTACCCTGCGTGTCTGGAGTTAATACGCGTAGCCGGGCGCATTTCTTTCAGATTGCATATCCGCGTCGCGCGTCCTGTCGTAACATTATCCACACGATTGAATGAGGTACGAGCGACACGCAACCGCAATGCAAGCGCGTCTCAGGAGCGCGCGCGAGCGCATATGCATGCGCGTCCTGTTTCTTTCTCGTCTTCTCCTTCTCTCCCCCCTCGATTTTTCTCCCTCTCTCCTCTCGGCGGTGTACATTCATCTACCTTAATAGCCGTCCCGCGTACCGGAAGGTCGGTGGGATAATGCCTCATAAATTGCCGGAGATTAATCCGACTTTATACGGCCGCCCTCCATGTCGGCCGGCATCCGCGTCGATTTAGACTCCCCAAGTGCCAGGTGCAATAAGGGTACATCTCCCTTTTCTCTCTCCCCCCTCTTTCCGGGATAATTTCGAGATATTTTGATCGCGAACGCGCGGTGTTTTAAGAGAGACCGCTCGGGGCCATTTCGCGGAAATGCGAAAGATTCCATTTTATCTCAAGAGCGAATCAAGTGAAGAAAATAGCCAACGCAATTAGAGAGACGAGTAAGCCTGGTAATAAGTATGTAAGCCGTATACCATTTTGCGTCGGTGTTTTGCTTAAACTGCGAAGATTTCTTTACATTTTCACGGAACTTTTCGCGAACAATTCGGGGAGAAACTTTTCCGCGATTTAAAAAAGAAAATATATTTTTCTCCCTCGTTGCATTATGAAGGAAACGCCGAGGGCTATGTTAGCTGAAGCGGTTCTAACGGTACACGGCTCGTTTCTAACGAATACTATTTGATTTGACATCAGAGACCCAGTATATATGCAGAGGTAATTTTATCCGTATTCATACACATCACGGTGAACTGTAATAAAGTCGTAGCCTACAACTCCATTTACTGCAGCGACTTTATTTTTCTCGACGCGTAACTGTACTTTTATTCAGCATATTTATAGATATGCATATATAAGAGTTTAAGCGTTAAACGAATAAAAATGAAATGTTGTCGAAAGAGTAATGTTATATATTGCCTGACGATTATTTTGTAGATTGGCGGCAACGTGTACGCCTTTTTCTTTCATAACGACAGGATCGCTCAAGTCTAACGAGGACTCTGCAGTTTTCCCGTGCGATGATGCTTGAATGATTCGATAAAGATTTCTAACTGTGTGCAAAGAGTCCGTAGAGAGAAATTCCTGTCTAAACGGCGTCCAGTCTGCGTCAAATGCAAAATGAAAAGAGACTTGATAACTCCTCGGATGATAATAATTATAGTTCTTCTCGCGAGAGAGCAATTATCCGGGATAAAAAATGCAGGTGCACACCTTGCGTGTGCGTGTCTCTAAAAATTAATATTGTATATGCATTTATAAAATTCTAGTTATGGAAATTACTTAAATTGAAAAAAGAAAAAACTATCTTCGCGAACCCGTTCCCGTTATCGAAGGAACGCACTCGCGTAAGAGAGTACACACGTCACCGAAGAGGAAAATTCTCTGAATTTTTTCATGCGAATGTCGGTCTTGGCGTTTTCCCGCCTTTGGCGAGACCTGTCACGTGCGTACTTTGCCGTGTTTGTCAGAAATAGCCGCGCGATGCGAATGCGAGGTGACAGCAATTATCGAATACGACGGAAACGTCAGTCGCGAGGAAACTTCTGAAAGCCATCTCTCGGGACAATTGACTTCTGCCCCCTCGGAATTTTTGATCGACAGACCCGTGGAACGTGGGAGGGAGAAAAGGAGGGGAGGATAATCACTGGTCCAGCGATTAATTGAGACACCGGCGTGAAGATATTTCGATGAGTTTTTACGAGCCATGTAAATCAGATGAACGAAATTATAGTAATCGTCACGTCCTGCGGAGGATGATTAATTTTAATTGCACAATTCGCTTTTCGCGTGTAAGTGAAACGTGATACGAGTGTAATCTTAGCCGAATAAATTGATTACGATTAATTATAAAATTGCTCAATAGGATCATCGTCATTTCGTAATTAATCATTCGAAGCGAGGAACTCGGGATAAAAACATATTTCTTAATCATCGAGCATATATTTTTATATACATGACACTACGATAACGTGAAGCTTGTTTGTTTTCTGAATTGAATAGTGTTGTAATAACGGTCTCGTCACTGATGCGTTTTAAGATAATATTTAAACATAACAATTGCCACATCATACAAAGGGAGAATAGCTCGGATGAATCGAACGAGAGGAGCATCGAACATCATCGAGAAATCAGGTTATCTGTCACCGAAGTCAGAGTTCCGTTCTTACTCTTCTCAAATATCTTATATGGCTTAGCGTTCTAGCGGTATTCTCATCAGATGCCTTGGAATACTTTTAGGCTGACTCTTTCCTCCATTTATACCTTTCCGTTATTTCATTAGCGTGAGTCAAAAAACACACACATCCTCTCTCTTTGAAGTTTGTTCCGGTAAAACTCGCGACATAAAGAATATTATAAATCTTACGAATTTTCGAGAAATAATATTTTCAATATTAATTATATTATTAATATTATTAATTATTTTTAATCTAATCTTAATTATGAAATAGTATTTTAAAATGCAATATAATATTCACGTAGGATACCTAAATTAAGTAAGATATGAAACTTTACGATATTACTAATATTTAGTCTTAATAGACAGATGGTATCTGTTGTTAGCAAAACATCCTGCGTATATATATCTTATCGCGCTAACGTGCTAGGGTCTTATTTGTACGTTTTTATTTACACCTATTTTCTTCATTATTTTTATGTTAATGAAGTTACATCAACGAGAACGGAAGTGGCTGGTTTTGACGGCATTCATCCGCCATAATCCGCGTAGAACGGTAGGAGTATCATTTGCATAGCACCCTATTTGCAAGATCGTACTTCGTTAACCGGCGATGATCTCGCGATCTAAGACACACGAGAAAGGGTTGAGAGGAGGAGGGGGGCGTGCGAGCATAAAGCAATTATTTACGTCGTTAAAATTAAGAAACAATCGAATAATTTGCCAGTAAAAAGCGAGCATGCGCGGAAGCTTTCCGTGCGAAAGTTGTAAATTTCTTCTCATCTTTCCGACAATAATCCGTTCCGGGCTGTCGGACGTATTACGAGGGGTAAATGTATTATTCCAGCTCTTATTAAACATGGATACCCTTGGGTTCAATATTAAGAGAGAAAAGAAAAACAAGAGCCATTGTAGGTAGTCGTATTTAAGAAAATTCGATGAAACGATATATTTTATCTCTGTAATATTCGAGATTTTTTAAATATATAATTTCGTGTATAAAAAACTGTTTAACGGATAAAATTTAATAATGGGTATTTTCCTTAATTATAAATAATTATGATGTGTGCGACTTTCGTCGTTATATACGTACTGCACAATTTTAAATAATAATAGAGAATAGAATTTTTCTCGATAGGAGGGGAATTCTCTCCTTAGACGAACGTTCCTTCGCTCCGTTCGTAATGCCGAGGCATTACCGTTTTCGCGGAGCGATAATTAAGATCCAGATCCGGCGAAGATCTCGAGTTCATCTTGATCATCTTGGGCGGACGGCATCGTCGGTGAATAATTGCGCCATTATACTGAAAATTTGATTGTCGTCGGTGCGCGAGGACCCGCGACGCGTGCGACCAGGACGAATCAAGTACCGTAATAATCTTTTGTTACGCGATGGGACACGTGACTCTGCGATATACATATACGTATATGAACACACGTTTTATATACATACATATAAGTGTATACACTCTGTGTCCACGAGCGCGCGTGTGCGAATCGAGCGGTACGCACGCGCGGGGCCGCCCGTGTTCCCTCAATTAATAAAAGTACTGCAAAAAACGGGATCGCCATTGTAATTAAAGCACGATACGGAAGCTACTGCTCCGCCGAGTCGCTGCGCAGAAGCGCGGCGAGGAGCGACGAGAAGGTGAATCGTGCAAGAGAAACAGAAAGAGAGAGGGAAGAAGAAAGAGATACGCGTATACACGCGGAGAAAAACAGGGAGATAAATGAGGGAGAAGAGGAAGACGAGAGTGGACACTGGTCACGCTTCATGCCAATTTAACTCGATCTGGATGCACGACGATGACGACAACGGGAGGTGGCGAGAAGCAGGAGAAAAAAAAGAGAGAAATAACGTAAGCAGGGTGTCTACTCCTTGAAAAAATCGGGGATTATCATTTTCTTTTATTTTGAAAAATCCGGGAATTCTCATGGAATTTTATTGAGACTAGGAGAATTTTTTCAAAAATTTATATCTTTGATAATTTTACTCTTATATATTGCAAGCGGTCGATTAGTTAGCAATCGTATATGTTATTTAGCTATTATTTTGCTTTCTAGAATAAAAAATGCATTTATTATTAAATTGACTGTGTTTAGTTTTTAAAAGATTTAAGACTAGTTTTTTTAAGACCCTGTATTTAATTAATAAGAAACATATATCTAACGTGTCTGCAATATCTAAGTTTTTATTCAATATTAAACTCTCGTGTGATTTTATTGACGATCTCTTTTTAGTATCAAGGTCTTATGTAAATTTCATAGAAAGTTGTTTAATTTTTTTTTATAATGAAATAAATTAGTCCTTAAAACGTTCCAGGGGGAAGGAAAATTTAAACGAATTTTAAATAAAAAATACTTAAAAGGTCAGAGAATTCTTAGGGAATGTTTTTACAAAATTTGACACCCTGGTAAGAGAATGAAGAGAAATGGTCGCGCGAATGACGAGTTATGAACTCTCAATGACGTAACTATGATTCACGTGATGTTTAACATCCGGATAACACGGCGAGATGTATTTATTACCGGTTGATTATAATTTACTCCTCGGTATCGACGCAAAGTTGAAGGCATCTTTCGAGCAAATTGTAGAAAATTACAGACGATGATTGGAGAGAGGATGTAAATATGTGTTTATCATAAGAGTTTAATTTTAACCGAGCTCTGATAAGGAGAGAAAGAAAGAGAGAGATTCGAGTTACATCTTAATATTGTCCGGCTATTTTTTTTCTGCGAACGGTAAAAACGACCACCGCAGGATGCGACGTGCCTGAATATTATTGACGTCGTTGTAACGGGGGACGAGTACGCGGAAGCGACACAAGTGCAAATCGGCGATGGAGGAATGACACGGAAAGTTGGCAACAAACAGGAAGACGAGCGGAAGCCAACGAGCGACGAGCGTGTGCGAGTGAACCGGATGGCGAAACGACTTTTTGAGCTGGTAAACACTCGCACGACACCCGAGCACAGCACGGTACCGTTTTCTTTCTCTCCTCTCGTATTATACCCCTCTCATTTAAATGAGAATTATTCTTCTCGCACGTCGGACGCAGAGATAATGCGACGCGACCCGCCAGTTAATTGACGCAATCATCATTTATTCGAGCGACAGTGCAAGTCTTTTTCGATATATGTATTAAAAGTCTCGGGACACGCCTGGTTGAGAGGAGAAAACGCGTGAGGGAAAAAGAGAGAGAGAGAAGAAGATAAGTTATGGACTGTGTATTAAATTGCATCGTATAATTAGATCATCGTGCGATTACATCGGATTAACTTCTTACATCGGATCTGCATCTTAATGCTTTTAATGGCTCGGAGAGAGAGAGAGAGAGTCATTCGCGCAGATATTAATTTTATATACATATTCTTGCTTCGGTATATATACAAAGTGTGTTCCATGCGAGCAGTTAATGCATAAGAAACAAGGCGAGTGTATCTTTAATTTATCAGTACGGGCCCGTGTGTGCCAATAAAGTATCATATAGTTTCGCAATCCCAGATGCTCGTGACGTAGCGTAATTAACGTTGTTGCGCGTTGTAACGTTTCCGGAGTCGATGTAAATCGATGATATTACGGAACTCTTCTTTAGCGAAGCATACGAGATTACTGTAAAATGTCATGATATTACACCCGGTGGGTTCCCACCCTCCCCTCCTTCTCCCGGTATAATTTATACGAGGAAGCGAGGAGATTTACTATGTTGCTCGCAGGAAGCAACGTCGCGGACGATTACGCGAGGAAATGTCGTTTTCGAGATGGTGCTTTATAGCGAGGAAAAGCTAGGGCTCATCGATCAAGCCTACCGCAAGAACGAACACGCATCCCCATCCTATCTCGGGATCATCCGTTTCGGCTGCTTACGTCCGACCGCGTCTATGATCGATTCGTACTTCTTCTTGAGGCATACCTTGTTCGCGTAATAGGGTGCTACATTCTGTGAAATGATATATATAATTTTACAGTGAATGTAACATCCCTCCTATATATAGGGTATATAATATATATTTTTTAATATATATTTTATGAGAAAATCTTTTTCCTATACATTTTTGATACATGTGAAAATTATTTATTTTATTTATTAATTATATATATAATAATATAAAAAAAATATATATTAAAAATATAGAAAAGATTTCTTTAGGAAAATTTATACGAAGAAAATCTATATATTATATATATATATATATATATATATATATATATATATTTATGTGTGAAATTTTCTTGGAAAAGTTTTTTTATACATTTTTGATTGAAGGCGTACATGAATTTACGATGCGCTAATTACCCTTTCTCAGAAATCCTCGAACCGCGAAACTTCGAAGCGGATCTTCGCGGCAATTTCACACGACACCTACGACGATGAACCATCGCGATAAAGTCGCGCCACTCGCAGAGTCGTATATCGTTCTCAGACAATCGTACGTGTCGAGGGGAAACAGAGTGCGAAGAATAAAAAAAAAAAAAAACAGCAGCATGCGAGCTACATATATACTCTGGTAATTTCCGAGGAGTAAACGCGACTTCATTACCCTAATCTCGCTCTCTCCGCGAGATCGCGGACCGCGAACGCGGTCGTTCTGCGCCCAGGGGAGACTCGATGCTCCGCGCGTGGTCCTCGTAAGACGAAGACGAGTCTCCTCACAAGAAGAACGAACGAACGAATCAAACAGAACGATCTTCCACGTAGTCGGAGGTGGAATCGCCTCGCCGCTATGTAATTCGAAATGATTTTCTCGCGCGCGGACACCACCTTCTTCTCTTTCTCTTCTCTCCCTTCTCCTCAAACCCCCCCCGCAAACCGATGCACTGTGTCGGCCGTGACACACGCTCGACCAGATTCCATCCCGAGCAGATCCTCCTCCTTTCCCGGGTGCCCCCTTACGGTGCCCGCTCGTGCGTGAATCGTACCGCAGGGATAATACATCGGGGGAGAGAAAGAGAGATAGATATCGGTCGTTTTATATTATCAGCAGGCCGCGAGAAGAGAGAGAGAGATATCGAGAAGAACCGCGGTCGAGAGAGAAGCGGCGGGGAAAAAAGCCGGGGCAGAGCACGTAGCAGATACAAGAAAGGGAGACGACGGGGAGATTGAAGAAAAGAAAAAGGAGAAGAAAAATGCCCGTGCACACTCGTGCGATTATAATTGGCACGCGAAATTGCACGTGAATAATTATAACGTAGATCGCAATGCGTTCAAATTATCGTTGAGATTATGGATAATCGTGTCTGTTCATTTTCAATGAATGATGAAGCATTGAAAAGCCGCCCCGGCTTAGATTTTATAAACTGACATATAATAACTCTATTTTTCAACAATTAAGTGAGCGCTGCGTGCACTTTACCAAAGTTGATATTAACTTATTGTTATAGTTCTCTTATTGTTGGTCGGTTTACTTGTCAGAAACCCCGTGATTTATGCATTCATTGCTCGTTTATATTATATGTTAAATCGGCTTACATCATCGCGTTCTTCGAGTACTAAAGTGTTTTTTATCTGTCAATTTCTTTGATGGATTACATATGCAGCGATTATCTTTTGAGTAATATTATGTTATTCTACATGCTTATTAATTTTTAAATCTGTTTTATTTTTTTATTTTTTATTTATTTTTTATTTTATTAAATTTTTATTATGTTTTAAATTTTTAATAGATATACTAAGGTTTTATTAACTTCAATTATTATCCGTTTATAAAAAAGTTTATTCACTGAAAAATTTGCAATAACATTATTAAAACTGACATAATTTGACGAGAAAATCTTTAGTAAATATCTGTAGATATAAATTTACGCTGTCAATCAACTGAACTAGAATTTCACTAGCTAGAACTTTAAAATAGAATAATATAGTGAATTTTATCGTCTCTTTTTATAATTGGCAACGTTTTACGACATAAGAAAAAGTACGATAAAATTATCAAGTCTCGTCTGATTCGCGTAGGCTTCTGTATAAAATCCGAATCTTTCAAAGAGCAAGTGTATAGTGGACAAGGGGGGGACTCTCTTGGAAACGAAGGGAATCGCGTGAAAAACGAGTTTGAAGGGAACCGAAGAAAAATAAATGACAGGGCGGGAACGACAAAGAAACAGATTGAGACCAATCCCTCGATTTTACTCGTCGTTTACTTCGTCGTGCGCTTATATCTGTCGGCGGGATAAAAAGGAAACGACTAAACGGGTGTTCAGAAGGCTGAAAGAAATTGCACAGGATGCAACTGTGCAGCCCGGGGTAGAGGAGGGGAATATAAAGGAAAGTAATAATGCAGAGAGAGAACCTTCGCGTTTCCTGCAACACATCCGCTCGGCTTCTTTTCTTTTCGAAGATCGCGGCGAAGAGGGACCAGTTCGTTACGAGCCAAGTTTCTCGAGTCTAAGGACCTTGCGTCTCTCGGGAACGACCTTGGACGACCTTGAACGGCCCGGGAGTGGGCTTCTGCGTGTCGGTAGCCGACAAGACCGTGCGACTTCTCGCGCTTTGACGATTCCCGGTTCGCCATCCTGTTCACGAGCACAACCGCTTTTTTTTTCTGTAATAACTTGTAGGATGATAAAACTTTTTATGAATGGACAAGAAAAACCACATAGATTCTATCTTTTATTGCAGAAAAGTTGTTTGAGAAAAATGTCGGACTTATTCCGGCACATTTTCCGCCTGCATAGTATTTTAATTACATCATAATTTCAACTGATTCAATAGTTATGAAGATTTTCTGTCGTTGAGTAATTTATTCTCGAGAAACTAGTGATTTTTAAGAATACATTTGAATATTGAAACATCCAGTGTACATACGTCATTCGTGAATGCATGGTATTTTTTTCCGAAGCCTTATAATCCGGATATATATTGTATAATAATGTATATATACATATAGTTTCAATATTCAAATATATTTTTAAAAATATATATTTAATTTTTTTTAAAATAATACATTTGAATATTTAATATCAAGGATGTATATATTTTTTGAAATAACTCATCGTTGACGAGAGAACAGAGAGACGAGAATTTTTGAAACGCTCAACCAAGAGATCTGAATTCTGCGGTTTATTCGTCGAAAGTAAAAATTTGCTTTATGTACCGCATCGGAAAAAGATTTTTTTTTGTTTCGATAGGAAAACGGAACTTTTCGGATGTTTGTAACGAGCTCTTGTTTCGTTGTTAAATGGCCCGCGTCGAAACGCTCTTTGTTCTCCGTGCGGTGTGAGATGATCGCGCGAAGGTCGGTAACTCGTCCGGGTCTGGCAAAACCGTGTCCAATCTCCACAATCGTGTATCTCCATTAGAGTGTACAGTTATGATATACTGTGAGCCCCGGTATATCGTAACTGCGCTGCATTAAAGCGCTTACGGTCTCGACAACGAGACCTCGTCGTATATGGCAATAAGTCAACACGTTCGGAGCCGATGTTCTTTGAGAAATTGCAAGTCGGATACTTGTCCTTGTTTACCGTGCTCCCTCTAACGAGGAATTGCTTTTCCCGTTTCATCGTTGTCGAGCTATCGCGATATTTCACTAAAACATCAGGTAGCAAATCTTTAAACCTAACCACTAATGATTCGATAGGGCACTCGGGGCTTTATTTATAATTGAAAATGTACTATTTTCATCTCAATCTACACTGCAAATGGTGCGCAATAATATATTTTGCTGCTTATTGAACGATGAATGAATACGCAGTCTAAAGTTCCCTTTAATTGATTTAATTTAAACGATAATTCACGAGAAAATTTAGAATAATTTTTATGTGTTATGTAATAATATATATTTGAATATAAATAAAATACAAAATATAAATATATAAAATAAGAATAAGTATGTAAAATATAATATAAAAATACAAATAAAATTATATAAAATACGATTTCATATCAAACTCTATATATGACACATAAAATTAGATATTATAATTAAATAAAAAATTCTTCTGGGTTTATAACTTATATATTATCTTGATTAAAAAACAAACAAGTGATGAATTCATCAACTATGACTGTGAACGACCTCGCCTGCATCCCGTTCGAATTTTCCGTGCAATTGATCGACATAGCTTACCCATTAGCAGTCATCATCGTCATGGGCCGAACGTCGTCGCGTGCGTAATGACAGTGCTTGTGCATATATATTATTTCTATCTTAGAGTCCCCCGTCCTCTCCGGACAATCTCCAGTTTCCCACAGTCGCGTTGCTCCGAGTGTGGAATTCCGCGAACCGCTTTCGCGTCGCGAGGGCTATCCGCGTCCTGGGTTTTCAATCTTCGGAGGCTTCTCGAAAAGTTCCTTCGGGGTATATATGTACTCCGCCTTCCGTGTTCCAGCCGCGGATGGGGATTTGAGGACGACGCGGCACATTAGAGACGATTAGACGTCGTAATGTCGTAGATTACATTGCCGACTTAACGAGCCTCGACCTCTCGACCGGCGCCGGGAGATATGTATGCCCGAGTAAAAGTCTGACTCGACTCCGCTATATTCACTCGAGCGTCGATGGCTTTTCGCGGCGCACGAAGCAAACTACATTCACAAGTATTTTAATCAGAGATGAGTACACAGAGAGAATTTTTTTTAGAATTTACCCTGAAAATCATGGTGATTATGGTACGGAAAGAATTTTATGAGAATTTTCTGATTAATATTTATCACAATAAAAAATAATATCTATCACAGTAAAATATAAAATATGTTTGATTAATTTTACTAAAAGTATGGTAAAATTAATCAAACATATTTTTAAAATTCTTTCCATACCATATATTGTCCCACGATTATAATTTTCAGGGTAAATTCTAAGAGAAAATTCTCTCCGTGTACACAATAATTTGTGTGTGTTTGAAATATCAAATAAGAATATTTCTTTAAACTAAATATGGACATGCTTTTCAAAAATTAGCCTACAAGATTTTATGTAATTTTTTTCACTCTTTCCATATATGTATATCTTAAAATCGAAACTTTAGAGGACATCTATATTTCGAGTTTTTTTTTCTCCCGTCTGTAGAACCTTCTAACAGTCTAACAGAGTTTATACGAGTCTCGCGGAAAGAGCGATGCGGTATATTAAAGGAACGATTGCATAACGCAAAGATCGTACGGGTAACATTAGCAATGTAATGAGCTCCGGTCTGCTAATGCATATCCAAGCTAATTGCCAGATTATGATAATACTATCATAATTGATAGGAAATGATCTTTCAAGTGTGCGCGTCGTGAACTTCGCACGAATTAGAATTCAAAGCTTCGATGAGAAACGCATAACGGAACGTCGTGCGTGATAACGTGCCTCCGATGATAATCTATGTGTGCGTTCATCTGTACATGTCTTTAGACGACCTCACATAAAAAAAACTATATAATGAAATCGCACGGTTCTCTTTGCGGATAATTATTTTATATATATGAATTCCTCCGATCGTCGATTGAATTTGATATGTATCTTATCTTTATACAATCTCTTTATATAGCTGAATCACAATTTCGCTTCTTCTCACGTTCGCGCCGCGATCAAATCTCAACTGACGGAAAAAAAAAAAGAAAAAGAAAAAAATTGCGAAACGTCAACGATTTAATTGCCTCGACGCGCGATTTTATTTTTTTCCTCGCTGACAGGATTCATCTCTTCCCGATGCGCTACGGGAGGTCGGCGACCTCCCTAGACCTGGCGGTAGGTCTTAATCTAAATACACGCGTGCTAGTGCGAATGCACTGTTGGTTTCGCGGCGAATGGTTCTTTCTCTCTCTCCCTGTCTCTCTCAGATTTAACCGCGCAACATCCGCGAAGCGTGTCGTCCCGTTCGCGATACGCCTGACGTGGACCAGCCGCCGCGCCGGTGACATCCGAGACTCGCTGTCGCTTCCTCCTTCTCGTAATTTCCTCATTCCATCGCGAGGAGGAATTCCTCTTCTCTTTCTACCATCGACCCGTCACTTCTCCTCCGTGTTCTTCTATTTCTTCTGCATCTTCTCTCTCTCTCTCTCTCTCTCTCTCTCTCTCTCTCTCTCTCTCGCTGCTCTCCTCTCTCCGCCCCGTTAAGTCAGTTGCTCTTCTTGATCGAGAAATAATTTATTATATATAGTTTTTCTTATATATACGGGATTTAAGAGCGAACATCCTTGCGTCATTATCGCCGAATTATCGTATTTCGGTTTCGATCTTATTCTCGCAACCGCACTCTTCCGCGTCTTCCTTACGCGACATCAGCAGCTTCGTACGTTTTGCTCAAATATGTTGTAAACAAAAAGAAATTAACCAGCGCTCCGTATTTCTTTGCCTCGATATCCGCTGGGTTCCCATCGAGATACCGTACAACTGATGCGCGCGGTTTTTTTTTTCTTTCTTTTCGTCGCTCCTGTTTTTCCGCATGCGGTCTTCAGCTTCATCTTCATCTCCGCGATTCCCCTTCAACTAGTGTGACGTGAGCGCCCGGACATTGACCACCCAGCGAGTTCCCATCCGTCGTTGCTACATTAGTGGTCGAGAACTTTAAAAAAAGATCCTTCAATGTATATTACGGCCCGATACCTATGAGTATATAGCTATCTATCTTCGATATTAATAGTTTGCGCTGTCAGTGAAAATCATTCGACAGCCGCAAATTGCTGCGATGCTATGTATTAGCTAAGAATACATACGATCGTGTTCAATCATGTTGTTCGTCGCATTTAGCCGCTTATTGAACGCAACGCATTAATCGAGCCGATTAATAATGTGCAGGACAGCTGCATAGTTTGCGGAATACCCGCGATTTTCTACGCGATCTCAAAATTAAGATATATAGAATTGTATTTATCAAGTATATATCATAATACTAGTGATCGATAGTTGTTTATCTTTCTCCGTATCATAAATCATAAAGATTTCCCATACAATTCTGAGAAGAATATTAAATACTCGTGCATATACATACATTTTTAAAAGACAAATTACAATACTTATTAAATCATTTATTAAATTTTTTATTAATTAAAAGACATGTATTATATAAGCATATTGTTTATTTAAATGCATATATTGACCATAAATTTATATTAATTTTACAGATTTGTACACGTGGGTCACTAATGTCAACGTCGCGCGACCACTCCACTCCAAGACTACTGCGTAACGTAAGTACACGATCTTTATTTTCTGCGCGACACAAAATCCTGTCGATCTACAAAGCTACCTTATTGCTGCAATTGAATAGAATGAATTGAAGAAAAATGTAAAAAAGACCGGAAGTGTGTTGCAATAACGCATACTTTGGGTGCACAAATAATAGAAGGAATGGACTGTAACTCTGGCACTTTGACAGCAATCGATCGCTGTTAAGTTCCACATCAACTTGCCGTAAATTCTCACGCGCGTTCGCATCTATCTCTCTCCCTCCCTCTTCTAGCAGAGTACATGACAGAGAAGGAGTGGTCTGAAAGTGGTTACCGCTTTCTTCCGCGAGCGAGGAGGCCGCGAATAATCGGAAGTAGCGCGACGACGGCGCCGCTTCCTATCGCACCGTGGCGAATGTTTTTTTTTTGTCGTTTGGTCAAGACGATTCGTTCCGCCCCGCGAATCGCGCTATGCCTGTCATTTCAGGCGCCCGGAAACGGAATACTTGTCTCTCTCTTCAAATACAAATGGCACGAGCGATCGGAATCTGCGAAGCGAGAGAGAGACTCGCTTCTCTTCGCCCTTTCTTTTGAGGCGATTATAAAATTGGGACGAGATTATCGACGGGCGATTATCGCGGCGTTTTCGGAACACGCCTCACTCGGCCGGTTTGAATTCGCTCGATGTGTCCCGATACCGTTACAGAACAGGGGACATCACGCGAAATCGTAGACACGAAAGAGGCCTGCGCAACGGGAAATTCCCGGTGAAAGAAGTGTGTGAGTTACCGATAAGACGGGAGTAATGATCCTGAGGGTTCGTTCGTATTTAATTCACGGTTACGTTATATTCCGTTTTATTATGGCGTTTTATATTCGCTAGTTCTCCGTATAGTTTATCATCGCAATTTTAAGAATTTTAATATGCTCGATAAAGTCTTCACTCTTCTTTGGAGAATTTTAAACTTCCTAATAAAATTGTTAAGTTCCTAATAAAGTTTTAAGTATGAGTAGAGTTCTGATGCGCAAGTGTTGAAAATAGAGATTCAAAGATATAGAATATTCTATTTCATGTTTTTTTTAGAAAAATTGATTATAATTTTTTTACTTTCGATTTATCATATAAATAATTAGAATTCTAATATTTTTTGATAGACATTTGTTGAAGTGTTATAAAAAAATTCGAAGTGTTAGAAAAAAATAGAAACTTTTATTTTTTATTTCATCGATTCGAAGGTTGAAAATAATTGTTACAATTCTTATGAGAAGCTCCAATGATCGAATGTCAGAGATTGAATGTCAATGATATAATGTCAGAGATAGATGGAAAGTGACTAAACAGGTTTTGCAATCAGACACACGTTATCGAAAATCATTTTCTACGATCGGCAGACAGAGAAAGTAAAATCATCGGGATAGGATTTAATTCACTATATGACAATAAAATAAAAAAATTGAGCTAAATAAAACAAGAATAAAGAAACATTTTGAAATCACCCAATTATAATAAGAGAATTAATATACCTCCGCGTTTAAATTCTTTCTCTTTATATTTAACTAGTAATAGCTATAATAACCTACTAACGTTAAGTTTTTTGGAATTTTATGAAATTCTATGTATATTATCAAAATTATGACATTGAATTTAATTATATTTTTGTGCAGCTAGAATATATTATTAGGTGAATCAAAATTTCAATCTTGTATTGCACAAAAAGATACAATATTCATAATATAAATTATATTTATATATTATGAATATATATTGTACAATGTCAATATATTGTGTCATTTTGGTGGATGTTTTAATAAATATTATATATACTTTTTCTATTATCAAAATTATACGAGATATGGTTGTATACATAAAGGAATAATTTAATTAAATTTCACATTCAATCCAAATATTATGACGCGAATGAAAGTTTCAATTTTGCGCGTATTATGAAAAAATATAGGTATATCATAATTGTGTTATGTGGAGTCATAATGTGTGTATGTATCATTGAGAATCTGACAACTATAGAATTGGAAATTTATGGTATCAAGATGTATGAAAACTTAATATATAAAATATTAACATTATTGAAAAGGTTAATACTAAAAAAAACTGAAAATTAAAAAAATACATACATTGAAATTGGCAGAGTATATTTTCTCTTGGATATTAGATTATCGCATCTATGTATACTCTCTCGCGACTTATATCATCAATCCTCTTGGTCCGTCCATACGGAAACGCAACGACGAAGAAGGCCGACGCGAATAAAACCGCCGGCAAAAGGAACAACCCATTTAGATATTCCCGCCGATCTCTCTCTCTCGGCGTTCCTAGCCGTTCATCACGATTTCTTAGTTTCCTTCGCATAAGTTTCCTCCTCCGCCTCGTCCTCCCACACCCGCCCCCGCGCACGTAATCACTATATTTTAGTTCATCCGTTCGAGAGGCATCGACTCTCTCGCGTGCGGCAGCCAATGGGATACCAGGCGGCTTTCCACTCTTCTGGGTTCAGGGTCGGTCAAGGACTCACTCGCGCGCGCGCATGATGTTGGCACAACGACTCGGCCGACAACAACGTGGTGGTGCGAAGAGAGATTCAGAAGAAATATTCGCAACTACCTCTTCTTCTGGGCGCCCGCGAGATTCCTAACCGACGAGAGAGAGAGGGGCCGATGTTTAATCCTTCTCGAAAGATTAGATCCGCCGATAATTACGGTTATTACTCATTAAACCGTAATTTACCGAAGCGAGCGAGCGAGGAAGCTACCGACAACCGTGCCTAAACTTATCAAACAGCAACCGCGCAAATCACGGCAATATCGTGCTCGATAAGCGCATCCTCGGAAGAGATCCTCTGGATCCGACCAGGTGGATTACTCCGGTTGCGGCGAACTCGGGGTGCTTAGAGGTCGGCGCTTAGTTATTACGCTCTGTTGAAGGGAAAAGGAAGCTTTTTGTCGGTTACAAGAAGGAGGAGAAGGTGGCGACCGCGAAGGACGCGGAAGAATAGGGTCCCTCATTATTTTCCCTGCGATCATCCTCCCCCGAGATGATTTCTCGTTTCGACGATGTTTCTCCTCTCTCTCTCTTGGATCGGTGCTTTAGCCTCTCTTTTCTATTTTTTTTAAATTTTTTATTGAGGATTCGTTATTCTCTCCGCCGCACGATGCTCGTCGGATACGATAAAGACTTGAAATCGTCGCCCTTATCTACGTCCATTGCAATTATTTCGCGCGCTAATCTTCTCAACGACTTCCGCCCCGTCCCCGTCGTTCGTTCTCACATTCTGTCGTTATACGTCCTTTCGTAGCGCCTCGCTGCGCGCAATAAACATCGAAGATCGATCCATCGGACACGAGGGGGCCGACGACCGTTCAACAAGTTCTCCTCTTTCGCTATACGGCATTCTCATCGCGTTTAGCATATCCGCTCTTATCTCGTCGCGTCTCTCTTTCTCCGCAAAGTAATGTAGCCGCGTATCGTGTATCGGCGTAATTATTGTACGCCGCGAGAAATTGCACGTCCTAAGCACTTATAGTCCTCCTCACTTCATCGATGACGAAAATAACTGCGTCCGTATATGACGGGAATAAACAATCCCGGTTGGAAAATGACTTCGCGCGGTTACCGCGCCCTTTCCCATTCACCAATTTTCCCATCATCTTCACGTGTCCGCGATAATATAACTGGAAAAAAAATTAAAAAAAAATTGATTCCATATACACAATGGTATACGTTTGAGAGATGGATGTACGTTCGCTCGCATCGACGTATGTAAATTGTTCGCCATCTCAGGGGAACCTAGTTGAGTGGAAATAATTGATTATTCTTCCGCTAGAATTGTTCTCTCTCTTTCTCTCTGTAAACGCTCGTGAGCCACGTAATTCCAATCGAAACTCCTCAAAGCTCGATAAAATCTGCCTTCGTGGCAATTTCAGACTTCGTTATTATCTCCGACGTTGTACTATGTCCGGTCACGTTTATCCGTATATACGTTCGATCGTAATATATACATATAAATAAACTTCACCGAAGGTTAAAGTCGCTGTTCGTTCAAACTAGATGATAATTGCATTACATTCCGCGCGATTCGTTGGCACTTATTAACGTTCAGGTCTCTCCCGAGGCTCCCGTTCGGAGAAAAGCCCGTGTGACACGCATCTCATTATACGTAGTACGTAATAACAGAGGCTATCGCGTATAAGAACGGTGGCCTTACACACTTCTGGTATATTCCTCTCTTCTTCATTCGCGAGATGAAGGCACATCTTCCTGCCTCATTTTCACGAGCGATGTTCTTATCCTCCTTCCTCTCCTCTCTTCTCCCCTTGCCGACACTTGCTTTTCTCTATGGTCTAAAAGTGATTTCTCACCAAGGTCACGCAGTCTACCGTCGGAACGGGTCTATTTATAGATACCGCGGCCAAGACACGCGGTAGCGATGACTTCAGGGTCTGCTTCAGGTTCTATCGCTCGCGAGAAGAGGGTCGTTGCGGCGGCAGCAACATTTTAGATACGGACGATCGCGTTGCTATGCGCAAGGTAGGCAGGTAGCATAAACCGAGCATGAAAATGACTCGGACGAGCTTCCTACCTTATAAGGCAGCCGGTGCGAAATGGCGATCGCTACTATCGCCACCGCCGAGGTCGTCTTCGTCGTCGCGGCGGCTGAGCAAAAGGACGAGAACGTCGTCGTGTAGCGTACCGGAAGTCGCTTATGCGAAACTAGAGAGAGAGAAAGAGCCGCTACCCGTTCGATTCAAAGGAGAAAGAAAGATATCCACCACCACCACCGGGTTGCCAGCCGCGAGTGATGAATGCGGGAGTTTTAGCGAGCGTCCTTAGATTGTATTCTCTTGGCTACACCGGATAGAGGTTTCGCATTTTTCCCCAGAGCGTTCAATAGAGTTATTGTCAGCGGCCTGCGAGGACTCGGACAGCGGGACTTCCGACTTTCAGATGCTACCGCGATAACGCGAGCTTGCGTAAGGATTTATGACTCGCCGCTGATACGTTTCGTGATCTACTTGGTAGCAAATTGCGCGTTGGATTATCGCGAGAGGAATCGCGCGGTGAGGATATTTTCGCGAGATCGATCTCGGAAGAGACGATAGAGAGCCTCTCTAATGCACCATCGCCATTATTCAAAATTATTGCTATGTCTATGGGCTATATCGCTTCGACTCGTCTGAGACTTCTCTCCGAGAGGAGAAACGTAATATTTACGTAGCGTCGGGAGAGAGAGAAAGAGAAAAGACTCGAGGCAAACCTGTCCGGGGACCACTCTCCCATAATCCACCTTGCACACTCCGCATGTATGTGTGATGATGTATCCTCGCGACATCTGACATTATGTAATATTACGACGAGGCAAAAGCAAACTCTCTCCCGGGTGCGCTTCCCTGTTATTCAGCGATTCCGTCGCGGTTTGCGACGCGCTTTGACACACGAGTGTGCAGACGAAGAGTAGCGGCGGCAAATACTCCGGTAAAACGTCGCATTCAGCATGTAAAGAGCGCTTCTCCGAGTAATATGCGCAACAACTTCGTTACGCTCTATCACGGGAGGCCCCGGAAGGCCCCAGCGAGGCTGCTTGCTCTCCCGCTTCTCATCGAAGTCGGCTTTATGCGTCTCCTCTCCGCGAAAGGAAACGCTCGTTCGTAATGTCCGATTCCCTGCGCGAGATATCCTGTCGGGCTGGTTGCCGCCGGCTGACAAACGCGAAAAAAAGTTTAGCTATCTGTTTCTGCGCTCCCTCTCTTTCTCTCTGTCTTTCCGATGACCGCCCCGCGGATTATGGGCTTGCAAATTACGCGGTTTGATTAATGACGAGTGCGCGATTCTAGCGCGCCGTCTCGCGCAAAAATTCGCTTCTCCGTATTTTGCCCTGTGCATGTTTTATATATATGTATATGCGCAAATGTTGTGTAATTTAATGGCCGCAATATTTACGTCGATGCGTGTGATTATTGCGCGCAGCGTCGCGATCAGACGTTATCAATGTAACCGGGTGGAGTCGCAATCTTCTATATGTGTGATTGCTTTATTTCTGACGGCGCCTTCCGCTCGCGGATTAACTCGCGCACGAGATACTCATCTGCTGAACGAATCACTTACACATCGGTCGCTTAATTGTTTAATAATAACTCCTATTCAGTTCTTATGACAAAATAATGATGTTTAATTGAATTCAACAGAGACGTTCTAATTGATCTAGGTATATTTGCGTTTAAAAAATTATTTATTTAAAAAAATTTATACACAGAGAATTTTCTCTTAGAATTTACTCTGAAAATCATGGTAATCGTGGGACAATATAGAAAGAATTTTATGAGAATTTCTCTGATTAATATTTATCACAATAAAATATAAAATATGTTTGATTAATTTTACTATGCGGTTTAGTAAAATTAATCAAACATGTTTTATTGTGATAGATATTAATCAGAAAAATTCTCCTAAAATTCTTTCCATACCATATTGTCTCACGATTACCATGATTTTCAGGGTAAATTCTAAGAGAAATATCTCTCAGTGTATATATAAATATTATATAATACTATAACAGAGAGAGTATTGTGTTTATATATATAAAATTAATTTATATGAATTATTCGCTATCTGCGATATCTCGGATATATTATTTCGCTTCGCGCTCGCCGTCGTTTTGAATTTCACGGTTCCGTCGATTTCACCCGCTAACTATCCCCCGAGACTTGACGATCCTCCCTTCCCTCCCCCACCGAGAGCAGCGGGATCCGATGATTTTCTCGAGCCTTTAACATTAAGTCGCAGCCGTCACATTGAATTCCGTCACGTCTGACACAGCTGGTTGCAACTCTCCTGTCATGGTAGACCGCAGACCACTGTTTCTCCTCTCCGCACGAAATCCGCCTAATCGATTCCCGGGCGATGACACGCGTCTACGATGGGCATGGTTTTATAAAGACGCTCTTATAATAATAAGACACTGTAGAAAGCGGCAGTAAATAAGTATATACCTACGTTCCTTCCTCCTCCGTTCGCCACCGACGCGCTTTACTTTACTTCTTGGTATTTTTCCTTCGCGCGTGAACGGTTTTTTTTTCCCGATACATGTAAGAAACGTCGAGAGAGAATCTAAATTTCTTTCTTATAGCACTTTGATAAGTTATGAAAATTTTTAGCATTTATACGATCGCAAAAAATTGACATCGTAAAGATTGAAATAAACTTGATGAAGAATTACGGCTCGTTTGTAAACGAGTAAACGAGAGGTCATAAAAGAGTGAAATTAAAATGATTCACAAGTCGTGGGGCTGAGAACAATTTTATGGAAAATTCGAAAGGTGATATATCGTGTGAAGTAAATCCTTAATCACGTCGCGAAGAATATCAAGCGCGATATATTTATTACGATGTCGAGAAACTTTCGCCTTAGAAAAAAAAAGTAAATTATATTTCTGTGCGTGTCTCGGTAATAGAACGTAATGTAGTAAGTTGTAATTTAATTAGCGGACTCGGTATAGCGCGCAATGAATTTCTAGTTCATTCGAGTGCTCTTAACGAGGGTTAGAAATGAGCTTGCTTATATACTTCAGTTATAATGAAAACGATCAGTGTAGCATAAACTCGTCTAAATATCCTGTGTGCAAAATGGTTAGTTGCTTCTTATCCTCTTTTTCTTCACGTTTATCTCTATTTTTTTTGCATCGATATCTCTTAATGGTAGCTTTTTAATAATCATCTGATAATTATTGGTTGACAAGTATTAAGTTTATCGAATTATTTATCCCGACACAGTGTTTATATTACAATTGTTGAGGAAGTCTCCTAGAAGATTGTTCTTCAAGCACATTCTCCCTTCATTACGGGGAGTAATGAAGGGAAAAGTAGGGGAACGTAAGCACAGGCGGTATTCATAAATCTTCGTGGACACGCGGCGAGAGATATCAGCTGTGTAATTGTTTCTTGCGAAGAAAGTTGTAATGACTGTTTCTAATGATGACTGATGAGACTTAATTCACCGAGTATCTTCAAGAAGCATACGGTACAACCTGGAGAATTCAGCTACGGTTTAAAGAACGGCACGATAATTATTTATCAAAAGAATTTTCCTCGTTCCGGAAGCTAATTCGTTCGATTTTGCTGTTTGTATCTTCGATCAAGTTGCACTTTCTCTACTATTAATTTAACTATTAATTTCAAGGATCTTTCATTTCTGGATATATTGATTTCTGATTTGATAAATCGTCTCGATTGGTGAAATCTTAAGTAAATGCCTTATTCAATTATCGCAACTATCATATTGTCATCTCTCTTAGAATCGTTAATTCCGCCTGCTTCTTCCGTACATACTTATCGTAGCACTGAAGCAACTTGAAGGGAATGAAAAAGAAAATGTCCAACTAACGAAGACATTCGTCTGACAATCACTATCCTATCAATCCTGTCTCGTGTTCATTTCAAATTGTTAACTATTCTCGTCTCACTTTTCCCATTGACAGCCGACGTCAATCTCAGCTGGAAACCAGTAGAACGAACACAATAATTTTGTGCAGAAAACGCACGCTGCAACGAAACAGAATAAAAATATATTCCGCGATGTCACGAATAAATAAATAATAACTCCCGTTGCCGAGATATAGTGTCAGTATATCCATATATGGATCGTCGAGAGGGTGAAAAGAGGATAAAGTAGCGATGAGTAACAAAAACACGTATACAAGAGTTTACCGGGAAAAATACGCGACAGACTCTCGTAAATTTTGTCCAATATCTCGTTGAGAGTGTCTGACAGGGGAAAAAATATTCAAAGGCAGAAAAAAAAGAACGCGTTCGCTTGCGGGACTAATTTTGCGGCGTTTCTCCATCGTTCGTCCGGTCTTTCGATCGCTAATTTCTCGCGTTCTCGCTGCGTCTCTTCTATTCTTCTCCCGACGAATCGATCGGCTCGATCTTCTCTTTTCCGTACAGCTTTTCCCTGTTCTCTAAATTGAAACGGCGCGCTCCTCGGTTTGACATTCGACGAGACGTACACGTGACGAGACTCGCAAACGTTATCCTCGCAGAATCCTGGAAATAATTGGCTCGTTCTGGATCATAACGATCCAGGGTGTCTACTCTCAAATCTTGTACAAGATTCACTGACAATTTCCTGATCTTCCTGGTATTTTCGTTAAAAATTTCAAATAAATTTGTACATGTAAGTTTTTAAAATAAATTTATTGTACACTTTCTAATGTTTTTATATATTCAAACGATTACAAAAAATCAATATCTTGTAACGCGCTATTTAACAGCGCGACCACTTCAGAATTAATCGAAGACGCATTTCGCGAATTAATTCACGCAATGCAAAAGATGTTACACAAATTAAGAAACCTCTGCCGACGCGACGCAGATAAAATCAAAACGCGACGTTGTAAATTCAATTATCCATCGTGTTTCCTTGCTCGAGCTCTCTTGGCAACAACAACGCGGCGTTGTTGATGACAACGATATATGTTCGAGGGATGTTCCCCGGTAATTTCAAACACGGATTCGATGCGCGATAAATCGTATTAGTTAGACCCATTCCAGGGCAGGGCGAGTTTATTGCATCGCGAAGCACCGCTGTTAATCAGCTATAACTCCCCTAATGATTAGAACATATGCTCATTTATTCTATTACAAACGCCCAGGAAGGCGTAGATGGAATGCTAAGGAGGGTGTTCGACGGATACTTTATCAAGCTAGAAGCTGACGTCTCGTTAGATTGGATTGTCTTTTTTTTCTCAGCGAACTTTAATAAATTCAATTAGTTTAATCTCTTCTTACCGGTGATGGGTGCTAAAAGGTGAACGTCAAGAAGCTCGTTTCGAATCTCACTAATTACACGTCTGACAACTCCATTACAGCATTATTATTTTAGGACGTCTAAATCTTGCATTATTCAGCTAGCAAATTTTTTTAGCGCAATTTTTTTTTTTATCGATCTCTAACTCAAACTCCATTAATTCTACATCAGTTACAATCATTAAATTACACAAATACTGCGCATGGAAGAAGAATAACAATGTAAATGTGAATGGGCGATGATGAAAAGCGGATAAGTAGACATTATGAATATAATAACTCGGGATCCATACTCATCCTCGACTCGGAAACATTCCTGATCGCGTGAGTATTCGAGGATTAACGCGTCTCGTGGATCATAGAACCGTGACTGAAGGGTCTCGCCTTTTCTTCTGGCACTCGCTTCCTCAACGCGTATGTCTCGCGGCGAACGATCGAGCGAATCAAATGTGAACCCGGAGTTCAACAACAATGGCGTAATGTCCGATCCTAACGAGCGTGGCGGGATCGGCTGTTGCACTCGCTGCGCCTGTTCAAGGTGACGCTTCGCGAGTATTACAGTTTTTGCCTGTAACGCCTAACGACTCGCGGCTCGGTAAGAAGGGAAAAGGGGAAGGGGATGCTTATAATATCTGAAGCTAACAACGCGTAAACAAGCGTTTTGTTTCAAGGCGGATGTGTGAGTAAAGAAGATACGACCTATTTCTTGCAGTAAAATAATCAATGGCTCTGATATATAAATACAAAGTCAGGTATGAAAAGGACTAGTAAGAGTTAGGCACAGATTAGGTGCATCGACATTTTTCTTCATTTCTTCTATACTTATTTTGAACTTTTCGGTCCTTCCTCAGCATATAAATTAGTAAAACAAATCTTAATTAGTAAATACTCTTGTTCTCCATCTCGCTGCAAAGACTTACTAGAGATGTAGGATATATGTATGTATATCAATATATCTTAATGCATAATTTTAATTTTATTTTAATAAATTTTTTTATGCATATATATATACATATATATTAATATATTATTATATATTAAATTATAGATTATTATGTATTAATATTTTAATCTTAATACACCTATACCCTATGATATTTTTTACTAATTGATATGCCGAGGATAGTTCAAAGGAAGGAACGAAACATTCAAAATAAATATAGAGGAAATTAACAATAATTTACTGCACTTAATATCTCTGTGCCTGGCTCTTATTAGCCCTTTTCAAGCCTCAATTTATATTCTTGCAGCAATATCTAATTTTTAAAGATCGCTTCTCTCTCTCCTTCTTTTAATTCATTTAAAATACGATCGCATAATTCGCTACGCGATACGCGGCCGTAGGGACGACGGTCGTAAAATCTCGAAGGGCACCACAGTTAGGCGGTTAACCTCGCGGTGACCCCGTTGCCACACACGCCGCTGTTTCCTGACCTGTGGCCAGGCGCGTTTTCCACGCCTACATACACATACACACACAACATCACACACAATTGCGCGCAACAAACTCGTAAAGCACCAAACGCCACAGTTAGATGCTTAGCCTGCCGATCATCGTCGGAATAACTTCGCACGATCATCGGCGAAATACGACGGGCTGAGAAAGACGTAACACGGCCGCGTGATCCCTTTCGCCGAAGTAAATGCGCGTAACACTTTCGCGCGGGATAATGATCGCGTGCGGATAAACGCGTCTGCATCTCCCGATGCAGCGGCCGCTGTATAAGGATGCATTTACACAATGAGCTATTAATATATATTTATTATGACGGACGAGGAAACCTTTCTTTTTTTGTTCTTGCTTTACCCAGGTGTCAGAGAACGATATTGTTCAGAGCTTTCTATATACGAGAGAGAAAAATTCCCTACGGTAATTTTCATGAAAGAAAACTCTGCATTCTTCTCTTGGAGAATTAACGTTTGACGCTGTTTACGGATCTCGATTATATGTAAATGGAAGAAAAGTCATTAACACATATTTTATCTCTTAGCAATACACTGATATAACCCTGATATAAACTTGATTTAGTTAATTTTATCAGAAGTTTAAATTCAATAATATCTGCATTTATTGTTTTAAATTGGCTCAAAAAACTTTTCTTTTCTCTATAACTTCGATAAATTATATAATTTATAATATTCTTCTATCTAATTTTAATTTTAATATTGATTAAAATATTCTGCAGTTTGTAATGATAATGTGAATTTTGGTGACCAATTTTTAAGACTTTAATTTTTGTCTAAACTTTAACAACTGTAACAACTTAAACAAAAAATTACTTGCTGAATAATTTAAAATAATATTATTAAAAAATTTTATTATGGCAATCTGTAATGAAGAGTAACGTTTTCTAGTCAATATCTTAGATATAAATTTTTATTATTTAAAACTTTTAATTTAGAACTAGAGAGCCTAAAAACAAAATGATACATCGATTTTCGTATCATTTAAAATATATCGTATCATACAAATATCATTTGAGCTTTGTTTGAACGATTTTCGTTTGTTTTTTTTGCCCATTCAAGTCAAACACGCGCACAAACTAGGCATTTATTATATCGTTAACAACAATTATACATCTTCCTTGCACCGTTGCAATATTTATGGCATAAGCTCGCGAAAATGGTAGCCGTAGTTTATTGCATTCAGTAGCTCCGTCGCGATTCTGCTGGTCTTCTTTAGCATTGTTTGACCGTACGAGGTGCTAAAACCACATGAAAGTTTTATGATGCGCCCCGCGAAAATTATAGCCGAAGACGGGGATCTGTCTTTGCGTAAATACTCGCGTCGTAACCAAAGCGCGTCAAAATTTATAGTTAAGTCGGTTATACGATCCCCTTTATTATCACAATTAAAAGGCTCGAATAAATGGTAGCATTAATATTTTCTCGTTGTTTCAATAAAAAGTGATGGAAACGCTTTTTTTTCTCTCGCTCGCTTGCTCTTGCCGAAATGCGAAAAACGAAATACGTGCATTTTACAGCGGGACCAGCAAAATTATAAAACTCTACATTTAGACACCTAATTTCGCTCGATCTGCAAGAATATCCATTTACATAAGTAGCATATGGACATCGCGCATCAGATCAACGAGCATAAAACGCTACAGTTAGGCACTTAAACTGACCAACGTCGCTGATTTCGGTTGTCCGCGTGCTATACGGTTCTCTTCATGGTCGATGCCCACGTTGGTGACCGTGTAACTCGTCGTAGATCGCGCGATTCTTCAGTTGTGCCGCCACAATTTATATACGTTTCCAAAATAGGATCGCTAATTTTTATCAAGCCCCGTTATCCCTGTGCGTTATGCGAAACTTCCTAGTTAATTATTTAAGTTAAAGTCTCCGTTAAAGCGCGTCAACCCGTCAAATACGTTTAATTAAATTTATCGAAATATGTCTCGAATATATATGATATTTGCGTCGAATCGCCGCGAAGACTCGTTAAAGAAAAGATCGGCTGTTAAATCTTGCCTTTAATAATTATACACAGTCAGCACAACATGATTGCTTTTATAGAAGATATATTTATAGATAAGCCAAAAGAGAAAAGATATAGCATAAAAGAAGAAGATAAAAATTTTTTTAAGCCGGGAAGAAAGACAAAATGACGATGCAAAGTGCGAAAATCCGTTGAATAATCAACGGTAGTCAGCCAAAATCAACCGTAAGTTCTACTAACAATAAATTACAACTTGGTTCAATGTTCTTCATCATTCCGCTGTAACCCAATTTGTTCGCTTTTTTTTTTTGCGAGACTGGCATGTTTATCTTTCTTGTTCTGAATGACCAACTTAATATGAATCCATGGAGGAAGCTTCATCATTGCTTTCTCACCGTGGATCCACGATATTATATATATATATATCTCGCAAGAGATAAAAGTATGACTTGTCATTATTTGTTCTCTTTTATATAATTATGTATAATTGCTATCTTATTTTAAATCTATATCTATATCTTTCGTTAATCTTCTGTCCTACTTAGGCAATTAGAATGATATTTCAGCGAACGTGGTCGACCTCCCGTGGAAACGTAGATGAACTCGCGTTGGTTTCCCTCGGTTTTCCTTTGACAATTCCCGTGCGAGTTGGTAACGATGTTCGCGTGTGTATAACGACTGGCATTAAAGCCGAGGATCTTCAATTTGCTCCTCGAGATTTTCTTAGGAAAAAGCACACTCTTGGGCAACGGGGTAACGAGTCGGCAATATTGTTCACAGGGTTTCTTTGCTCCCTGCAGCTTTTAACAACATTCTCATAACACACCGTTTTCTGCAACATATACAGCTATACGTATGCGCATGAGATATAATATTGTATAATAATAATAAATGTAATCGTAAACTTAAGAGTCTCGCCGAACTCGCGCGTTATAACTTAATCGTTCGTCCAATAAAATGAATATAAAGAAATTAAAAATTATATCTAATATATATGCATGTGCCGTTTCTTTCGTTAAAACGCAACGAAGGTGTTTTCGCCTCTTTGCAATTTCATTGCGGAAGCTTTAAAAAAGTCATCGCATCTTTAATTTAATCTGCACTCTCGCGTCCGCCGATTGCACAGTCGTTGAAAAACCGACGAGTTTCTTTAACTTCAATTAAATTTCCTCGGGTCTAATCTTAATCGCAGTATTGAGCGATAACAGATGGCATAACCTTATTACGACCGTATCGACGGAGAGTGCTCCCTCGATTGGTACCAGTCTTTACAGTTATTTCGAGCATGAAAATCGACTGCTTTTAAGGAATACGTTTAAACAGCCGCGTAACAAAGTGTTTCCTTTTATTCGTAAAAGTCGATTTCTCGTCATCGATGTGGCTTGTAACGTTCGCGATCCTCGCGGTCGTGTAACGATATAAATATCGTCCGGTTAAGGATCATACCCCTAAAGAGTAGTATGCGTTTTAGTGGACCAGATACGCTGGCTCAACGTTGGCTCGTAAATATAGATCGTCCTGCTATTAATCGGCCCTCTGGCGTAAGCGAGGCAACGTGAAGGATGCGTCTGAATCTCTCGACATAACACGACCCTCTAAAAAATAAGTTATGGCATCTGCCATGAGTATATATAACGTCTTGCCTTAGAAAGTATATCTTGAGACATTGATAAAATATGTCTTAGGTCTTAGGTTTATATAAAAAAACAAGAATTATCATATACATATGTATAAAAGAAAATTATATATAAATTTTATATAAAAATTTTTGAGAGACATAAATTTGAAGATTATTTTTCACAAAGCCGCGTATTTAATCTCTGAAGGGAATTTGTCGTAGCTTATATTTTGAAAAAAAAATTATTTTAAATTAGCTAGAGAATCACGATTCTCTCCAAGACTCGCAAAGGGAAAGAGGATAGTTATTTCGGTCGGCATTCCATCGCGGCAAATCCCATCGACTCCCTCAAGTTCATGGATAACAGCCTCGCAGACCGACGGGCTGACGATCCGCGACTGCCATTTACGTTTACGGTTTGCTGCATAGATGCTGCCGAAGTTACGAGTTTCTTTCTCTCGCGCGCGCGAGACGTCTCGGAAAAATCTGCTACCGTGAATTCTGTGCCGCTTTTATAGCTCGCCTAGAAATTATACGTTCGCGGTAGAATATGACCTGTCGAAGCGGCGTTTATTACGTTTATTTCGGCGTTTGATTTATATTTCAGTGCGAATTATTCCGTACATATATTATATACCGATCTCCTCGTGCATGCCGCGATCGAGAATAATAATGCACGGTGTAATGGCTATTGGTCGCGTTATAAACGTCGCTCGTTAACGAACGATGAATATTATTAGCGTAAATGCATACGCTAAATACCGTATATATGTCGCTCGCGGCTTTCACGCTACCGTCAAAGTCTGCCGAAAATTGCCTCTCACGCTTGTCTAATATAATCATTGCAGCGCGAAGATTTTTTTCTTTTCAATCACGATCTTTATCCTCTCTTTAATTTAATGCAAAAGGCACGAAATTCATTATTTAAGTTATTATATAGTTTTAAACTCTTTTAATCTTCCTTTATATGTATATTAGACAAAATTTTATTGTCTTTTTAAAAGCGGATGAAAATTGAAAGATATTTGAGAATTTTGTTTCCTAAATCGATATATTTACTACTGCATAGAAACACGATGAAAATTATGATATAGAAAATAAAAAACAAAAATTAAACAAATTTATAAACTTGTGTAGGATAACATAATATAAAGATATTCTGTCGTATATTTTCGTTATTTAAATTATGTTCAACTTTTGATAAAACGCCACTCGTCGAGAAATAGTGGTTAGGAAATGTTAGTTTAGGAGGCTTATGTCTCGGTCGTGCGCGCCGAACCTTCTTCCTACTATCTTGAAGAAATATTGAATTGAATCGAAAGAACAGTTATGGAAATATTATGATTTGGAATTGATTCCTTCTCGCATATACACATTTCTACCGTCATTATACCTTAATCCGTATATACAACCCGACGCGTATAAGCGAGGCCAGATTTTTCTTTCGTCGCGATTATCATCATCATCATCGTCATCTTCATCGGTCACATATATCATCGGTCGGGCGCGATCGAGGAGGAGAACAGAGGCGCGACAGAAAGAGAGGGAAAAACGGTAAAATGTCACTGTTCCCTAATTACGCCGAGTAACTAGCCGGGCTGTAGGAAGAGAGGCGCATTGAAACATCGCGGCTCCGCGGAGGCAGCCGATCCCCCAGGATCGAGCCAGGGTACCGCTAGATCCGCGGGCCAATCCGCTGACGCCTTTAACCGGTGTTCTCCAATCGTTCTCCAGTTATAAGCGGCAAGCAGCCACGACCACCACTCGGCCAGCTTGGTTTATAAAGTCAGGCGGATGCGCTGCCTCGAAGACAGAACCGTGCCGACAGTCCAGTCAACAGGAGCGTCTTTTTTTTTCATTCTTACATTAAAAGCGGATCGGACGTCGAGTGTTTTAAGTCGCGTGTGATCTTGGCCCGGTATCTTTGGCGGAGAGATCTCTTATCGATATCTCTGCCAACGAGAGACAGAAAGAGAGAGACTTTGCGGGTTCGACAAAGTTTGAGAAAACAGTACCTAGTGATTAGAACTATCAAGTGATTAGAAGGAAACGAAGGGGTAAACTTGGGATCCGGGATCGCGCGGTGAATCTGTGAATAGTCGGCCAAGGTACGTGGAATTTTCGTGCTGCTAATAATTTTTCTGGTGCGAAAAGTGTTACGAGAAGGAAGGCACGGCCGGCGAGGTACCCCGACGTGATAAAAAGAAAAAAAAAGTGTCAACGACCGAATGGGTTCGTTGGGTGAGAGAAGCCTGCGGATATGGGATCGCTCAACGATCCCTCCCGCATCGGGTCGCGAGATGTCGAGAAGTGATAACGTCTGGGGAACGTGCGAAAGTTCACGGCGAAGGTCCTCCTCGGCGGTGCCTTAGGTGGGAAAACGTTCGATCGGCCTCGCTACTTGAACAGCGATGTATTTCGTAGCAGTGAGAGGATGTTATGACATAGTGCTCCGAAAGACGGTGGAATAAACCGATACGCGTATATAATTTGCGGAGAGTAGAGAATTATATTTTTTTTTTATTCTTTCAAATCGGAGATAAATTCGCGAATCTAACGAATAACGATAACGGTAGAGAATCGCGTCTGATCGTGTAAAATATAAGTTTCACGCCGACACTTCTCGATGCCGCCATTCCCACGGTGAGAGCTCGCAGTTCAAAGTCAGGGCCGTAGCTGTTGAACAACCGCGGTAATAGCACGCGGATGTTACAAAAGCGTACAAGAACTTCGCCCCTCTTTTTCTCGAACGAGAGAGAGATAGATCTCGCGCGCGCTCTTAAGAATGAGATGATTAATACTCTCGTATACTTGCACCGGTATCCGTTGATACTCTTTCGTTGATACACATCGATACCTGACGCAGTGTTGAAATCCTTAACGTTCAACGACGCGTCGTGTTTTCTCTTCAATTGTATATTTATATATTTAAAAAAAAGAAGGAATGTACATTGTGCGTGTTTGAGCCCTTCGTTAGTATCTCCCATAGACGTACAAAATGCAGTTGTGTACAAGCATGGCGCTTTAAAGGATTATTGTTGCATATCGCGAGTCTACGATTTCTTTAAAATGCGAGACGGGTGCGCTGTGTATAGCTGAGGGCGCGAAAACGAAACTCATCTCTCTTAAGCGGTGTGTGACGCATACGCACAGCTCGATTCACGGTCTCGTTCACGGCGTTGATTCGCTTCGCGTTCATGGATTAACCTTGCGCTCGCGTAACGAATGAAAGAGAGAGAAAGAGAGAGCGCGATGCCGCGAATAAAACAGCCCTTCAAGGACGAAGAGATTATTCTTAGTTGAACGCGAGAAAATTAATGCCCGGAGACTTTAACGTCGCGATATGGCTGACTTGTGTATGCCGAGCTTTTTCTATAATTTCCATTTAATATATCTGTCGACAATTTTATCTATCATTTAAGAAAGAGGAACTATAGAAAAAAGCATCCATGTAGTTGTCCCTTAAATAAGAAACGTGCGCGTTCGAGATAAGCCTTCAATTTCGTGTATATTCGATCTACGTGTCCCGAATATTCATGCTGGTACCTCTGTTCGTTCGTCCGTGTATCGCAAGTCCATCGACCTTCTGCCTATGAGTCAAGAAACAGGTATAATTAGGCAGGCATTCGTTTGCGAAATGAGCAATGGTTACATTTTTAAGGAGAGAACATGAATCCAAAAATTACGCTAAAGAGAAATATATCTAGTATGCACAGAGAAAAAAATTAATTCTTAAAGGCTTGATTATACATTGCGATCAATAAAAATATAAATGAGTTATTTTCTAACTAGTTATATAATTTTATATTTATACAGATTAATATATACGATATTAATTAGTAAATTATATATATTTTTTAATTATAGTAAATTAAATCTATTTTATAATAAATTAAATCTATTTATCTATACAACTATTTGCTGAGTAATTGTGTCGCAAGAATTTCATTGCCAGTTGTATATACAATATTTCCACGTCGAAGTTAGTCGACTTGATTCAGAGAGTTCAATGCCAGAGAAGCGTAACGTCTCTTCCGACATCCTTCACACTCCGCAGAGGCTTTTCTACAAAATTTATATCATAATTTATATCATTATATTAAATTTATATAATCATTTTTGCTTCTGAGAAATAGTATAATATTTTTTTAGCGCATTATCTAATTTGTTTCTCTTAATGAAAAATTTTACATAATTTTGAGAATATATTGGTATTTTTTTAGTATTAGTATTTAGTTTTTATTATTCTATATTCTTCTGAAAAAATACGAAAGAGGAGATAAGAATGACATTTGTCACAAATTTGTTTTGCTAGTTTGTAACTTTTACTACTTTTAAAGGAATTACGAAAATGTTTGTTCAGAATATTGTACATATACTTAAAGAATGGGAATTCGATGAATTATGCAAACGTTTATGTTACATGTGTGCAAGCGACGTGACGAGAGTGTGGTAAAATTTTGCTACCTTGCACCATTTAGATAGACATTCCGTGCAAAGAAAGAAACTATAAAATTATCTGTTGTTTAATAAGCTTCAGTTAATAAGAGTTAATAAGACCTTACGAGGCTTGCACACACATTCATCTTTATTTCATTATATTAGTTAATTGAAGTATAATGAATAAGATGTGCAAAGGGGAGAAAAAATAAAATTTAATTAAAATATTCTAAAATTATTGTTATCACCAAATAAACTTTTAAACGATGTATAATTATGAATTTGCATTTCTTATTAGGCGGCTTTTTAAGTAATCTCAACTACTTGTGAAATGTGTTTTAATTACTTATGAGATGCGTTTTAATTATCTACGTGTAATATATCGTAGATTACACGATCTTGATTAATTCTCAACGAGGAGATGAAAATTGCTACTTATATATAGACAGATTTTCCGACGATTCCCCCCCCCCCCCTCCCTCCCCATTATGCATAGCACTTTTGATTGTGTGCTATATTGTCTTCTCACGTTTTACTGCCGCGTTAATATATCGCCAAATATCGAGTAAATTACTGATTTAAAATTATTATTACGTTGATAATTACTGGTCTACTCTAATGAGTATCTTCTCGCAACGCGTGCTTTTCTTATATAATTTAGACTCTCTAGCGACTCTTCCGACCGTAAAATTCAGCGATGCTCGACTACTCAGTGAATAGGAGAAATATAACACAGATCCGAAATTTAAAAAACTAGCAATTTCAGAATAATTATCTTCATCTATACCGATATTTATTTCTGTTTATCGATATGTATGTTAATCAATGTACCATTTAAATATTCATCATCAAGTCTTTCTGAAACGCGAAACCAACACTTTATTATCGTAGCGTATATTATACATGAACTTTGCGCGTTTTTTTTTTAATTACCGTGCGTTTTATATTTCATTGACTATAACTGCTTCCTTTTGCAATATAATCCGCCAGTTTCTCTCATAGTATTTATAGCATCTTTCGCGTTCTTTATCATAAAGCAACTTTTCTCGCCACCGTGCCTTCTCACTACCGCGTACGCTTATTAGTACACCTCAATTTACTCCGGTTATTACGTTTGCCCCGACAACAGTCTCGTATAACGTCTGCAGAAAACTCCATTTGCTCACGAATCGAGCCGGATAGCGCTCGGTTTTATTGGCCGACTGCCCCGAATGATTCCATGCAATTCCATCATCATGAGCGACCTTCGGGTAGCGTGTGCTCAAGTGATGCACCTCGACTCGCGTTCATTGGCACAAGGTATCCTGATTTCTCGGAATCGGCCGTAGAGAGCCCGATATCAAAATCCCATTAGCGTATACGCGAGATCGCGACAATAGACAATTTGAACGAGGAAAGGGAGGGCCCTAGGTCGGAGTACTTTATTTCTCAAGTGCAAAGTCACTGCGGCGTGACCAGCTCGCTTCTCTTCATCATCATCGTCGCCGTCGACGACGCCAGTCCGATCTTCGCCGATCGAGAGATCAGTTTTTGCTTTATCGTACGCGATATTCCTGCTAAGGTAAAAACTTGAGAAAGAGAGAGAGAGAGACGCCTTTAATAAATGCGGCTATTTTTTCGCGTCTTGATAACGATCGTATATATTTGCACATTAGCACGAGTGGGCCATATATATATCATTCGTTTAACGAATGTGCGTCTTTATATAATATCGATATCGCGTTAGAGGAAATATTATTTTTGCCTTTTAAAACCAAGAGCGATTTTATTAAGAGAAATGGAGGAGCTTAATCTTGCGAGTTTCTCAGGAATGTTGCTCGCGCAAACTTTGTTCATTTTAGCATTTTATGCGTAGGGTGTAAAATATCTGAGAAGAGATGTGGGACAAATGGGACAATAATAATTCAGAAAGCTCTTCGCATTAGAGGATGCAGATGTTCCGAGATGTGCATCATTAATGATGCATTTGCACAGCTACGAGTCTGAGAATACATTTACGCGCGATTAATTTCAGGCACATGCGGGATTAATTTAAGGGATTTACGTGGCTGTCGTGTGTGATTAAACTTTGCTCGCAAATCACGTATGCTTATTCTCGCGTCGGGAGGTATTTTTCATGGGGGGGAAGGGGGAAATCGCTGAAATTTCTATATATATAATATATAGATAAATTTTTATATATAATTATAAATATCTATATATTTGTGATTATAAACTTCTATACATAATATATAATTTTATATATACATGTATAATATATATAATTATATACATATATAATATAAAATATTCTATATAATATATTTATATATAATAATATCTATTTCCTATTCCTATATTGGGGTACGTACAGTTCTGTATTCTGTTCCGGTTGCCTGTACCTTTTTATTGTGCGATAGGCCTAACACGTGTAAGGAGCAGCAGCAGCGTAAGAACGACTTTTCGCGTGCGGCGAACGACATCCGAATGCGCGCGTGCATTTTTCATTCCGCTCTTTACCTTCGTTTTCCTTTTTCTCCGATGTCGTTGCAAGCCTCGCGACCTGCCCCACTATCTCGCGTTCAACCGATGGAGAATCTCGCAGGCAGAGGCGCCGCCTGGCCATTGACCCCGAGCTGCCAACGGCCCTGACCAAGACTCCGTTTAACTCTCTCGCGCACACACGCTCCTTCCACATCTCCATCCATCCGATCTCGTGTAGACAGATAGATACCGACACGATATACTCGCATGCGAGATCGCCATATGCGAATTTGTATTTTTATCATCCTCCCTTTGAGCTCCCTGGGAGAGTGGAAGTCAAATTATGCGCCCCAACTTATTGGGTATAGCGTGATCCAGACGATTTATCAATTTCGCTTTAAAAGAACGAGAACATACCGGATATCTGCAAGGAAGGAAATCGCTGTTTTTCTTCTTCTACATGTCTCGTTAGATCTCGAGAGAAGACGATATCCTGTCTTATTAAAGAAATTATAGGTTTCGCACTCTCTTTCTGCATTCTTTCGCGGCGAAATTTCGAGATTCCGAAATGCGATGCATTTGCATTTTTTGAAAGGCATAGAGAGAATCGCTCTCACACACATGTGCCCCCCTCCCTGTGTCATTCCAGTCGCTCTTATAGCGCAGGTAGAGGAATGGGACCAATAACCGTGGAAAGAATCGTCCAGGAGTTACGGCGTGCTTGAACAGGTTGTATCTCGGTTGACTACTCGTTTCTATGCAGGTGCTCGTCCATCTGGCTCCGCGCAGGAAGTATCACAGAACGTAGCTTGAAATTAACTCTCCGCAGTGGCACGCGAAACGTATCGGGAATAATAAAGTATCGGAGATTTAGATTAGTCGCGCGTTTCCGGACGTGTAATATCGCACAAGTATACCTATACGAAAACCGATGACTGAATTTTCAATTCGCGATGAAATCTATATACTTTTATCTCGATATACGAGTGTTCGATTTTCCGTAACGAGAGCATCAACAGTATTATCCGCAGATTATATCGGGAATCGAAACCGGTATAAAAGGTGTACCCGTTATCTCAACATGTTTCGATTTTATATAATAATCCAAATAAAAGTCAAGCGACTTAAATCTGAAATTTTTATTTATTATATTTTATTTATATATTATATTTTATATTTATATTTTATTTGTATATATTTATATATCATTTATGTTTATAATTTGTATTTATAAGTAATATAATTATAAATATAAATATATATTTAATTAATAATTATATACACCTTTGTATATAATAGTTTACAATATAACTTAATGTATATAAAATATATGTCGCGAATTCCCAGTATTTTCTCAAAAATCTCGGCGACCGATGCGCTTGTAAATAAATTTGTAAGTGCGTTTCCACCTAACTAGTGGTCTCGTGATTTGACACGTGAACGCTTTATTCGAGACAAGATACGCCGGTGTCGGGTCAAGGCTCTCGCACGTGTAAGGTAGTAGTGCGTAAACGATATGAGTAAAGGGCGAAGGAATGTTCTCCCGAGGAGAACGGCGACACGAAGACAGTGACCGACGTTCATTACTCTAAACGCTCAGCACGTTTTAAAGTCACTTCCTGACTTCTCTCTGGTCGTACTTCCACGCATCGCGACCCAACGTAACGCAACGCATCGCGCGCGAATACGCACCTACATATCTCGTTGAATTAAGTCGGAACATAATGATTTCGTTTTATCTCGCGAGCATTCCTCCGCTGATGCGCTTTTACGTTTAAACGCTAATTGCTTTCGTACGTTTAAAAACAACGTACCGCTGTTCGTACCCGCGTGCGCTTAATGTCGGTGCTTAAACGTCGGAAAACGGAAGTTGTGTGTTATACGAGAGCGTCGGCTAATATTGGGTTTTTGCTTCGAAGTCACCGTGTTATCGTCTTCAAAACTTTTCAACCATCCGATGCTAATTATTACCCAATTAGACGAAAAATCGATTTTCTAAATCTAATTAAATTTAATTGCACAGAAATCAAATTTGATTTGACGACTTTTGTCTATTTAGTTTCAGATGATTAGTTTTGTCTATTCGCGGGCTCGTTTATATACGAAATCGAGAGTTTTATAAATTTGAAAATTTATCTTTTTGTGAAAAATTTAAAATTATTTTTTTTTATTATACGGTGTATTGATTTTGCTGTCTTTTCTTTTTCATTAGCGAATGAATTATTTTAGTATCTTTAAACTCCTTCGTGTCCATTGTCCATATCTCCGGTGTGTTACGGTGCTTCATCGCCGGTCTGTGAAACATTCACATAAACATACATACACACATCTAGAGATGCATATGGTGTACCGCATACAGCCGGTGGAAACGTCATTTGGCCGAAGGAACTAATCGCAGCTTCACTTTGTAGCGGATAATAAACCGTGCTAGTGGGTCATCAATATCGAAGCCCTAGCTCGCTCGGAGCTATTAGGCGGACACGTAATAATCAGTGTTGGGCCCCGTATACGCGCGGGATCGGGTCGTGCAATCTTGGAAAACCGGCAACGTGCCCGGCTACACGGCGCGATCGAAGCGTGCGCTTTGCAAATTGATCGATTAACGGTACGAGAGGAACGAGACGCGGCGTGAAAGGGGGTCATCGACGTCGGTGGAGATATATGATCGAGAGAAAGAGAGAGACGTGCAACACGACGCGATCGTGCGACAGCGCGAGAGGAATAGGGCTTTTATCTTTTCTTTTCTTCTAAATAGGTCGTTCGGGTTGAACGGTTTTCGAGGCTATCGGAATCACGAATCACGCTTTGAATGAAATCGATTAGTCGACGTTATTCGGGAAATAAGGCGCGGGAATGTTATTGACCCTTCTGTCAGTGAACCGGATACCCAAGCAAATAAAGGATTTTTGTATTCGGAAACCTAAAATATATCGAGAAAAAAATATTCGATGCTTAGCAGTTGTTATAAAAAAATTGATGAAAGAGTGAATAAAAAATATGCATTGAAAAGATGAGTTAAATCGATCCAAACAGCTGTACAACAGGGGAGATTAAATTATATAAGCGCAAACTTGTTCGTTGTAAATTCTCATATCTGATTCGCGACTTGTGCACGGTAATCGATTCCAGCAACTGTGGACATTTGCGAATCGCGTTATATAAGGTAAATTACAGGTCGGTGCATGAGAGATAGGGGTAACTGGAAAAGTGGAATGACCCGCTTGCCGGTCGGTGATATTACATACGCGGGAATCGGCGCATTATTTATTTATTACACGCCTTTGACCTGGTTATATGGACGACAATCTCTCTCTGAAGAGAGTACCGTGTTTCTCCAACCGAACGACCGTATTCATCCCGACACATTCACCCGCCTGTGCTTAGCGGTCCTCGTCGACCGCAGAATCTTTTTTTTTTTTTCATCTCGAATCGTTTGTACGACGGAACTAGTCTCCGTCGACGACGACACGGAACTAGTAGAATGTTCTCTCTGTCGAAGGAATTTCACCGCGTCTTATTGATATCTCCAAGTGTCTCCGCCATTCTTCTCCCCGAGGGTGACGAATGCGGAAGAGACGGAGAAAGGGCAGCTGGGCTGTGAATAAATTATGGCCAGGTTGGTCGGTGACAATGACAGTTCGCGGGCATTCGCTGGCGAACGCTGCACTCCGTCTCGGATCGACCGCAAATATCGAGGTCCAGCCTCTCTGTGTCGATGGACCTCGTCAGGTATATCCTGGCATCCCGCCGGTATTCGGGCAACTTTGCGGAAGCGCTTCTCACCAGGGGCGGGCAACTCATGTTCCCAAAGGGTTTCGCAAGTGGAGCAAGTGAAGCTCGCTTATTTTGCATACGTATCGCGAATGCAGATGAGACCAGCGATATTCGCGGCGAGGCGAATATTTACGTTGGCAGACACGCCACGTTTAATATAATAGCTTGCGATATAATTAGGTTTCAGATTCTGGGGGAGTCATAAAATATTTTGGATATTTGACATTTTACGTAAAAATTCACGCGGAAGTTGGCGTGTATAAAGGTGACGTTTAATAAATCCCGTATCTTGTCAAACGTGTATTCCCGTCGTACGTCTATCATTTCACCGGAATAGTGACTCATCGTCATTTTATTTTGTAACTCCGAGCTCGGCAAGCAGTTTAATTTAAAACATCGATTCGCGTCAGGCATCTGCGACTATGAGACGAGTACTTTGTGCGATCCTCGTCGATGACGGCGACGTAATTCGCGATTTTAATCGACATCCGCGTACGATTGATATTTAATCAGATACCAATAAGAGTATATTAATAGGAGGAAAGATCGCTAAATTCGATTTTCAAGCTTTCAACGTGACTAACTTTGAGACGAACTCAGGATTTTAATTTACATATTTCACTTTACTTCTCGCTCCAATCGGCATCAAACAGCTTGAGTCGAGTAAGTGTCGATGTCATGCGCGAGATAACACGTTGCATCGGCTGTGGTGGCCGAAGAAATATCGTTTTCCTGGTATTTGTGGCGCGGCCAACGGTATCCGCCGACGTCTACGAGAAAAGAAAGAGAGAATGTTCGAATCGAAGTTAAAGGCGGTGTTCGGTTTGCACCTCCTATCTCGTAATCAAGCAACCAACCAGTTATATACTCGCGTATCGGCCGTTGAATCCAGACAAATTCGCGCGATTCGGCATACATAATGAAACACTACAGCATCGGCACGGAAGAGCGATATCGAGCCAACGTAAGCGTGAACAAAACGCGTCACGTGCGTGCATAGCTTGCAGTTTATAGCTCGTGAAACGGTCACTATATTTTAACGAATACAACTACCATGTGGTAGATAAATGCCAAAATTGACACAGATCTCGAACGTTGCGGAAACCGCAATTTCTCATCACTTTTATATCTCATGTCAGTAATCAAATATCGCGCTTCATCGAAGCTAACATAATTTTTTGAATCAGTCAATTTATTTATTAGGAACTTATTTATGTATTTAAAATTTTTGTCTTTATTTTTTTATATGATTTTTATCATATTTCTATAGGTTTTAATAGATATATAAATTTTAAGGATATATCAATTTCTGTAGTCTAAAAGGATAAGCTAAAAAGATCATTATGAAACTATGATAGAGAAAGCTAATTCTGATAAATATCTATAAATTTTTATTTCACACTTTCAGCTAGGAGCTGAAATTTAAAAATGCGATCTTGATATTTTTTCTCGAATACATACATACATTGAATTTACGTACGAGAATTTTTTAATTTTATTCTAACTTGATTGAAGAGAGGTACCTTTTTTTTCGTGCTTTTATGGTCGAGTTAACCCGTTAACCTAATTAACAAGCGTATACATCTCGAGTTATGCACGGTCTCCTATAATGGAAATTCTGTTACGTGACCCGGCCGTGCGTGCATTATTCCGACGAATGATGCTTTATACTGTATTTCCCCGTGTGTGATGAGGATCTCGCGCCGCACGAGCCATATTCAGATCGTCAGGCACTCGACTGTGGTCGCACGACGACATTACGATAATACATGTAACCGATGCGTAAGAAAACGGACAAAGGAACGAGAATAACGCGACGAGAAAGCAATGGAAAGCAAACAGCGGCACACGACCAGCTCTCTCGATTCGCTTTGGCGAGTGCATCGCATGGAGAGGAGAGATATCTGCCGGGTCCCCGGGAGTTTGTGGCCCGGACAACGGTAACCGCGCTCTTCTTCGATTCCCTGGCCAGGCCGGCGTGTTCCGAAGAGACCGTTACACTCCTCTCCAGTCAGTCATCGCCGTTGGAGGTCCACCGTGTTCGCGTATCTCCGATCCCGATGCGCTTTACTTTACCGAACAACAAATCGTAGGCGCGCGCTACTCGTGCGGAGAGTGCATTGTTGCTCCCCCCGTTCGAATCCCCCTTCATCCCTGTCCCCTTTCTCGGGAAATGTTGCTGTCGGATTAACAACAAGACGAACGTCCACTAATATACGGATGTACTCGTGTAACGAACATCGCGATTAACGGGATGTCGCGTCTTTAACGATCCAGTCTAATGTCTCGAACAGGTTTCTCGGGGCCTCCGATTGAGAGACTCCCGCGTGTCTCATCGCGAAGCGCGATAACCGTTTGCTCCTAATCCCTTATCTGCTCTTAATGCGTATAATGATTGAAAATTAAAATCGTTAGTATCGCGGATTCTCTCTGTCTCTCTTTCTTTCTCTCTGTAAGAAAACGCGCACCGTTACACAGTCGTGCTATTTTGCAATCTCTTCCTCCGTCTTCTTCGTCTCTCTCCGCGGGAATTAGTGTAATTCTGCATTCGCTCGGATGCTCGTTATTTATTAAACGGACAGCTGACGAATGACAAGAGAGATGACGATCCAGGCTGCTGATCCGTTTGCGAATAATATCTCCCAAACGATCGCATGCAGCATGTCACTTTCAATTGAATCGCTCGTCCTCGCTGATAAAAAAAAAAAAAAACAATTCCAGAATCGGCGCGTAAAAAGCATTTTCGCGAAGTAATTCAATCGAATTGGTTCCGTTTTTTTTTTCCGAGCCAGACGGACTATTTTACGTCCGCGAGGGAGAGGTTGCTTTCTGAATATCGAGGGATTTCACCCCGCGGCTAAAAAGCTGTCCGCTTCAATACACTCCAATTAGCAGCATCATCGATACGATTGCGGCGGCGGCGCCCATTTTAGAACCACCTCGTCGAAGAGGCAGAAATTGCTGGTCACGATTTTAATGGTAATGTCCGCGAGTCTCGTTATTCCAGTACAATCACCGGGGGGGAGAGCTTCTAGTAGAGTCCGTACGCGAGCATTCTCTCGATATCATCGCAACTTATTGTCAGAGGCCAACTTAACGAGACGATCGCGAGATCGCGAAGTGACATCGAAATCCGCGACGGATGAGAATCTTGGCAATTTCAAGCGTCTCGAGACGAAAATAGGTTTTCACGATCTCGATATATGTTACAAGGATTTGATTCGCTTCTAAATCGAGCATTGATTATGGTTAATAACGATGAGCGCGCATCATCGCGCGATAATGAGCGTGAGAATGGCGTGGATGTTGAATCCTTATCGCTTCTTCGATCCGCCGTGAATCGTCGAACATGTTAGGTGGTGATGTTTGCGATTATCTTTTACGTTTAGTAGCCACGACGGCTTCCTGCTTCGCGATTCCACCACCGAGTTGCCTTCGGGTACAACCGTACGACCTTGTTCCTCGTGTCCCTTCAGGAAGATCGTTACACGCCGCTACAACTTGCATTTTAGACTTTTCCCGCTGAAACGGAACTCTTCCCAAGAGAATGTCGATTAAATAAAAGTTATTATTACCGTTTAATTTGGAATTGATAAACGAAAAAAATATTTAGACATATGTATATATATATATATTCCAAACCAAAGTTGTATAATAATATATTTTACTAATAACATTCTTCTGTAAATTATTTCTGCGAACTACATATATACATTTTTATATTTATTAATTTTTTATTGTTGAATATTGTAATACTTTAATTGCAACTTCATCTCTTACAATTTTGCATAAATATATACTTTTGTTGTTCATCTCTTTTTGTTGATTTTTTAAATTATTTTATATAGTCATCGTAATATTATTAATAAACCGTTCTTTTCATCGCGATAATTCGACGCGAAATCTGGATCGATTAATCATCTCGACGCGACTAGTAATTATCTCAAAGAAAAAAACGAGATATAGGACTCTACTTATCAACGTATCATTCGTAGCTAGGTCAGAGCTATTTACATAATGCACGGATGGCATCATTAAGCGATTAATTTAAATCGCGGGTAGCTGAGCGATTGGCGAGATTAAAGGATATTTGTGCGATTGAAATAACGATCGAAGTTATATCGATACGACCGGTTTTGATGACGTTCAATGACGTCGGGGAAATATTCTGTCATTTTGCAGTATCGACTTGCCCGCCCAGAGTTTATGTCTGCTTTTAATGGCGATTCTCTCGAGGCACTGCCGGCTTCCTAGACGTTTCGCGAAAACTTCCTGGTCTGGATTCCAGCGCGATGGAACGTGGAAATAAATAAATAAAATGGGCGCGGTATCTCTCAAGCTTTTCCTCTTGATACGTGATAATCCGACGTGAAATTACCAGCGAGGGGGCAGATTAGCACGAAGCTAAACGTGTTCTTGGTTACGCGTGAGCAGGCACGTTGGTTTCCACGCAGACGACCAAGCTCTTATTAAATTAATTAACCGGCACTGATTCTCCGCGAGATTCTCATTACATCCCTTATTTATGGTCGAACGTGCATATAATTCGGTTCTATTCGACAAATGCTTCGACTAGTTACATGTTAATTTTGTAAAAAATTCTAGTAAAATATGGAAAATTTTTTTGTTAAAATTAACGCACTAGTTTCTAATATATTTTCTAATAAACTTTATAATAATTTGACAAGTACATTCTAATAAGTTTCTTTTTTTAAGTTTAATTATCATCATAGGTATTCGAGATACTTAATTAAAAACATCGAATAATAAATCCGGATTCAGTATTCTGTTCAGAATACATATAAGATAAAATTAATATTACGTAATTATTTAAAATCATCGTAAATTTTAACATTTGAGACGCACACTTTTTTAATTGTAAATTAATTGTAAATTAGCTGCTAGGACATCTTTAAATAGATATTGGATTATGTATATGTATGTATCAAATAAATTCCCGCTATACTACATAGTTGCCAGATAATGGTGAGAAGCATAAAGAGAGTGCATTGCCGAGATGTAGAAACGCAGAAACGTTTTAGGAGTCAATATCACTCAGTTTCAGGTCAATGCCAGAAGCATTTCGTAATTCACGTTCGTACGAGACCGTTACCGTCATTTCCGCGATGAGTTTTACGCCGAGATCGGCGATTTAAGACTCAACAGGCGGGCCAGGTAAGAATCAAGGATCTGGATTCCGCGCAACGTATTTGTAGGTAACTGTAAGTCGTAACTGTGGAAAGCGAACAATCGGTGCTAACTTTAACGCGACTTTAACGACGACGCCCCGTTAATAAACAGCGGTTGAGGTTTCCTGGGCGAGAGTCGCGCTCGCGAGGATTCATTGTTCTCCAGCAACTCTCCGTATCGGATGATGACGCATTTAATGAGAGGGATGGGAGGGGGGAATGTTGTCTAATTATTTGCTCATGATTCTCAAAAATTATAACTGTATTCGTACGTATGTTATCGCGAAAAATTCACGAATAAAACCTCGCGCACAAGTTTCTCTTCTGTGATTTATTTTATTATTATATTGGTCGGCATATTGAGAGGCCTCCTTACATTCGCCGAGGGCTCGTCTCTCTCACGAAGGTTTAGATATTTTTTAATTTCTTTTTTTTTCCGCTTGTATGCTTGTACGGTCCGATCTTCTTCTGCCTCTTTATTTTCTGCCTCATTATTTATAATTCTTATTTTCATTAGCTACGAAGAACAACGGACCTCCGACATCGAAGGGTATAATTTAAGGACGATTGAATTTGTAGAACATAGGCCGTTGCGTGTTTTAAGAGTCTTCTCGTGCGTTCATCGTTAAATTATTCTTAACTGTTGTTCATAGAACAAGAGAGGGAGAGAGAGAAGGGAGGGATATGTGTTTTTAACATAACTTTTTTTAAGTAAATTCCACGAAATAAACTTAGAAATATGAATAAATGTAGAGTACAATTAACGCGTGGGAATTATTTTAATTGCATATAATTATTATTGTTAAGTATTAAATAAGCTGCAAGCATTTCAATATTGCTTAAATAGTCATCTACTTAAATGCTTTATTTACAATTAAAATCAGCTTTCCTCTCTTCTACTTAATAATAATTAAATTCAATATTTAAAGATGTAGTAGCTATTAATTTACGAATAAGAAAATGTGTGTCCCAAACGTTACGATTTATGATGATTTATGTAAAATAAAATGACATAATTTTTTTATCTTACGCGTTATTCAATATTCTGAATAAAATACTGAATATTTTCTGATATGTCTATTATCCGATATTTTAATTACATATCTCAAAATAAATCGAATATTTATGATAAGTGGAAAAAAACTAAGGTATATTAACGTTAATTATAGAAATGAGAAACCGCTATTTCAATAAAATTATTTTAGGATAAAAGTTAAATGTAAAAAGATACATTATTTACAACTGTGAAGCAAATATGAAATATGTATATCACCGGTAAACTTCCTCATCTTTAATATAGAGTTTCTTAGTTTCTCGAAAAGAATGAGTTGATTCAATCAACTGTTACATTCAACTCTTCAATTGCACCCGAGGTAATGATAATTTCAATCCGACAGAGACTTCCTTTATAGTTTTATTCGTTACATTCCACCATTGCATGTTATCGAGTTCACGCATGAATTCCATAACAAGCGTTGACCATAAAAGCGTCGATAGCATGATGCACGAAACGATCGTAAACGCTATAGGTGAACTGTATATATATGCGGTAGCCTACAAAAATTATATAATCCCGTTAAATCCGAACAGTGCCCCCAATTCTCGCGTTCTCTTTTTTTTTCTTCAATTATACAGAGGGTGAAAGAGATTTTTATGTGAAAATCAAAATTTATTTTTACCAAATCTCTATATATATACAACATATATATATATATATATATATATATATATATTTATATAAATATATTTATATAAATCTCTTTTCTATATATTATACATCGCGTGCAACAAATATAAAATATTTATCTCATTATCTCTTAATATTATATATATTTGAATAATTGTTTACTTTTACATCTTAAAATTCGAGATGATGTGCATAAATAATTTAATTTGGCGCACATGAAACACGCACGAGTTTCTTGAAAAGGATTGATTGAGGACACGAAAGATCGGATCCTATTCGTCTACTGTCGTACCACCAAGCACGTTTGCGATTAAATAAGCATAGCGACGTAATAGCTACCTTCGCGAGTCACGATATATACTCGCGCGTGACGGCGCGTCAGCCACATCGGAATTCTCGTCGCAGAACGATTCATTAACTGCGGGCTCGCGGATTATTTCCCATTCAGGGAAGATCGAGAGAGAGAAAGAAGCGCCGACGATCGTTTCTCGCAGATGTTCTCGGCACCTTTGACGGATTCCACAGTATTGATTATAAGGTCGACATTCGGGCCTTTACTGCGGAGAATTTTTAACGCCGGCTCGTTAACCGAATATGCACAACAGGTATTTTACGGTTAAAGTGAAGACGATTATTTCGTAAAATTATTTACATTACCGGCATTAATGAGAGAAATATTAGTTATTAATGCACGTACTTTAGAATAAACCAAGCGCAGTTTTGGATATTTTAATCTCCCGTAAATCTGGATAGTTCAGAGTGTACAATCTGTTATATTTTCTGGACTAAGTTATATTTAATGTTAATTAATTTTAATAATTTTTTAATTACATTATTTATTCTTGCGGAAACATACATCGCGGCAATTTAACAATGACACCTATGTACATAATATTCCGTCTCGAAATGCAATTAAACATAAAATCTGGCGATTCGCCACGGATAGGAAAAAGACATATCCGGATGACGATTGTGGGATCGGGACTTTTTCTTTCCACGTGAAAAGCCACAGAAAGTCGCGACTGCGAGAAGTTCCATTGCGATGAAACCGTTTTCCGTAACCGCCAAGTGGGCGGATGAGGCGTAGGAGGAGAAGGATAGGGATAGGAGAGAGCTAAATAGAGAAAAAAAATCGAGAGACCAGAAGAGATAGAGACGCAAAGGTCTACCGTTTTTCTCCTCCTTTTCGTCTCTTTTACGTAACGGTACCTTGATCGTGAAGAGCTACGAGAGCTCGAAATCTAACGTTCGGAAACTCACGGTTGCGGAACCGCACTTTGGAAATCGGTGATTAATTGCTCGTTAATTGCTTGAACACCCAACCGTGTCTCGTTGCTTTACAAGGGAGCTTAACAGGCTCGCCGAAAAGGCTCTTCGTGCATATGTATATAATGAACACCGTTATGATCTCGCGCTGGGACGCCTCGATCTTCTTGTTTCAAGGCTCATGAATATAAGAGACGTGGTCCATATCTCGCGCGTGATCTTCATTCAACCTCTGTGAGAAAGAGGCGGCAGTTCATACGAATCATTCGTATATGAACGGCCGTGCACAATTGGCCATTATTCGTAGGTGATTATTTGTGAAGAACACAAGTGTTAAATCAATTAGCGAGCGCCATAATGCGGCAGAAAAATAGGTGCATCGCTCTCGATGAAATCAGCATTACGATGAACCGCTAAGTAGAAAAGCGTTAGGCGTGTCATTACTTGTACGGTGAGGCTTTGCGAGAGGCCCGCCGACATCTCGCAAATTGATTGCACACTATTGCTGCGAGTGTATATCTGTCTTGGGAAATTTATAGCTCTTTCCTTAGAAGGTTCCTTTTATTATAATCCACGGATGTTTTTTTCCTCGGTCTATGTGCGCTGCCTCTTGGCGGTGATGTGATGTTTATATACTATGCGCGAGATGTACGTACCGTAAGAGAGCATCCGGCTCATCTAGAGCTGCCATGGATAGAAGGTAGTATATAGCAGGCGCCGTTCTCACGCGAATGTACAAGAATCTCTTTCGCCTACTTTAATTTACCGTAGGTAGTTATTAACTCCGACAAGGCGGTCGCCCATTAAAATAATTAGAATAGCCTCATAATATAATTGCATAATTGAAGTGATATAGTAATGATAATTTGAAATCGAGAAACTACGACATGAGAATAATCGATGGAGTGAGAGAAGAATTTGTTAAAATAATTATTACGCGAGATAGAACTCGTTGCTCGAGGATGTGACAGATGCCGGATGTGTACATTACTTTTTTTTTTTATCTACTTTACAACGCCGTAAATTCCTATCCCGAAACACGGACAATGAAATAATTACAGTTGTACTCGCCGCTGGTCGCTCTTACAAGAAGTCCAGCCTTTTCCTTCCTCATCACTTCTTCCCGTCGTTAAATCCCGTTGGCCTCCAGGAAATCATGTCCCCGCGAGGAAAAGGAAGAGATTCTAGAGAGCTCGGAATTTAATTTTAAATTGTTCATTGGCTAATCTAATTTTATTTCCTACAATTTTTATCGACATTTTGACAAGTCGCATCAGAATTGCTTCCAATGAGCGCCTATGGATTGATTACACGACGTGCAGCTCTGTAACCGATGCTTTCAGCACCGATAGATATATGTAACTTGGAAACTATAATGCAACAGTCGTGTAAACTGCTGCAAGGCAAATCGTACGAAGAGAGTCAAATTATTTATTTGAAGACAAAAATTTTTCCCATACTGTTTTTCGCGAATTATCTGTATTTTTTTTTTATATAGGATATTAAGAATTCTTAGGCGAGGTATTAATACATCGGCCGTAAAAATCAAGATTAAAATAATTGAAAAAATTAACGCGCCACCATCCGTAGATCAATTGATTCGAAATACGATGTATCTCCTGCGTTTTTGATTGAATGCGATATACTACAGCTGATTCGCCGGCGAAAGATTTCTTCGATGTGTGTTGATCGACCGTGTAATCTCCTTAACTCTCCCGGATTCATTTTGTATCATTATCTTATCGCTATATAGCCATGAAAGACGCCCGCTCTATGCTTTTTTATCGTAAAAATTGAATTGCATTGATTGCACTTGATTGTATATCACGATTGTTTCGATATATCAATATTGAAAGGAAGATGCGAAATAAAGCGCACCTGTCCGTAATTACGATAATTTAATAACATTAGAAACAACTACGTATCACCAGGAAGTTAAAGAAAAATATAGTATACATATATCTTAAAAATATGTAAATATATGTATCTTTTACTTTAAACTTACATTCTAATCTTTTACTTATATCTTAATTTAGCAGAAAGAGAGAGTGAATTACTCGGAAAAGGCATTGCTTAGCTTCAACGCTTAGCATCTACTCGAGAACGAAACAAACATAAACACGTTCCGCGACGGTGCCTTCATTCACACAACAACTTCTCGCGGAGAAGAATTATTAATAAAGCGACGTATAAAAAGGACTCGCGCATCCAATTATCCCGCGATAGGACTCCCGCTGGAGATTTCACGGAAGATCGTGTAAAAAAAAACGCAGTCACTTTCGCCGGTAGCGATAGCGAATCAGCCAAAACCGGTCAACCTCTTCAGCAACTCCGTGTGCAACTCCTTGAGAGTCCAAGGTCGATCCCTATGTTTCACTCTAGCGTTTGTGCTCTCCTCCCTCATCCCACGATGCGCAGGTGTTTGCTCCCACTCTCCGGAATAACAGAGTCGTCGGCATCTGTGCGTTCGCACCTCGGCGATTGCGATTGCGTGTGTGCGTTTATTGTGTTGCGTGCGGTAACCTAACCGGGGCCTCTCTTCGTCAACCAAGGAGCTGCTGCTCATTAACTCGAGATCGTTTCTCATTAGCGGGCAGCTCGCATAATCGACTTCCCTACATCCGCAGCTTTTCTTCGTTTTCCTTTCCCAGAGTCTGCTCTCTGCGCGGGTCCTCATGGTCCTCGTCAACTTGTTCGACTCGTCTTGAACTCTTGACGTGACGAGCATCAGACATGTAACGACGATTGATTCACACACTGATATACGAACGTCATTGTTCTCGCGACTGTCGTCTTGTGTAAGCGCGATAATCAAGATTACCTCAAACTCGAGTAAGCTCTAGTGAAAGTTTTCTTTCGTCCTTCGCGACACTGATCCGAATTTCAGATGTGGGACGCTTTATCACGCGACTTGTCGCAATTAGATATCCGCGATTTTTTTCCTCGTTGCTTCTTCGGATTTTGAGCCCTAATTGCGAGCTACATATACATTATATAGAGAGACTCGCGAGTAGGAAGGCACTGTAGTATCAGTGCACTCGCTTGGAGCACACAAACGTGATTATTATTCGTTCCATTAACATGCAAATTACGTGTACGCGAGTCGAGTCGTGGTCTGCAGTCGTCCAGCGTAAATCGCAGTCGCAATTGCACTTCTCATAATTAGATTCATCGCATAATCCTCGGATAATATATTACTTAGCGCACTTGGGCCGCCGGCGGGTACCCGTGATAGAAAAATGCCTTAACCAGACGATCGTGCGTGCACCGTTGGATCCCGGTCGTTTTGCCCCCTCGCTAGGCACGAGTCTATTAACTTCGCGGAGCCTGTTAGCGATAGAGCTTTGCCGCGATGCAAATCTGCGCGATCTGCTGTGCACCAGCTATACGAAAAGTGTATGCACGCCGCGCCGCGGGTAGGGCAAGACGTTAAATCACGCCTGGTCCGTTCTAAATAGCCATTAGCCGGCGAATCCGTAATTACCGGGTATGAAAGACTCTCGCGGGGAGAAATCGTAGACGCGCAATTTATCGACCGGTTCATTGAACCTCGAGTTATAATGAAAGCGGTGCATCCAGAAGGAGCAGAGCTCATCCCTCGCGCCTGTTGAAGGATGCTGTCATGTAAGAAAGAAAAATTTGCTTGCGAGTAATAATCAGGGTGTTTACTTCCCTTGGAAAAACCAGGGATTGTCAGGGATTTTCTTTTTATCTTGAAAAATCCGAGAATTCGAGAATGTAATTTTATTCAGACTTATAGAATTATTTCAAAAATTTTTGTGTCTTTAATAATTTTACTCTTATATGATAAGCAATCCACTTATTGGACAAGTTAGTAATCATATATGTTATTTAACTATTATTTTATTCAATTTTTTAATATTTAAATTAGTACTCTGAAACATTTATAATAAATTATTTTTATTTTATATTTCTGTATATATCTTTAGCGTTGAGATACAGTGATATATTGCATTTTGTTATTGTCTAAATTAATTTTACGATTAATAAATCAATATAAAAACTGCGTTAGAAAAACTGTATTTTTCGTAACTTTTTTTTGTAATTGTATATGAATAGAAAATATTAGAAAGCGCATATAATAAAGAAACTTGTTCTGAAAAGCTGTATCTACAAATTTTCTTATTTGACGTGGAATTTTAAACGAAAATACTTGAAAAAAAAAACACGGAATTCTCAGGGAATTTTTTTTTTACAAGATTTGAGTAGACACTCTGAATAATGTCGAGACAGAAAAGCCTTGGAAAAATCTCTTCAACGAATGGAAGCGTGGATTAATAACCGAGCAATGCTGCAGAAGGTGCTTAACGCGAATTAAGCGAAATCGCCGATTCTCGGATACGATTGCGTAGATATTCATTATGCTTCCTTATGCGAGCGTTTCAAAATCGCAAACATATCGCGGCGAGTGTACTCGAGCCGACTGGAAGGACACGGGATGGAAATTATCTTAAGTGCTCCCGTCGGCGAAGCCGCCCTCGAGAGAGCATTAATTTATAACGTCCAAGCCGCGATCCCAGAGACGATAGAGAATAAACGAATTCTCTCTCTCCTCTCCTCTCCGTTCACGGCTTGGTCATCGGGTCGTGTCGTCCTGTCCTAGGTATAGGATCCGATAGACCTCCGGAGTTTCTCTCCGGTGCTACTAATCGAGAAAAATCCTACCAACAAGGCAGTATCGTGTAACCGTGGACGCACATCCGTGAATATTCCCTTCCTCGGCCCCCCTAGTCGTAGACTTCTTCTTCTTCTTCTTCTTCTTCATCCTTCTTTTCTACCTTCGTTTCTTCTCCACCTCGTGTCACGGAGCCTGCTTTCGAGTTGCATCGTGTCCTTGAACGGTACAGCGGGTTCCTCCTGGAAATCGTTTTGTCTCGCCGTCCTGCCTCGCTGATCTCGCTCCGAGCTTCTATTCCCGGTCATTCCATTTGCATCTGAGCCAGCCAGAGGAGCCAGATGAGCGTGGACGAGAGAAAGAGGAGAGAGAGAGAGAGAAAGGTAAAACGAGGGATCCGGCTTAGAGTCTTGGTTGGAAAAATCGCGGAACACGCTGGCTGGAACGATCAGCAGACAAAGTGTCTTCGTAGAGCTACGGCTTTGCATGATCACGACCGCGTTGATGATGTCCTCCACGTGACGTCTCGGTAGCTCGTGTCGTTCGTCGTGTTTTCGAGAACCGGTGTGTCTATATTAGCTTAACTAAAATTTTATTTACTTTCAATAGGTACCAAGCTTACACTAAGTGGGTTAAAAGTTCATTGAATTTTTAAAATTGCGCGAACGCCGATCTTCCTCATCTTGGATAGTCGATATTTAGGTATAAATTCTCTGGAAGAGAAAAAAAATGAAATAATTTGACATAAAGTTGATTAAATACATATCGAGCTAGATATATGCATTTAAATTCTTCGAGTTACTTTTCTCGAGAATGCCTTTTTTTTCTCATACGCCTGATGCTGCACCCACTCTCGCTCTTTCGTCAGCGAATGATCTCAAGACAGTCTCGAGATGCGACTCACGTTCGCAAGTTACGTTACATCGCTGGCGTACATCGTTGATGTAACGGATCGGTGTCTTCTCGTCGTATCCTGCATTGTTCCCCTTTCTCCCTCCACGGGATAAATTTCTTGCGATTCCTTGAAATGAACACATTACACGAAAGCAGCAGGATAAACGATCCGTAGCGAGTTAACTGTAAACACGGGGACGCATTCTGTCCTCGAGTCTTGCACCTCGTCTCATTATAATATGAGTAACGGCACGGAGAAATCATCATTTATCTTGTCTTCGAAAAAATTCAAAATTATTAAGCACAGTTTATTAATATTTATTGCTTTCTCCCAGACTGGACTAAATTGTTTTTTTTTTTTTTCATATAAAAAATAATGCAAAATAAAAATGAGGATAGATAGACTAATTAACAAACGCTAAACGGATTTTATCGAGAAGATTACTCTCTCTTAATATATAAAATTCTATATTATTAGTTGCTCGAAAAAAATGTGTCTATAAAGCATACTTAAATAATACGTCGATCTATTCATCCGCCATTAAGTTTCTCTTTAAACGTATATTTAATACTGATCGATATAACCGGTTTGAGTCTTCATGAATATATTAGTAGGCTCGTTAACTCGAGTGTCAACGCCAAGATTGTCGATTTCTGCCCAGGAAGCGGTAGTAGCTTCAAGGTCGTTTTTCTCGAAACCCTCATAAAGCAGCTTATTACGCGATTTTTTTTCGACTTTAGAACTGAGATGGAAATAACGGTGGTGATCGGCCAATGAGCGTCTAATTATCATCAGTCCGGTCTCCAGATGTGAGAATTTCCTCATCGGGGGCTTCTGCTTTCTCTACGCGTTTAGATATTATCCCAAGGTCGTCACTTCCGCGCAACTTGCAAGACAAGTTCTCCCGAAGAACATATTCTTTCCTCGTAAAATGAAAAACGACGTAACGGAAGATGCAACTAGTTAATTAACCGAATGCTTAATTATCCTTGTGGCTCGACGCCGATTGCGAGTTTCTCTATTAGCTAGATATCATTCTTCCTGACTTTTCTTTCGACGAAAGGAGAGGAAATGAGGAAAGTCGACGAGGAACGCTCGCAACCTGGAGCCTAAAAGCTTGCATTTTTCTTTCCCAGATAAAATCGAGTTTTCAATGTCTTCGAGTTACGTTATATCGTTCCATCATCGCGGTGTAGCTGCTTCCTTTTCTCTACAGACATTAAGATTATCTCTCGTGCAAATGGAGCGAGGAGTAGCCGCGGGTCATTTTGTACTACTGTTTTATGCGAAGAAGATAAGTGCGGCTTCGCTGCGGAAGGATTCCTCGTTTTCTTTTATTTCCTTCCCTGTCAGTTTTTTTTCTATATAACTCTTTTCTGCCTTATTTTTCCTTTTATTTTTTTTTCTCGCAAACTTAAATACAGTTATCGACAATACGATAACTTGTACATATCCGTCGAACTGATATTAACTGAAATTGATACATAGATGTTTCCTAAATTATTCACTTTGATTTTATTTCCAATATATCGGAGATCTTGTCGTAGATTTAATGCTGTATGCCTTGTCGACAAAATGTTTAATAAGCGCTTATCGATTCTTCGTTCAGGATGTTTTCAATTTTACTGTAGACACGACCATGAAAGAAAGATAACTTTATTACAAGTTTCCAGTTATCGCATTATAATCTTGTATTACATTCTATTTTAACATCTTTAATTTTTTGATTTGACGTCATGTCGCTTATTCTTCATTTTTCTTTATATTTCTATTTTATAATAATTATAATAATTATTAATTTTTTAAATAATTCTTTATTTTGATTTATATTTTTATAATATTGCCAAATCTATTTACCGTTGGTGATTTAACATAAAAATATCTTTTTTTTCATCTCAGCTTGCATTTCCTCAATCACTCAAGCATTTATAGTAGTTCAATTGTCCACTCTCGAAGATGATTTACGCGTAATCCAATTCGTGACTGCGGAAAAGATAATTTCTCCCGTGTCTCTCCAATTAAACCGTGCCGCGAATGTTATCCCATATCGCTATCTCGACGTTTATTTATTCCGTTTTACCTATCTACGCACTGCCACTATCGAGCGCTCGGAATATACACTTCCGTGTTTCATCTCTCTTTGTCCGAGCCACCTGTAATTCATCGCGAGAATAATTTCCGTCCCAGGATGAAGAAATCTGGTGGCCGCGCCTGGCGCGAGATGATGAAGTCGTCCGCTCTCTTCAGCTTCTTCAGAGCCGCGCGAAATCCTCGATCGAAGATAAAACGTAGAGATATCCTTCCGCAACACTTTCCTCCTACCGCGTATATTCTTCGGTAATTAATTCTAGCTTAAATGTAGTAACGACCGGCATTAATCGATTTGAACGCCGGAGGACGAGCAACCTCCTCGTTCGTGTAATATACGAGATCGTCAATCATCTGGTCTCCGTAATATGTACATGAAATGTCGGTGGAGAAGCAAGAAGCGTCAATTGGAGAACTACAGGTGGCTCACGGCTTCGGGGTCATCGTATCTCGCTTCTTCATTTCTTTTACTCTATATAAAGAACTTTGAAGCAAAGTTAACGACTGCGTTCTGAGGTCTCAAGTCTGAAAGACGTTGAAGTTTTTTTTATTCTAAAAACTCCACGCAGGATTGCCTCTTGATGATACGCGTGTCGCGATATTAGCCGAGAGGAAGGGAAACTGTTATTAAGACAGACCGCTTATTAATGTGCAAGAAACACGTGAGAGAAGAGATGAGAATTTATCTCGTTTTACGAGTGTCTTTTAGAGATAAAATTTCGCCGATCGCTCGCTTTAAAACTATGAAATAATCCATGATGAAGAATGAGAAGACGAAGATGAAGATGCGAGTTGAAAGATCGTTTATGTGAGCTTCGTGTGATTACCGCTTGCCTGATATGAAACCATAAAGTGCGAGGGGCCCCGTAGATTTCTGTACGCGTCTATCTTCGGTCTTCAACTTCGCTCGAACGTTCCTTCCCATCATCGAACGTCGAAAGTTTTCTAACGCGATAACTGTGCGCTTCTCCATACGAGAATATTCCTCGTAAAAGTCTCTATCTTTCCCTCCCAAGAAGTATCAGCCCGGGATGATCTCTTCTCGCACAATTTCAAGAATCGACCACGAGAGACGTCATACTTATACCGCGTTCGTGCACGATCATGCGAATACGCGCTTAGGTAAGAAGTGATTTTTTTAAAAGTACTCTGAGCCGCGTGTGCGGAGAACGGAGAAAAACGACTTCGGCAGAGGCCATTCCGGGCTACTGATTTATAGAACTCGTTACAACGACGATACATCATTTTAATATTCGCCGTTGTGGGACAAGTCTCTCTCTCTCTCGCGCGTTGTTGGAATAGTACGTTTACGGCATCTACCTGGATAATATCCTGGATGGATGGAGATGAGAGCCGAAAGGTCGTCCTTCCCTCTCGCTTGCCTGATTATTATTCCCGCGCTGTGATAGCGCGAAGAAGGGAAGGGCTCCTACGCCAGGTCGTTGCACCAGGACGAAGTCTTCCGCCAGAGAGAACGTACGAGCGCAATTGTATTTTTTTATTTTTATTTTTTTCTACTTGGCTTGTTCTCTGTTCTCGGTTTTATTACCCCTTCGCGTTTTCTGTATAATACACCGATCTAGCTGTTAATTATTCGAAAGATTTATCGAGATCACCCGGTGCGCGCGTCCCGATGCACGTTTCGCCAGATCGATCGATCGATCTTAAAGTAGTTATCACTCGCCTTGATCGCTGAGAGGCAACGAACCTAAGGTTTTCTCATCTCGGTTCTCAAAGAATATCAAGGCGAGTTAGAACGCTGGAGAGACTCTTCTTCACTTTATTTTAAAATAAATATGTGGAAAAAATATTAATTAATTAATTACCATAGTTAAATTTTTAGGTATCCCTATACTACACCTGAAATTTAGTTACCAAGCTTAAATTTAATTTCAACTAGCTATTGTTTAATAGAAATTTTCCCGTTAAATTATAGTTAAAAATATTAGTTATCACAGAGCTCAAATTTAGACACGATAATTAAATTTTAGATGTAATATAGAGATGCCTAAAATTTATCTAATATAACAGTAATATTTTTTTTCGTATGCGCAATCTTTCAATAATATATTTGTTTTAGGAATTTTTAATCCTAATGTTTGAAACGCGTGAATTTCATCATTTTTTTTCACGCAAGAGCCGAATAAATTTCGTGGTCAATTTTTTACGGTTTGTACGTGATGAACGAAATATCTATCGAAAAAGAAATAAATGCGTCAAGGACCGTGAAAATCTTCTTCAAGACTTCTGTTGTGAGCAGCTTAAGCGCGATTTACGTATCTTTATTATTTATAAATTCGTTGCTGTACGCCAGCTTTCGTCTCGCTTCGTTCTTTTTCCTTATATTCTCTTTCTCCTCAACCTCGCGTTCCTGCAAACTCATTGTTTATGAATCAACGCTGACGCTACTGGTCTGAGGTCGTGAGGATAGTCATCGTAGTTCATCGAGTTCACATTGCATTAATCCGGCATTGCGCGAAAATATTCAACGGCTTGAAAATTCCAAAGATTCATTCCCAGAAAATTACGAGCTTGCAGAGTCCATTCATCTTCAATCCTTTTCTATTTTGAAAAATGTAACACATTTTACGCTAACAATTTAAAAATCGTTACATTATCTCGTGTAAAAGATCGTTCACTATTTAAATAATAAATAATAAATTTAATTATTTAAATAATAAATAAGTAACGAACGTATTTCTCAAAAGCACCATCTCTTTTAATATAATAATTAGTAAAAAAAAGAAGGAAACAAAAATAATATTTGATTAATGCTGTGGAGACTTAATGTTTCCCCAAGAATTTTTTTTCGATTTTTAACATCCCGAAGACGAATGGTTAATATTTTATGCGGACGGGTTATTTATTTAATTATAAGCGCCGTGTATCGCAACCCCTTGTTACTTCATCACTATTCACCAGAGATGAGCATCAACATTTCTCATGTACTAGACACGCACACGAAGGTCTGCTTTTCGCTTTCATGTAAATTCCAACCGCGAACAGAGTCAGATTCATCACGGAAAGCGGATGTAGTATCGTGACGGGAAGCGCCTTCGCCTCTCTCTCTCGAGAGAGGGTGTGAAGCGACCCTAGACGAAGGAATGATGATTCCTCTCCTCGCGAAACGTCGGACTCTTCCTATCGCAGCATCATTCTCTCGGAGAAAGAAGGAGGGAGGAATAGGGAAAGAAATCGCGCGATGGCGTGCACTTGGCAGAAATAACAATCTTCCCCGTCTTTCCGTAAAACTTTTTCCCTTTCCCTTTCGCCGACGCCAGGGATGTAACAGCGAGGAACAATTTTCTCTTCACCGTCTAATCAGTTCCACCTAGGTAACCATGGAGGAGACTTTGAACGCTCGCGAACGTTGCAAAATCGGTGCAACCCTAGGTTGATATGTTCATCGAGATAATTGTACTCGGTTCGAGCAATGTTTACCGGAGCAATTATTATCGGACTTTGATTCGTAAACGTTACGTATGGGAAATTATACGCGTATAAAGTACTGAACGTTTACCATCCAGCGAATGCTCGTCTCTATCGCTATCCTTTACGAAAATATAGGAAACGAGTTTGTAGCATTAAATTCACTCTGGAGAAGCCATTAATTCGAATGGCATCGACGTCGCGAGGAGAATAAATCTACATGCTTCGCTAGCCGAGCTCTCTCGACAACCTTCCCCTGATGCATACGCAACAATACTGCACGATTACGATCGCGATCGTACTTGTAAGCAGTTTATCTTGCGTTTATCAATCGGTCACCGGATGATTTTGTAGGAGTAGAGTCGGTTGGTGAGAATACGGAGAATATCTATGATGGGGGACTCTCGAGTTATTCGAGAAGGATAATAAAATAGCATAAGTGCATTTCCACGTGTGCAGTTCGTCATGGTAATATATTCCTCTGCAACAGATGATGCACATGGAACGGATCTGCGAGAACCGTAAACGACCCCATAAACGCCCGATTCGTTCTCGAAAGGATCGCTTAACTCGTGACGCTGTAATTGAATCTTCATGGGCTCTCGAGAGCCTACCATAATTACGTATAGCTATGGGCCGTCATGAGACTTCCATGACGCTGCATTATCCGAAGATGACGATCATGAGTCGGTTAATTAACCGTTCACGAGAATTTGCTGGATTCCAGCAAACGCGCGTTTAATTGTAATAATCATCGGCATATATAAATCTACTTAATTGTCATTACGGACAAATGTCGGGATAATTTTTCAGCAATATCTTCTCTTTTTTCTCCCTCTCGTTTAATTTAAATTCCTAAAGCATGCCATTTTACGACATGAAGAGTGCGAAACGAAAGTGCCACGCGACCGTATTCTATAGAATACACGATCCAACTCATAAAAAAGAAGTAGTATTTCCTTTCTTCGCTAGATTACCTTAACAATCTTCTGTAATTCGCATAATTGCGCCCCGTATCATAACGACTTCCATCGACGATGTGACGGGAAGTGTAATCAAGGCCTTCGCTTCGCTATCGCGAGGAACACAATTCTGGCAAAAAAGCGACTGACGTGAAATCCGGTAGGTTCGCACAGGCTCGTCGAGGATTACCGGAAGTGTCGATTCTCGCGTGGCGAACGCGCCTGGGGCGCCCGCGAAACATCGCCTGCGAACCCGTCCGCCAGGTTTTCTTCGGCGGTATCTATCGTCGAGAGACGAGACCGGTTGTGACGTAAAGGTCACGGACTCTTTCGTGTGTACGCGGGTTGACTTTTTCTCGCACGTGCAACGGCCGGGAACGACGGCGACGTGAGCCGCTCTATGTACATACACGTGTGCGAGATCGTTTTAAGGCCGTTCTACCGGGCTACCGTATATTGCATATCTCGATCGTCGCCACTAATATGAATCGAAACACAATGGAGATACTTTCCGATCGTAGATAGAGATAACGAGAAGTTGATCAGCTGTTTTAAGCTGTTTCGTGCTCCAATCCGGATTAACGTTTTATTTTGCAATAAAAAAAATCAATTCAAATATTATTACGCGGACTATTACCGATTTATGACAAATCTTTTAGTTTTATTTGTAATTTTGTCGCCGTGTTAATTCGTTTTGTTTAATTATTATCGTCTTGTTATGTACTTGTCATGTGTAATATCACTTTATATCGCACATGATATCCAATTTTTTGAGATATCTCAATATCTCATTATTTTTAACAGGCACTATTATATTTTAAAATATATATTATACGAAATTCTATTTTTGTATATTTTAATTTATTTACTTTTTGCTTTATAAACGAAGCATATCCGAAGCACAAGATAAAGAGAAAGAGTATTTGTGACACAACAATAAGAATGAACAGAGTGCCTATACTCTCTGGAAAAACTGGGAATTGTCAAGGATTTTTTTACCTGAAAAATCTTTGGGAATTCTCATTTTATTAAGACTCAGAATTTTTTCAAAAATTGTGTCTGATAATTTGATTCTTATATTGCAAACTGTCGATAATTTGCTGATTGGTCAAGTTGCAATCGTAAATATTATTTAGCTATTATTATTTTGTTTTTTAATAGAATAGAAGAAATACATTTATTATTATAGTGATATATTGCACTTGGTTATTGTCCAAATTAATTTTACGATTAATAAATCAACATTAAGAACTAGAAAAACTGCATTCTTGGGATCTTCTGCACTTCCTTTGTATAGTCTTTCTTTATAGTATGAATAGAAAACATTATAGAAAGCGCATACAAAGGAAGATATTAAAAAAAACTGCACCTAGAAATTTTCTTTCTTTACCTGGAACTTTAAACGAAAATACTTGAAAGATCAGGAAATTGTCTGGGAAAATTTGTTTACAAGATTTGAGTAGACATCCTGAATTTAAAAAGAAACCTTGCGTTTTCTTTAGACAATTGTATAAATCGAGTTTCTTAATTTTAGCGATTTCCAACGAGACGATTTTTATTTTTCTGTGTGAATCTGGAACCGCGAAATCTCTCTCCGCTTTATACTCGCAGAGTATGTAAAGGTGCCGTTAAACCCCGGAAATCCGAGTTTCTCAGGTAACTCGTGACCTCGAAGAAGAAATCCGCGCTTCCTCTGCGCGCGTGTTTCTTTCACCTCAGTAGGTGCATTAATCTTCGTAACAGTGCATCAACCTGCCTACCGAGCGCGCCTAAGCGCATTCCTCATTGTTAGCGCGCGACTTTGCCACGACGTGCAACTCGTGGGTGCTGGATCGCGAAGGAGAGGCCACGAGGGCGCGAACGAAGAGGGGAGGATGAACCTTTGGCCTCGGTACAGGCCACGACGTGGCTCTCCTTCCCCCTGGCAATCTCCAATAGAGCGCTATTATACTTGGTGACCTCGAACTCCGCGAGACTCTATACGTGGCCGGTCTTCTGGTATGATGATATCTGTATCCTTGTTATCCTAATGCGCTGATTGGCCGATCGAACGTGCACGAGAGGGAAGTAAGTTGGTCAACAAAGCCAACAACCCGTTGTTGAAATCCGACGATGGATAATCGCGGATTTATATAAGAATGCAACGATGGCTCGCGGATTTTTGATTATCCGGGGAAATAAATTTCGTGTCGAGAAGGTAGGAGCGATCTAAATTTTATTATGAAAAAAAATTATGTAATAGGTTGATGCTTATATATAATTATAGTCATTAAATAAGGCTCTGTTTATTAGCCACATCTCTTGACATCTTTCAAACTTAGAAATATAATTAGTGAACATAAATTATTATTATTACTCGGAGAAATTAAGGATAATCACAACGATTTGAGAAATTATCGATATTAGCGCAAACATTATTATTATTTACACGTGCGAGAAGAAGATTAATTGCAAAGTAACGGGAAGATGCACGTGGTCTATTTTCGACGCTCACATTCTCAAGGGTTTGAATCAACTCTTATACGCGACACACTGCTATTACCGCGAGAGATGATAGATAAACGTATTAAGAGAGAAATGTACGAAGAACGAGAAATGATCTTGCGAAATCCTCGATCCCCTGCCGGTGAGATCATCGAGAAACAGGATAGCCATCTGTGCTGGAAGAGACGGAATAAAAATGACAACAGAAGGAAACATCTAGGAAACGGTTTCGCGAAACGCGAGCAAAACATGCGGGAAATTGACATCTTGCATGCTCTCGAATATCCCAGCGCGAGTGAATCGCACGATGTTTCCTCGATCGAACCTAGCAAGAGATCGCATCTTCTCGATCTTTTATAAATATCAAATCCGTTTAAAAGATACCCATCGCGATGATAAACTCTCCGCGTTGATTAGACGTGTTCCCTATTAGTTCATTAGCTCTACCGAGATCTTATTGGGAATTATATCCCGGATAGGGAATCTAAAGTTATACATAATAATTTACCTAATAATTATATACATATATATAATATATATTATAATTATAATTACCCTTCTGTCAATGAACGAATACTCAAGGCAACTTAAAATGTTTAAAACGTGCCGGAATTTTTCTCCGCCCGAAACAAAATACAAAGGATCTTTGTATATTCGAAAATCTCCTAAAATATAACAAGAAAGAACGTCCAGAGTGCCCACCAGCCGCTGTAAAGAAATTGTCGCGATGCGATTTGTCGAAAATACGCATTGATACCCTTCCATTGGTGAAAAGGTGAAAAATTATACATTGACAGGTGGGTTAACGCGAGTCTAATCGCTCAAAAGCGGAATTTCCGCATGCAGTAATATCCATTACTCGAATATGCTGATTTGCACATTGCATGCTCTTCGTGGATACTGACGTTCCCTTGGAAACGCACTTCATTTCCTTCACATTAATTATTTAAAATAAGTTATTTAGCGCGTCGTATATATGCGGAAATTATTCTCTCGCGTGCGTGGGAATTAACCCCGCGCCAGCTCCAGAAACAATACTAGACCGATTCTAATTACGGGCTCTGTAACTGAGATTCCTTATTCTCATTGCAGATGGGCTCGTTTGGGATTGGAACGGTAGCGACTATAACCGCGAGCCTGATATTCACGGTGCTGTTGGCAAGCGGCGATGCTGCGTTGGGTATGTTTCTTTTCTAAGATTGATCGAAGTGTCACCAGACTAGAGATGTAAATAGAAAATAACTTTTTTTATAAAGAACGATTTTTTTATAGAAAAAAACAAGCTTTGTTTTTTTTTCTTTTCTTCAGATATTTAATCTTTATATTTTGATTATTGCAAATTGATTTTTCATTATTTTTTTAACTTATTGGATGATAGATTTAAATAATAGATGATAATACGAATAATCTTCAATTTGAGGAATAATAAAAATTTTCGTTATGCATCTAATTGAAAATTATCTAAATCATATCGAGTTTAATGTTTACAGCGCAAGTCTCATTAATTCGTTAAAATTATTTTCGGAAAAAAAGAAAAAGAAAAATAATATATTTTAGAAACTAATGAGGAAAAATTTAAATTTGTTCTATTAGAAAAACAAACAGTTTTTAATATCTTTATACTGAAGACGTGGATATCGGAAAAGTTTCGATGAAATAAAAAATTCTATGGAAATATCCCTTCCGCGTAAATGCACCACCCTTGCTTTGACATTTCAGCCAGGACGGCGTTCGAGAAACTCACCGATTACGATTATCGCGGCACCACCTATTATAGCGTGAGGAATCTCTCGTTGTACGAGTGCCAGGGATGGTGCAGGGAGGAGGCCGAGTGTCAAGCAGCCGCGTTCTCGTTCGTCGTGAATCCCTTGGCGCCGATGCAGGACACTCTTTGCCAACTGCAAAACGAAACGGCCGCCACGAATCCGGCCGCGCAGCCCCAAAGAGCCGCCAACATGTACTACATGACGAAACTGCAGATAAGATCCGGTAAGTTATCCGGAACGCCGGCACACATTTACTTGCGTGCGAAACATCTGTTTTGATCTAATCGAACCTTCTCTTTGGATTAGAAAGCCCCTTAATCTTTGGTAATACATGATAATTTTATTGACACTTGAAAGGCGGAGGGAAAAAAATGTTTTACTATAGGAAAAATCGCATGATTTTTGCGCATATGTATGCGAAACGAAAAAAGGGACTGTAAAATGTGATATCTGAATTTTAAACTCAAAGCAGGTTTGTGTGTCGGTAAACTTTAAAGAGAAATGGTTAACTTGGGATTTCGTTGAATGAGGCAAAGGTCCACAGGAAACAATATTAACTTACGTACGGACAATACGAGACCTTAATACGATTCGATTTGCATGGAGTAGGGTGCAGTAGGGTTTTTTTTCTCATATATATGGTCAAAGTTAAACATATTTGACACGTATGCATTATATAGAATATAGAGAATCGAAAGTTACGTAATGAAAGTTATGCGTAATATTCTAAAACGAGACGTGTCAATTAAATTGCGGGATTTCTTATTGTTTACAATAATTAAGAATATAGTAATATTATAATATTAATTTATAAATATGTATAATATTTAATATTTATAATAATATTAATATTATATAATGGGATATAGAGAATAATATATCATCAATATGTTGAAAATCCATTAAGTTAAAAAATGTGAAAAAAATGACAATTTAAAATTAATTTTCTTTTAAAAGATAATCATTACAGTAAAAGTTATAAACCAGGTTAAGATTACATATTGATTTAGGCGATTTTCTTTCATAAGAAAATATATAATGGAAGTATTGTATAAAATGCACACTTCCCGCACTTGGTCAGGTAGTCGCCTTTGTCCTTTCTCATCCTTTGTATCGCGCAAAATTGCTTTTACTTTTCACCGAAGAAAAATTTACTGAGAACGGTTGGACAAATACATCTGCTGGTACCTTTGGGATCATGCGGAATGTATTAAAAGAGAATGACCGTCATAAACATAGCTACCTACCTGCAGAATAAGGCTGACTGTTGAAAAGAGTTCCCTTGGTATTCTAAGAAAGATTTAATATTAATTCTAACGATCTGCCCAATGTCTCAGACCTTGAAATTTGCAGAAGCTGTTTGGAAAATAGCTGTTTCCGGAAGGATCAGGTTTTATCCGAATCTGCGGGTCTCTTCGAGATTTAAATTTCGCATTGTTTGATGATCGCGACAGAGAAGAGGGAACGAAAGAGATTTTTCTTTCGTCGTTTCCATTCGTCGTCTAAAAGAAATTGTATTATGAATATATGCAAACAAAAAATGTTAGTTTTTAAAAAGAAATATTTTAATTTTTTTACAAAATTTTTCTTGCAAATATATTCTGTATAGAGAAGTTGGCAATACGAAATTTTATTTAAGTATTTTCGCAACATCTTTATAAATCTTTTATAGAGTCGGAATTTCCGGGACAAGTTTCATGCGCTTCAAATCATACTTTGTCTATTTTTTATGTTGTTATTTATTTAACGAGTAAGCCCATTTTTTCACGAGTTGTTTCGCATCATGAAGCACTTATTGTTAGTTGCCCGTCATAAATTTGCTCGCTCAGGTAGATTATCCACAGAAATATTTCTTTCTAGTCAGTTGTGTCGACCTATGAAGACAACAATTGAGAATTTCGACAAAGGACAAACTTGTTGTATTATAATATGGTCCACAATTCGTTAAAAACTGCGCAGAATCTTACTTTAGCGACTGTAAAGTTAATCAACCGTATCAACAATATTAGTTACATTTCAGAAATTCTTCTTGAACTTGATTAAAGGCTGAACGCCTATTTAAATACAAATGCCTAAATCAAAACTTTTATTTAAAAAAGAAAAATTATGGTCCTTTAAAATATTTAATGGTCCTTTTAAAAAATATATATATATTCATTCTATTATTTATATTATTTTTATTTAAATATATAAAATATTTTTTTACTTTTCATAGTATTTTATGATTTCAAGAAGCAAGCGATTTGATTAAAATATAATTTTTGTAATAATAATTTATATTGTATATGATCTTGATATTATGTGAATCTACAAAAATTATTTTGATCAAATCGTCGCTTGCTTCTCGAAATCATAAAATATGTACTATGAAAAGAAAAATGTCAAATTATAATCGGATACCTCGTATATCTCTGTTATTCACCGTGAATTGCAATTGAAACACTTAATTGTAGTGCCAGCAATATACGATTACGGAGGATCTGTTAAACTTCACATTGCCGATCGGAAATAATTATCACTGTATTAGCCTAGAGATGCTTCGTTCGGGACGAGCGATCGCTGGGAATTCGCACGTTTGGCGGTGATTCATGCGTGAAGGAGTCACGCATTTCGGTTCGTTGGCACCGACTTTCGTCGTTTCGGCCGCGACTTTAGCGCCGGTTTCGAGGGTGGAACAAAAGAAATTGGAACGCCGAACCGAACGGGCTCGTCCGAAATATATTCCGGACTCGCGTGCCAAAAAGTTCTGCGGCTAAGTGCGTCATCGTAGACATCTACGCGATGCCAAATCACATGCCAAGTCACAGCTCGTAATACTTCGGCACGAAACACCTTTTGAAACGACTCGAAAATTTCGGCAGCAAAAATTGCGGCATAATCCGGAAGTATCGACAAACTCCTTAAAGTTTTATATCCACTTTAAAAGAGAAAAAAGGAGACGAAGGCCAAGTTGTTAAAAACCACTTCATCTTTCGCTTAAGGGTTTGAATCTTTTTACTTGACGCCTCAGTTTAAAAGAGTAATCATAAGTTGACTTGACTTTTGTCACATTTTTTCGGCTTTCGTCTAGAGTTTCAAAACTCATAGCTTTCTATCATTTAGCAAGGGAGAGAATTAAAGAAAACACAATTAGTCCATTTTATCTTCCACTTAATGGTTTAAGTCTTTCTACCTGATGTCTCACTTTAAAAGAATAACTATAAGTTGACCTGACTTTTGTCACATTTTTTCGGCTTTCGTCTAGAGATTCAAAACTCATAGTTTTCTATCGTCTAGCAAGAGAGAGACTAAAGAAAACATATTAGTCACTATAAGCTGAATATTATTAACAACCATAAAAATGTACGGAAAATCACAGTATTTTTTGCAATCTTTACGGCATATGATCATAAGTATTACGAAAATATATACATGACATTTCAAGAACAGAGAGAAATTAAATTATTCAATTTTGTTATATATCTATTTTATTATAATTTTATGAAGTAATCTTATATATTTTATTATATAATTTTAGAAAACGTTTGTTTGCGACCATGGGCCTTCGAACGCATTCCAAATAAAATGATTCGCGGATTGGACAATGCATTAATTTACACGTCCACAAAGGAGGCTTGTCTCGCTGCTTGCTTAAACGAGCATCGCTTCACCTGTCGTTCCGTAGAATATAATTACGTGACGCTTCAGTGTCATTTGAGCGATTCGGATCGTCGAACGACAGGTCAATACGTTCAATTCGTGGACGCGCAAGGAGTGGATTACTTTGAGAATTTATGCCTGAAAGGTAAACGCGGCATTTTTTTTTTTCAAGAAAAAAAATTGTTAAAATACAAATTCTAGAGAAATAAAAAAATTAAAACGTGTGGGTATTTACAGGAAAAGAGGGCTGCAAGTATCAAAGGGTTTTCCAAATGCCGAGAATCGGCGTGGCGGACGATAAAGTTGCACAATACGCAGGTCTACATTATTACACCGACAAGGAGCTGCAGGTTCAGAGCGAATCCGCATGCAGATTAGCCTGCGAAATCGAAAACGAGTTCCTTTGCAGATCCTTTCTCTATCGTGGCGCTCCTCAAGGGTCGGCTTATAACTGTCAACTCTTTCATCTGGATCATTGGACTCTTCCGGATGGACCTTCGACGTATCTCAACGCAGAGAGACCCTTGATCGATAATGGGGAACGAGTTGGCACTTACTTTGAAAATTTCTGCGAAAGTAAGCGAACTGAAGAAAGTCGATTTAAATAATTTAAATGCACATGTGCGTGAATATATGATATATTATTATGCACATTTTAGAGGGCACTGGACCATTAGCAGATCCGCTGCCGGTAGTTTTCGAGACCACAGAAGATCCTACGATAAACAATCTCACTAGAAATGATATTAATTGTGATAAGACCGGCACTTGTTACGATGGTATAGTTTTTTTTTAATATTCCAATAACGTGCATGTAATTTTTAAATAAAATATATAGTCTCTTAATGATCGCGATATGTTGCAGTATCGGTTGACTGTAAAGACACTCGTATCGCTGTCCAAGTTCGTACGAATAAACCCTTCAATGGACGTATTTACGCTCTTGGACGATCCGAAACTTGCAATATTGATGTTATCAATAGCGATCTCTTCAGGTTGGATCTCACGATGACTGGACAAGACTGTAACACTCAGAGCGTGGTAAGTATATAATATAAGATGGTGATGGTAACACATTGAATTTAATTTGTTTAAATATGAAAAATATTGTAATTGTCTTTATGTACATTTTTAATTACAGTTATAATTTTTTAATACTATTTGTATTTTTCGATATATTTGTTATATGATACGTGCGACATGCAATTTGGAACGTATAAAGTTTTCATCGAATTCTATAATTTTGAAATATTTCAAAGATTATCACAAATATATATTTTCTTCTTTCTTTTCTAAAAAAAAAAGTTTTGCAGTTACAATGCTTTTCATTATTCCTGAAATTAAAATACGCATGCATTTAGAAATAGTTAAATTAAATAAATAGCACTTAAGTTACACAAACACTTTATCGAGATTGTATGTGTGTCTAACATTATTACGTTTCAATACTAATGTATCACATTTATTTGATTGACCAGCAAGCACACACTGCACTTTCGTAATGTATAATGCATAACTTTAAAAGAACTTTTTTTTTACACATTTCTAAATGTTTTTATAAGGTCGATAAAAAGTTTATGATAATGCACAACCCTCTCTCTCTCTCTCTCTCTCTGAGTACTTAATCTCTGTTCGAACTTTCTTTTCACCATGGCAGCGTGACGGTTTTCAGACTGGAATTTATTCGAACACGGTTGTACTGCAACATCATTCCGTGGTAATGACAAAAGCTGACAAGATCTACAAAGTTAAATGTACATACGACATGTCCTCGAAGAATATAACATTCGGCATGATGCCGATCAGAGATCCGGAAATGATCAGTATCACTAGCGCACCGGAAGCGCCTCCACCGAGAATTCGCATTCTTGACAGTCGAACGCGAGAGGTTGAAACTGTACGCATCGGCGACAAGTTGACCTTCAGAATCGAAATCCCGGAAGACAGTAAGTTTGTGTTTCTCCATTTATTTTTCTTTAAAAGCCGAGGAGCATTATATATATTATACTTGAATAACGATGTAATATCGACCATATTTTTGACAATACAATTGATATTAATATTTTATATGTAGCTCCATACGGAATTTTCGCTCGAAGTTGCGTAGCTATGGCGAAGGATTCGAAAAGCACGTTCCAAATTATTGACGATGAAGGGTGAGTTGGTTTTTAACTTTAATTAAATGTTTTCCGAAATGTTAAACTCGGCGTACGAAACTTACAGAATAAATGTCTAAATTTTTTAGGTGCCCGGTCGATCCTTCCATCTTCCCCAGTTTCACTCCTGACGGTAATGCTCTGCAATCTGTGTACGAAGCTTTCAGATTCACCGAATCTTACGGCGTGATTTTCCAATGTAACGTAAAGTATTGTTTGGGACCCTGCGAACCGGTAATTAATTAATTTTATCATTAATTAATTAGAAGAAGACACATAATATTAAAGATTTTTCATATTTTATTAGGCTGTGTGCGAGTGGGGACGCGAATCTGTAGAATCGTGGGGCAAGAGACGTAGAAGAAGTCTTGCGAATTCGACAGAGGAGAAAACCGAAGATATGACTCTATCCCAAGAGATCTTGGTGCTCGACTTTGGCGATGAGAAGCAATCCGATTTTCTAAAGAACGATGCCAGCATAGACTTCAATGGAGCAGGTAAGATCAGAAAGAAAAGGAAGCTATTTAAGCGAGAACAGAAGCCTTCATGATGCTAAATTGTACATGGAATATTTATTTCCAGACAAAACGGTGACCATCGTGGAGCCATGTCCAACAAAAACCTCGGTGCTGGCGCTCGGGGTAACGTGTGCTCTTCTGGTGCTCATCTATATCTCCACGATCTTCTGTTACTATATGAAGAAGTGGCTGACACCTCGTAAAATGATGCCTTAAGGAATGAAAGAGGGTTCATTCGCGGAGCGCATTCGCAAAAATAAACGAAGAGAACGATAATGAACAGAGTGCGAGAGTTCACACATACATTCACACGTTATACACAGGCATATTCATATCGTAAGTTATCAAACAACTTCATACTTAGCAATACTCTCATTTATTCGCCTTCTCATTCCCATATTATATGTTCATTTCCATTATATTTGCAACGGGTAAAGAGCATGCGTATATAATAAGAGATAAAAGATTTTTATTTTTATTATTCAAAGGGAACACAGTATCATATATCATGCGCATCTGAATTATACGTATGATCCATTTAATATTTTATGCAACGTATCATTAATGACACGATCGCGGAAATTAATTATGCAATGCAATTAATTACGCGATATCAGTTATTATAGTACTGATGCATAATATTTAAAAGAATAGTTATACGCTCGTTAATATAGATCGATATTTTCGAGACAGCTATTCGACAGACATTAATAATACTATACACATATACGTGTTTCACGTGCGAAAATAAGTTTACATACACATTAAAAACTACTGTGACTGAGTGCGACGAAGATTAACGGATCTCTTGTACCATATGTTGAAAGCAAACACCTACACATATTCGAGGACTATAACGAGGAGAATGACTCGACATCTCTTAACCGAAGTAATATTTAGTAAAGAACAGCTCATGAATATCGTAATTTTCATGAAGATTGCGTCTTTTTTTATGCGCGCGATGATCACAGATTATATAACCAATACGCGTCAATTATAACAAAGCAACATTTACATTTTCATTGAATGCTAAACATATTAGAGATGTCTGCAAGACAACTTTAATATATATAACCACTTTGTGGCCGCGTGTACTTAACAACTTTATATTCTGGCTCGTCAGATTGTACCGGGGTATCAATCGGGATTGAATTTTGCTAACACGATTTATCTTTAACGCATAAGAAAAAGCGTTGCTACATGAGCGACTGTGATTGAAATTCGAACGATAGTTTGCGCATATCGGAAATTTGTTTGTGTAAAGTTGACGACCGACTCGACTCTTTTGCACACATAGATACATATATACATACAAACATACGTACACATATACGAGCATTTCGCGAAGCTCACTCGCGACTATAAGACCATCTTGAAAATGCAATAAGTAAATCTTATTTAAGAATATTCTTAGAAACAAACTAACTGTTCTCTAGTAGCTACTTCTGATGGGGTTGCAAAGAGAACAAGACACGAGCGGACGAATTTATTTTTCGTATTGCTCGAAACGAAATTTCTCTGATACTTTTTGAATAGAGTTGAGAGATGTGGTTCTGATTGACTGTTTTTCAGTCAACAGAGATCGATTTGTAACCCGCATCAAGACTAGCGGTATTTAAAGGTTCACGCTTCACTAACGGTCTTTAATGATACAAGTAGCATTAAGATAGCAATTAAGCATGTAAGCATAGACAAAAAAAGGAAAAGAGAATGGACGAGAAGATAGTTTCTCAGATTTAGCGGATTCTCGAAGCGATTCGTACTTTGTTCGTTACCTATTATGAATAAATTTTTCATAGAGGAGAAAATAAACAATAGGGGAGCCTCTTTATTCACATATATGATACAAATTCCATTCCCAATAATCGTATTAATCTTTTGTATATAATAATACGATTACTAACCCAGTCAAATATCAACAAATCATTACGTCGAACTTGTGATTATTTGATTTGAATATAGAAACATATATCAACGTTGCACGTGTGAAAGTTTATTATTACATTGAATAATTATAAACACATATCGCTTGACATACTTAAGACGACTTCAAACACTCTGGTTAATTTAATCAATAATGATTAATTTATCTGATTTATTACTTTTAACAAAATTTCAAACTATATATAATTCTTTTGAATTTTTTGTTTAATATTATTATTAAAAATATTAATAATAATATTAAAAATACTAATATTAATATTTTTGTACTAATAAAAAATTGATTTATTACAGAATCCTACATTAAGGCAACAAAAGCGTATATATTTTAGAAGATATCTAGGTGAAAATGTGCAAGCATTTTGCATTGCATTTTCCCTATTCCTATTGATCGACCACTCCACTTCCAAGATAACGCCAAGTTCCCCGGATAAAACAGCGTCTTTTATGACGTGTATTGTTCCTTGTAATTGCTCAACCGATAAAGCGACTTCCAGAAGAGCTTCTACGTCGTGCGGTACACCACGTCTGGAGCTTCATCGTCCTCGTGAAATCCTCTCCTTTCCAAGAAACAGAAGATGACAAGAGGCGAAATACATAGAGTGCGTTGGCCAATACATACATAACGTATATGTATTGGAGTCGTCGTCGTCGTCGTCGAGTCTGTTGGTACCTCGAAGGCGAACACTGCGGCAGCCAACCTCGATACGTCTTCACCCATGATAAGATAAGGTTAGCGCGTGTGCGTGCGCGATGTGTGCGTGAGACTTTGCGTAGAAACCGACCGTGGCTCGCTCAGCTCGTGTCAGTGTCGATGTCGACTCTCGCACGATAACGCTTCTTTCTCTGTCTCTCTTTCACACACACACACACACACACACACACACATATACTCAGCACACATACATACTCAACCCACACACACTCTATGCCTGCGGGTTTTTTTCCGCACAGCCACATCCACCGATCATCTGACATCTGACAGTCCGTCCGTGCGTTCTGTTCCTTTCTCTAATATTCGCCTCGCGATAGCAGCGAGCGATAAACAGTAAGAGAGCGAGCATGGTATTAGTATATCTCCCTCTCGCACGGTCGGAGGAATCTCGCTGAAACGAAAGTTTCGAGAAGCCGTTGCAACGGCTCCGCCTGCGAGGTTCAACCTACCTTGGGGTACCGCAGGTAGGTAGGTATGCGAGCGAGTAGGCGCCATCGTATACGACCGCCTACGGAGAAGGTATATCTCTCCGTGTTAATTTTTTTTTTTTACATGACCAAATCTACCGAACCTTTGGTAATATGTAACGTATCCTGTAATTGGGAATTTATGTTTCGATAATTTTACAACATTAGGAAATTACGATTATAATCATATAGGATCGTAAATTATTTCCTCGGCTCTCCTCTGGTTAGCCGAGGGATGAGCGAATCGCTTTCAATTATATGCTGGAACACAAATAAGAGCACATTGTGTGCATTATCGTTATCGGAATATAACGCAAGTTATAAAAAGCTTTGCGTGCCGTCGATTCTTCGAGTCATTCGCTAATATAGCGCGCAAGAGCTGATTGAATTATCGAATAATTATCTCGCATACTCTGTTAATTTCTTATTAACATTTCATTTCTTTAAATGTTACTGCAAACTGTAGTTGTATAATTAATTCGGGATATTTTTATCCGGAAATCACATTTCAGGATATTTTTTATTTAACGTTACTGTTTAATATTACTGCAAACTGTAGTTGACATAATTAACTCAAGATATTTTTATCCTGAAATAATATTTCAGGAAATTTTAATTTAACATTACTGTTTAATTTAATATTGCTGTAAACTGTAGTTGATATAATTAACTCATGATATTTTTATCTTAAAATAACATTGCAGGAAAAAAAAATATTCTGCAGTAATGTTTAAAGAAATACAATGTATAATAAGAAATTAGCAGACTATGCTAGTTAATTATTAAATTTAGATCTCAGTTTATTAAGTAATCTTTCATCAAGCAATCAAGATTTCATAAGGATTGCATCAAGCTGCTTTTTCTTAATTCAGATTATCGAAATATAAATTATCCAATTGATAATATTTAAAAATGTATATAAGTACACGTTTAACGCACAGATTGATCCGTCCCTGTTTATATGTACGATTAGATTCGATGCTATGCACGCACACAAGACACATAAATATACCCGCTGTATATATGTATGTATGTATGTATGCGTACTAATGTAAATGTATTTGTATGGTGCACGTGTAGCGTTCTTCCAGTTAAAGCATGCGCATAAATAAGTTTAGATTATAAGCTGTAGATTGCGATTTCAACGAGTGGCGCTTTTTACTCTGGATAGAAGATGAGTGTTCACATATGTATAGTTATTCTCCAAGTATCATGGTCGTTTATCGCTTCTTCCATTCGCAACATATCGCTATTCTTGCGTTTGCTGATCATTATGAGATTCTCTTTCAAACACGTCCACCGTGCTGCAAGAAGGCACCTGCGTGGATCGACCTTCGCGTAGTTACATAGGCACGATTCATCGTTCAGGTATTCCACCTATGTGTCCTTGAAACAGAATGTCTTCCTGTCAATTTCCCGCGTCAACAGAACGCAATAACGTTAACATTTTATCGAGCAATTTATGAGTTCGTTTTTTTAGCTTATATTATGTTCAGTTAAATGTTTAGTTAGGTTCAGTCGTGAACTAATTACACGACGAGTTTTTTTGTATTTTTCTCTTTATCTTTTCTCATCTATCTGTTCTCAATCTCTGTGTCGCATATTCCTTCGTGAGTAAACGAGAGTATTCGCTGAAAATAATATCGGCAGCGAGCATCGAGTAAGGAAAACATCGAGGCAGACCGGCAGTCGCCTAGTGCGGCACGACGGCTGGCACGGCTCGTCGGATTTGTCCTTGGGGCCGAAGGTAGGCGCAGCACGAAGTCCGAGTAAGTGGCAACGCTGGGCGCCCCCTCTTTTGTCCGCCGGCCGGTCTTGCCAGACAGGGTGTCGCCAGCTCGGTCGGCCTGGTCGTCCGGGTTAGCGCGAGGGACGAGGAAAGGGAGAGTACGACGGAGAAGAGGGAAGAGAGAAGGTTTATATATGTATACGCATCTGTGTGCGCGCTAGAACAGCACTAGGGGGGAAGGGACACGCCATTAGGGGGAATCGTTCGAGCGGTCGACATAGAAAAGACGAGACGGGACGAGGGAGACGAATGCAGCTCGCAGGCCTCGGAGCTCGTCGAGAGAGATCGTAGTATGCGTTTACAGGATCGGTCATGGACCTATATTCACGCAGGCCAGGCATGTTTGAAAACTCGCATTCTTCTGGAATGTGGCCTGCGGAGGTCCCCTTCGGTGGAGACCTCCCTCTTTTCTCCCCATTCTCCGGCCCTGCAGACCTCTCTTGAGCGCGGTGGACATTGCTCGGACGCCTACCTACACCCTCCTCCTCTCCTCTCCTCCTTTCCTTGTTCCGCCGTCCTTTCATGATCCCCGTTCACCCGCTGCACCGTCGCAGCCACTAGCTTGGCGCCCCAAATAGTCGCGTAACCAGAGACGCGCCTCTGGCCTGGCTTGGTCGCGCCAGACTTCTCGGCGCCCAAATGATGTACATCGACCATCCTCTCTCTCTCTCTCTCTCTCTTCGTCCTTTGCTTTGCGTTCGCTCATTCGCTCACGATCGTTGTAGCCTTCGCTTTCCGCGCTTTCTTCCACGTACTTATGTACAGACATGACTGGCGGAAAAAAGGAGGTTCTATAGGATTGATAAAACGCAACGACAAGGAAAAAAGAAAGACGTCAAGTCTATTTACCGAAGTCTCGACTTACGACACCTTGTTTTCAACTCGATACATGTGACCTTTACCTAACTCTTCTTATTCACGATAAACGAACTGCGAAAATTCTACTATTAAAAAATAGTTGCGAGATCAAAGAAGAAGGAATACGAGGGATCAGTACGTGGCGCAAAAAATATATTACAGAAATCTTTTCGTCTTTGACTCGTGGAAGAAAGGCTCAGATGTCTTGGCAAAGACGAGACAAGCGGTCACCTACAAAACGCTCACTTGGTGAGGACGATTGAATCTGGTCTCAGAATCCTGTTAAGTTTTGGTGAAGTTGGCAGTCGTTCAAAAATTCACATTATTTTGCAATTTTATGTTTCGTATTTCGATAACTTGCCAGAACTTGTGTTTCGTCTATCTAATTTTTATTACTCTCCAAATTGACTTTTACTTTTAATCGCGTTATTAATTTCTTATTTCGTTAATTTTTCAACTGTCTGTATTATTTGTTAAGGATATAGGATATATATATAGGTAGTAAAGTAGACAAGCTGCGTTTCTAATTTAGTAATTGATATTTGGCACTCTATATCATGTTTTCGTCAGATATGATTTTCCGCACATTATTCCATGGTATTTATAGTTTTATAAATATTTGCGTTTCGAATCAAAGCAACGTAGATTCGGCGTAGAAGCTCGATAATAGCGAATTGATTGCGGACAAATTTTTGTGAACTATGACATGTTGCGAATGAAAGAAGCGATAAACGATACCGTGATATCGGAGAAAATAACTACAATATATACATACATGAACTAACATGAACATCTTCTATCGCAAGAATAAAGAGCGCCACTCGTTGAAATCGCAATCTACAGCTTATAATCTAAACTTATTTATGCGCATATAGCCGTCATGATTCTTGGAACTAGAATAGGGTGCCTCTTCAGAGAACTTTGCGAGAGAGAAGAGAGGATTCGTCGGCATCCTTGGTTTCTGCCGGTGGCGCGAATCGTGGAAATTTACGAGGCCTCCGTCCGTTTCTTTTTATCGGTCTATCTTGCTCGCGCGTTCGTTCATCGAAGTATATGCGAGCTTGTGCGGCTTGCGTCATTGCCTCGCGGGTCTCTCTCTCTCCGCGTGTTCGTGTATGCGTTGCGGCCTACGTGTAGCTAAGAGACATGGCAACGGCGCGTGAAGCTAAACATATTAACTGTCGGCTCACGCCACAAAAACAACATGATCTCATTCCATGGCGCATATATGCAAGAGGTTATCGTATACCTCAAAATCTCATTCAAAAGCTTTAACAGCGTGAGACGAGGAAAAAGAAGGGGAGTGGATAGAATAATATATAAATATTAAATGCGCGGTAACGGTAAACCTAATGGATTACTAATTTTAGCTAGCGAAATAATATCGTTTACTTTAATTATAATACAGATGATTTTAAATCCAATATAAGTCTGCGGCATCAGCTATAAGCTGGCATGGCCATAAGCGCTTTTCCTGGAAGATAAAACTTCCTCATCTATTAGCCATCTTTGTGCCTTTGACTATACAGTTTTCTATGCTACAATTGAGTCAGATATGCGTATTGTATTTAGTTGCTTGTACTTCGTAGGGCATACATTTACGACCTAATCTAAATTGCGCGCCTACTCTTTCGTAGAATAAGTTTTCTGTATAAGGAATTGTAGTTCAGAAAGTTCAGAATGCTACGCATTCCATGCGTATTCTTAATCTCGTGTATATAGAGAAGTCGAACGGAGAGGCGCGATCGGCTGTGGAGGAGAAAGGCGAACAAAAATCGAGGCTCCAAGCTGGCTGCTACAGCGAGCTGCTAAGCGGCGCGGCAGGCAGGCATGCAGTCAGACATTCACAGCAGACAACATGGCGCCGAGAGCGTCGTCGTCACGCCGGCGTGACGTTTCCCGCGCGCGTCATTAACGGAAGTGAGCCCACAAAATGGCGGAGTCTTACCCAGCCGAGGTGTGAAAGGGAAGAAGAGAAAGGAGAGGACAGAGAGGAGGGTGTATGTGTGCCTGCGGGCAGTTAGACAGAGGCGAGCGAGAGGTAGGATGACAAGAGATCTATAGAAAGAGAGGCAGTTAGGTCGGTGGCACAGAGAAAGAAGAATGACTAGTAGCCGCCTTCGGCGATAAACTAGCGCCCGTGCTGTACGAATGGGGGCAACGGGGAGTCGAGGGAACATTAGATAGAAAGAGAGAGAACGGTACAAAGGCGATAAGTTGAACGCAGACAACAGTGAACTGACGAACGAGTGGGGGAGATATATGGAAGAGTGTGCGAGAAGAGAGGTCTCAAGGGAACAAGAGAGCGAGAGACGGCGTTAGAGCGGAGAGGGGAAAGACCAGTGGGAAGCGGCGGCAGTTCTCGCTGATGGTGGGGATGAAAATTAGTTACGGCATCCAAGACCTAAAAGGAACTCCGGCGCCGCCAGATCGCATCGTGCAATGTTAAGCGTTAAGGTATCCTCGTGTATCGTTGACAGTGCCGGTCTCAAACTTTGTGGTAGTTGTTATCTGCGTTACTGTCGGACTCGGTTTTATGGTTGACGTGACGACTATTATACAGGTGCGAATTTAAGTTTACGTATGTGTAATATTTTAAATCAAAATACATGACCTATTTATATATATGACGTGAGTGAGATATGCTCAGTGAGGATAGCTCACAATCAGTGAAAATGATTCATTCGAAGCATCAGCAATCGGCGCATCAGCAGCACCAGCATCAGAATATGCGAAAATCTGTGGGCGTTATGGGCACCAGACGTATTTTCACAACAGCTTTTAAAATCAAGGTACTGGATTCCTACAGACACGACAAGGATTGCCGTCAGAATCAACGTGCCACCGCGAGGAAATACAATATTCATCGTCGTCAAATACAAAAATGGCTACAATGCGAGGAACAGCTCAGGAGTAGCGTTGAAAATGGAAGCACTGGGATCTCTTCGACCATTTCTTCCACGGGTTCTCAATCGGACGGCACTATGACGGAAGCTACAGGGAATACCGTGACTCCAGCAACGCCGGCCTTGAACCTCAACCTCGCCAGACAGCACGGCGACGAGCTGACTACACAGCAAGGGCCCCCACCTCTTCATCCTCCGCATGGCAGTGCACCCTCCTCGCCCCAATATAGCCGTCAGACTACTACCATCGGCACGACTTTGCCCCTATGCGTCGCGTCCGTGAGTTATCAAGAATATTCGTCGGAACAACAACGTCTCCATTTAGAGCTCGAGGACAGAGTGCATATGCCAGAGATTCATGGATATCCAGCTACGCAAGTGGATCAAGATCGTAATTACTACGTATTAAATGGAGATGGACAGCGAGATGTAGAGGCAGCTTCAGCAATATTTGGCGGTAGGAACGAGGTGAAGGTATATCAAACTTTGACAAGTTACCATTCGCCATCTCAGGAGCATCGATACGGCGTGAATCATTCGCCGAATCATCATCCGCAGCAGCGGGAACAAAGTTATGGGAACGTCGATTCGTTTGACGGGAGATCATACGGTTTGCTACTAGCGCCGTCGATGATAAAGACAGAGCCAGCGAGCCCAGACACAGCGGCGACGACCGTGTCAGGACCGTACGAATCGACAGACTCCCCCGGTGGCCCACAGGCCCCACTCTCGCCTGTATCGCTTCGAGCAGCCGACAGCGGCAGTTCCTCGTCCGTTCACTTTGTTGATTCCTCGCGAGCCCCCGCGAGCCCGTACTTGCACGTGCACGTGCATGAGCACGCACACCCATGTTCACCGCTGAATTCCGAGAAGCCGATCCCGTCGCTTCTGCACCAGCAGGAGAGAGAGTCGGAGGAGACGACGCGGCATATCGAGGAGAAGAAAGAGGAAAAGGTGCTGGAAAAAGCGGAATACTGTACGACGGTAATCAAAGAAGAGATACACTTGGATGAGGAAGAAGTGTACGATGGAGAGGAAGCTACCGCAACCTCGTGCATTGATTATCGACGACCATCTACTGGCGAATTATTAGTAGGTAGTTCAGGACCGGTGAGTCCTATATACGATCGCAACGGCTACTCTTTGCCGTCGAGTCCTCGTGATTCTGTTAGCGTCGGAAGATACAGGAGTAGCTGCTCCGATAGCGAGATGGATCCCCTCGTTTCGGCCGGCAGCTTGAATTCGTCCGGTAATTTCACTCGCAGACGATCTTTCCCCTTGCGCTTTAAACTCGACGTTCTCGATGCTTTCCATCGAGATAAGGAAGTGAAGGAGAATCAACGAGCCACCGCGAGAAAATTTGGTATAAATCGTCGTCAGGTACAAAAGTGGTTGGAACAAGAGGCGGAACTCAGGGACGAAATCGCCCTTCGAGGAGATTCACGTCAACGATTAGGTCCTGTCCAGGATGTCGCTTCCGGTGACTCACCGTTGGATCTGACGACGACGAATTACGTCTCGAACTGCGTTTCGCTGCTACGTGATCGGTTTGAAATGGAACATGAACGATCGCCACCGCACGTTTTTGGCTGCGATATCAGTTCTCCTCCACATCCTTTGTACTATCAACACTTTACCGGAATGGAATCGTCCTCCGAAGTAGAACCAGTAGGTCCTTGCAATCTTTCTTGCTCCGTGGACAGTCGTACTACGACTTCGACGACATCCTCTTATCAAGAGCTGTCTTTGAAAGAATTCTGTTATATGGAATCTTCAGTTAAAACACACTGTTATTCACCCAGAGCAAATTCCGAGGTATCTAATCTTTCTGAAGGATGCGAGCAGAGATTTTCGCCGCTGAAGAGGCAGCATTATACGTTTTCTTGCTGCTACGACGGAATGCCGTCGTCAAAAAGATTCTGCGAAAGGGTTTCGGATGCGGACGATTGTTACGATGCACCTCCTCAAGATACACCTCTTTGTCTCGTGAAACCGAGATCGACTCGGGAACTATCTCCCTCCCGGACGGAGCTGATCCTGAAACCGAGCACCGTGTCGGCTTCGAATAATCCAGATGCTATCACGTTCAAGCCTTATTTGGACAACCCCGTGAGCAAACCTGTGAAGAAATGTCTGGACCAGCGGAATCTATCTCCCGTCAGCAGCCACAATGTCAACAACAACAACAATAATAATAGTTACAACAACAATTGCCAAATAATCTGTAACTTCGACGAGAGTCAAAGTCGCAACTATGATTTCGAGCTTAATCTGCGAGTACCGGTTTCCTGGAGACCTGATATAGGTTTGTATACAGGGTTTCCGCAAGGGAGTGCGTTCGTCAGCGTATCTTCGCTCTACATGTAACTTCCTGTCTCTTTCTGAACTCTCCCTTCTAATCAAACGCAGAGAACGGAAACCAGCAAGCTCGTAGTATAACGATCAATCGTCATGTCTGTATTTCTTTTCTTCCATCTTATTGAGACGCATTTGTTTTAAAAATTTTAAAAAAAAGATGCGATTATACATATGTAGTTAAATTAAATCGAATTGGCGGGTTCCTCGTAGGTGAAAAAAATTGATCGGTATACGTGATCTGCTACACGTAGCAGGCCACGTAAGCATTTATCATTTCCGCGGATCGTCGATGCCGCGTTATACATCGCGATAAAGTTTTAATCGGCCATTGGACGAGCTGAGGCGTGGAAGGAGATTATACATGGTCGCGTCCTCGGCTTCGCGTCTTCTTCCGACTTCATCAGACTTGCTCCGAGACCCTCTTCCCCCCCCTCGCCATCGTCCCACTTCTTCTCTGTTCTACAAACAAAAAATCGTAAAGATATCCTGACGAATCTTTTTCTCACCGCTTTATCGTCGAGATTAGAACCTGGTGGTTATCGCGCGGCTAGGCCGTTTAGAGGTCGAACGCTCGTTCGCTATAATTATAGAATTATGTCAGCTGCAGTCATTATTGCAACGCATCGAAGGAAAATTCGCGGAAAGAAATGCCTCGACCGAAGCATTCTCTCGCATGGATCGTTGTGCAGCACGTTATGTAATAACTGGAAATAGGCATTATATATTCTACACGGATTTATTAAAGAAATTTGAAAAAAAAAAATTAATTTAAATTTCTCCTTGCAAGATTTTTTTGACGATTTTTTCATAGCATATTTGGCTAAACGAATTTTCAATTTTTTCATATTTTCTATTATTACATATTGTGCTCGACGATGCATTGCGTCAGATGAAAAAAAAAACGAGGTTTTCAGATTATAAGTTTCCTCTATGTATTACACAGAAAACTACCCGTAGCTGGCGGGTAGATTATATGATTTCTCGGTAGGATATGACATGCCATCCATGGTTTTCTGCGAACTGCTCGCGCACATCACTGATTGCGAATATGTACAGTCGATCTGCGAAAATCATTTAATTGCTCAAACAATTTCTTCCACGCGCGCATATGCGTCATACATGCGCATATCACATTAGTGTTACAATGATAACTCTTTGTCATCGCTTTTCTATCCCCCTTTTCTCACTGTTTGGCAATTGTTGTCTATTTCTCGTTCTCACTTTTTATTGTTTTCTGTTAAATGATAATGTAAATATGTAAATATGTACATATCGAGAAAACCGGGAAGAAACGTGACACATTATCGTATTTCCGTCGCATCAGATTTCTCAGATTTCTGCAAGGATGTACACTTAATAGATATGTCAATGTTGTTTTTAAAAAAGAAAGTTTAATTAATCGACGCCGCCATTCGGGAAAAATAAGCTATTTTTATACAATCCCGTATCTGAAAAAAAAAAAAAATAAAAAAGAAAATAAAAAACCATGAAGGAAGAGACGGAAATTCGAGACAAAATAAACCACTTCCGCAGAGACCACTTCTTGTGCCTTTTTTTGTCGATATAAGATATACGATATAAAAACGTTTATAACACATAACAAAGACGCATAGATATTCATTACGCGTGTAAAATATATATATTAATATTTTTAGAAAATAATAGATTTTCGATATATAAAAAATAAATGAGTTTGTTCGTTATGCACTTTGCTTTTGATGAATTAATTTATCGAATGATAACTAAAAGAGATATTCCGTGATCAATTTGTCTGTCGTTAAAATATTTAAAGCGATAGAGATAACTATGCGGGATGTTATTGCGTATATGAAGTGTAATTAGTTCGTTGACTGATAGAAAAATCGAAAGTTGGACAAGATAAGCCAGAAAGAATTGAAAAGACATATAAGAATAACTCTGAAAGAAAATCACATGTGCCTTATGTAATATTGTATATTCATATCAAAGTTATATATCACTCGCACGAGGCTTAGTTAGTGCGAGACCAAATAAATCACAGGGACATATAAATTGTATAATATTAATTATTGTGGTAAAATAATGTATAGATTTTAATTAGTATTTATATAAGATAGATCAACTTAAAAGTGATATAATTATGCCTACATTTTCTATATATATACGATTCCACGTTCAAATTATGGAAGTTTATTTTTTGCCTTCAATATCGATTCGATAATTGTAACTAGAGGAAGATTACGCATCGACATTGAACCAAGTTAATTATTGAAAAATATAACAAATAGTATTTAAATTTAAGTAACGAGCATGCGAATATTTCTTGTCGTTTGAAATATTCAAACATCTACGTTCTGACAATCAACAATAATAATGCTCCTATTTAATTAGCTTTATTTATAGGAAAGAAGGAGCAACAAAAATTAAAAACAATTTAGAGAATTAGGAATTATTTATGAATTTTGAGCTTTTAAATTAGTATAATAATAATAATTCCCTTGAGTTTTACTCATTTTAAAATGGTTTAAAACATTTTAGTTTAAAAGAGAAATTAAAAAGCAATTCAGAAAAGCAGAAATCTTTATTTCTAATGTGATTAATTTATATGAAAAATTCGTTTAAAATGTGCATTTTTTACGTAATTTTCTTAAATACATTATTTTTAATTTGTTAAATTCGAAAACGCATAAATAATTCCTAATTCTGACAAACATAATTTTTTTATTTCTAATGAGGAGGAATGATAGAAGGCATAACAAATTCTATAAATAAATGTTTTTCAGAGTATGAATGTATTCTCGTTTCTGTGCACTGAAATCGGCGCGATTCGTCGAGATGCATTATGATCCTCGAAGAGATAAGCGATTTCTTTCGTTCTGACTTTACTGGCGAATTATCAGGGGGAAACCTTTTGTGAATCATTGTTAGTTGATGCTAAAGAAAGTCACATTAGATTATGTGAGAGATACCTTGCTCGAGTCGGAAAAACATTGCGCGATACTGATCATAGTTCAACATGAGTTTTTCTCAACTTCCTCAGTCTATCAGCCGCTCAAATTTGCTGAATCGGAAATCAAGAAAATTGATATTCATAGCGGATTTTTAAATATTCAAGCGGTTGCCAAGCGATAAGCAAGAAAGGCAATTCTGTAAATCACTGCTGCAGACAGGGCAGTTACGTTAATGTTTCAATATTCACGCTTAATCGAGCTCATTCGTGATGTGGCATTATTCAACATGATTGTCTGTGCGATCGTCTCGTACCGAGCTCTAATTTATCGTCTCACGAATAATAAATTCAAGATATGATAATTATAATTATTTTTATGGAGAGTAGCTCAGAGCTATCAAAGTATATATATTTCTTTCTTTTAAATTTTTTTGCAAAATGAAATATTTTTATTTCATTTTATCAGGATTTTTCAATCTGTTTTAAAAATTACATATATAAATGTGAACATATTTTTAATTATTTAATTGTTATTAAATAATTATTTGTACACAAAGAAATACACATCTTTTTATCGCAAAATCACGATTCGCCAATCAAATCCGAGGATCGAGAGATCAAATAAGAAAAATAGATTCGCGCTTTGGCTATAATTGTTAATAATGGTCAAGGCGGTAATGTACAATAAAAACGCTCGCGCGTAATTATAAGCCATAATAAATTACATAATGCCATAATACATTTTACGTAAAGGAAGGCTGTATGACTGACGAAAAAATTCTCGATCACGCGAAAAATTCGCCGCCGAAGTGCCTTGTATGTGTGTGTGTAAAAATGTGCTTGTCGTGTGTCCGCCTGTATTTGTATATGTAGTCACGTATACACCACAGCCCACAAGAGTCTGTTAACAAAAGACGTAAAGCGTACATATAAACAATATTTTTTAAGTGTATAAAAAGGGAGAGAGTTTCCTTTGGGTAAAAACTCTCGTTTTATTGTCCGTACAACACACAAATAAATATATATAAGCATAATGCTCGTATTGTACATGTACAAAAAAGTTTATACATACATATATATGTATGTATGTTTGTATGTATGTATGTATGTATGTATGTATGTATGTATGTATGTATGTATGAATGCATGTATGGATGTATGTACGAATGCATGTATGTATATAAATAAAAAAAAAAAGCGATAAAGAGCTAGAACGCGAAAATATCAAAGAAAGTACATAAAAATTTATCTATATATACATATATATATATATATATATATATATATATATATATATATACGTATACATATACCGAGAGTTATATTTTGATACGATCAACTTACACGACGAATGCGCCTCTGAACTCGCCCGGTGCCTTTATTAAAATTGCTCGTGCCTTACAGTTTCTCGCGCGAGGAGGAATCAAGAACCCCCATAGACATTGCGAGTCTGATAATATTTGTAACATATAATATTTGTCGTATCGTATCTTCGATGAAATTGCGGATGCAAATTAGAAAGTAAAATAGTGTACAGAGATATACATATATATACCAGTGGCCTCCTCACGCGCATATAATATCAGTATTTCAACTATTCTTTATTTATTGTTTCGCATCTAAAGATCCTCCAAAGTCCCGCAAAATAACTTGTTAATCTCGTGTGCGACGTCATCTCTATGCCTTTCCAATCGCATATTTTGCAAAAATATTGAATTTCTGTTGATTATCCTGCAATAATATGCCAATTTTTTGTCTTGCTGTTATTGGTATATGTGTGTGTGATTAAAAAACATTGTGAGAAAAAAAATATGCGAGGCAGAGCTCAAGAACGCAATATCTTATTAAAAATAGTCGAGTCAACATTTTTTCATCTTGCAAACAATTGTGACTATCGTATCTCTCGTAAGGTGTTAAAGAACGAGAATAAAAATGTGTATGATATATATTTTAATGTTCGAAGAATGCAAGAGAAAGGCATCGAGATATATGTAAATCCTTTTTTTTGTACGTTGCAGACACGCAAAAATTATATTGTATTAAATATTGTATCATATACACGCGCGTATATAGATTATATGTATGAAGCGTGCCAAATAACACAATAATGCCCATTTTGGCATTCACAAAATGTCATGACACGCTTCATACGACATAGAACCTAACCGAATTTGAGAGAAAATATAAGAGATTATTTTAAAAGAATTCATCTGTGTTTTGTCTTTGTTCTTACTGCCTCGAATTTATTATTTATCTTTTAATATTGCTTACGCATTCTCTCATTATTCTTGTGATCAATGACGAAGCTTGTACGAGATGCTGTCTTTCGTAGATGTAAACTGAAATAATATTACTTTGATAATTCGAATATTTTATAATTTAGAGCAGTCGAAAAGTAATTTTACGGAAGATGAGGCACGTTTCTAAATTTCACCTGAAGAGATAAACTACAAATTTATTTTCGAAAGAATATTCTTAAATAAGCGTGCGAATAATAATATTGATTAACACTGAAAAAAATAAATTTTTATAAATTTTTTGTTCTTCATAATTCTCGCAATAATCATAAGTTATTACATCTTGTACGAAATTATTGAATTATCGTCAATTCATATTTATTATATATTTCTAGAACATTTTTTATTAATATATTTTCCAGGAAACTTTAAAAAAAAATCATATGTATTTATTATCTAAAAAGTCATCGAATGGCTCGAAGAAAGTGTATTGCATTAGCACATTTGACGCAATAGAGGTCTTTCTTCTACTGATATGATTCATAAGTCTCTCTCACGCGATTCTACAAGCACTTATCTTCTTGCCGAGTATTTCAGCAGTTACGCGACGCAGTATGGGAGAGAAAAAGTTCTATTCTCCGGTTACATCGATTCAGGCATTTCCGCTTGAATTATGGAACAACAAGCATATAGTGAGGTCATAAATTTCGTAATATTACGAATTAAATTTTACCGTTATCGCCGCGTTATTCAACCTTTTGCACTCGAAATTATTTTTATTATCTAATATCAATAAACATTACGTCAATTTCTATATCGCGGTATCAAGGTCTTTGTCTGTGATCTCTCCAGTTAAGAACAATTTTAAACGTCTCGCAGTCTATACTTATAATATTTTCCTCATCAACTGTCGGAACAGTTATTCGTGGTAAAGTGACGTCATATGGTCTTTGTCTTCATTTAATTAAACTTCAATTAAAAGATATATATATATCTTGTATATATATTATATTTATAAATTTCTAGTGCATTTTTATTATAGCTTCATATTTTTTCTCGTGAAGGCTACAACAGCTTTTAGAGTTAATGAAGAAATGAATTTTTATTAAGACATATGCATATATTTTGTATATCCATTTTTAAAATAAATTTCTATTATAGCTTCATAAATTTTACTTTTTTTTTTCGCGAAGGCTACGACAGCTCTTGGAATTAATGAGGAAATGAGTCTAAGGAACTCTGCTCTCGCAATTAATGATTTACGTAATTTCGCGTATATATACATATATACAATATACAACGTAGTCGCGAGTCGCAGTCTCGAAGAGAGGCTTCCGATATCGCCCCCCACTGCATCAGGATTATAAGAGGCGCGATGAAGATAAGCGCGTGAACCAAGTCATAGAGATTCATGCACGTCGTCTGCCTTTTCCTCTCTCTTTTTCTCTTCCTCACCCTTCTCTCAGTGCACCGATATCCCGATGCACCGATGCATTGTTTCCGTTATCGTGCCTGATTGGTAACTCGCTGCAACCGCAGCCGCATGCGTGCGCGTAAGGTTCTCCAGGCACGCATCGCATATGCATACCTATTCGAGAGTCCACGTAATGCAGAAGCAAAACATATGTACACGTAGACGACAAATGCACAAACTGACAAATGCACAAATGGTCGCTTGTGCAGCGAACGTTTGCCTTGTTTGTGGTGAATCTGATCTTTTTGTAGAAGATGCACTATCCTCTGTAAAGCTGTTTGACAGATCTCTTTTTAATTCTAGGAATATAAAAAGAAATCTTGATCTCATTTTTGCATGCACTTACATATATGTAGAGTATATAATTCGTATATATTGCGCGCTATCGTAAAATTTCAAATCTTTCGTGAGCAACGATGTAGAATGCATGGGTAAATTCCTGCTATGCAAATGCATGATTTATTGCCGATGTTTATCGTTGCACAAGTCCGGTAACGGGGAATAAAATGCTCGCCATTAAAAGGAAAGGAGATTATGAAAATGAGAGTCACGCGTTTTTATAGTTCTATATACGCTGATGCTGATGATAAAAATTAATTAGTAAATGTCATTGCAGAGGCGCATTGGGAAAAGCCGGAATTTGGATAAGAACACAGTAATATAACATTAGTGATATTATTTTTTAATTATTGACAAAGTACTTTCACTCGTCGTGCATATTTATTTGTTTTAATAAAAAAATATATATGTATAACAAATTTGCACAATGATTAGAGGATATAATAATAAACATAGAAGAATTTCTTTTACATTTTGTTACGAGAATTAAATTAATTATTTATGAATTTTATTAACTTCACTCTTAAGTCTGTGAAATAAAACTGTTTTTAAATTTTTTGTTTATCAGTTGGAAATCCCGTCTTCGCACATATTCAGCTTACAAGTGCCTGTGTTCGTGTTGCAATGTAAGTGAAATGATTGCCAATGCACCTGAGCAGATTGAGCAATCATTATCTCATGCGGCAGTTAAACTCACGAAAGATAAAATTCAGTTTCAATTTTCATCTGTGCACATTTGCTCCTCAGTTATATGTATATAAAAAATTAAAATAAATAAATAAATTGTGCACACAGTTTTCTGCAGAACAATTAACTTTTCGACGATCAACATAGACTTAGCTTTAATTATAGCATTTACACAAAATAAAAAATCGCTATTTTATTGAATTTTTCGTCGTATAATAAAATAGAGAATTTATCATTTTTTTCATAAACGCATTTTTTTATGAATGCATATAGAATGCATATTTGTATCAGTAAGCTCTGCGTAAGTAAATTCTTCGAATTAGATTTTACAAGAGGAAATGTGTATTTAAAGAAAAGTTAACGGTGCATTCCTCAGGAAGGAATGTAAATTATTGAACGATATTGAAACCTCGCCGTGATAAATCGTGATATAATAACACCCTGCCGTTTTTATTAAGGCCACCGTATGCGTACTAAGCAGACCTTGAATCGAAACTGTTGCAACGTGTCAATCAATGTCAATAAATGTCATCGGCTGCATTGCAATGCAATTTGGAAGGGTGCAATGGCATGGTCGAAAAAAAACTTCGTGACTTCGATAGAATGCAACGCATAATATTAGAAGGAACATCAATCAATCGCGACGATGCTGATCAGCTGATTCTGTTGACAGTCGCGTTCAGACCGAGTTAAGCGATTAATATATATTTAAATTAATTAAATTCGATCACATTACGTGTGTTTCGTCGGGAATACGAATTGAACCGACACCTCTAGGTACTTAAAAAAAAGTCACGTTCGAAATACTTCTCTCTTGATCTATTCTCCGACCGGAAATACAATAGTGTACCGAAAAGACTGAAAGATTCTGGCGTTGCTCCAACTGTTGAGCGACCGATTCTGTTTGCAGAACGTGCAAACAGTTACAGCGGACAGACAAAAGTCTAAGGTGATTTCGACGATTATTCTTTCTGAGTGCTCGGCTCTTCGTTTTTTCGCTGATTTTATTCGCAAAAGTCGCGTTTCTCTAAGAGATCGGCGAACACACATCAGAGAAGTGTGTCGCGAAACGAGAAATCGCCATATCCCCGTGGAATAATATGCTGAAGAGCAGCCCGAGCTTGGCAAATAACGCGCTATTTGCCAAATACTATTATTACTCATGAATTTTCATCAATCGCGCGATACCCTATAATCCGTGAAGTTTCCATGTCCCACATAAAGCGTTCATTCTGCAGATATAAGATATTATAGATTAAAGATAAAATTTGTGTGTGTGTGAGAGATGAGTGAGATGTTATAGAGCTTTCCTTTAGTTTTATTCCGATAGGTTTGCTCTGTATTTTGTTGACAACCGATTTAAAATAGATTTTTGATAGATATCTGACATATTTCAACATATTTCAAGTACATAAAGAATATATGTTATATTAGTTAATAATCTGTGTCATGGAGAAACATTTTCTGGAAGACAAATTCTCTTATAAATTAATAAATATTAATAATATCAATATTTCATCTCGTCGATATAAACGTAATATCGTTTTTTCTTTTTTGAGGTCAGAATTGATGCCACCATGATTACGTTAATCAAACTAAACTATGACTGAACTATGATGATTGAGATCGAGTACGAGTAATCGTAAATTGATTGCGCGTAAAGATATATAAATCGAGATCGCGATGATGAGAATATTGGAGACACGGGAATAATTTATAACGTGACGTTAAGAGAACGGGCGTTACATTTAAATGATAATTTCGGTCTGTGAGAGACCCTCAGGCGCATATAACATTCGAGCGGGAGAGATGCTCATTTTCGCGATGGTTGCTAATTATAAAACGGACATTCGCAGTCCAAAAGCCTGTCTCTTCTGTACACGTGTTCTTGATGTCGCAGGGAAGAAAAAAGAAAAGAAAGAGAAAAAAAAGAAAGAAAAGGAGTCTCAGGGAGTCGTTCGTAATTTTAATAATGACGAAAAATCACCGTTTGCGAAAGGCTTTTCAATGTACCATATATATTTTTATCTTACAATTAGTAAAGTGCCTTCTCATTTTCTTTCTCTGTTTCGTTTTGTTTTCATCATTATAGCTTTTATATTACTATGATATTAAACACACTAAAATTATCTTTTTTAATCAACTTTACTTCTTTCCATTTTTCTATTAAAATTATCTAGACTTAAAAGCATTCTAAATACTCGTGTGCGAAGAATTGTTCTACTAAATTAAATTTATAATTACAGATTTAAAAGAGATGAGAGGATTGTAGAAAAAAAAATATATGCTAAATGTGTTGATAAAATTATATACAAAATATACATAAATGTCTACACATTATGAATCTCCTGAGGTAAAAATTGTCTTGAGCAAGGAGGAGATTCACAAAAGATACGAGGATACTGCAAAAGTTATATTTAATGTAAGAAAATATGAAAGAGAAATAGAGAATTAATTTAATTTGTGAACAAATTTCTTTCAAATAATCATGAAATTTTTTAATTACAGGAACAAAGTAAAAAGAAGAAAGTCAGTTATCTCAGTTTTGGAACCAGTCGCAGAACAATAGAATATAGCAGTAATGGAAATCACCCCGTTATCATACGAAAATCTACCGGTTCAGTGATTACATAGAACACTTATTTATCTTTGCAGATATCGAGAGAATACCATAAGCCAAGCGAAAGATGCGCGACAACTTAATAAATAGAAAATGTTAGAATAATTTGTTAAATAAACTTAGTTGTTTGCACTAATATTATAGTATCAATTTTAAGGAAATCTTTATATGTATATAAATTATACCATTGTAAGATTTAAACATTTTTTAATACATTCATTACCACATAAGATCATTCTTCGCGTAATCGGTTTATAAAATATACTTTGTAACAAAAACAATGATATAATACATCTCAGTTAAGGTCTAAGAATGTGCGAGTACTCACAAAATTCAAATAAAGTCGAGTCCAGTGTGCTCATAGAACTCTACTTGATTTATTGTTAGAAAAATTTAACTAAGCGTCGAAAAAATTTTGGGTACTTGCATACTTCTATCGCTTATCATAAAATAAATATATTACAATATAAAACAATTTAAGCAAAGTACATAATTGTTCCACAAAAATTACAAAATAGTTTTATCACTTACTTGATGGTGAAATTGTTTCTCAATATACGTTACGATGTAATTACGATTAAATGCAGAAAATTATCCGGATAACTTAAATGCTCTGACATCCACTGAAGCGGCGTCTCTAAGGGTGGTACAATGCCATGGGCGCGCACTGTAACTGTACAAAATCACAATAAAATTAATCTTAATTTTTCTAAATAAATGAAAATATGTGTGTATTTGTTCCTTTTCTACATAAAGTTTATATAAAATATAAAAAAAAACTATTAATTACAATAAACATATTACAAATGTTGTGTTACAAATATATAACATTACAAACCATTTTCTTGATCTGGGAACACTTCATTTAACAAATGCTTCAAAGTCTTTCTTTGGCCTTCTTCATTCATTGGTTTTACAAGTTTTTGTATATATTTGTCTTCATTCGTATAGCATCGGAAAGGTATATATTTAAATCCCTCTTCAGTATTTGTTTCCATAAGTCTACCATTCACAGACCAGAACTGATCAAATTTATCATTCATAATACCATTCCACAGCTGCGTATGATCTTTCTTTTGCATGCTAGAGACAATTTGGCCTCTATGCTTTAGAACGTCAGCTTCTTTTATGCAAGAAAGATAATGGGCTTCTACAACTTCCCTAAAAATTCAGAAGATTACATTTATATTGCCTGTCGACAGAATAAGTATAAACATCATAATATTGAATATATGTAAAATATATTACATACTTGTTTTGACAATGCATTAGAACATTCTCTGGAAATTTATCAAAGTGGACAACAATATTCCAAGGTAATTGAATGTCATTGAAATAAATGTCCAGTAAAACACCAATTGGATAATGCCACTTTAATGGCATTCCATTAAATTCCAACCACATCTCATACTCTTGTTTATCACTTTGTACATGTCGTATAAAGTGTTTCCGTACCTAAGACAGAGAAACAATATACATATATTTAATCTATATTCGCATATAACAAAGTTAATAAAGTTGTAAAATAACAAGTTCGAATAAGGAATGTTACAAACATTATTTCTTACCTTCTCTGTACATAATGGAAAGTAACTTAACCTAGATACCATTAGATAAAACGGATCCGGCCCTTGTAAATCGCAGATTTCCTCGGAGTTGAGAGTGAAACAGACTGGAATTTTTCCATCCCAAATTTCACGAAGTACCTCTCTGTCGTTTGCCATTGAATTAATATGGATATATTAACTTTAACACGTTTGTTACGTGCAAAACAATTCGATAACAAACAGTCGACAAGTTGGGTTATGTTACAGTTGGTTATATTCGAGATTGTGTTCGGAAATCCGTCCGTCAAACTTCAGAATTTGTCCAACCAATCAGCGATCGAAGGCCAATCAGCGATCGACCGGCCTATGGCCGGTATTCACAGTCGGTTCTTATATTTAAGACTGTCTTAAGTACAATCTTAAGATGTGATTAACCAATCACAGAGCCGTATATTGCATCTTAAGACATTACTTAAGACGGTCTTGAAATAAGAACGAACTATGAATACCGGCCTTTGAGTGAGTTTTCTCCCGAGGTGAAAATTACAAAAGTGAGAGATTCACTAGATTATCTACAAATTCATTTGTCGAAATCTAGGGAATCTCTCACTTTTGTAATTTTCACCCCATGAGCAAATTCACCCAAAGAACCGTAGGCACCCTGATGCCCTCTGGTGCCATTTCGCATTGCTCAACGTTCACGCGCTCATCGCCGCTCCGTGAAAGTATGTATGGCTATAATTATTATATTAATTAGTGTCATTACGTTATAATTATCGTAAAAATCCGATTGCGTCGCGTATGTCGACATCGTGATCGCGATCGCACGCGCGAGATTCACCTCGTCGGCCACGAATCTCGCTCTGTTTCTCATTCGAAAGCGCACGCGTGATATCACAGCACCAACTCGAGCCGCCTGAAGTTTGCGCGCGTGAATTTACGAGGACGCGAGAATTACCGGGCGTTTTCGACGCGAAAATTTCCGCAGTTTTTCGATCGTAGGACGATTCTAAGGACGATTGCGCGTTTCCGGTCGTTCGCATCATCGTGTCGAAGTGTAAAATATAGTAAAGTATATATGTAGTGGCCACTTTTCGGGAATATCTGCGACTCCCAGTGCGTCGCGAAGGAAGTCGCAATCGTCGTTCGTTAAGGCCCTCCGATAAGTCGACCTTGAAAACAGCGGCGACGCGAAAACGGAGCATCAGTTTTATTCGCGCGCGAATAAGCTCTCCCGTTTCTCGCGTTTTATCGAAACGCGTCAAAGATTGTGGCTAATATTCGGGCGTCACAAAACGTGTCGCGAACGAGAAAAAATAACGCGAGTGTAAGTGTTTCGAAGCTTCTACGAGGAGGAGGTCCGGGGCCCGGGGTGGCATCGGGCAACGGCGGAACGACTACATGGTAAATAATTTATTTACTATTTATAGATTTATAAAATATTTTTATATATTTATAAAAAAGTTATTATTTACATTATTTAAAAAAAGAAAATTAAATTTACTTACTAACTTTTATAAAAAGGTTTTATATCTAAAAAAATTTTTTTTTGATAAAAATAATATAATGTTTTTAATTAAATATCTATTTAATAAATAATATCAAATAAAAAGTTTAATGTGAATATTTATTTTATTTTTTGAAATATCAATTATTTAAAATTTCACTATATAATTTTCATGTATTTATATTTTACAGTTTACAACTACGCTGCTGTGCACTGTATCGGTGAGTCTCATCAATTTGTATTTAAATTTTGGGTAATAATTTTGTGAAAATCCTCTCCGATTTTGCCGAAAATTTACAATATTGTGTATTTTTGTGCGTGAAACATGAATCTGTAAATTAAAATTCGCCTCCCTCCCCCATGGGAACGAGGGGCCAGCATAACTTTTTTCCTATTTAAGAGTGACAATTTTAATTTACAAATTCGTGTTTTACGCACAAAAATACAAAATATTGTAAAGTTTCAGCAAAATCAGGAAGGACGGAGCGCGCGCTCTCCTTCAGTATTACCTAAATTCAGTATTACCATATTTTATTAGTCTCATAAATTAATTTAGAAAACTGCTTCTAGAAAATGTAAAATGCAATATATATTATATGCATTACAATAACATGCATATATGCATTATAATAATAAGAAAAATATAACTCTATAATCGATTACGCAAATAATTAATCGCATGGGAAGACAGTGGACACACAATATATGTATAGACATATAAATAATGTATTTTTTTTATTGAAATAATTCACATCATAAAACATATACTATTTATAGCAGGAGAAGGAAAGCATTTTTTCCTCCCAGTTCACTTCGTTTTTTAATTGTGTGTGTGACTCTCCATACACATTCATATAAATTTCTATATACATATGATACACATACATTTTGTTTACATAAAGTGTTGAAATATGATTTGTTTATATAAGCGCCTTATCATGTAAGAAAAATATAAGTTTTAGACTTCAATCTTAACGAACGAATGATCGAATGGAAACGAATTTATTTCGTGTTTTTCAAATATATTTACAGCCATATAACAGTTCTTTCTCAACTTGTCTTTCATTACTGTATCAATTATCCGATTTTATTAGACTATACCGATTCGATAAACTAGAAACATTACCATTAAAAAGTTGATTACATTGATTAAAATCGATTAAAATGGATTAAGACCAATTAAAATTGATTATATAATATATATATATTATGTAATATAATATTATATATTATATTATATTATATAATATATATTATATTTTAATCGGTTTTAATCAATTTAATCAACATTTTAATAGTAATGTTTCCAGTTTATTGAATCGGTAGTCTAATAAAATCAGATAATTATATATTATATATTATATATAATATAATATATAATATAATATATCATAAATTGATTAAAATTATTAAGTTATCTGATTATGCCTGATTAACATTTTGTTTATAAACAACTGCTTAAACGGCTTGAGCAAATTCTTGTTCAAATTCTTCTTCGACTGCTCGTCAACTCTCATTACAAAGTACTAAATACTAAGTATTAAACACAAGTATTAAACACAAAGTATTATAAAAAATCATATTTGGTTTCGCAGTCTGATCGAATTCAATTTCCGTTTCAAGATAGATTAGATCTCGTTTCTTTACCGATTATGTGAATTACGTATTACGATATCGATTCGTTGCGTGTATGAAATTTGCGACGTTTCAATCAATTCGTATTTTGTCGTACATAATGAAGATAATTCGTACTGACAAGAGAGAGACTATGAGACTTTTTGGTATGTTGCCAACCTATCGTTCGTTATTTGTTGATCGTCAGGTCCAGGGGCAGATCTTGCTCCATCTCGGTGACGTTCTCGTTCTTCACTCGAAGATCTTGGCCGCACGTGTTGGCGGTGTCCATGTCCATAATATTGCCCCACATGTTCTCCAATCCGTATCGCATATCCATCGAATCCAGCAGCTGTCGAAAGGCCGGGCTGTGAGTCTTGAGAATAAGATCCGAGAGGATCTTCGTCTTCTGTAGAAAGCTGTCGTTGCTGTGTACGCAGCACTTGTGCCGACAGCAGTCACCGCCACCAATGTTCTTGAGCTCCTCCTTCAGCGGGGTCTGCTCAACTTCCATCTTCAGATCCTCCGCTCGCTTAATCACCGAGTGTCTCACCGGATCGCAGTTGATCGTATTTTCCTTCTTGCATGGTGTACTGTTGACGATCGACTCGATGTTCCTGTAGTCGACCGTAGAAGTCTTGGTGACGCTGCACTCCATGGGTTCCTCGGTCTTGATAGGCGTCGATTGCATCCCGATGCGTGGCATCGAATCAGACACTCGACCGGGACTCGTGTGAGGCGACGATATCGCGGAGCAGTCCTTGATGATGGTGCTACCGGAAGCGTATATGGGATTCACTTGGATTCTATCCGGTATAATGTAACTGTCATCGTACATCCTTGGATAGATCTTCACGTCTTGCTCGTACGGCTTCGGCACGGTGACCTGTTCCGGTTCCTTCTGCTGTTCCTGAAGATTGTACATGTTATTCCACTCGACGAAGTTCTTCTGCTCCTCGAAGCTGTTACTGGCCTTGGGACTAGAACCCGACATGCTGCTCTCGATGCTCGAATTCTTCTTGTCTGACTCGGAGTGGGTACTGCTGCTCTGTTTATCGGGCGAGTTAACGTCGAACCTGGTTTTCTCCTGAACGTTGCTGTCGTCGAAACTCTTCTCTTGAACCTTGTCGTTGTTGTTTACATAATGGCGATAAGTTTTCACGTGCTTTCTCAAGGACGACGGATCGGTGTACCTTTTCGAGCAGCCAGGTACTTTACAGCAATACGGTTTATCCACGGCATGGGTCCTGGTGTGCTTGAATCTGTCTGAGGAGTTCGAATAGGCCTTGTTGCAACCCTCGACGGGGCAGACGTAGGGACGCTCGCCGGTATGAGAACGCGCGTGGATCTTCAGGTTCTCCGCTCTGCTAAAGCTCTTGTCGCACTGGAAGCAATGGTGCGGCTTCTCGTTCGTATGTGTGCGTACGTGGACCAGCATTTTGTACCTACGAAAGAGAGATATGAGTGTTGTGTGTCTATCAAGAATGTAAAAATAGCTTTTCTTACATGTGATTATTAATATTACATATATTTGAAAGACTTTTACCTCGCGTTAAACCCACGCTCGCCTCTCGCGCATCCTTCCCACCCGCAATAAAACAGACCCCTTGGACCAGGTGCAGCGTGCAACCTTGCAACGTGTCCCGCAAGTTGTTCCAGGGACGTGAACCATCGACCACAATCGTGCCATCTATAAAAAGGAGAAAAAAAATATTATAATTTTGCTCTTTTAAAAAGTACAATTTTTTTCTTTTTTATTTAATGGCCAATTAATCTTCGCGAAATTGCGAATCGTGACTAATCGAAAGTGATGCGGCGAATATGCTTCAGCCTTTCGACTGCTGTTGAAATATCGAAATGTGATTTGCGTCATGAATGCGCTCGCTGGCTCGACCAATTGATACCAATTGCGGCCATTTTGCAATTGCCGCCGTTTGACACTAGTTTATCGTAAGAGAGACCCACGATGGTTCGGTACTATTCCAGTCAACGACAACGAATTCCGCCAATTAAGTGGCACGGATATGTCCACGGGAGGTCGTGGATCAAGGCAATTTCGAGAGAGATTTCATTGGCCGGAGCGGCTCTTTAATTTCTTTTTTTTTTTTTGCTCACAAGCAGTCGTAATTATACGAGCGGCTACAATATATCATTTATGCGTTACTTAATGGTTGTTATAAATTAACCTCGCGTTTTATCTAATATGATTTCAAAATAATACGTGCCATACATATGTAGGACATCAGGCTTTTCTTTAATGACTCGCATATATTACTAATAAATGCTACGTATTAAGGAAAAATATGGTCGACATAAATTTTATAATAAAAATTTAATTTAGAAATTAATTTAGAAATAATTTACAAGAAAAGGACAGATTACAAATATTCTGGGAAAATAAGAAAAAAAATTTATAGAAGTAAATCTTTGAGGGACAATTGTGAGTAAAACTTAACATGAACGACAACTTTAAAGAATGAAACTTACAGTATGGTGTGCTCTGTGATAAGCTATGGCTTTCACGCATTCATCGCGTGAAAAAAAATGTCTTCACGATAATCGAGTTCTCTGAGAAATTCTGATAATAGAGTTATTTTTTGTTCGCGATAACATCAAGCTAAAGAACAGAGACTGGATATTTCATACACATATTATTCGATGGATAAAAGGTCGAATTTTTTTATAACGAAAAATATTTAAATAATATACTATTTAGGGATTCAGCAAAATTTTTTTTGCAATATCAGCAAAATTTTATGTATTATTTTTCGCTCGTTATCTAATTGTAAGAGCAATCGCTATCGCTCCGTTTTACATCACAAATCTAAATTTTCTTGAAGATGCATAGAGACCTTAGATATAAACCAAGCCGGTTATAAACCTGTTTATCATTAGAGATATAGCACATGCTTCTTCCGCGAGAGTAAATTACATCGAGCAAGGGAATCTGAATTCCGCGAAAACTGCGAGGGAGAAAACGAGCTCTTAATCTCGCAATAAGACAATTTTAAAATAAAAGGGATAGACATCGCGAGAGATGAATTTCAGAGTTTGCTCGGTTATACGATAAACAGAAAGTCTTCCAACTATCAGATATAGAGAAAACTAGTTGTAACCGGTATGCGCGCGTGAGATACGCGTATCTACATTGACAAGAGATAGATCAGCGTTCATTTGACGAGAAAATAACGATGAACGTCTGCAACAACATAGTGTAAACTGAGACGCATTTGATTGTCTCTGAAGTATAGGTCTATGCGATAATTCCTTGCAGAGATAAGAAGAAGTACATTGCTTGCAATTTACAACACAATATGAGATTCTTTTAAATTATTTATATAGATAAAGATTTATTTTTTTAAGCACAAAAAAATAATAAAAAAATATTTAAAAAATTTCAAATGTAAACTAAAAGGCCAATTAAGAGCCTGCGGTAAATGATGTATAAAAATTTCTTCTTCTTTATTGAATGTAGTTTAATAATATAAAAATCGTATGTTTCGGTCATGGATTTGAACTGATTTCAACAAATATTGAAAGAAAGAGGACAGATATGTTATCTTTAAAGATAAAATTTTTTCTTCTTGATTAAATATGGTTTATTAACATGAAAATTGTACGTCTCGGTTCTGAATTTGAACTATTTTCAGCAAATATCGAAAGCAGATATATTATCTTTACAGATAATATATCTATCCTCTTTCTTTCAATATTTGATAAAGATTGTTCAAATTCGGGACCAAAATGTACGATTTAATATTAATATATATAATATATATATATAAATTACATTCAATCAAGAAGACATTTTTGCGCATCATTTACTGCGCTAGGCTTTTAATTAGTCCTTTAGTTTATATTCGAGATAGAGATTATTATCTAAAATCTAAAGCTTATTGTTTTTTTTAGAAAAAAACATAAAAGAATATTAAAATACAAGATTACATAGTAAGAAAGGAAAGGAGAAATATATCAATTGATATTTAAGACAAGAAAAATAATTTTCATAAATATATAAAGGGGACAGAGAGGGGGGAAGATGCAGAATTATATACATTGATCCCGTTACGAGATAAAAGAGGACGACGTCAATGGACGACTCGGAAGTGAAAAATTATCTATTCTGAATTAATCTTCACATTCTAAACTAATATTGATTTTAATACAATTAAAATAATTCATGTGTGTGTATACACTATCGGATCCTGAAGTCGATAATGGGAGGGGTTTCTACAAAATTATTTGGTTTAATAGTGAAAATATTTTCGCAAATCGGATTACAATTATTTCTGTTAATTTGGAAGGGCGGGTTTTAACCCCAAACCCCTTCCCCGCAGGATCCGTCAGTGTATGTATATAAGTATATAGTATTGACTTTTTTCACGATGATATAACGACGATAGCGAACTTCTCCAAAATAATACGATTCGCCACGTGTTTATCTTTCACGCTCCTATCTTAATTAGTCAGTCTTTTAGCAATAATACAGAATACTTGTGAAAAATTATGCTTGAATTAATCCAGCGATTTTTGTCTTGAATGAGGGGAGGCAATATTTAAACTATTACAACTCTTAATTACTATATTTCACAATTTTTTTTACGTTATTTTATTATTGCACGAAAGATCCTGCGTCATCTATAATTAGAATGAATCTAGTGAAACAAGTGTGACAAAAATTTAATATGTATAATCTTCTCTTTCTTTATTCCTTTTCTTACCTGCACTTTAATTGGGCGTTCTCGCCGGTCCTGATGGTACCCAGTTCCAAGCTCGAACTGGATGCGTCCGAGTCGCTGTGCGCCGGGCTCGGGGGACCACCGTTGCCAAGGGTGCCCGGGGACACTCCGGCGGCCGGTGAGGCCCCCAGTTCCTCCTCGGCCGGCATCCTTCGCGGCCAAATCGGAAGATCCGGTGATTGATGCTGGACGCTAAGGCTCCCGTAGTAGCTCGGGCCCGGGCTGGTGATGTAGCCGGAAACCGAGCTGTAAAAACCCGGGGCAGCTCCTAGCAGGGTGCCCGGGTAACGAGCGGCGCCGTAGGGACTAACGTGAGTTGGCATTCTGGGCGGGACATAAACGATCATTTTTTTAATCATTTTTTTTATTCTCCGCGATTTTATTCCGATTCGCCAAAGACTTGCAGATTTCGCTCGATTTTAATTAGCGATTCCCTTTAATTCGCGTTTTATGTAGGCCCGATGTTATGCGTGTGTATTTACATAAGAACGTAACTGCCGTGAAAAATCAGTGTCTGTGCTCTCTCGAAGGAATTTCCGAGTGTGCTTTCCTCTCTTACTCTGATCCTGCCGCTCGATTCTCGGCTCTAATGATCTTTCGCGAGCTGATGTATAAGCGCATCGAGCAATGTCGTTACTCTAGATAAATTCGCTCTTCGAGCCTCTCCGCAATTTTCCCGTATATACTCATACAATGTGCTAATGATTATTTCTCTCCGATATCTTTATTGACTTATTAGTTTCCTGTTCGAAAATTATTTTAACAAGAAAATCATTAGCTACTACGTCCACCCTTCTCATAAGCCGGTCTGGCAAAATTTTAATCTTGATCGCAATTTTAATTATCTTCCTCAAGGTTTTCTTTTTCGACAAAATAATTTTTTTTATCAATTTTGGATTTTTTCTGCTCTCTTGTGCTTTTTTCGCAAACACGTTTGTGTTTTCCAAATTTTAATACTTTACTTCCCGATCAAAATCTCCTCGGTAATGAAATCATACGTTTTAAAATAATTTTTGCGGGTTTATCACGTCGCCGTCGCCGTCGCACTTCCTCAAGCTCGCGTCGCTACAAAAAGCGATCCGGCCATCGGACTTGGATACAAGACTTTCCAGGTCTTGCTGAGGGACACGACCCTTCCTTTCCCTGCCTTTCTGAGCACCGTAGGTACGACAAGCCGTCCGCGGTACAATACACACACACCACCTTGCACGCACTCTCTACGTAGTCCGAGTCCGTATCGTCAGATATACTTGAACCGGTTGGACTTGAGTATACGATAGCTCAGAAATTGCTTGCTGTACTTGATCGAGAACATAACTGGGCTGGACAACCGTAGCAAACGAATCATAAAACACGCTTCCGTCACGCTTCCGTAGACAGTCCTCGCGCGTCTTATTTTGACACGTTTAATAAGGCTTGACAGTAGCTGAGAAGGATCAAACGCTCGGTTTATTTAGTGGACCACGAACGATTCGATCGATGCTAAGAGAATCCCATTTTTCCTGATCGCTTGCCGTTTACTGAACAGCAACGATCTCTCTCTCTTGAAGATTACGCGCCGCAGATGAAGAAGAAGAAGGCAAAAACAACGGTCAGAGCTCGAGGATGATGAAGCTCGATGAACTTTTGCCGATTGAGTTGTAGTTGGCTTGATTGCCCTCTTTATAACACGTTGAAAGCTACGTATCAGCTGTTTATTTATTGCACTTTTTTCCGACAATCTTCTTCTCGAACGGAGTCAAGATAAGGAGTCTGCTTGAAATATCGTTAGAACACTACTAACAAAACGAAACATGAGGAATATCGAACTGATGGCGATGACGGATGCGCAGGCTTATATATAGTCGCGCTATCATCTTTACTACGCCCCTCCCCGAGTATCACCAATACAGAGAAGAAGAGTGATAACAGTTTGTCGCGGTATTCGTCGGTGGCCTTCTCGTTACGGACGTCTCAGCAAATGGGAGCTAATATCAAGCCGATTCAATGATTAATCGAACAGCAACTAATTATGAAATAGCCTAGAGTACATGTGTATGCTTTCCAAAAAAAGATCCTACGCTTCAGAAATTATTTTAGCATTATCGAAGTAACTTTGATTCAATAGCTCGAGTTAGAAAAATGCTAAAAATAATTTGAAAGTTTTATTAGGAAAAATATATCAACAGAATACGATAAGAACTTGAATTAAGCGCGCGTGTAGAGACAAATTTTATTGAAATCGAGATGAAAATTTTATTGCAAGCGGAAAATCGTGATTTATTCTGCAGACATTCTGTTGACGAGATGAAGATTGACCCCTGCTGACCTACAAGAAAGAGAAGGATAGGTCTACTGCGAAGAAAAGGAAAATACAGAAAGATCGGCCACCTCCCGCGGTGTAATCGTGATTCCCTCTTCCCTTTCTTTGAATCGTGACCCCCCTGAATTCGTTGATTTCGTCCTACACTCGCCCGCAGCTGATCAGCGAAAGATGCGCGGGTGGGAACAAAGTCCACGCATATCTCTCTCTTTATCTCTCTTTCACAACTGGGCGACGCGTTATCTGGGGTATATTAGCACGTCGGTGCAAATTAGTGGGCTGCAAGCTGAATCAACAAGACCGAGCCGACGTGATGGCCTGGTAATTTCTTCTTCCCGGCGGCGAGATCACGCGCTCTCGCGAAAATGACGACAACGTCCCTGGACGACGGAGGTCGGCGTTCGTGGGTGGGGGTCCTCGTCATCATCAGGAAGCGACCAGCCTGTCGCCGTTTCGAAAGACGACGATCTCCGGCGAAGGTCACTGTCACGTGGTTTCGAACACGTTCCTGGCGCGATGACGCAATTGATAAGATGACGAGGCGGGAGGAGGCGATTCGCGATTGCTTGCGGCGCTTAAAAGGAATGACAATTAAAAAGAAGCAGCATCGGCGATCGGCGAAGATATCGGAGTGGATAAAGAACAATAATGCGTGACCCTGAAGACGCGAATTTCATAATTGGTCGAGCACGCGTTGACAATGATGATCTCGTTCGAGTGTGTCACGTGACTTCAGAGATCAGCGGGATTGTTAGACAACGCAAGATGTATCTGACAATGAGATACAGATATATGCAGCATATGCGGTATTCTCGATTATCTGCGTTCTTCTTGACGTATAGAACAGAGTCCACGAACGTAGATGCAAAAGAAAAATTGGAGGGATTGGCACTCTATATTGATCCGCGATTGATGGAGAAAGAAAACATTCCGTATTATATAATATTCGATTTGTGACGTTCATTATTTATTTGTCGCGACTGTACGCTTGCACCGAGTAATCTCGTACAAACGCAATAGGGGGTTACACTCTTTCATAAACATGATTCAAGTTTTCAGACCTTATCTAAATACTTGGGGTTAACACGCTAATCGAGAACGACTTTGGCCGATACTAAATCTTTCGTCGAAATCACACATCGTCATCAGTCACTGAAACTGCCGGTCAAGGCGACTTTATTTTCATTCTTGATGATATGTTGGGATTATTATTATCTAAAGCACACTAGAGTCTTAAATGCTATTCAAATCTCTGAGAGAATGTTCTTTTATTTGAGTATCCTATTATTCGAGCAGAATAACTCAAGAAGAATATCTCTTTTTACATGTATCTATATTAAAGATATATATTTATTGAAGAGAATTAAATATATTAAATATATAAGAATTAAATATATTAGATATTAAAATTAAAATTAAATATATTAGATATTAAAATTAAAATTAAATAATTAAATATTACAGAAAAGCAATTGGTACACATAATCTGAAAATTTATTTATTCATCTATCTCTCCATATATTAGTTTGCATAATAGAGATCTATATTTAGAAAACGAGGAAAATCGTCTAATTCTTGTTGCCATTTGGCTTATTTGCCGCCTTATATCACACGAGATAAACGTATGCAATGTTATTAACGACGTCATTAATTGAGGTATTTAATTCCCCGTTGTAAATCGTAACGCCAAAAGCGATTTATAAAGACCACTTTGTCCCACATGAGAAGAAATTATATTTCTCGTAGACACAACAGACAAACGCACACCACACCAGAGATAATGGTCCATCATCTCCGCGGATGAAAAGTCAGATGCGAGCCTTGTTCCGTTTTTTCTATGGAAGATCGCGGCTGACGCTTCGCGAACAAAAATCGGGGAAACCCGTCGACTTTCTTCGACATCATAAAGGGAAGATATACCTGATGATCTATGAGAATGATCTCCCTTATGTCGCGGCTTTCTTCGGCCTTTGATTCTCCGATTAATAATATAATGATAATAAGGCGGAATAATAATAGTTCTAATGATTGCATTTTCTCTTTTTTTTTTTTTAAGGAATCATATACAATTCAAGTAAGAGGGGCTTTCATAAGTTATCTGAAAATATCTCGCGAATGAAATATCGTATATAATAGCGACGTTTCATCTTCGAGGTGTTGATTGAATAACGACAATCTAATCTCGTCGCGACTTGGAATTCGCATGTCTGGCTGGTTTGAAGTAAACAAGTTCAGACTTATCGGTATCAAGATCCACTTGTTGCTATCCATACGAACGGTTCTCAATCTCGTGGAAAAACGATCGCGTTTTATCGTAACACGATTAAAGAGGAGATTATTAGAAAGATAGACGTTTCGCAATTGCTTGCGTTTTCCGTTCAATTATATGTGTTATGTCGGTTCATAATGCAAGCGAATCGATTAGCGTCTTCCTTTTCTTATAAAAAAAATGAAAAGAATGAATTCTCAAAAGTGCGAGGAGATACGTGAGAGAACGTGCATTCTCATCATTATACCGGCACTGACTTCTCGATAACACCACATTGAAGGGGGGTCCTCTTTCATTTTAATTGCTTGATAAGCGAATAAACACGAATTTAATGACACCCATCCATTACTTTAATATTGCAGATGTAATCGCGTTACTTTTTTTTTATTGCTGTTCCATCATACCTTGCAGAAATATTCTTTTATCGCTTAACACTCCGCGATATCTCGCAAAAGATAGATACGATGAAATAACGTAAGAAAATTACGAGAATTAATATGAATATAAAAAGATTATTTTTAATAAACTTCAAAAAAATTATCGTTAAATTAGTATATATTGTAAATAATTGGATAATTCGCGTGACAAGATAAAGAATCGAGTCATATAATCTTCTCTAACGACGAGTCAGATGCCGGACAATCGATAACGGATTTTTTTTTTTGAAAAATGCAGGGTCGACTGAGAAACACGAACGTTTCTTCGTCCCGCGCGATCTTAACTTGGAAAATAATTTTCACCGTAGAGCTCTTGTGTCGTCCTAAGTGATCGTATCGTATCTACTCATCTGGCATGCGTTTTACGAATTTTATGGTATGTCGCTTACTATCTCAGTCGTCGTTGAAACAAAGAAAGAGATCTGATACAAGAAATATATATATATTTTTTAAAAATAATTTTAAAAAAATGTATTATGTTTTCGTGCATAAAACTTAATTCGAGAATCTGTCTCTTATTTCCCGAGAAGCACTTAGCTTTTTTTATTTTTATTTTTTTTTATGTAAAGTCATTATATGCGGTCGGGCAACGGGGGTCTCGATCGAAGGTCTCACACAGACGCTCTATGATTTATACCGATACGCACCAGACGGTGCTCAATTCATCCTTAGAGAAAAGTACCCCCAGCGACCTTACCTTTACGTTAATGAATATTGTATGGCCACCTTTCCTGCCCTATCTCGCCTTTTCCTCCCTCCCTCTGACCTTTCCTGCAACCGCCGGTTCCCACCCTTCATCTCGGATGACACCCCACGGACCGGGCTGCTGGCGTCGGCGTGCTTTGATCTCGGGGAACGCGGCGAACAGGTAGAAGAAATCGAGAAGAGGACGGGGAGAGCAAGAGAGAGAGGGAGAGAAATAGTATATATGTGTGTGTGCATATATGAGACAGAAAGAGACGGGAGGGAAAGAAGGAAGATCAGGCTGGAGAGACGGAGATTCCACGACCAATAGAAGGAGTCGGGCCCGACGCTAAACTCGAGAAAATATGTTTGGAGTCTTTAGATTGAGATCCGGGAGAGAGATAGTCCTATACTCTCCCTCTTCTCTCTCTCACCCCTCATCCCTCTACATCTCCCACTACCTGCTGCTTATGATGTGTCCGTGGAACGCCGAAAAAGATTTTATTTCTCTCTCGTTCTTTCCCTTTTCTTCTCCTCCTTCCCTCCTTCTCGCGCAGATCTTTCATTTAGATTTGATTCCAGTGCTTTCCCTTAGGGGATACCATCGGGGCCCCGGGAATCTCTTTCGATGGGCCCCCCGATTCCACCGACCATCGGGGCGACCATTTCGGTAGCTGTTACGTCCTTTGGGGCCTGTTTACGATGATTGTGAAAAATTGAATCGCCTCTCGCGGGGGGATACGAGCGGGGAACTTACTCGATGGCGGTTTCGTGTGTGCTTAACGTCGTCGCGACTAATAATTTGCTTTCGACATTCCGAAATATCTCCTTAATTAAAGTTACGTTAAGGTTTTCTGGTGGACTGCGCGGTAGTAAAATTTTGGCGGTACGCGATGTTATTTAGTATCGAACTCTTTTAAGAGGATATCTTCCAACGTTCTCTTCTCGAGCGAATTTAATTAATAAAATTAAAAAAAAATATATATAGCTTCCCTTTCCCCCTTTCTCTCCCTCTCTCTGCCCTATCTTTCACCCTCTTTCCTTTTTCTATCGAGTTTAATGGAACGTTGAATAGACGGAATGATTTGCTGGCGAACCCGAGTACAATTCCTCTGTCAAACATTCATTAACCTTGGAGCTTTTCGTTCCCGATGGGAAGTGAAGCTTCCCTACGGGAAGCCCGGTTTCGAGGGAAACCTTGAGAAGAAAATTGGATCGCCCCATGCCTCAGCGAGAGACCAAGACCACTTTCAGCCCGCGAGGTGGGAAACCGAATATATAGATCGCGTGGCGCTTTGCGTGTGGTTCGCATCTCACAAAAATACGTCGGAAACGTCAGAGAGGAAAGAGGGAAAGAGGGAGAAAGAGGTGCTCGATCTCCCCCTGCGTGTTCAGCAGCAGCCCCCTCCGTTGTGGCTCACAGCGGGGGTTGAAATTCCCGCGGTCCATCGTCGCGTTGTGCCCGATGCTTCCCGTCATACTTTTTATTTCGTCGCGCTGTAGGGGGGAGAGGGGTCGAGAGAGTTTGCCCTTTTTTTTTATCTTTCACTCTTTCGAAATCCCATCGAAACCCGGCCGATAGCTGGACTCCGCTTCTCCTTTATGGGGAGACTTCTTGGAGAATTCTCAAGCGATCCTTGTCGAATAAGTAGTACGATATTCAGGGTACATTATTTTTTTTTAGTACCTCACGTACCTCTTCATCCATCGTGCGAAAATCACCTTCCTTTAAAATTCCCCCCCTGAAGTAATCGAAGACTACGAACAAAAGATCGACGTCGAGGATGAAGGTGCGTGTTCCTCCGTTGATTTACCGCGCTTAAAGACGGAATATTAATATCGCAATGGCGTGCGCCGCTGTACACCCCACGGACGCAGAAGTCGTGCCATGCACACACACACGTAATGCGTATTACGTACGGGACAGGAGGATGGCTACCGGTCGCAGCGGGAGAGCACGACGGGGGTCCTCTACCTCCTCGCCGACTGGAAACCTCGCTACCGAGGAAGAGAAGCGGACTCTCTCTCTCTCTCTCTCTCTCTTTTCATTTCGCTCCGTCTTCAACATCCTCCTTCTTCTTCCTCAAGCGCGCCTTTTTCTGTGTTTCTCTCTCTCTTTCCTGTAACACGTGTATTATCCATCGGTCTGTTTCTCCCTCGCTTCCTCCCGCTGTTTCCCTTGGTAATCTTCCGACGATCCCTCGTGGCGCTACCACACGTTGATTCGTCGATCCTGCTCACGGTCACGTGACCGGTTTATATAAGGCCGGCCGGCGGCAGACGGTAAACCACTTGTTCGCCGCGCCTCGTCTTGCGAGTTGTACCGTACTTCCGTTTTTTTGTGTAGCAATACAAAATTCGGAGTCTACTCTATGGGGGCCCAATATGCCAGTCGCCGATGTAGAGCAATTTGTTGCCCATTACGCGGTTGTATACATGAATAGAAACAATAGAACAGCATCGGTGCATCTGTCGATGCAGTATATAGTATATAAATGATGAAGAAGAGAATGCGACTCTCTTTTTTTTTTAAAAAGATTCAAAAAAATTTCTTTCCTTAATTTTTTACGAATCGTACTTTGCGATAAGACTGTCCCGGGAATTGCTTCATTTTTCTTCCGAAAATTCATATTCGTGGGAATATATGAAGACATTAGCGCGACTTGAAGGACGACAGAGAAGTCTGACCGATGTCGTGTAAATATTACGGAGATCCCCCGTAAAGGGTCCACGAAGAGGCCCCCCCGGGCCCCGGACGGCGGCGAAGCGCCGCACGGCGCCAGGAGCCTATTAAAAATGATGCTTAAAGAACGAATTATGGAAATGAGCCGTTATACCAGCTCCGGGCTCCCATATTACCGACGACTTAGTCCGTTCGCGTTGAAATTACAGGTTGCGAGGCACTCAACCCCTCCATCTCCGCCCTTGCTCTACTCGTCCGCTCCTAAGCCGGGTAAGAGGGACCCTCCCCCTCGGGGTGGAATACATTACGTTGATTTTCGGAATTGAAGATTAAATCCTCCCGCCGTGGGGTCTCTCGTTTCTTCCTGTATTCTCTCTTCGCGAGGACGATCTCGTGTGCGTATGTACGATACACAATGCTCGCTTCTTCTGCATCGCCGGGAGAACGAGACGCCAATTAAATAATTCCGCCATTACGTCGCTATCTTACGACGATCTTACGTCGCCGGTGTCATTATTGCAGCGATACCGGTCTTGCTAACGTGTACAGCGTACAGTGGCATCGAGATCCATGCAGATTTTAACGTTAAGATAAGATTTCCAAGATATAAACTATAAATTGCAAATAGAATATAATCTTGTGGTATATCCTGAGATATGTCTTTTAAGAGATATGATGATTATAGGTATAGTCTGTCATCGAAACTAAAAACCCGTTTTAAGAATTTGATAAGACTAATGTAGAAATAGATATCAAGTTTATATAACTTCATATTTTTGTGCAATATAGTATTATTTTGCAATATGTGTAATATTTTGTGTAAATATTTATACAAGAATATTATACATATTGCAATAATATTCGATTATGTCAGTTTTATGATTTCTAACATAATTCTATCAGAAAAATAGAATTTAAATAGAATTATGAGATATGATAAGATACATGAGTGAGTTATAAAATAATAAAATAATTCTCTTTAAAGTTTTAAAGCTAAAAGAAAAATGAAAAAAAAAACATTGGTAATAAAACATCACAACTGGAGGACAGATATGTATTTTTTTTTTCTTTCTTTTAATCTGCGATTTTTTTTATTTTTTTAGTATTCTTAGTAGACCTGTACTTAGAAAAGAATCCCTTTTTTGCAGAAGATATCTTTGTGCAAAACAAAGCATTCGTTTAAATGATTTACAGAAGTTTGTTCAATAATTCAGTGTGATGTATGCACTTTTATACCTTACCCGAAAATCCCCAATCTAAAGTAAAGTCCCATGGAGATTTACGAGGTCAAAAATAAATAGAATAGCGCACGGATTCTCTCCTGGATATACATATACCTACAAAAGCATCCCTATCCGTTGTATAAGTACTCGACCATCAGAACACGCGATCGAAAATCTCACCTTTCCGCGTTTCTCAGTTTCTGAAAAGAGCGCGCGGTAACACAGGAAGGAAAATATTTGCCAACCCCCCTTCCCCCCCTTGCTCCCTTCCCTCTGTTTGTACGACAAGGAATGTCTCGGCTACGGGAGGTTGGAGGAATATTTTCGCAAATACGAACGCACATCCAGGTCTAAAGTCGCGCATTCTTCTCCGTGGAATGCATTAACTTCGGAGAAAAATCGGTATATATTTAGTTAATTTTTTTATACAGTATATATTCCGATAAAATTCAATATTTAATATTATTAACATTAAAGGCTGATGACAAAATAATACTCTATAACTATTTGTCGTACAAATTTTATTATTTTATCGCGCGACTATGGATGTAATCGTGTAGGATCAGTGTATGGATCTTTCATATGGACCCCTACAGAATCACGGTTCTCTCAACTCGCCTACGAAAAATCGATAATTAATCACGAATTTCACACCTTCGGTAGACCGCAAGAAAGAAAGCGGGCTTTACAAGGGACGCGGAAGGATCTCACCCTAGTTTGACTGCGGAGCAGAGTGAAAGAAAGGAGGACAGGGAAGAGGGAGGGAAAGGGAATATCTGTATAGACTATGCCAACACTCCTATAGCATCGCCACTATGGAATTTCTTCTGTTGGTGAGACGAATCGCTAAACTGGACCGCATTGACAAATGATTCGAACATTTTGTGTCGAGGAAACCGTCGGGGGAAGGACCTCCCACATCGAATAAAAACGCTGCCGTCGCGTTTATCTCTCTCCTTTTTTTCTTCCTTCATTTTTTTTATATTTTTTATCGTTCCCAAGGTTAAGGTCGTGTCGGGATGATACGATCTGCGAGATCAAAAATAGACCTCTCTCCCGCGAATTTTATTTCCATCATTATTTTTTTGACTTTTGCGATTGATCAATCAGTATTATCATGTATGCATATTTAATTTATTTATTTGTCGTTATATAACTATACTACTATTAACAAGTCATCAAATCAGTTGTTTTAAGTTTCAATGACTCGGCATGAGATATTTTTCTTATGCAAAAAATACGCATAACTTTTGTACAGTGTTGCATTACGCAAGTTAATGATAATGCACACTTGTACAAATACCGGTGTTTTCTGCAAAGAGCATTTCTTATTTAAATAAAAATTAATATACGTTAAAATTATAAATATATATAAAAATTAAATAAAAATGTATAAAATTATATATAAAAGTTATATATATAAAATATATAATATATAAATATTAATATGCATTAATATATTAATTTGGCGATAAAAAATAAATTTGTTAAAAATAAAGTTTTCGATTAAATAAATTATTCGATTAAATACTTAAAGTCTCAGAAAAATATTTTCAAACTTTTTACGGCATCGAACTTAAATGATTATTATCCTTGCAACTGAATACGCACGTTATACTAATTAATGAATTATATTAACGAATTATTGATTTACATCAATAATTAGAAAATAAACGAGTTTGTTCGACTTATGTATATAATGACAGGTAGGAATGTATTTATGAAATTTTAATAAATTAATTATTCAGCTAAGTATAAATAATGTGCACACTTGTTTATCGATTTTTTCATTTTAGTCATATGTTTATAAAAATTTGTCGCGTTTAAAATCAAACTCAACATTTATAACTGGTAAAATATAGAAATGGGAATAAAGGAAAAATCGCACATTTCAGATGTCACATTGTATTGCATAATATCTCTTCAGTATCTCTCAACGAGTTATCGCCCTTCTAATAATAGTGCAAATACAGCGCCCGCATTATGCTCGTAGTTGAGCAACATATAATAGAGTGTCACCTGTTAGAAAGCAAATGGATTCACAAAAGCGATTAAATAGATGAATTAAAAGAGCAATATGAAAGGTTGAGCAAGATTATGTGTATATGATAAAGATATTTCGACGTGAAGAAAAAACATTTTTCGATATTTCTCGATATTTTTATTGCAATACTGTGAAAGCTGGAATTTCAAAAACATTAATAATTCTGGGCGTTAATAATCATGATTGCGTTAATGCATTTATATAAATTAAAAATGTTTTAATAAAATATAAAATATTAATTAATTTCTAGAATCATTCTTTTTATATTAGCATATTAAGATTCTTACATCATTTATGTCTGATATAAAGATTCGTAAAAACGAATATGTTTGTTTTCTATATGATTATCGATAAAGATACAAGGAAAAATATTTCTGTAATCACTGTAGACAAAGAACTATAGACATAAAAATCTCAATATAATCCTCATTAACTGTACTGGTTTATTGGAATTTGGGCATATCACACACAAGTAAAAGAATTTGTGGAATTGACGACAGAGGATTCGAAGAATCCGAGAAATTCTTCTCATCCCTAGAAAGTTTTGATTATCAGCATGACGTAGCTTGCCTCAATAAATGTGAGAACACATTACAAAGAGATCCATTGAAACTTGAGGCAGGTCCATATTTATATTTATGACACTCGTTTAGGCTACCGGGGACATAGGCACTGACGACCAGTGTATCATATTAAATTCCAGATGTTGAAAGTGACAAGAGACGTCTATAGTTATCTAAAAATGAATGAGAAACGTCAAAAAACACACAGTCCACACAATAAGAGAGCTTCCAGAATCTCTCTAGGGGGGAGATTTGCGTAAAACGTGCGCACAGAAAGTCATCGTTCTGAAAGTCATTGTTCCTCTACATATGTGCACACAGAGTCCTCCAGGGGCCTCTTCTTCCTAGCTATGGTGTTTCGCATGGCATGTCGCGTCGCGATGTAAGACACCGTGGCATACCACACACAACGCGACACCTCGGCCATACGAGTTGACCGAGGACTCCGGCAGGACCACACACGAAGGATCTCGCTCCCCTTCTTTTTCTCCTCTTTCTCCTCGCCACTTGCCTCCGCGAGTCCTTCCTTGTTCCTCAGAAAAATAAAAAGAGTGCAGCGTTCTTCTGGTGGAAGGACGCGAGGAAGAAAACCGAGAGGAGTCACTTAACCATCATGCCATTAACCACGCACGAAAAGAGGAGCCTTTAAAAACACGCGGTGACGCCCTTGTTACGGAATCGACACGAAAAGTCACGGAATCGTGTATTATCGAACTCGTAATTACAGCTTTGAAATTAATAAGAGCAGGCCGCGATTATCGGATTGACGGTTCCGGAGAAATCGAATAATACTTGAAGAAGGTCTTATTTCGTGGCTTCTCGGTAATATTAAAAGCATTTCGGGTTAATTATTCATTTTTATTTATTCATTACTAGACTTGTGTAGAATATTTTCCCGAAGTCTCGCTTTGCCTATGGTCGTTGATGATGAAAAAAAAACTGCGGGTCTGCTTTTTTTTCATCGCACAAACCAGAATGACAAAGGACAAATATGACAGACTACTAGTATAAGATTCATGCGGGTTAGAGAAGAATCATCCAATGGCACTCGAAGACCCCTGACGGGGGGTCTTCCCGCATTGTCGTTAATTGCACATTTTTAAATGCTACTGCCCGACGTTCTATTGTTCTCTTTAAACTTTAAAACTAGGCACTGCCAATGAGAGACGAGATCTTTAACCGTCAATCACGTATGAGCGGAACGAAAGAATCGAAAGATATCTTACAATAGAATTTTCCTCGTCTTCGTCGACCACCGCAGACTGTTTTTGTGGATTTTTGAGAAAAGAAAAGAAACGACCGACGACCCAAAACATATCATTGTTCCGTTTATGGCATGTTTTCCGTATCCTTCAGGTTTTATGTTCGGTCAGTTTACGAAAAGCGGCCTGTTTACCGTTGTCGTACACGCGAGGTCGTATCGAAACGAGGTGCAGACAGTTTGCAAAAACTGGTGGAGAATGCAGGATGCAATGGGCGCAATCGGGATTTCCTATCAAATGTATTTGGTCGAAATAGGGCGATTCCGGCGGTTGTGGCATCATTAATGCGTCACGATTCGGAACGTCAGAGAACAGGAAAAAAATTATCCGACCGTCGCGCGCTCGTTCCGATACGCTAAGGATATATAATCGAGGGAATTAAATACAGTGTGGTGACACTGTTTTTCGTCTGCGTATTCCATTCACAATTTCGTATTAAAATTCTACCATTAAGGGGTTACATACACCTTTGTCGCGCGCAAAAAATGGTCTATTTTCAGGAATTTTTTTCTCAATAAATAACATAGTAATTAATGCAGGTTTTTAAAATTTTATTATATATTTGAGTGTATGTAAAATAAAAAATTATGTTATAAGTTTTATAAAAAATTATAATTTTTATGATAATTCATTCATCAGTTATAGTTACAGTGTTTGCATGATTTTATACTGTAGTTTAGTTCGATTTGAAAAATAAAAAAATTTTTTTAGTAAAGAAATGTTATAGGTACGAATTGTCGGAGGCTTTTTCAGATTTTTCATATTTTTTTTATTACGAAAAAGTGGAACAAACTTTGAGGCAACTTTTTTCTTTAAGTTACCTAATTTTGTGAATTTTTATAAATTGAAAATTTCCTTTGACAGTTCGTAACTATTTCTTTACAAGAAAATATTTTTTATTTTTCAGATCGAACTGATTTATAGTGCAAAATTATACAGACACTGGAACCATGCGCGCAACTTGTCATAAAAATTATAATTTTTTATATATACACACACACACATACACTCAAATATATAACGAATAAAATAAAAAAAATTCCCTGCATCGATTACTATATTACTTACTGAGAAAGATTTCCGAAAGTAGACCATTTTTGCGCGCGTTAAGGATGATAAGCAGCCCCTTAAAAATTCTCGCGATTCTAGCTTAATTTCCAACTTCGAATCTGCGAATCTCGGAACGCCGGGAGCGAAGAGTCTCCAATTCCAGAACGACAAAAGAGACCGTTAAAAGAGTCCGTCATTCTCGGGACGACTTAGCGGCGCACCGGTTGCCCAGAAGCCCGTGGAGATTCCCACGTGGGCCGGGCATCGAAGGATGCGGGCCGAAAATATGCAAATTTATATGCGTATCCCCGTATGCGCGATTCCTCATCCTGCCGGGCCGCCTTGACTGCCCGGTTTACCCACTTGCGCCCGAGGGCCCGAAGACCTATGGGAGCCTGTCACTCTCTCCCTCTCTCTCTCTTCTTCTCCGCGGAGTCATTACCATACGTGACCATAAATGAAACCTGTCTCTCCGCGTAACAATAGAACAATCTCCTCGCGCGAGACACAAAGGCGTCGCGTATGTGTCCCTACGTGCGCATACATATGCACCCTCTCTCATAGATCCTACCAACTTTTCTTCAACTCCCTCCCCTATATATATGCCCCCGTTATCCCTTTTTCTCCCCGAGAGACCCACGAGATGTCCCGAGCCAACGGTATCCTGCGACAGGATACCGGTTCCAACGCGCGCATCCTGAAGCGGGACGTTTCGTCCTGCTTCCAGCCGCACGCATCAGCCGTGCCATTGTCTAGCCGAGATTAGGCGAATTCGAAAAATGACTCGGTCGAAGCTGGAAAGCCGTGTAACGGTCGTCGGTGGGTTCATAGGTGATCGTCTTTCTCGATTCTTTTCGAACGAACCACGGTCAACGGCCGCGCGAGGCGGAGATTTCTAGGGACTGGACCCGATCGGGGATCTCTCTTTCTACGGAGCACGTCGGATGATTCGTTACGACGGGACGAGGAATTTTTTTTAACGACTCACTCGACCAACAACCGTATTGCTCTCTTTAACGAGATGCGACTATTTTGAATAGTACGTTAAAATTGATACGATGCTGATTGAATCAGTCTCTTTTCATTTTGACATGGATATGACGAATTTTTAAATACATATCAGCTGTCTGTTTTTGTCAACAAATTTTGGTAGAAGATATACTCTATTAAATTAAAATTAGTTAAACAGATTTTCGGCGAGAGTTACAGGAGACAAGAAAAAAGTACGTTAGTGCATCTCTCGCTTTTCACATCAGGACCTTTTCATATTTTCAGTGGCAGTAAGAGGATTCCTTTTGCGCAGACTCCCACACTCTGAATGAACCGCACAGATTTTTACGCAATCTCATTGAACCCGCTGTGGATCAACAGTGATCCACAGCGGGAGCATTGTTGCCGAGAGGTACGATGTGCTGGATCTCGATTCCGGAACCTCTTCTCGTACCTGACCTGAGATAATCCCATCCTGGTACCATGTGCGCTTTATCCCAGGGGACCTGGTACACACCGTGCCCTCCCCCTTTTTGCCTCTCTCCCGCAGATTCGAAAATGCCTGGTGCTACAGGGGTCCTGTTCGAGAAGGTACCCCATCCTCGCTTTACTTTCTCCTTTTATCTATCGTTTTTCCCCTCGGGCTGTCAAGCTATGGCGAATCTCGTGACAACGACGACGTTTGTCACCCCCTATTTTGTCGTCCGAAGCGGGGAAAATTCTACGCTTTTCTTTAAATTTTTCCGGAAGATTGTCCGATTTAAAATCAATTTTTCCCGAGAATTCTGTGATGCGGAGAAATATTTTAAAAACAAATTAAAAATATAAAATATATCAGCAAAGAGCGCTTGTTATGTCGAATAAAGTAATATTTTAAAGGGAAATTGCGAATGTCGAGCACGGATTTTGCACACTGTCACTTGCCATATCGGCAATGCTTGTCGAATTTAATGACATATTATGCTTTTAACGCAAACATACTTACAAAACAACTAGTAATACGAATAACTTTGGAAGGTAAACGAGTATTATAATCTGCAAGTCTTTGGTCAGTTTTCGCAAAATTGTAAAGGCGATTCGTCCTTCGTAACCTTTCTCACGTCCGCAAGTTTAGGAAACTGGTTTGAAAGGTCTTCCGGTGCTGTCGTTTCGTGGAATCTCGTGGAGATCGATAGCTCTCTTCGAAAATTTGATCGCGATATATCGTAGATCGTTTTCGGTACGTCGAACGAAAAGTAAAAAAAAAAAGAAAAAAAAAACAAAACAATCTCTCTTATAGTTGGCGCGAGATGACAGCCTCGAAAACCTTGTTCAACCAGTTCTTCTTCTGAAAGAGATGTGTCTTCTTCATAATATAAAATTAATTTTGGCGGATTTTTGAGATCTGATCCGTAGTCTTTTCGATCGAGACTTTTATAAGCTTTATCTTATATGTCTTTCATTTTTAGCCTTTTTTATATAAAGTTATTTTTTTAATTATAATTCTACAATTGATTTTAAATTTTATCTTTATGGTTTACTTTATACTATATTGCTTATAAATCATAGAGAAGATATAGTATTTTTTATTGCATTTATGTACGTATAAGAATTCGAAGTTTAATTTGAATATTATATCTGAGTTATTTAATTTTGACAGATTAAATCCTGGCTTTTAATATATATTGAAAAACATTTTTGTTACAATTATAAATTATCTCGTTATATATCTCGTTATAATCTAATATTGAAAAGAACTAAAACAAAATAAAAAAGAATATTTGTGAACGATGAGCGATTGATACAATGAAAACATCTGATTTAAAAAAAAAGAAAAAAACATGCGAAAGGAATCCGAGGTAAATAAGTAGTTTTTACGAATCGATACGAAACAAATTTGTATAATATCTAAATTTTAAGTTAACTTGTAATATATATACTATCTTTAAAAGATATATGTAAAAGGCAAATTTTTTTCTTTCTCTTTTTTCAATGCCGAGATTTCTTTCAATCATATTAATAATGTGAAAATTTATATTATCATGAGAAAAGAAATTATGAAAGCTTGAAAGAAATTGTCAAATAAAATTTAGAAGAAGTCACATCAATTTTCATCGGAGAAAGAACATGTTCGCAAAATAATTTGTAACTCACCAATAGCGGATTAGCCGGTACTTCGGATCCTCTTTTCGCTCATCGAAATCCAAGATCTGCAGAAAAAAATCCCTCAGGACACAGTGTCCTCACCTCACAGGGATGAGAAAAATCGATGATTTGATCACTATGTATATCAGTGTCCGACTGCAGAGAGATCAGTGAGAATCTGTTCTCCACGTGCTCGCGTCGCGGTTTTTTGGTGACACAAATAATAATGAAATATTTACGTCACGTGGCGTTAAACTTCCTCGGTGGATATTTCGCGGTTGCAATTTTACGCTTTTCTCGAAGACACGTGCGAGCACCGAGAGAGGTAGGAGAAAAAGACGAGATGGTAAGACGAAGCGTATAAGAGGAAAAGAAGAAGAAGAAGAGGAAGAGGAGAGAATGTAAAGTATAAGTCACGACGGTAAAGTCGAAAGTTTGGAATCGAACCGCTGGTTTCCAAGGATGCTCGACTCAAACTGAGAGAACGAAGAGGTCCCTCGTGAGTCCCCGGCTCGGGTGTGGGTTTTCGGTTCGTTTTTCCCTTTTTTTTCCTCCCCATCACTCTCTTTCTCTCTTTCTCTCTCTTCTTCTCTCTTACGATCGGTTCTCTCTCTCCCTCCCATCCTGCATCTTATTCTCTCTCTCTCTGTCTTGCTACCCTGTCGGTCTTTTGGTCTCCGTTCACTTTTTCGCTCGTTTGCTCTCATCCTTCGTAGTCGATCCTCTCTCTCCTTCTTTCATCAGGGCCGACGTTTGTGGGCCCCCGGGCCCCCGGAAAGCGGTCGTCGTATCGCTTGGAGAGGGGGCCCTAGCCAACTCAACCCGCCTGAAACATCTCCCACCATGTGTTACTCTCAACCCCTACCTCTATCGCGGATCCCAACGATGGGACGAAGGTGTTTGCCGGTGGTAGATAGATGTGACAGGCCACGTGCTTTGTGTGAAGCAATATTTAAAACTAGATAATTAATTAATATAATCTTTGGCGTGATATAATTAAATGCTTATCATCTAGCAGTAATTACGAGATTACTCTCTGGGTCAAAATTGATGATGAAGATATGGAATGAGTACAAGGTGAACGAGTACAAGCATTGGAGCAGTCATTTAATCATAAATAGATTTTCGTTTTATGATCTGTCAAATCTAAAATATAGTGCTACGTATACAAGATAGTTATTAAAAATGTTCTAAGGCTGCTACCAATATCTCAGCAGCAGATATGAGGATATTAATATAAACAAAAATATATTTAATTTAATATTTTTAAATATATATATATATATATATTTAAATAATATATTTAATTCAAATTTTTATATATACACACTTATTTCATCCTAAGATCAAAAACGTCGTTTGTGCGACACATATGCATGTATTATATATACGCAGCCGGTCTCTCGGCGGATGATGGGCACGGAAGGAATAAGAAAGCTGCAGAGACTCCCACAGGGCGACCCACACGTGTACACGCAGATACGCATTCACATGTACATATATACACACACATACTCTCAAAAGAACGCCGGCTTCTCGTGTACGTAAGACACACAACACACATATGTGTGCATCGTGCAAGCAAGAAGAATCATCCTAATATACCCCGAGAGGACATAAGCAGACCTGCCCCCTGCCTCGAATACGTTTCACTTGCGGTGCGTGTAATGCGCCCGCTGCTGGGCGCGTGCATTCACGATGCATTCATTTGCCGTAAGATCCGTGAATCGAGACGAAGATTTAAGGTAGCCCGAAAGAGAGATTTGCCGCGCGGGTTAAAATTAAATCGCCACGCACGGGGGAGGAAAATCGTACCCCCTTTGTACGCGACACATCGCTGATATTTGATATAAAATGTATGAGAATTATTTTGACACTTGAAACGCGTGACATTTTTTACGCGTGAAAAAATTTATCGAATTTTTCCCTCCCTTCTGAATAAAAATCTAAAATTGATGACGACTCGAAGCTGAATCTGAAGATCTGTTTTCTTTCCGGGGACCAATAGGTTTAATAAGGCTAAACAATACGTCGAGTGTATAGAGTATGTTTGCCAAAATATCAAAGGACCTACCGCAGTAAATCTGGTTGATTACGCGGGCGGTGGTATGCTGCGATTGGTCAATGAACGGCCACGATCACGGTGGTCCCAATTAGGTCACTCGGGGATGGCGAAAAAGAGCTCGTATTACTGTCCTTTGGGACTTGTGATGAACCAGCTGACGATCGGTGACAATCTCAACCCAACAGCTAGATTTCTCGTCAGTTATATGAACGAGTTACGGGTCGATTGCTTCTTCCGAGGATCTCCTCGAGATCGCTTTAAAACAAAATAATAGGCCGCTTGCAATTAATTTTACGATTTGAATCGTAGAGGCTAGGGTATTATCGGAACTCGTCATCTAAATCGTTTCTGTGGAATTTTCCGCTGATAAAAAATCAGATTTGATGATTCTTATAGGTTTGGACTTTGAAATGTTCGAACTCTTGATAGTATCAATTTGACGCCGACATAAAGATGCATTCGATTAGTTTCGATCATTGTAAATCTCGCATCGATGCTTCGTAAATCATCGAAATTTACAAATACAAAATGAGATATCTATTTATTATTAGAGATATCTTTTTATTATTAGCAGTTTAAACGCAAGCAATAAAAGATATTTTTTGTATTAAAAAGAGATAATCATTGAATCTATGTATATAATCTGTGATATTTCATTAAGGCTTTTTAATATCCTGATGTTTCAATTACAGATTAATAAACTGTATTTATATATATATTTATTATACTATAATATATTTATTTATTAATATATATATATATATATATACATATATATATGATATATTTATTATATATAATTTTTTATTTGTTTATATATAAACTGACGCGCATATGATTGCTCATTATCTAATTAAATTTTCTATAATATGTATATGTTATGTCGAATTAAATTGATAATATATATATGTTATAGCAAATTAAATTTAATTAAATTGAGCAATTATAAGTTTAAAAATAACTAGAAAATTTAAATAGTTAACTATTTAAATAGAAGTTTTAATAATTATCAAAATATTTTTATACAAATTAACTGGAAGGGATATCTCTTAATCGTGATTGCAAAATGATTAAGCGTTATAAGAGGTCACATACTTTAGACTCTTTGGATTTTTCCTATACTTCAATAGATACGAATTTCGATAATCAAAACAGCATTGATACTGAGCCATACTATTCATACGCATGTTCAAATATGTGCTTTGTATTTTAATGCAAATTTTATTGATTATCATTTCAATTATCATTAATAATTTTTTCTAATTTCAACGTTACAAAAACATATATTAAAAAATTCTCGTAAAAAAATGTGTTACGTGAAAAAAATATATTTTAAGATATGTTCCATTCATTGTTAATGTGTATATTCATAATTATTTATACATTTTATATTAATTTTATTTCGAAAAAGTTTGATCAGTGGAAGAACTTTCATTGAGTAGATTATATATTTTAACGTGGGAGAAAAAGAAACACGTGGGCTGTGAATTCTTTGTTGGATTTTTTTTATTTAAGTACAGATTCATATAATTAAACGCGATATTATAAAATTAAAAGAAAACGAAATCAAAGACTTGCTCGCTATTTATTTTTTTTTTTTTCAGATACTCTTCAAAGATTGGTCTCCTTTTTTTTAATGTTATGACGCAAAGTCTTTCCTGAAGTAATCTTAACGGCAATGAGTAATCTCGTCGATATTACACGAAATTATAGTACAGTTTGCAGATATACTACACGATATTATATATTTTTTTATTCGTAACCAGTTCTTTAGAAGAAGAGAAATCTATCGAAAAGAAACCATCTTAAGAACTTTAACAGAGCAAACCGTGTTCTGGCGTGGGACAGGATGAGGCTACGGAGGCTGAGTTCTCTGCTGGGGGCGGCTCGAGAGATGCTATCCTTTTTTTATCCCTTTCTCTCTCTTTCTTCCTTTGCTCCTATCCGCATCTTTATCCTCGTCAATCTTTTTTGTTCTCTCACTTTTCCCCTTCTCCTCTCTCCTCTCTTGTAGTTCTTTCTTCTTGCATGAGGTTCCTCATCTGCGTCCTTCTCTTTTTCCTCTTCCTTCCACTCTTCCTTCGTCATCCACTTGGGCTAGGACTCATCGTGCCTCCAGGAAACGGCTGTCCCACATACACGCGGGCGTGTGCGTCGAGTGTATGTGTGTGCGTGCACTTTAATGCGTGCGATGCTGAGGTAAGGAGGGGCAACAGGTGGATGCGTGCATACGCGCCTCCAATAATACGGGGGCCTAATGTATGAGTGTGTGTATATGTGTACAACGCGCCGTCCGTTTTTTCTTTTTTGCTGTGAAAGATAAAGACCGGCTACTTTATCTTAATTATTGTTACTCACGCGGGTCCTCTAATCTGCGTGTCGTTAATTCGCCGCTAATGTAGGATCGTGCGAATCGCGTCGGGATACGCAAGTATCGATATATTGTCGTGTAAATAATATACAAACGGAGAGGAAAACATTCTCGGTTGTTATTACAGAATCCACGGAATCTTCTCTCCCTCTTTCTCTCCTCATTTTGCCGTTATATTTTTTTTCCTCTTTTCTTTTCCTTCGGACACTTTTCCTGCGATCTGTATACGTGAAGGATGATGAATATACGCGTTCGCGCACAGAGACCCTAGGCACTTATCCTTTTCGAGATTCTATTCAAGGAGACTGATCCTGAATAGGGGATCCCAAGGGCGCCTACGTAATCCCGCCCGCCATTGTGAGGACGCCAACCAGTTTTCTTCCCGAGGTTCTTTTTCACGCTCTTTCCACCGAGCTGGTACAAAATGCCAGGAGAGAAAGAAAGAGGAGGCAAGCTCACGTGCGTACGCATCGAACGCATGTGCACTCAAATATGCGACCATTATTGTACGGATTGTACGGATGGTTATATCCCTTCTTCCTTCCCTTTCTCTTTTTTCCTCGCAATTTTCTTTTCGATTTTCAATTTGTACTATCTCTCTGCCTCTCTCATAGGGGATGCGCGAGAAAGGAATAAAGAACAGCTGTTTTTTTCAGGAATAAATTTAAGAGAGAAATTGGTTCGCTTTTTTTAATGGAATAAGTCGAGGAAAAATATTCCTGCTTTTAAACGTTTCCTTGTGGAATCTAAATTTACGACCTAACGTTTAACTCTAATTTGCCAATATCACTGTTGGCAAAAAAAAAAAAAAAAAAGAAAACGGCGATAACCTGAGATTCCGGAGTCACCGTTTCGCGATAATTCGACTCTGTTCTGATTTCTTAGTCGACTACTTCATCCGCGACATCTTGCCATTTTCGAGCAATCTTTACGATATTCACTATTACTATATTATTATTACGGCCGTAATTACTATTAAGCCACTAATCTTATTAAGTAACAGTAATTCTGTCCTCAGATAAATTTTTAATAAATCACATTGCAAGGGATCACAGATCGCACACATGGAGAAGGATTATTTATTTATTCATTTATCTTCTATATTTTATAATTAATGAGCGCGCCAGAGATATCCCTTGCAAAATCGTAATTACTTCAAAGTGGCGTTAACGGCCTGGACTTTAATCCGAGGGAGGATAATTGAACGTCAAAACAACACCTTTGAGAATATCTGCAGATACTTTGAACCGTGGTCGGCAATTATCAAAGAGTCCTCTCCCAAAATCCCGGGCCCTTTGCGAGTCACGCTGAAGACAGGAGCCATCTTAGATCATATCTCGCACGGGTCCTTCTCTCCTTATCTTCCCTTTTCCTCCCTATTTATCTCAGTAGCTCTTTTCTCCTGTTCATAGTGTTCATTCGTCATTCTCTCTCTGTAGTCCTCATTTCGTTTGACCGCATTTATCTCGTTCGACATCACGGACGGATTCGTTTCGATTCTTAGATCAAGGACCCCTCGATTTCGAAAGAGTCCTTTCACCCATTATTACGAAGACTCTGAGGCCAGAAAGTTTACAAAGCTCATCGTTTTATCTTAAAATGGAAATAAATCGATTTAAAAAATATTATCTATCTCTCACCTCCCTCAGAGATATCGAATTGCGATACGATGGATTGTAAACATTCACTCTGCCAAGAAAGTTTAAACAAACAGAACAGTTTTATTTATCGACACGTACAAGCGGAAGTAAATTAATGCATTAATTTATTTACTATTTAATTTATCTTGCGATGACGTTTAAGAGATAAGAAATGCAGAAATTTTTTTAGCAATTGAAAAGTGCATAAACATAGATAACCTGCCAAGAGATGTAGATTTTATCTCGATACAAAATGTTGCAAAACAATATTGTGCATACGTACAATTTGCGAACACGAAATATTTTGTATCTTAAAATTCTTTTTTTTTTGTATAGCTGTCACAATTAAAATACATACATTGAACACGCTCATTATTTCGCGCAATTTAAAATGGCGTAAGTATGTAAGCGATAAGTTACGTATATGTATAACTATATGTATTCGTTAATAAATAGTCACACAAGAGAGGCGAATAATGAAAGAGCGAGGAGACATTCGCGATCGAAGCGCAACAATTCGAAGTGCACTCGAATAAATGGATGCGCAATTCGAGTGGAAGTTGAACTGCGGACTTCAGTGTTCATCATTGCATCATTATTATGCTTAGAGTTATTTGCGTATAGATCTCTGTGGAAATTAATTGCATAATGTTCAATTGGATGAAAGTCCCTTGCATAAGTGAGCCTGACAACTCTCCGTCGATTTCTCCAAAGTTTGATACAAAGATAAACATCGCGATGTTTTTCTTCTCACGCGTAATTTTTCACGCAAGTTCCGCGTATAAATTATGTGAAATTTTTTGTTCTTAAAAAAAATACGCTACATTTTTTTGTAATTTTCCGGTCAATTCATTTGAGGGAAGAATGCGAGAAATTTGTCACGTTTACAAACGGATCGCTAATACTAATACAGTTCTTAAAAGTCTTAATTGGTGTGATAATAATTACTTTATTTATTGAAGATATTTAAAAGATAATCGGTTCCTAAAAATGCTGGCTTTATATCTCTCGATTAACAAAAGACGAACGTGATAAATATCCGCGGAATAGTCAGATAAATTGTATATAGCCCCCCCCGAATATTTATTGCAACAATATCTTTGACCTTTTATTTCTTTAAACGCAAAAGAGAAAATCGTCTTTATCGTTTTAATTGAGATTCCCGTGAATGATATTTATGCTATCATTCGTCAGAAGTTGTCGCCTCTGTCTGGTCGCTGTTATTAATATTACTTTTCATATACAGACGAATTACGGGGAGCAAAGTGCAACGTCAGATCTGTTATTATTGTTGATCGATCGGTTGAGATACGAGATAAAACGGACTCTCGATTCGCCGATACATATCGCTTATTATATTCTGTCTTTCGAAAGAAAGACCGCATGATTCAGTGATTATCCGTTGCTGATTGGATTCTTAAGGGACACTCGAAATTTTTGCCCCCCTCCGGTGAAACGCTCCGTCATTAACAGCATGCAAATTGCTTATTCCTGATAAGCTCGCCCATTACAAGCCTTTTACATCGTTACAGTTGTTGTAACGATGTACGACACTGATCTTGCAATCGTCGGGATCTTGTAATCGTCGTCGACCACTTACCCGTGATTAAAATAATCATCAGTTTATAATTATTTTAAATATTAATATTAATACTTAAATATTAATATTAATTCAAATATTATAATTAATATTAATATATTATTAATATCATAATTAATATTAATTTAAATGTTATTATTAATTAAATATTAATTCTATCTTGCTAGAGTTATACTTACAATAAGTTGTAGATTAAAATTTTTCAAGCAAAACGCAAAACACAAACTTGCCTCTCCCGCTTTCCCATTAAATCGTTACCGTTGTAAGGTCACTGGGGAATTCGACAAATTTAACGGTTGAAAACGGGCGTGACAAGTGCGTGCACTGCTGCCTGGGAAGGGTGTCTCGCGAGGTTTCTTTTCGTTCATATATACGTCGCAAGGTGTCTGGTATCAGTGGTGGTGGTGGTGATGGCGGCGGCGGTTCCTTCGCGGCCATCGAATTAATAGGCCATCTGCTCTTCCCTGCCTTCTTTAAGGAAGTCAATGTTTAGGAAGTCCATGGGAAGCGGCGACAACGGAAAGACCCATAAAGCGAGAACCAGGAGAGGACATGGGAACGGACCCTCGCAAGGAAGTCGAACGGTCCTACGATGCACGTCCCCCTTCACCTTCTGTCCGCAAAGTGGCCGCGGGGGCGTGAGTCCTTGTCGTCAACGTACTCGAACGATTGCGCGATTAATAATTGCATAACAATAATAAAATGAATGTCACACCTTATGCATATCTTGGGAGAATATATTCGAATTAAAAAAAATTTTTTTTGTGAAAAAAGATTTTGTAAAATAATGTTTAACTTATAATTTATAAATTTATTATTATTAGCTCGCTGATTAATTGAAATGCGATACTAAATGCTTATCTTATTTTTTCTTCTTGTATCTTGATTTTTTAATAAATTTTTCTTTTTACGGAATATGATCTAATTTGTAAGAAAGGAGGCGATCTGGCATAATCAAAGCAAATACTTACGTTCAATATGTATACATAACTGCGACGAAGAGAGTACACAAACTGGCGAGCTTGTTGGTATTTTCTGATCTCACGGCTTTTTTATCCTCGGTACCCTTCACGGAGTATTCGATATGGGAAAGAATGTCGTCGATCGGGTATATACACGCGATGATGGACAGCCCTACTTCTCGTTGGGGCGAGAAATTAGCCATAAATTTCTGCGATACCTACACGAAAAAAAATATTAGCTACCATGGCTAAATTTTAGGTGTCCTTACATTACACCTGAAATTTAGTTACCATGTTTAAAATTTAGCTATGGTAATTAATATTTTTTTTCTGTGTAGTCATTATCGCATTAAGGAAATTTCTCCTTTTTTGGTCAGAGTTATTGAATTTGGTCAGAGGTTAATGAAATGGTTTCATTAAGAAAAGATTAATCAGTTGTGTCTCTCTCGTATGAAACATACATAGCATGACCTATTTTAATTTATTCAAGTGTCACGTTGCAGATTTATGAAATATTTGCGAAACGTGTCTCCTGATCTATTTTTAAATCCGAGTATAATAAAAGCAGTGTTAATTGATTTTTATTACTGATTTTTTATTACTTTGTGACCGCATATCTTTTGTTATAGTAGGTATATATTACAACTGCAGAAATATTTATTAAGAATATCCATTTTTCGCAATCGTCATACTGAGACGTCGACATTTTCGATAAATTGAAACCTATCAAGACAGTCATTTGTGTTCCCCAGTCCAGTTTACATTTCTCATAATTATAAGACTTGTGTTTATATAATAAAAGTCGACCTATATATCGACTTATCATCTCAAATAATACGAAGTGATAAGATATCGATATTATTAGTTGCGCGGCTGGTTATTATCAAAGACGGTTATTATCAAGTGTTCTCGGTGCATAGTTGATAGTAATTTGAAGATGAAGTCTACTGAAAAAAATTGAACATACGAAAGAATTCATATCTCGCGGTGAACGAAAGGCATAATCTTTTTTCTTTTCTTTGGATCTATCAGCGACGCGGCGAGACCATGTTGCCGGCAGAAGAAGATTAATAAATCCGAAGGGCTGCCGCTCGCCTGGTAACAATAACGAAACACCTTTTATGCACGCGTGGATTCCACCTTTTCCTCCTCCACGACCCGCCACCACAACCGCCATCCTCCTCCCGTCTCGCTTCATCCACGTGAGCTTCTTCACATTCACCTGCTGCTATTCGAAGATCAGCTGCCCTAACCGCCACCTTGGCAGCACCTTGCCCACCTCACTGTCCTCGTTCAACTCCACCGCCGCAGACGGACTCTCTTCCCTCGAATCTTCTTATCCTTCTTCTGCCATATTCTCCGATTCTCCTTCTCTTCTGTTCTTTATCGGGCGCGCGAGGCCGTCTTCCTTCTCATCTGCTTCTTCTTCTCGTCTTCGCGGCCTTTATCTCGCCAGCACTTGGACTTGAACTTCTTCTTCTTCTTCTTCTTCTCCTTCGTGGCTGTCTCCCCGGGGCAACCGCATGCTTGCGCACACACGCCCAGGATTTTTTCGAAAAAATCCAGCTGCGCCGATCTTTTATGGGGGTCCATTCGCCCGCTTACTCCTGGAGTGCCGAGACACGCAGCTTGCGCACTTGTGACACGCATATTCCATTTCCGAGAGGCGTGTGAGGCGAGTGTGTGTGGGGCTGGCCTTGGCTTCTAATTAATCGCTTTAGAGTATGTATATATACCCTAGGTACGCGTATAATGAGGTTTTATTATATTGTATTTACGTAGCGTAATCGGCCGCTCGATTACCGTCAATTTATCACCCCGTCTCCGCAACAGGTGGTTATATATTCCGAACAACCGGCATTATGGTACATACCCACTGAATTTCCCATTCATTCACGCTTTTTATGTTTGTTTTATGCCTCTCGAGCCGCAATTCCTTGGCGTCGCGAGTGGACACAGTTATCGGGAGAAAGTATAAGTGTCAATTCGCGAGTATTAGCGCTTCGTTTGCCTTGCTTTTTTTTCTTCCAATGCATATCGGGCGCAAATTGCGTTACATAATGTAATGTCAACGCGCCAGGCGGACTATAAAATATTTTGACAAAATTTATATTCGTTATGCAGCAGGTGAGGCGAGAACCGATCCTCGGGCCTCCAAGTCTCATATACGAGGGGATTATTATTCTGCGGCTCTTATACGCGCGCGCGTGTGCGTGTTTCACGTAATTTAGATAATACGCGGGAATACGCATTACTTTCTTCATGCCGCAAATTTACTTTGTAACGCGCCCATCGGCGATAAAGGGCGACTTTGCGTCCGACTCGCTTCATATAACCACACCACACATTAATTCCGCTCAAAATAGTCTCTCCGAAATCATTTGACATATGCTATGTCATCTCACGAATATCATTAGCCATTTGGCAATTTCATTAAATCAGAATTGATCGGATTCGAGCCGAGATGAAATATGCTTATTAGAGCAACGTATAGGTATCACATAATGTCAGTTACACGGAAGAAAAATATTAACTATCTTATTGTTAGCTAAATTTTAGGTGTTTCTATTACACCTGAAATTTAATTATTTTTAAATTTTAACTCTCTCTGCGGTAATTAATATTTTTAACTATAATTTAGCGGAGAATTTCTTATTAAATTATAGCTTAAAGGCTTAAAATATTCTTTACCGTAGCTAAAAAAAATTTAGGCATTGTAATTAAGTTTCAGATATACTATAGGGATTTATTTTACGCTAAAATCGATAAAATATATGAAAATGTAAATTCTGTGACGATGTGAGAACGATAAGTCAGCTGAGACAGGTGAGAACAATTTTTGAAAATCGATTCGAGATGTTTAATGTCATGCATCTTTAACATAAGATGCGCTTATCCTTATTCTCGGCATTTAAAGCCACCGTTCGTGGAATGCACGCAAGAAATCCAGTTTGGCATTCCTCGGTCGATTCGATGGACACGCCAAGTCAAGCAGAACGAATCCCGACGTGGCGTCAGGTCGCTTAATGAAATTCAAACAGGGTCCTGCAGAGCGTATCGGTTACGTTTCCACCCCCAACGTCTTGCTCGGTGTCTCGGAAAAAGGGTTGGCGCCCCATTTCTTTCCCACGCGTCAGTGAGAATCTCGATTACGTGGACGGACCACAAGCGGTATTGGTTTAGAACCAAGAAGAGGGACCCTTGTAAATTTATGAGACCAAAAAGCCCGACAAAATACAAGTAACGCAAATAGAAATGTCAGTATCAGTATATCAAGCCTTCATTCCATACGTTTGCAATATACATTCGACTTGAACGAGATAAATATTTCGATAAATTGTCGAACTTTTTATTATTTAATTTTTTTACTATTATCATCCTTTATCCTTATGTAGAGGTCGCGCCTGCAATTTTATACTGAAACAGACAGATCTCGGGATGGGTCTCGATTGAAAATTCAGAGAGAGAGCTGAAGATATATCGATAACTATTAGAATCATTAGGCAAGCGGGCGCATTTGGCGCAACCATTGCCGATCGATCTTTTCTTTCCGGACGGCGAGGAAGAGCCTCCACTTCTGTTCCCCTCCGCGTAAAAGAAGAAGAAGAAGAAGAAGAAGAAGTAGAGGAAGAAGAAAAAAAGAGTAGTCCACCACTGTGGGAGATCGCGTACGCAGGGTGCAGGGCCGGCCGTGAGTAGTCGTGAGAGGAAGCCTGCGAGCGAGAAGGACGAGAAGAATCACCTGCGGTGCACCTGCTGTGCAGGGGGCTCCTCCGGTCCCGTATTAAAAGTGTATCAGGAGCTCTCCCCCTTTCCTTCTCCCGCGTTCTCATCGTTGCTCCACCGCGTCCTCCTCCGCCTGTACATATACGTATACAATGTATACACTCCTCCACACGCCACACGGAATACCTGATGGCCCTTTGCACGATAATTGCCCTTCAACCGTCGTCTCTCGTCTCTTTCGCCTTTGGTGGAAACGATTCGGCTGCGTGCGCGCGCCTGTGTCTTGCAAATTGTCAGCCGTTAGCGATCGTCCTGAAAAACATTTATGAGGCATCAAATATACATAATTATATGCATATAGAAGTATAAAATTAATAAATTCGTATAAAACTAAAGATGTAATTATTACAAAAATATCGGTGACATACTTTGTAATAATGTTAACGTATTTCTTTCTAACAAAATGTTTGTATGATATTGTTAGATCTCTCTCTCTCTCTCTCTCTCTTGAGAGAAAATTCTGCAGTTATAAACAGAGTGTATGAAATTATTGTAAAATATGCGAAGCATCGTCTCAGGGATTAAGAATTTTCAATGGGCATATAATATGGAAGCGTATAGGTCTAAGTGACGCGTGCTTCTTTGATCGCCCTTTTCTTCGTTCACTTCAATGTTGCTGCTGCGAGATGGACATTGGCTTGTTTGAAAATTGCCTTCGCAATCGACATTGCCTGAGCGCGTGCTGGATCAGGCTGTGGAGGAGGCTAATAGCATATGATTGTCAAGCTTTTGCCTGCTAAAAGAAACAATTTCGCCGCATCGCCTCTTTGAATGACTTTGACGGCAGAACATTCTCGTTTGACAACGTCCTTCACAAAAGCGTGATGGCATTTACGCAGAATACACCAATTGAAATTTGCGCACGAAAGAATATTTCTGAGGAAGAAAGATTCTCTCTCGGAAGAGAGAATCTTCTTTATATGAAAAAAAAATATTTTCTGTTTGAAAAGATAATACTTTGAATATATAAAAATTTCTAAAAACGTATTCCTTTCTAGATATATATTTATTTTATTTATATCTTAATCCATTTTTCTTACGACCTTGGATAACTTCTGTGCTTTGTATAAATATATAAAGTTAGAGTTATATATAAATCACATCAAATAAATAATTAAGTAAGTCGAATAAATCGAATAAAACAAATCAAATAAACTTAGCTTGAAATTGAACATTGACAACTTTAAATTGACAATTAACGTTGCAATTATGCTTAAAATTAAAAATTAAAATTAAAATACATGCGCATACATCAGTTTGATGATGACTTCTCGATACGATTCCCATAGCTTTATTCTCTTAGCACACATTTCTTCTTTCTTTCTCCCTTATTACTTCCTGTTTCTACTCCTCGTCTCCTAAGGAGATCGCATCAATTTGCTTTTCCTTCTAACGGTCTCGAAGACGTTCCCAGCGCGGTCGCACTCGTTCGCGACGGACAGCAGGAGTAGCAACCAACGGCCAACAGGTGTATAGCAGGTGCACACCTTGAGGAGCTCGCTGCGGATAGCTAAAAAGTTTCACGTCTACCTGAAGGTCCCATGCGAGAAGCCGGCGCGACTTTCAACCGTCGTTTTCGGCGGAGCGCCACCACCCTCCGGCGTTCCCACCCCACTGGAAGGTGTTGCACTTACGAAACAACGATGCACGCATGCACGACGGACTCTTCGGGCAAATCGTTCCTCGACTCGACCTACCGATCTTCAGCAGAAGAGACGCGATATGCTGTTAACTTCGGTAACCGTTTATTGGAAAAATCTTTTTCTCAATCATATATAATGGATAACGCGAGACATTATTCTTGTCAATAATGACTATATATGTACTATAAAGCTTTAACTTTGGCGCTAATAAATTGTCTCGGAGTTTTCTCGAAATATAAAAAGCTTGACAAAATCGTAAAATTACATTAAAACAAACCGAGTCTGAGATGATCAACGAGGAGATTGAGACAGTGATGAAAATATATAGGAATCAATAAGAGAAAAAAATAAAAAGAATGCATACAAGAAGAAGAAGAAGAAGTAGGAGAAGTTGAATGAGATCACGAGTGTTACAATGCAATAAAGGCGATCCAAGGAAACAAAAAAAATGAATAAAAAAAGTTGAAGCGAATAAGAGATGCGGAACAAGAACGTAAAGGGCGGAAAAAGAAGAGAAAGAAGTAAAAGAGGAAGAAAAAGAAGAAAGAGACAATGAAGTAGAAGAAGAAGACAATGAAGTAGAAGAAGAAGAAGAAGAGAATGGAAACGAGCGGGAACAATACGAGAGGAAGCACCTGCGTCTGATTATCGATCATCTATCGATCCGGTCCCTCTATACTCCTGTGCCTACCCTTCGGAATCACTATTCGGCGGTATATAGGTATATTCTCGACCGTTAAAAACCCACCCTATCGTGGTGGAACCGTCAGGTGCTTCTTCCTGGACGGCAAGTGCAGGCGGCACAAGTGCCTTTTCGATTTAATGACACGTTGTTACACACGAGCATGGACAGGCACGTATACATTCGTACACGCGAGCACCTTTTACCTTCCTTGAGGTCCTTCCGTTGCCATCAGGCCACACGTGGCACTTCTAAGTCCCTTGAAAAAAGAACCAAGTTTTATATTCCACGCGCGAAAAAGTTGTATGTCGCCAGCTCGAGTCTCTCCATATTTTATCGACCTGTGCGACCTGTCCTTGTAAACTATGGACAGCATAACGCTAAGTCACGAGATAAGAAATTATCGAGATCTCGTCGAGAGACAGGAGAGAACGATAGAGACGTTTTATTTCGAAACGAAGAGTTGTGTGTTTGCACATTTTTTTACTTATCGAAATTCAATTGAGTTAATGATCGCACCTGTACGTACCTTTCTCTCTCTCTACCGCCGGAATACAGTCGACATTCTGGCAGCTGTGGCGTACATGAGGGACCAACCGACGTATATCTCTCCTACCGTGCTGGTACTGGTACGTACAGGTGCGAAATGCACGATCACACGAGACACCCGCTCCTCCACCTTCTTCTCTTCCTCTTCTTGCGCAAGCTTCTGCCTTTGTCGCGTTTTCTTTTTTTTTTTTTATATATCCGCTCCTTAGCGACACGAGCGCAGATTCTATAATTATTCCGATTGCTACCTATACACATACATAGATAATTCGAAGTTGCATCGATGCAGAGAACTTCGTGTTTCCTACCAAAATGATAATTCGATGCGATGCTAAGGAGGCGATTTTTTGCCCGACGTCGCAGCGCTATACAAATTTGTTCGCTATGATTAGACGATTATTATAGAGGCGAATGCTTAGAAGAGTCTTTAAATCGTCTGATGTCGCACAATATAGGCTAACTTAACACTTTCAGCCATCTGCTTCTGTATCGGGCATATGTTATAAGGATAATATCGAAAATGATCCGAAACACATAGGTACGAGAGGGAGAGAGAGAAAGGGAGGAAGGAGGAGAGAGAGCAAACCGGGTCCTCTATCGGGCATATGCTATAAGGATAATATCGAAAATGATCCGAAACATAGGTACGAGAAAGGGAGAGATAGAAAAGGGAGAAAGAGAGAAAAAAAGGAAAGAGGAGAGAGAACAAACTCCTCTAAAATCCCCCGGCATTCGCTACCCGGCTGTCGACGATCACCTGTTGATTTCCTTCAAAATCAAAATAATATCATGATCACCACATTTCCTCGATGTTCCCCTTTCTCTATCTATCTCTCTCGATTGTGTTTTTCCGAGGAAACATAAATATCGCGGCAGCGGAAGCCGCGATCGCAAGATAGAGTCTCTTATGTCTTCGTCATTATCATATTGATGTAAAGCTGTTTCCTGTTTTTCTTCTCGTATAGACGTTTCGGCTTCTCTCGCGATATTTGTATTGCATGTAAAATATTTATCGATAATTTTAATCTTCTTTGAAATCATAATGAGGGAATCGTGATGAAGTAATTTATATTATCGCGGGCGAGATTATTAATTTATATTTTAAATATATCTTCTCGTATATCTCGGAGAGGGAACTATGTAGACAATTACGGGTGATGAATTTTTGTTAAAACATTAATTATGTAAAATATTTTTCAATTCGTACATCCTTTCCATGGTCGTAAAAATAAGAAATATTTCAGAATTAATGCCTGTCTCTTTTTGTTCCCATGGTATAATTTTATAATTATATTCGTAATATTTCGTCTTTCTGAACATTGAAAGCCCTGATTTCCGCAACAATTTCGCGTAATCTCGCCAATTCCATTGTAAATACTAGCGGAACCCCCGCGTGACGAACCGCAACGCGGGGGTGCAAAGGCTTGAAAAAAGGTGGCAGGACACTCTCAGGCAGATCCTGATTTATGAACGAAATCTCGAGTAAACGCTCGTTTCTGCGCTCTGCTGGGCGTGAAATGACTTTGGGCGAGTTCTCGCTGCAACTGAATAAGGGAAAGGGGCATCCGCGACAGCCGAGCTGACTATGCACGCAGTTCCGGTCCCCGTGGACCGGAAGTATCGGCTCATACCGCTCGATGACGTTCATAATTTCGCCCGATGATTGTCCGACAATTTTGCCATTTTTTTTCTCAAACATTAACAGCACAAATTATATTATACCCCTAATTACACTTTAAAAAGCAATTTTAAGAGCACAAAATTGAAAATTAAAAGATAACACACGAGATATTTTTCCTAATTTCTCTGTCTTTCAAATTAATCGTGATTTTATTAACAATTAAAATATTGCATGGTCAATTGATATATCAATTTTCTCATACTAGAACAACACAAACGCGCGCTACGCGCGCGTCATTCTTCGGTTTTGTGTTAAAAAAATAATATAAAGTTTGTTTAAACTCGATTAATATTTTTTTACAGAAATTAGCTGATTAAAGCGTTAATTTAATAATTAAATTTTGAAATAATAATGTGTTAAAAAATTAAAATAGTAATATGTTGTAAATAATATATTATAATATTTTATTCTCGATTAATATTTTTTGACAGAAATCAGCTGATAACTGTCAAAAATATTAATCGAGTTTAAAGTAGTATAACATATTATTTAAAATATATTATATTATTTTATTTTTTATAACATATTATCTTAACAATTAATTAGCAAATTAACGCTTTTAATCAACTGATTTCTGTCAAAAAATATTAATAAAGCGAAAATTTGCTAATTAAATATTTTAGCTTACATATTTATATTGTGTATGTTATAATGTGAAATAATAAGATTATTCTAATATATGTATGTATTTTATTTGTTACAGGTAGCATTGCGATACACAGTCGATTCACGCGTCGTCTATTGCACGTATCGGTGAGTGAGAGATTGTTTACTTTATAACATTTCTATAGCGATAATGGGAGTGTATATAATACGTTGAAAATATTAAAAGAATAATATGTTTTAAATAATATGTTATAATATTTTTTCCGCGATTCATATTTTTTGACAAAAATCAGCTGATAATTGTCAAAAATATTAATCGAATTTAAAATATTATAACATCCCTTTCTAAAAAAAGTTAAGTCGATTCTTGCAAGTATTGTTGTCGCTTTTCCGCGATGCTGATTGTCTGTTTCGATTCGCATTGTGCATTAAATTTGTATCATCGAGAGGCTGTCATTGCGAGGGTTAGCAGTATTTTGACAGTTTGTTCAAAATAAAATAAAATAAAATAATATGTTTTAAATAATATGTTATAATACTTTATCTACGATTAATATTTTTCGACAGAAATCAGCTGATAACTGTCAAAAATATTAATCGAGTTTAAAGTATTATAACATATTATTTAAAACTAATATTATTATTTTATTTAATTTTATTTTGAACAAACTGTCAAACTGCTAACCCTCGCAATGACAGCCTCTCGATGCTACGAATATAACGCACAACGCGAATCTTGACAGCCAATGAGCATCGCGGAAAAGCGACAACAATAAACTTTGATATGTGCGAGTATCGACTTTACATATCGTTTTTCGAAAAGGAAACTTGCTGTGGGAAGAGTAATATAATTATTGTGAAAAATTATCCTCTATAGATAGCATTAGTACAATTCGCTGCATTTTTATTGACGGTGCTTATATTTATGCTTGCCTTAAACAACATAACAATTCTTATGACAAATATAAGGGATTGTATATCGTTCGAATTTTGACTTCGGCGATGGAGCCGGAAGCTCGTTTCTCTTCCTCTCTCCCCTTCAATTAACGACATTCACATTCTCTCGGAGCACTGGGCGCGGCCGATGACTCCGAAAACATCGGAATTAAAGGTTGACGCCGACTTTTCACTTGGAAACAAAAATCCGAAATTACGATCGTGCGTGTTATTCCGAGAACAGGTGAAACCTCTAATGGTTTCCTGCCATTTCACTTTCGGTTAGGTAGCGCATTCTTCCTCCTGAATAGAGGAAAAATAGTAAATTCGATCTACCATTTCGTTTTCGGACTCTAGTTGAGAAATTTAAAATAAATTTACACCCGCGATATTTAGAGACTCTCTTTCTTATCAGATTATATTCCATTTTAATAATATTATTTCAAATTTTTTAAAATAATATTTTATAAATTTTTAATAATCTTCTTAAAATTTAGACAATTTTTATTGTAACTGGAAAACACTCTGACAATTTTTATTGAGATCTGAAAAATTTCTGAAACTGACATTCAAAAGAACTGAAGAAAATTACGGAAACATAAATAAAATTTATGATAAAAAAACTTTCGCATTTCAAAATATCTTAAGTGTGGAGATTTAGCATAGAAATAAACAACGAATACAAATTATTCCGATAAGTAAACTAAATAAATTTATATTACCTTCTTTAAATATAATATTTAATTGTTGAGAAATAGAGATATTGATTTAGAAGAGATCTATCTCGGCTTTGAAATTTCTTCTTCGTGCAATATCGCGCTTGGAAATTAACTTAAAAATTTATACTGCGTTTATTAGTTATTTAATAATTCTTGGTAAAGGATAAACGTGCTATCATTTTCAAGAAAAAAATACGAATTCGTCATTTTATCGGCGCGTTCCACCTTTCTTCTCTCGAACGACTGTTTTCAACATCGTACTCGTCCACGCTTACGTAAAGATAGCAGCGAACCATTTACGAAGACGAGAGGTCGAAGATCGCCTTATAAATTAAGCTTTTCTTGCAGTCGCCGCCGCAGACGAAAAGTCTTTTATTCATTCGATAGGGGTTCCCCTTCTGCCTTCGATTTAACGAAAACGTTGGGAGGGAGGGAGCGAGAAGCAGAGAACGAGACGACTTAAGGCAGAAAGATCGAGGGGTTCCAGTGAAAGAAAGAAAGAATGAGAGAGAATGAGAAGGAGATATAGAGAAGGAAACCATCTTATCTTCTTCCCCATGATTTTTGCTAATTAACCTCGCCGCAGGCACCGCTTGATTTTTGTTGCACGAGAAAAGATTAGCTCGTTGCTCCCGAAAGATACCGCGTTCCTCGAGATAAAATGTTTGTATTCTTTTTTTCCCTTATCTAACGAGATCATCATCTCATCGATTATTTATTTATCGCGATTAATTTACTGAATCATCTTCTGGTTTATAAATATATATATATCTATTTTTTTTTTCAATAATATTTCTGATTTTTTATTTTTCCCCCTCGCTTAGAATTTAATTCGATATGCTTAGATGCACCGCATTACAGTTCTACGAAATAGAAGATCTTATCTGCGGATCGTTTCTTCAAGATTATCGAACGAAAGTTATATCCCTGACTTACGCTATTTCTCGTCTCGGTGGGAGTTGCACATGCCATGTGTTTACAATTCGGATTTATCATTCCCGTCGATATCGGACGTAGACAGTCGTCGGGTCAGCTCCTCTCCTCATCTCTTCCGCGGCCGAAGGGAAGAGAGAGCGATGGAGTATCATCGCGATGTCGGCGACACGAACACACGCAGTTGTGTGGACGAAAATTAATGGCGTATCTCTCGTATGGCTTACTTAGAGCGTTTACCCAATAATGTGCGGTACCGGTAATTAGCGGACAATGCGATAGGTAGGAGTGACAAAGGAGAAAGAGGCGATGCGTTAAAAAATAACGCGTGATAAATCGACGATAGAAGAGTCCCTTACATAGACAACAAATTAGTCGAATAAAATAATGATTAAATATTATTAATAATTATTAATAATAATTGATAATTGTTTCCGAGAACGTGAGTTTTACAAACGAACTCTCGTCGATGGAAAAATATTATTAAGACGATTTTATATACCTGAAAAAAATTATACTGATCGCAGACTATGGCTGGAATCGCGATGCTCGCTACAAATGAATTAAATTTTATTATAGAGATTTATTTGTATGTGGCGCTTGTGGAAGAGACGTAGAAGACTTATATATATAGTGCTCCCTCGTGCTTTGATAAAGAGATAAATCGAATCTTATCGATGCTGTTATATTTAGATCTCATTGTCATTGTATATTGCAGCTCGTAATCGCGTCGCTCTTCCTTCCGCGATCATCTTCCTTCGATTAGCGGACACGTCAGGTGTGTCGGCCGGATCCAATGCGGTTTCTAGTCGCATCGGGATTTAATGATCGGTATAATTGACGTCACGGTGCACGGTATGGGTGTCTAAGTGGTCGGAACGACGGTGGGGTGGGTTTTATCTCGGCAGGAAAGAGGCGAGGGTGATTTTTCGCCGGGAATTTCTCTCTCGCGGTTCAAAGGTTCGGCTCGATAACACTCTCAGCTGACATCTTTAGTTAATGAGATAACAATGCGTCTCGTTTATTTATATTCGAAATCGGGCGCGTGCTTGGCGTTCGTGTATATATACTTTCGCGTGCTATCGTACTTTCATTTCCATGGAAAGGAAGAAAACGAAGAAAACTCGACGCCACTCGGTACAGACATGATCGATATATATTTATAGTCGTGTTTTATATAATACGAGTACTAATAGTATTTAGAATGGAAATGCATCTCGCTGTGCTGCGTTTTTTTCCTCTTTAATTTATCATCCGTCTTAAAGAGGCGAATCACATACAATAGAGCTCTCTGTTTTAAATAATTTATCACAGATAAATAATTACAGATAATTTACATTATCTTCTGTATGTTTGTATGATTTATCTTTTATTATGTTAAATGTTTTAAACATACTTCATCAATTAGATATATACATATATGGAGAATTTTTTCTAAATGATTTATAAATGTGTGAAAGAATATATACTTTTATTTCTTCATATGACATTAAAAAAAAACATACTTCATTTTAATACTAATAATTTAAACGTACTTTATGATTTAAATTCTACATTCACCCAAGTATACTTATTACGAGTTTAAATGCCTTTTTAAACGATCTATATTTCAAGACAAAATTATATTTCTAAAAAAACTTTTTCTAAAAAAGATAAGAAATGTACGCCAAGTACATAAAAAAGAATTTAAAAATGTGTATACGCTACAAATATAAGTTTAAAAAATAAAAATTTTGTAAATATTGTTAAAAAATTAATTATACAAAAATACAGATTAGATCAATGCAATTAATTAAGAGTACATTAAAATATGTGATGCATAAAATTATTAAAAAATTCTGTCTTGAATTTTATCGTGAATTAGATTGTCTGAAGAAGCATTTACAGAAATATATTTGAGTTACAATGGATTGTAACTTATCGATAACTGGCTAAGCTACTCCTGACGTTACTTACATCTTACATCATTCAAGCAAGCATGAACAATTTTGATGTAATACAAATCTCATACAATAAATGGAAATGCGAAAAAATTTTTATCTATAAATAAAGTCTAATGTTGCTTAAATATATATTTTTAAAACATTATTACATTTGTAAGATGTAAATATTTATAAATCTGATACTTGAAGAATAATTACAGAACACCAACATAAACGATCGTCGATGATTAAGTTTACGATGTTACAGTAAATAGATAATCTGTGAGAGATTTGTAAGAAGAAAAACAAACATGTTAAACCTTGTCATTGTATTTCAAATTTGTTCAACATCTGTTGGAACATCACCTTTTTCGAATGACAAATATGTAAATACGTGTTATGTTGTTGAATTTTATTTTAACATTTATCAGAGACACTTGTATTGTAAAAGTTTTGCGTACATAATTGGAAACTAATTGGAAGTTTTATTTGCATTGTGAAAATGTCTTTTTTTCAACTAAATCATTTTTAAAATTCCAAATAGAAACATTGCACAGATTTACTTATTTTAGACACAAAGTTTAATTAAAATTAAGTGGAAATAGATTTATCACTTCTGTATATATCTTTATTAAAAGGCAAAAGCAAAAGAAACCATATGTTGGATATGGAGGTAGATAATGATAATTCCAGTGCAGGTATTTTTTTCTTTTATTGTTACGTAAAGTATGATTTTTAAATAAATTTTATGTTTATTTAAAATTTATAATTAAATAACGTATTTACAATAAGGTATTTATAATTATAAATTTATAATCAAACATTGAATTTAATTTTTAATACAAAATTTTTATTGTATCGATATCATGGAATTTTACATTACGATAAAAATTTCATATAATTTTAATAAAAATTTTCATATATTAAAAAATAAGTTGCAATATACAGCATTAATTATATGCAAATGAGAAATTTCATCAAAATATTTTTGGCCATTTAGAATTGTCTAATCATGAGGAAAAAGAGAAATTGCTCAATGAGATCACGATGCTGAAAGCGAATATCTCTCTGCTAGAAAGCATGATTGAAACACCCAAATTCGGTCAATTAAAATTTGTAAAGAAGCTATCATCGATGCACGACAATAGAGGCGCAAAATTTCATATACCGAACGTGCAAACGGAATTATGCTATGAACTTTACCGATTCGCGGGATTGCGATGTCGGGAATTCGACGAAAATTCGAGACTCATTTTTGAAATCTGTAGCACTGAGCAAAATATCACAGAGAACGACCTGTATGCAGTAGAGATACTGATAAATGAAAACGGTCGTGGAAAATTAGGAAAGTGGGTGTTGCCTATGTCTGTCGATGTGCAAGAAATACTATCAAAATATCCTATCGATAATTTGAACATAAAGCACTTTGTGAAAACTTGCAAATATCACATTGATTGTTATCTTTGCCGTTTGAAACAGTTTAAAGAATTGCAGGTAATTAAAAAAAGAACTGTTAACATAAATAGAGATAAAATATTCTATTTAAATTAAATAGTTAAATATTTTCATTTTTTTATATGTTCCATTTTTTAATTACATTTTTAAAAGAATTTATAACAATATTTTAAATATTATATTTATTACAATAATCATATCAAATGTTTTGCACTGTGCTTAGTTACTGAAAAGTTAATCAAATTAATTACACAAATTTTTATTCAGGATTTAATCTCAGGGATTAAAAATATTCGCTTGTCTCACAATTTTGGCATTACTTCAATTGAATTGATAGTATCAGGAATAAAAGATGTGGACTCTGATAAATTTTATAACATTATGCTATATCTATACTACAAATCTGCCGCAGCAAGACCTTATAAATTATCCTCGGATACGGATGATGCCGAAAAACCGTCGCCGATTCTGATTAAAAATTTGAACAAGTATTTCAAGTGTTTCTTGAAAAAAAATTTGAGCTCAGCATTCTTGCAGATCAGCGAATCGCAAACTGAATTTGTATGGCAAAAAAATATGGCAAACGATAACGATGATATTATGGAAGTCTTCGACAAATCGGATGGAGACGAAAGCATGGAATTTTTGGCGGCGTTTCTACGTAGCGATGAGAAGAAGCAGAAGAAAAACAAAAATAAAATACAAAATAAAAAAAATACTTTACACAATAACGAAACACAATCTTCGCTTGTTAGCGTCGAAGAAGGGAAGTGTGGAGATAATGTCACAGATGTTACAGCGAGAGATGATTTCGTAGGAGAAGGTAAAAAAATTAAATCGCGCAAACGCAAACAGTTGGCGAAAACACTCGTAAAGCCATGTGGCGTGAAAAAATCGCAGACAGATTTAAAAAGACTCAAAAATGGAATGTCAGGCAGAAAAGAAAAAAGTGATGAAAATATTACGGATATTGATTATCAGATTGAATACATACAGATGGAAGATAATTATAATCGTAAGAAAGGTTTACTGAAAACAACGGCTGATAAAAATAAAAAGATCCATAAGGAATTGCTAAATGAATCAAATAATTCAAGTACTGAACATTCAGGGAATTCGCAGAAAGTAGAAAAGACGAAAAAGGAACGATTATATGGATTTGGCCAAACTGAGAACAAAAAGAAATATAATATTTCAAATAATAAACGAACCATCCTTAATAGCACTCCTCTTTCGAAAAAATTGCCCAACAAAACCTATGTCTTTCATGAGATGTCATCTATGAGAAAAAATGAAAATAGTACTATTAAGAATAATAAAAAATTATAATAAATTAGAATTAAAAAATATTTAATATTTTTTTCTTTTTTTTTTTAAATTCGTAAGACGTAAACGTTCGACTGTTAAAAACTTTTAAATGTTAAAAATTAATTTTTGTATAAATAGAAATAAATACTTAGTCAATTTTAAACAAGTCTTGTACTCAATAATATGATTAATCACTCTGTTATGGATTTACATTTTTTAAATATAACTTTTCTCGAATGACAAGTACATAAATACGAATTGCTTTGTCAAATTTAAAAACTTTTACTCACAATTTAGTATTCATTAAGAGACATTTGCTTTATTATAAATTTGTTTTTCCTACATAAGAAAAAGATATTCACTATAGAGTCAGAGTCATTCTTGTTTAATATAACTTTAATAAACAGTTACTTGCACATATCCAGCTTGGATGACAGATTCATATCGTATTTTATCCAATGCATGGAAGACATGGAAGACAAAGGTCTCCAGGTAAAATTTGAACAAAAATCGAATTTTATCTTTTATAAATAATATGTAACTGCATATATGTATCGTGACGACAGGTCTCGAAGCGCGTATTTCGCGTATATATACATTTAATTAAGAATCGAAATGATAAGAATCAAAATTAAAATCAAAAAGTTATATTTCGTTATGATCATTACAGGTAATGATTATTTCTATATACGATATTTAAAGTCAATTATATTTCGTCCAATACTTTATCATTCTTAATAATAAATCTTAATAAATAATTAATTTTTTTATTATAGATTATACTTTAAAATACTTATATAAAATATCCTGTATACATATAGTACATATACATATGTCATAATATGCAAAATATTTCGGCAATGGCAATGTTTGCGGATTAACTTGACATGTTTTTCTATAATTAGCTATTAGTAATATACAAAGAGAGAACATAATATATTTGTGAAATATAAAATATACGAATAAAAATATTATTCACATACGCATGTGATAATAAAAGTTATATTTACAGAAAACTAACGAATGATAATAGATTTCATTTATATGTTCGACGTATATTACGAGTAATCCAAGAAGATAAACGTTCATAAAGTGTTAATTTTATGCAAGGTTTCCTCTGCTCCTTCGCTAAAGTTAGAAGTACTTCATCCATGGACGGTTGCGTCACAGAAAAGTCCGTGATCCACACATATCTTTGTCGTAACTTTTCAAGTTTATCAAATACATAACTGTACGAAATACCACTCTTCAATTCATATTTAAGAATACCCTAATTGAAGAATATTTAATTTATCTTTTTATAAATCTCTTTTAGCTTAGACCTTATCACAAGATCCAATGTGATGAATTTTGATCGCGTTTAATTTATTTAAATTATTTAATTTTTTTATGCGTTTGTACATGAAATAGTACATTGTAACGTGTCTTTATAATAAGGATATCGAAAATAAAATTGTATTTTACTCACTAAATAACTATCTTTGAACTTTATTGCTGGAAAAGTCTCGTCAATAATGTTTTTTATCTTCTCGAGGTATGCAAGCTGATATCCTGGCACTATTTTGATATTTAATATAAAATTGCGGCCATGTTTTGCCTTTAGATGCTCACAAGATCCAATTGCAGTAAACTGGCCGTTTACCAAGATTCCCACACGCAGACACATTGCTTCTGCTTCCGACATACTAAAAAAATCCACAAAATTCATACAAGTTCATTGTATTTTTTTCATTGATCTAACCTGTGCGTAGTGATTAATATAGATCTCCCCATTTCCCGTATTTGACGCAAAATTTCGCAGATAGCGTGTTTTGTCATTAAATCGATTCCAGCAGAGGGTTCGTCCATAAATACCATCGGCAGATCGCCGATTAAGCTCTGCAATACGCAAAGTTTTCTTTGAACTCCCCAGGGACAGTGGGCGATCTTTAGATTCTCGAAGTCTAACATATCTAAGGATTTAATTTCGTGGTGTTATTTAATTGAGAATTGAGAGTATACTTAAATCTCGTAAAATTTTATGTTTTATCTTTTTTTATTTAATACCTAATACATCTAGCCACTTGTTTACTTCGTCATTGATGCATTCATATGGAACACCGCGAAGTGCTGCATGCAGTTGCAAATATTGCCTCCCCGTCATAAAATCGCTTAATCCATTAATTTGCGGACAGTATCCTATCATACCTATAAACTTGACAATATTTTTTTATGTAAGGGGAGATATAAGAAACTAATAATTATAAAGTAATTTGCAAGATACAATACGAAATCTATAAAAGATTATAGAAAGACATAAAAGTTTTTCATTAAATATATAAAAACTTCAATGTTTTTCCTTAAATTTACTTAATTTAGGAATATTTTATGTGTTATAAGCATTTTATTATTTTCGATTATATAACGAGAGAAAGATGCATATTTGACAATATACTCACCATTTCTTGATTTCTTGTAAACTCATATCCATATATTACTGCTTTTCCAGCCGATATTTTTGTTTGTCCCGTTAGCATTTTGTATATTGTTGATTTTCCTGCTCCGTTAAATCCCAACAAGCCAAAGCACTCCTGCTTATAGATCTAAACGAGCAAAATTTATTTAATGCGCCCTAACATACGTATGAAAAAATATATGAGAAAATATTTTAATTCGAATTTATTTACGTTAAAATTCACTCTTTGAACTACCGCTTTTCCATCGTACTCTTTTGTTAAATCTTGTACAACCAGAGCAACTTGTGGTGGAAATAATTTTGTTTCCTCATAATCTAAATAATAAGAGGAAGATAATATATAAAAGATAAATAAAAAAAAATAGAAAACTTATCTAAATATAAATCTAAATAAATTATTTAGATAAGTTTTTTATTTTTTTCATTTATCTTTTACGTTTTATATATCCATCGACTCTCTTTTTTTCCTCCATAACTTCAGGCTCGACGATATTATCGTTTTTCACAGAAGGCATAGAATAACTATACCACTTTCTTCGATTTTTTTCTTCAAAAATCTCTAGCAATATATAAAGGGCAAATATTTGGGATATCATTAAAAGTATGTCGTTTGTAACCGAGTGATGATATTCAGCGCCTGATTGTTTGATCAATATTACATTCAGCTGCTTGTAACAAAATTTATCGTTGCAGTTTTCTGAAATTTTAAATTTGATTTAGTACAAAAAAATTAAAAAAATATAATTTTGGTAGAGGTAAACTTACGACAGCACGGATCTTCAATGTAAAATTCCGTATCGCACGCATTTGTATAGCTGCACTGTCTGTTATATAAATTTAACATGATATAATTGCTTAAAGCACAAGCTAGAACATATGGCGGAAATATATGTACAAGAGCCTCGAACATGTATCTTCCAGTGCTGCTGAGTACGCGAAATATCAAAGGAAATATGATAGAGCCGTTCACCAATAATACTGTAAAATGCATTCTTTACTTAAATGAGGATATTATTGTATACAATTGAATTATATCTGACTTTGATAGTAAAGTTTAATAATAATGTATAATGAAGTTAAGTTATTAAATTACTGACCGACTATGATGTTAATCAGTATCACAGCCAGATAGACATTTTCCGGTTTTCTCGTGAAAAGTTGTATGCAATAATTTAATAGGATGGCGCATCCTCCGTAACATAAGAATATTATTAGAACCTGAACTAAAGTATTAATGATTAATGATTTATCGTATGCATATATTTTTTTTAATTTAAACTTCTAATTTATATTTCATATTAATAAACACATAAGTGAATAGCATTTTTATTCTAATTTCCATTTCATGTCTAATTATTGCTTAAATTCACGGAACGTTAAAACATTAACTGTCAATTAATATTAAAATAAAAAAAGAAAAAATTATATAGAACGCACACACACGAAAATATTTCTTCCGATTCTCACCAATCTCTATAGCTGAAAATCGTACAGTAGGATGATAGGCGAGTAAAATTGCAATTCCAAGTAGTATTATGGAAAACGTATATAACAGGAAATCGATGATATACATCGAGATCCAATAGATTCGCATAGACACACCGATCGCATTGGTTTGCAGCATCTTTGAGAGTGTATTCTGCTCCCGTATTCCCATATCGATAGATGGCAGAAGAAGAAACAAAGTCATTATTATAGCGGCGTTTTCCCAATTTCGAACGCTGCGTGGATGGACCAGCAAATGTTGCCACTGCAAACGTCACATATTTTATTTTATTTTATTGCCTTAATTTTATTTTTATTTGATAATTTATTATTATTTTATATTAAATTTATTATTTTATAATTTTATTTTACTTTATTGTATTATTTTATTTTATTTTATTATTTTTATTTTATTATTTTATTATATAACGAAAGAGCGAAGTGTCAAACATATTACCTGGCCCGGGTATACCAGTGGTCGACTCGTCAACTTGATCCAGCAATCATCTGAGCCACAATGGTAGCGCAGCAACGCGTTATGTAATAGATTTAATGCAATTGGTCCGCTGTGTATTGCGGTGGATGAGTACATAAGTTGTACACGGCTATTTGTGTACATGTCGATCGACATCACATAACGATCTCTAAACTATTACGAAATATTGATAGCTAAATTTGGGCTAATAAATGTTAAGTTTGCGCGGATACATATTTATAGTTTCATTACCTCTATCGAATATAAATCAGGATTAATCATAAGGTCCGTAGCTGGAATGTTTTTGGAGATATGATAATTATGTCTTTCACTGTACGCTTGGCTAGTAGTGTACAATGTGACAAGAAAGTCCCTCGCGATTTTGTCATTGGCCGCATAATATAGCACATTAAGATTGTTGTCCACATAATTCGTCAAATTCATAATCTTTTCTCTGTAATTATAAAGAATTTAAATAATTAAATAACTGCATTTATTAATTTTTTCAACACACATTTTTTTCTACGCAAAAAAAGTTTTTCTTATAAAATATCTCTATTATATTTGATAGATAATTACAATATTTTATGCATCATGAAAATATGAATTGACACAGTATTCCTTACAAATAATTTTTTATTAATATAAAATGTATTGAGAGATTATTTTGACAAGAAACCTAAAGTTTTTTAGTTCATAAAAATTAAATACAGGATTGTTTGCATAATTCTTTTGTGCATATGTATGATATGTGCATATTATATGATGTTGATTAAAATCCTCTTTTGATAGTAGCGAATTATTTAAAGTTGGTGGTGTAATTTCGATGAAGATAAAATAATGTGATGGACACGCGGTAAATAACAGCTACAAGAGTTTTTATATGTGAAAGAAATTGTTATCTCTTTTTATGCCGATTTAAAACAAGCAAGATTAACTTACGTCGTATCGAAAAGTGTGAAAACGCTCAACTCGCTGATCATAGTAGTTAGAATGATCGTAACAATCGTCAAAGTTATCTAAAATAATTTTAATTATATTAATCAAAAGATTTATATTTCACAATAGACTGTATTTTTTGACAGAAGTATAAGCACCGAAAACATATATATCTTCCAGGAGGAAACAATGTGCAATAATTTCTTGTAGAACATCGCAAGAATTTGTTGTCGCCGTAAAACTTTGCCGGTTAATCGCTCCCATGGTTTAGCTGATTAAATTATAAATAAATACAGAGAGAGAAAGAGAGAGATTAGTTGAAAATATATTTATGACAATGTGTCATACAATATTAATTATTTATTTATATGAGCTATTAATATTAAAATAAAGAGATAAATATTTTCGTTTTTGATGTTGACTAGAACAACACAAGCGCGCGCCATTCTTCAAATATATGTTAAAAATAATGATATTAAAAAAAAAATAATATAAAGTTTGTTTAAAATCGATTAATATTTTTTCACAGAAATTAGTTAATTAAAGCGTTAATTTGCTAATTAAATTTCAAAATAATAATATGTACAAAATTAACATAGTAATATGTTGTAAATAATATGTTATAATACCTTATTCTTGATTAATATTTTTTGACAGAAATCAGCTGATAACTGTCAAAAATATTATAACATATTATTTAAAACATATTATATTATTTCAATTTTGATAACATATTATTTTAAAAATTAATTAGCAAATTAACGATTTAATCAGCTGATTTCTGTCAAAAAATATTAATAAAGCGAAAATTTGCTAATTAAATTTTAAAATAATAATGTTATAAAAATTAAAATAATAATATTTTATTTTATTTTATTTGTTACAGGTACCAGTGCTGATAAGCTGCGCGCGCGAGTTTGACTGCAAAATTCTCGAGTGTCGAACAGACGTTGATTCGTGCGATTATAGTTTTCGCATATCGTTATTTCTCATTGCGCAATGTACGCGAAATACGCGTCGCGTCGGGAGTGCCGTGTAAAGTTTCGCGTGTCGTGTAAAGTGTCGGGCGATCGTAATTATTCGTGTTTTCGCGAGTGCTACCATGGACCAAGAGAGGAGGAGGAGACCCGGGGAGGCATCGGGCAACAGCGGGGCAATTATAAGGTATGCAAAATGAATATATATTTCGTTTAAGAAATATATCATTTTTGTTACATTTGTTTAAGTATTCTATATATATATATGTATTTTATTTGTTATTACAGGTAAGCTTTTGTAATATAGGAGAGGAGGAGAAGGAGGCACGGGGAGGCATCGGGCGACACTGGGATAAGTGTGAGGTAAGCAAAATAATTATATAATAACATTTCTTTTAAGAAACATAATTTTTGTTTAAGTATCTATATATATATATATATTTTTTTGTTATTTGTTACAGGTTGCTGATAAGCTACGCGCGAGATTCTCGAGTGTCGAATGGACGTTGATTCGTGCGATTATAGTTTTCGCATCGTTTTTTCTCATTGCGCAATGTACGCGAAATACGCGTGCGATTCACGCGTCGCGTCGGGAGTGCCGTGTAAAGTATCGGGCGATCGTAATTATTCGTGTTTTCGCGAATGTCGTGAGTGCTACCATGGACCAGAGAGGAGGAGCAGGCCCGGGGAGGCATCAGGCGACAGCGGGGCAACTGTGAGGTATGCAAAATATAAACATTTTTTTCTAAACTCCATTGAGATATTCGATCGTTTCCAGACTTTCAAAACACCCTGTACACACACATACACCCTTCCCTCTACACACACATATACATATATACATAATGTGAATATTTTGTTTTCAGATCAATGTGTGTGCTGTGTACTACAACTCCGCTGTTGCAGGTATCGGTGAGTGAGAAATTGTTTATTTCGATCGAGTTGAAAGTATTATAACATCCCTTTCTAAAAAAGGCAGTTAAGTCGATTCTCGCAATATTCTTGCATCTTTTTCGCGATGCTTATTGACTATCTCGATTCGCATTGTGCGTTACATTCGTAGTATCGAGAGACCGTCATCACGAGGGTTAGTAGTTTAACAGTTTGTTCGAAATAAAATAAAATAAAATAATATGTTATAATACTTTATATTCGATTAATATTTTTGGTAGTTATCACTTTGCATGCCCTTTTTAGAATTATTCATTATTTTATAACTTTTTTGAAATAATGCCTTTTACCTGTTTGTAACAAGTGACGTCGTCTCTGTTGCACAATGAGTTCATATTTGTCGCTAGGTAATTGTACGCATCGTTCCTTGAATTGACTTTCTAAACCTATTCTAAATGTACAATATATAATTAGTGTTGATATCGAGAGCAATTTTTTAATTTTTGACATTTATTTTTATATATTAAAACGCGTGGAAAAAATTGAAATTAAAATCGTTTTCTTTAATAATACACATTCTATATAAGTTAAAACTGTTTTATTAAAGTATTTATTATTGATTTGGTATTTAAATAAGAATGAAAATTTGTTAATAGGATTTGAAACTTAATATGCAGCGTATACAAGTATGGTATAGTAAAGATTTGATACCTGAGAAATTGACCCCCGATACTTGCAGCGCTCAATGCAACCGATACGATTCCCAACTCTTCCTTATTGGACTCCAAATGTTGGAGCAATTTAGTGAATCGACTGTTTCTTGGCACGTCGAATCTTATTACCAAACCCATTATCCCTCGCAGAGTAATTGGATCTGCCGAGAATTCTTGTACCTCCGCGCGAACTCGTTCCACATCGCATTTTTCTTGAACCAATAGACTTAGCACATAACCGATTCCTAATTCCAATTAATTTTAGAAAGATTTAATTAATTAATTAATAACGCATTAATCATATCTATCTTGAAATTTCTTTTTAATGTCAACAAGGAAATTAATTATATCTGAGATTTAGAATTTTACCATATCGACGATTTAGATACATTTTCGAACCGTAACACTCGATCCTTCCGTTCGCGATAATGGCGATTCTATCGGCGAGAAGATCCGCAGCTTCCATGGAATTCGTTGCCATTAATATTGTCCTCTCTCTTTTTATATCCTGCAAAGCGTTAATACGTGTCACTTTTGAAAATTTTTATTGTAGACATTTAATATGAAACTGACTGTTTAAAAAAGACTATTCACCGAAAGTAAATCCCACACCTGTCTTCTGTGCCAAGGATCGATTCCATATGTAGGTTCGTCAAGGATTAGAATCTGACAAAATTTATATTTTAATTATCTAATCTATTTCATTGATATATCCGTTACCAATTTTACAAATGTCGACATTTAATCTTTAAATCTATATTATAAATATTTAAAAATTCTGATAAATAAAATAATGTACCTTATTGTCGCCAATAAGCGCCATTGCTAGACAAATCCTTCTCTGTATATCGAAGGAGTAAGCTTTCACTTTTGCATCTCTTACGAATTCCAAATCGAGTTGCTTCAACAATTTCAGCGATTCCCTATAAGCATTCTCGTAAGTCATCCCCTTCATCTAAAATAATTTATTACAGTGATAATTATAATCAATTATTATGATTATTATTATCTATATGAGATAATTCGTTTTGATTACAATCAATATTTATTTTAGATTGAAAATATTATTATATAGAAAAATTGATGTGTTGCTTAAATCTATCATTTTTTTACCATGCCAAATATATATAGGTGTTCTATCGTTGTCAAATAATTCACCAATATATTTTCTTGCGGACAGTAACCAATCGGATCTATGGCACTTTCGTCCTCGTTATCTCTTCCTTCTATGTAAACGTGTCCATGAGTTGGTTTGTACATTCCTGTTGCATATATTTATTTTTTGTTGAAATTTGAAAATAAAACTAGGATGTCTATCATATCTATAAAGAGTTTATCTTACCTATAATTGTCTTTAACAAACAGCTTTTGCCAGCGCCATTATGACCAAGAATAACGCTGAATTCTTGATGATAGAAGTCAATTGTTATATCGTTCATAACTATAAAACGTTCGCCAATTCTGCCAAATTCCTTACGGGCACATCTTACTCGAATAGTCGGCTATTGTTTGTATATATATATATATATATATATATATATATATATATATATATATAAATCAATTATACAAGACAGTTAAATTATGTTGAGTTATATCTGATTTTTTATATTTCGTAAAAAGAAGCTTTCTTCATTCTTTGGATATCTTTGGATTCAAATAATAAATAATACATTGTAACACATTGATTGTCCATTTAAAATAATTTAAATCTTGCTAACTGCTTTTATTATGCTACATTATATTACGAGATTATTTTAATATATTAATTCTTTATAAAAACAAATCTGACTTTTATATTAAATTACTAAAAAAGCAAAATGCTTTGATAATAGTTTGTGATGCAAATTTGTTAATGTCACTCGATTATTAGTTTTATAATGTATTTAAGCTGCGTCAAATAGACATTATACGATAATGTAACTGCATAAATTTAAGAACAATGATCTCTCTCCATCTCTCTTTTACTTAATTAGATAATTTTATATGTACTTTTATATATGACGGCGTACGTTCAACTGCTGACCAATTAGTGGATCCTCGGATCGTTATATCGTCGTTATCATAAACAGGCTTCTAAATAATTCATAAAGTATATTTTTGCATAAGAATAATTTTTATATTACGTTTTCATATGATATACTAGAAGCGTAGAAATGCTTTTAAATATCGAATGGAATATTATTTACACACGGTTGTTAAAGCGTCGTTTAAACGTCATTCAAATTAATCTATATTTATGTTTAAATATTTAATTGTTTGGAAGAAATAAATTTTCTTAAAATATCATAAATATTATTCTAGATAATATTGATGACATATATATAAGACAATTTAAAAACAAATTAAATTTTGACGAAAATTGAAATTGTAGATATTAAAATTATAGATTCTTTTATTTACTTTGCACAAGTAGTACCAAGGTTTTGCGCTGCCAAATTTACCCGGATTAACATTGTCCAAATACACCGCTAATAGGTACCAGAAAATGATATGCAAGCACCATGCAAACAGGATCATGGCAATAGAGATACTCTCCTTGGCATGAATAATATCGTGAATGTCTCGTAGCGCAATTAATTCGGAGAGCCATCGAGGCCATAAATACGAGGTGGGATTGATGTAATTGCGCGATTTCACACTCTGCCAAATATTTTTCAAATCTTCAGTTTCATAATTGTCTACTAAGAAAAAAGATTATAATATACATTTTGTAAATTATGTGCATATTATTTATTACTTATGTAAGATATCTCACAAAATCATTTGATATTACTTTGTTCTTAAAAAATCCGATAGTTCTGGGACATTCTATATAATATGATCAATCCGTGTACTTGCGAGATCATTTGTCTTTTAATATCGTTTAATATTCTAATACCTTCTTATAGCTTTCTTTTACATAAAATACAAAAATACTATTAAATTTTTTATTAAAATAATCGTATATATTCTTATTTTCTCATTTCATTTAATTTAACCGAATATAATTATGCATGCGAAGTGAAGTTATATTATTCTTTGATCAAATCTCAAAAATTTTTTACAAGAATCTTTCAATCAAAGTATCTGCGCTTTCATTAGATTCGTGCATCTGTACACGTCCACCACGCTACACTTCTCGCGCGAGACTGACCGCAAGACTCTGAGCAGCGGCGTCGCCAACTGACGGCGAAACCTAACTTTACAGCCAGAATGAACCGGACTCGACAAAAACATCTCTCTCTCTTTATATCCCTTCCATTAGACACGTGTGTCCCATACATCCACTACGCTGCACGTCTTGCGCTAGACTAATCCCCACCACTGACCCCAAGACGCGCGAGACAGTGCGAGATATTGCGATTGCGAGACTGATGATCAGTCTCGGGCGAGCCGTACAGCGCGGTGGACGTATGGAGTCTAATGAAAGCGCAGATATTATGATCGAAAGATTCTTGTAGATAATTTTATTTTTTTTCTGTTAAATATTTAAGTATTGAATTTTTATGCATTGCATAATTAATTATTTTTTCATGCATTGATTGCAATAATAATTTTTATGCATGCGTTGCAATTTTTAAGATTTTATTATCAAAGAATAATATAACTTCGCTTCGCGCGCGTAATTATATTTAGTTAGATTAAACAAAATGAGAAAAATATTGTGTATATACATATATGTATGTATATATATTTTTCTGAAGTAGCGATTGCATAGCGTTAACGATCTAATACGTGAGATAGTTGTATAAAAAATACTATAATCGACTTATAATCTATTAGCGATTTGAGTATTTTATACTCGGCGAGCAGATTTGCGTTTCAATTTAAACGCATGAATACCTTACACTGACGAATAATGGGCATTACGTAATTTATTTTATGACTTCCTTATTTTACTAATATATACGCGGTATGCCTTTACGAAATTTGCATATATTTGCATCTTGTGGTATGCAGAATTGATCAAATTTACGAGTGAAAAATAAAGTAAATGAATAAAAATTTATGAATAAATTCACGTGCATTATAAATAAATATCATAGCTTCAAAAGAAAAACTAAAATTTAAAAAACACAAATGTAAATAATATAATAAAATCTTTGTTTAAATTAAATTAATTTAAATAATATTATTGCGTCATATAATTTAGACACAAATTAGTCTTTATGTCCAAGTTAAATTTTCAATCGTATAAATATTCATCAATTCGATCAATTGTATTTATATGCGCAAATACTTTTCGCGATGCATATAATTTATGTAACTCCTAATCTTGTAATTTATATGTAATTCTTAATCTTATCTAATTTAATATTATAATCTCGCGTGTACGTTTGCTCACCAAAATTTGCTCGGGTCGTGAAGGCTACAATTCCATATAACAAACCACTATGCGGCAGAATCAGCGAACCAATTTTCCATAAAACAGTTGCTTTTATCAAGTATTGATCCAGAACGATAGTAAAGTGTGTCAGAAAAATCCAAAACACAATCGACGTGAGCAATGCCTTTGTTGCTATAATAAAATAATACGCAATCATATAAAAAAAAAATTTTTGAGAAGTATCTGTAATATCACACATACACATCGCAGGAAAAATAGTTATCATCTACAAATTGTAATGTGATTTATAATGTGATATAATATTAATTACACAACTTAATATAGAATAAATAAAAATAAACGTTTTAGAAACATACAAAATGTATTACATCAAATGGACAGTTGAACTGTTTTCTTAAAACTTTTCTAAAAACTTTTTACATTAAAAGTTAACACTATATATTTTTTTATTGATATGTTTGAATAACTTACAATGATTGAAAAATGTGCCAATCGTGAACATGAAGAGCGCCGAAAGGACATTGTACATCATGATAAAGATAATAGTGACAAACGCATTTGTAGCCGAAAACACGGGATGCAGCAGAATTGTGCATGCGATTGTCGCAGGTAACACGGTGATCATGAGATAATTAAGCCATCCGACGTACAGCATCGCGAAAGACATATTTGTCAATCTCATTAGACTCTAAAAAATATGTATATGTATATGTTTGTTTATAAAAAAAATATCGTAGCATGGCATATAAAAAATTATTATCTCATAATTTATATTATATTTATATATATAATATAAATATTATAAAGTAATGCATATATATATATATATATATAATAAATATTATGAGATAAATAAAATATTCTTACTCTGAATCCAGTTTCTTTATCATGGAGCATTTTTCTTAATGTCACTGCTGATAGCGGCAAGAAGGCGATGACCATCATGTAATAGATTATACTTATGTTAGGTCGAATAACAGACGGCAGGATTAAAAAATCCATTTTGTAAAATGGAAATCGGCCGATGATCAGCTATGGAAAACGTCTATTTTTGTGTTGATCGTTTAACTTTACTACATTTTCTGTTTACAATAATTTTTACTATATCGTTGTTAGAACTTACATCATCAGCGATCTTCGGTAATGCCGGATTCGTCCACATTTCTACGAAAGATTTCTCAATCGCGATTTGCAAAGCCATAAAACCACTTGACACGTACGGATCTTCGACCGTTAAACATTGACATATTTATATGATAATTTAATTTATATTTATATGATAATTTTGTTGCACTCTTTTATTGAAACACGTTCTTATTAAACTTAATGTAAATAAGAATCTATTACGTTACAACCTTAATTGCATTAGTAATTAATAAGAGATAAGAGATTATTCACACAATTGTGAAAGAATGTCTTTTAAACGAGAGATGCTGTGGGAATAATATTAATTTTAAAGATAAATTCTTGAGTTTGAAATTTAAAATATCAAGCTACAGTCTAATGTCTATTTATCAAAAGACATATTTGATAAACACCTTTAAAGGCAGATTCTTCCTCGTGCATCATGATTATTCGACTCTCTCCTATTTCCGACGAGCGTATTTTATATTTTAAAATTTTTGGTTTACCAGATGCAAGTTGCTCGATGTCAAAGATCGCCCATAGTGCCTTGGAAGTGTCATTTTTCGTGTAACGCGAATGCACGAGATTGATTTCACTATCGGCTGCTTGAACTGATATGCAAAATATAGTTTTTATTCAATTTTTCGTTTTACAAACGTCTTGGAGATTGTTTTACCATTCGTACGAAGCATTTTTCCGGCTTTCGACATCAATTCGTCTATAAATGCATTTTTCGGTGCATAACAGCATTTCACGTCATTTGGCAATTTTGCCAAAATATCATCTCGAGTGTATCGATCCAAGTCCTTTATATAAATAAATGTAGAGAATATTATAAAAAAAAACTATGATTATTTACAAATAAGGTAATTATATATATATAATTAAAAAGCAATTTTGCTTTTAATTTTTACATATTTAACAAAAATATATGATAAATATTAATTTCTAATTTTATATATACATATATTTTTTATTTATTTTATTTATGTAATATTACTTATTATTTATGTTATTTATGCAATTTTATCTAATTAATATTCATATTTTGTACAATTTTGATGTTAATTGAAACAGTAAAAATAAAATGTGAAAAAGCATAATATTAGATGTAAATATCATCGATGATAATTAAGTTGTGAGTCATACACTAGAGTTGTATAATAAATTCAATTTGTGATATACGATTTTGCAAGTGCTAGCTGAACCACCTGTGAATGAAGAGCGTGAGGTTCAAATATCAGACGTATTTGTAGCGAAAAGATAATGGCTATAATAATCTCTAGTGCAGTGATTATCGGACTGTGCAGCCGCATAAGCACGGCTTTCCACATAAGAATTCGCCATTTCGTCCAGAATCTCTTCAATTTCGGATGCCCGATAATGTTTCTCACATTCTGCATCTTGATTTTATTCTGCAGATTAAATGTTTACTTGACTTATAACTGCTCGCGAGAGGAGAAGTTCAATTTCACGGTCTATTTAGCACGGAGATAGAGAAAGCAGGCACATTTTTCGCATAATCAGAAAATTGATCTATGACTAAACGTTTTTTGACAACTGCTTAAAGGTTTTTCACAAGATAAAACAAAGAATGCCACAACAGAGGAGACACTATTTTATGTCATTGACAAATTTTCCTGACAAATTTTCCGCGAGAGAGCCGTATATTTTTATATTAATATTATTTTTTAAATATATAAATAAAATGTATTCAAGCAGATAATTTTTTTCCAAGAAAAAAAGTGGCGATACATTATTAGTTTTATTTTTTATAATTTAATATATTGCTCAAAGTTTTTTAGGGGAAACAAAAAGAAGAACGACAGATTCCCAGATGTCTACGATTGGTATTAAAAATTCGCATATAAATGTCATAGCTACGAACTGTCAAACGACGAATGACATATTGCTTTTGACAGATTTCCGGAACCTTAAATAAACTTGGTTGCCACACTGATATTTCGCGAGTAGGAAGGAAAGTGATCGGTGAATATTACGGTCTGTTGAGGCTTACATCACGAAATCGCAGAGCGTTCACAGGAATATTTACGCGTGCGGATTATTTTCTTTCATTTTCTCTTATTTCTATTTCGCTTAGATGTTACAATATTTTATACTTTCTAATGTGTACTTTAAGACTAAGAGATCGCAATTATCTCAATCTAAATTTTACTATTTTCGAGATAATTTTCTTTTTATCTTAACTGCTGGATAATTAAATGTGAAATTAGATTAATGCGATAAAATTATAATGATTATAATCATTAATAACGTGATTGTGTGCACGTTAAATATAGCTACAATTGTAAAGAGGTATCATATTTGGATATTCTGTAACAGAATAAAATATTGATTTTAAAATATTAATAATATATATAATAATATATTAATTATTATATATAATTTTATACATAATTATATATAATTTATTATATATAATTATATTATATATAATAATTATATTATATAATTTTATATTAATATATAATAATTATATTATTTTATATTAATATGTATATAATAATATATAAATGTAATGAGAATATTATTTTTATTTATTATCACGCTTATATATAACAGGTTATATTTTTAACAACTAAATATTTCAAGATGAAGTGTATTCAGCGTATCTTTAAAGACATCAAATTGCATCGACTCTTCCTGGATTTGTCTTTTCTGTCAGCGAAGATAAGCCTGGCGATGATAATCGCAACTTTCAGAATGATTGTACCACGCTCCATGAAACGTTTACTAGGAGAAACCGTTCTCGTAAGTTTCGCTTTTCGAAACGAGCAAAAATGATTGCAATCCCTTTAAAATTTATACATGCACTATACCCGGAAATTATATATTTCTAACACTCTGAAATTAGATCACTGGAGCTGGTCACGGTATCGGTCGCGAATTAGCCATCCAATTATCATCGATGGGTTGTATAATTGTTTGTTGGGACAATGATGTCGATAATAATCGATCAACTATGAGGGAAGTGTCGAAGAATGGCGGAGAAGTACATATTTAACGTTTATATTTTAATTAATCAGTCGATATATAAATACCATATTGTATAAATAATTAACTTGATATTGTAACATCTTTTTATGGAAAAAAACAATGTATTACGAGTATTTTTGAAACGCGAGTGCTAAGTTACGCGAGTCTCCATAGGTTTACGGTTTTGTGGTCGATGTCTCAAAGAGATTGGAAGTGCGAGAGACAGTGAGGCTGATGAGAAAAATCGGCGTGCCGGATGTGACAATACTCATTAATAATGCGGCTGTGTTATATCATAAGCCATATCTGAGTTTCGATCCGGATGACGTGGAGAAAACATTCAACGTCAATGTGTTTTCAAACTTCTGGGTACTTATTTATTTTTTAATAACTGATGTATAAAACGAATTCATTTACACTTTCTCTTCAAGTTTAATCAATCGAAACAATTCTTGTATTTTTTAATTATTATTAGTAAATTATATCAGTATCTTTTAATTATTAGAGCAGTACATATTTTTTTTCTTCAAATTAATAAAATATCTCTTTTATCAAGATACACAATAATTTTTATTTTAAGTAGACGATAGAAGCATTTTTGCCTCTGATGCTGCAGAAAGGTAGCGGTCACATTGTAGCAGTAAGTAGCATGTGCGGAATCTACGGGGTATCGCAAAAAGTTGCATATTGCTCATCAAAATTTGCCGTGAGAGGTATAACAATTCGCATATAATAATTCGTTCGCGATACATTTTTCACGAATTTGATATTCCCAGGTCTTATGGAGGCCCTGCACGAGGAAGTGCGATTAGACGAGAGAAAATCTAACATTCATTTCACGACGATATATCCGTTTTATGTGGATACGGGATTAGCGAGGGATCCTAAATATAGGTGAAAAAAAAAAATACATGTTGAGTTTCATAGGCAATAATAAATAGCTAACATTTTGTAAGATGTTTTAGCGGAAGACGTGCGTAGAAGAGATACGATACAACGTATTGCGATATTTCATTAATTGCATCATACAGTTGCACTCATCGTATTATTAATTGGTCGGAAGACTTTCTAACGGACGCAGACAGTATCTGTTTTCGTGTCGATGCTTCCGGCACAAGATAATTTACGCCTAGTACTTTGAAATCAAATCGCTTTATCTTAAAGTAGTATAATTGCGCAAGATATAATTAATTAGTATACGTTAAAAAAAACTGACTCGTCGACGAAATAATAATAAAATAAAGAATTATATAATATTTCATTAAATTCGATGATTTTTAACATTTAATTTTTTTTTTTTAGAATAGTGAGATTGAAATTTTAAAGAAATACTTTGATGTTATTTATTACATTTCTTATAATCTTACAGAGAAAAAAGAACTTACGCAAAACAAAGATACTTTATACTCGTATAAATTTAAGTTTTATTACACAATATAACATTATCAAGTGATTATATAACGCGATACTGATTACATCTAGTCATTTGATTACTTCGAGCGTAAAGTTGACAAGGAAATTACTATAGAAAGACAGAGAGAGAGAGAGAGAGATTTGCGCAATATATGTGACTTATATTTTTTAATTATAGTAACATCTATTTGTCCACTTCATCGAATTACCTCTGTTTTTGCTTGTGATAATAGAATGAATTAAAAATAAACTTTAATTCAGAATTAATTGCAGATTTCCTTACATCTTCGGTGTTGTGACGCCAGAATACGCTGCCCGAGAAATAATTAAAGCAGTTCAAAGAAATTATACAGAGTATTCAATACCGCGGTGTCTCCTTTCTTTGAACGCGATCAATCGGTATATATTAATAAATATATCAAAAGTTACTTTAAATGTATCAAAAAATAATTTCTTCTTAATATACGCATCGCTCTTCCTGCAATTATGTAGTAATAATATTTTTTGTACAACTTTGCAATTAATTTATAAATAATTACTTCTGGTAGAAGTTTTTTATGTGATGATGTTTTTTCTTTAGGATTGTTCCGGAAAGCGTAATGCGCTTGATACTAGATTTCTTAGCGGATGTCGATCGAAAACGGAGAGAGAAGGATATAATGAATTTGTAATTAGATGTAGAGTAAGCTTAGCATGATGGAATCGCACACAGTAAAGAGATACTTACATTTATTTATTAGATATAAACTTTACATAATTATTGAAACGAAATGATTTTTTTTAGAGTAATATAATTTACCATTAGATTAATAAATATTTGTAATACATATTTGTAATAAAATTAATTCTTTTTAATAAAATTAATTAATTTTTTAATATATATTTATATAAGTTATTCTTTACTTTGGTCTCCAGATCGTTTAATATGACTTATTTAATATTTTCGTGAACTCTCCCTCCCCCCAGATTATATTATAATATAAATGGATTATAAATAGTAAAATAAATTACCGCATCTCTTAATATGGCTATATCGAAAACAGAAATGAAGCTAGTGATTTTCGATATAATGGACAGTTTTTACCTTTTCCACGTTATGTAATATAAATATAGTGCTACAGACACAGAAGTAAAAAGACCAATGACCTGAAAATCTGAAACATATCAGAAGGAATAGCGGTCTCTTAGAAAGTAAACTAGACGTATCAAATGCCCGGTCAGAGATACGTCATTATCGTCGGCTTGCTGGATTATCTAATTAATAATATATTACGGGTTCGATCAGTACTCGCCATATACCAATCACCACTACTTTTATATCGATTTTCAACGGGATTGCGCTTATCCATTAATAAATTGTCTATTGCCGAGCGAGTCTATCTCTGTTTTACTTCCGCGTTATTATCATATTTTAACTGTAGATTTTTATTCGATTGCCATCTTGAAATATATATGGTAAAATAATTATATCAATCGTGTTTTTTTACGCGTATATGGATACTTTGAATTCATTTTTTATAATTTCCAAGGCGATAATATACAATATGCGTATAAATAAAGCATGATGCATGATTTTTTTTCGTTTTAATGTTGCGTTCTTTAATTGCTAATTAAAATATAATGACATGTGTGGTATTAATAGTGATAAATCATATATGAGAAGTAACAAAGACGTGTGAATAACAATGAGCTAACAATTGTGCCTTTCTTGAGATTTTATATGATTTTCTCACATATGCAAAATATTGAATTTCCATATAATTTATCTTCTTCTTTATTATTATAATTCTGTTCCCATATATTATGAAATATATTATAGGTATATATATGAAATATAAATAGGTTTTATTTGCTATAAAATATGTAAATTAGTTTTATGAAAACAAGTAAAATAGGTTTTAAAATTAATATGAGGCATTATGTAACATTTCGTTCAGTTTCACCATAATCACCGTAATTTATCGCAAAGTGAGGTTTACCTTAACGAGGAAAAGACGAGGAAACGAGATTTGAGTAGCTTATTAGTAACGCATAGCAATCCGACATCTTTTAAACAAGAACAAAATCGATCTTTTTCTAACATATTTTCGCTTCAATGTGAATAACAAAGTTCTTTATGTGCAAATTAACAATAACAGATACCTTGGGCGATACCTTGTAAAAAGTACAGAGATCAGCCTTAAGATGATGATATTTCTGTTGTTCTTGTGTGTGTTGTAATTTTACATTTTATGATTTCACCTCGTTTCTAAGTAGCATTGCAAAAGGTATACATGAGTTCTTGATAGAAAGCAGGATTTATCACTGTATTAAAAATTAAAAATAAAAAAAATATATATATAAAACTATACATATATGCATATTATTCTGTCTTAAATTTAAAACAAATATAAGTACTCTCTAATTTATTTTAAGAAAAAGATTAAATGCATATTAACTAAAAAGTTAAGTGTATTGGATTGATTTTAGAAGACAAAAGAGCTATTTTCGTCTTGGTATGCGCGACTCAAGAGTAACCTTGACTTTACATGGTGGAAGAAACCGGATTAAATATCTAAAAGGCCTTTATTCGTTTTCTACTATAGATCCAAGCAGCAAGCTTGTTATCTTTCTTGGAGTTACTTAATTAGGAGCCCATTCCATAGTCATTCGTTAATTATCGCATAATTAGTATTAGAGGAAACGTGTGATCTATATTGCCATAATACTGTGTAACTATTCTTATTTGAGTTTATATTTCAACACATAATTAAAGCAATAGAAACTTCTAAAGCAACACCTTTTGTAAAAATCTTACGTAATGCTTTTTGTTGCGAGCAATTCAACTGCGATGGTGTTTATGTGATATCAATGCATTTACAAAAAATAATTACCTAAGCAATGGAAGCGAAAAATTTATAGCTATAATATACACACCTCTATAATTTTTATAAGAATAAAATTTATATAGAATAAAATTTATATAAAAATAAAATATAACAATAAAACGTATAATATCAATTGGTAAAAATTAATTAATCGCCAGGAATAAATTCAATAAATAAACAATGATAACTTGACACACTGGCAAAGTTTTGCCAGTGTGTCAAGTTATCATTGTTTATTTATTATAACAATAAAATTTCTTTTTTTTTAAGTCTAGAATGTCCTAATTAAAGCGATCTTTGTTCTGATCAAAGTCAAAACCAGAGAGTGGGAAATTATGTTGTAGCTTCATATGATTAATGGATGCGTCATCGAGTAGTGTCACAAGTTCAGGTTTGCCCAATCGTATACATTCAAACGAGGAAGAAGAAAAAGGAAAAAGCAGATGACGAAGAAGATAATAACCTTGCCTATACGTGCCTCGACTATTGCCGGAACGTTGTTCCGTTGTGATGTTTAGTCAAGTTCAAGCGAGTCGAGAGTTCTGACCGTCGCCGCTGTCTGCCTCCGTCATCGTCATCGTCATCGTCGTTCGCGATTACAAGGTAGAGAATTGTTGCTCCCACACGTTCCCTACCTCTTCGCGAAACCTCGTCGAGAAACCTGGAGATCCGATGTGATCCAGTGATCTACGCGTTTGGCAGGGTAACGTTTCACTCCAGGAGTTTCTCCACTTATCAACGCGTTGCGTTATATATATACGTATTTCTTTTTGTGCATAATGTGAAAACAATTTTGAACGTTTGTTCAAAATTTCAAGTGCGTCAAGTTGCAGATCTTCAGTGAAATTCATCACGCAATTTAAAATTTGTGTTATGATAAAAACAGGAAGTGTTTGAAGTGCCTTGCATTTCACATTATCTCTTCATAAGTTTTCGAAGTATATTTTTTATTTTTTTTGTGAATTTCTTTGAGATCTGATATATCATTTTTCTGTTTCAAATTTTTAGCGCTCATTTAAAGTGTTCGTTTGTCAGCGTTAATGTTAAAATTTCATGAAGGTAAGAGAGCTCAACATGTACTTGGAAATTTATATATCGCAGTTTATTTAAATTGTGCGCGTTATTACAATTGTGTAATATTACAAGTAAAATTAAAATAAAACTTTCTTTCACATATAAAGTTTAACAATACAGTCGAAAACAATACAGGTAATTTAAAGATCTAGAAATTATTGAAAAATTTAGTGTCATCTATAGAAAAAAAAACATTCGATACTTTTGATGATCTTTTCGCGTTCACTGCTGATTCGACTACATTTCTGCTGACATAACAAAATAAAATTACAGTTTACTGACGAAACAGACATTTAATGATTGTTCTAATTTTGACTGTGCTAAAGCAAAATATTGGAACTGATTAAACTACGGTTTTTTCGATTATTATTCTTCTTAGAATATTCTTCCTAGTCTTCTCTGCTTTTTTAATTACCGAAATATGAGGAAAATTGAAAAAAATGTTAATTAAAAAAAATTTTAATCTTACTAAAAAAAAAGTTATGGTTAATTAGTATGGATTCTTCTTTATTCAAGGTCTACTACTCAAATTATTTTGAAATAGTCTTGCGCTGTCCTTAAACTTTTTATTATGGAAGATTCCTCCCATATCTTACTTGACATTGAAAACCGGTATTTTACTGAATTAGAAATTCACGACAACTTTGTTATTTAAATTCGTGCAACTATATTTTAGCTTTGTCTATGAATTTAAAATTACAAATAGCAACGATTTAGATATTTTAAAAATAACAATATTCCAACGATATTCCAAAAATTAAAAAAAATATGAAAACGATAAAAAATTGAGAAAAAATGTAAATATACGTCGCAAAATTTTTCAGAATTTTAAAATATACCTTGACCTTTAAATAATTCGCGCGATTTTATATATTATATATATATATATATTTTTTTTTAAAAAGATTTAGGTCTTGAATTGTATGGATTTGAAGGAATGCATATTAATTTCTCCACCAAATCTCGGTTGCATGGGTAGAGCGAAGGTTAATTGTAAAATTTTTAATAGAACACCCCATACAAAATTATATTTTTGGATTCTATGAAAAAAAAACAACTTATTAGTTTTATCCGAAACATTTTTGTCGGATATTTCTATGAAAAAATATGACGATATTTAAAGTTTCGAGTAGCTTAATAGCTACTTGAAGCGCTCGGGAATCAAAATCATAACTCTACTCGGACTTATTTAATCTATTAAATGTTCAAAATGTTTACCTTGTAAACATGTATTTATTCGAATTAACAAAGTATTCCTAATATTTGATAGCATTTCGGGAGTCATAAAAGAGTCTAGGTAACAGATTGATCGTCGGAATATTACTTATTTAAAAAATTTTTTTAACATCCTCTCATCGAACTTAATGCGTCATATGCGATTAATACAATACAAACATATTTGCCACCAATGTTATTCTGTAGATTCTTGAGACAAGCTTGAGATATGTGTTGTCTTTTTATCATTTTAGATTTATCTTAAGCATAATATAATTTTTAAGAATTTATAAGATATAATTGTAATAATACAATTATAATTAGTATAATTATATTATAAATATATTTATATTATAAATATATTTTATATATATATGTTTACAGATATATATTAATAATTTTACAATAATATAATAATTATATAATATATATAAGATGTGATTTATAGTCGGTCTTTATGATCTTGTCTCATCAAGGATACAAGAAAATCTCGGCGCGACTCATATACCGAGAAATATACTTCATCGTAAAATATAGAAGTTTACCTTGAGTTGCCTCTTAAAAACAAGAAACAAGTTCATTAACGTCCATCGGCAATTGCAGAGATTGTAGGTCAAAATCCGACGTAGATCTCAATTTTTCTATTTTTTTCTAATTTCTTCCTTAGATTATCTATTGAGATTGCAGATCAGATTATATAAATTGCAATTGTACATATGTATAATATATAATGTAATATTAAAGCTGACGTAAGAGATCGCAGCTTAATGCGATCTTGCACAATTACACTTTAATGCATCAGAAGAAGATATGATCGTCTGTCAATCATTGTGCAGAAATCAAATTTCCTTCGCTTCAATCCCAATCAATAAAACGATAACATCGTAATTTCTCTAAGGAGAATTAAATCTCTTTCTACTTTTATCTCACTTTTCTATCAGAGTATTGTTTGCGGCATGGATTATATCGACATTTCACGTTAATATCGAAAGTCACGGATTTTAATTCAATTCCTTTCCTCTAATCGTATTATTATCACTATTAATTACAAGGTGAACAAGATGATTGAATGTAATTTATTATTACTTATAGCGCAGAATTTCATGTCGATCATTTTTCGCAGAGTGTAATTTCAGAGCGGATTTTATTTACCTTTCAAACAGTAGTTTCTAATTTCCTTCATGCATATATCAGTCATTCGATATTATAATAAGAGATCTGATTGCGGTAAGTGTAAGTCAGGTAAACCCGACTATTTTTTGCCACATTTATTTTTTTCGATGGAAAGCAATGCGTTCAAGGAATGCATGCGTTATGCAACAGGAAAAATAACATTTGATCTACAAACACACTATTTCTTATTTTATTTACATCTAACATTGCATTTACAACACGCGCATGGTGCTATTGTATTCTGTTTGCTCGCATTTGGCATTTATATGTTGCATAATATTCCAGTTTCATTGTCTGGCTATATTTAATCTTTTTTTTTAATTTGCTGTACATAAACAGGTGTACAAAACAATAGCTTAAACTGCCGTTTTTAACCATATAAACTTATATTTCAAATTTTTCAATTGTGTTCGCTTTATATCTTTTAATATTTCCATCGTATTCTGGAATTACTGATGTCATTAAAATGTATTGCAATTTTATTTATTTTATTTACTCTTCGATCAAACAATGAGACATTTTTAGATTTTATTTTAGTATTAATAATATGCTTGTAAGGAATAAATGTTTATATAATTATATATATATATCGCAGATATATATTTGTTTTCAATGATAAGATCACTTTTTTAAAATAAAAATAAGATTACTATGAGTTTATTGTTAATATCTGAGCAAGTTTATCTCGATTACTTTATGCGCTGTTATGTAACGTTGATTTCGTAATTTGAATGCACTGAACTGTATCCTGTCAAACAAGTTTTCCGGCCGTATTTGCCCATGTTGATAATTAAAACGGATCATTCGGATTAAGAGAGATATAAGCAAAATGATGTTTTATAAAATTCCTTGTGGCAAGATTGCACATAAGACGAATTTACATAAATTACCATTAAAAGACCTTCTTAAAATTCGTAAACTTCATTAACATCAATGATAGGTCATAACATTCTATGAATAATTTAACATAAATTGCCACTAAAAGACTTACAAAGTGAAATTCGCAAATCTAATTAGGTCATAATATTATATTTTGTGCTAATCAACCACAAAACTGTTGGTGACTGTTAGTCCAGGCGTTTCGAAAGCAATGTTATTATTTGTTCAACTAGGTGATGTGTCAAGATTATGCCGAGATTTAACCCAACCAATCGCGTTTTATGTTATTTAAACAGAAAAAAGAGCAAGACTTTACAGCTTTTTAAACCGCAGAGTTGCAACACTTTGAATTTTCTTTGGACTCATACATACGTATACACATTGCTGGCAATCTTATAGTAGATTGTTTAGTTTATCAAATAAAAAAATTTGCATATTAAATCTAACCATCGATTAAAATTCATTTATATTATAAATATTTTTATTATAAAAATTATAATATTTATAAAATAATGTATATTACTTAATGGTAATTAAACTTCAATTTAATTATAAATGATCTTTAAGATAGAATTGGTGAACTCATTTGCAATTTATATTATAATTAAGATATGTTTAAGAAGAGATGCAATTTTTTTTAATTTGAAGTTACATTATTAAATGGCTAAAATAGGCAATACGTTCTAATTATTTATCTAGATATAGTGCATATACGTTTTTGTGTGTGACTGACAATGAGTTATTCTATTCTAGTTTCTTAGCATGTGCATTTGTAATTTTATTTATTTTTTTATCTTGCAAAAACCATTAATATTACCTTTTCGTGGATAAGTATCAAGTGATATCAATCAAGTAATTAATCAATGTTTTATTGGCTTTTATTTTAATTGAAAATAAAATTTAAATTGTTAATAATTACCAGCGAATTTTTTTTATTTTGTTGCATTTTACAGCTGATTCTAATATTCATTCATCGTGTCATTAATAGCTCAGAAGTAGAAACGGATATTGAATCTTAACACAAATTAATTTCAAAATGCCGAAAATTAATTTAATTAATTTGCTCAATCGACTACATGATTTTCTCGAAATGCTAACGATGATTGCGAATTAAATTTAAGGAGAATAACTTTACTATACTGTAAAGTAATTACATAAATTTTAAATAAAAAATCTATTAAATTAGAGAATCGGATATATATAAAACTACGCATATATAAATTAGACATAATTTATACCTATGTCTATTTGAGCTATTTTAACAACTTTTTTTTCACGTAGATTATTAACAATTTGCATCTCCGAAATACGATATATAACTCTTGTTAATGTCTTTAAACTTTCACAGAGTGCATTGAAAAGAAAGAAAGCAGATTAATATTTATCATAAAAATGTCATAAAAAATATTAATAGGATATATATGCTGTTGTAAAATATATATTTAATAATCTAATTGGGATTCAGTATGTTTTGCAATGCTGAACGATTAACTGCAATAAAATTGTTGCAATTTTTTCGCAATATATTAAAATTAGAGAGACAATATGATGAAAGATATACGATCAATTTAAATCATCTTTCTAGCAATTAAAAAATATTCTTGCAACAATTTCTAATAAATTAATCTCTATTCGATTAGTTTGCTCTCACGATGTGATAAGTAGTCATAAATCTTTTTCATCGGGCACTTGCTTGTTCCTCAAAGCACTATATCCTTTATTACAGTGTGATAGACACACAGAAGTTTACATATTACATAATCACTTGCTCATATCGTGCTAATACTGTTTCAGGAAAAGGCATCGATTTCGACATAGAGTGCAAGCATAATTTATCATATCTCCTAGTAATTAGAAAAATGATTCTTTTATAAAAATTTTTGCGAAATCGATAAGTAAGTGCGGCAAAGAAGAAAAATTAGAAAATGTATCAATCAATAATTATATTGAGAGACAATATCATGCAATTATTTACGATATACGATAATTATGTATTGCTATAAAGCGAATTAAAATTCCGTCGTAATTATCCATGCAAGTAATAATGATCACTGATCACGTTACACATTTTTCAGCGATTATCAAATTAATTTTATATTTAAATTCAAGCATGGCTTTTTCTCTCTCATCAAATTGGTTTATTAATTATCATTATAATAAAATAAATTATATTATTTTATGCGCAGTTGGATGATGCTACCAATTCGGGACGAAGCAATAATTGATGCAAATTTGAGAACAGACTCTTCGAGCAATATCTGGCTTTATCTTAGCGTCGAATTTTTAATTGGCGCTGTAATTTCTGGTTTCTCAACTATTCTTAATGCCGTAAAATCGCTGCTGCCAAAGCCACCAAGGGATCTAACCGGAGATGTAGTCTTAGTGCGTACACTTCTTACCTATATCTTAAATTGCACTTAATATATATTTCCGATTAATTTAAAATATAACATCTATATAAAATATAATAAATGTAAGTTTAATTACAATTAGAAAATCAGAAAGAATTCTACGCATATAAAAATGAATGCATATTTATTTAAAAATCATATATGTATTTACGATTTAATCAAATATATGTAGTTTAAATATTAATAAAATATGGTGCATTTGATTTAAAATTAAATAATACGTGTAGTAGTTTTCATTATTTTCTTAATGGACACACATACAAAGTGTTTCCTGCACAACAGATTGCCGGTGTCTCGTCGACACTCGGTGAATTCCTCGCCGAGGAATTCGCGAAGGGAGGATGTTCTGTGATCTGCGTGGATAAGGATCTCAGATATGTTGAAGAGATAATCGCCAGGTTGAGATCGCGGTGCTGCAGGGTGGAGGAAATCGGGCCAAATTACAGAAAACAAGAGTTGGAAAATGAGAAGCCTACAATGATGGCGTACGAGTGCGACTTACTCGACCGTAATGCCATCCGCGAGATCGCCAGGAAGGTCGAAGACGAGGTCGGCGGCGTCGACGTCCTTGTGACATGTGTTGGTCGGCCTAATCAGGATATTTTCGACATGGCTAGCACGACTCTTATGAGCCACTTTTGGGTAAATCTTGGTCAATACATATATACATATACATATGCCGTGTTTATTTATTTAAGGTTTAAGGTAATTTTGAAGCTAATACTCGCTTTTTTAAACAATAATTAATTTGAGAGTAAAATTCTGTTTCTTTTTTTTTAATTATTGCAGATAATGAGATAATTTTAAAAAATGCATATATATAATATTAATAAAATAATCCTCTGTTCGATAATAAAAAATGTTGAAAAAATACGTAACGTAAAGGGCGACCATAAAATTATCAAAAAATTAATTATCTTCGTTAATGATCAAAACACTTTTAAAAAATAAAAGAGCGTGTTTAAAAATATAAAAATACATTAATGAAATGGTCCTCTGTTCGATAATAAAAAATATTGAAAAAAAAACACGTAACATAATGATAACGTAATGATATACTCGACCCTAAATTATAAAGAAATTAATGATATAAAATATATTTTTTGTCTCAAAACTCGTTTTTTTAATAATTTATTCGACAATAAATTCAGTTTTTTATTTTTTTAATTATTGCAGATGATGCTAGCATTTTTGCCTTCGATGTTACGTCGCGATAAAGCATACGTTGTCGGAGTTACGCCGGTTGCATCCAATCAGGATGTATACTTGGGCTCGAGAGCAGCGATCGCTGGTGGGTAGCCTCTCATAAGAGCCATCATAAAATTATTAGCTCATTAAATCACGCATTAAACAATAAACGCCGTGTCAGTTAATAGCGCGTGATTTATTTATATGTAGGTCTGATGGAAAACTTGGGTCATGAATTGAGCGATCACAGTAGTCACCTCACCTTCCTGACAATTTCACCGGTTGTAGGACGCGGGTAAGCTTTCTCGCGAAAAAAAATTGGGAAAGAGAATTTGCTGTTTTCTCGATGACTTATTAATATTAATTTACTGTATTGTAGTTATACGAGAGAAAAAGAACAACAAGTGGCCAGGGAAGTTGTACAGGCAATCAGCAGGGATCAGTGCATTATCCGTATTAGTTGGTACTCAAAGATATTTTATAGAATAAGGTAAGTGGAGATCTGAATATTGATTGATATGATTAAAGTCTGAATCCATCAATATTATATTGAGTATCTGAAGCAATTAAATTTGAAGAAATTAACGATAACTTTTAAAAACATTTACATTTGCAGTCAAAAACATAGTCAAATAAACAGACAAGAGAATTTATATTATATAATTATAGATGTTAGATTATCTTTATATTGCCTTTATATATACATAAAGGCAAATTAAAAAAATTTGATTACAATAATTACGCAATTAGAGTAGTTTATTAGTAATTAAAAAACAGCGTTACCACCTGATTGAATATTAATTTTAGTATTAAAAAATATCAGTATTTAAAATTGCATAATATGTTATTCATATTTTCATGTTTTTGTTTTGCTAATATACTGACATTTGAACTGTTGAATAAATCTATAAATTACAATTAAAGATTAGACTTAATCAGTTTAACATTGTATAACATGTAATCTATTATTAGATTAGCTTGGTTTAGTGAAATTTTCAATACTCTATATAATTTTTAATTGACTTTATGCGATCGTGTATTTTAGCTGCATGATCCATAGTGCAATAACGACGGTCACACAATGGCTTCACACGCAGGGATGCGATTATTCCTTTTAAATTCTGTTCTTGCTCATGAAGCGTGAAGCATTCCAGTGCCGACCACCGACATGAGTGTGGGAATTCGTGTTTTCTGTCAGCGAATTCGCTCGAGATGGATAACAAAAAGTTTTAATAGTCGTTTGAAAGACGAGCAGCAAATAGTACTTTCTCACGACTTGTGTAAATCAGTAGATTTGTTCCAATATCTCAGTTAATTATTCATATAAATTATTCAAATCATAGCATTAAAAATTAGAATTACATTTTAAAAACTTGTACAATTTTCATGTAAAAATGGTTTTCTGTCAATGAAAATAATATTGTTTTCACATTTTTTTGCTATTTTTATATCAAACACTCTTTTACTCTATAATCTTATGTGTATAGATCTCATTTTCCTATATATTTGTTTATATTATTGAATAAAGAGATAACAAATTGAAACATTAAATTGCACAACCCTACGTTTACAAAAATATAAATATCAATAATCCCAATAAATTCAAAGTATCATGTATGCTTTCCTTATATATTTTCCACACAAAAATTATATAAAATATTACAAAATGCACAATATATAACAAAAGTTGTCAAAGAAAGAGAGTGAACACCGAAATTTGTCGTCTATTCAATCTCTGCTATTGAAAATGAAAAATCTCAACTTTTATTCATTTTTCGCTAACTCGCGTATCGACTAACGTAAAAGCTCGATATCGAATCGGGTAAAAGCACATCGTAATGACCACTTTCGGAGCATCCGGTGAAGAGGAGCCTCGCGGTCTCGTAGTTGACGTTAACGCGATTGTGGAAGATCAATTCGAGCTCGTATCCGCCAGCGAGTTCGCGATAGATCGAGAGATTCATGCGATGGAGCTTCGTGGCCACCGTGCATTCCAGCTCGCTGGCGAACGTTCCCACCGGATTCATGTAATCGTAGTATTCTTGGCGATCCGAAATGTTCCACTCGGCCATCACGAACGGGCCGTATTCCCGCCAATTGTCCCTAATGTGTCGCACAACCTGTCAAACGACCCACACATGTCTTACATGCACCGTCGTAAATCAATTACCATATAAATCGAACTGTCAACACTCGTAACAGATGACGTTTAAAGAGCGCTTAAACGATATACATATGACATCTTTTCGATCATTAAACTGCGTATCTCGTCGCGAGACGAGATTTTTGATTTCGTGACGCGATCTTTGTCTCTTATGATATTTACACCGAATCATAATTTACACGATTAAATAACGTTTACGTTAATCATTGGACTGACCATAGTTCGGAGCGATTGGTGCTCTTCCTCGTTCCGCCACAAAATGTAACTGATTGCCCTAAACGTGCAATTGCCATCTCCGTATACCTTGCGCACGCGAAACGTGCCCTCGTTACACCTTAACAGAGCCGTACCTGCGGAAAATCCGATGTGTATGCATTATGTAAACCGCATATTTAACGCGAAATATGCGTGTGTGATGATATTTTTTTTATTATGAATATATACTCGTCAAAAAAATTATCGCAATACGTAATTAATATCAAAATTTAGCATAAATTCAAATAAGCGTATCTCCGCGAAAAATTGTCGTATTTCAAAAATTTTTTTTTGTTTTAAAGGGTAAAGTCTCTACTTTAAGGAACTTTCGTTCAATTTTGATTTTATTCTCTCCCCCTTTCTCCATCCCTTTAAAAGGAGGGACGTGTTTTTTTTTCAAAAAATTGCATAGTTTGACGAATTCTACGGAGTGTACTAAATTTTTTTCACAAATATCATCATAACTATCGTAAAATATGGACTTTTCTCTACAAATTAAAAAAAAAATTGAATACCGTACGATTTTTTCTCGCGAAGTTACAGCATATCAAAATTATCTATGTATTTATGCCTATGTATTCAATTACCGCCAACATTAGCATTATCCGATGGGCACTACGGGGAAGTTGCTGGTCAGATTTTGCCCATCGTGTGTGTGTGTGTGTGTGTGTGTGTGTGTGTTGGGGCAGGGATATAGGTTCGTATTTAAAATTGTGTATTTCTGCTTCGTCTTCGGGTAATGCTAATGTTGGCGGTAATTAAATATATAGGCAAAAATGCATAGGTAACTTTGATATGCTGTAACTTTGCGAAAAAAAATCGTACGGTATTCAATTTTTTTAAAAATTTGTAGAGAAAAGTCCATACTTTACGATAGTTATGATGATATTTGCGAAAAAAATTTAATACACTCTGTAGAGTTCGTCAAACTATGCAATTTTTTGAAAAAAAAAAACACGTCCCTCCTTTTAAATGGATGGAGAAAGGGGGAGAGAATAAAATCAAAATCGAACGAAAGTTCCTTAAAGTAGAGACTTTACCCTTTAAAACAAAAAAAAATTTTTTGAAATATGAAAATTTTTCGTGGAGATACGCTTATTTGAATTTATGCTAAATTTTGATATTAATTACGTGTTGCGATGATTTTTTTGACGAGTGTACTTTATGATATAAAAATCAGAATCAAATAATCACATTTGTGTCATTAAATAAAAATAAAAACGTGTGAGTTTTAATAAAAATTAATTTGTTGGATTAATCAATGTAAATTAATTTTAATTTGGTAAATCAAAATTAAAATTAATTAAAATTAAAATTAAAAATAAAATTGAAATTAGAATCAATTTTAATCTGGCAAATTAAGGACTCGTGATATCTGATAAGTGACCTTCTCTAGAAATCTGAGAACGTCTGCTTTTACGCTTTCTGCAAGTGCACCTCGCTTGATTAATTCTCGTTGAAAAAATGTGTGTGCTAGAACCCCAGGAGGTTTGCCATGCAGAATCGTTTTTGTTTTTCTGAGCTTTCGGAAAGCTGTTGATGATTTTGGAGTCTCCTCGATCCAATAAACGTTTCGCTTTTTTGAGTTTATGTTTTTTTTCATTCTCCAGTAATGTGCGATGATGATCGCAATCTTCTAAAAATCACATATAACCTTTCCTTGTAATTATCTCATTAAATATGTCAAAATATTGCCAATCCATTATCTAACTTGACAAAAGCAAAAGATCTATCTTTTTAATCAAATGCATCAAAATTATTAGAAGTGAATTTTTTAATATAACATAAATTTAGTATAACATAAACATATTATCTTTTATATATTAATTTTTGAAATTCTTATACATATTATTCAATTAAACATAGATAATATATTTTTTTAAGTAAAAGTTTACCGTCTTCGAAGATACATGTGCATAAATAAAAGCACGGCAGACAAAGAATTTGTAGCAATTTCGACAGTCTTGACGCTAGAAGCTTAATTTATCTTCGAAGATCAAAAGATGTCACAGCTGTTATCAATTATTCTTGCATTGCAAATTGCATATAACAATTTCTATATTATTAAAGCAAAAATAATATTTGAATAAATACTTTTTATAATAAATTAATGAAAGAGATTAAATACCACATGTATACACAATGTTTTTATTTGGACATTTATAGCATGAATGTAGCGATTTGTGATATGATTATGATATCGAATATTATATCAGATATGATATGATATAAAGAATATTTGTTTATTATTTAATATACTTTTGTATTTTTTTCATACTTAAAATAAAGTAAATATGTAATCAAGCTTTTAGAGAGAAAAAGAAGAAAGAAATAGAATGTGAGAAATATATTACAATAAATAGAAGTTTGTTTATTTAAAAATATATATGTTTAAACTATCGTAAATAAGCTATAATAATTTATTGCTAACGAGAAAGCCTTATTCTTTGTTCTCTCTTAAGGATATTTGTTTAGCTAATTTCTTTTTTAAATAAATGACATTTTATTTAATAAAGAAACACCCATCCCGACATCTAAAATCATTGATAGGATTTGCCATAGGAATGTTTGCTAGAATGTTTGCTCAAGAAACTGTTCAGAAGACTTTCATTGCAGTATTTATCTCTTAATAAAACTAATAAAACTCTTTCAACTAGAGAAATAATTTTTACATAAAAACACATTTCTTCTCCGATGGGACGAGAGAATTCAAACCGCAGACTGATAGACGCGTTCGCAGAAGCGTATCAAAATATTTCAGTACCCTACGCTTACACAAATTTATAATTCTTATCCTTTTTTTAATATACATATATATTGAATACAATTGCATAGTATATCAAGATCTTTACATCTTGTATTCGTATCTATTTTTTGAGATAAAAAAAATTCGTTTTATATGCGCGTACGTACATATTTATTATTCTTAATGAAACCCCGGGTGACAGGTGATTGACAGCGCGCGTCAGGTGCCGTGTCACGTGACCTCTCTCAGCTGTGCTCCGCGGCAGGGAGGGGGGAGACGCGCGTTGCATGGCGCGGTGGTGGTGGCAGTCTTTTGCGGACCGTGACGTGGAACGTGTGTGTACGCGCGTTGCGGATGCCTGACTACGGTGAATGCACGGTGCATGCAGGCCATTAGTGAATAGCAGTCGCAGCTTGCGGAGCAGACGGACGGGGTTCCGCGTGGTAAGGGATAGGGAACAAGTGTCCGCGTGAGCGACACGGAGCAAAGCGAAAGATGGCGGCGACGCATCGGAAAGTGCTAAGGTGGTGATGCGGTGCGCGCGAGTATCTTCACCGTCGTCGTCGTCGTCGACCTCGTTCCTCATCACCGTCATCCTCGTGATCGCGATTACCTCCGATCGTCTCGCTCGTTGAGCGGAGCGCGGCCAAATGATATGGGAATTTGCAGTAGAAGGCACTTTCTATTGACGATATGCAGCCTACAACTGGTGAGTGGATCACGTTAATCCGGAAATGCCAGCTCGGTTCGGCTGCAATGTATTCCTGGTTAATTTGCACATGTATATACATATAAATATGTAGTACGACGCAGCGACACACTTGTCATTTCTTTAACTTTTTCTTCCGATTTTCGCGATCGCGATATGATACTACGATTAATCACAATGTGCTATACGAGCGTCGTATTGAAAAAAAAAAATCACAGAATGCCGTTACTACGTTCCCTTCTTATCACGATTTGAATTTTTTATGAATTATCTTAAGGTTTTATCGACCCGGGTCGTGCGGTTTATCTCGGAGCATTTTCGAAGTATAAAAAGAAAGTTTCGTATCGTGATTTTGTTATACTACTCGATAAACACCGCTGTGTGAAACCGGAGCACTTTTATAATTGTATTTTTTATTTTAATGTACGATTTTTATGAAAGAAACGTAGGAAAATAAATGTATGACAAAAATAGTTAATCTTCTCTTCTCAAATTACTGTTAAAATATTAAAAATAATAATTCAGTTTTTTTAATAATTAAATAATTACATAATGCTTAATGTGATTTTCTATATTTACAAAATAAATATGAAATAAATTTATTAAAGATTTTTAGTAAAGTTTCAATTTTAATTTATTTCATAAATAAAAATATAAAAAAAGTAATATATATATATTTTTTTTTTCTTAATATGAATTACACATTACATTTATTCTTTGTTTCTTAATTATTTTATCTGTTATGATAATTAATAAACATGTATGATTTATTTTTATGATTATATAGAACTTGTATAGAAATGTGTTTAAAATTTTATTGACTACACAGCAATGAATTTAAATAAACTTTTTCATATATATATTAAAAAATTTATGATGTAAGCTTAAGACAATTTTTCATATATATGTATATGCATGTATGTACATGGTTAGGCTGTGCTATCACAAGTGCTATGACTCAGAATGGGTAATTAACTGAGTATTTAGAACATAAGGCAATTGACGTAAATTAAGAACGCACAAAAAGGAATCAACAGAAATTGAGATATTTGCTCTCTGTCACTTGATTATATTACTTTGTATTACATTCTATGTTGCACGCTTATTAATATATACTCTGCAGAGAGTTATATAATCTATTATTTTATATTTTTACTTATAGATTACCACCATAGAACGTCAAGTCTTCGACTTTCTGGGGTTTATGTGGGCCCCGATACTGGTCAACTTCTTCAACATTATCTTCGTGATTCTAGGATTCTTTGGGGCCTTTCAATATAGACCTAAATATATTATATCGGTATGTATAATTATTTTTAGTATATATAAATAATTTTAGCAAATATTGTGGAAAAGAATTGAATAAATTGTGTTTTTTTTATATAAAAATTATTGTATGTAAAAACAAGTAAAGAGTCGTATATATTTTTTATATTGTATTAATTACAAACATATATATATATTTTTTTAAATTATTTTAATTTTGTGTTTCAGTATTGTATATGGAATATATTATGGCTAGGATGGAACGTATTTATAATATGCTTCTACCTCAGCGTAGGGATACTGGACAAAGTAAGTAGAGAATGCATATAATTACATATAGCATCTCAATATATTGCATTTGAATGTTTGTATCAGATATCATAAATCTTTATGCAGTACAATAAATTGTTATATAAACATAGTAGATATAATATTACAATATTATCTTTCAGAATAACGACATTCTCAACCTGGGTACTGGTAGTTTCTCTTGGTGGCATATAAATGGGCCAGGATGCAAAGCTGTTTACGATGTTACGGAACCAGAGCTCTTTAGACCTGCACGTCCCACTAATGTAACAGATTGCGTGCTGGACTATGAAGTGATAGAAATTTTACATGCTGCAACACAATGTATTTTAGGTGTAAGTGAAAAATGAATTATCATATAATGCAATGTTTTGTAATAATGTCATAACAGCTGTACAAATTATGTATATTATTATTGTTTATTGTTTTTCATTAATACAAAAGTTCGTTTTATATGTTTTAGTTTATGGCGATTGTCGGCGGAATCTGTCTCAGTAAAGTGTTCCTTGAAGAAGATGATAGCTGTAAGTATATATTTAGCAGTTATATTTTAAGTTAGTTTAGAGACGGTTTATGGTTTCTATTTCTAATTATATCAGGATACAATCAAGAATATCTGAAAGATTTATATTTAAAAGTTTAATGAGAACAAGTGCATTTTTTCTTTCATGTTATAAAGACTTTATTTGTAATATTTCCTTAATATAAAAATTAATGATTTGTCATACTTTGCTTGTGGTTTACGATAAGCAACTGAGAGCAGGATATGGTTATTATATTTCAACAGCATATTTTTGATAACAGAAAAAGTGTAGGCATTAACTATCATTTCATCTGTAGAGAAGTAAAAAATGGCAATATTTAATCATGATATTTATTATATGATTTACAATTATTGTGAATTTAAATATTCCATATTTTGGTGGAAAATTATTAAGGATATGAATAAGATTATTTTTTTCTAATTATCTTTTTTTACAAATTGAATGCACTTTAAAAAGCAAAAGCTACATTATTATTTTGTATGTATGGTAGGTTATTAATTATAATTATAAATGTTAGGTTTTTATTAATTTATTTTATGAAGTTTACTTTTGTTAGTGTATATTAAATATTGTTGAGTGTGTATATATATATATATATATATATATATATATATATATATGAAGATACAGAGTGGATATATTTTTAAATGCACAATAGCACATGTACTTTGCACTGAAACTATGGAAAAATTTAGTATTTTTTTTTAGTAAGAGTATATTCTTTTAAATTTACTTATTATTAGGAATATAAACTTATTTTTGACAAATTATCTTTGATCACTAATTATGTGTAAGTACACGCGATTATTTATTATTGCTTGAAAAGAGGGTTATCGGTTACAGTTGATTTCATTGGTGGATTTGATCCTCCATCTTGGTAAGTCCGCTTAATCATGTTCATTAATTGCACGCAACATATATATTTGTCTATATCTTTTGGCACGAATAAATAATTTTTCATAGTACGTTCATGACGCTACAGAGTGTACTATTATGTTTTAACATGTAGCGTTATAAAACTTTTTGCATCTTGCGATTTGTGATTTGTATCTATTATATTATTGGCATTATTGTTACTATATGACATTGCTCAAGTAGCATTTCTTTATCTTAGCATGAACGATGATATATTTTAGTATCTAGGAATGACATTATGTCTTAATGTTATATATGTGGTATTTCTCTGCAGCAAAGATATTTATGAATATAATTGAAGGCAAAATATATATTAAGCAGACTGTGCCATGTAATAGGACCAAATATTACATCTATGAACTTCGCGATTCGAGAGATGCGATATTTCTTCTTCGTAAAATATTTCTTCGACCGATCATTAACTTATATCTCCCGCCTGTCGTCAGTCAAACCTCGACCTAATGCGATGGATTCTTGGATGATATTTCAGTTGACTTTGTCGGAGGCGATGACTTTGGGCTGGCAGGCCACACGCCGTTGCATCCTATGTACGTTAGCTACTCGGCTCTTCCACCACCCGCATATTCCCACAAAAATTCCGCACAAAATCATTACTCGACCGGCACAACTAGCTCTCAACACTCCGCCTATCGCGAATCGAGCTTTCCGAAACACGGCGGCGAGAAGCTGCTGGGTTCCGCGCGCGGCAAAAGCAGCTTCGTCAGGAACGACACGATCCGCAGCAATAGCAGTCGCTCGTCGAGTCGCGATTTTCAGAACCCGGACTCCTCGGTCGATTACGCGAATCCGTTGGATCACTTGCAGCGGCCCGTGTCGCCCATGTACGACGAGTACGACGAGACCCTGGACAGCTCCGCTAAGCTGAGATATCAGAAAAATAACCTGTACTATCCTCACTCTGTCAAGTACAGTCCGGTCGCGCGTATCAGGTCGTCTCGTCCGATCGCGACGAAGCAAGCCAGGAATCCCGCCGTCAAACCACGACGAGTCTTCATCGATCACGTGCGCGATCAGCCTCTGAGATCGTTTCACTCCGACCCGAGATTGGCCGTTGACCAGAGTCGAGCGTCGAGCGAGCTCGACAGGTCGTCGTCTAGGTCGAAACGAGACAGCCGACCCGTGTCTCTGTACGCGAGTAACTTCTAAAAGACGAAAGACTCTTCGACGGTATTTTTTTTTTTTTTTTTGCACACGATCACTCGTTTCTCTGGAAACAACTTGTGTGTCGATGATGATGCTTCTTTTCGAATCACGATCGGCAGATGAAATTGCCTGCGAAAGTCCCTACCGGTCTTCTGCTCTCTTATTATAGCGAGAAGAGTTACGAAAATTGTATAGCTTATACGAACTTCTATACTGCCGCATATACGACGTCCACGTGCGGTACGTGTAACATTATAATTCCTATACTTGCCAAATAGATGGAACAATTAGTTGTATTAATTAGCCTTGTAGTAGTGTAGATGTGACCCTGATCTTCGTCGGTCTAGAAAAAAAATCACGAGTACTTTTCTGCATAACATTGTATAACTCATTAACGGTGTTCTTTCATCGTATCTTGCATCGAAATAACCGACTGACTGTCGAACTGTGTGTGTTCAGTAGCATTTTGCTCGTTCATACGTACAATCAGTGCAGTGTGATTTATCCACTAATTTGTAAATGTTGCTTATTTATATATATAGGGTAGGTTCACATCATACACATAAAACACAAATTTATCATTAACTCCTTTTACAAATTTGATACATATACACAAATGAATAATTAAGGTATTAATGCTGTGATGACACATACGATAAAATTGACTAATTTTATCATGGCCACCATCTTAATGATAGTAGTAAGATTAATTGTTCGGGAGAGGCTAGAAGACGTCGTTTGTTTGTACAGAAAATTTACATAAGAGAGTATATGGATGATAACTGTGAATTATTTATTTTATAAATGGTTTACACGTATTGTGCTCTCCTAGCATAGATCAACGAGTACGTCTTGATGTATGTACTGTGATATATATATATAGAAGTTGTTTAATATCACACATGGAATATTTTTATCTCTCTATAATATATAAAAATTGATTAAAAATTCAAATTAAAATCGAGAGAGATCATTCACTTTACATAGAGGAACGTATTTGTGGTAAAAGCATGACTAGAACGTCTTATTTAAACGTGAAGTTTCACCTATAGCTTTATCTAATACCAGTTTTTTAAAGTTTGTATAAGAAATTGACGAAACCTACATTGTTTTGCACTAATATTCTTTCTAGACACTAAGAATATATTCTTTCTAGATTTTCTCTATGTGTGTGTCAAAAATAATCCATTTCTATAGAACTTTGTTGTATGCCAGACATAGATACATGAATAGATAAGGACTTTAAAAGCTGATACTCTATGAAACTATTAGACTGCTTTTTAATTAGCTTATTTAAGAGTTCAGTTTTGAGTTTGACCCGGTGCTATGAACAATTTTTATTGTAGGATAGTAAAAGATTTAAATGAGAACATAATATGCGACTTGTCGATTCTTTTCTCTTTTCGCAAGTCTAAATAAACAGTTTATATATTGTATACAGATGTATGTATATATAAACATAAACGCTTTTCAAACTGCGTATAATTATCATTATCTATTTATTTTGAACATACATCAAGATTATAAAAAAATTCTTAAAAATGTTTTGTTTTGCAAATTTTATATAAAATCTGCATTGTGTTTTTTTTATAATAACAATTAATTTCTAATTACAATAAATTCATATACGTTGCAAAAAAATCGTATGATTTTCGATAAAATATTATTGAAAGAAAATTGAAAGAAAATATCAGAAGAAACTTATAACACGGTTCGTCAAATAATTCTTAAAATGATTGATCTTTAATTTAATTACAAAAGCTGATATGCTGAGCTACAATGTTTAATGATGACAGTCATGCTCGATAAATATTTAAATATACATATGTCATTCGTTGCGTTCTGATTTCAGTTAACCCAGTTAACTGCACAGTTAGCTGCAATTATCTCATTCTCGCAAAAGATGAAAAAAATTGATGAATCGTACTAACGATCTCCCTTTTGTTAGTAGTGCATGGTAGTTGTGGTAGTTTTTTTGTATTTTTAATTTAGCAGAGTGTCAAGTATATATTTTCGTATCCCTTAAAGTTTTCGTCGTAGTCGTCTTTGTAGAACGAATACGCAGTGTATCTAAATGTATAGATTAAGTCGTAATCGATCACGGTAATTATTAGGTAAATTATTCACTATATATGGGAATATTTTTAAGACGGAATTTTTCTTTCAAGACTAAGGAATGTAAACATTTCAAGGCATCTCTGGTAAACACAAAATTTAGAACAATTTCCTATCCACTTTGACGTTTCTCATATAAGTGATTGATTTTTTGCGTTATGTTATATAATAATTTGATACGAAATCTGAAGTGACATCACAAAAAATATGTTTTCACTAAATTACATTAGTGTTTCGTGTAAATCAGGAAGTAGTTAGTGTAATTAATTATTATGTCGATTATATAGAAAAGACTGCTCTATAAGAGAGAAATATAGATATAGTTTACAACTCTCTCTTTCTCTTAAATTTTATATTTACACATTAAAAAAAAAAAGAAATAATAATTATATTTATAAATTAGATATTTTTTTTAGAATAATGTGTGGACGCATATGTAATACGATTCTTATTTTTGAGAAAGAGAGAAAGATAGTTACACTTATATAATACACAATCTTATTTATAGAGCATAAGTAGAGATGAAAATTATATTAAACGTGTATAATGTTGTACATATTTTACATAGTTACTTATATGAAAATATATTAGTGATGATAGAAAAATTTATTTATTGAATATGGAATATGCTTATTTTTCTCTATGATGGCACTCTTTAAATAAAAAGATAAATGACTTCTTTTTCAAACAAAGTGAAGAAAAATGACACAAGGTTTCTTTGTCACTTCAGATTTATATTTTGGATCAAATAAAGTCTCTATTGAGCATCTCGAGTTTGTAATGCATATTTATCTTTTTCTTTTTTTAAGATCGTTATTATTAATTTTGTATTTTATTACTGTATCACATTTATTTACTTTGGTGCAGTTAATTGGGAACAATAAATATGCAATGCTACTATTTGCTTGCTTTTTTATTTATTAACCCTTCACTCTCTCTTTTTTTTCCTGTTCTAACAATTTCCTACTGTGCGGTTTATGGGGAATCTTTTTTTCTACATTTCTTAGTCATCATTAAATCTGTAGTTTCAACTGAACGTCTAATCTTTTGGAATTCTGATGACATATTTCACAATACAAATATTATTTGCAAAAAAAAAAAATTATATTTATATTACATACAGAGACTATTATTTATATAAATAAATATGTTATATTTCAGTCTAAAAGAATATTGATATAATAAAGTTAGCAATTTAATAAAACAGGATTTTTTAGGATACAAATACATTAACAAAAATAATACTAAAAGTTATCACAAAATTTTAAGGTAAAATAAACAAGATATTCACACATTTAACACACGCTGGTACAAATATTTTTGCGCGATGGAAAGTTTTTAAATTATATAATAATTCTTATTGTTTTAACACACAGCACTTATCAAATATTACATATCGCATAATTGATTTTTGGCTTTATAATTCTTAATACGATCATTTTATTAGCAATTATATAATTGCAAATGAACGGAAATAAAGACATCACGTTGCGGAACCTTTCTCTCTCTCTCTCTGACCGCGTCTCTCTCTTTCTCTCTGTTTCTCCGACAGTACGAACTAAGCGGAAGAAGAAACAACCGCGGCCGCTGTACAGCATCGAGTACTCGCAGCCGGAGCCGCCGGAGCCCCAGGACGACAGCAGCGTGTCGCCGAAGCCGATGACGCCTCGCCGGGTGAAGCGACGTTCCGTGATCTCGCGGGACGGCACGCGACGTTCTAACACGCGACGCAGCTCGGTGCGTCAGTCACGTCGCAAGAACCCGGTGAACCGTATCATGGACCACCAGGAGAACCTGTACGCCAACACTGGCATCGGCATCCTGACGAATCAAAACGTGAGCACGCTGTCGCAGGGTGATCGCCCGCTCAACTACGACCGGATCACCATCGGCGGTTGGGACCGGGAACGTAACAATCCCGTCGACCGGAACTGGCAGCCGGAAGCGGTCAACATGGCGGTGTCGTCACCGAACCTGTGGCCGTCGCCGCCGCCACCGAACCAGGAGTCCTCCAACAACTACTCGAACGCGTCGTCCGGTTTTCCGCCTAGCCAGAGTCCGCCAGCTAGTGCTTGGGACCAGCAACAGGCGACCACCAGTTCCACCCGGAATCTCACTGACAATTGGCAGGTCACCTCCGGTGACCTCAGTGCCATGCAATGGCAGGGCCAGAGCAATCCCACGTTCCAGCAGACCAGCACGCAGAGTCTGAACGGCGAGGACCTGGAGGAGCTCTACAGCAATCGGCCGGCCAGTGCTAGGTCCAGCTACAGTAACTACCACGGTGTCAGGGCGACGCCGCAAGTGCCGAATCGCACCGACGTCGTCAGGCAGAGTCAGCAACAGTTTGTCCTCAGCGGACCACCTGCTTATCAGGACACGGTAATCTGATGTAGTTATGATATAGCAATGTATGTCAGCTGTATGTCTCTTATTGGAGACCAGATGATAGATTGGGCCTTATAGAACCATTTGCTATTTAACCAATTTTAAACGGTAAGTGATGTCGTAGATCTTAGAGGAAAAAATGAGTGATAATGTCACCTCAGATAGGGACATCTTAATGAAAAAAGTACTATTTTTGATAGTGCTAGACGAGTTCGATTCAGCAAAAAGAAAATATTATGAATATAAAAATTTGAAGAAGCTGCAATTTTTATACAATGTGCATTACTATAATGTTTTTCCGATTGTTTGTCTTTTCAGGTTGTAATAATTTCAGATATTCGTATTAATTATATTATTTCGATAATTATATCGCAGTTGTATCCGTGAGAGATTGCGGACGGTTTTGCTTAATTATAAAAGATAATTAATAATAAAAAATGGGCAAGCATTGCGATTCTGCCCGTTTCAGAGCTTTACTTGATGCAGGATCGATGCGACAGATCTCTACTAACGTTGCATCGCGTTACACTGCAAAAATGACGTCTCTATAAGAGAGACGTCAACTTTAAGTCTTGAAGAGCCACAATTCGCACTCTCTTTTTCTCTCTTTTTGTTTCTTTTTTCTCTCTCTCTTTCTCTGATTTAAATCATTTTGCAATATTATTTTTGATTATATAGACCGTAAATTCTATGTGACACGATGAAACTATTTTGAAAACGGCGTAATTGTTGAAAAGAGTTGTTAAATTGATTTGATGTACAGAGATTCTGCAATATATAATTTAAACATTTATGCCATTTGATAAAATATATAATTCGCACAATCGTAATGAAGGATGTCCCTTCACTCTCAGGATGAATTTACCTGACTGACGTGTATGTGAAATTAATGTACTTAAGATCTGAAGATCTCTATCGCAGATCACACAGAGTTCTAGTAGTCTTTTTCATCTTTTTTCTCATTGTCAGTAACTTTCATAAAAACTCTTTCCATTCTCATCCTATTTATATTATAGAATTAAGGATTTTCTTATTTTATCGTGTAAAATCAAAAATAATATTATCGCATAGTTTGTAAATATAGATTCATAATCATTCATCAAAACGTATTTTCGACAACGCTTTACAAAGAAGACAATCAATTTCATTTATCATTTTTTCTAAAGTAAGTATCATCAGTGGTTTATGCTATTTTCGACTTTATATTATTAGACAATGCCTATCTTTTTTAGAGTTACGGTATCTTCGAATCTCGACTTTTAAAAATTTTTATACAATTTGCAATTTTTGTGTATATGTATTCGGATTTATTATTGAGCTTATATAATAATACTACAGTCTTCCATTTGCTACATATCTCGCAATTTATCTGGATATTGGCAGATAAAAATTGATGCAATGCACTTTTGTGCGCATTAGTGACAAATAATAACTTACAGAATAATGGCAATAATCATGTATAAAATATTATGCCGCGTGCAATAATGTCTGGCTAATATTTTGCAATAACAAATTTTTAATTACGACGATTTCATGTACATCGCAAGAAAATTTGCGACATGTTTGAAACGATTCTTATTGAATCTGTATATGCGATAAATTTAATTTTAGAATTTTAATCAAGTTTTAATCTCTTTTGCGACAAGACATTTTTAAAAATAAATTTTTAACTCATTTTTGCTGCTCGGTGTTAAAAATATAAGTATCAAAAATAAACATTGTTTTTTTTTAAAGCAGTTTAGCAATTTAATTAATGGAGAAAATAAATTGTGTATATAAAATGTGTTTTTTTTTACACATATATTAATTAAAATTTTTTTTCATTATTTATATTTTACGGTAGAAAGAAATAGAAGGATTCGTGTTTGTAAGCGCGTCGTGAATTTCGAGTAAGAGCGGAGATGGAAACCAAAGTGTTAAATATCGATATACACATAAGAGACACGTGTCAACTTTAAAACTGCCTCACATACCTGTTCTGATTATTGTACAAGCTAGTATTAATTCTGAAATTTGTACGCTAAAGATCGAATGAAACATAATGAAATGAGTTATTTCATTCTGATGACTTATAAGAATCTCGGATAGTTTTCTAGTTGTATATAATGTTTTTTAATCTCGAATTTTATATATACATATATATATACATATATATATATATATACATATATATAAAATATTATGTACTTATACAATGTCGTAGTAGAATAGTTTTACACGCAGAACAGCTATTTCATCAATTGCAGAGCGAATTATATCGATGCACTCGGTCATTTTATTAAAATGACTTTTATATATTGTAATACACATTACGTATCTTACAGTTTTTAATGGACAGGAATATATGACGATAATTTGTTAATAATAATTGTTTAATTACACCAAAATAGAGGATACACAATTATTCAATATAACGATTACATTATTCAAAGTTTAGACTTATTCTACAATGTATTATCGTATAACGATTGTAAGACAATAAACGATAAATGTTTATTACTATTTATCTATTATATATATTATTCCAATAACCTACATATATATATATATATAATTTATCCTTTATTTTATATTATATTTAATTTGTTTTCACACATTACACGTACACATGCGTATATACGGACAAATACGCATTGTATTTATTTTTTTAAATTTTATATTAAATTTTTACACCTTATTTTACATATTTTTTTATTTTTATTTTATAACACATTGTCTCATACACAGTTGAAAAATTTGTGTTAAATTTAACAAATATCACATGTCCCAAACGGTCCACAGAAATTTTTGTGTTAATTTAACATAATACGGATATGTTAAACGATGACGCGAATACTGTGTTAATATTTTAACATAAAATAAATGCAAACTTCAAGTAAACTTAAAATAAATTTTGTGTTAAATTAACATAGTTTTAATGTAAAAATTAACTAAAAAAGTTGTTAATTTTACATTTTATCATCCCCACTTATATTATAAAGTAAAATTAACATTTTTTTCTGTAAATTTTAACAGATAAATCTTGTCATTAATAATACCAAACATATTTATTGTGTAAAATTAAAAGTAAATACACATTGTGTTATTTTTACACTTTTTTTCAGTTATTTTAATAATTTAACATTTGAGTTTAATTAACACAACAGCAATATGTTAATTTAACACATGGATGTGTTAAATATTTAACACAAAAATTTTAACGAGGACCGTTTTTAACAAGAAAACACAAATTTTCCAACTGTGTAAATAAATATAAATAAATAACACGTATGACATTTACTGCGGTTTCGCGGTTTTTCCTTCCGCGAAATAATCCGCGAATTACGTCAATCCGATGAACCCGTGACATATTCAAGATCAGCTATAGAGAATATTCCGCACCATCCCTAAATTGTGCGCATGTTCCACCGGCCGGTTTTTCCTCCCTTCCCCACGGGCGTCCGCACGACCCTCGGTGCAGTAGACGCTGATCACCGGGACGCCGAGGGTCGTCTTTCGCGTCGTCGCCATCGTCGTTGATACAATAAAAAATTACGCGAGCGATAAATTCGGCATTGTCAGTTGACGCAAGATTTTATTGAGAGATTTCGAGGACCGGATTCGGAAACTTGGTATGTGCAAAACGTTGAATTAATGCGGATGCGAGTGAATATTTCACGATTCAAAGCGCGAATCACAGCGGACATTTATAGTACGTTTGTGTAGTGCGACATTGATCAGAAAATTTGGGTCATCGGGGAGAGGAGTTTAAGGATTTTTTTTTACGACTTATTTATGACTTTACGACTTATTCGAATTTTTTTTTAGGAGTTTTTTTTTGTGGAATAAAAATTATACAAAGTGATCAGGGAGAAGGAGGCTTTGCTACTGAAGGGTAGTAATGCAGGGAGCGAGGATGTTGAAGATCATGAGACTTGGGGCGAACGGATTCAGAAGACTTCATTCTTCCAGCAAGGTAAAAACGTATTGCAGAAAAGACGGAAAAAATTGGAGAGTGAATTATTAAATAAAATTTAGGAGAATTAATGACATTCATATACGAACGCCTAGCAAAGGAGATGTTAAATATGGCGTTTCCAATTGTATTGCGCAATAATATTGAGGAATATATGTATATCTTTCCAAAATTCGATATTAATGTATTCATAACATATAACTGATTTGTTAAATTATCATTTATTAAAAAAATTATTATTTATATATAAATGTACACCATTGAAAGAAAATCATTTAAGAGATTAAAAGCTTGTCTATTAAAACCACGTGGGTAGTGACAATGGCCTATATTGGTGACGCAGAAATACATCGTACCTCATATTGCGTCTGTTGTGCCAAGATGCTTAAATTAGACTACTGTAGTTAACAGCTCGTGCACGATGTATAAATCTAACAATTATCGGGAGTAATATAATTTATACATATATGACAATACTGTTCACTTTACAATCATACTTCGAGAAATATATTAATACCACATAATATACTTATTATATTCGACATAATATAATTTAAAAAAAATACATATCTTAAAAAATATACATATTTTAGACGTAATCATATTTTTTGTATGACTTATTTTATCCGTCAAAATTAGTATTTGTAAATATGTATATAAAAAATAGTTCTCTGTTTTATATGTATATGTGTATGTGTGTATACTCATTGTTACAAATGTTATTATAAAGTAAGAGAGATTTTTCTTTATTATTTATTTCTCTTTTTAAACTGACAATTTATTTTATTGATTTATCAAAATTATAAAAAAATGTTGAATTTTATTATTTCGCAACGAAGCATTTCTATTCCTACAACAAAACAGTAAGCTCATTTCCGGTCGCTCAAGTAATGAGATTACATAACGAAGCACAAACGGCGAGAGTAATTTTTCACAAATCTCATCCTCTTATCGGAGGAGCTTTCAATTTTCATTACGCTCTTGTGTGCGTTTATAATCTGAGTGATCTCCGAATTAGAGTGCACGTGGCAGGCTTCCGCTTAGAATATTAGACGTTGATTCATCAAAAGATCAATACAGAGCTGCCTGGCAACCGGCGCAGTCTCTCTCTGTACAAGCACAAAAAAATGCTTTCATCAGCATCAGCTGTTGTGTGTCGGATTTTTTTTAATAACAGAAAGGAAGTTAGGTCATAAATAAAAGTCACGCTTATATTTTAACACACGAATAAATACATGTAATTTTTAAATTTAATCTCGCTCCGCGTAAAGAAATAAATGAGTACGATGTCAATTGTGCGGCTATAATTTTGTTCAAACATAACGCTGTTTAATTTACGCGATTGGAAGCAGTTTTTATAGTCTCTTCTTTTAATTGCCATCAAACGATATTCGCGATTTCGCAGAGGCGTGCTGCTGTGCCAGCATCCACGAGATTTGGAAATGCAAAATATCTGGATGCAGCTTTCGGAACTGCAGTGGAATTAGAACATTCTCAGACACGGTAAGGAAATTCTTATTTACATTGTTAATTTAATTTTCACATGAGAAATTAAATAAAAGTATATAAAAAAACTTTTATTAAAAAGCAATATGAATCTTTGTACGAATTATTTTTCGATATTCGATACGCATTTAATTGCGATTGTCTGTAAAAAGAAAAATGTAACGTAATAATACTAGAATGTAATTTAAATGTGAATAAAGTAATTGATATGTTACAAACGATATACACGTAGAATTTATTTTCTGTAGGGTAGGCATAATGATTATCGTGCAATAAATTTATCGATGCAATATAGAACCACTGTGATCTATTGACCCATGACAATTGTTAGATTAAGCATTATTATTGGCTATTATTATTTAAGTGCATTCAACAATGCGCGATCTCTTACATCGCGACTTTATCTGTCATTATACTGAAGTTGATAGATCTTGCAAGATCGTTAGGTACATAAAATATGTTATATGTACCTACATATAAGATTTAACATAAAAATGTTAGGTTTCTTGTAGTGATTGTGTGATTGGTGCCATTTCTTCTTATTTGAAATTTGAAAAACCAGAGCAATGGATTTCGAATTCAGTTATCATTACGTTGGCACAATCAGTGATTGCAAAGAACTACCGCTAAGATGTTTTCGGTAAGATTTTATTTTTAAGAATTTCTAATATCGTTATTTTATTTTTAGAAACAATTTAATATTATGTAAAACTTTGCTAGACAATATGTATAAAACGTACATTAAATATTAATTGTTATTAAAAGATTATATATTAAGAAGCATTTCTGCTAAAAATAATAATAATAATAATAATAATAAAATAAAAAACAATAATAAGAAGTATCTATCTTTTAAATAATTTATGATTTTACAAGTTATACAGATTTCTGATTTTATAAGATAAATATTCAACATTTTCTCAGTTTGTTTTTTTTATAATTACAATTTAATTATTATTCTCTTATTATATATTTGTGTTTTATTTATTATATAGCTTTAGTTAAACTTGTGTATCTAAAAAGTCCAAACATATGAATACTCTTCTTATCAATTGGTTGACCTTTATTCCTCTTTCCCCCACATGGAGCTTCTCTATTCTAGCTCTAATTGACTCTAATATATCAAGCAATTATTTGTTACGATTCTGTTTGTTACGATTGTTCGTCATCGAACGCAAATTGCACGTTGCTCTTCGCTCGCAAGATGTCACATGCACTAATCAAACATAAGTGACAATACTATTTTAAGATATGTACTTTGTCATCATCGTGGGGGAGCGAAAAAGAAAAAGTTTTCGGATATAAGAATCCCAGTATTCCTGCAGCTGATAAATTACGATCTTGCAAGCAATCTGCAAGACGCAATTTGCAAGAAGCAATCTGCTTCTCTAGATTTTTTACACATTAATCATATATTATATTTTGATAATTTGCTGGATTATGCAAACTAGTAATCTTTCTAATTATATCTTGTGATCGAAGTGCGTTGTAATATAAAATATTTATTGCGAATATATGTACAAAATTGTGAGAAAAGTGTTTGAATAATTTCGACTTTAATAAATTAGGCGAATTTAATAAATATTTTATTATAGATATAATAAATTTATATCAGAGAAAACAAAAAGAGTAATATTGTATATTAAAATAAATTAAATTTTCTTTAACACACTACAATTAATATAATAGCCTCAATTAATACTTCTGATTATAAATATTATTGTGTTGATTCTCTCTTAACGAAGTTCAAAGCACGACAATCAATATGCCTTACATCGAGGCGATCAATTGCGATTCCAAAACGAAATCTAATCTTCAGTTGGCTAAACTCTCGGAAGATTATGTGATCAAATCGAAAGTTTCGTGTTCGATTTGGTTAGAGAAGAAAAACGATCGATTCACCAGGATGTTAGCGCGCTTTCTTAGGTATAACAGCTGCATTAACAATTATTATTATCATCACTAATGCAGAATCGTTTGTCTTGCTTCTCGTTACAGCGAATACAGCTTTATTCATGACAGCCACTATATGTAGTGAGTACTATATGCTATATTAATGCATGGGGTATGATTTAAATTGCTCATTATGATTAATGGCATAACATTTAATGCTATTTCATTGATAACATCATAAATACATCATTGATAATAATTACATTAAAGTCACATTTAACTTTTCTACTCATTGTTTCTTGAAATAATCTAATTTATCACTTTGTCTATAATATATTTGCTTCGAACAATGCATGGCGAGAATTTTACGTTCAACAAACAATGGCTTGCAAATGATAAATGAGATATTAATATTAATTTTATTGATTGTTAAATCGTAAAATAATTTATTATTTAGAATATTTAACAATAATGTATTATAGTACTCATTATTTATGATCAAAGTACATAGAAAAATATACATTTGTGAAAAATATTAGTCATATTGTTATTGTTTCCGCAACAATAATGACTAATAATCATGTTAATATTTTATAGTACTCGAGATCAAGATCAAGCAACGAACGCTGAAGATGTTTTGTTCGACATGTTTAAAAACGAAGAGACTGGTCTTGTAACGGTGGGAAGATTTCTAGCTGTATGTATAATAAAATTCATATATATATTTTTCTAATATGTCTGCAAAACAATTTAAAAAGAAAAGAAATTGACACCTTTTACGTTGCATTCAAGGCTTTAAGGATAACCGGCTTGCGAAAGAACGATCCTCGTCTGCAAGAACTTACGGATAATCTCAAAAAGGAACATGCAAAGGCAGGTCAAGAAGGTATATCTCACGAAACGCAAAAGCTAGATAGAGAACAATTTAGGAGGTGAGTTTACGATCTCAAACAAATGACATACATTTTAAGTAAGCAAAATATGAAATAAACTTTATAGAGAATTATAATTTTTAAAATTTCGATATATAATTTACTCTCTTGAATATATACATATTTTTCTTAATTACAAATAATATAATATATTATATTTTTTTAGATCTGGTTTATGACAAAAAATATTTTTAATACGTTGTTCCTCTCTGTTCCCAGGATTATAAATCCCAATATCGTTCTGATCTCACGGGCGTTCAGGCACCAGTTCATAATTCCCGACTGGTCGGGTTTCACGAAGCACATCGAGGATTTTTATTGGAAATGCAAAACAAATACCGAAGGCAAGGTCGCTTCCTATATACCGCAATTAGCCCGAATGAATCCGGAATATTGGGGCGTATCTGTGTGCACCATCGACGGTCAGCGATTCAGTATCGGCGACACCTCGATTCCATTCACCCTTCAAAGTTGCAGCAAACCTTTGACCTATGCGATAGCCTTGGACAGATTGGGTCCGGAAGTAGTGCATCAATACATTGGCCAAGAGCCATCCGGTAGAAATTTTAACGAGCTTGTGCTCGATTATGACAGTAAGTATTGCTTAATACCATCTGAATTAATTAATTGACAATATATGGTTGATTGGTCAATTAAAATATAGAGTATGATATTTAACGAATTATAGAAAACAATTAATCAGTTAAAAATATATGATAATATAATATATATATTTTTGCAAACACACAAATGCAAAAAAATACTTTAAATATTGATTTTTTTATGAGTTTTAGTTACATGATTAATTTCTGTTAATATCTTTTTTAGAGAAGCCACACAATCCCATGATAAACGCCGGTGCGATACTGATTTGCTCGCTTTTAAAAACATTAGTCAAACCGGAAATGGGCCTGGCAGAAAAATTCGATTTCACGATGAATTATTTTAAAAGATTGGCCGGTGAGGAGAATCTCGGCTTCAACAATGCCGTTTTCTTATCGGAGCGAGAAGCGGCTGACAGAAATTATGCTTTAGGATTTTACATGAGGGAACACAATTGTTATCCAGACAAATCGAATCTGCGCGAAATTATGGACTTTTATTTCCAGGTAAATATTTATTTTTTTATATAAAATCGCAAAAGCGATCTAAGTAAAGTATATTACTATTAGATATTTTTTCGATTATTAAAAATAGAAATTGTGAATTTTTTTGTATTTTATATTTATTTAATAAATAAAAGTTATCGAAATTATCGAAATCTTTTTACTTAATAAATACAAGTCTCTTTTAAATTTTTATATGCGACATTTCAGCGTATATTTAATATCCTATCTTTTATAGATTGTATTAATAAATTTTATTATTTTTATTTTATATAGTTTAATAAATTTTACTTTTCTTATCAAGTGCTGCGCCATGGAAGCGAATTGCGAAGCGATGTCGGTGACGGCAGCCACACTAGCAAACGGCGGCATATGTCCGATCACCGAAGAAAAAGTCTTAAAACCGGAGAGCGTTCGTGACGTATTGAGTCTTATGCACAGCTGCGGCATGTATGACTATAGCGGGCAATTCGCATTCAAAGTAAGTTCAAATAAAACTACGTCCGGTATCGGATACCATTTACGTCACACTGATTGAAAGCGTTTTTACAAATTAAAAGACTCGTATAAATGTTTTATTAACGATTACATATTTCAGTATTTATTATAACTTTATTTATTTATTTCATTATTTTTTTATTTGATTTGTATTTGATTTTTAGTTTTATTTTATTTATTTAATATAAATAGGTATTATATTTGCTTTGTGTATGACTATTGTCACTCTACTTTATAGACGTATTAATCATTCAATAAAGAACACACGTTACACATTAATATAATTTACTCTAGGTTGGCATACCAGCGAAATCCGGTGTGTCGGGAAGCCTTCTGGTGGTAATTCCAAATGTCATGGGAATATGCATGTGGTCTCCACCCTTGGATCCGCTTGGCAATTCCTGTCGTGGTGTGCAATTCTGCGAAGAGCTCGTGCATGAATTTAATTTTCACAGGTAATCAAAATTTAGTCAATTAAAAATTAAATCCGAAAAACGATATAAGAAGATAAAAAGGAATTAGGAAAATATCTCAAGCCTTACTAAAATAATGTTTTATTAAATACTTGATATAATTTTTCAAGAATGTATTTCTGATATTTTAATTATCATGGAATATCTTTTGAATATTTGTCTCATTGTCAGCTTTTTTTAGTCTGCATCATGAATCGTAGACGACGCATGATCGAAATTTGAACTCTGACTATTCTTCGTCATCGATCTATCTCATATTAATTATCCTAAATTGTTTATTGTGTAATTGTAGATATGATAACTTGAAGCATGCGACGAACAAAAAGGATCCTAGACGACACAAGTATGAGACGAAAGGCCTCTCGATCGTTAATCTTCTGTTCAGCGCTGCCAGTGGTGATGTCACAGCGATGAGAAGGTGACATACTCTTTTAAGAACCTGTTTAATAAAGACAAACGCACACGCGCGCGGAAATGCGTGGTTGTTTGATTTTTTCCATTACACAATGCTTTTATATTTGACAGAATTTGTGTGCAGAAACTCCAACGCGAAACATATCGAGACAATATTTCGTATTTTTGTTAACAATATTGTCTACAGGATTAAAAAATGATTTTTTATTTTATTTATTTCTTTATTTATTTAATATAAAAATTTATTATACTTGCTTTTGATTTAAAAAGCAGTCTACTAAAATTGTAGGAAAACATCTTGCGCGAGAGAAAGACAACTTTGAGTAGAAAGAGTTACTTGAAAAAAATATTATAATTTAGTAATTATAATTATATATTATAAATATATTTATTCAAATCCTCGTAATTTCAGGCATCGATTGAGCGGGATGGACATGACTCTGTCGGACTACGATGGCAGAACCGCGTTGCACTTGGCCGCCAGCGAAGGTCATCTGGATGGCGTCGAGTTTCTGCTCGAGCAGTGCGGAGTCCCACATAATCCCAAGGACAGGTAAGCGTCATGAGACTTGCTTCAAGATCAAGTGTCTGTCACAACGGTTGTTTTCACAATTTTCTGTGCCGGTATACATAACACAACATGATTATTACGAATGATTGGTCCAGCGCGATCGTTTTCAATCGCATAATATTTAGTATATATATATATATATACTATTTTTAGTATATATATAGTATAATAACTCAGTATCTGAGTTACACTGCTTTTTTATTTATGAATTTTGCTTTGTATATGAATATTGTGTCACTGAATTTATTTATTTAACACATTTCAAGTCAATATTTTTCAAATTTGAATTTTAATCTTTCCTACGTGTGCTTCTTTTTTATTGCTCATGATTTTTGAAATATTTGACATTGTCTTTTATTTAACTCAGAAAATTAATTTATATATATTTACATATTTTTTACATATTATATATTTCTTATATATTGTATATTTATATATTTATATAATCTTATATGTCTTATATAATTTTTTATAGTATATCTTTTTAACTTTATGCGTGTGTGTATATATTTTTAAATAAATGACTGCAGCATCTAATAAAAGTAAGAACTGCACGACTCTCGCTTTGGCAAAGCTCTCATCTTTTAAATTCAAAATCTACATTTAGAAACATATACGTACATCATATTTTTAGATGGGGCAAACGACCAGTCGACGAAGCCGAGACTTTCGGGCATATGCAGGTAGTAGAATATTTGAATAACTATGCTCTCGCTCATAAAACCGAACTAGAGAACAAACAGAACGAGATCGATGACGATAACGATTCTAAAACGCAAGAAACGGCGGTGCAATCGCCATTACCGTAAATAATAATGAACGACGAATTTGCGCGAAACTTGAGGATGAGGGCCGGAATAAAGGATTGTGTGAAAGCTATCGAAAAAACACATTTTCAGTGTAAATATATTTTTATTTTAATTTTTTTAAATTTTATTTAAACAGCATATAGCATAGATTTGAATATCATTATTTGCCGATTGCACGCATTTTTTTATTCAATGTGTGCGAAATTTAATATGATATTTTTATATGACAGTTTACATTATCTTTAAAAATACAATAACGGGGAGCAATAATTTCATCTATTATTTTCAAGATCTGTCAGAGTATATGACCTCGTTTCATTTATTATACTCGATATAGTCTCGGTAGCACACTCAGATTAATAGAAACTGTGATTGATATTACGTACGCATGTGTGTCTTTTATTTAATTAATTTAGCATTAAAAGATCTTAATGGTAAAGAGAGTTTGCTTCATTGATTTATTAATTTTTATATATTTTGTTTTATTTACATCGCATTCTATTGCCGATGTCTATGATTTTTCTCCATTTGGAATACACTTTGATATTTCATAATTCACTCTGTTTAATATAATAAAAAAATTCCAAATTACATATCAAATCAATAAAAGAAAAATAAAGTGTTGTCTTTAAGTTTGAAAGAATATTCTTTCACGATTGTTTTCTGAATAGATTAGACGAAATAAGAAAGTGTTTTAGGTAAACCTTTTTTTAACAAGTTTTCCAATTATGTTGTTTATAATATTAGAAAATACATGTAATACACACACACATATACAGACGAGAATAAATTCTCTTGTCTTTTAATACAAGGTCTGCCTTAAAAACAAAGAGGGTAACTATTTTGGGAATAAATTTACGAATCGACTTGTTCAATAATGATGCATATTACACTGCGGGATAGCAAAGTACATTTAAAATCGAAAAAAAGATATTACTTATACTTTAAAACACAAATTGTATGAAATCGACTTTATCAGAGGAGAATTCTTTTCTTTAATATTTCCATATTTTTTCATTTTCTAGAAGATGAACAATTTTACATTAAAATTAATATTTACTTTAAATAATGGAAAATCAGTGATTTTCTCGTCAGTTAGATATTGACAATCGATATATCATCTCGATATAGCGGCGCTTATTATTCTTCCATTTAATCGCACAATAATAATTTAATAACAATTTGTTCGTCTACAATGGCGCATAAAATACACGCGGATAACGATTGAATCGGGAAATACAGATGTTATCTCGTGGATTATTCTTCGTAATAAGTCGCGCACGTAAATATAATGCGTTAAACATATCTTTCTAAATGTGTTTCTCGACGCGTTTTAGAGATTCCTCACAGATATAAAATATTATATCCGTCTTAGAAGCATTTTCTATTTCGCAAGCGTCCACTGTGAGAGAAACTTTGAAAAATCAATTAAAATATTAATACATATGTCACACACAATGTATATAGATATTACATATATTATCTCTTAAACAAATTTCCTTGTTCTTTAATTTCTATTGTAGGAAGATTTTATATTTTAAAAGCTTATATAAAATTTACATTTATATTTAAAAATATATTTTTTATTTTTTATTAAAAGTATCTCACACATGATATTTTCTAATTTTTACGTCATCGATGATGAAAACACGGGCATTGACGTGAAAGAGAATGTGTAATGCTACTAGGATATGTCTTCTGTAATTATTCGCTACGATATAGAAATATATGCATATATATATGTTGTTCTCACACATACATACACATACATACACATACACACATACAGAGTTTAAATAATTGACGCCAATTCGAGTGTGTATAATTATTTCTCAGTACACGAGTGATTACTTCTTATCGGCTGTTATCGACATCGTGTTGTATAAATGTGTCGACAAGCTGCAAAGGCTGCAAGAGTCAATTTTTCGCAATGTGTTAATCAAGAATTGCGATTACGCTACGTAGCGATTATCTGTATATTCGATGTATATTAGGCAACTATTTTCGAATGATAGGATCGCTTTACGTAGAAGAATATTCCTATTAGATATTATATTTTCAAATAAACAAAAGATGACAATAATAATGTTATTACTTAATATAATAATAATATTATAGAACAATAATTATTATCGTATATCAGAGCATCTTAATGTGGGATGTGAATATGTGATTCAACCATTTTTCCGTCAATGAAACATTTATGAATTTATGAATTTATGTTATAAATGCATAAATCTGTAATTTATGCATTTATTAATTTTTTGAGAGATGTATGATTTTTTATACGATTTATTCGCGAAAGAATTAGTTCCAGTATTAGTAGATGTGCAATAATTAAGTTTTAATGACGAAAGACCTTTGCGTATATTTTTGTATAATTTTCGATTCTCAATGATTATATTACGTGATTTTACGTTGACTTTTTAATTGTGCAATAAAGAGTCGATATAAAAGTCAATAGTCTCGAATTTGCTATAGAATGTTTTACTTGTTTAAATAGTTGATATAATGTTTTTTAATCGAGACCGAATTTCGACGATGCGTCTATATGTGTATACTTGTTCAATCTAAAAATAAAATATTTGAGAAAAAATAATCCGGATTTATTAATCGTTCGTATATTGATTATTTGACGTGCATATTATTATTACCAAGGTATATACTAGTTAAAATTAAATTTCAGCGTTTTCATTAATCAATGTCGGATACATCAACCAGACGATTGTAAAATATGCGGAATGCATGTATATGATAATATTGTAGAGATAGCGAATGATCAAATCATCAAATAAGTATTAAACGAGCTTCGTACTTTCATGATGTAATATCATGGAAAACGTAAAAACAAGAAGACTAGAAGGAAGTAATAAACAATAATATCAAAAAATGAAGATTGCCTTCGACCTCGACATTGTTTGCTATATCAGTGATTTCTGTACTAGTCAAGCATGTTGTATATGTATGTTTTAATCGATGCGAAGTAAAGGCAAACTAATCCTTACAATTTAAACGAGTCATAATAAAATGTTATAATATACTAAAAATTAATATAGTAAGATACGCTGAATGACAGGACGCGCGTTATATGACAGCATGATTAATTAACGAAGTAGAATTATATCGTAGCTAATTATATCATAACTAATATAATTAGCTACGGTCATTGTTGAAATTGTAGCCTCGACAACATGCGTTTGTTTGTGATATAATCGAAGGAAATTTACGCAAACAATTTATAAAGATTAAATTATATATGTATATCTTCTTACACGTATCACTTAAATTCAAAATTATTCTTGAACATATCAGAGAGAGAAAAATATAAATTAATTATAGTAGAAAATTTATATAAATTTAATATTTAATAAAGGTAAGTTATATATAATAATGTAAATATATTATATATAAATGATTAAATTTATATAATGATAAATTGAAGAATTTTAGCAATATATTATAATTTATATAGTTATAATGTAAATATATAAACTTATAATTTAATTATAATATATTCTGGCTAAAATATACTATAATACAATTTAGATCATGTAAATGCGAGCGCAACGCTAGTAATAATACAATTCTAAATAATGAATGATTAATAGGCCTTCGCTGCCCACGGTATGTACATACACGGATTACGTCATCGTCCGTCATATGTAAGTAAAGACTGCACATCGGTGATATCGCAGTTAAAGCACGCAAGTCAAACAGTTGGGTTTTCCTGGCCGACGCCAAATTTTGTCACTAGGTTGAATTATATCGCGGAAGGTGAGTCATTAGAAACGCTCGAAGGTTTCCCGTGGGTTTTGCATTTGTATTCATCATATAACTCTATTCCATTACATCGACGACATTCTATCTTGATCTATCAAACTTGATCCAATCTGATTCATTTGTGAACAAATCATTTTCTTTCACATATCTTTCTTAACATCAAGGTGTTATTTAATAAGTATCTTGAAAATATTTAATAAGTATCTTGTTAAAAGCTTTTCGACTTTATTATTTGATCTTTCTTAAAAGTTGTCACTGATATATTTATTAGAATTGTAATCCATATAAAAAGGTCTGTTATTAAACAAATTAGATTTTATGAAATTGTGTCTATAGATAAATTACGACAGAAATAGAAAGTAAAAAAAATTAAATAAGATTAGATTTGAATTTATCGATATTTGTCTTTTGTAAGAATTCGTGTTTTGATAGTCAAACTTAGAATTAAAAAAAGTTGTATTATTATAAAAATTAAATTCTTTAAGAAATTCAAATATTGTAAATAATCAAGAAATTTGTATATAATTCTAATTAATTTTAAATATAATACGCAAATCTATAATATGCAATGTTTGATTTAGAAATATTTTCTTATCTTATAGAAATATATTCTAATAATGCCAGTATTAGGTCAAAGAAACGGAGCTGAGATTAAAAAGTTTGTAAGATTTGCTTGCTTTGGTCATGAGGGATTCCCCGATTGTTGAAATGCGCGAGGAATCCTTCGTGGATCAGTCGACATATCATCGCACAACTTGAATTAATGATTAGAAAATCGTTAATTATAATGATAAATTCGATTAAGAATTAAGTAGCTCGTTCGCGTTTATCATCCGTTTTTTTATGATGACGCACGAACGGAAATAACGAACTACTATCGCGAAATCGGACATCGTATATATCTGTGCATGTTTATGTTTAGTGACAAGGCCAACTGTATTATCATCAAAGATAATTGTTTATTTTCCGAACATTTGCGTACGTACTTGGAACGCGAAATCAAACTCGGTTTCTCGATCGTTCAATTACTTCCAAGTAATTACTCTGATTTCTCGATTAGGGGATTCCATATATCTAGGAGGAAAATCCAAAATTAATTATCTAAAAATAAAATGACTTATAACAAATTTAGAACATTAAAAAAGGCTCTCTATATTATAGCTTATTGCGTTCTGTTTATTTTTTTTTTTTAAATTAAATTAATTAAAATTTTTATTATATACATAGATTATAGATATATATTTTTATATTATATATAATATTAATATATAAATATATAATAATAAGTATATATGTAATATATATATATGACAGAGATACATGTTATATATATTTATGTGTATGTAACATGTATAAAGAATGTATATATGTGAATAAATACATTACAAGTGTAACCGGATGTACTGGTTAGCGATGTTGCAAATCATAAACTTTTATAAATTTTATGATTTTTGCGTGTTACCAGACTTCTATAGATAGTTCTGTTAATTTGTCGATAGCTGGAGACCAGTCATTGAACCTGACCTTGAAGAACCGGAACGATACAGGTTTCGCAAGAAGCTTGAGGATAATATCTAGAAAATAGCCTTGTCTTCAGTTAAATTGACTTTTGGTTAGTGTTGCTTGATCGACCGTTAAACATCATTAATTCACTTTAACTAGGCTGATATCGGCTGAATGTAAACGATACAGTAACAACAAAACTTTATAGTCAATCATAAAATGTCCATAAATATCTTCCACAAAGCGCTTTTACAATTTCTTGGAATAAGCTGTTATTAAAAATATAGCAGCCGAATTTAATGCTAAAGAAAAGAATAATTAAAATGCAATTATTATAATAAAATATTCTGATATATATTTAGATATATTTATCATATTCAATTAGGACAAAATATTTATTTTTAATTGAATTTCGATAAACTTTAATTATATAAAAATTAAGGTAACTCCGAGAACTTCTTCTTGGCGATATTTTATTGTATCTATATATTGAATCTTACCTTGATCCAATATATAAATCCTCAAACAAGACTCGCACGTCACAGCGAAAAAAGAAAGAGTGCTTCGAGAAACTGATGCTGGTTTAACTTTATTTCTCTCGTTCGTTCGCTACTTTTATGTGTTCATTGGTTTTCCCCATGTATGTTGATTGATTTTTTATACTGGGGTCCCTCGTATAATTAATCTAAAAAATTTATTAAGCATAACTTTTTTACGGGCGTTTTTAACCAGCAATATAAAAAAAAACACATAAAATAATATATTGCCAAATTTGTCAAGATTGCACATCCTATTTACATCACTCCTTCTGCACACTAGTTACAATTTCTTTTAAAATGCACGCGCGTATAAAAAATGCAAAGGATGGCGCTTCTGTAGATACGTATCTACGTCAATTGGCTGTGGTCATTTATGCTAATTTTATAGAAGAGAAAAAGAATTTTTTTTTCTCGTAATGTTTGGTGATTGCATGTTCGTATTTAAAAAACAAATTTTTGTAATTCTCATATGTTGCAATCTTGAAATATTTTTTGCAGAAAAATTAATTAAATATAACGATTCGTGCACAAGAGACGTTATATCTAATTAAAATAATTTCAAATAAAGTATATTGTGTTTAAAACGCTTGTAAATTGAAAATATGTACTGTATACAAAACTTTTGGCTAAATTGCTTACACTAGAATAATTTTCATTAATTTTTTTGCATAATTAATAAGACAATGATCATTTCTATAAGATAATATATAAAAACTTGAACATTTTTTTCTACGTGATTTCAAATATCGTTTAAATTTGTAATAAGATCTTTAGTCATCTATCTACGATTAATTATCACCAATATAAAAAGGAGACAGAATTCAGTGAAATCCATACGCATGCATATGGGATTTATCGTCTTGGCTGCTTAAATTGCAAATGATGTTACTACATTGCTAAGACTATTTGGGAATTAATATTTTTCTTGCATTAAATTTATTGTGCTTATGCAAAAACTGAGAATAATATACCAGAAATAATATTCTCGGTTAATGTAAATTTCTGCCGGATAAATGCTATTTTTTTTACATAAAATATGCATGAATCCGGACAAATATAGAATCTTTATTTCATGATTTATTAAATAATACAGCTGTACAATATATGTATATATTATTGTACGTGCAACAATAATTGTAATGAAAATGTTAATGATTATAACAAGCGCGCTAATAATATTATAACAATTAATATTTTAATAACATAAAAAATGTTATTTATAAATATTTTTTATCAAGATTCTTTTAGATAGTTTAATAATTAAAAAACAAAACAAGCTCTCTCGTAATTATTCTGTATACTTCTACGGCTTTTTTTCTCTTTTAAATTTTTTTAAGAATTCCTTTTATTTACAACTTCTTTCTAATATGAAATAATTCATAAAAATAATTAATAAAAATTACTTTTTGCTGGATTGTTTCTATAAAAAATTCCCATCAAAAATCAACTAAAAATCCCGTATGAATGATATAATATTGTTACTTAAACCACCAATTATTTTCCAATAGAATGACAAGGAATATCCCAGGATTCGAAAATGTATAAACGCTTCGTCGAAATATAAGCGGACCTTGATAGTCGATTCCATGCGCGATGATTTGAACGGCGAAACTCTTGTCATCAACCAGTTCTTCTCGTTTTTATCGCTGTCGTAGTAATTATTTAACAGTTAAAATTACATTAGAATTTTTAATGCGGAACAAGTGTCGTTTCCAAAAGGCGATCCATTTTCCGGATTGATATTGAAAAAAAATAATTGTAAAATATTCTAAACGGAAACGCGCAGAGGCGGCAAACGCGATGAGAGGGAAAGAGGAACAATTATTGTCCGACGTAAAATCCATGCGTGTATCGTATATAAGATGTTGTCTTCGTGAGAGAGCTTCAGTCGCTCTTGACTCTTCGACCATCGAGATATCGGCGAAATAAGCAAAACAAGACGAGATATTGTGCGTGAGAGATAGGCAAATAATCAGTTTATAATATTGCGAAAGTGTGAATCGTCATGAGATTGCACGAGTGTTTGGTGCCCGTGGTGGTGCTGTTATTGGTAAAGAATTCTTCCGCAAGACCTGGTGAGTTTTTCACTAAAGAGAAATCCTTTTTCCTTCGCAATGAACTTGGATGTTATTGTCAGGCTTTTCCCCAAATATTTGTACAATGATAGCTTAATATTCGATTCGAGATCATCGTGTCGTATCAAAATAGTTTTTGCTCGCGCGAAATTTTAAAGGTCGAGTCAACCATCAGTTTGTTCGTATAAATTTTAATTTTAAATTTAATTTCGTATTAATTTAATTTTAAATACTTCTAAGTTTGTTTAGCAAACATTTATATATTTATACATAAAAAAAATTATGGAACAACTTGAAACAATTTTTATATCACATTTATACAATGATAGCTTAATATTCGATTCAAGCTCATCGTGTCGTATCAAAATAATTTTTGCTCGCGCGAAATTCTAAAGGTCGAGTCAACCATCAGTTTCTTCGTATAAATTTTAATTTTAAATTTAATTTTAAATATTTTAAGTTTGTTTAGCAAACATTTATATATTTATACATTTAAAAAATTATGAAGCAACTTGAGGCAATTTTTATATCACATTTGTTTAATGATAGCTTAATATTCGATTCGAGATCATCGTGTCGTATGAAAATAATTTTTGCTCGCGTGAAATTCTAAAGGTCGAGTTAATCATCAGTTTCTTCGTATAAATTTTAATTTTAAATTTAATTCTAAATACTTCTAAGTTCGTTTAGTAAACATTTATACATTTATACATTAAAAAAAATTATGGAGCAATTTTTATATCACATTGTTATTCAATATAGTATATTCAAAAATCTTATGGTAATTTATTTGTTTGTGCAAAGGTGTGATACGGGATTTGGTTAGCGGTCATGTCGGTAGTTTGCTAGACCCGTTGGGAATTTTCAAGCCTAAGGGTGCAAGTAGCCAGGCTACAGCTAACGCCCAGTCACTAGGAGGAGGTTTAAATATCGGACCGGTTGGATTCGGAGGTGGATTTTCCTCATCTTCAGCATCGGCGTCGGCGAACGGCGGCGATGGTTCGGCTTCGGCTTCAGCAAAAGCGGATGCTCAAGCTAACGGATACGGAGGATATGGCAGTTCCAATGCACAAGCTTCCGCTAACGCCAACGCACAAGGTAGGTTCCATGTCGTTATAATTATTTAATTATTTTAAATAATGATTAATAATTATTTATTTATTATTTTATTCTCTAAAACAATCTTTTTTATTACTTGTTTTTTCAGAGATATTTAAATATATTTTTATATATCTCTCATTATTGTTTAATCAATATCATTAATATGTTAATAAGCGATACGCTTTTAACGTAGGTGGTTATGGCGGTTCTTCGGGAATCCCAGGGGGTTATAATAATAATGGCGTGAACAATTATTACCGTCCCGGCGTCAGTCAGGTTCCTATTCAAGTCAATCGACCGGATTACGGAAGTCACGGCTCTCAGTCTAACGCTAACGCTAACGCTAACGCTAATGCGAATGCCAACGTTGTCGCTAACGGAGCTTATCCGGGTGGCTCTTACTATCCAGTACCTTCCGGACCCAAGGTCATCGGCGACGCTAGTGCCAACACACACGCGAATGTCGCTGGTACCGGTGGCGTAAATGTGGGAAATTATCCTGGCAGAGGGATAGACCAGATAGAAGTCATTCCGGTGAACACGTTACCAATCTCTCAGCCAATTTCTCCGATACATCCAACGCCCTATCAGCCTCCCCGACCAATTCGTCCAGGAAAAGGAGATACCGTGATACCGATTGTTATTGTCGAGGAAACACCAGGAGTGCAGTATCCGCCGTATCAACGTCCAGGTCCTCCGCCTCATCATTATCATCATCATCGTCGGCCGCATTACGGGGGTAGACCGAAACAACAGCCCGTGGAGATTATCGTCATCGAGGAATCAGCGCCTAGTCAAGGTGATACTTCATGTTTGAGCACATGATCGAAAGTCGTCATGTGATCATCGACTGGGATTATGCATTAATCGGTGGCAAATTTTCTACACTGTCTTTATGTAATTCTTTCCGATGACGAAGAGGCTCATAATTATATCTAATTGACTCGTTGTCGTGATCTTTTATGTATATCTGTTATTCTATGTGTACAAATGACGCCGGATGACAACTGGAACTTTGGATCACAATGGACCAGAATTTCTGAATGTTCTATTCCTCTGCAACTTTTTGTGTGATTAACGTGTTTAATCGTTCTATTTATTTTTCTTCTCGTCGAAACATGCACAAGTTTTACAACGGACAGAAATCACATTCAAGGATATGTAAATCAACAGATATTTTCCTGCATTTATATTATAATTTAATCGAAGATTGAAAACTTTATTTTATGTTTCATAAATAAGATTTTTTAACAGTACATTGTTCATGTTACAATGACAACAAGTAAGAATCTTATTAATAATCTTCAGTGTTTCTTCAGTGTTCATCTTCAGTGTTTCTTTAGTGTTCATCTTCAGTGTTTCTTTTTTCATTGTAATTCACATCTAAATAAAAAAAAAGCGACTAACGAAGAATCTGACATACGATTAAGACTGAGAGCATGAATTTCGTGACTTTCGTACCACATGCTAAATTAATTTTTATATATGTATGTCTTTATTTATATATAATATTATATATATCTGACGTTATATACGTGACTAATTGTAAGACTGAGAGCATGAATTTTGTGACTTTCGTACCACATACTAAATTTATTTTCATATATGTATGTATGTCTTAGCATATTTTTATTTATATATATATATTTATATAATATTACATTTTATATATAGAATTATATACCTATAATAATATTAATTATATATAATTATAAAATAAAAGAAAAAATTTAAGTATCTATTTTTTTTCTTACAGCTGATGGTTACGGAAATGGTGGCGTTCGAGGAACATATCCTGGACAACAAGGATCTTATGGCCATGATGGCAATCCCTTCTTATCAGGCGGCGGCGGATCAAATGCCAACGCTAACGCCAACGCTCAAGCAGGTGCAGGCAGTAACGGCGGTGTCCTAGGAGGCCATGGAAATTATCAACAAGGAGGATATCAACAAGGTAGCAATTACCCGGCAGTTCCATCAAGTCCAATCGGCGGGAACAATCCGTTTTTAAACGGTGGACATTCCGGTGCCGGTGGTGATGCCACTGCTAACGCACATGCCAATGCAAATGCTGGTGCCGGTGCTACCGGACACGAAACGATAGGTGCAAATAATCCGTTCCTCAATGGCGGCGCATCTCACGGCAACGCGGGAGGAGCAGGAGGAATAAATTATCAACCAGGTGGTTCAGGTGGTATTGTTTTGGGCGAGAAGCCCAAGGACATTTCTACAACGTATCCCGGTCAATTTCCATCCGGGCATCCGGGCTCGCACGGTTCAGAAGCTAACGCTAACGCTAATGCCAATGCTGGTAATATTGGAGGAGGATTTGGTGGACCGATCAAAACTGGACCGATCAAAACGGGACCGATATCTGGATCGGGCGGTTACGGCGGTGGGTCTTCTGGCTCGACCGTTCTTGGTGGTTACGAAGGTCAAGGATCAGGTGGTCCGAGCTTTGGTGGATTCGAAGGACAAGCTGGAGGGTTAGCCGGTGCTAATGCTAATGCCAACGCTGGAACCACTGGCGGAAGTAACGGAATTGTCCTCGGAGGATCCGGCGGTCATGGAACCGTTCTCGGAGGATCCAACGGACACGTTCTCGGAGGATCTGGTAGTCACGGAACTGTTCTCGGAGGATCTGGAGGTCACGGAGGATTCGGAGGTAGCCAAGGCAGCGGTGGATATGAACAAGGCTCTTCTGGATTGAATCTCGGTGGATATGGCAGTGGTTCTTCTGGTTCGAATGCTAATGCTAATGCTAATGCTGGAACCACTGGCGGAAGTAACGGAATTGTTCTCGGAGGATCTGGCAGTCCGGGAAATGTCCTCGGAGGTCACGGAGGTCACGGAGGATTTGGTAGCCAAGGCAGCGGTGGATATGGACAAGGTGGCTCTTCTGGATTGAACCTCGGTGGAGGCTCTTCTGGTACTAATGCTAATTCCAATGCTAATGCTGGAACTACTGGCGGAGGTACCGGAATTGTTCTCGGAGGATCTGGCAGCCAGGGAAGTGTTCTTGGGGGTCACGGAGGTCACGGAGGATTCGATAGCCAAGGCAGCAGTGGATATGGACAAGGTGGCTCTTCTGGATTGAACCTCGGTGGAGGCTCTTCTGGTGCCAATGCTAATGCTAATGCTAATGCTGGAACCACTGGCGGAAGTAACGGAAATGTCCTCGGAGGTCACGGGGGTCACGGAGGATTCGGTAGCCAAGGCAGCGGTGGATATGGACAAGGAGGCTCTTCTGGTGCTAATGCTAATGCCAACGCTAATGCCAATGCTGGAAGTTCAAGTAATGTCCTTGGCGGATACGGAGATGCCGTTAAAGGACCAGGCTCTGGACATGGTGGAGGATTTGGTGGCCAAGGTGAATACGGCGGAGGAGGTACATTTATATTTTACGTATAAATTTGCGTATTTTATTGCGTAATCGTCTGCGATAAATAGTCATTTTCAAAATTTATGCATGCAAGTAAATCAAAATTCCGATTGTTGAAGTCATACGCATGTAATTTTAAAAATTGACAGCTAAATGGTCATTATTTCATTAGAATCGGACACGACTTTTCCTAATGATTATTATTACATTATGTAACACCTTGTTGACATTGTCGGTCACATAACATCTTATTATATGCAAAATATCCATCATTCAAATGACCATCGATCAAATAGTGCGCCTCTCCTTAAAATTTCCAGCGCATTATTTATCCCGCATTATACAAGAGATGAAAAATTATCTTAAGCCATGTTTATCATCGATTAACGATTAAGCTCTCGAAAACGAGTCGTCCTCTAACTTCACAAATCAGCCTTCGAGTTGCACGTTACCGGATCATCATCAGATATCACGTCATCGCCGTGAATTTCCAGCAACTTCGTCGACATTCGTCGATCACGACCTTAAACATACATGGATACGAAAAGATCCACTCAACACTCTAGGTGGAGGACCCGTTCGGAAGCTTTTTAACCATCTGTGTTTGTGTTCCCATGTCACTCGTAATAGAGCTTTTCGTGTTCACTTTTCCACAGGCCTAAGCCCCGAGGCCGAGGCGTCAGCGTCGTCCATGGCGGAGGCTGTGGCATCGGGACTGATCGTAATTAAATGATTCGCTATTCCATCCCGCAGGCTCGAACGCCAACGCACAGGCGTCTTCTAACGCGATCGCGTCCGGTGGTTCATCCAAAGCCACCTCCGATGCTGTAGCGAATTCCAACGGCGGATCAGCGAATGCCGACGCACATGCATCCAGCAACGCATCTTCCGGGACCTACGGTGAAATAGGATCGAAGAGTTCGGCCTCGAGCCAAGCGTCAGCCTCGGCCGACACCAGGGACATGCTGATCTTCAATTAAACATTGTGATACAACGAAACGTACAGACGGGGGAACCTACCGAAGGAATCTCCTCGGCTGCAAGAGCGACATAATACTCGTTATTCAAGTTTTAATACTCCACGAGTAAACGTGACCGATGCGAATGTGACGCAGTTAGTGCCTAGTTTTTTTTTTATGACGAGGGATGTTATAGAGTTAGAAAGATATACCATGACATTATCTATATAAATAATACGTTCAAATTTATAATCACGAGTTATAAATTTGTACGCATTCTTGAGAATCATGATCGTCGAGATTCGCTGTTCTTGAAATTGAAACTAATTTAATTTTAAGAATAGACATTTTCATTTGTAAACATTTCTTGAGCATTTATTAGATATTGCGATAAGAGTAAGTAGATGATCGAGATGATTTTAATATTTCTAGTACGATATTTAGAGCACTTAAAAAAACCTTAACTTAATACTTGTATTTATACGTCCATGAATTGTGTCAGAGGCAGATCGAACATTGTTTTGCTCAATATATATATGACGACGTTATTTAACTATAAAATTAAAATTGCGATAATAGAAGTTAAGATTAACAATCCTTACAAGCAAAAGAAATGATCTATAGATGAAATTAATATTTAAATTAATTGATTAATAATGACGTATCTGTCTCAGACGAAACCATTTTTATACTTGTCCGTTTTGCGATAATAAATGCATAAGATGATACTTAAAGCATGTAAAATGGCTTTAATTCAATACTCTCTTTTTACTTTAAAGGTAATTAAATTATATAGCTATGTATCCTCCTTTTAATTCTGGATCTGTGATTTATATGGAACGTGCCAAAATACTGAAATATTATTATAATTATAATAAGAATATAAGAAAAGATGTATAATGTATTCAAAAATGTTGTGTGAAGTTCAAATCCTGGTTTAAAAAAAAATTCGTATTTATTATTGCTTCAGATCCCGAGGAATAAATGCAATTTCAATTATAATAATTTGTAAAGAATAATTTCCTAATAAAAGATCTTCGATCAAGCTAAATATATTTGCGTTTCCGTGCATTTTTTTTGAACTCGTAGATTAACAGTGTACTTTGTGTTCTGTATCGTACAATTTTATTTAATTTATACAAAAATACACTAATTTTCCGAACCAACAAATCACTTACTGAATAATCTTCGTTATTTTTTTAATTTTTTTATTTTATTGTGTGAGAAAAATGTGATTTTGTAACATTTTTTTAGTTTGATATTAAAAATTATTGAACTCTAGATTTCCTTACGAATTCCTCAACGTTTCATAAGGTTCAGCTAATATTTATTTATAGTACTGTTTTCTATAAGAACGTCATTTCTGTTTAAATTTTAATTCTTTCCTCATCTTTAGCAGGCAAAGATTCTTCGATATTTTTTTAATTTAAGAATAAATTGTGTAACTTGAAGTATCCTTTTTCTACATGACAAAAACTCGTGCATATACATATATTGGCATATGACAGACACGACAGAGGCAATATATTTATATTTTGTTATCATATCGTATCGTATAATTTAAATCAGCCTTTGTTATGTTGTTTAAATCTTTCTCTGAGGCAAACCTTTACATCTAAACAATGTAACAATAAATGTGTAAATATAGGAAATAAAATAAAAAATAAAAAAGAATTATAATTTGTCTGCTACTAAAAATATGTATTATGTGTTAATAAAAAATATTAAATAAGTAGAAATTAATTTTGTAGACATAATCAAAGTAACAATACCATCGGCAACATTTCTCTTTGTCTTTATTCTCACGATAGCAGGCGTCTCTCGGAAACAACGGGGATAAGAACTCGTCGGACTTGTTTTGAGCGCGAGTATGAAAACGGAAGAGAGAATCGCAAAGATGCTTAAGAAACAGATTGAGAGAGAGAGAGAGAGAGAGAAAAAAAAATAAATATGTATATTCAAAGAGAATCGATTTTGACGTCTGTTTGTTCAATCCCGCCAACTCTTATGAGATTCTCGCAATTAATACGTAATTATTAATAATTGGTTTTACGCTGATTGCGTGTCATTTATTCAATGTTTTCTCGCAATTATATATCATTTATTATCACGTGTTATCATGCAATGCATATAATAGATTCTGATAGAAAAGACCGATGATGAAGCAAATAATAAAATATTTGCTCGATAATCTTACTTTTTATATTTTTATAATGAAAATTTGTATCATCCATTAATATTTATTGAAAATACGGATGATAAGAAATGCTGAAGTGATAAATTCTCATAAATATTTTATTTTTATAGCTGTTGAAAGTAACATTGACGTAAACATTTTGAAATTGATCAAAGGATTGAGAAAAAAAGGCATGTTAAATGTAAGTAAAGATAGAATAATAATAAAATAAAAAATTTTAATTCTTACATTGAATATAACATCATTAAGTTTGAAACTGTACCCTTATATTTTATTAAAATTACGATACGCTTATTTACGACTAGTCTTTAAAACATGAATTTGATCGTTCGTTAACTTTTATTTAGGAAATTGAATATGTTTTTTCGTGCTGTTGCAGCCAGATGCGGAAACAATGAACAACTTACAGGTATCTCTTACAGACATTGTAAGAAAGTGACCTGTGAATCGAGCGAAGTCTACAGATAAGGGTCAACGACCTGAACGACCAGAAGAGTCGACTTTTACACCCTTCGTTCAGACGTTCGTCCTTTTTGGTAAGGAAACTTGAATTCGCATTATACTCGAACAAGCACGATTTCCCTTAGAATAGAATTAATTAATACGAAGAAAAGATGATATAAAATTAACACTTAATAAATTTATTTATTATTATATATAGTAATACTTATAAAACTGCGAAATATACACAAGAACATTTTTTAATATATATTTAATGCAGAATATTTATAATTAAATTGAATGTAGAAAACAATAGTTTTACATAAACACGCAATGTATAAAATTAAAATTTTTAAAATAACATATTGATACATATTATTATTAATATATATAACACTTAATACATTGATATACAATTTTGATCATCGATTAATTAACATGTGCGATTATATTTGAAGATCGGAGAGACATAAGACTGATTTGAAAATAACGTGAATAACGTTAATTAATTAACCATGATATAAAAATAAACGTACATTATTATATAAATAATACTTTATAAATAATTATGTAAATAATTACTCTCTTCCAAGTTATTTATTGGAGATAAAATAATGTAAAAGCAAATTCTTTATTATCTTCGTTAATTGTTCACAACTGGCGCTTAGATATAGTTCTATCTTTAAGCAAAATATACATATATTATTACTTGCACATCTTGAATCGTTGAAACAGGTAATGACTATTATTATGATCTTTTCTAAGAGTGAATCTCCTTGAATTGTTGAATCTTTCTTGATTCATGAATATTATTAATTATATGTAATTGTATAAAAAAAATTATGTTTGATCTTATAATTTTAGCATAGAAATAAAAAATCTTGTGACATTTTATTTTAATTTTTCTTTAAGAGTTCACAAAACATATCCATATAAAATGCAACAAAAGACATTTTAGATGGGCGTGCAAACTGTTTTTAGACTTATTTATATAACTTATTTATATGTATAAAAACTTCATACATCTATCTTTATTTCCGATTTAGTTCCGGTCGTCCTTGAAAGAAGGAGTTGTTTACTCTTTCGATAAAATATATTATATATACCTAATATATTTTTTCTCTCTTACATATTTAATATAATTTATATATATAATTAGAAATATATATATATATATATATATATATTCTTTCGAATATTCAATAAATACTTTACGATAAAGTCATGCCAAGTCATGCATTATTACTAAATTATTGCATATTTAATGCATGTTTACTAAATATTAGAACTCGTAGAAGAGAAAGAAAAAAAGAGAAAATATATAGATGTGTGTATTATATTATTATTAAAAATTAGTAGGAATTTATATTTAAACTGTTATAATATTTAAACATTAATAATATTGAAAAGAGAGATTATTTTCCTCTTCTTGGCTATATTATGAGAAGCATATAAAAGAATGAAAGTGCAATACTTTCAGATGTTTGATCAAAGTCAAACTTACGTTTATTTCGTCACTAGTAAAATATTCTGTCTCTGCATACGTGTATAAGTCTCCGGTCTACTTCCGGTCGTCCCTGGCAACGGAAGGTCGTCCACTTTGTGAGGACCAATGACCATCTCTTAACACTCGAAGCGGCATTGTGAAATTATGGGTGACTTCCTTGAATTTTGACAGTGAAGGGGTTTTCCATATAAAAGCACGCGGAAGGAAAGAATATCTTTGAATCGTTTTTAAGACATTCGAGAAGTAACAGTGAAAACTTTCGTTTCACAATGAAAAGAGGCTTACTTTTAATAATGGTGCTTGGTGTGTTTTTTCTGAGAGAATCGTTCGGCAAACCAACGGAAATAGTGGTGAATTCTGATGTGTTAGATCCAATTGCATTAACTGTGAACAATACATCTGAAATTGGTTAGTGATTAAAATCAAATTGACAATATTACTCGAGACTTTCTATAATAAGCAGATTATATCATTATAATTTAGAGATTTTATATCTTTATGTAGTATAATTATAAATTTATTATAACACAAATTATAATATTAACGCGTCTCTCTTTTTAAAAATAAATTTTATATTTAAGAACCTATTATAAAAACAATTTATAAATTTATTTAATTCTTTTATATATATGATATTTGTATAAATTGTAAAATATGCTGTAGATAGGAATACATTCCTGTTAAATAATATAACATTATTTTATTTTTTTAGTTAAGAAAATTATGTAATATATTAATAAATGATAAGTTATATAATATATTAATGATCATTCTCTGATACTTGAATATTATTTCAATATTAATATATAAATAAACTAATATATAAAAAAATAATCTAATTATATTATTATATGTTATCTAGCTGCTACGAGAGAACAAAGATCGCCGCAATTCGGTTTGTTGGGCAATTACGGCGATTATTCTGATTATGATGACAATGCATCCTCTTATCCTTTCGGAAACAGGCGAAAATTTCGCCACCCTAAACCGCATCATCATAGGCCTGGAGGATATGGATGCCGCCGTTATGGTTGCGGTGGAGGGTATGTAAAATAATGTATAACAATTGAAATCTCTCATATACGAATAATTACGTGCTCTTAATTAATTTTATTTTTTGCTAGTAATCTTTATAAAAAAAATAATTACAATATAGAAATTAACATAATTCCTATTTACATATTTCCAATTTAAACTGTTTGATTTCGTATCTTATTGTTAGAAAGTTACGTCCCTAGGATATATATTTCAAATATTTGATATTTAAACATTTAATTTGAGATTTCTTCAGAATCAACTTAATATCACAATATTTTTTTCAATAAAACTCTATTATAAATATCATTTTCGAAAACGATTTATATTTTATAAAATATATACACTGAGTTGCTGAAAAAAACCAGCAATAATGAATTCGTTAAATAAGAATTAAAAACATCTTTTCAGTTTTTCACGAATGTTTATATCTTGAAGAATGCAAAAAAAATATAATCGTTCGTATCCTACTTTCTGATTCACGCAGATGGCAGCCGGACTACGGGAACTATCATCATACAGGACAAGGAGCGTCTTTCGCTTCAGCATCAGCAGGATCTATAAGTGGAGGTGGTCCTTATGGAGGAGGACAGACCGGGACCAATGCACAGAGCGCGAGTTTCAACATCGGGCCTTTCTCAGCTTCGTTCAGCGCAGCTCAGTCCTCGTCGGGATACACCGGATTTTGAATTTTTAAAAGCGTGAGTATATCTCTCTGACCACAGAGAGAGATCTCTTCAGTCTCATCTTCATCAGCTCCATCCTCTTCATCTTCATCTTAATATTACTGTAAACCGGCATATATGTATTTAATTATATTATAAATCCAGCTAAATTAATTAAAGGTCTGCTACGTTTATTGTATATATAAGTATCCTATTTTGTTTTCTATTAATATTTTACGTCATTATTGTAGATACGTAAGAGAAGAATTAAATATATTAAATGACACAGGAATTGATTTGCTTCTCATCGAGCAACTATATTAATCATCTCGCTTCATGCGATCAGTCAATTTATATTTCCAGCATATTAATGTATTATTTTTTTATGTATAAAAGAAAGAATCATATTTTCTATATTTTAAAAATTTTTTAAAGACAGAAAAAATCTTTGTGAAAAATTTCTAATTATTCTCTTACAAAGATATTTTCGCTATAATTGCAAAAATCAAATCTTATATCATATTGCAACAATTATGATCCATATCTTTAAAATTATATATTTATTATTAGGAGAACTCGTGTTAATATTTTGTTCCATATAGTTCTATTATATGACTCTATTATAAATAGAATATCGGATATATTATTTCAATATTGCATCTTTCGTTTTCTGAGATTAAAGTCCAAGGATGCTGCCTTCGCAACCATTCGTGTAATATCTGCAAGGTTGCGAGGTTGCGGCCGCCTACGAAATTGCGTCGAGCTCGTCCCGGGCGTAAGGTCAATGAACCCCCGGGAGGGCACGGCGCGGCGGTCGGACCCCGAGAATCCGCGATTCGCATTATATTGCCCCGCGATCTCACCCCTGACAACCCGCGCTGCTGACCGATCGCGGATGAAACATCTGTCCGGCGGGGCCCGGCAGGGCCCCGAAAAACGCAACAATCCTCTCTCGTCGGAGAGTAAAACGGGCGTATTTCACTTTCGCCGAGTGTGTGCGCGTATGCGCGACAATTATATACGCGAACGAGTACGTACATATGTATTATATGGGTTTGTGTATGTGTTTGTATGGGACCTGCCCGGAAAGGCCCCGCGAACGTGAGCTGGCGCGGCGTTTTGCGCATTGTACCTTTGAAGCATGGTCCTTTCGGGGTACGTGTGAAAAAGAATGAACAAAGGGGAAATGAATCTTCTTGGTTCTCAGGCGATCGGCAGACGGCCAGACAGACGGATTAACTCGTTTTAAAGAGACGGCCAGACGCCATATTGTTGTTTTGGGGCCCGTAGGTTCACGAGACTCACCACCTCCCGGCGTTCGGCCGCCGAACCGGTTCCGGTTTTCATCCCTCTCTCTTTTTCTCTCTCGAGAGATGTGCACCTACACGCGAATCGGAGTGTCGATTATGCACACACTTGCGACGCTTGGACATGCAGTAAATGGCCATTGTTCCTTCGAGCGGAGTCAGATAGCCCCGGGGCCCCGGGAGCGCGAGCGAGTTTAAATCAGGTCGTCTCGGATTGCCGACGTAGAAAATAATAATCATAGCGAGAGCGATCCCGATTTTGAATTTTAAGTTTTGGGCGATGCATAAATTTTACGCATGAAATTTATTTTGCTTTAAAAAAAATTTTTTTTTTTATTTCGAGATACATTTTTATAGAAAATGCTTTTTATAGAATTGGTCCCCCGGAATAATTCGTTATTTCTAGACTCTTACGCTTGTGATATATGTATTTATTTGCATAATATTTAATATTTTCGCATAACGTTGTAAATGTTTGATTACGCTGCACCGTAATCGAGAGACAATGATGCATCCGCCTTTGCCAGTTTCGTAATTCGATTTTAAACATATGTAATCCCAGGTTGTGTGCCGACGCAACCTTCTCTACGCAATCATTAAATGTAGTTAGCGGATTGCAGAGGCTTATACTTCTTTTCATAAAAGATGATTCAGCTACTTCGATTCTGATAAAAATAAAATCTGCTCTTTCTGCATGATGCATCCTTCCTCTTTAAGAAATATGTCTAGCTTTACAGCTCTAAATGAAAATAAATTCATCGTTTTTCACCAGCAAGAAATTTTCAATTTCATATTCAAAATTATTTATTATATTATATTTTCTTTATATTTATTATTTTTAAACAATTAATATATTTGCCTAAAAAGGCTGATATAAATATTACACTAGTGGAATTAAAGCAAAAGAATACAATATATATATTTTAAGTATTTGCTTTCGACATTTTCTGTCTTTTGCAGATACACTAGGAACTGATATCGATCCCGAATCACCCCTAATTTATTTCACCACCATCGTCTCACCGCCATCGTTGTGGGCCCATTGTTTACAAACATTCTACGTCACTAGGAACAAGTAAATAAGCTTAACCGCGGGCGCGAGCCACCCCCTTTTGCCTCTTGAGATTTCCTGAGAGAGCAAGTTTCCTTTGTCCGCGTGCCAACAACCACCAGATGTTCTCCAAAATAAAACCGGCAAAAATACCGCGACGTAGCGCCGCGATTCGCGCACCAACAAGCGAGACCTTAGGACAAACCCGACGCGAGAGGGGCGAAAGGGGCAAAAGGGTGAAGGAATTGGAAGACAACGTAGAAGAGGGCAAGGGGAGGAGACACCGGGTAGCGCGAGACGAAGGGTCGCTGGATAAACGGCAAAAAGGATAGGAAAGCCAAAGGGAGGAGGAAGGAGGCTCTGTTAAAAAAGTGAGGACCTGAAATCGAGATCCGAAAAGTCCCGTGCAATGACCGGACGAGCTGCACACACGACGATCCTTCGCCGGTGCAGCGTCCTCCGCTTCAGGATACTTTCTATCTTCTCTTTATCTCTCTTTTCTTCATTCTCCTTTCTTCACTCTCCTTTCTCAGGCAACCTAAGGGAGCGACGCCCTATGGAGAACGACTGCGCAGGACGACGAAGCGTCGCAACTTTTCGGCGAAACGCAGAGATTATTTATTTGTTGTTTAGCGAAAAACATATTTGTGGGCAGGAGGAACAGTCTTGTAACTTTAGCGATTATTAATTTTTATTTTTCAAAAATAATTATTTTAAATATAAACAAGTGGTTCAAGAAAAAAAGAGAGAAAGAGAACAAAGGAAAAAATTGAAATTGATTGACTGATATTAATTATTACACTTTATTTAATGTGTTTACAATTTCCTTTGTTTTTTTCTCTTAGATCCATTTGTGTAAAATGCTTACAAAATAACAATTGTAATTTTACCGAACATATCAATATGTAAGTTGATTTATCTGTACATATAAAATAAATGCATCATTGCAGTTGTGTTTTGTATATGTCGCAAGTTTGCATATCTATTAATTTTAAGATCATGTTTGTTCGTTAATTATTCAAGTTAATAATACTTATTGAAAATACTCCATTATTTTATAAATTATAGAAGAATTAGATTATGTCTAAAGATAGATTAGAATCATACAAAAACTTATTTGATTTCAACTTTGTTCTGGAAAGACTAGAATGTTCCAAATTAATATTTATAGCTTAATTACATCATCATCATCATTAATATAAAATCTATACTACTTAAATCAACAATTATTTATATCTCTTCTCGTAGAAAAAGAATTATCTTCATCGGGCTATCCTTAAACAATTCCATATCATATCACGTCTACTCTAAAGAAATAACATCCACGACACTCGAGATGCGTCAAAGAGGCTCGTTAAAGGTCCGTCCTGTCGTTAACCATTATTTAGCCGGTCCTGGGCACCTACGGCCCTGCCAGCCGGTAAACCAGTCCTTCCGTCTGTGCAAAAAGAGAAAGAGTACAAGAATTGCTCGACTAAAGTGAGAGGAAATCAAAAGGGTGAAAGTGCGAGAGAGAAGTAGAGAGGATCGGAGAGGAAAAAAATGAAATAGAAAGTGGTCCGGCCGGTGCAACCAACTACAGTACGTACACGACGCATTTAAAGCGCCTCCTTGGTGGTGGTACCCCATGTTCCTGTTCTCCACTCACTATAGCAAACCCGCGATGTTTTCTTGAAGGCTCCCGCGTCATTGTGCTCGCATTACTCGTGCGGTTGTCGACTCGGAAAGTATCCTCAACTTATCGCCGGTAAGTCGAGATGTACGTATTGCTAAGTACTAAGTGTTAAGTCTCTCCTCGAGATCCTTCGAGAATAAGTGAACCCCGTCGATTATAAGGGAACCTCGTTCTATCGTTTCGCGAAGCGAGAACGTCGCGCGATAAACAGTGATAAGAATTAAAAATTGTAGTGCTGAATCTTTTTTTTTTTTTTTTTGCGATTGATGTAAGACTCGATAGATCTCTTTATTCGTTCTTCTTGAATCAATACCTTCACGTGTAAAAATTGAATCGGAAACAAATATAGATGCGATTAATCGTTATAATTGAGCTCGTTCTCTGCACTTTATAAAGGGTCCAAAGCAATATACAAAGGTTTAAAAAGAAATACTAGAATTCTTAAAAAACGTATTTAAATTTCTACCGTTTGATGAGGAGGAAAGAAAAAGAACAAGTACAAAATATAAGAAAAAAACAAATATAGCATATGCCACATTGTTTAATTTATTATTTTAGACACTTTTCATAATTTTTTTAAATTTAATATCAAATTTTTGCTTAAATTTTTTTCTAAAATATTTTCAGCAAATATTTTTAAGAAATACTAATTTTCTAAGATTTCAATATCATCTATATATGAGATTATTTTCTGTGTAACTTGTGAACGTAACTGTTTGGTTGCGATAACATCGTCGAATTGCGCAATCTCGTTGCTTTTACGTAAGATTCTGACCAACGCTTCTGACCGCTCTAGAAAGTGATTCAATTAGTAATTCTTCGAACTCGTGTTCTTGCGGACAGTGATTGCGGAATCGTCGAAGGTCTTTTAACGCTTCTTTCTAAAGCCCATGGATGCTGAGAATTCTTCATTACGTAGGCGTAAAGTAGCCACACACAAAGAATTGCACTAATAATCGGAGATAATTTTAGTCTAATATTAATATTATTGTAATTATCTAATTATTAACATGTATTAAAAATCATTTAATATGCATCATTAATTATGGGAAGAAATTAATAATAGAAACGCTGGAATAGATTGTTGTATTTTTTGTCTTATTTTTGTTTGTTTACTTTGCAGGATAACAAAAATTTCGACCTTTGAACACATTAAAATTTCCGTCGCAAAATGATAAGAATTTTAGCCCTCTTGGTACTCAGTTCAATCTGTGTCATAATCAATGCTCAGGAAACGGCATCTAATGAAAAAAGTAAGTATATATAGAACAAAAATATATTAACTTTACAATTCTTAAAGATTTCTGTTATATATATTTTTATATGGATATACACACACATATAAACTATATAAAATGTAAATAAAATTAATTGAATCTATCAAATATTTAAATATCTTAAAATTTTCTTTGTCTTTGAAAAAAAACTTTATATAATTATTTTAATATTAATTTATCTGTTTTTTTTATAAAAGAAAGATTGATTAAAAAATTTTTTGACATTAAAATCTATTAAATTGTCCTCTTTTTCATAGTTTTTACTTTTCTTTTAACTTTCTTCATAATTACGCAGCACATTTCGGCCAAACGTTTGATGAAATTGTCGTATCGTCGGACTTAAACGTTAGAAGAAAATCAAAAGAAAATCGTCAAGGCAAAAGATTATTGTCGAACGTGCCGTCAGGAACCACAGGTCCACCAGAAAAACCGACCGCAATTGCATCTAGACTTGTTTCTACCGATGGAAGCCGTATAACCCTGGAAAAAAGAGAGAAACGTGGCATTGTAACAGCGCGAAGGAGGTAAATTAATAAAAAAAATATTTTCCTTAAAAAATCAATTTATTGAAAATTGATTAAAATTTGATTTGAATTAATTAGTATATATCTAGTGTAAAAAATATGAAAGTATTAATAATGTCTAAATTATAATTTAAATTATATTAGTATACATACATAATTACAACTTTTAAAATAAAACTCAGAAAACTTAATCAACATCAGCTATTGATAATATTTTTACTGATTACTATTTACTGACAGTTATCGTGGAAATAAAATTCGTTTGTTTAATTCTTGTTCTAATAACGTAACAAAAAACATATTAATATTAATTCAAAATTCTTTAAATAAAATTTGAGTTATACATATAATATATATATCAAGATTGGAGAAAAATATATTTTATGTAATTAATTATAAAAACAATTATGTAGATAAATAATTAATTAAAATTTATATTTTTAAATACGTTTATATATTGTTGATTTTTCATAATTGCGTTTAATATTATTTACATGTAAAAATGTATATGGATTCTCTTTCTACTTATGTGTAATATTTCAGGTATCTGGATTTGGGCGTCGCGGGATACTTGCTGAAATCTAGGAAACGGTGAAAATTTTACTCTGAGGACAACCGCACGACCCTCCAACCCCTCATCTGTGATCACACCTCTTTCGACGAATTTTTAGGCCACGGTTCATGTAACAAAAAGAATAATAAAATTCATCTGTGTCATAACATTTCCAGCTTCCTCACTTTGCACTGATATATTACTTTCTTCCTGAAAACTCCTTTCTTGAAATTTCTCGATAAAAAGGAAGGTAAAAGAATTTATATTTATTTAAAAATTGTATAACATAAGTTTTATATATATATATATATATATATATATATATATATATATAATTGTTTTTTGAGTCGTTGATGATAATATTTTTATTTGTCTAAAGCGGTAAAAAAGTAGAAAAAATCTGTTTTAAAGATATCAAAAATGCAGTATTTTATTCCACTTATTTAATTATATATAGTTTATTCTTATAATACTTTCATGAAAAATTAAGACAATACTTTTAAATAAAATATTTTGATAATGTTAAATCTAACATGACAAAATCAATGACAGATAAAAATTAATAAAGATGTAGATAAAATGTTATTATATATTCAGCAACTTAAAAAACATATAAAATAAATTAACCAAAAATATTTTTTTTATTTATCATATTTTTATATTTTATATAAAACAAGATGCACTTTGCTAAATCTGTATAAATAATATTAAATAATTATAAAAATCTTTTTAATATACAACATATAATATTTTTAATAATCTAAAGAAAATCTATAAATAATAGGCAAACATGATATATTGATATAACAGTAAGTTTGTTTTTTATGTTATTATTATAAAATACTTGATCTCTCTCTCTCTCTCTCTCTCTCTCTCTCTCTCTCTCTCTCTCTCTCTCTCTCTCTCTCTCTCTCTAAGAGAGGTTAAAAATTTTAATGTATTCAAGAATCAAAATGGTACAGTTCTTTACACGACATTATTATTGATGGAGCACAAATGATTTAAAGCAGAATAAGGCGATAAATTTTTGCAAAATACAAACGAAATACGATTTGAAAAGGCTTTTACACGACGGTATGTCATCACGGTTCCACAACGCGACCACCGCAATGGCCGGCCGATTGTTAGGCATTCCGCGTTTGTATGTGAGCCGAAAAAAAAGTTCGATTGTCTGAAATATGGCAACCCGCACTCAAAAGACAGCCGCTATCACGATTGTTATGCAGCGATACATCGCGTGCATTGTACTACGCGATGCACCCACGTGACACGCACACCCAAAACAAAGCTGCTTTTACGTTACCCTCTCATCTTCAAGTTCATCATTGATATTTTTTTGATTGACTAAAATTAATAATAAGTTGCTTGTTTTTTATATTAACGCTGGTAAAATTAAAGGTAGAAATGCGAAGATATCGTAATGACACTTATTATCATCTGTCATTTTACAGATTCTTGATTTCGAAAAATTTTTTTATCACAATTGCTTATTTCTATCGATTAATTTTTTTACAATTTCTTGGTTTTACGGATTTTTTTATCTATATTGTCTCAAATATTTTATCTTTTTGATTTAATTATTTTTTTCTTCATATACTTCATAATTTTTCCCTTGACGGACACGTGTATTTATAATGTCTTTATTCCATGTCATTAGTCGAACGCAATTTTCACATTACCTTTAATAAGCATGAACAGTAATGATGCAAAATGAGCGACCGTTTGTCGTCTTTGACAAATAAAATTGTATTTTGTGCTCACAATTTTTTTCTGCATACATAATGCAAAAAAAATCACTTTTCTTCGAATCAATTGCTGGAAGATCTTTGGATTTTGATTTATGGCTAAGTTGTAAATGTTGCAAAAGATCGACCGTTTACTTTTACGTCCGAGAAGCAAGAAAAATATTCGAACATTAAATCCGACATCATATATTTTATGATGATTATAGTCAGATACTGTGACACATTCGTGCGTTTGTTCGTCACACTTTTGATTTGACGTTACGACACGCAAGCAAAAATATGAACGGATACGATATTGATTTAAGGCTGTAGACTCAAGAACGTGCGTCCTTTCTTCTCCTAAAAAATGTATATATTAAATATTTATACAATATTTATATTTATCAATAGCAAATAGAAAATATTTTTAAAAAAGTATAAAAATTGTCACCAAAACTATTCGACAAAAAATTTAATTCCTATTGAACAGAATAATTTTTTAAAAATATTAGATAAAATGCATGTAAGTAATTTTGTTTTACAAGTGTTCTGTAATTATTAAATTATACAGAAATAATATTAAAAATCACAATATAAAAATATTATAATTTATATTCATTGTATAGTTATGTCATTTCTTTTGTGCATCATCTTTTAATGATTTATATTAAATATTTTAACATATATATTTATTTCATATAATAATTTTAAAAAAAGACAGAAGAAATATTAACAGAATTATGCGTTGTACATAAAAGGATTATTTAGAGTCAATGTAGTGAAAATAATTTCTTATGTTTAATTCTTGTATTAAAAATTCTTGCATTAAAGTCGAAGTGATCTCAATCTCACGCATCGATCCAGGTCGGAAGTAGCATCCCACGAGGTGAATACAAATCCAGCCGATCAATTTCCTCAGGCAGAAAAGAGAATGGACTGGCGCAGGTGTTTCGTCTTCGGTGCCTGATCTCGCATTTGCATCGGATCTCTATCGCGATGCAGGATTCGTAGCACTCGTCTCTCGTGTAAGTGTATATATATACGCTAGCACGTACATATATACGCGTTTATGTCTCGGTTGTGCACCTGCGACTATTTTATGCCTTCCCTGGAAAAGCTGGATGCTAAATCCAAAGCCGGTAATCCGCCGTCGATCCGCTGACTGCTGATTAGTGATATCAGTAGCGCAGCTAGAAGACTGATCGTACACTTATATCAGATTTTACAAAATTGTAAAAATCTCAAGTGTCAAAATTTAACAGCATTATTAATAAAATGTCATAGTTTTTATTTTCTACTTAATTGATAATTGTGTTTCACTAATTTAGGAAATTAATATTTTTTTAGGTCTATCTGTAGCAGCGTGAAATTGCTGAAACCTTACACAGATGTAATTAAATATTATACGGAATACTATAACTTTTTTTTGTGTGTAAAATAGCTATAAATAATCTTTAAATAAGTTAATAAAAATTACAGCCACGGTAGCTTTCGTTATTTTTGCTGAATTTTCCGATTCCCACGATGTGTTTCTCTTATATTCTGCCTACACTACTGAACAGGATGTATGTCTAAAGCAATACGCACTCTACCGTGATACAAGCACGCGAATTTCTTTGTTGTTTTATTTTGAAAATTTGCAAAATGAACGCAATCCGCAGGCGAAATGTTACGCGGTCTTTCAACCTGTTGTGCTTACCGGACTTACCGGATTACACTTCGTGATTTGCTTCCAAATAAGATCGTGGTATTGCTAGTTGCCTACATACGTACAGGATGTGCCTCGAAAGATTTTGTGGAAAATGAGGACTCTCCATCGTGGACATTCAATATCCAATTAACTTGCAAAAAGCTTCCAATAAAAAAATACAATATTACAAACAGAATTATACACACTTGTAAATTTTATAAGAAATTGTCATTAAAAATGTTATGTTACAATAATAAGTAATTTTAGGTAATTAAATAGTAGCTATAATTGTATAGAAAATAAACATATCATTTCTTTTATAAATTAAAAAAATATATATAAAACTATATAATTATATAATGTTCTATTAATATAAATTCTATTAATATAAATTCATAGCTATATATTATACGAATTCGAATGCTATTTTATATGCTAAACAGAATAAAAAAAAATTCTTAGAAAGTGTCGAGGTTATCATTAAATCGAAGATATGGATTCTGAGAGACCTTCCTGTCAATCGTGAAGATATTCTTAATCCTTTTACCTCGGAATTGACGCACGACAAATTCGCACGTATCGCCCAGTCGATTTGACATGCGTCACGAATTAATCAGCATCATTTGCCAGCCGATCGCACGGCGAGATCTCAGGTAGGTCCCAGACTATCCAGACTGGAGTATGTCGTAGTACGATTTCAGCGTGTCTCACGTTCCGGACCGAGCTTGTCGCACGTGAGCCGATCAAGGATTGCACGCAGCACGTGTAATTCGACATCGGCTAATCTTAATTCAGCCTACGCGATGGCACCAAATGAGATTCCGTCGGCAAAACCCGTTGGTGTAGACATTCGCAAAAGCTGGAGTCGCGTGTAACGCGAAATCCTGGGAATTCTGGAATTCCTCGGCATTTAATTCCGCGACGTATAGGACTCCGCGCCGACTTCGTATACGAGATATGAATTTATCATTCAGACAGGAAATATAAATAAATATTTTATAAAAGTCCCTTACATACAAAACGATTCTAAACATGTACCACGTGTTATAGCAAAGCAGAAAATTATATACCATAGAAAATACAAATACATATTTAAATTGACTTGTCAGTGTGATTTATGGTATTGAATGCAATGCCCGAATGAGTCTTCAATCAAAAATCCAAATTTTGAGTCAAATTAGATTGAATTATCAGTGAAAAGGAGAATATACATATATCAAAAAATGACACACGTTTTTCCATATAAAATATTTTCTGTGTCAAATATATAGCTGATTCATTAGATTATTAGACAATCTAATTTTTAAAGCTGTCAGATAACAAAAGAATTTTTAATTTATCAAAAATTTGTATATTTCGACTAAATTTATATACCTACTATGTTAAAACAATTCGCCAGATTTGTTTATGTGCGCGTTGAAAATTGAATATTCTAATAGAATTTGATGAAGTTAAAGTATACTATTTGTTGCCAAGTTAAGTAGTTTATCGATTATCGCGCCCTGTTATTTACCGCTATATCGCGATCGTTTTGTACATCGTGACTCCGCGCTATTTCATGAATCAACTCCGAAACGCACCGCTTTCCAAGTCACGCATATCGTATTTCTGAGCGTGACCAGATAGATAAAAAAGCAGCGTGTCTGATGGAAGAAGGCACGATAGGCATCGCGGTTGATATCGTAAAATTCGTACATCGCTTCTGTCCGGAATATTTTTATGCGCCGCCGCCTCTTCTCGGAAAGCATCCAAATCAATCTTCGTTACAGTGTAGTTAGATATTACGAAACTTTTCTACTTCAAAATTGCCGAATTAATTCGCGAACGCAGAAAAAGGGTCCTTAATCCTTGATTCTTCTTGGACCACATGTCATTTGGTGAATTTTAATTTTATAAAAACGCAGAACGTTTGTTGAAAATTTAATTTAGATCGGTATAATGAAGAATGTTTATATTTTCTGTTGCGAAAGTCTTCTGGTCTAGCTCGAAAATTTTAATTTTAAATATTGTCAAAAATTGTACCTTGTAAAAAATTTCTTAAATACAAAAAATTATTTTTCACGAGAAAAGAGTCAGTAAAATTAGAGATATATTTTTTTAAAATATTACGTGTCTTCGATTTCGTGAATTATTCTATTTATAGTATAAGTCTTCTACTTTTATCCCTATTTTTAGCTACCTGCAGCTGGACAAATGGCTTCTGGTGGGTGATCCATGATGTACATGATGCGTCAATCATCCATGAGATAATAACGCGCGTTTGATGTAACTTCCTGCGCAACGTGTGATCTCTTAATATTATTATTATGTCAGTTATACATGTTCGAGCATCCGCGGGTGTGACTGGTCAGAGGCGACGATAATTCTTAGGGAACGACCGGTATGGAATCCGTAAAAGTCTGATGGTCGTGGCCGGAATCGTAAAACCCGCTGTCTAGTCGGATCCGCTGATTGATGTGTCAGTGTACCTTCCACCACGTTCCATCATCTTCAAAGGTAGCGATGAGGAGCAGAATTATCCCTACGAACTACCGACGTGCTCCTCTCTCACATATCTCTCTCTGCCTCTATTCATACTTTATGTTTGTGACGAATGCGTTTTGCAGTCGTAACTCTTTCTCGGGATGCATCAACGAGACTTCCTCGCAGTTGCGTTTCATCATGCATAGTCGTCGTTATTCCGGTTTGAATTTAAATATTCCGAGTTTTTTTTTTACATTTTTTTATCGCAATATGTTATATGTAACGTTTCAGATTTGTTATATTACAATTTATGTTATAAACTTTTTTCTTGAGTTTAATCAATTTATTCTTATTTTACATACGCGAATAGACGGAATAAGCAAGACTTCAGAAATTATGGAAGAGATTAAAATATATTTTATTTTAATTTCTTGTATTTTATTAAAATTAATCTTTATATAAAATATTTACATAGACTGCTGAATATGTGAAAGAATAAATTTTATTTAGAAAAAATACATCGCAACATTGCATATAAGTTTACTATCAAATTTGGAAATTTCTTTGAATTTCTCTCTCTTTAAGTATTTTTCATCATCATATTCGTACAAACGCAAATAGGAATATTACTTCATAAAAAAAAGAAAATTCTTAATTTTGATTTATATTTGATGTCAGATTTGATTTCAGATATTTTTTTTATAATCTCTATCTAATCTTTAAAAAAATTACATGAAAAAATCAAACAGCGATATAGGATAGACATTTTGTAAACCTTCCAAAAAGAACAAATAATGATGAATGAATGGAAAATCCTTCGATTCTCGTATATTTTTAGAACAATTGAAAATGTATGAACCTTTGCCGCGAGTCTGCTTGTCTGGGACGTTAGATATCTTTATCGCATGTCTCGATCGAGACTCGAACGAGATGACTCAGTAATTCGCGTCGTGAAAGAGGAAAAGCGACTGGTCATCGGCCCTTCGCGACATTCATCAACCGCGACATTGTCCATTCACATTCTCGTTGTTTCTCAAGCGAATTCATTATAAACACCTTGTTTCAGAGCCAAAAGCCTCCAGCCAACTGGAGTTTTTCTTAAGATTCACTAGGCATTCGATATTCTTTCTTTCTCTCTCCCTTTTTGATTAATCAAACTAAATCATAGATTAGAAAAATAATAAAAAATTTAATTCAGGGGAGCCTTAATATATTTATAACGGATATCAAAATATATTGTTATCCCGTAATAATTTTCTCTTCGACAGATAATAATATACGTCTCGATCAATAATCCTACATTATTATTTATTTGCATAAAGCTCGATCGAGCATGTCTATTTCCATATCGACTCGATCCCGCGAATTTAGATTGCGATCGGTGCGGATCACAATTAATGCATCAGATCAAGCATGTGGCCCCATCAGTGACGACGATCACGTAGCGTTGATCACGATGCCATGTATTTGCTTTACGGAAATTCTCCGACCGTACGAGCGACCATTTGACGAAACCTAGAGTGGGGAATTCGCTTGATTCCACATCCCCTGTGTCCACCAATGGGTTCATCCCGTATCCCCGTGTCATTGTGCCCATGTCCGTGTATCTCATGGTATAAAAGCAATTGTGACAACCAAGATTAGCAGCATCGTGCAAAAAGTTGGTGCGTCAAGTAGATCGGGGGCAAGATCGGTGGAAGTGAATCGCTGGGTTATCGCGATTTTCTGTCAAAAGACGGTACAATCGTAAAAAAAGCCGGTGAAGTATTTCCCGAAGGATCTTTGAAGAAAAACGGGTGATTGAACAGAGGAAGAATCGTTGCGTGGAACTTGAAGAAAGATTAGAACTCTAATAAGGATGGCTGGCTGGATTAGTTTCATTCTACTTGCCATCGCATCGATGATTGCGATAGCAGAATCTAGGGTGGTTCCAGCTAACAATAAGCCTAGTAAGTTAAAAACTGAAATCAACTTTTATCTTGGAAATTATATTTGAAATTTATTTTCTGGAAAATTTCGAAAATTATATTATAGAGTTATTTTATATATTTTATATACATATTTAAAGAATATAAAATCTCCAAATTTCTTTAAATGTTATGTATTTAACAGCTGTTACAATATATAGGTATAAAATATAATAAAATATAATATATCGGTTTAATAACGATATTTTTTATTCTTGAATTAAATACCTGCGTTGTTCGCAGCTTCCGTCATGCTGGACCCTAACGGCAGCCCCATCATGTTCTTGAGGGAAAAGAGAACGGTCGCGCGTCCGTATCCGCACAAGGCGATGATGTTCACCGGATATTACAGACCGATACGTCGCACAGGTAACGGAGGTCAAGCAACGGGCCTCTTCGCGCAAGGAAACGCCGTAAGTGGAGAGACCTTCTTCGGCGGCATGCACGCGCCGCATCTCAAAGATGGTCCGGAACTGATTGAGGAACCGGAAGTGTCCAGCGCTCACGCGCACGCGGCGCCGACATCCGACGAGGAGCATCATCACCATCATTATCATCATCAGAACGAAGTGCATCGTCACGAGGAGGAGCAATATCACCATCATCACGAAGACGAGAAACATCACCATCATCACCAGGACTCTTCTACCTCTCAGGTATTTCTAATAGCTAGGCAAAAAATTTCTAATTTCTTTTTAAAAATTCTTTAGAACGTATACAATAATTACAAGCATCTCTTACAGTACAATTAAGTAAAGTACTGCGTGTACACATGTTACTTACACAGGAGCATCACGAACAGATTCCGGTAACCACAGAGATCGCGCAAGAAGCGGAAGAACCGATCGCGACCACCACGGAAGTGTCATCCGTTACTCGACCTAAATGGCATCATACGAAGAAGCCACACAAGACGCCCGTCAACGATGAAGATGAAGATGAAGACGAAGAAGACGAGGACGACGACCAGCCTCCCGTACCGTTTGTACCTTTTAAGGGCAACCGACGTCGCCAAAAATTCCCTCATCTAAACAACTTCTTTCCCATGATCTTCAGCTTCCCGAGATTGGCCACTCGCGCTGGATCCTCCGGTTCCGTTCCTGGTACCATCACGGCCATCGCGAACAGTTATTCCACTGGAAAGGGTGGAGTAGCCAATTCGGTAGCCACTGCATACGGCGGATCTTCTACTGGGTAAATTATATTTTTTTTCTTCTCATAAAAAAACATTTTTTTTCTTCATACACTAAAAAATATATTTTTATTTTAACTGTGTTGTAAAAAATGTTAATTCTTAATTATTTCAACTTTAACTTTACACTCATTGTTCACGTAATTTTGCATAATTAATTCTGTACATATATGATTACAAAATAAATATATGTATAACATTTATAAAAACTAATATAATTTTCTCATGTATTTATTTTTATTAGAAAGAAGCGACGCCAGCAGCCATACGAGGAATAATTAACTCTTAAAGCAATTAATCTTATCAGCAAATTAAAAAGCTGAGTTCGTTCTGAAAACTGTTAGAGTTTCCAAAATCTCCGCTTAATTCTTTTTTACGTTTTTTTTACCTTGTTACTTCCTTTTTGTCTTCTTTAGAATCTTGAATGAGCTTAAAGAGAGAGGATAACATTTAATTAATACACAAAAGTATATATTTTATGTGACAGAACAAAATTAAAATTTAAGAACGATTTTTAACTTGTTGAAGATTGTGCAGTTTATTAGGTAAGGCACTTTATTAAAGTAAGTAGACTAAATAACATAAATTCGCAATATTCTTTATATTTAAATTACACCGAGCTTTAAATTATTATTGTATTGTTTTATAGTAAATTTTGAACAGATTATAATTGTTTAACTTTGAAATTATTATTTCAATATGTTTATATACTAATTTAGAAAATATACAAACTTGTTTTTTAAAAGATTATATATATATTTAGTATTCTCTTGGTAGGATATAATACTGTCGTAATTTATAATTACCATGTAATGAATCAATACTAATAACAATTAATAGAGTAGTTTGCAATTAAAGTTAAAATTTTTCGTAGACTAGAAGCTTACTTATTATTAAATATCTACCCGCAATTGATGTGTCTAAAATTTAAATTTTTTTAAAATCTGAAAAGTCAAAAGAGTAAAATTCAAAATTTGTAAAAATTGTAAAAATTGTTAGCTTATATACAATATTGCGATGTATTTTTCCTAAATAAAATTGATTCTTCCACATATTCAGCAGTCTATGTAAATATTTTATATATGAGAAATAATTTTAATATAATATTAAAATAAAAATATTAAAATAAAAGATATTTTAGTTTCTTTCGTAATTTCTGAAGTTTTGTTTATTTTGTCTATCCGCGTACTTTGTTTTCGTGAGGCTCTAAGCAAAACGAATGCGAACTACGCAGATATACATGATAAAAGTTTACAAACAAATATTACATAATCCAAAGTTGACGCATTTTGCCACTAATGTACAATTTAAAAGCCGCGTCTATGATTAGCCACGCTGCATCTTTTTCATTCAAAACAGTATACATTTTTAATCTTCCGTAGTAAATTAAGAAAAAAAAACTGACAGCTGAGTGTCATGTATAACGAATCAATGATAGCGAAGATAAAAATATAATTAAATTATACTTTGACATTTTTATTTTATAATTCACAAATTTATAATTAAATTTATGTATGGCTGATTAAAAGGTCGATCGGATTAATACAATATATGATACGGAGTTGTATCTCGCGATGTGACATCCGGCTCCGATTAATTAAGACAAATTCGTCAGGTTGACCCAATTTATATTGCAATTTTACACAGTGTGTTTATGCAGTTTGCAGTGCGATGACGAAACTATTCGTATTTTTTTAGCAAGAAAGACTCAATATAGACGAGATTCAATATATGCATCTTCAATATATGCATATTGAAGAAGTATGTTTTTTTTTACATGAATAGGAAACTATCGTGCTTCGTAAAAAGCTATTCATATACGCATCAGAAAAGTTATGTTCCGAGTTTCGGAGAGATAGACAAGAATCTCAACCAAATTGTCGGGTCACCTTGCGCGTCATATGCAAGGTTTTTTAATCATTCGTCTTGGGAAGAAATAGTAATATATGAATGTTGCGTATATATAATATTCACGCGATTCCTCCTGGGCAGTTCCAAATTTAAGTCTTACGTAACTTTTTAAAACGATTCTGTCTGTTTGGATCGTGGATGCAAAACGTGTGAAATTTAATGTGCGAGTATAAAATTTAACTTTATCTTTCTAATCTGTAAATAAATTAGTGAAACTTCAAAGCATTTTTTTTGCAATAGTGCGTAAATATATTTTGTAATGTATAAAATCGCACACTAAACACTAGCGAGAAATTCATATTACTTATGAGTAATGCCATGCTAATGAATTCCTTCTACATTAATTGATGAATAATAACGGGGATTTCCATTGTTAAATGTATTTTTAAAGTACTTGCTAATTGAAAAATTGCTCAAAGCGAAGCAAATCTATGTACGATATTTATATATGTCATCTTATAATTTTATTTATATAATTCACTGATATTTTTCCATTATTTTATTTTTAATATTTTATTGAAAGTTTCTCGATCTCTTTATAATACACACACATATTTTATCAATAATTTCAAATACAACTCTTTCAATACTTTCTATAATCCATTGTATATAATATTTAATATTTAATAATAATTGATAATTGAATATTTAAAGACCATGCCAAGGTCTCTCGTATTCTAAACAATAATTTACATAAATTATGTATATATTCACATCCTCTTTAATTAATGTCAAATATACATACCGTCTTTATTCATTAATCAAACTTTAGCTTAAACGCAATCGATGATCTAATTAGAGATTTAAAAGTTAAGAGAAGCTTGATTAACCTGCGTAGTCCATAAGCCCTCAATCAAGTCAAGTTAATAGTAATAAGATTAACAACATCTAAACGGGAATCCCCGTGTATTCGTTCAATGACCTAAGACCGTGAAGCCCCGAGAAAAATCAAGGCTACCTGTTGACCATTAATGTATCTCCCAAGCAAGCAAGATTACACGGTTTTTAAAGCATGTCGGCTGTTCCGGGAGTTCAAGTGGTAGGTAATGTTGGACGATAAATATCCGAAGGCTACTACATACGTATGATGACAACTTGAGAAATAGTATTTTAAATATCGAGTTATGCAATAACCTGTATGGATAAAAAGTTTAAAGGTTGAAAGGGTTAAAAATTGAAATAAATTTTCTTCACAGATTTTTTTTATTATAAAACTCTTAATAAAAATGACAAAAACTTACTTTCTTTGTAAAAGAATTATGTCATTTTATTGTTATATGTAAAATACTTGATTATAAATTTTCCATTTCACTTTTATAAAAATTTTCCAAGAGAAAAACTTATATTTTTTCGCAAATGAATAATTATTGAACTCTCCTCTTTCTCTGTTGGAGGCTTTTTATTTTAAGAGAATATTATTTAATTATTATACATAATTTGCCGCAACTATTATTAGTTTTAATATTAATTTAAATTAATTAATAATTAATTTAATAGTAGTTTAAAAGTACTTCGTTAGAGAAACCTGCAACAAATATTGTAATGATAATTATTAATTTAAAAGCGTTAATCTTTAATTAATTAATTATTAATTCTTTTATAAATAAATGATCAAATATTTACAAAGGCTCTCTGAACATTAAAATTAATTAAAGTATTAAGAAAACGGGCTAAAATAAAGGCTTTTATAAATATCTTGTTAGCGATTTACCTGACCTTGCGGTCTTCGCGGTTTTCACACTTTCTCCTTCCTCTTAACTTTTTCTTTTTTGGAAATTACGATTAAGACAACTTATTAAGAGATACTGAGGATTGCTCGATCATGTTGCTCATGAAATAATGTTCGACCATACGAACAGGAAATCGTCTTAGGGACACCGAGAAACCGACGGCGCATCGTCAACACCTAACACTGACAAAGAAGAGACTCGTTTTGTTCGCGTTAATGATATACGGTTGATTTGATGCGGTCCGAAAGTGCCTGCGTTTCGTACCTGCGTAAAACATGCCGAGATATCCCGGAACGCGCGTATGGGTTGCCATATATATAAAGACTGCTTGGCCGATTTTCTCATTTAGCACTGGATACTCGCACTATCATCATCGGCCAGAATGTCAAGGATAGCAGTCCTTGCGCTTGTTGCGCTACTTGTCGCAGTTGCAGTTGCATTGCCAACGACGGCTTCGCAATCTCAAGGTAAACGCGCGACAAAAAAAAAAAGAAAACGACAAAATTTAACAAAGGAAATATTTGTGAAAGTGGTGACACGTGCTAAATATCGAATTATGTATGACGCGATTATGATTAATTATTTAATTGAATTCTTATCGAGATTAGAAGATGAGAAATATTTTAATATGATATTTTTCAGAAAAAATTAAATTTCACGATTTTTTATTTATCTTATAGATATACATATATACATATATAAAATTGGGATGTGTATGTGTAAAACGCATGTGTAGATTTAATTTCAAAACATGGCGTATTGCATTACTAATTTTGTCTACGTTCTCGATTCGAAATGTCAATTTTGTTGAACAACATATGCGTCACATATATGCATTAATGCTGCGTAATCAGTTGAACGAGTCAGTCTATCTACTTTATATGACGTTGTTGACATTTCGAATATTTCATGATTTAATAATAATAGGCTCGTATAAATTAACAAATTATTTGAGGAGTGAAATATTTAGGCCAACTAAACGAGCATTAAATCTTAGGTTGTTATTGTTTATTTTGAATTTGTATTATTATTAAAAAATTCGTAAACGTTTCGACTGTACTCAGTCATCTTCAATACCAAAATAACAAAAGTCACATTAAAATCAATGATTTACATAATAAAAAAACATATAAATCTGCGCAAATAGGAACAGCAAAATAACATGTTCTTACATAAGTGTGATCTTTAAAAGAATAAAAACCATTGATCTACTAACGGTAAGCAGAAAAATGCGTTGACAAAAATAATAACGAGGTGTCTTTTTGCAATTATAAGACATTATATAATTGTGAGCAACGGACTGTAGCCCGAGAATAATTTAAATCACAAATACTATTTTAGAATAAAGTCAAGATACAAAACAGTCGCTGGACAATGAGATTAAGTGAACAATTGTTAACAAAATTCGTCGTTAGTAGGCGAAGAATGTGTTGGTCAATATTGTGTATAAGATTCATAATAACAAATTGACGAGATAAGAAAATTGACCAACACATTCTTCGCCTACTAACGACGAATTTTGTTAACAATTGTTCACTTAATCTCATTGTCCAGCGACTGTTTTGTATCTTGACTTTATTCTAAAATAGTATTTGTGATTTAAATTATTCTCGGGCTACAGTCCGTTGCTCACAATTATATAATGTCTTATAATTGCGAAAAGACACCTCGTTATTATTTTTGTCAACGCATTTTTCTGCCGTTAGTAGATCAATGGTTTTTATTCTTTTAAAGATCACACTTATGTAAGAACATGTTATTTTGCTGTTCCAATTTGCGCAGATTTATATGTTTTTTTATTATGTAAATCATTGATTTTAATGTGACTCTTGTTATTTTGGTATTGAAGATGACTGACAAAGGACATGTCACAACTGTCCGGAACCGATTTGATTCTTCTTCAAATATGTTGTTAAATACACAAATCTAAAAGACACGTATTTTTTTATATGTGCGGATATTGAGTTTTAAGGGGTGAAACACCCCTTTAAAGAAAAACGGTATTTTTCTTTAGGATCGAATATCTGGTAAACTATAAGAGGTAGAAAAAAAAGACGTACAACAAATTTTAATGGCTTGAAGAGTACTTTAAAGTTATATGAACAAAATTTTTTTATTTTTACTTTTTTTTAAATACCCCCATCACTTAATTTTTTTTTTCAAAATAAAAAAATTTTGTTCATATAACTTTAAAGTACTCTTCAAGCCATTAAAATTTGTTGTACGTCTTTTTTTTCTACCTCTTATAGTTTACCAGATATTCGATCCTAAAGAAAAATACCGTTTTTCTTTAAAGGGGTGTTTCACTCCTTAAAACTCAATATCCGCACATATAAAAAAATACGTGTCTTTTAGATTTGTGTATTTAACAACATATTTGAAGAAGAATCAAATCGGTTCCGGACAGTTGTGACATGTCCCTTGTCAGTCATCTTCAATACCAAAATAACAAGAGTCACATTAAAATCAATGATTTACATAATAAAAAAACATAAATCTGCGCAAATAGGAACAGCAAAATAACATGTTCTTACATAAGTGTGATCTTTAAAAGAATAAAAACCATTGATCTACTAACGGTAAGCAGAAAAATGCGTTGACAAAAATAATAACGAGGTGTCTTTTCGCAATTATAAGACATAATTGTGAGCAACGGACTGTAGCCCGAGAATAATTTAAATCACAAATACTATTTTAGGATAAAGTCAAGTCAGTCAGGATAAAGTCAAGTCAGACACAAAACAGTCGCTGGACAATGAGATTAAGTGAACAATTGTTAACAAAATTCGTCGTTAGTAGGCGAAGAATGTGTTGGTCAATTTTCTTATCTCGTCAATTTGTTATTATGAATCTTATACACAATATTGACCAACACATTCTTCGCCTACTAACGACGAATTTTGTTAACAATTGTTTACTTAATCTCATTGTCCAGCGACTGTTTTGTATCTTGACTTTATTCTAAAATAGTATTTGTGATTTAAATTATTCTCGGGCTACAGTCCGTTGCTCACAATTATATAATGTCTTATAATTGCGAAAAGACACCTCGTTATTATTTTTGTCAACGCATTTTTCTGCTTACCGTTAATAGATCAATGGTTTTTATTCTTTTAAATATCACACTTATGTAAGAACATGTTATTTTGCTGTTCCTATTTGCGCAGATTTATATGTTTTTTTATTATGTAAATCATTGATTTTAATGTGACTCTTGTTATTTTGGTATTGAAGATGACTGAGTACAGTCGAAACGTTTACGAATTTTTTAATAATAATACAAATTCAAAATAAACAATAACAACCTAAGATTTAATGCTCGTTTAGTTGGCCTAAATATTTCACTCCTCAAATAATTTGTTTCATGATTTATTTTGTAAATACATTATACACACACACATTTGTTGAAAAAAAATATATATACATATTATCAAGTGCAAAATCTTTAATATATTAAATGTATTAAATTTAACTTATTAAATTTAATTAATTTAATTAATTTAATATATTAAATTAATTTAATTAATTTAATATATTAAATTAATTTAATTAATGAAAAAGAAATAATTTATTAAAAAGAAACGTCGTGAATTAATAAAGTTCAATTTTGCCAGAATTGGTCGATTTAATCTTCGTCAATTTTAAATTAATTTAGTTTAATATTTTAATTAAATATTTATATAATTAGTGTAATATTTTAATTAAAAATTTTGATTTTTAAAACAAATTATTATTAATGACATTTAAAAATTTATTCCTCAAAATGTAGCAATTTCATTTTGAGATTAAAGTTTCTCTTTTCATTCAGGTCTCGTAAGAATAGTCAGGGCAGCGCCGATAGAGCTCGTTCGTTTTAAACGCGCTTACGGTGGATATGGCCGTGGTTTTGGCGGCGGATACGGCGGCGGTTTTCGCGGTGGCTATGGCAGAGATTACAGAGGATTCAGCGCTGGTGGATCCTTCGCCAACAGCGGAGCCAATGCCGGTTCGATAAGCACGTCATTCGGCGGTGGTTCCTTCTCATCATCTTTCGCTAATGCTGGGTAAATATTGGACAAAGTGATGCAAGAACTTTAAAGCTCGTTGAAGATATTACAAATAATATGAAATCTCTCTCGCTGTGAATATATTAGATATAATTTAAATAATCTATTATTCAAAATTTATCGATTATAAATTATATTGCTTATTAATTATATATATTATTAATTATATTGTTATATAATAATAGTGTACATATTAGCATATGTTTTATAATAACGTTTCGATTGCAGGTCACATGGTTAGGATTTTGGATTTGGACGATGAAATTGGATCTAAAGACATGATCAATCATTATTAAAAGTGAACTTACGTGACAATAAATCAATTGTACTTGTACAATTTGTGTGTATAAATGTGTTTTCTTCATGTAATAAAATTCATTAAAAAAAAAATATTTCTTAATTTAATTGATATGTTAAAATAATAACTATTTAGCAATTTCATTAACTGCAATTTATAATAATAATTTAATACGTCTCATCGTGTCTTGAAATTTTTAATTCGATACGTTATTCAACGCTTATATTTTCTTCAATACCTATATTTTATCAGCGTTTAATGTACTAATGAAAATAATTAAGGCTATTAATTGTCTTTACTCAATCTTTATTTATAACTTTTATTTATCTTTATTTTTATACCAAACACATACACAACAGCCTAACAACTTTTTCATATTATATACATAATATAAGTATGCGCCGCATCGAATCCGCGGCGACATATAGTGTCGAATTTTAATATTTAAAGACGTGCCAAAAATTTATTGTTTGCATATTTCAATACTATATTGTATCTAGATTATTTATATATCATACGCATACGAGCCTACAAATTTTTAAATATATTTTATGATATAAGTATGCGCCGCATCGGGTCCGCGGCGACATGTAGTGTCGAATTTTAATATTTAAAGGCGTGCCAAAAATGTATCGTTTGCATATTTCAATACTAAATTGTATCTAGATTATTTATATATCATACACATACAAGCCTAACAACTTTTTCATATTATATACATAATATAAGTATGCGCCGCATCGGGTCCACGGCGACATATAGTGTCGATTTTTAATATTTAAAGACGTGCCAAAAATTTATCGTTTGCATATTTCAATACTATATTGTATCTAGATTATTTATATATCATACACATACGAGCCTACAAATTTTTTTATATATTTTACATGGTATGCGCCGCATAGGTTCCGCGGCGACATATAGTGTTATTATATAGTTATTATATAGAATTTTTATATTTAAAGACGAGCCAAAAATACATCGCTTTCATATTTTAATAGTATAGTGTATGTAGATTATTTTTATATCAAACACACGAGTTTACAAATTCTTTTATATTATATATATATACTATAAATTTATTGTGAAGAATATTAAACATGTAACCTAACTTAATGAGATCTAAATGGCAACTTTAAAATTATAAAAAAATTAATTATCGCCATTAATTATTTAAACTTTTTAAAAAATGAGAGAACGTGTTTATAAGTATACAGACACAATGTTAATTAAATGTCTCTCCGTTCAATAATAAATTATATTTAAAAAGTACGTTAAATTTCGTAACTATACTCTTGACTTTAAATTTATGAACTAATTTATTATTGCGGCTAATGCTTTAAACTATTATAATTAAATTATAAAATAATAATGAAACTAACACGAGACAAACGCAAACTCTCATTATCATGATCGTAGTTTCGATTATGTTACAATCGATCAATCACATACGGGGAAAGGAGTTAACAATACACGCAATACATATTGATTCCAAACGCGTTTGGAACTTCTCGCGTTTACATGACTTTTTTTTATAAGAGTTGCGAGTTGTGGTTTTACATTATCATCTCGTGCAAATTTTAAAATAAAATAATAATTAAAAATAATATTAATCAATAGTAAAACTGTATTGCTCTCGACATAATTTAAAATGCTATTACACATGTCTATTTATAGAATAATTGCAGTCGCATAATATCGCTACACTTTCGATCCACAGCGATATGTTCATTTATTCTCCGCCGGATGTTTCCATCAAATGTTTTGAAAAACGTATATGCAAGTGCCGTTGTTGTTCATACACAGGATGCCTATAAAACGGCTGCGTTTATCAGAGCGTAACCTGTTAGAGTTTCACTTACATGCCAAAGGTGACTTTGAGAAGTGATCGAAAAATGGAGATGAAGTTTTTCGTGATTCTATTTACTGCCATCGCGATTGGAGTAAGTTATAAATTAATATCCCTTTTTATACCATACGCGTATGTCGTCTATTTATTTTATTATTAAAATTTTTTTGCTCTTTTCATATTAAATAATAATATAATAAGTATATATCACAACTATCAACTCTATCTTGACGAAAATTTCATTTTCAGGTACAATGTCGCTCGGTCGAACTTTCAGACGTAGGATCTGTAGGAGGCGAAGGTAGGAAGATTGCATATTTTATCATATATTGTGTTAAAAATTAAGTATTTCCGCACTCGATGATATACGAGTGATTACGCGAGCAATTTCTATGTTTCCTAATTTTTTAATTAGAAGAATGGACTGTCGCTTACATAGATTTACATTTACAAGAACGTGTAACTTTTTGAATTTAATAGGCGAGCAAGTTGTTGTAAATATGCCAGAGCAACTAAAAGAGTTAATGACATTGTATGAGAAAAACTTTGGAAAGCTCCTCAACTTTGCCATAAAAATAAACGGAGATAAGGATAATAATGAACAAGGGGTATATATATTTTATAGAACATGTTTAAATAAATAAATTTTACAAAATATTGATTAATTTTACAACCATTCTATATAGATTTATTTGTCTTATTTAAACTAACCGACACTTTTTATTTTGTTATTCCAGATACAATTTTTGAATCAACTAAGCTCGCTCATGACACAATTTGTCTCAGGACAAACAATTCCAGAACAAACAATCCCAGAACAAACAATCCCAGGACAAGCAATTCCAGAACAAACAATCCCAGAACAAACAATCCCAGAACAATTTGGCCCAGAACAAACAATCCCAGAGCAAACAATCCCAGAACAAAGAGAAACGAGAAATATATACACTAAACTTGATAATGATACAGATTCCATCTTGCAGACATCGATTAACAAACCGACGATAAGGAGCGTAAATGATGTAAAAAATCTACTCGATTATATGAAAGAGATTGATATCGTCTATCAGGATGGGGATAATACTGATGAACATATCCGGATCAGTAAGTATCCGAAAATGTCTACGTTTTTACATGTTACACAAAAAATTTTATTAAGGCATTAATCAATTGGAATATATCACTAATACAATCTTAATTAACTATACGACCTGATATATCGTGAATATTGTATAAAATAATAAATGATAGTTAATATATAAAAATTTTAATACAGAACGTGCTGCTGGATACGAAGAAATTGCGTCCTTCGCAACGTTAGAGAAACGAATGACTAATATGCTAATCGATATCAAACATCAACTGATGCAAATTCAAAAATGCTTAGACAAGCTATGCAAGTAAGGTTGTTATAGAAATAATTGTAAAATCCAAAAATTCATTATTAATATGTTAAGAATATAATTAATAGCTAATTTTAATATATCTTTCAGGAAACATCATTTGACGTCGACGATCATCTCAGAAGAAATATCTGATGATAATACTTTTCCCATTAGTCAGCCGAACAAAGAATCGATTATATAGAATGAATACACTGAAGAAAAAAAATTACACATATTATCGTATTAAAGTTCTATAATATACTAAAATATTATTTAGAAATAAAAATAATTAAATAATTAAACTAAATTATACATTTTCTCATACAAAAAGAAATTTTAAAAGATCTTAATTACAATGTACTTGTATACCATTAAATACATTTTAATATTAATTAATTATAGACACACATGTTATATTACTTATGCTACATTACTTATGTTACTTATATGTTATTATTCTTATTACTTATATCTTATATTATACATAATTTCTATCGAATAATGTAAGTAAACTGAATAAATAAATTTTAATAAAGTTCTAAACAAAAATTTTATATGTTATCCAAAATTGTTTAATTTCTAGCTTTATTATAACGCGGTTTGTGTGTCTCGTCACGTTAAACGATGAAAATTTATGCATTTAATCATCGGATCTGTTGTTAGATATCGCGTTTAAATGTTTTTTCAACCTCGCTATTTGATACGTTTGATCGATAAAACATAGTCGCCTCTAACGACGAAGTCCTCATCACGACGGAAACAGTCCTTTGTTACTAATCGGTAAGTTTTTTCCTGATTTAATGGAATGTGTCGGTTATATTAAACGCATACTAAACAAACGAAAGATAATAAATTCGTTTTAGTAATCTTTAGCCAGAGTCTAACACCTCGAACTGTTATTTACACATGATGGGAGAGATAATGAGGACAGAAAGAGTATTGTGTCTTTGATTGCAGAGAGTGATAAATTATTTATTAGTGATCATATTCTTTCGAATAATTAAATATGCGATTATTATTAATGATTATTTACTGCTACATGTGTTACATTTTAACGTGGAATTAAATATTTTGATTAATTTTATTATAAGTTACATAATTTTGCATTTGTAATTAATGTCTACAAATCAAAATAATAAAAAATATATCTTGGTAACATAATATTCCTCTCGAATATATAAGATATAGATTTTTATTAATGTATATGCATACATATAATAATCAATTTTATACAATTTGCATTTTTATATAATTTTGCATTTTGATTTTATATAATTTGCATTTTTCAAAAATCTTTACGTTTCGTCAATAGTAAGACAGAATGATTTGTTTTACATGAAATCTTGTAAAATCTGAGAAATTGATTGTCATATCGGAAATTGCCAGGTGGTATATTTTTGATTCGTTTATAGATTAAAACGAAATTCACATGCATGCTACATGCAATTTCGTTGCAGAAATTGGAGAAGTTAAATTGAGAGAATCCATAGCTTAGGAATAGAAGTGTCGATCATTATCGCAGCACGATCTAATTTCGTGTGTACTATCATAGTTCTCATTCTATGTAAACCCGCATCCTAACATAAGGTTACATTTATTCGTAAAGTTATTAAATTTTCTATAAAATTCATACTTACATATAATTAATATAAGAGAAAAATAAAATAAATTTTAAAATTTTAAGTAAAAATTTAAAAAAATTTTTATATCATATATAATTGTCTTTAGCAAAATATTTTTAAAAAATATATATACGTATATATATAAAAAGCATAAGTGTGTATGTTTGTGTAAAACTAATGTAATAGATAGAAATAAATAATATGTAATATGAGAAAATTATAGGTATTTTATCCAAGATTAAGATTATTCATGCTTTCAAAATTGCAATTTTGTGTGCTATGAATTGTCTCCTTGCGTTTGCGGACGCTATTGCGTTGTTAGAAATGATTACTCGAAGATGAGACATGCATTATTCAAAATAATGGTTCTTTTAAAGAATTGTATCTCATGTTTCAAGCGCTTTATTATTTTGCTCACATAAATACATAAGTCTTATGTTTAAAAGTAATTTTAAGTATAAAAGATATATTATACAGTAAATATTAAGGATATATAGAAACTTGCCATTAAAGTTTCAAAGTTGCACTACTTTTAAATTAAATATTAAATTAAATTAAATACCAATGTAAAAGATATATTTCACTAAAATTGTCAAAATAATTATACATAAGTTGTAGAAATTGAAAAAGAGAGGTGTGCTTAGGTACTCCAAAGTTTCTCGGTTTTTCCTGTTCCACCTGGTACTGCATGCTAGACTGAAACAAATCCGAAATAATGCACGAGTTTCTGACACAACTCCCGAAGTGAGTTATATTCATTATCTAATGAGAAAAGTTTTTACATTTTATCTTGCAAAACAACTGTGAGACATGAACTCTTTACAGTAGCGTTTTTAATATATAAAATATTTCGCGATTAATATAATATTTTATTATATATATATATATATATATATATATATATATATAATATCTTTTATTTTCCATATAATTTAAATTATATTTACAAAATATAAATTACATTGCGCTCTATATCATAAATCGTATTGTTAGTAATTTTTCTTCCTATAAAATGTAAATTTTATTTTTTTCTTTCTGCACGCAGTTTAAATTACAGTAATTACACATATGTTAAGTGCACGATTTAAGTTCATTAGAATATATTATTCGTGCTATGAAAATGCACACGAGCCTGGAAAATCGACTAACAAGAGAATTATGTAAATGTGATCATAAATAATAATAAATTGATTGTACACGAGGGAAAGAGAAAGAGCGAAAGAAAGGAAGAAAGACAATCTTTTGATGAGTTAAGTTGGTTTTGATTGGTCGTTGCAATTTTCGATCATCGTTAATAAAAAAGGCTATTTCTGTAATTTATTTCTTATTGATCAATCGATTGGAATGCCTAGCGATTCGTGATAACGATTTCTATTTTCATACATTTTTTTATTTCTATTAAGTAAATTTGCATTTTTATTACAATTGCGATGATTGCTCTATTTAAATTACAACTTTCAAACAGCAGAGCAAGAATATATATACGTGATTAGTATTACGTTTTTGGGACAAAGCATTATCAAATTCAATATAATATACTATGCGCATTATATTATTATTTTTTCAATCATATTATTAATTATTAATTAATAATTATCACTTTTCCGTATTATAATAACAATTTATTATATAAGGCGCTCAGCAAAACTGATCAGGTTAATAGCTAAATTACGTATTATGAATAACTCAAGTCTGTTTGACTATTTACTAGTAAATTTCCTCGATAGCGAAGAATTACGTTTTAGTTAATTTAAAATGATTTATTGAGTTGTAATGTAACTTAAAATGATATTGTGTTTACATTGAATTTATGTTTCTGTCCTCTACATTACCATTAAAAACAAAAATCAAGGTGGTTTCATTTGAAAAAGTAACCTTGGCTTTTTATGAAACAAAAAATATTCGGCCAATTCTTATTATTGCAATTTGCTGATTAGAAACTGATAAATTTCTGTTTATGATTTTTTGTGAAATTATTGTAAGTGCCTGAAAATAATAATGAGGATCACTCTGTATATATAATATATTATATGTATATTTAAAAAATATTATACACAAATATTTTATTTCTTTAGGAGAGAAAAAATCTCAAAAATCTATTATTATAATAGATAGTGCCCTCCTCTCTCTGATAGTGCATACAAATTAAAATATCAATAACTCTGAATCAAAGTATCAATCAATTTGAAACTTTTAGCTACTGAACCGGTATGTCCGAGCGACGTAGCGCTACGTCGACAGGGGGTGATCAGTCGGGCGTCGGCGTCGGCGTCGGCGCCGAGCGTCCAACCAACAGTATAAGCGTTCGTGCCGGCGCAACCCTTATGAAGAGCGTCTCCCTATTCCTGACGAGCGGTCGCAAGGCATCCGTCAACTCAAAACGGCAGAGCTGTTCCGCATCCGGCAAAGGCGAGCCACCTCGGAGGAGACGTCGCAGAAAGATGCCGGAAGGCGGGGGTGCGAGAAACTCCGCGTACGTCGTCAAAGTGATCGAGTCCCTTAAAAAAAAGACGAGATTCTCCAGGCGAGTTGAATAAAAAATGTGTTGATTATATCAAGATAATTTGCATATAATCGCGCGATTGATTCTTATTTTAATTTTCTTTGAATTTTATTTTTATTTTTATTTCAATAATTTAAAAATCGCATTTATCTCATTTTTGTACTCATGCTAGTGTAATCGCAACTGTATTATCGAAGTAATAGAAAAACGTAACAATTTGCATTACAAAAAGTGAGAATTAAATTAAGAAAGATTTATGGAAAAAAAAGATATAAGAGGAGAATTGATAAAACCTGAAAAATGTATGAAACAATCCCTTTATAAAAAAAGGCATGTTAAGTCGATTCTCGAAAGTCTCAAAGTATTGTTGCTTCTTTTCCGCAATGCTAATTGGTTGTCTTAATTCGCGTTGTGCGTTATATTCATAGCACCGAGATTATCAGCTGATAACTGTCAAAAATATTAACAGAGTTTTAAATATTATAACATATTATTTAAAACATATCATTATTTTATTTAATTTTATTTTGGACTAACTATCAAAGCTAACCCTAGCGATAATCTCTCGATGCTATGAATATAACGTACAACGCAAATCGAGGCAATTAATTTACATCGCGAAAAAGAGGCAACAATACTTGCGAGAATCGACTTAATATGCCTTTTTTAGAAAGGGGCTAAAACGATACAAGCGCGATTCCTCAATTTTATGTTAAAGAGAATGATACAGAAATCAGCTGATCACTGTCAAAAAATATTAATCGAGTTTAAAGTACTATAACATTTTATTTAAAACATACTGTTATTTTAATTTTTATAACATAATATTATTTTAAAATTTAATTAGCAAATTAACGCTTTAATCAGCTGATGTATGTAAAAAATATTAATCGAGTTTAAAGTACTATAACATTTTATTTAAAACATACTGTTATTTTAATTTTTATAACATAATATTATTTTAAAATTTAATTAGCAAATTAACGCTTTAATCAGCTGATGTATGTAAAAAATATTAATAAAACGTTAATTTCCTAATTAAATTTTAAAATAATATGTTAAAAATATTAAAATAGTAATATGTTGTAAATAATACGTTATAATACTTTATTCTTGATTAATATTTTTTGACAGAAAACAGCTGATAACAGTCAAAAATATTAACCGAGCTTAAAGTAGCTAATTTCTATCAAAAAATATTAATAAATCCTTTCATTAATATAAAATCATAATTAACACATACATCACAATAATCTCGGCGTTGTGATTATCTCGATTATCAAAAAATTCTTATAGAAAATTTTATTTTTTTGTTCGCACTTTCTGTTTTAGATTTAAATACTAAATTTTTATGCATTGCATAATTAATTAATATATATTTTTTAATGCATTGATTGCAATACATGCATGAAAATATATGAATTATGAATGCATAAAAATTTATTATTTAAATCTTTACCAGAGAACAAAAGAAATAAAACTTTCTACAAAAATATTTCGATCAAAATATCTGCGCTTCTATTAGATTCGCGCGTCTGTACATATCCACCACGCTGCCCGCGAGACTGACCGCAAGCCGCAAGACTCTGAGCAGCGGTATCGCCAAACGCAGCCTACACGTCCGCCACGCTGCGCGTCTCGCGCGAGACTGACGATCAGTTTCGCAGTCTCGCAATCGCAATGTCTCGAGAATCAGTCGCGCGCGAGACGCGCAGCATGGCGGATGTGTAGGCTGTGTTTGGCGATATCGCTGCTCAGAGGCTTGCGGTCAGTCTCGCGCGAGACGTGCAGCGTGGTGGATGTGTATGTACAGACGCACGAATCTGATAGAAGCGCAGATATTATGATCAAAAGATTCTTGTAGATAATTCTATTTTTTTTTCTGTTAAAGATTTAAGTAATGAATTTTTATGCATTGCATAATTAATTTGTATATTTTTATGCATGCATTGCAATCAATTCATAAAAAAATATATATTAATTAATTATGCAATGCATAAAAATTCAGTATTTAAATCTAAAACAGAAAGTGCAAACAAAGAAATAGAATTTTCTATAAGAATCTTTTGATAATCGAGATAATCACAACGTCGAGATTAATTATGATTTTAATGACGAAAGATTTATTAATATTTTTTGATAGAAATTAGCTACTTTAAATTCGGTTAAAATTTTTGACAGTTATCAGCTGTTTTCTGTCAAAAAATATTCAGGGATAAAGTGTTATAACGTATTATTTACAACATATTACTATTTTAATACATATGTTTAATATATTATTTTAAAATTTAATTTGCAAATTAACGCTTTATTAATATTTTTTTATAAAAATCAGCTGATTAAAGCGTTAATTTGATAATTAAATTTCAAAGTAATAACATGTTATAAGAATTAAAATTGTAATATATTGTAAATAATATGATATTATACTTTATCTCCTCAATTAATATTTTTGACAGTTATCAACTGATTTCTGTCAAAAAATATAAATTGCAGATAAGGCATTTTAGCCTTATTTATACGTTATTATACTTTATTTTATAAAGTATTTATAATACCTTATTTATACTTTATTTATAACCGGATTCCATTTTTACGACATGGGTCATATCTAAATATCTTTATAATTAAAATAAATAATGTAAAATTATTATAATTATTTTAATAACATTTTTAGGTAACATTGAGTGCATTTTTATTGAAAGTTTGACTCCAGCATTATTATTTAATTTTTTCATCATTAACCTATGTGAACCTAGCATCCGACTTTTTAAAAATTAATTTTTTAAAACGTAAAATGATAGCATTTCGTTTGTAGTTGTTTGTAGTAACAATAATTTCGTTTGTAGTTCTATCAATTAATAAATAAAAACAATTTTTCTATGACTCGCACCCGACATTGAGATATAGCAAATCCGCTTGCGCAGGCTTCTTTAAAATCGTTTGAAGTTGTTTGTAGTGATTTTGTTTTCGTTTGTAGTTGAGCGGTTCAAAAGATGCGCATACGGCGCAGATTTATATTACGAATATTAGACCAAAAAGTTTATACGCTGGTGTACTTATGGTACCAAAATAATCTGCAAACAATACACTATTGAAATATATATACGATTAATTTTTGGCTCGTTTTAAAATATTGAAAATTACAATTTTTAACCCGCAAATCCCATACGGCGCACAGTTATATTACGTATATTATATCAAAAAGTTTGTAGGCTAGTATGCTGATGGTACCACCATAATGTGCAGGCAATGTAATGTTGAAAGATGTAAACAAATAATTTTTGGCGCGTTTTAAAATACTAAAAATTAAAATTTTTAAGCCGCGGATCCCATACAGCGCGCAATCATTTTGCGTTTATTAGACCAAAAAGGTAGTACGATGGTATGCTTATTGTACCAAAATAATCTGCAAACAATACAATATTGAAACTTATATACGATTAATTTTTGGCTCGTTTTAAAAGATAGAAAATTAAAAGTTTTAAGCCGCGGATCCCAAACGACGCACAATTATATTACGTATATTATACCAAAAAGTTTGTAGGCTGATATGATCATGGTACCATCATAATGTGCAGGCAATGTAATGTTGAAATATGTAAACGAATAATTTTTTGCGCGTTTTAAAATACTGAAAATTAAAATTTTTAAGTCACGGATTCGATACGGCGCACAATTATATTATGTATATTATATCAAAAAGTTTGTAGGCTGGTATGCTGATGATACCAAAATAATCTGCAAACAATACAATATTGAAATTTTTATACGATTAATTTTTGTCTTGTTTTAAAATATAGAAAATTAAAATTTTTAACCCGTGAATCCCATACGGCGCACAATTATATTACGTATATTATACCAAAAAATTTGTAGGCTGATATGGTGATGGTATCATCATAATGTGCAGGCAATGTACTGTTAAAATATATGAAAGAATAATTTTTGGCGCGTCTTAAAATATTGAAAATTAAAACTTTTAGACCGCGAATCTCATACGGCGCACAATTATATTGTTTATATTGTATCAAAAAGTTTGTAGGCTGGTATTCTGATGATACCATCATAATGTGTAGACAATGTACTGTTAAAATATATGAAAGAATAATTTTTGGCGCGTCTTAAAATATTGAAAATTAAAACTTTTACGCCGCGAATCTCATACGGCGCACAATTATGTTACGTATATTGAATCAAAAAGTTTGTACGCTGGTATGCTGATGGTAACATTATAATGTGCAGTCAATGTAATGTTAAAATATATGAAAGAATAATTTTTGGCTCGCTTTAAACAATTGAAAAATAAAATTTTTAAACCGCGGATCCCATACGGCGCAGATTCATTTTACGTATATTAGATCAAAAAGTTTGTACGCTGGTATGCTGATGGTACTATCATAATGTGCATATAATATATGGTTGAAATATATACAAGATTAATTTTTGGCTTGCTTTAAACAATTGAAAATTAAAATTTTTTAACCGCGGATCCCATACGGCGCGGATTCATTTTACGTATATTAGATCAAAAAGTTTGTACGCTGGTATGCTGATGGTACCATCATAATGTGCATATAATATATGGTTGAAATATATACAAGATTAATCTTTGGCTTGCTTTAAACAATTGAAAATTAAAATTTTTAAACCGCGGATCCCATACGGCGCAGATTCATTTTACGTATATTAGATCAAAAAGTTTGTACGCTGGTATGCTGATGGTACCATTATAATGTGCAGTCAATGTAATGTTAAAATATATGAAAGAATAATTTTTGACTCGCTTTAAACAATTGAAAAATAAAATTTTTAAGCCGCGGATCCCATACGGCGCAGATTCATTTTACGTATACTAGAACAACACAAGCGCGCGCTACGCGCGCGCCATTCTTCGGTTTTATGTTTATTAAAAAATAATATAAAATTTGTTTAAACTCGATTAATATTTTTTCATAGAAATCAACTGATTAAAGCGTTAATTTGGTAATTAAATTTTAAAATAATATGTTAAAATATTAAAATAGTAAAATGTTGTAAAATTGTAAATAATATGTTATAATATCTTATTCTCGATTAATATTTTTTGATGGAAATCAGCTGATAACTTTCAAAAATATTAATCCAGTTTAAAGTATTATAACATATTTAAACTAATATTATTATTTTTTTAAATTTTATTTTGAACAAACTGTCAAACTGCTAATTCTCGCGATAACAGCCTCTCGATGCTACGAATATAACATACAACGCGAATCTTGACAGCCAATAAGCATCGCGGAAAAGCGACAACAATAAGCTTTGATATATGCGAGTATCGATTTTACATATCTTTTTTAGAAAAGAAAAATAATTCAATCTTTTTGTCACGCAATTACTCTGCCATGAGCATAAAATATTAAATTCGAGTCAAAAATAATAAAATAATAACTCGCACTTTATATATCGTAATTTTATTATGCGCAAAGTAAGAATGTAGAGAAATTAAGTAGTACGAGTCAACAATTTCTCAGTACGCCTTTTCGTCGCGCAATTATTTAATCATTAACATAAAATTATAAATGCATGAATAGTGTATTGTTTGCAGATTATTTTGGTACCATAAGCATACCAGCGTAGTACCTTTTTAGTCTAATATACGTAAAATGAATCCGCGGCGTATGAGATCCGCGGCTTAAAAATTTTAATTTTCAGTATTTTAAAACGCGCCAAAAATTATTCGTTTACATATTTCAACAGCACATTGCCTGCACATTATGATGGTACCATCACCATACCAGCCTACAAACTTTTTGGTATTATATACGTAATATAATTGTGCGCCGTATGGGATCCGTGGCTTAAAAATTTTAATTTTCAGTATTTCAAAACGCGCCAAAAATTATTCGTTTACATACTTCAACAGTACATTGCCTGCACATTATGATGGTACCATCACCATACCAGCATACAAACTTTTTGGTATAATATAAGTAACATAATTGTGCGCCGTATGGGATCCGCGGCTTAAAAATTTTAATTTTCAGTATTTTAAAACGAGCCAAAAATTAATCGTATATAAGTTTCAATATTGTATTGTTTGCAGATTATTTTGGTACCATAAGCATATCAGCGTACTACCTTTTTGGTCTAATATACGTAAAATGAATCCGCGCCGTATGGGGTTCGCGGGTAAAAAATTTTAATTTTCAATATTTTAACGCGAGACAAAAATTAATCTTTCATATATTTCAACAGTACATTGCCTGCACCTCAAAAATTCATCGATTATACATTTTAATAGTACATTGATTACAGAATTATTTGGTATCAAGCAGACACCAGCGTACAAATTTTTTACTACGATAAACATAAAATAAGGATGCGTCGCACAGGGTCCGCGTCAAAAAAGTATCGATTTCTAATATTTTAAGAAGAGCCAAAAATTCATAGAATATACATTTTAATAGTACATTGATTATAGAATCATTTGGTACCAAACAGACAACAGCGTACAAACTTTTTCATTTGCTATACATAAATTAAGGATGCGTTGCATAGGGTCAGCGGCATAAATGTATGAATTTCCAATATTTTAAGACGAGACAAAAATTCATCGATTATACATTTTAATAGTACATTGATTACAGAATCTTTTGGTACCAAGCAGACAACAGCGTACAAATTTTTTAATACGATAAACATAAAATAAGGATGCGTCGCACAGGGTCCGCGTCAAACAAGTATCGATTTCTAATATTTTAAGACGAGCCAAAAATTCATCGATTATACATTTTAATAGTACATTGATTATAGAATCATTTGGTACCAAACAGACACCAGCGTACAAATTTTTTAACTTGATATACATTAAATAATGTTGCGTCGCATAGGGTCAGAGGTAAAAAATTATCGATTTCTAATATTTTAAGACGAGATAAAAATTCATCGATTATACATTTTTATAGTACATTGATTACAGAATCATTTGGTACCAAACAGACACCAGCGTACAAATTTTTTAACTTGATATACATAAAATAAGGTTGCGTCGCATAGGGTCAGCGGTAAAAATTATCGATTTCCAATATCTTAAGACGAGCCAAAAATTCATCGATTATACATTATAATAGTACATTGATTACAGAATCTTTTGGTACCATGCAGACACCAGCGTACAAATATTTTAATACGATAAATATAAAATAAGGATGCGTCGCACAGGTTCCGCGTCAAAAAAGTATCAATTTCTACTATTTTAAGGCTAGCCAAAAATTCATCGATTATACAATTTATTAGTACATTGATTACAGAATTATTTGGTACCAAGCAGACACCAGCGTACAAATTTTTTAACTTGATAAACATAAAATAAGGTTGCGTCTCATAGGGTCAGCGGTAAAAAAGTATGAATTTCTAATATTTTAAGACGAGCCAAAAATTCATCGATTATACATTTTAATTGTACATTGATTACAGAATCTTTTGGTACCATGCAGACACCAGCGTACAAATTTTTTAATACGATAAACATAAAATAAGGATGCGTCGTACAGGGTCCGCGTCAAAAAAGTATCGATTTCTAATATTTTAAGACGAGCCAAAAATTCATCGATTATACATTTTAATAGTACATTGATTACAGAATCTTTTGGTACCAAGCAGACAACAGCGTACAAATTTTTCATTTGCTATACATAATTTAAGGATGCGTCGCATAGGGTCAGCGGTAAAAAAGTATCGATTTCTAATATTTTAAGACGAGCCAAAAATTCATCGATTGTACATTTTAATAGTACATTGATTACAGAATCTTTTGGTACTAAGCAGACAACAGCGTACAAACTTTTTCATTTGCTATACATAATTTAAGGATGCGTCGTATTGGGTCAGCGGCATAAATGTATTAATTTCTAATATTTTAAGACGAGCCAAAAATTCATCGATGATACATTTTAATTGTACATTGATTACAGAATCTTTTGGTACCATGCAGACACCAGCGTACTAATTTTTTAATACGATAAACATAAAATAAGGATGCGTCGCACAGGGTCCGCGTCAAAAAAGTATCGATTTCTAATATTTTAAGACGAGCCAAAAATTCATCGATTACACATTTTAATAATACATTGATTATAGAATCATTTGGTACCAAACAGACACCAGCGTACAAATTTTTTAACTTGATATACATAAAATAAGGATGCGTCGCACAGGGTCCGCGTCAAAAAAGTATCGATTCCTAATATTTTAAGACGAGCCAAAAATTCATCGATTATACATTTTAATAGTACATTGATTACAGAATCTTTTGGTACCAAGCAGACAACAGCGTACAAACTTTTTCATTTGCTATACATAATTTAAGGATGCGTCGCATAGGGTCAGCGGTAAAAAAGTATCGATTTCTAATATTTTAAGACGAGCCAAAAATTCATCGATGATACATTTTAATTGTACATTGATTACAGAATCTTTTGGTACCATGCAGACACCAGCGTACTAATTTTTTAATACGATAAACATAAAATAAGGATGCGTCGCACAGGGTCCGCGTCAAAAAAGTATCGAATTCTAATATTTTAAGACGAGCCAAAAATTTATCGATTATACATTTTAATAGTACATTGATTACAGAATCTTTTGGTACCAAGCAGACAACAGCGTACAAACTTTTTCATTTGCTATACATAATTTAAGGATGCATCGCATAGGGTCAGCGGCATAAATGTATTAATTTCTAATATTTTAAGACGAGCCAAAAATTCATCGATTATACATTTTAATTGTACATTGATTACAGAATCTTTTGGTACCATGCAGACACCAGCGTACAAATTTTTTAATACGATAAACATAAAATAAGGATGCGTCGCACAGGGTCCGCGTCAAAAAAGTATCGATTTCTAATATTTTAAGACGAGCCAAAAATTCATCGATTCCACATTTTAATAATACATTGATTATAGAATCATTTGGTACCAAACAGACACCAGCGTACAAATTTTTTAACTTGATATACATAAAATAAGGATGCGTCGCACAGGGTCCGCGTCAAAAAAGTATCGAATTCTAATATTTTAAGACGAGCCAAAAATTCATCGATTATACATTTTAATAGTACATTGATTACAGAATCTTTTGGTACCAAGCAGACAACAGCGTACAAACTTTTTCATTTGCTATACATAATTTAAGGATGCGTCGCATAGGGTCAGCGGCATAAATGTATTAATTTCTAATATTTTAAGACGAGCCAAAAATTCATCGATTATACATTATAATAGTACATTGATTACAGAATCTTTTGGTACCATGCAGACACCAGCGTACAAATATTTTAATACGATAAATATAAAATAAGGATGCGTCGCACAGGTTCCGCGTCAAAAAAGTATCAATTTCTACTATTTTAAGGCTAGCCAAAAATTCATCGATTATACAATTTATTAGTACATTGATTACAGAATTATTTGGTACCAAGCAGACACCAGCGTACAAATTTTTTAACTTGATAAACATAAAATAAGGTTGCGTCTCATAGGGTCAGCGGTAAAAAAGTATGAATTTCTAATATTTTAAGACGAGCCAAAAATTCATCGATTATACATTTTAATTGTACATTGATTACAGAATCTTTTGGTACCATGCAGACACCAGCGTACAAATTTTTTAATACGATAAACATAAAATAAGGATGCGTCGTACAGGGTCCGCGTCAAAAAAGTATCGATTTCTAATATTTTAAGACGAGCCAAAAATTCATCGATTATACATTTTAATAGTACATTGATTACAGAATCTTTTGGTACCAAGCAGACAACAGCGTACAAATTTTTCATTTGCTATACATAATTTAAGGATGCGTCGCATAGGGTCAGCGGTAAAAAAGTATCGATTTCTAATATTTTAAGATGAGCCAAAAATTCATCGATTGTACATTTTAATAGTACATTGATTACAGAATCTTTTGGTACTAAGCAGACAACAGCGTACAAACTTTTTCATTTGCTATACATAATTTAAGGATGCGTCGTATTGGGTCAGCGGCATAAATGTATTAATTTCTAATATTTTAAGACGAGCCAAAAATTCATCGATGATACATTTTAATTGTACATTGATTACAGAATCTTTTGGTACCATGCAGACACCAGCGTACTAATTTTTTAATACGATAAACATAAAATAAGGATGCGTCGCACAGGGTCCGCGTCAAAAAAGTATCGATTTCTAATATTTTAAGACGAGCCAAAAATTCATCGATTACACATTTTAATAATACATTGATTATAGAATCATTTGGTACCAAACAGACACCAGCGTACAAATTTTTTAACTTGATATACATAAAATAAGGATGCGTCGCACAGGGTCCGCGTCAAAAAAGTATCGATTCCTAATATTTTAAGACGAGCCAAAAATTCATCGATTATACATTTTAATAGTACATTGATTACAGAATCTTTTGGTACCAAGCAGACAACAGCGTACAAACTTTTTCATTTGCTATACATAATTTAAGGATGCGTCGCATAGGGTCAGCGGTAAAAAAGTATCGATTTCTAATATTTTAAGACGAGCCAAAAATTCATCGATGATACATTTTAATTGTACATTGATTACAGAATCTTTTGGTACCATGCAGACACCAGCGTACTAATTTTTTAATACGATAAACATAAAATAAGGATGCGTCGCACAGGGTCCGCGTCAAAAAAGTATCGAATTCTAATATTTTAAGACGAGCCAAAAATTTATCGATTATACATTTTAATAGTACATTGATTACAGAATCTTTTGGTACCAAGCAGACAACAGCGTACAAACTTTTTCATTTGCTATACATAATTCAAGGACGCATCGCATAGGGTCAGCGGCATAAATGTATTAATTTCTAATATTTTAAGACGAGCCAAAAATTCATCGATTATACATTTTAATTATACATTGATTACAGAATCTTTTGGTACCATACAGACACCAGCGTACAAATTTTTTAATACGATAAACATAAAATAAGGATGCGTCGCACAGGGTCCGCGTCAAAAAAGTATCGATTTCTAATATTTTAAGACGAGCCAAAAATTCATCGATTCCACATTTTAATAATACATTGATTATAGAATCATTTGGTACCAAACAGACACCAGCGTACAAATTTTTTAACTTGATATACATAAAATAAGGATGCGTCGCACAGGGTCCGCGTCAAAAAAGTATCGAATTCTAATATTTTAAGACGAGCCAAAAATTCATCGATTATACATTTTAATAGTACATTGATTACAGAATCTTTTGGTACCAAGCAGACAACAGCGTACAAACTTTTTCATTTGCTATACATAATTTAAGGATGCGTCGCATAGGGTCAGCGGCATAAATGTATTAATTTCTAATATTTTAAGACGAGCCAAAAATTCATCGATTATACATTTTAATTGTACATTGATTACAGAATCTTTTGGTATCATGCAGACACCAGCGTACAAATTTTTTAATACGATAAACATAAAATAAGGATGCGTCGCACAGGGTCCGCGTCAAAAAAGTATCGATTTCTAATATTTTAAGACGAGCCAAAAATTCATCGATTACACATTTTAATAATACATTGATTATAGAATCATTTGGTACCAAACAGACACCAGCGTACAAATTTTTTAACTTGATATACATAAAATAAGGATGCGTCGCACAGGGTCCGCGTCAAAAAAGTATCGATTCCTAATATTTTAAGACGAGCCAAAAATTCATCGATTATACATTTTAATAGTACATTGATTACAGAATCTTTTGGTACCAAGCAGACAACAGCGTACAAACTTTTTCATTTGCTATACATAATTTAAGGATGCGTCGCATAGGGTCAGCGGTAAAAAAGTATCGATTTCTAATATTTTAAGACGAGCCAAAAATTCATCGATTGTACATTTTAATAGTACATTGATTACAGAATCTTTTGGTACTAAGCAGACAACAGCGTACAAACTTTTTCATTTGCTATACATAATTTAAGGATGCGTCGCATTGGGTCAGCGGCATAAATGTATTAATTTCTAATATTTTAAGACGAGCCAAAAATTCATCGATGATACATTTTAATTGTACATTGATTACAGAATCTTTTGGTACCATGCAGACACCAGCGTACTAATTTTTTAATACGATAAACATAAAATAAGGATGCGTCGCACAGGGTCCGCGTCAAAAAAGTATCGAATTCTAATATTTTAAGACGAGCCAAAAATTCATCGATTATACATTTTAATAGTACATTGATTACAGAATCTTTTGGTACCAAGCAGACAACAGCGTACAAACTTTTTCATTTGCTATACATAATTTAAGGATGCGTCGCATAGGGTCAGCGGCATAAATGTATTAATTTCTAATATTTTAAGACGAGCAAAAAATTCATCGATTGTACATTTTAATTGTACATTGATTACAGAATCTTTTGGTACCATGCAGACACCAGCGTACAAATTTTTTAATACGATAAACATAAAATAAGGATGCGTCGCACAGGGTCCGCGTCAAAAAAGTATCGATTTCTAATATTTTAAGACGAGCCAAAAATTCATCGATTATACATTTTAATAGTACATTGATTACAGAATCTTTTGGTACCAAGCAGACAACAGCGTACAAACATTTTCATTTGCTATACATAATTTAAGTATGCGTCGCATAGGGTCAGCGGTAAAAAAGTATCGATTTCTAATATTTTAAGACGAGCCAAAAATTCATCGATTGTACATTTTAATAGTACATTGATTACAAAATCTTTTGGTACTAAGCAGACAACAGCGTACAAACTTTTTCATTTGCTATACATAATTTAAGGATGCGTCGCATTGGGTCAGCGGCATAAATGTATTAATTTCTAATATTTTAAGACGAGCCAAAAATTCATCGATGATACATTTTAATTGTACATTGATTACAGAATCTTTTGGTACCATGCAGACACCAGCGTACAAATTTTTTAATACGATAAACATAAAATAAGGATGCGTCGCACAGGGTCCGCGTCAAAAAAGTATCGATTTCTAATATTTTAAGACGAGCCAAAAATTCATCGATTATACATTTTAATAGTACATTGATTACAGAATCTTTTGGTACTAAGCAGACAACAGCGTACAAACTTATTCATTTGCTATACATAATTTAAGGATGCGTCGCATTGGGTCAGCGGCATAAATGTATTAATTTCTAATATTTTAAGACGAGCCAAAAATTCATCGATGATTCATTTTAATTGTACATTGATTACAGAATCTTTTGGTACCATGCAGACACCAGCGTACAAATTTTTTAATACGATAAACATAAAACAAGGATGCGTCGCACAGGGTCCGCGTCAAAAAAGTATCGAATTCTAATAATTTAAGACGAGCCAAAAATTCATCGATTACACATTTTAATAATACATTGTTTATAGAATCATTTGGTACCAAACAGACACCAGCGTACAATTTTTTTAACTTGATATACATAAAATAAGGATGCGTCGCACAGGGTCCGCGTCAAAAAAGTATCGATTTCTAATATTTTAAGACGAGCCAAAAATTCATCGATTATACATTTTAATAGTACATTGATTACAGAATCTTTTGGTACCATGCAGACACCAGCGTACAAATTTTTTAATACGATAAACATAAAATAAGGATGCGTCGCACAGGGTCCGCATCAAAAAAGTATGCATTTCTAATATTTTAAGACGAGCCAAAAATTCATCGATTATACAATTTATTAGTACATTGATTACAGAATTATTTGGTACCAAGCAGACACCAGCGTACAAATTTTTTAACTTGATTAACTTAAAATAAGGTTGCGTCTCATAGGGTCAGCGGTAAAAAAGTATGAATTTCTAATATTTTAAGACGAGCCAAAAATTCATCGATTATACATTTTAATTGTACATTGATTACAGAATCTTTTGGTACCATGCAGACACAAGCGTACAAATTTTTTAATACGATAAACATAAAATAAGGATGCGTCGTACAGGGTCCGCGTCAAGAAAGTATCGATTTCTAATATTTTAAGACGAGCCAAAAATTCATCGATTATACATTTTAATAGTACATTGATTACAGAATCTTTTGGTACCAAGCAGACAACAGCGTACAAACTTTTTCATTTGCTATACATAATTTAAGGACGCGTCGCATAGGGTCAGCGGCATAAATGTATTAATTTCTAATATTTTAAGACGAGCCATAAATTCATCGATTATACATTATAATTGTACATTGATTACAGAATCTTTTGGTACCATGCAGACACCAGCGTACAAATTTTTTAATACGATAAACATAAAATAAGGATGCGTCGCACAGGGTCCGCGTCAAAAAAGTATGAATTTCTAATATTTTAAGACGAGCCAAAAATTCATCGATTATACATTTTAATAGTACATTGATTACAGAATCTTTTGGTACCAAGCAGACAACAGCGTACAAACTTTTTCATTTGCTATACATAATTTAAGGATGCGTCGCATAGGGTCAGCGGCATAAATGTATTAATTTCTAATATTTTAAGACGAGCCAAAAATTCATCGATTGTACATTTTAATTGTACATTGATTACAGAATCTTTTGGCTCCATGCAGACACCAGCGTACAAATTTTTTAATACGATAAACATAAAATAAGGATGCGTCGCACAGGGTCCGCGTCAAAATAGTATCGATTTCTAATATTTTAAGACGAGCCAAAAATTCATCGATTACACATTTTAATAGTACATTGATTATAGAATCATTTGGTACTAAACAGACACCAGCGTACAAATTTTTTAATATGATAAACATAAAATAAGTATGCGTCGCACAGGGTCCGCGTCAAAAAAGTATGAATTTCTGATATTTTAAGACGAGCCAAAAATTCATCGATTATACATTTTAATAGTACATTGATTACAGAATCTTTTGGTACCAAGCAGACAACAGCGTACAAACTTTTTCATTTGCTATACATAATTTAAGGATGCGTCGCATAGGGTCAGCGGTAAAAAAGTATCGATTTCTAATATTTTAAGACGAGCCAAAAATTCATCGATTGTACATTTTAATTGTACATTGATTACAGAATCTTTTGGTACTAAGCAGACAACAGCGTACAAACTTTTTCATTTGCTATACATAATTTAAGGATGCGTCGTATTGGGTCAGCGGCATAAATGTATTAATTTCTAATATTTTAAGACGAGCCAAAAATTCATCGATGATACATTTTAATTGTACATTGATTACAGAATCTTTTGGTACCATGCAGACACCAGCGTACTAATTTTTTAATACGATAAACATAAAATAAGGATGCGTCGCACAGGGTCCGCGTCAAAAAAGTATCGATTTCTAATATTTTAAGACGAGCCAAAAATTCATCGATTACACATTTTAATAATACATTGATTATAGAATCATTTGGTACCAAACAGACACCAGCGTACAAATTTTTTAACTTGATATACATAAAATAAGGATGCGTCGCACAGGGTCCGCGTCAAAAAAGTATCGATTCCTAATATTTTAAGACGAGCCAAAAATTCATCGATTATACATTTTAATAGTACATTGATTACAGAATCTTTTGGTACCAAGCAGACAACAGCGTACAAACTTTTTCATTTGCTATACATAATTTAAGGATGCGTCGCATAGGGTCAGCGGTAAAAAAGTATCGATTTCTAATATTTTAAGACGAGCCAAAAATTCATCGATGATACATTTTAATTGTACATTGATTACAGAATCTTTTGGTACCATGCAGACACCAGCGTACTAATTTTTTAATACGATAAACATAAAATAAGGATGCGTCGCACAGGGTCCGCGTCAAAAAAGTATCGAATTCTAATATTTTAAGACGAGCCAAAAATTTATCGATTATACATTTTAATAGTACATTGATTACAGAATCTTTTGGTACCAAGCAGACAACAGCGTACAAACTTTTTCATTTGCTATACATAATTTAAGGATGCGTCGCATAGGGTCAGCGGCATAAATGTATTAATTTCTAATATTTTAAGACGAGCCAAAAATTCATCGATTATACATTTTAATTGTACATTGATTACAGAATCTTTTGGTACCATGCAGACACCAGCGTACAAATTTTTTAATACGATAAACATAAAATAAGGATGCGTCGCACAGGGTCCGCGTCAAAAAAGTATCGATTTCTAATATTTTAAGACGAGCCAAAAATTCATCGATTCCACATTTTAATAATACATTGATTATAGAATCATTTGGTACCAAACAGACACCAGCGTACAAATTTTTTAACTTGATATACATAAAATAAGGATGCGTCGCACAGGGTCCGCGTCAAAAAAGTATCGAATTCTAATATTTTAAGACGAGCCAAAAATTCATCGATTATACATTTTAATAGTACATTGATTACAGAATCTTTTGGTACCAAGCAGACAACAGCGTACAAACTTTTTCATTTGCTATACATAATTTAAGGATGCGTCGCATAGGGTCAGCGGCATAAATGTATTAATTTCTAATATTTTAAGACGAGCCAAAAATTCATCGATTATACATTTTAATTGTACATTGATTACAGAATCTTTTGGTATCATGCAGACACCAGCGTACAAATTTTTTAATACGATAAACATAAAATAAGGATGCGTCGCACAGGGTCCGCGTCAAAAAAGTATCGATTTCTAATATTTTAAGACGAGCCAAAAATTCATCGATTACACACTTTAATAATACATTGATTATAGAATCATTTGGTACCAAACAGACACCAGCGTACAAATTTTTTAACTTGATATACATAAAATAAGGATGCGTCGCACAGGGTCCGCGTCAAAAAAGTATCGATTCCTAATATTTTAAGACGAGCCAAAAATTCATCGATTATACATTTTAATAGTACATTGATTACAGAATCTTTTGGTACCAAGCAGACAACAGCGTACAAACTTTTTCATTTGCTATACATAATTTAAGGATGCGTCGCATAGGGTCAGCGGTAAAAAAGTATCGATTTCTAATATTTTAAGACGAGCCAAAAATTCATCGATTATACATTTTAATAGTACATTGATTACAGAATCTTTTGGTACCATGCAGACACCAGCGTACTAATTTTTTAATACGATAAACATAAAATAAGGATGCGTCGCACAGGGTCCGCGTCAAAAAAGTATCGATTCCTAATATTTTAAGACGAGCCAAAAATTCATCGATTATACATTTTAATAGTACATTGATTACAGAAACTTTTGGTACCAAGCAGACAACAGCGTACAAACTTTTTCATTTGCTATACATAATTTAAGGATGCGTCGCATAGGGTCAGCGGTAAAAAAGTATCGATTTCTAATATTTTAAGACGAGCCAAAAATTCATCGATTATACATTTTAATAGTACATTGATTACAGAATCTTTTGGTACCAAGCAGACAACAGCGTACAAACTTTTTCATTTGCTATACATAATTTAAGGATGCGTCGCATAGGATCAGCGGCATAAATGTATTAATTTCTAATATTTTAAGACGAGCCAAAAATTCATCGATTGTACATTTTAATTGTACATTGATTACAGAATCTTTTGGTACCATGCAGACACCAGCGTACAAATTTTTTAATACGATAAACATAAAATAAGGATGCGTCGCACAGGGTCCGCGTCAAAAAAGTATCGATTTCTAATATTTTAAGACGAGCCAAAAATTCATCGATTATACATTTTAATAGTACATTGATTACAGAATCTTTGGTACCAAGCAGACATCAGCGTACAAACTTTTTCATTTGCTATACATAATTAAAGGATGCGTCGCATAGGGTCAGCGGCATAAATGTATTAATTTCTAATATTTTAAGACGAGCCAAAAATTCATCGATTATGCATTTTAATTGTACATTTATTACAGAATCTTTGGTACCAAGCAGACATCAGCGTACAAATTTTTTAACTTGATATACATAAAATAAGGTTGCGTCGCATAGGGTCAGCGGTAAAAAGTATCGATTTCCAATATCTTAAGACGAGCCAAAAATTCATCGATTATACATTTTAATAGTACATTGATTACAGAATCTTTTAGTACCAAGCAGACAACAGCGTACAAACTTTTTCATTTGCTATACATAATTTAAGGATGCGTCGCATAGGGTCAGCGGTAAAAAAGTATCGATTTCTAATATTTTAAGACGAGCCAAAAATTCATCGATTGTACATTTTAATAGTACATTGATTACAGAATCTTTTGGTACTAAGCAGACAACAGCGTACAAACTTTTTCATTTGCTATACATAATTTAAGGATGCGTCGCATTGGGTCAGCGGCATAAATGTATTAATTTCTAATATTTTAAGACGAGCCAAAAATTCATCAATGATACATTTTAATTGTACATTGATTATAGAATCATTTGGTACCAAACAGACACCAGCGTACAATTTTTTAACTTGATATACATAAAATAAGGATGCGTCGCACAGGGTCCGCGTCAAAAAAGTATCGATTTCTAATATTTTAAGACGAGCCAAAAATTCATCGATTATACATTTTAATAGTACATTGATTACAGAATCTTTTGGTACCATGCAGACACCAGCGTACAAATTTTTTAATACGATAAACATAAAATAAGGATGCGTCGCACAGGGTCCGCGTCAAAAAAGTATGCATTTCTAATATTTTAAGACGAGCCAAAAATTCATCGATTATACAATTTCATAGTACATTGATTACAGAATCTTTTGGTACCAAGCAGACAACAGCGTACAAACTTTTTCATTTGCTATACATAATTTAAGGACGCGTCGCATAGGGTCAGCGGCATAAATGTATTAATTTCTAATATTTTAAGACGAGCCAAAAATTCATCGATTATACATTATAATTGTACATTGATTACAGAATCTTTTGGTACCATGCAGACACCAGCGTACAAATTTTTTAAAACGATAAACATAAAATAAGGATGCGTCGCACAGGGTCCGCGTCAAAAAAGTATGAATTTCTAATATTTTAAGACGAGCCAAAAATTCATCGATTATACATTTTAATAGTACATTGATTAAAGAATCTTTTGGTACCAAGCAGACAACAGCGTACAAACTTTTTCATTTGCTATACATAATTTAAGGATGCGTCGCATAGGGTCAGCGGCATAAATGTATTAATTTCTAATATTTTAAGACGAGCCAAAAATTCATCGATTGTACATTTTAATTGTACATTGATTACAGAATCTTTTGGTACCATGCAGACACCAGCGTACAAATTTTTTAATACGATAAACATAAAATAAGGATGCGTCGCACAGGGTCCGCGTCAAAAAAGTATCGATTTCTAATATTTTAAGACGAGCCAAAAATTCATCGATTATACATTTTAATAGTACATTGATTACAGAATCTTTTGGTACCAAGCAGACAACAGCGTACAAACATTTTCATTTGCTATACATAATTTAAGTATGCGTCGCATAGGGTCAGCGGTAAAAAAGTATCGATTTCTAATATTTTAAGACGAGCCAAAAATTCATCGATTGTACATTTTAATAGTACATTGATTACAGAATCTTTTGGAACTAAGCAGACAACAGCGTACAAACTTTTTCATTTGCTATACATAATTTAAGGATGCGTCGCATAGGGTCAGCGGCATAAATGTATTAATTTCTAATATTTTAAGACGAGCCAAAAATTCATCGATGATACATTTTAATTGTACATTGATTACAGAATCTTTTGGTACCATGCAGACACCAGCGTACTAATTTTTTAATACGATAAACATAAAATAAGGATGCGTCGCACAGGGTCCGCGTCAAAAAAGTATCGAATTCTAATATTTTAAGACGAGCCAAAAATTCATCGATTATACATTTTAATAGTACATTGATTACAGAATCTTTTGGTACCAAGCAGACAACAGCGTACAAACTTTTTCATTTGCTATACATAATTTAAGGATGCGTCGCATAGGGTCAGCGGCATAAATGTATTAATTTCTAATATTTTAAGACGAGCCAAAAATTCATCGATTGTACATTTTAATTGTACATTGATTACAGAATCTTTTGGTACCATGCAGACACCAGCGTACAAATTTTTTAATACGATAAACATAAAATAAGGATGCGTCGCACAGGGTCCGCGTCAAAAAAGTATCGATTTCTAATATTTTAAGACGAGCCAAAAATTCATCGATGATTCATTTTAATTGTACATTGATTACAGAATCTTTTGGTACCATGCAGACACCAGCGTACAAATTTTTTAATACGATAAACATAAAATAAGGATGCGTCGCACAGGGTCCGCGTCAAAAAAGTATCGAATTCTAATAATTTAAGACGAGCCAAAAATTCATCGATTACACATTTTAATAATACATTGTTTATAGAATCATTTGGTACCAAACAGACACCAGCGTACAATTTTTTTAACTTGATATACATAAAATAAGGATGCGTCGCACAGGGTCCGCGTCAAAAAAGTATCGATTTCTAATATTTTAAGACGAGCCAAAAATTCATCGATTATACATTTTAATAGTACATTGATTACAGAATCTTTTGGTACCATGCAGACACCAGCGTACAAATTTTTTAATACGATAAACATAAAATAAGGATGCGTCGCACAGGGTCCGCATCAAAAAAGTATGCATTTCTAATATTTTAAGACGAGCCAAAAATTCATCGATTATACAATTTATTAGTACATTGATTACAGAATTATTTGGTACCAAGCAGACACCAGCGTACAAATTTTTTAACTTGATAAACTTAAAATAAGGTTGCGTCTCATAGGGTCAGCGGTAAAAAAGTATGAATTTCTAATATTTTAAGACGAGCCAAAAATTCATCGATTATACATTTTAATTGTACATTGATTACAGAATCTTTTGGTACCATGCAGACACAAGCGTACAAATTTTTTAATACGATAAACATAAAATAAGGATGCGTCGTACAGGGTCCGCGTCAAAAAAGTATCGATTTCTAATATTTCAAGACGAGCCAAAAATTCATCGATTATACATTTTAATAGTACATTGATTACAGAATCTTTTGGTACTAAGCAGACAACAGCGTACAAACTTATTCATTTGCTATACATAATTTAAGGATGCGTCGCATTGGGTCAGCGGCATAAATGTATTAATTTCTAATATTTTAAGACGAGCCAAAAATTCATCGATGATTCATTTTAATTGTACATTGATTACAGAATCTTTTGGTACCATGCAGACACCAGCGTACAAATTTTTTAATACGATAAACATAAAATAAGGATGCGTCGCACAGGGTCCGCGTCAAAAAAGTATCGAATTCTAATAATTTAAGACGAGCCAAAAATTCATCGATTACACATTTTAATAATACATTGATTATAGAATCATTTGGTACCAAACAGACACCAGCGTACAATTTTTTTAACTTGATATACATAAAATAAGGATGCGTCGCACAGGGTCCGCGTCAAAAAAGTATCGATTTATAATATTTTAAGACGAGCCAAAAATTCATCGATTATACATTTTAATAGTACATTGATTACAGAATCTTTTGGTACCATGCAGACACCAGCGTACAAATTTTTTAATACGATAAACATAAAATAAGGATGCGTCGCACAGGGTCCGCGTCAAAAAAGTATGCATTTCTAATATTTTAAGACGAGCCAAAAATTCATCGATTATACAATTTAATAGTACATTGATTACAGAATCTTTTGGTACCAAGCAGACAACAGCGTACAAACTTTTTCATTTGCTATACATAATTTAAGGACGCGTCGCATAGGGTCAGCGGCATAAATGTATTAATTTCTAATATTTTAAGACGAGCCAAAAATTCATCGATTATACATTATAATTGTACATTGATTACAGAATCTTTTGGTACCATGCAGACACCAGCGTACAAATTTTTTAATACGATAAACATAAAATAAGGATGCGTCGCACAGGGTCCGCGTCAAAAAAGTATGAATTTCTAATATTTTAAGACGAGCCAAAAATTCATCGATTATACATTTTAATAGTACATTGATTACAGAATCTTTTGGTACCAAGCAGACAACAGCGTACAAACTTTTTCATTTGCTATACATAATTTAAGGATGCGTCGCATAGGGTCAGCGGCATAAATGTATTAATTTCTAATATTTTAAGACGAGCCAAAAATTCATCGATTGTACATTTTAATTGTACATTGATTACAGAATCTTTTGGTACCATGCAGACACCAGCGTACAAATTTTTTAATACGATAAACATAAAATAAGGATGCGTCGCACAGGGTCCGCGTCAAAAAAGTATCGATTTCTAATATTTTAAGACGAGCCAAAAATTCATCGATTATACATTATAATAGTACATTGATTACAGAATCTTTTGGTACCATGCAGACACCAGCGTACAAATATTTTAATACGATAAATATAAAATAAGGATGCGTCGCACAGGTTCCGCGTCAAAAAAGTATCAATTTCTACTATTTTAAGGCTAGCCAAAAATTCATCGATTATACAATTTAATAGTACATTGATTACAGAATTATTTGGTACCAAGCAGACACCAGCGTACAAATTTTTTAACTTGATAAACATAAAATAAGGTTGCGTCTCATAGGGTCAGCGGTAAAAAAGTATGAATTTCTAATATTTTAAGACGAGCCAAAAATTCATCGATTATACATTTTAATTGTACATTGATTACAGAATCTTTTGGTACCATGCAGACACCAGCGTACAAATTTTTTAATACGATAAACATAAAATAAGGATGCGTCGTACAGGGTCCGCGTCAAAAAAGTATCGATTTCTAATATTTTAAGACGAGCCAAAAATTCATCGATTATACATTTTAATAGTACATTGATTACAGAATCTTTTGGTACCAAGCAGACAACAGCGTACAAACATTTTCATTTGCTATACATAATTAAAGGATGCGTCGCATTGGGTCAGCGGCATAAATGTATTAATTTCTAATATTTTAAGACGAGCCAAAAATTCATCGATTATACATTTTAATTGTACATTGATTACAGAATCTTTTGGTACCATGCAGACACCAGCGTACAAATATTTTAATACGATAAATATAAAATAAGGATGCGTCGCACAGGTTCCGCGTCAAAAAAGTATCAATTTCTACTATTTTAAGGCTAGCCAAAAATTCATCGATTATACAATTTATTAGTACATTGATTACAGAATTATTTGGTACCAAGCAGACACCAGCGTACAAATTTTTTAACTTGATAAACATAAAATAAGGTTGCGTCTCATAGGGTCAGCGGTAAAAAAGTATGAATTTCTAATATTTTAAGACGAGCCAAAAATTCATCGATTATACATTTTAATTGTACATTGATTACAGAATCTTTTGGTACCATGCAGACACCAGCGTACAAATTTTTTAATACGATAAACATAAAATAAGAATGCGTCGTACAGGGTCCGCGTCAAAAAAGTATCGATTTCTATTATTTTAAGACGAGCCAAAAATTCATCGATTATACATTTTAATAGTACATTGATTACAGAATCTTTTGGTACCAAGCAGACAACAGCGTACAAATTTTTCATTTGCTATACATAATTTAAAGATGCGTCGCATAGGGTCAGCGGTAAAAAAGTATCGATTTCTAATATTTTAAGACGAGCCAAAAATTCATCGATTGTACATTTTAATAGTACATTGATTACAGAATCTTTTGGTACTAAGCAGACAACAGCGTACAAACTTTTTCATTTGCTATACATAATTTAAGGATGCGTCGTATTGGGTCAGCGGCATAAATGTATTAATTTCTAATATTTTAAGACGAGCCAAAAATTCATCGATGATACATTTTAATTGTACATTGATTACAGAATCTTTTGGTACCATGCAGACACCAGCGTACTAATTTTTTAATACGATAAACATAAAATAAGGATGCGTCGCACAGGGTCCGCGTCAAAAAAGTATCGATTTCTAATATTTTAAGACGAGCCAAAAATTCATCGATTACACATTTTAATAATACATTGATTATAGAATCATTTGGTACCAAACAGACACCAGCGTACAAATTTTTTAACTTGATATACATAAAATAAGGATGCGTCGCACAGGGTCCGCGTCAAAAAAGTATCGATTCCTAATATTTTAAGACGAGCCAAAAATTCATCGATTATACATTTTAATAGTACATTGATTACAGAATCTTTTGGTACCAAGCAGACAACAGCGTACAAACTTTTTCATTTGCTATACATAATTTAAGGATGCGTCGCATAGGGTCAGCGGTAAAAAAGTATCGATTTCTAATATTTTAAGACGAGCCAAAAATTCATCGATGATACATTTTAATTGTACATTGATTACAGAATCATTTGGTACCAAACAGACACCAGCGTACAAATTTTTTAACTTGATATACATAAAATAAGGATGCGTCGCACAGGGTCCGCGTCAAAAAAGTATCGATTCCTAATATTTTAAGACGAGCCAAAAATTCATCGATTATACATTTTAATAGTACATTGATTACAGAATCTTTTGGTACCAAGCAGACAACAGCGTACAAACTTTTTCATTTGCTATACATAATTTAAGGATGCGTCGCATAGGGTCAGCGGTAAAAAAGTATCGATTTCTAATATTTTAAGACGAGCCAAAAATTCATCGATGATACATTTTAATTGTACATTGATTACAGAATCTTTTGGTACCATGCAGACACCAGCGTACTAATTTTTTAATACGATAAACATAAAATAAGGATGCGTCGCACAGGGTCCGCGTCAAAAAAGTATCGAATTCTAATATTTTAAGACGAGCCAAAAATTTATCGATTATACATTTTAATAGTACATTGATTACAGAATCTTTTGGTACCAAGCAGACAACAGCGTACAAACTTTTTCATTTGCTATACATAATTTAAGGATGCATCGCATAGGGTCAGCGGCATAAATGTATTAATTTCTAATATTTTAAGACGAGCCAAAAATTCATCGATTATACATTTTAATTGTACATTGATTACAGAATCTTTTGGTACCATGCAGACACCAGCGTACAAATTTTTTAATACGATAAACATAAAATAAGGATGCGTCGCACAGGGTCCGCGTCAAAAAAGTATCGATTTCTAATATTTTAAGACGAGCCAAAAATTCATCGATTCCACATTTTAATAATACATTGATTATAGAATCATTTGGTACCAAACAGACACCAGCGTACAAATTTTTTAACTTGATATACATAAAATAAGGATGCGTCGCACAGGGTCCGCGTCAAAAAAGTATCGAATTCTAATATTTTAAGACGAGCCAAAAATTCATCGATTATACATTTTAATAGTACATTGATTACAGAATCTTTTGGTACCAAGCAGACAACAGCGTACAAACTTTTTCATTTGCTATACATAATTTAAGGATGCGTCGCATAGGGTCAGCGGCATAAATGTATTAATTTCTAATATTTTAAGACGAGCCAAAAATTCATCGATTATACATTATAATAGTACATTGATTACAGAATCTTTTGGTACCATGCAGACACCAGCGTACAAATATTTTAATACGATAAATATAAAATAAGGATGCGTCGCACAGGTTCCGCGTCAAAAAAGTATCAATTTCTACTATTTTAAGGCTAGCCAAAAATTCATCGATTATACAATTTATTAGTACATTGATTACAGAATTATTTGGTACCAAGCAGACACCAGCGTACAAATTTTTTAACTTGATAAACATAAAATAAGGTTGCGTCTCATAGGGTCAGCGGTAAAAAAGTATGAATTTCTAATATTTTAAGACGAGCCAAAAATTCATCGATTATACATTTTAATTGTACATTGATTACAGAATCTTTTGGTACCATGCAGACACCAGCGTACAAATTTTTTAATACGATAAACATAAAATAAGGATGCGTCGTACAGGGTCCGCGTCAAAAAAGTATCGATTTCTAATATTTTAAGACGAGCCAAAAATTCATCGATTATACATTTTAATAGTACATTGATTACAGAATCTTTTGGTACCAAGCAGACAACAGCGTACAAATTTTTCATTTGCTATACATAATTTAAGGATGCGTCGCATAGGGTCAGCGGTAAAAAAGTATCGATTTCTAATATTTTAAGACGAGCCAAAAATTCATCGATTGTACATTTTAATAGTACATTGATTACAGAATCTTTTGGTACTAAGCAGACAACAGCGTACAAACTTTTTCATTTGCTATACATAATTTAAGGATGCGTCGTATTGGGTCAGCGGCATAAATGTATTAATTTCTAATATTTTAAGACGAGCCAAAAATTCATCGATGATACATTTTAATTGTACATTGATTACAGAATCTTTTGGTACCATGCAGACACCAGCGTACTAATTTTTTAATACGATAAACATAAAATAAGGATGCGTCGCACAGGGTCCGCGTCAAAAAAGTATCGATTTCTAATATTTTAAGACGAGCCAAAAATTCATCGATTACACATTTTAATAATACATTGATTATAGAATCATTTGGTACCAAACAGACACCAGCGTACAAATTTTTTAACTTGATATACATAAAATAAGGATGCGTCGCACAGGGTCCGCGTCAAAAAAGTATCGATTCCTAATATTTTAAGACGAGCCAAAAATTCATCGATTATACATTTTAATAGTACATTGATTACAGAATCTTTTGGTACCAAGCAGACAACAGCGTACAAACTTTTTCATTTGCTATACATAATTTAAGGATGCGTCGCATAGGGTCAGCGGTAAAAAAGTATCGATTTCTAATATTTTAAGACGAGCCAAAAATTCATCGATGATACATTTTAATTGCACATTGATTACAGAATCTTTTGGTACCATGCAGACACCAGCGTACTAATTTTTTAATACGATAAACATAAAATAAGGATGCGTCGCACAGGGTCCGCGTCAAAAAAGTATCGAATTCTAATATTTTAAGACGAGCCAAAAATTTATCGATTATACATTTTAATAGTACATTGATTACAGAATCTTTTGGTACCAAGCAGACAACAGCGTACAAACTTTTTCATTTGCTATACATAATTTAAGGACGCATCGCATAGGGTCAGCGGCATAAATGTATTAATTTCTAATATTTTAAGACGAGCCAAAAATTCATCGATTATACATTTTAATTGTACATTGATTACAGAATCTTTTGGTACCATACAGACACCAGCGTACAAATTTTTTAATACGATAAACATAAAATAAGGATGCGTCGCACAGGGTCCGCGTCAAAAAAGTATCGATTTCTAATATTTTAAGACGAGCCAAAAATTCATCGATTCCACATTTTAATAATACATTGATTATAGAATCATTTGGTACCAAACAGACACCAGCGTACAAATTTTTTAACTTGATATACATAAAATAAGGATGCGTCGCACAGGGTCCGCGTCAAAAAAGTATCGAATTCTAATATTTTAAGACGAGCCAAAAATTCATCGATTATACATTTTAATAGTACATTGATTACAGAATCTTTTGGTACCAAGCAGACAACAGCGTACAAACTTTTTCATTTGCTATACATAATTTAAGGATGCGTCGCATAGGGTCAGCGGCATAAATGTATTAATTTCTAATATTTTAAGACGAGCCAAAAATTCATCGATTATACATTTTAATTGTACATTGATTACAGAATCTTTTGGTATCATGCAGACACCAGCGTACAAATTTTTTAATACGATAAACATAAAATAAGGATGCGTCGCACAGGGTCCGCGTCAAAAAAGTATCGATTTCTAATATTTTAAGACGAGCCAAAAATTCATCGATTACACATTTTAATAATACATTGATTATAGAATCATTTGGTACCAAACAGACACCAGCCTACAAATTTTTTAACTTGATATACATAAAATAAGGATGCGTCGCACAGGGTCCGCGTCAAAAAAGTATCGATTCCTAATATTTTAAGACGAGCCAAAAATTCATCGATTATACATTTTAATAGTACATTGATTACAGAATCTTTTGGTACCAAGCAGACAACAGCGTACAAACTTTTTCATTTGCTATACATAATTTAAGGATGCGTCGCATAGGGTCAGCGGTAAAAAAGTATCGATTTCTAATATTTTAAGACGAGCCAAAAATTCATCGATTATACATTTTAATAGTACATTGATTACAGAATCTTTTGGTACCATGCAGACACCAGCGTACTAATTTTTTAATACGATAAACATAAAATAAGGATGCGTCGCACAGGGTCCGCGTCAAAAAAGTATCGATTCCTAATATTTTAAGACGAGCCAAAAATTCATTATACATTATAATAGTACATTGATTACAGAATCTTTTGGTACCAAGCAGACAACAGCGTACAAACTTTTTCATTTGCTATACATAATTTAAGGATGCGTCGCATAGGGTCAGCGGTAAAAAAGTATCGATTTCTAATATTTTAAGACGAGCCAAAAATTCATCGATTGTACATTTTAATAGTACATTGATTACAGAATCTTTTGGTACTAAGCAGACAACAGCGTACAAACTTTTTCATTTGCTATACATAATTTAAGGATGCGTCGCATTGGGTCAGCGGCATAAATGTATTAATTTCTAATATTTTAAGACGAGCCAAAAATTCATCGATGATACATTTTAATTGTACATTGATTACAGAATCTTTTGGTACCATGCAGACACCAGCGTACTAATTTTTTAATACGATAAACATAAAATAAGGATGCGTCGCACAGGGTCCGCGTCAAAAAAGTATCGAATTCTAATATTTTAAGACGAGCCAAAAATTCATCGATTATACATTTTAATAGTACATTGATTACAGAATCTTTTGGTACCAAGCAGACAACAGCGTACAAACTTTTTCATTTGCTATACATAATTTAAGGATGCGTCGCATAGGGTCAGCGGCATAAATGTATTAATTTCTAATATTTTAAGACGAGCCAAAAATTCATCGATTGTACATTTTAATTGTACATTGATTACAGAATCTTTTGGTACCATGCAGACACCAGCGTACAAATTTTTTAATACGATAAACATAAAATAAGGATGCGTCGCACAGGGTCCGCGTCAAAAAAGTATCGATTTCTAATATTTTAAGACGAGCCAAAAATTCATCGATTATACATTTTAATAGTACATTGATTACAGAATCTTTTGGTACCAAGCAGACACCAGCGTACAAATTTTTTAATATGATAAACATAAAATAAGGATGCGTCGCACAGGGTCCGCGTCAAAAAAGTATGAATTTCTGATATTTTAAGACGAGCCAAAAATTCATCGATTATACATTTTAATAGTACATTGATTACAGAATCTTTTGGTACCAAGCAGACAACAGCGTACAAACTTTTTCATTTGCTATACATAATTTAAGGATGCGTCGCATAGGGTCAGCGGTAAAAAAGTATCGATTTCTAATATTTTAAGACGAGCCAAAAATTCATCGATTGTACATTTTAATTGTACATTGATTACAGAATCTTTTGGTACTAAGCAGACAACAGCGTACAAACTTTTTCATTTGCTATACATAATTTAAGGATGCGTCGTATTGGGTCAGCGGCATAAATGTATTAATTTCTAATATTTTAAGACGAGCCAAAAATTCATCGATGATACATTTTAATTGTACATTGATTACAGAATCTTTTGGTACCATGCAGACACCAGCGTACTAATTTTTTAATACGATAAACATAAAATAAGGATGCGTCGCACAGGGTCCGCGTCAAAAAAGTATCGATTTCTAATATTTTAAGACGAGCCAAAAATTCATCGATTACACATTTTAATAATACATTGATTATAGAATCATTTGGTACCAAACAGACACCAGCGTACAAATTTTTTAACTTGATATACATAAAATAAGGATGCGTCGCACAGGGTCCGCGTCAAAAAAGTATCGATTCCTAATATTTTAAGACGAGCCAAAAATTCATCGATTATACATTTTAATAGTACATTGATTACAGAATCTTTTGGTACCAAGCAGACAACAGCGTACAAACTTTTTCATTTGCTATACATAATTTAAGGATGCGTCGCATAGGGTCAGCGGTAAAAAAGTATCGATTTCTAATATTTTAAGACGAGCCAAAAATTCATCGATGATACATTTTAATTGTACATTGATTACAGAATCTTTTGGTACCATGCAGACACCAGCGTACTAATTTTTTAATACGATAAACATAAAATAAGGATGCGTCGCACAGGGTCCGCGTCAAAAAAGTATCGAATTCTAATATTTTAAGACGAGCCAAAAATTTATCGATTATACATTTTAATAGTACATTGATTACAGAATCTTTTGGTACCAAGCAGACAACAGCGTACAAACTTTTTCATTTGCTATACATAATTTAAGGATGCGTCGCATAGGGTCAGCGGCATAAATGTATTAATTTCTAATATTTTAAGACGAGCCAAAAATTCATCGATTATACATTTTAATTGTACATTGATTACAGAATCTTTTGGTACCATGCAGACACCAGCGTACAAATTTTTTAATACGATAAACATAAAATAAGGATGCGTCGCACAGGGTCCGCGTCAAAAAAGTATCGATTTCTAATATTTTAAGACGAGCCAAAAATTCATCGATTCCACATTTTAATAATACATTGATTATAGAATCATTTGGTACCAAACAGACACCAGCGTACAAATTTTTTAACTTGATATACATAAAATAAGGATGCGTCGCACAGGGTCCGCGTCAAAAAAGTATCGAATTCTAATATTTTAAGACGAGCCAAAAATTCATCGATTATACATTTTAATAGTACATTGATTACAGAATCTTTTGGTACCAAGCAGACAACAGCGTACAAACTTTTTCATTTGCTATACATAATTTAAGGATGCGTCGCATAGGGTCAGCGGCATAAATGTATTAATTTCTAATATTTTAAGACGAGCCAAAAATTCATCGATTATACATTTTAATTGTACATTGATTACAGAATCTTTTGGTATCATGCAGACACCAGCGTACAAATTTTTTAATACGATAAACATAAAATAAGGATGCGTCGCACAGGGTCCGCGTCAAAAAAGTATCGATTTCTAATATTTTAAGACGAGCCAAAAATTCATCGATTACACACTTTAATAATACATTGATTATAGAATCATTTGGTACCAAACAGACACCAGCGTACAAATTTTTTAACTTGATATACATAAAATAAGGATGCGTCGCACAGGGTCCGCGTCAAAAAAGTATCGATTCCTAATATTTTAAGACGAGCCAAAAATTCATCGATTATACATTTTAATAGTACATTGATTACAGAATCTTTTGGTACCAAGCAGACAACAGCGTACAAACTTTTTCATTTGCTATACATAATTTAAGGATGCGTCGCATAGGGTCAGCGGTAAAAAAGTATCGATTTCTAATATTTTAAGACGAGCCAAAAATTCATCGATTATACATTTTAATAGTACATTGATTACAGAATCTTTTGGTACCATGCAGACACCAGCGTACTAATTTTTTAATACGATAAACATAAAATAAGGATGCGTCGCACAGGGTCCGCGTCAAAAAAGTATCGATTCCTAATATTTTAAGACGAGCCAAAAATTCATCGATTATACATTTTAATAGTACATTGATTACAGAAACTTTTGGTACCAAGCAGACAACAGCGTACAAACTTTTTCATTTGCTATACATAATTTAAGGATGCGTCGCATAGGGTCAGCGGTAAAAAAGTATCGATTTCTAATATTTTAAGACGAGCCAAAAATTCATCGATTATACATTTTAATAGTACATTGATTACAGAATCTTTTGGTACCAAGCAGACAACAGCGTACAAACTTTTTCATTTGCTATACATAATTTAAGGATGCGTCGCATAGGATCAGCGGCATAAATGTATTAATTTCTAATATTTTAAGACGAGCCAAAAATTCATCGATTGTACATTTTAATTGTACATTGATTACAGAATCTTTTGGTACCATGCAGACACCAGCGTACAAATTTTTTAATACGATAAACATAAAATAAGGATGCGTCGCACAGGGTCCGCGTCAAAAAAGTATCGATTTCTAATATTTTAAGACGAGCCAAAAATTCATCGATTATACATTTTAATAGTACATTGATTACAGAATCTTTGGTACCAAGCAGACATTAGCGTACAAACTTTTTCATTTGCTATACATAATTAAAGGATGCGTCGCATAGGGTCAGCGGCATAAATGTATTAATTTCTAATATTTTAAGACGAGCCAAAAATTTATCGATTATGCATTTTAATTGTACATTTATTACAGAATCTTTGGTACCAAGCAGACATCAGCGTACAAATTTTTTAACTTGATATACATAAAATAAGGTTGCGTCGCATAGGGTCAGCGGTAAAAAGTATCGATTTCCAATATCTTAAGACGAGCCAAAAATTCATCGATTATACATTTTAATAGTACATTGATTACAGAATCTTTTAGTACCAAGCAGACAACAGCGTACAAACTTTTTCATTTGCTATACATAATTTAAGGATGCGTCGCATAGGGTCAGCGGTAAAAAAGTATCGATTTCTAATATTTTAAGACGAGCCAAAAATTCATCGATTGTACATTTTAATAGTACATTGATTACAGAATCTTTTGGTACTAAGCAGACAACAGCGTACAAACTTTTTCATTTGCTATACATAATTTAAGGATGCGTCGCATTGGGTCAGCGGCATAAATGTATTAATTTCTAATATTTTAAGACGAGCCATAAATTCATCGATGATACATTTTAATTGTACATTGATTATAGAATCATTTGGTACCAAACAGACACCAGCGTACAATTTTTTAACTTGATATACATAAAATAAGGATGCGTCGCACAGGGTCCGCGTCAAAAAAGTATCGATTTCTAATATTTTAAGACGAGCCAAAAATTCATCGATTATACATTTTAATAGTACATTGATTACAGAATCTTTTGGTACCATGCAGACACCAGCGTACAAATTTTTTAATACGATAAACATAAAATAAGGATGCGTCGCACAGGGTCCGCGTCAAAAAAGTATGCATTTCTAATATTTTAAGACGAGCCAAAAATTCATCGATTATACAATTTCATAGTACATTGATTACAGAATCTTTTGGTACCAAGCAGACAACAGCGTACAAACTTTTTCATTTGCTATACATAATTTAAGGACGCGTCGCATAGGGTCAGCGGCATAAATGTATTAATTTCTAATATTTTAAGACGAGCCAAAAATTCATCGATTATACATTATAATTGTACATTGATTACAGAATCTTTTGGTACCATGCAGACACCAGCGTACAAATTTTTTAATACGATAAACATAAAATAAGGATGCGTCGCACAGGGTCCGCGTCAAAAAAGTATGAATTTCTAATATTTTAAGACGAGCCAAAAATTCATCGATTATACATTTTAATAGTACATTGATTACAGAATCTTTTGGTACCAAGCAGACAACAGCGTACAAACTTTTTCATTTGCTATACATAATTTAAGGATGCGTCGCATAGGGTCAGCGGCATAAATGTATTAATTTCTAATATTTTAAGACGAGCCAAAAATTCATCGATTGTACATTTTAATTGTACATTGATTACAGAATCTTTTGGTACCATGCAGACACCAGCGTACAAATTTTTTAATACGATAAACATAAAATAAGGATGCGTCGCACAGGGTCCGCGTCAAAAAAGTATCGATTTCTAATATTTTAAGACGAGCCAAAAATTCATCGATTATACATTTTAATAGTACATTGATTACAGAATCTTTTGGTACCAAGCAGACAACAGCGTACAAACATTTTCATTTGCTATACATAATTTAAGTATGCGTCGCATAGGGTCAGCGGTAAAAAAGTATCGATTTCTAATATTTTAAGACGAGCAAAAAATTCATCGATTGTACATTTTAATAGTACATTGATTACAGAATCTTTTGGAACTAAGCAGACAACAGCGTACAAACTTTTTCATTTGCTATACATAATTTAAGGATGCGTTGCATTGGGTCAGCGGCATAAATGTATTAATTTCTAATATTTTAAGACGAGCCAAAAATTCATCGATGATACATTTTAATTGTACATTGATTACAGAATCTTTTGGTACCATGCAGACACCAGCGTACAAATTTTTTAATACGATAAACATAAAATAAGGATGCGTCGCACAGGGTCCGCGTCAAAAAAGTATCGATTTCTAATATTTTAAGACGAGCCAAAAATTCATCGATTATACATTTTAATAGTACATTGATTACAGAATCTTTTGGTACTAAGCAGACAACAGCGTACAAACTTATTCATTTGCTATACATAATTTAAGGATGCGTCGCATTGGGTCAGCGGCATAAATGTATTAATTTCTAATATTTTAAGACGAGCCAAAAATTCATCGATGATACATTTTAATTGTACATTGATTACAGAATCTTTTGGTACCATGCAGACACCAGCGTACTAATTTTTTAATACGATAAACATAAAATAAGGATGCGTCGCACAGGGTCCGCGTCAAAAAAGTATCGAATTCTAATATTTTAAGACGAGCCAAAAATTCATCGATTATACATTTTAATAGTACATTGATTACAGAATCTTTTGGTACCAAGCAGACAACAGCGTACAAACTTTTTCATTTGCTATACATAATTTAAGGATGCGTCGCATAGGGTCAGCGGCATAAATGTATTAATTTCTAATATTTTAAGACGAGCCAAAAATTCATCGATTGTACATTTTAATTGTACATTGATTACAGAATCTTTTGGTACCATGCAGACACCAGCGTACAAATTTTTTAATACGATAAACATAAAATAAGGATGCGTCGCACAGGGTCCGCGTTAAAAAAGTATCGATTTCTAATATTTTAAGACGAGCCAAAAATTCATCGATTATACATTTTAATAGTACATTGATTACAGAATCTTTTGGTACCAAGCAGACAACAATGTACAAACATTTTCATTTGCTATACATAATTTAAGTATGCGTCGCATAGGGTCAGCGGTAAAAAAGTATCGATTTCTAATATTTTAAGACGAGCCAAAAATTCATCGATTGTACATTTTAATAGTACATTGATTACAGAATCTTTTGGTACTAAGCAGACAACAGCGTACAAACTTTTTCATATGCTATACATAATTTAAGGATGCGTCGCATTGGGTCAGCGGCATAAATGTATTAATTTCTAATATTTTAAGACGAGCCAAAAATTCATCGATGATACATTTTAATTGTACATTGATTACAGAATCTTTTGGTACCATGCAGACACCAGCGTACAAATTTTTTAATACGATAAACATAAAATAAGGATGCGTCGCACAGGGTCCGCGTCAAAAAAGTATCGATTTCTAATATTTTAAGACGAGCCAAAAATTCATCGATTATACATTTTAATAGTACATTGATTACAGAATCATTTGGTACCAAACAGACACCAGCGTACAATTTTTTTAACTTGATATACATAAAATAAGGATGCGTCGCACAGGGTCCGCGTCAAAAAAGTATCGATTTCTAATATTTTAAGACGAGCCAAAAATTCATCGATTATACATTTTAATAGTACATTGATTACAGAATCTTTTGGTACCATGCAGACACCAGCGTACAAATTTTTTAATACGATAAACATAAAATAAGGATGCGTCGCACAGGGTCCGCATCAAAAAAGTATGCATTTCTAATATTTTAAGACGAGCCAAAAATTCATCGATTATACAATTTATTAGTACATTGATTACAGAATTATTTGGTACCAAGCAGACACCAGCGTACAAATTTTTTAACTTGATAAACTTAAAATAAGGTTGCGTCTCATAGGGTCAGCGGTAAAAAAGTATGAATTTCTAATATTTTAAGACGAGCCAAAAATTCATCGATTATACATTTTAATTGTACATTGATTACAGAATCTTTTGGTACCATGCAGACACAAGCGTACAAATTTTTTAATACGATAAACATAAAATAAGGATGCGTCGTACAGGGTCCGCGTCAAAAAAGTATCGATTTCTAATATTTTAAGACGAGCCAAAAATTCATCGATTATACATTTTAATAGTACATTGATTACAGAATCTTTTGGTACTAAGCAGACAACAGCGTACAAACTTATTCATTTGCTATACATAATTTAAGGATGCGTCGCATTGGGTCAGCGGCATAAATGTATTAATTTCTAATATTTTAAGACGAGCCAAAAATTCATCGATGATTCATTTTAATTGTACATTGATTACAGAATCTTTTGGTACCATGCAGACACCAGCGTACAAATTTTTTAATACGATAAACATAAAATAAGGATGCGTCGCACAGGGTCCGCGTCAAAAAAGTATCGAATTCTAATAATTTAAGACGAGCCAAAAATTCATCGATTAAACATTTTAATAATACATTGATTATAGAATCATTTGGTACCAAACAGACACCAGCGTACAATTTTTTTAACTTGATATACATAAAATAAGGATGCGTCGCACAGGGTCCGCGTCAAAAAAGTATCGATTTATAATATTTTAAGACGAGCCAAAAATTCATCGATTATACATTTTAATAGTACATTGATTACAGAATCTTTTGGTACCATGCAGACACCAGCGTACAAATTTTTTAATACGATAAACATAAAATAAGGATGCGTCGCACAGGGTCCGCGTCAAAAAAGTATGCATTTCTAATATTTTAAGACGAGCCAAAAATTCATCGATTATACAATTTAATAGTACATTGATTACAGAATCTTTTGGTACCAAGCAGACAACAGCGTACAAACTTTTTCATTTGCTATACATAATTTAAGGATGCATCGCATAGGGTCAGCGGCATTAATGTATTAATTTCTAATATTTTAAGACGAGCCAAAAATTCATCGATTATACATTTTAATTGTACATTGATTACAGAATCTTTTGGTACCATGCAGACACCAGCGTACAAATTTTTTAATACGATAAACATAAAATAAGAATGCGTCGCACAGGGTCCGCGTCAAAAAAGTATCGATTTCTAATATTTTAAGACGAGCCAAAAATTCATCGATTACACATTTTAATAATACATTGATTATAGAATCATTTGGTACCAAACAGACACCAGCGTACAAATTTTTTAACTTGATATACATAAAATAAGGATGCGTCGCACAGGGTCCGCGTCAAAAAAGTATCGAATTCTAATATTTTAAGACGAGCCAAAAATTCATCGATTATACATTTTAATAGTACATTGATTACAGAATCTTTTGGTACCAAGCACACAACAGCGTACAAATATTTTAATACGATAAATATAAAATAAGGATGCGTCGCACAGGTTCCGCGTCAAAAAAGTATCAATTTCTACTATTTTAAGGCTAGCCAAAAATTCATCGATTATACAATTTATTAGTACATTGATTACAGAATTATTTGGTACCAAGCAGACACCAGCGTACAAATTTTTTAACTTGATAAACATAAAATAAGGTTGCGTCTCATAGGGTCAGCGGTAAAAAAGTATGAATTTCTAATATTTTAAGACGAGCCAAAAATTCATCGATTATACATTTTAATTGTACATTGATTACAGAATCTTTTGGTACCATGCAGACACCAGCGTACAAATTTTTTAATACGATAAACATAAAATAAGGATGCGTCGTACAGGGTCCGCGTCAAAAAAGTATCGATTTCTAATATTTTAAGACGAGCCAAAAATTCATCGATTATACATTTTAATAGTACATTGATTACAGAATCTTTTGGTACCAAGCAGACAACAGCGTACAAATTTTTCATTTGCTATACATAATTTAAGGATGCGTCGCATAGGGTCAGCGGTAAAAAAGTATCGATTTCTAATATTTTAAGACGAGCCAAAAATTCATCGATTGTACATTTTAATAGTACATTGATTACAGAATCTTTTGGTACTAAGCAGACAACAGCGTACAAACTTTTTCATTTGCTATACATAATTTAAGGATGCGTCGTATTGGGTCAGCGGCATAAATGTATTAATTTCTAATATTTTAAGACGAGCCAAAAATTCATCGATGATACATTTTAATTGTACATTGATTACAGAATCTTTTGGTACCATGCAGACACCACCGTACTAATTTTTTAATACGATAAACATAAAATAAGGATGCGTCGCACAGGGTCCGCGTCAAAAAAGTATCGATTTCTAATATTTTAAGACGAGCCAAAAATTCATCGATTACACATTTTAATAATACATTGATTATAGAATCATTTGGTACCAAACAGACACCAGCGTACAAATTTATTAACTTGATATACATAAAATAAGGATGCGTCGCACAGGGTCCGCGTCAAAAAAGTATCGATTCCTAATATTTTAAGACGAGCCAAAAATTCATCGATTATACATTTTAATAGTACATTGATTACAGAATCTTTTGGTACCAAGCAGACAACAGCGTACAAACTTTTTCATTTGCTATACATAATTTAAGGATGCGTCGCATAGGGTCAGCGGTAAAAAAGTATCGATTTCTAATATTTTAAGACGAGCCAAAAATTCATCGATGATACATTTTAATTGCACATTGATTACAGAATCTTTTGGTACCATGCAGACACCAGCGTACTAATTTTTTAATACGATAAACATAAAATAAGGATGCGTCGCACAGGGTCCGCGTCAAAAAAGTATCGAATTCTAATATTTTAAGACGAGCCAAAAATTTATCGATTATACATTTTAATAGTACATTGATTACAGAATCTTTTGGTACCAAGCAGACAACAGCGTACAAACTTTTTCATTTGCTATACATAATTTAAGGACGCATCGCATAGGGTCAGCGGCATAAATGTATTAATTTCTAATATTTTAAGACGAGCCAAAAATTCATCGATTATACATTTTAATTGTACATTGATTACAGAGTCTTTTGGTACCATACAGACACCAGCGTACAAATTTTTTAATACGATAAACATAAAATAAGGATGCGTCGCACAGGGTCCGCGTCAAAAAAGTATCGATTTCTAATATTTTAAGACGAGCCAAAAATTCATCGATTGTACATTTTAATTGTACATTGATTACAGAATCTTTTGGCACCATGCAGACACCAGCGTACAAATTTTTTAATACGATAAACATAAAATAAGGATGCGTCGCACAGGGTCCGCGTCAAAAAAGTATCGATTTCTAATATTTTAAGACGAGCCAAAAATTCATCGATTATACATTTTAATAGTACATTGATTACAGAATCTTTTGGTACCAAGCAGACAACAGCGTACAAACTTTTTCATTTGCTATACATAATTTAAGGATGCGTCGCATAGGGTCAGCGGTAAAAAAGTATCGATTTCTAATATTTTAAGACGAGCCAAAAATTCATCGATTATACATTTTAATAGTACATTGATTACAGAATCTTTTGGTACCATGCAGACACCAGCGTACTAATTTTTTAATACGATAAACATAAAATAAGGATGCGTCGCACAGGGTCCGCGTCAAAATAGTATCGATTTCTAATATTTTAAGACGAGCCAAAAATTCATCGATTACACATTTTAATAGTACATTGATTATAGAATCATTTGGTACTAAACAGACACCAGCGTACAAATTTTTTAATATGATAAACATAAAATAAGGATGCGTCGCACAGGGTCCGCGTCAAAAAAGTATGAATTTCTGATATTTTAAGACGAGCCAAAAATTCATCGATTATACATTTTAATAGTACATTGATTACAGAATCTTTTGGTACCAAGCAGACAACAGCGTACAAACTTTTTCATTTGCTATACATAATTTAAGGATGCGTCGCATAGGGTCAGCGGTAAAAAAGTATCGATTTCTAATATTTTAAGACGAGCCAAAAATTCATCGATTGTACATTTTAATTGTACATTGATTACAGAATCTTTTGGTACTAAGCAGACAACAGCGTACAAACTTTTTCATTTGCTATACATAATTTAAGGATGCGTCGTATTGGGTCAGCGGCATAAATGTATTAATTTCTAATATTTTAAGACGAGCCAAAAATTCATCGATGATACATTTTAATTGTACATTGATTACAGAATCTTTTGGTACCATGCAGACACCAGCGTACTAATTTTTTAATACGATAAACATAAAATAAGGATGCGTCGCACAGGGTCCGCGTCAAAAAAGTATCGATTTCTAATATTTTAAGACGAGCCAAAAATTCATCGATTAAACATTTTAATAATACATTGATTATAGAATCATTTGGTACCAAACAGACACCAGCGTACAAATTTTTTAACTTGATATACATAAAATAAGGATGCGTCGCACAGGGTCCGCGTCAAAAAAGTATCGATTCCTAATATTTTAAGACGAGCCAAAAATTCATCGATTATACATTTTAATAGTACATTGATTACAGAATCTTTTGGTACCAAGCAGACAACAGCGTACAAACTTTTTCATTTGCTATACATAATTTAAGGATGCGTCGCATAGGGTCAGCGGTAAAAAAGTATCGATTTCTAATATTTTAAGACGAGCCAAAAATTCATCGATGATACATTTTAATTGTACATTGATTACAGAATCTTTTGGTACCATGCAGACACCAGCGTACTAATTTTTTAATACGATAAACATAAAATAAGGATGCGTCGCACAGGGTCCGCGTCAAAAAAGTATCGAATTCTAATATTTTAAGACGAGCCAAAAATTTATCGATTATACATTTTAATAGTACATTGATTACAGAATCTTTTGGTACCAAGCAGACAACAGCGTACAAACTTTTTCATTTGCTATACATAATTTAAGGATGCGTCGCATAGGGTCAGCGGCATAAATGTATTAATTTCTAATATTTTAAGACGAGCCAAAAATTCATCGATTATACATTTTAATTGTACATTGATTACAGAATCTTTTGGTACCATGCAGACACCAGCGTACAAATTTTTTAATACGATAAACATAAAATAAGGATGCGTCGCACAGGGTCCGCGTCAAAAAAGTATCGATTTCTAATATTTTAAGACGAGCCAAAAATTCATCGATTCCACATTTTAATAATACATTGATTATAGAATCATTTGGTACCAAACAGACACCAGCGTACAAATTTTTTAACTTGATATACATAAAATAAGGATGCGTCGCACAGGGTCCGCGTCAAAAAAGTATCGAATTCTAATATTTTAAGACGAGCCAAAAATTCATCGATTATACATTTTAATAGTACATTGATTACAGAATCTTTTGGTACCAAGCAGACAACAGCGTACAAACTTTTTCATTTGCTATACATAATTTAAGGATGCGTCGCATAGGGTCAGCGGCATAAATGTATTAATTTCTAATATTTTAAGACGAGCCAAAAATTCATCGATTATACATTTTAATTGTACATTGATTACAGAATCTTTTGGTATCATGCAGACACCAGCGTACAAATTTTTTAATACGATAAACATAAAATAAGGATGCGTCGCACAGGGTCCGCGTCAAAAAAGTATCGATTTCTAATATTTTAAGACGAGCCAAAAATTCATCGATTACACACTTTAATAATACATTGATTATAGAATCATTTGGTACCAAACAGACACCAGCGTACAAATTTTTTAACTTGATATACATAAAATAAGGATGCGTCGCACAGGGTCCGCGTCAAAAAAGTTTCGATTCCTAATATTTTAAGACGAGCCAAAAATTCATCGATTATACATTTTAATAGTACATTGATTACAGAATCTTTTGGTACCAAGCAGACAACAGCGTACAAACTTTTTCATTTGCTATACATAATTTAAGGATGCGTCGCATAGGGTCAGCGGTAAAAAAGTATCGATTTCTAATATTTTAAGACGAGCCAAAAATTCATCGATTATACATTTTAATAGTACATTGATTACAGAATCTTTTGGTACCATGCAGACACCAGCGTACTAATTTTTTAATACGATAAACATAAAATAAGGATGCGTCGCACAGGGTCCGCGTCAAAAAAGTATCGATTCCTAATATTTTAAGACGAGCCAAAAATTCATCGATTATACATTTTAATAGTACATTGATTACAGAAACTTTTGGTACCAAGCAGACAACAGCGTACAAACTTTTTCATTTGCTATACATAATTTAAGGATGCGTCGCATAGGGTCAGCGGTAAAAAAGTATCGATTTCTAATATTTTAAGACGAGCCAAAAATTCATCGATTATACATTTTAATAGTACATTGATTACAGAATCTTTTGGTACCAAGCAGACAACAGCGTACAAACTTTTTCATTTGCTATACATAATTTAAGGATGCGTCGCATAGGATCAGCGGCATAAATGTATTAATTTCTAATATTTTAAGACGAGCCAAAAATTCATCGATTGTACATTTTAATTGTACATTGATTACAGAATCTTTTGGTACCATGCAGACACCAGCGTACAAATTTTTTAATACGATAAACATAAAATAAGGATGCGTCGCACAGGGTCCGCGTCAAAAAAGTATCGATTTCTAATATTTTAAGACGAGCCAAAAATTCATCGATTATACATTTTAATAGTACATTGATTACAGAATCTTTGGTACCAAGCAGACATCAGCGTACAAACTTTTTCATTTGCTATACATAATTAAAGGATGCGTCGCATAGGGTCAGCGGCATAAATGTATTAATTTCTAATATTTTAAGACGAGCCAAAAATTCATCGATTATGCATTTTAATTGTACATTTATTACAGAATCTTTGGTACCAAGCAGACATCAGCGTACAAATTTTTTAACTTGATATACATAAAATAAGGTTGCGTCGCATAGGGTCAGCGGTAAAAAGTATCGATTTCCAATATCTTAAGACGAGCCAAAAATTCATCGATTATACATTTTAATAGTACATTGATTACAGAATCTTTTAGTACCAAGCAGACAACAGCGTACAAACTTTTTCATTTGCTATACATAATTTAAGGATGCGTCGCATAGGGTCAGCGGTAAAAAAGTATCGATTTCTAATATTTTAAGACGAGCCAAAAATTCATCGATTGTACATTTTAATAGTACATTGATTACAGAATCTTTTGGTACTAAGCAGACAACAGCGTACAAACTTTTTCATTTGCTATACATAATTTAAGGATGCGTCGCATTGGGTCAGCGGCATAAATGTATTAATTTCTAATATTTTAAGACGAGCCAAAAATTCATCGATGATACATTTTAATTGTACATTGATTATAGAATCATTTGGTACCAAACAGACACCAGCGTACAATTTTTTAACTTGATATACATAAAATAAGGATGCGTCGCACAGGGTCCGCGTCAAAAAAGTATCGATTTCTAATATTTTAAGACGAGCCAAAAATTCATCGATTATACATTTTAATAGTACATTGATTACAGAATCTTTTGGTACCATGCAGACACCAGCGTACAAATTTTTTAATACGATAAACATAAAATAAGGATGCGTCGCACAGGGTCCGCGTCAAAAAAGTATGCATTTCTAATATTTTAAGACGAGCCAAAAATTCATCGATTATACAATTTCATAGTACATTGATTACAGAATCTTTTGGTACCAAGCAGACAACAGCGTACAAACTTTTTCATTTGCTATACATAATTTAAGGACGCGTCGCATAGGGTCAGCGGCATAAAAGTATTAATTTCTAATATTTTAAGACGAGCCAAAAATTCATCGATTATACATTATAATTGTACATTGATTACAGAATCTTTTGGTACCATGCAGACACCAGCGTACAAATTTTTTAATACGATAAACATAAAATAAGGATGCGTCGCACAGGATCCGCGTCAAAAAAGTATGAATTTCTAATATTTTAAGACGAGCCAAAAATTCATCGATTATACATTTTAATAGTACATTGATTACAGAATCTTTTGGTACCAAGCAGACAACAGCGTACAAACTTTTTCATTTGCTATACATAATTTAAGGATGCGTCGCATAGGGTCAGCGGCATAAATGTATTAATTTCTAATATTTTAAGACGAGCCAAAAATTCATCGATTGTACATTTTAATTGTACATTGATTACAGAATCTTTTGGTACCATGCAGACACCAGCGTACAAATTTTTTAATACGATAAACATAAAATAAGGATGCGTCGCACAGGGTCCGCGTCAAAAAAGTATCGATTTCTAATATTTTAAGACGAGCCAAAAATTCATCGATTATACATTTTAATAGTACATTGATTACAGAATCTTTTGGTACCAAGCAGACAACAGCGTACAAACATTTTCATTTGCTATACATAATTTAAGTATGCGTCGCATAGGGTCAGCGGTAAAAAAGTATCGATTTCTAATATTTTAAGACGAGCCAAAAATTCATCGATTGTACATTTTAATAGTACATTGATTACAGAATCTTTTGGAACTAAGCAGACAACAGCGTACAAACTTTTTCATTTGCTATACATAATTTAAGGATGCGTCGCATTGGGTCAGCGGCATAAATGTATTAATTTCTAATATTTTAAGACGAGCCAAAAATTCATCGATGATACATTTTAATTGTACATTGATTACAGAATCTTTTGGTACCATGCAGACACCAGCGTACAAATTTTTTAATACGATAAACATAAAATAAGGATGCGTCGCACAGGGTCCGCGTCAAAAAAGTATCGATTTCTAATATTTTAAGACGAGCCAAAAATTCATCGATTATACATTTTAATAGTACTTTGATTACAGAATCTTTTGGTACTAAGCAGACAACAGCGTACAAACTTATTCATTTGCTATACATAATTTAAGGATGCGTCGCATTGGGTCAGCGGCATAAATGTATTAATTTCTAATATTTTAAGACGAGCCAAAAATTCATCGATGATACATTTTAATTGTACATTGATTACAGAATCTTTTGGTACCATGCAGACACCAGCGTACTAATTTTTTAATACGATAAACATAAAATAAGGATGCGTCGCACAGGGTCCGCGTCAAAAAAGTATCGAATTCTAATATTTTAAGACGAGCCAAAAATTCATCGATTATACATTTTAATAGTACATTGATTACAGAATCTTTTGGTACCAAGCAGACAACAGCGTACAAACTTTTTCATTTGCTATACATAATTTAAGGATGCGTCGCATAGGGTCAGCGGCATAAATGTATTAATTTCTAATATTTTAAGACGAGCCAAAAATTCATCGATGATACATTTTAATTGTACATTGATTACAGAATCTTTTGGTACCATGCAGACACCAGCGTACAAATTTTTTAATACGATAAACATAAAATAAGGATGCGTCGCACAGGGTCCGCGTCAAAAAAGTATCGAATTCTAATATTTTAAGACGAGCCAAAAATTCATCGATTATACATTTTAATAGTACATTGATTACAGAATCTTTTGGTACCAAGCAGACAACAGCGTACAAACTTTTTCATTTGCTATACATAATTTAAGGATGCGTCGCATAGGGTCAGCGGCATAAATGTATTAATTTCTAATATTTTAAGACGAGCCAAAAATTCATCGATTGTACATTTTAATTGTACATTGATTACAGAATCTTTTGGTACCATGCAGACACCAGCGTACAAATTTTTTAATACGATAAACATAAAATAAGGATGCGTCGCACAGGGTCCGCGTCAAAAAAGTATCGAATTCTAATATTTTAAGACGAGCCAAAAATTCATCGATTATACATTTTAATAGTACATTGATTACAGAATCTTTTGGTACCAAGCAGACAACAGCGTACAAACTTTTTCATTTGCTATACATAATTTAAGGATGCGTCGCATAGGGTCAGCGGCATAAATGTATTAATTTCTAATATTTTAAGACGAGCCAAAAATTCATCGATTGTACATTTTAATTGTACATTGATTACAGAATCTTTTGGTACCATGCAGACACCAGCGTACAAATTTTTTAATACGATAAACATAAAATAAGGATGCGTCGCACAGGGTCCGCGTCAAAAAAGTATCGATTTCTAATATTTTAAGACGAGCCAAAAATTCATCGATTATACATTTTAATAGTACATTGATTACAGAATCTTTTGGTACCAAGCAGACAACAGCGTACAAACATTTTCATTTGCTATACATAATTTAAGTATGCGTCGCATAGGGTCAGCGGTAAAAAAGTATCGATTTCTAATATTTTAAGACGAGCCAAAAATTCATCGATTGTACATTTTAATAGTACATTGATTACAGAATCTTTTGGTACTAAGCAGACAACAGCGTACAAACTTTTTCATTTGCTATACATAATTTAAGGATGCGTCGCATTGGGTCAGCGGCATAAATGTATTAATTTCTAATATTTTAAGACGAGCCAAAAATTCATCGATGATACATTTTAATTGTACATTGATTACAGAATCTTTTGGTACCATGCAGACACCAGCGTACAAATTTTTTAATACGATAAACATAAAATAAGGATGCGTCGCACAGGGTCCGCGTCAAAAAAGTATCGATTTCTAATATTTCAAGACGAGCCAAAAATTCATCGATTATACATTTTAATAGTACATTGATTACAGAATCTTTTGGTACTAAGCAGACAACAGCGTACAAACTTATTCATTTGCTATACATAATTTAAGGATGCGTCGCATTGGGTCAGCGGCATAAATGTATTAATTTCTAATATTTTAAGACGAGCCAAAAATTCATCGATGATTCATTTTAATTGTACATTGATTACAGAATCTTTTGGTACCATGCAGACACCAGCGTACAAATTTTTTAATACGATAAACATAAAACAAGGATGCGTCGCACAGGGTCCGCGTCAAAAAAGTATCGAATTCTAATAATTTAAGACGAGCCAAAAATTCATCGATTACACATTTTAATAATACATTGTTTATAGAATCATTTGGTACCAAACAGACACCAGCGTACAATTTTTTTAACTTGATATACATAAAATAAGGATGCGTCGCACAGGGTCCGCGTCAAAAAAGTATCGATTTCTAATATTTTAAGACGAGCCAAAAATTCATCGATTATACATTTTAATAGTACATTGATTACAGAATCTTTTGGTACCATGCAGACACCAGCGTACAAATTTTTTAATACGATAAACATAAAATAAGGATGCGTCGCACAGGGTCCGCATCAAAAAAGTATGCATTTCTAATATTTTAAGACGAGCCAAAAATTCATCGATTATACAATTTATTAGTACATTGATTACAGAATTATTTGGTACCAAGCAGACACCAGCGTACAAATTTTTTAACTTGATAAACTTAAAATAAGGTTGCGTCTCATAGGGTAAGCGGTAAAAAAGTATGAATTTCTAATATTTTAAGACGAGCCAAAATTTCATCGATTATACATTTTAATTGTACATTGATTACAGAATCTTTTGGTACCATGCAGACACAAGCGTACAAATTTTTTAATACGATAAACATAAAATAAGGATGCGTCGTACAGGGTCCGCGTCAAAAAAGTATCGATTTCTAATATTTTAAGACGAGCCAAAAATTCATCGATTATACATTTTAATAGTACATTGATTACAGAATCTTTTGGTACCAAGCAGACAACAGCGTACAAACTTTTTCATTTGCTATACATAATTTAAGGACGCGTCGCATAGGGTCAGCGGCATAAATGTATTAATTTCTAATATTTTAAGACGAGCCAAAAATTCATCGATTATACATTATAATTGTACATTGATTACAGAATCTTTTGGTACCATGCAGACACCAGCGTACAAATTTTTTAATACGATAAACATAAAATAAGGATGCGTCGCACAGGGTCCGCGTCAAAAAAGTATCGATTTCTAATATTTTAAGACGAGCCAAAAATTCATCGATTACACATTTTAATAATACATTGATTATAGAATCATTTGGTACCAAACAGACACCAGCGTACAAATTTTTTAACTTGATATACATAAAATAAGGATGCGTCGCACAGGGTCCGCGTCAAAAAAGTATCGATTCCTAATATTTTAAGACGAGCCAAAAATTCATCGATTATACATTTTAATAGTACATTGATTACAGAATCTTTTGGTACCAAGCAGACAACAGCGTACAAACTTTTTCATTTGCTATACATAATTTAAGGATGCGTCGCATATGGTCAGCGGTAAAAAAGTATCGATTTCTAATATTTTAAGACGAGCCAAAAATTCATCGATTATACATTTTAATAGTACATTGATTACAGAATCTTTTGGTACCAAGCAGACAACAGCGTACAAACTTTTTCATTTGCTATACATAATTTAAGGATGCGTCGCATAGGATCAGCGGCATAAATGTATTAATTTCTAATATTTTAAGACGAGCCAAAAATTCATCGATTGTACATTTTAATTGTACATTGATTACAGAATCTTTTGGTACCATGCAGACACCAGCGTACAAATTTTTTAATACGATAAACATAAAATAAGGATGCGTCGCACAGGGTCCGCGTCAAAAAAGTATCGATTTCTAATATTTTAGGACGAGCCAAAAATTCATCGATTATACATTTTAATAGTACATTGATTACAGAATCTTTGGTACCAAGCAGACATCAGCGTACAAACTTTTTCATTTGCTATACATAATTTAAGGATGCGTCGCATAGGGTCAGCGGTAAAAAAGTATCGATTCTAATATTTCAAGACGAGCCAAAAATTCATCGATTATACATTTTAATAGTACATTGATTACAGAATCTTTTGGTACCAAGCAGACAACAGCGTACAAACTTTTTCATTTGCTATACATAATTTAAGGATGCGTCGCATAGGGTCAGCGGCATAAATGTATTAATTTCTAATATTTTAAGACGAGCCAAAAATTCATCGATTATACATTTTAATTGTACATTGATTACAGAATCTTTTGGTACCATGCAGACACCAGCGTACAAATTTTTTAATACGATAAACATAAAATAAGGATGCGTCGCACAGGGTCCGCGTCAAAAAAGTATCGATTTCTAATATTTTAAGACAAGCCAAAAATTCATCGATTATACATTTTAATAGTACATTGATTACAGAATCTTTTAGTACCAAGCAGACAACAGCGTACAAACTTTTTCATTTGCTATACATAATTTAAGGATGCGTCGCATAGGGTCAGCGGTAAAAAAGTATCGATTTCTAATATTTTAAGACGAGCCAAAAATTCATCGATTGTACATTTTAATAGTACATTGAATACAGAATCTTTTGGTACTAAGCAGACAACAGCGTACAAACTTTTTCATTTGCTATACATAATTTAAGGATGCGTCGCATTGGGTCAGCGGCATAAATGTATTAATTTCTAATATTTTAAGACGAGCCAAAAATTCATCGATGATACATTTTAATTGTACATTGATTACAGAATCTTTTGGTACCATGCAGACACCAGCGTACTAATTTTTTAATACGATAAACATAAAATAAGGATGTGTCGCACAGGGTCCGCGTCAAAAAAGTATCGAATTCTAATATTTTAAGACGAGCCAAAAATTCATCGATTATACATTTTAATAGTACATTGATTACAGAATCTTTTGGTACCAAGCAGACGACAGCGTACAAACTTTTTCATTTGCTATACATAATTTAAGGATGCGTCGCATAGGGTCAGCGGCATAAATGTATTAATTTCTAATATTTTAAGACGAGCCAAAAATTCATCGATTATACATTTTAATTGTACATTGATTACAGAATCTTTTGGTACCATGCAGACACCAGCGTACAAATTTTTTAATACGATGAACATAAAATAAGGATGCGTCGCACAGGGTCCGCGTCAAAAAAGTATCGATTTCTAATATTTTAAGACGAGCCAAAAATTCATCGATTATACATTTTAATAGTACATTGATTACAGAATCTTTTGGTACCATGCAGACACCAGCGTACAAATTTTTTAATACGATAAACATAAAATAAGGATGCGTCGCACAGGGTCCGCGTCAAAAAAGTATGCATTTCTAATATTTTAAGACGAGCCAAAAATTCATCGATTATACAATTTCATAGTACATTGATTACAGAATCTTTTGGTACCAAGCAGACAACAGCGTACAAACTTTTTCATTTGCTATACATAATTTAAGGACGCGTCGCATAGGGTCAGCGGCATAAAAGTATTAATTTCTAATATTTTAAGACGAGCCAAAAATTCATCGATTATACATTATAATTGTACATTGATTACAGAATCTTTTGGTACCATGCAGACACCAGCGTACAAATTTTTTAATACGATAAACATAAAATAAGGATGCGTCGCACAGGATCCGCGTCAAAAAAGTATGAATTTCTAATATTTTAAGACGAGCCAAAAATTCATCGATTATACATTTTAATAGTACATTGATTACAGAATCTTTTGGTACCAAGCAGACAACAGCGTACAAACTTTTTCATTTGCTATACATAATTTAAGGATGCGTCGCATAGGGTCAGCGGCATAAATGTATTAATTTCTAATATTTTAAGACGAGCCAAAAATTCATCGATTGTACATTTTAATTGTACATTGATTACAGAATCTTTTGGTACCATGCAGACACCAGCGTACAAATTTTTTAATACGATAAACATAAAATAAGGATGCGTCGCACAGGGTCCGCGTCAAAAAAGTATCGATTTCTAATATTTTAAGACGAGCCAAAAATTCATCGATTATACATTTTAATAGTACATTGATTACAGAATCTTTTGGTACCAAGCAGACAACAGCGTACAAACATTTTCATTTGCTATACATAATTTAAGTATGCGTCGCATAGGGTCAGCGGTAAAAAAGTATCGATTTCTAATATTTTAAGACGAGCCAAAAATTCATCGATTGTACATTTTAATAGTACATTGATTACAGAATCTTTTGGAACTAAGCAGACAACAGCGTACAAACTTTTTCATTTGCTATACATAATTTAAGGATGCGTCGCATTGGGTCAGCGGCATAAATGTATTAATTTCTAATATTTTAAGACGAGCCAAAAATTCATCGATGATACATTTTAATTGTACATTGATTACAGAATCTTTTGGTACCATGCAGACACCAGCGTACAAATTTTTTAATACGATAAACATAAAATAAGGATGCGTCGCACAGGGTCCGCGTCAAAAAAGTATCGATTTCTAATATTTTAAGACGAGCCAAAAATTCATCGATTATACATTTTAATAGTACATTGATTACAGAATCTTTTGGTACTAAGCAGACAACAGCGTACAAACTTATTCATTTGCTATACATAATTTAAGGATGCGTCGCATTGGGTCAGCGGCATAAATGTATTAATTTCTAATATTTTAAGACGAGCCAAAAATTCATCGATGATACATTTTAATTGTACATTGATTACAGAATCTTTTGGTACCATGCAGACACCAGCGTACTAATTTTTTAATACGATAAACATAAAATAAGGATGCGTCGCACAGGGTCCGCGTCAAAAAAGTATCGAATTCTAATATTTTAAGACGAGCCAAAAATTCATCGATTATACATTTTAATAGTACATTGATTACAGAATCTTTTGGTACCAAGCAGACAACAGCGTACAAACTTTTTCATTTGCTATACATAATTTAAGGATGCGTCGCATAGGGTCAGCGGCATAAATGTATTAATTTCTAATATTTTAAGACGAGCCAAAAATTCATCGATGATACATTTTAATTGTACATTGATTACAGAATCTTTTGGTACCATGCAGACACCAGCGTACAAATTTTTTAATACGATAAACATAAAATAAGGATGCGTCGCACAGGGTCCGCGTCAAAAAAGTATCGAATTCTAATATTTTAAGACGAGCCAAAAATTCATCGATTATACATTTTAATAGTACATTGATTACAGAATCTTTTGGTACCAAGCAGACAACAGCGTACAAACTTTTTCATTTGCTATACATAATTTAAGGATGCGTCGCATAGGGTCAGCGGCATAAATGTATTAATTTCTAATATTTTAAGACGAGCCAAAAATTCATCGATTGTACATTTTAATTGTACATTGATTACAGAATCTTTTGGTACCATGCAGACACCAGCGTACAAATTTTTTAATACGATAAACATAAAATAAGGATGCGTCGCACAGGGTCCGCGTCAAAAAAGTATCGAATTCTAATATTTTAAGACGAGCCAAAAATTCATCGATTATACATTTTAATAGTACATTGATTACAGAATCTTTTGGTACCAAGCAGACAACAGCGTACAAACTTTTTCATTTGCTATACATAATTTAAGGATGCGTCGCATAGGGTCAGCGGCATAAATGTATTAATTTCTAATATTTTAAGACGAGCCAAAAATTCATCGATTGTACATTTTAATTGTACATTGATTACAGAATCTTTTGGTACCATGCAGACACCAGCGTACAAATTTTTTAATACGATAAACATAAAATAAGGATGCGTCGCACAGGGTCCGCGTCAAAAAAGTATCGATTTCTAATATTTTAAGACGAGCCAAAAATTCATCGATTATACATTTTAATAGTACATTGATTACAGAATCTTTTGGTACCAAGCAGACAACAGCGTACAAACATTTTCATTTGCTATACATAATTTAAGTATGCGTCGCATAGGGTCAGCGGTAAAAAAGTATCGATTTCTAATATTTTAAGACGAGCCAAAAATTCATCGATTGTACATTTTAATAGTACATTGATTACAGAATCTTTTGGTACTAAGCAGACAACAGCGTACAAACTTTTTCATTTGCTATACATAATTTAAGGATGCGTCGCATTGGGTCAGCGGCATAAATGTATTAATTTCTAATATTTTAAGACGAGCCAAAAATTCATCGATGATACATTTTAATTGTACATTGATTACAGAATCTTTTGGTACCATGCAGACACCAGCGTACAAATTTTTTAATACGATAAACATAAAATAAGGATGCGTCGCACAGGGTCCGCGTCAAAAAAGTATCGATTTCTAATATTTCAAGACGAGCCAAAAATTCATCGATTATACATTTTAATAGTACATTGATTACAGAATCTTTTGGTACTAAGCAGACAACAGCGTACAAACTTATTCATTTGCTATACATAATTTAAGGATGCGTCGCATTGGGTCAGCGGCATAAATGTATTAATTTCTAATATTTTAAGACGAGCCAAAAATTCATCGATGATTCATTTTAATTGTACATTGATTACAGAATCTTTTGGTACCATGCAGACACCAGCGTACAAATTTTTTAATACGATAAACATAAAACAAGGATGCGTCGCACAGGGTCCGCGTCAAAAAAGTATCGAATTCTAATAATTTAAGACGAGCCAAAAATTCATCGATTACACATTTTAATAATACATTGTTTATAGAATCATTTGGTACCAAACAGACACCAGCGTACAATTTTTTTAACTTGATATACATAAAATAAGGATGCGTCGCACAGGGTCCGCGTCAAAAAAGTATCGATTTCTAATATTTTAAGACGAGCCAAAAATTCATCGATTATACATTTTAATAGTACATTGATTACAGAATCTTTTGGTACCATGCAGACACCAGCGTACAAATTTTTTAATACGATAAACATAAAATAAGGATGCGTCGCACAGGGTCCGCATCAAAAAAGTATGCATTTCTAATATTTTAAGACGAGCCAAAAATTCATCGATTATACAATTTATTAGTACATTGATTACAGAATTATTTGGTACCAAGCAGACACCAGCGTACAAATTTTTTAACTTGATAAACTTAAAATAAGGTTGCGTCTCATAGGGTAAGCGGTAAAAAAGTATGAATTTCTAATATTTTAAGACGAGCCAAAATTTCATCGATTATACATTTTAATTGTACATTGATTACAGAATCTTTTGGTACCATGCAGACACAAGCGTACAAATTTTTTAATACGATAAACATAAAATAAGGATGCGTCGTACAGGGTCCGCGTCAAAAAAGTATCGATTTCTAATATTTTAAGACGAGCCAAAAATTCATCGATTATACATTTTAATAGTACATTGATTACAGAATCTTTTGGTACCAAGCAGACAACAGCGTACAAACTTTTTCATTTGCTATACATAATTTAAGGACGCGTCGCATAGGGTCAGCGGCATAAATGTATTAATTTCTAATATTTTAAGACGAGCCAAAAATTCATCGATTATACATTATAATTGTACATTGATTACAGAATCTTTTGGTACCATGCAGACACCAGCGTACAAATTTTTTAATACGATAAACATAAAATAAGGATGCGTCGCACAGGGTCCGCGTCAAAAAAGTATCGATTTCTAATATTTTAAGACGAGCCAAAAATTCATCGATTACACATTTTAATAATACATTGATTATAGAATCATTTGGTACCAAACAGACACCAGCGTACAAATTTTTTAACTTGATATACATAAAATAAGGATGCGTCGCACAGGGTCCGCGTCAAAAAAGTATCGATTCCTAATATTTTAAGACGAGCCAAAAATTCATCGATTATACATTTTAATAGTACATTGATTACAGAATCTTTTGGTACCAAGCAGACAACAGCGTACAAACTTTTTCATTTGCTATACATAATTTAAGGATGCGTCGCATATGGTCAGCGGTAAAAAAGTATCGATTTCTAATATTTTAAGACGAGCCAAAAATTCATCGATTATACATTTTAATAGTACATTGATTACAGAATCTTTTGGTACCAAGCAGACAACAGCGTACAAACTTTTTCATTTGCTATACATAATTTAAGGATGCGTCGCATAGGATCAGCGGCATAAATGTATTAATTTCTAATATTTTAAGACGAGCCAAAAATTCATCGATTGTACATTTTAATTGTACATTGATTACAGAATCTTTTGGTACCATGCAGACACCAGCGTACAAATTTTTTAATACGATAAACATAAAATAAGGATGCGTCGCACAGGGTCCGCGTCAAAAAAGTATCGATTTCTAATATTTTAGGACGAGCCAAAAATTCATCGATTATACATTTTAATAGTACATTGATTACAGAATCTTTGGTACCAAGCAGACATCAGCGTACAAACTTTTTCATTTGCTATACATAATTTAAGGATGCGTCGCATAGGGTCAGCGGTAAAAAAGTATCGATTCTAATATTTCAAGACGAGCCAAAAATTCATCGATTATACATTTTAATAGTACATTGATTACAGAATCTTTTGGTACCAAGCAGACAACAGCGTACAAACTTTTTCATTTGCTATACATAATTTAAGGATGCGTCGCATAGGATCAGCGGCATAAATGTATTAATTTCTAATATTTTAAGACGAGCCAAAAATTCATCGATTGTACATTTTAATTGTACATTGATTACAGAATCTTTTGGTACCATGCAGACACCAGCGTACAAATTTTTTAATACGATAAACATAAAATAAGGATGCGTCGCACAGGGTCCGCGTCAAAAAAGTATCGATTTCTAATATTTTAGGACGAGCCAAAAATTCATCGATTATACATTTTAATAGTACATTGATTACAGAATCTTTGGTACCAAGCAGACATCAGCGTACAAACTTTTTCATTTGCTATACATAATTTAAGGATGCGTCGCATAGGGTCAGCGGTAAAAAAGTATCGATTCTAATATTTCAAGACGAGCCAAAAATTCATCGATTATACATTTTAATAGTACATTGATTACAGAATCTTTTGGTACCAAGCAGACAACAGCGTACAAACTTTTTCATTTGCTATACATAATTTAAGGATGCGTCGCATAGGGTCAGCGGCATAAATGTATTAATTTCTAATATTTTAAGACGAGCCAAAAATTCATCGATTATACATTTTAATTGTACATTGATTACAGAATCTTTTGGTACCATGCAGACACCAGCGTACAAATTTTTTAATACGATAAACATAAAATAAGGATGCGTCGCACAGGGTCCGCGTCAAAAAAGTATCGATTTCTAATATTTTAAGACAAGCCAAAAATTCATCGATTATACATTTTAATAGTACATTGATTACAGAATCTTTTAGTACCAAGCAGACAACAGCGTACAAACTTTTTCATTTGCTATACATAATTTAAGGATGCGTCGCATAGGGTCAGCGGTAAAAAAGTATCGATTTCTAATATTTTAAGACGAGCCAAAAATTCATCGATTGTACATTTTAATAGTACATTGAATACAGAATCTTTTGGTACTAAGCAGACAACAGCGTACAAACTTTTTCATTTGCTATACATAATTTAAGGATGCGTCGCATTGGGTCAGCGGCATAAATGTATTAATTTCTAATATTTTAAGACGAGCCAAAAAATCATCGATGATACATTTTAATTGTACATTGATTACAGAATCTTTTGGTACCATGCAGACACCAGCGTACTAATTTTTTAATACGATAAACATAAAATAAGGATGTGTCGCACAGGGTCCGCGTCAAAAAAGTATCGAATTCTAATATTTTAAGACGAGCCAAAAATTCATCGATTATACATTTTAATAGTACATTGATTACAGAATCTTTTGGTACCAAGCAGACGACAGCGTACAAACTTTTTCATTTGCTATACATAATTTAAGGATGCGTCGCATAGGGTCAGCGGCATAAATGTATTAATTTCTAATATTTTAAGACGAGCCAAAAATTCATCGATTATACATTTTAATTGTACATTGATTACAGAATCTTTTGGTACCATGCAGACACCAGCGTACAAATTTTTTAATACGATGAACATAAAATAAGGATGCGTCGCACAGGGTCCGCGTCAAAAAAGTATCGATTTCTAATATTTTAAGACGAGCCAAAAATTCATCGATTACACATTTTAATAATACATTGATTATAGAATCATTTGGTACCAAACAGACACCAGCGTACAAATTTTTTAACTTGATATACATAAAATAAGGATGCGTCGCACAGGGTCCGCGTCAAAAAAGTATCGATTCCTAATATTTTAAGACGAGCCAAAAATTCATCGATTATACATTTTAATAGTACATTGATTACAGAATCTTTTGGTACCAAGCAGACAACAGCGTACAAACTTTTTCATTTGCTATACATAATTTAAGGATGCTTCGCATAGGGTCAGCGGTAAAAAGTATCGATTTCCAATATCTTAAGACGAGCCAAAAATTCATCGATTATACATTTTAATAGTACATTGATTACAGAATCTTTTGGTACCATGCAGACACCAGCGTACAAATTTTTTAATACGATAAACATAAAATAAGGATGCGTCGCACAGGGTCCGCGTCAAAAAAGTATCGATTTCTAATATTTTAGGACGAGCCAAAAATTCATCGATTATACATTTTAATAGTACATTGATTACAGAATCTTTTAGTACCAAGCAGACAACAGCGTACAAACTTTTTCATTTGCTATACATAATTTAAGGATGCGTCGCATAGGGTCAGCGGTAAAAAAGTATCGATTTCTAATATTTTAAGACGAGCCAAAAATTCATCGATTGTACATTTTAATAGTACATTGAATACAGAATCTTTTGGTACTAAGCAGACAACAGCGTACAAACTTTTTCATTTGCTATACATAATTTAAGGATGCGTCGCATTGGGTCAGCGGCATAAATGTATTAATTTCTAATATTTTAAGACGAGCCAAAAAATCATCGATGATACATTTTAATTGTACATTGATTACAGAATCTTTTGGTACCATGCAGACACCAGCGTACTAATTTTTTAATACGATAAACATAAAATAAGGATGTGTCGCACAGGGTCCGCGTCAAAAAAGTATCGAATTCTAATATTTTAAGACGAGCCAAAAATTCATCGATTATACATTTTAATAGTACATTGATTACAGAATCTTTTGGTACCAAGCAGACGACAGCGTACAAACTTTTTCATTTGCTATACATAATTTAAGGATGCGTCGCATAGGGTCAGCGGCATAAATGTATTAATTTCTAATATTTTAAGACGAGCCAAAAATTCATCGATTATACATTTTAATTGTACATTGATTACAGAATCTTTTGGTACCATGCAGACACCAGCGTACAAATTTTTTAATACGATGAACATAAAATAAGGATGCGTCGCACAGGGTCCGCGTCAAAAAAGTATCGATTTCTAATATTTTAAGACGAGCCAAAAATTCATCGATTACACATTTTAATAATACATTGATTATAGAATCATTTGGTACCAAACAGACACCAGCGTACAAATTTTTTAACTTGATATACATAAAATAAGGATGCGTCGCACAGGGTCCGCGTCAAAAAAGTATCGATTCCTAATATTTTAAGACGAGCCAAAAATTCATCGATTATACATTTTAATAGTACATTGATTACAGAATCTTTTGGTACCAAGCAGACAACAGCGTACAAACTTTTTCATTTGCTATACATAATTTAAGGATGCTTCGCATAGGGTCAGCGGTAAAAAGTATCGATTTCCAATATCTTAAGACGAGCCAAAAATTCATCGATTATACATTTTAATAGTACATTGATTACAGAATCTTTTAGTACCAAGCAGACAACAGCGTACAAACTTTTTCATTTGCTATACATAATTTAAGGATGCGTCGCATAGGGTCAGCGGTAAAAAAGTATCGATTTCTAATATTTTAAGACGAGCCAAAAATTCATCGATTATACTTTTTAATAGTACATTGATTACAGAATCTTTTGGTACCAAGCAGACAACAGCGTACAAACTTTTTCATTTGCTATACATAATTTAAGGATGCGTCGCATAGGATCAGCGGCATAAATGTATTAATTTCTAATATTTTAAGACGAGCCAAAAATTCATCGATTGTACATTTTAATTGTACATTGATTACAGAATCTTTTGGTACCATGCAGACACCAGCGTACAAATTTTTTAATACGATAAACATAAAATAAGAATGCGTCGTACAGGGTTCGCGTCAAAAAAGTATCGATTTCTAATATTTTAAGACGAGCCAAAAATTCATCGATTATACATTTTAATAGTACATTGATTACAGAATCTTTGGTACCAAGCAGACATCAGCGTACAAACTTTTTCATTTGCTATACATAATTTAAGGATGCGTCGCATAGGGTCAGCGGCATAAATGTATTAATTTCTAATATTTTAAGACGAGCCAAAAATTCATCGATTATGCATTTTAATTGTACATTTATTACAGAATCTTTGGTACCAAGCAGACATCAGCGTACAAATTTTTTAACTTGATATACTTAAAATAAGGTTGCGTCGCATAGGGTCAGCGGTAAAAAGTATCGATTTCCAATATCTTAAGACGAGCCAAAAATTCATCGATTATACATTTTAATAGTACATTGATTACAGAATCTTTTAGTACCAAGCAGACAACAGCGTACAAACTTTTTCATTTGCTATACATAATTTAAGGATGCGTCGCATAGGGTCAGCGGTAAAAAAGTATCGATTTCTAATATTTTAAGACGAGCCAAAAATTCATCGATTGTACATTTTAATAGTACATTGATTACAGAATCTTTTGGTACTACGCAGACAACAGCGTACAAACTTTTTCATTTGCTATACATAATTTAATGATGCGTCGCATTGGGTCAGCGGCATAAATGTATTAATTTCTAATATTTTAAGACGAGCCAAAAATTCATCGATGATACATTTTAATTGTACATTGATTACAGAATCTTTTGGTACCATGCAGACACCAGCGTACAAATTTTTTAATACGATAAACATAAAATAAGGATGCGTCGCACAGGGTCCGCGTCAAAAAAGTATCGAATTCTAATAATTTAAGACGAGCCAAAAATTCATCGATTATACAATTTATTAGTACATTGATTACAGAATTATTTGGTACCAAGCAGACACCAGCGTACAAATTTTTTAACTTGATAAACATAAAATAAGGTTGCGTCTCATAGGGTCAGCGGTAAAAAAGTATGAATTTCTAATATTTTAAGACGAGCCAAAAATTCATCGATTATACATTTTAATTGTACATTGATTACAGAATCTTTTGGTACCATGCAGACACCAGCGTACAAATTTTTTAATACGATAAACATAAAATAAGGATGCGTCGTACAGGGTCCGCGTCAAAAAAGTATCGATTTCTAATATTTTAAGACGAGCCAAAAATTCATCGATTATACATTTTAATAGTACATTGATTACAGAATCTTTTGGTACCAAGCAGACAACAGCGTACAAACTTTTTCATTTGCTATACATAATTTAAGGACGCGTCGCATAGGGTCAGCGGCATAAATGTATTAATTTCTAATATTTTAAGACGAGCCAAAAATTCATCGATTGTACATTTTAATTGTACATTGATTACAGAATCTTTTGGTACCATGCAGACACCAGCGTACAAATTTTTTAATACGATAAACATAAAATAAGGATGCGTCGCACAGGGTCCGCGTCAAAAAAGTATCGATTTCTAATATTTTAAGACGAGCCAAAAATTCATCGATTATACATTTTAATAGTACATTGATTACAGAATCTTTTGGTACCAAGCAGACAACAGCGTACAAACATTTTCATTTGCTATACATAATTTAAGGATGCGTCGCATAGGGTGAGCGGCATAAATGTATTAATTTCTAATATTTTAAGACGAGCCAAAAATTCATCGATTATACATTTTAATTGTACATTGATTACAGAATCTTTTGGTACCATGCAGACACCAGCGTACAAATTTTTTAATACGATAAACATAAAATAAGGATGCGTCGCACAGGGTCCGCGTCAAAAAAGTATCGATTTCTACTATTTTAAGGCTAGCCAAAAATTCATCAATTATACAATTTATTAGTACATTGATTACAGAATTATTTGGTACCAAGCAGACACCAGCGTACAAATTTTTTAACTTGATAAACATAAAATATGGTTGCGTCTCATAGGGTCAGCGGTAAAAAAGTATGAATTTCTAATATTTTAAGACGAGCCAAAAATTCATCGATTATACATTTTAATTGTACATTGATTACAGAATCTTTTGGTACCATGCAGACACCAGCGTACAAATTTTTTAATACGATAAACATAAAATAAGAATGCGTCGTACAGGGTCCGCGTCAAAAAAGTATCGATTTCTAATATTTTAAGACGAGCCAAAAATTCATCGATTATACATTTTAATAGTACATTGATTACAGAATCTTTTGGTACCAAGCAGACAACAGCGTACAAACTTTTTCATTTGCTATACATAATTTAAGGATGCGTCGCATAGGGTCAGCTGCATAAATGTATTAATTTCTAATATTTTAAGACGAGCCAAAAATTCATCGATTATACAATTTATTAGTACATTGATTACAGAATTATTTGGTACCAAGCAGACACCAGCGTACAAATTTTTTAACTTGATAAACATAAAATAAGGTTGCGTCGCATAGGGTCAGCGGCAGAAATGTATTAATTTCTAATATTTTAAGACGAGCCAAAAATTCATCGATTGTACATTTTAATTGTACATTGATTACAGAATCTTTTGGTACCATGCAGACACCAGCGTACAAATTTTTTAATACGATAAACATAATATAAGGATGCGTCGCACAGGGTCCGCGTCAAAAAAGTATCGATTCCTAATATTTTAAGACGAGTCAAAAATTCATCGATTATACATTTTAATAGTACATTGATTACAGAATCTTTTGGTACCAAGCAGACAACAGCGTACAAACTTTTTCATTTGCTATACATAATTTAAGGATGCGTCGCATTGGGTCAGCGGCATAAATGTATTAATTTCTAATATTTTAAGACGAGCCAAAAATTCATCGATGATACATTTTAATTGTACATTGATTACAGAATCTTTTAGTACCAAGCAGACAACAGCGTACAAACTTTTTCATTTGCTATACATAATTTAAGGATGCGTCGCATTGGTTCAGCGGTAAAGAAGTATCGATTTCTAATATTTTAAGACGAGCCAAAAATTCATCGATTGTACATTTTAATAGTACATTGATTACAGAATCTTTTGGTACTAAGCAGACAACAGCGTACAAACTTTTTCATTTGCTATACATAATTTAAGGATGCGTCGCATTGGGTCAGCGGCATAAATGTATTAATTTCTAATATTTTAAGACGAGCCAAAAATTCATCGATGATACATTTTAATTGTACATTGATTACAGAATCTTTTGGTACCATGCAGACACCAGCGTACTAATTTTTTAATACGATAAACTTAAAATAAGGATGCGTCGCACAGGGTCCGCGTCAAAAAAGTATCGAATTCTAATATTTTAAGACGAGCCAAAAATTCATCGATTATACATTTTAATAGTACATTGATTACAGAATCTTTTGGTACCAAGCAGACAACAGCGTACAAACTTTTTCATTTGCTATACATAATTTAAGGATGCGTCGCATAGGGTCAGCGGCATAAATGTATTAATTTCTAATATTTTAAGACGAGCCAAAAATTCATCGATTATACATTTTAATTGTACATTGATTACAGAATCTTTTGGTACCATGCAGACACCTGAGTACAAATTTTTTAATACGATAAACATAAAATAAGGATGCGTCGCACAGGGTCCGCGTCAAAAAAGTATCGATTTCTAATATTTTAAGACGAGCCAAAAATTCATCGATTACACATTTTAATAATACATTGATTACAGAATCTTTTGGTACCAAGCAGACAACAGCGTACAAACTTTTTCATTTGCTATACATAATTTAAGGATGCGTCGCATAGGGTCAGCGGTAAAAAAGTATCGATTTCTAATATTTTAAGACGAGCCAAAAATTCATCGATTATACATTTTAATAGTCCATTGATTACAGAATCTTTTGGTACCATGCAGACACCAGCGTACTAATTTTTTAATACGATAAACATAAAATAATGATGCGTCGCACAGGGTCCGCGTCAAAAAAGTATCGATTCCTAATATTTTAAGACGAGCCAAAAATTCATCGATTATACATTTTAATAGTACATTGATTACAGAATCTTTTGGTACCAAGCAGACAACAGCGTACAAACTTTTTCATTTGCTATACATAATTTAAGGATGCGTCGCATAGGGTCAGCGGTAAAAAAGTATCGATTTCTAATATTTTAAGACGAGCCAAAAATTCATCGATTATACATTTTAATAGTACATTGATTACAGAATCTTTTGGTACCAAGCAGACAACAGCGTACAAACTTTTTCATTTGCTATACATAATTTAAGGATGCGTCGCATAGGGTCAGCGGCATAAATGTATTAATTTCTAATATTTTAAGACGAGCCAAAAATTCATCGATTTTACATTTTAATTGTACATTGATTACAGAATCTTTTGGTACCATGCAGACACCAGCGTACAAATTTTTTAATACGATAAACATAAAATAAGGATGCGTCGCACAGGGTCCGCGTCAAAAAAATATCGATTTCTAATATTTTAAGACGAGCCAAAAATTCATCGATTATACATTTTAATAGTACATTGATTACAGAATCTTTTGGTACCAAGCAGACAACAGCGTACAAACTTTTGCATTTGCTATACATAATTTAAGGATGCGTCGCATAGGGTCAGCGGCATAAATGTATTATTTTCTAATATTTTAAGACGAGCCAAAAATTCATCGATTATGCATTTTAATTGTACATTGATTACAGAATCTTTTGGTACCATGCAGACACCAGCGTACTAATTTTTTAATACGATTAACATAAAATAAGGATGCGTCGCACAGGGTCCGCATCAAAAAAGTATCGAATTCTAATATTTTAAGACGAGCCAAAAATTCATCGATTATACATTTTAATAGTACATTGATTACAGAATCTTTTGGTACCAAGCAGACAACAGCGTACAAACTTTTTCATTTGCTATACATAATTTAAGGATGCGTCGCATAGGGTCAGCGGCATAAATGTATTAATTTCTAATATTTTAAGACGAGCCAAAAATTCATCGATTGTACATTTTAATTGTACATTGATTACAAAATCTTTTGGTACCATGCAGACACCAGCGTACAAATTTTTTAATACGATAAACATAAAATAATAATGCGTCGCACAGGGTCCGCGTCAAAAAAGTATCGATTCCTAATATTTTATGACGAGCCAAAAATTCATCGATTATACATTTTAATAGTACATTGATTACAGAATCTTTTGGTACCAAGCAGACAACAGCGTACAAACTTTTTCATTTGCTATACATAATTTAAGGATGCGTCGCATAGGGTCAGCGGTAAAAAAGTATCGATTTCTAATATTTTAAGACGAGCCAAAAATTCATCGATTATACATTTTAAAGTACATTGATTACAGAATCTTTTGGTACCAAGCAGACAACAGCGTACAAACTTTTTCATTTGCTATACATAATTTAAGGATGCGTCGCATAGGGTGAGCGGCATAAATGTATTAATTTCTAATATTTTAAGACGAGCCAAAAATTCATCGATTATACATTTTAATTGTACATTGATTACAGAATCTTTTGGTACCATGCAGACACCAGCGTACAAATTTTTTAATACGATAAACATAAAATAAGGTTGCGTCGCACAGTGTCCGTGTCAAAAAAGTATCGATTTCTAATATTTTAAGACGAGCCAAAAATTCATCGATTATACATTTTAATAGTACATTGATTACAGAATCTTTTGGTACCAAGCAGACAACAGCGTACAAAAATTTTTTCATTTGCTATACATAATTTAAGGATGCGTCGCATAGGGTCAGAGGCATAAATGTATTAATTTCTAATATTTTAAGACGAGCCAAAAATTCATCGATTATACATTTTAATTGTACATTGATTACAGAATCTTTTGGTACCATGCAGACACCAGCGTACAAATTTTATAATACGATAAACATAAAATAATTATCCGTCGCACAGGGTCCGCGTCAAAAAAGTATCGATTTCTAATATTTTAAGACGAGCCAAAAATTCATCGATTATACATTTTAATAGTACATTGATTACAGAATCTTTGGTACCAAGCAGACATCAGCGTACAAACTTTTTCATTTGCTATACATAATTTAAGGATGCGTCGCATAGGGTCAGCGGCATAAATGTATTAATTTCTAATATTTTAAGACGAGCCAAAAATTCATCGATTATACATTTTAATAGTACATTGATTATAGAATCATTTGGTACCAAACAGACACCAGCGTACAAATTTTTTAACTTGATATACATAAAATAAGGTTGCGTCGCATAGGGTCAGCGGTAAATAGTATCGATTTCCAATATCTTAAGACGAGCCAAAAATTCATCGATTATACATTTTAATAGTACATTGATTACAGAATCTTTTGGTACCATGCAGACACCAGCGTACAAATTTTTTAATACGATAAATATAAAATAAGGATGCGTCGCACAGGTTCCGCGTCAAAAAAGTATCAATTTCTACTATTTTGAGGCTAGCCAAAAATTCATCGATTATACATTTTATTAGTACATTGATTACAGAATTATTTGGTACCAAGCAGACACCAGCGTACAAATTTTTTAACTTGATATACATAAAATAAGATTGTGTTGCATAGGGTTAGCGGTAAATAAGTATCGATTTCTAATATTTTAAGACGAGCCAAAAATTCATCGATTATACATTTTAATAGTACATTGATTACAGAATCTTTTGGTACCAAGCAGACACCAGCGTACAAATTTTTTAATACGATAAACATAAAATAAGGATGCGTCGCACAGGGTCCGCGTCAAAAAAGTATCGATTTCTAATATTTTAAGACGAGCCAAAAATTCATCGATTATACATTTTAATAGTACATTGATTACAGAATCTTTTGGTACCAAGCAGACAACAGCGTACAAACTTTTTCATTTGCTATACATAATTTAAGGATGCGTCGCATAGGGTCAGCGGTAAAAAAGTATCGATTTCTAATATTTTAAGACGAGCCAAAAATTCATCGATTATACATTTTAATAGTACATTGATTACAGAATCTTTTGGTACCAAGCAGACAACAGCGTACAAACTTTTTCATTTGCTATACACAAATTAAGGATGCGTCGCTTAGGGTCAGCGGCATAAATGTATTAATTTCTAATATTCTAAGACGAGCCAAAAATTCATCGATTATACATTTTAATTGTACATTGATTACAGAATCTTTTGGTACCATGCAGACACCAGCGTACAAATTTTTTAATACGATAAACATAAAATAAGTATGCGTCGCACAGGGTACGCGTCAAAAAAGTATCGATTTCTAATATTTTAAGACGAGCCAAAAATTCATCGATTATACATTTTAATAGTACATTGATTACAGAATCTTTTGGTACCATGCAGACACCAGCGTACAAATTTTTTAATATGATATACATAAAATAGGGATGCGTCGCATAGGGTCAGCGGCAAAAATGTATCAATTTCTAATATTTTAAGACGAGCCAAAATTTCATCGATTATACATTTTAATAGTACATTGATTACAGAATCATTTGGTGCCAAACAGACACCAGCGTACAAATGTTTTAACTTTATATACATAGAATAAGATTGCGTCGCATAGGGTCAACTGGAAAAAAGTATCGATTTCTAATATTTTAATGCGATCCAAAAATTCATCGTATATATATTTCAATAGTGTATTGTTTGCATATTATCTTTATGCCATAAGCATACCAGCGTACTACCTTTTTGGTCTAATATACGTTATATAAATCTGCGCCGTATGGGATTTGCGGCTTAAAAATTTTAATTTTCGATATTTCAAAACGTGCAAAAAATTAATCTTATATACATTTTAACAGTACATTGTCTGCACATTATTACGAATTATGAGTGACTGCATGCATATATCGCGGTAATATATGTCGAAACTCATTTCTACTGCGCATTCGGAATTCGAATTATATCAAGATTATCGAGAAGTGTCGGACGAAATATATTTGTGACTCTAATTAAGAAAATAATTTTTGTTTTAAAAATTATATCTACGAAACCTTAATTGTATATTTGTATTCATGTCTCACTTCTATTCTTATCTTAATAAATATACTACTTCTTAATTAAATAAATATATTAGAAAATATTAATATAGTAAGGTAATTAAATTTTAAAATAGTAATATGTTATAAAAATTAAAATAGGAATATATTGTAAATAATATGTTGTAATATCTTATCCTCGATTAATATTTTTGTTACAGAAATCAGGTGATTAAAACGTAAAATTGCTAATTAATTTTTAAAATAAGAATATGTTATAACATTTAAAATAATAATATGTTTTAAATAATGTATTATAATTCCTTAAATTCGATTAATATTTATAACAGCTATCAGTTGATTTCTGTCAAAAAATATTAATCGCACAGATAAGGCATTATAACATATTATTTATAACATTATTATATTAAATTTTATAACATATTTTTATGTTAAAATTGAATTAGCAATGTAATGCTTTAATCATCTGATTTCTATCAAAAAATATTAACCAAGTTTAAACAAACTTTATATAAAAATATCATTTTTTTTATATATAAAATCGAGAAATGGCGCGCGCGCAGCGCCCGCTTGTGTTGTCTGGTGATATATAAAGTGCGTGTTATTTTTTATTGTTTTTGACTCGCATTTATGATTTTATGTTAATGATGAAATGATTGCGCGACGAAAAGGCTAATCGTAGTGAGAAATTGTTGACTCGTACTACTTAGGGCCGGTTGTTCCAATTTCTTGGTAAGTTTTACCCGACAGGTAGCATATCTTCGTCTCTTTTTTAAAACTTATTTGAAAAGAGACGAAAATATGCTACCTGTTGGGTAAATCTTACCAAGAGGTTGGAACAATCGGCCCTTAATCTATCTACATTCTTACTTTGCGCATAATAAAATTATGATATATAAAGTGCGTGTTATTTTTTATTGTTTTTGACTCGCATTTATGATTTTATGTTAATGATAAAATGTATCAATTTATTATTTTAATCTTTAACAGAGAACAAGAAAAATAGAAAAATGTAAGATGTGATTGCCAGTCGAATTTTAAAAACAAGGTTAAGAGTATTTTATTGACCAACACTGGCTAAAGCAATAATTCTTTTATTACGACGTTTCGACCCTAAATTGGGTCCTCTTCAGGCTATTCTTTCATGTAACGTGGTAAACCCTATACGGCATTGTTGTTATGTTAGAATGTGAGTTGAAATTGACAGAATCATAGTCAGTATCAAACTCCTAGTTTGATACTGACTATGATTCTGTCAATTTCAACTCACATTCTAACATAACATCATGTGCGTATAGGGTTTACCACGTTACATGAAAGAATAGCCTGAAGAGGACCCAATTTAGGGTCGAAACGTCGTAATAAAAGAATTATTGCTTTAGCCAGTGTTGGTCAATAAAATACTCTTAACCTTGTTGTTAAGAAAAATAGAGTTTTCTATAAGAATCTTTCCATCAAAATATCAGATCCCCCACGCTGCACGTCTCGCGCGAGACTGACCGCAAGACTCTGAGCAGCGGTATCGCCAAACGCAGCCTATACGTCCGCCACGCTGCGCGTCTCGCGCGAGACTGAATCTCGAGTCGAGACATTGCGATTGCGAGACTGATCGTCAGTCTCGCGCGAGACGCGCAGCGTGGCGGACGTATGGGCTGCGCTTGGCGATACCGCTGCTCAGAGTCTTGTGGTCAGTCTCGCGCGAGACGTGCAGCGAGGTAATTGTGTACAGACGCACGAATCTAATGGGAGCGCAGATATTTTTATCGAAAGATTCTTGCAGAAAATTCTATTTTTTTTATCTTTGTTAAAGATTTAAATAATAAATTTTTATGCATTGCATAATTAATTCACATATTTTCATGCATGTATTTGCAATCAACGCATAAAAATTATATTAATTATTTATTAATTAATTATGCAATACAATAAAAATTTAGTATTTATATCTTGAACAGAAAGTGCGAACAAAAAAATAGAATTTTCTACAAGAATCGTTTGATAATCGAGATAATCACAACATTGAGACTAATTACGATTATATTGACGAAAATATTTATTAATATTTTTTGATAGAAATTAGCTACTTCAAACTCGGTTATTATTTTTGACAGTTATCAGCTGATTTCTGTCAAAAAATATTAATTGAGGATAAAGTATTATCAACATTACTACTTTATTATTATTATTTTAATAATATTATTCTTTTTAACATAAAATCGAAGAATGGAACAACAGAAGCGCGTAGCGCGCGCGTGTGTTGTTCTAGTACATATAACAATTTAGGAAACAATGAATTAATGGAAAATCAAATAGTTTGTGCAAATGAGTTTCTAAAATAAGAATTAAATTCTACTGTAAATTATATAGATTTAATAGTATAATTTTGTATAAAAATTGGAAATAAACATTATTAAATAATATTTTTATTTATTATAACTATTAATAATTTGTCTTTTAAACGTATGCTTGGTTCGTTAGGATGGAGTTGGATAATCTCTGCAAGCTTTACAAGAAGTTAACTAGCAATTCCAATCAACAACAAGTTGAACGATCGATATCCATTGGTAGAAGGCAATCGAGACCAGCTATCGAGGTAATTATGTCATTTATATATATGCTATTAATCAAAACTAATTAACGTTATAAATATTTTTTGATTAAAAATAAGAAATGTTTTGATTATTAATATATTAATATACAAATTATACATTTGCAATTACTATAAAATATCTCATTTTCATTGTCATCTCAGGGAATTGACAGAAGTATTTTTCGAGAACTTCTCCACAATACATTTCACGTGATCACGGAGGACACTTTGATAGAGCGTCTATTCTGCTGTTGGAATCGAGAGACCGAGGGTGTTATTCGATTGGAGCCATGGATCATGGGGCTCGACGTGTTTTTGCGAGGCAGCCTGCGTGACAGAATTACTTTCTGCTTCCATGTATACGATCTGAATAACGATGGATATATCACAAAGGACGAAATCTTTCAATTACTTAAGTAAAAATATTTAAAACCCTATCTCACACATTATAATCTTATTATTTTTGTCTATTATGCATACACGTTTAATATCACAGGATTCACACAGTCGTTTAAAGAAAATATCATATTAAATATTGTCATCTTTTTTATTATATAAATTAATACGTTTATTACAATTAATAATAATTCTTATACTTATTCATATATTTATATTTTATTCATGTATTTATAGAAACTGCCTGATAAAGCAGCCTGGTGAAGAGGATCCAGACGAAGGAGTGAAAGATTTAACGGAACTGGCCTTAAAAAAACTCGACGTCGATCACGATGGTAAAATATCGTTTCGTGATTACGAAATGGCAATCAAGGAAGAACCGTTATTGCTAGAAGCGTTCGGACAATGTTTGCCTACGGAAGAAAGCTGCTCAGCCTTTTTAGCGACGCTTCAATCCTGAAGAGACAAGAGATATACGCACAAGTCTCGATATTAATTACTTTCTTGTAAAAATTCTCTCCTGTAAAATGAAAATTTTATATATATATAATATTTTCCTCTAAATTTTTTTTATTGTTATTTTTTATGATATTTAAAGTAAAGTTTATGAATGTAAGAATATTGTGGCGGTACACAAAAGCAAATCAGTCCAATTGAATACTTGTATGTGTAATTGAGCAGAAAATGTGCAAACAATTGTACATACAATTGCCATAATGTGATGTTGAAATGCTTATTATAAATGCTTATTATTCTCGTTGCTTGTATCTCGGGAACTTGTTTTCGTAATTAATGATCGAATGAAATATAGACGATCGCAAGCGTTAACCAATTATGATAGCTTATCAAAAGTAGAACCATATAGCTCATATAACTATGTACTGAAAGAGATATGAAACTCTTTCAATTGGAATTAATATTAATAGTTTTTTTAATAATTCTTTTTACACTAAATTGCCTTTTTCTCTCCTTTCTTCCTTTCATAAAAATTAACGGAGAAGATGCATTAAAGTTTTAATCCTATTTAAATCATACAGATCTGTCAAATGCAATTTAGATTTTTATAATAAATGTTTTATCTAATATATTACACAGATATAATATAAAAGTTCTTGTTATTTTAATTTTTCAAATATAAATGCAAAGCAAAACTGCAACGTAAATATTACAAAATAAATGCACGCTTAAAAAACAAGTTTTATCCGTTATTGCAAAATTATTTTGAACTATTTTTTGTTATACAACAACAGAATACTGCATTATACTTTGTTCAAAAGTTATCTAAGTAATTATGGCACGAAATTATTCGCCAAGTGTAATAAAAAATATTGCTTGTCGATGAATGTCATTTTAATTATCAATTTGTATTAATAAATTGCATGCGAATAAATAAAAGAGATGATTGTAAAGAGCTTAAATAGTAACAAGAAATCCCGATATGCATGAAGACGCGATATAATGATCGTGACATCAGTCATTAAAATCGAATGAGATCGAAATGCTCGATATTAATTTTACGATCATATTTAAAGCGGTTGCGTTTATGTAGTTAGAGTAAATGTTAAAATGTGGCCGGGCAAATCCGTTTTGATCATTATTCACGCATCGGTTTCCTTGGTAATATAAACTTAAATAAGGAATTTCAAAAATCCTTTAGTTACAGCTTAGTTAAAGTTTGCTATAAATATATATATTTTTTTATTTTAATAAGTAAAATAAAAAATTGTATTATTAAATTACAGTGTTTCTTCACGTTGAATCTCTGAGTCTTTTTATTTTAATTTAGTGCAGAATAATATTGACACAAAAATGTAGTAAAATAGGTTTTCATGATAATTATAATAGAAACCAGGCCAAATTGAAATTTCCTGTTTGCGAACAAATATAACATGTGTCTTCTTCCTTTATTTTTGCTATTTTTGAGATTGCATATTTTCCTTTTGCTTAATCTCAATCTTTATTCAATTCAGTCATAAAAAAATATTTTTACAAGATTATTTTAGCAACATTTATTATGGCAATAATTTATAATATGTAGTAATTTAGTCGTATATTCTCTTATATAAATTATTTGCAATAGGTTATTTTTTTATTAGGTTTATTCTTTGCCGTCAAATATCGATTGGAGTAATTTGCAGTATGATCCAGATTCGGTTGCCCAAAATGAAAATATTCTGAAGCTCTTTCTACAGTTGGCGGTGCATACGGCAAATCGTTTGATGCATTTGAGAAACGAAACTGATAGAGACCACGATTGTAATGAATGCAATGATAATCCATTACCTTCGATAACTGAAGCTGCTATAACGCAATCGCTATTAAAAACGAATCTCGAACGACCTGACAAGAGTCAAGACAGAATTCAGAATCGCTTGTTCATCAATGATTCTGAAATAAATAATAACGATCGAGTTTTACTGGAAAATTTGGATCAAGATCAAACGACTCCTCTCTATTCTACGCAATCACAGGAATTATCTGATAATTCAAGTATATATAATTTTCAAGAAGTCACTGATGCTGCACGCGATTCAAAGACCAGCAATTTAATTCCGACACTTGTACAAAATCAAAACGCGTCATCTGATGTTGTCAGACGTAATTACGACGATAATCCTGATACTTCACAAAAATTAAATAATTCAAATACAACAAACAATGTGTCAAATGCGAACGAATTTAGTTCTGATGTACAAAACTCTCAGAATTCAACAATAGACGGTATTAGTGGAAGATTATTTAACTCAATCAATTTAATGAAAAACATTTCGAATGCAACAATTATGAATGATTTAACTGAAACTGTGCACAAGTTTCTTCCAAAATCGCAAAATGTGCAAGAATCGACGCCTGAAGTAAGTCAACGATTGTTTGACATCGATCTAGCAAAAAATATTCCAGGTACAAAAATTGTGAATGATTTATACGAGAACGTGAATCAGTTTAATACCCGGCGATCACAAAATACACAAGAGCAATCAGATAGAAACAATGGAAACAGCAAAAATTTGAATTATCGTGATTCAACAACTACGATTAAAAATTTTGAAAACGTTTTAAATTCACAGATGAATTCGTTCGTGAATAATCTACCTGTGGTGAATCAGATTTTGTCAAATGCGAAAAATTTCGTAGAATCGATTGTTAAGGCTCTACCGGAAACGAAGAGTGTGGAGAACGAAAATAATTTTCTGAATCATGTCATTTCACAATCTCAAAACGTCAACGCGAAAATGATCGAGAAAAATCCTGCAAATTTTAATTATATTCAACATCATCAAATTAGAAATGTTGAACAAGTAGGAGATGAATTTGACGCTAATCTAATACGTAATCATCAAAATTTTAATGACAATTCACGAAACGACATTAATGAGCCAGCTCATGCATCTAAAGGAAATAATAAAAATACAGAAAATAACAATTTGTCAATAAATACGGATAATTCAAAAGCAGAAAACAGCGATAGCCAATCTGCTTCTATCAATGAGAAACTATCTTCAGTAGGAAATAATCGCGAAATAAATCAAATCGATGATGTAATAAAGCCCGAAGTATTTGAGAAGACGGATGAAGTGAGAACGAATTATACAAATGAGCAATTAAATTCGATTTCGGAGAATTTATCTCAAACAAATAAATCATCAATCACGGAATTTCAAAGCAAGAATTCGAGCAGCGCGCAAGATTCTGAAAACGTGAACAAATTTAATATGGAAAAACCAAAGGAACGTCAAGCTAATTCATCCACTAATATCAGGATAAGTCGATCGATTGGAAATCGAAATACTCGCATTGACAATGATGTATTAAAATCGAATAATTGTTCTCGTTTCGTCGATAATTTAAAAGATGCAAACTTGCTTAGGCATCTATCTAAATCGAGACTGGGTATTAACAATCGATTAATGAACGTCTCACTACCGATTAAAGAAGAAAAAATACCCAATAGCGAAAGTCACATGAATCATTACGACATGATTAATAGACAGCGGAACAAAAATTTGCCATCATCAAATATAGTCTCTAATTCTAAATTAAATTAAAATTACAAAGTAAGTATCTAAAATATATATATATAGTATATATAATAACTGTATTGAAAATTAGAATAATTATATGTGATATGTATAACAGCAATTATGTAAATATTCTATATATATGTAAAATTTCTAGTTCCAATGAATGCTACATGTCTCGAGAAAATATTTGTTATAAAATTTTACTATCTTTATAACTTTTGTGCGTGAAAATCAATTGACCGTGAATTACAAAGCAGAACATATCGGTCTTTATGTTTTGATTAGTTTTAGATGCTTGATTGAGTTTTATATGCAATTGCAAACGATAGAAAACTTTATCATATTTAACATTTATCAAATAGAATTTTCAAATTCTTTTTTGCACACATATTTAAAATAGATATTAAAACATTTATATAATTGCAGCTTAAAAATCTAAAATTCCACTCCATATGTTATAATTAATATATACTTATTAATTAATATAATATTAATAATTATATCTATTTGTAATAAAAACATTTTTTATAGAGAAATCACGCTCAGTTTGAGAACAAAATTTTATATTTCCAAGGGCATCAAGATTACAATCGAGGGATTAACAATAAGATGCTTGAATAATAGAGCATAAGACCAGTCGAAATAATGTCATACTGACAATTCTCAATAAAAGTATGTAATAAAGAATATATAAATGTAAAATGTGTATAAAATATATTGAAAAAATTAAACATAAAATTAATTTATTTCACAAATTCAAACAGACACAAGAAGGTTTACACATCAATAGAATTATAGTGAAAAAATAAAACACTAACAATTTGAAAAAATTGCGTTATTACGAATGTAGGTACAAAATAAAATTAACTAAAATAAAAAATAAATGAAAATATTATATGGGAAGAATATATTTATCGATTGATAATGATTTATGTGATGAGTCATTATATTAAAGATTTAATACATATTTTATTTGAGAAAAATTAGTAATATAAGATAATTATTTTAAAAATTATTTACTTTATTATTATAAATATCGATCAAAAATTTACAAATATTAAAAAATCTACAGATAATAAAAAGATTTTTATAATATATACTAAAACGTTACGTGTTGAAATGACAGCTATAAGACAATGATGTGCAAGAATGAAACGGCCGAGAATGAAGATCATCAGAAAACGACTGCTTTGCGTTCGTGCCGCGTTAATTAACGAAAGAACAATGCGAAAGAGCTGACAGTCAGGTGTACACCGGAATATAAAGATAACGAGCGCAATCGAGGCGAATTAAATAACAGAAGTGTCAATTCGACATTTCGTCGCGGTATGAACGACCGTGACAGTGTAAAAATACGAAGAAAATAATAGTCGCGCGTATACGGGATACTTGATTCGCGCTCGCGTGATTCGCGAGAGAAATTCGCGGTCCGCGAACATCGCGCTGTATCGATCTGGAACGCGTGCGCTTGTCGACTGATTACCTATATGCAAACCGCGGTCCGGGACTTATCGCGAGGCGGTCACGGACTATCGTGAATTAAGCTGCCGCTACGGCGAGCGCGGCCTTTTAATTTCCGCATGCCTCGATATCGCGCGAGCTCCGCCGCGGTGGGTTATCGCATATATATAAAAAAGTCGGTTTAATGCATATGCAGCATGTATCTCGGTATATGCATTCGCCGTTCTGGCACTGTACCAACGATTACGTTATGACGTACTTGCTGATATTGTGCACCACCTTAGCGGTGACCATTGGCCAAGTAAGGATAAGAAAAGCGAGTAAAAAAGCAGCTAGGTAGATAATGAGATTGCTAGAGCACATTAAAAACTTTTGCACTATACATATATGCGTTTATGTGTCATAAAGAAAGATTTCTATAAATTATGTACGTTCTTTTATATATGTATATAATAATTATCATATTTTAATTTAAAGTCATTGTGTATTTAACATAAATGTGTAAGAAATATTAATTAAAAATGCAATTGTTAGTTATATCGATATCAATTCTCCGTAATTATCATTAATCTTAATTAACGATCTGTCATATAATTTTCTAAATTTTGAAGTGTAAATAGAGTCATTAAATGTTTTGAGAATAAGGCAAATTTGTGTTTACAAATTATTTAATTTATTTAATAATTAAAGTACGCATTTTATGCGCATCTTTCTAGGTATATTCGCAGGTGCAAACTTCACGAGAAGAGGTAAGAAATTTTAAGTGATAAATAAAAATAGAATTAATTTTATTCGCGGAATTATTTGAAAATAATTCGTGTATATCGATTTTTACGAATAAATTATAATCTATAAAAAAGCGTGTAGCATGCAATATTCTCGTTATTCTAATCAAGCATGATTTATTTCACAAGCAACGTCAAGTTCTATACATGCGATACCTTTTCAGTCGCGTATTTAAATATATATAACATTGTAATAAAAGACATTTAAAGAATGAAGATTTATTTCATTGTAAAATTGCTTTATCCAACGTCATTAATCGTTGATATTTCTACTAAAGATTAACAGTATCCTAATAAGATATTCGTAACTGGATAATTTATAGATAGGCACGCTCATTCAAAACAAGAACGTGAACATCATCGTGAATCTGGATTCACAGGAGGTAGCTAAGGAATTATGGAAGGTAATAGAAGCACGTCTGAACAATCGTACAAGCCATATCGCCAGTTCGAAAAATGCTATCAAAGAGCTTGAAAAAGCTGTGTTACCTCTCGTGTCACCTACCAGAAGGGCAAGATCACAGTCCGCTTTTCAAGTGGCAAGCCAATTCGATAAGATCGCTCGAAGAGCGCTCACCAGAGATAAACCAACCATGGATATGCTGGACGAGGAAATAATGACGAGAGACATCGTGGCGGAGATGATGACTTCCCTAAAGATAATCATCTCGCAAACAATCCAGTCGAAAATCGACGAGGCGGGCGTATCCAACAGAAGGGCAATGCACAGTCCTGCGAAGATTAACGAGGATGACGAGGACGGTTATGTGAATGTCAGAATCAAAATTCGTAGAAAGGATATTGTCGATGCGATTCATTCATAATTTCGACGTCACACATCTTACTTTTATTAAAAGGAAAAAATTATTTCACCGAAAAATATTTTTGAAAATCAATTATATCGAATTAATCCAATCGTTAATTAGGAATTAGATCGAATTAATACAATTTATTAATATCAAATTGTGCTAAGAAGAGAGATATGTCTGATATATTTGGTCCTTTTTGCTTTTTGTAAATAAATCTAGCATTAGTTTAACAAAAAAATAATTGATTTTAAAATCCAAAAGTTTCCCATAATGTTCTTATATTATGTATTTAACGCAGCGTTTTAAATCATGTATTATTACAATCAAATCGCATAATAATTTCCATTGTTCCTTTATTAAGATTTTCTATTTTATCAAGTAAAATATAATGCCAAGTTTCACTATAATTTTAGAAATAATTTTTAAATCACATAGCATTTTGTTTTTATAATCTCATTAGGCTGTTTAATTGTTTTTTATTATGTATAATAAGAATATCGAGAATAATATTTTTTAGATGTAACTGCATAAAAATATATAATGTGTTGTCTTATGCGTTAAAATTAACTAAAAACATTAGAAATACTAATTAGCTAAAGAAAAAAGTCATAAATTTTGTAAACTTATTAAATTTAGACATTTCACTTTTTACAACAATTTTTCTTGGTAATCTAAATATATCACGTCGCATATTATTTTGCATTGTATAGGCAAATGCAAATAATGAAATGTAAATAATACTTGAAGAAAGAGATTTTCTTATTCAGTATTTTTTATTATCCAAATTAAATTACTCTTATTATTATTTGAATAACAATAAAATCCCAACTAGATCAAGTAAATTTGATGGAAAATTTAGAATATAATAATTTCAATTTTTTGACAGTTAACTTATATTAATTTTTATTTATTGATATAAAACATATATATTTTATATGTTTAATTTTTTACTTGTTTTATCTTGCAAAAATAAGCTTTGTACAGAAATTAAAAATATATTTATTTAAATAGATTTATTCGGATTCTAATAAGATATTAAACATTAAACATCTATTGTAAAATATTTGTTAATTAAGATGTAAATTAAATGTCATAATTAAACTTGCACACAATCTATAAAACATTTTTCAACATAAATGTTTAAATAATATGTTCAAACTTAAGAGTTGCAGCATGGCATGATATTAAATTGCATTTAGTTAATCTTTTTCACACACAATTTTATATTTATAATCTTATATTTACTTTTGCTTAAAATAGAAAATCTCAATGATCATTAAAAGAGAGGAAATTTTCAATCTTGCGTTATTTTTCCAATTAAAATCTCGTACATATATCTCATTCCATACGCAATATATCTAACTCGATGAAAGATCAAAGACATATTTTTTTGCACGCCAATTAATAGTATCGTAGAAAATAAATTGAATTTCATGTTCACTCAGGCGCACGATAATATCCTGAGTGTTCGTTCGATAAAATTACATATGATAAAATCGGCAATTTTCTAGTACATCGAATGCAAATTCATAAATGACTTTTAAATTAATAACCGTGAAAGGTCACAGATAATATTCTCCATAACAAGTCATCTCTATATAACATGTGCCGTACGATCAACTCAGAAGTCGAAACAAACCTCGATCGATCATCATATCTCTCACGATGATTTCGCATCAAATACTCGGCTGCTTAGTAAGTGAATTATTATTCTTTTAAGTATTTGTCGAGTGAACAAAATTGTTAAATTCAGTTTATACATTAAATATTATACTCTCTTAATTTTATTTTTTATTTTTTTCGTACATTTTATTTTTTTCTCCATTTATATTTAACTTATTCCGGAATTGCTTACTATAACAAAATACGGTGTGCATATGCAGTTTAATTTAGTTTTAATCTTCTTCAATTTCACAAGTTCCTGATCTTATTGTCGCAATATGGTGACGCATGGAAATCCCGTTATGTGGAATCTATTCTGAATTCGTTGCAACACATCGAAAATCTACTCATCAAACAAGCCGAACAACACACATTGAATTGTATTATTCCAGCGGAGAAATTATTCGACCTAATTTCGGAACTCTCAAAATCTTCTAATAATGAAAGCAATGAGGTACATATATATTAAAAGTGACATAAAAAATACTAAAAATTATAGGCAAATAATATAAATAACTAACTCTCATTTTTAGGCAAAAATGGAATATATGTCTTCTTCCATTTACATATATACATATATAATTTTAAAAATCTGATTTTTATTTGTTATATATGTATATATAAACAAAAATATTTTGCCTGTCTTTCTTTCTCTTTCCTTCCTCGCCCTTTTCTTTTTTCCCTTCCTCTTTCTCTTCTGTCTCTCTTTTTCTCTCTCTTTCTCTCAAATTTTAATAGATAAAACATAAAGTTTAAATTTTATTAATTTTTATACAGATTTATATTAATCTAATTATTTAATAATTAGATGGACTTAAATTAATTGCATTGTAGGCGCAGTCAGGAAAATATTTGGCTCCCTTAAACCCCGATAATATTCTCATCCTTCGAAAAACGCTGGACCTCGATGACGAGAAAGATAGCGAAGAAATCGCGCCGAGAATTCAGAGACAACGAAATAAAAATAAGAACCGCAACGAAAACGCTAATATAAACACAAATGCCAATACAAATACACTTCATGCCAGACGTGCTCTTGACGGAGGCATGTCGCATCAATTAAATAAAGATCGCAATCGAAATGTAAATTATAATGTAAACACTAATGTAAACAAGAACACTGATTTAGATTTAGACTTGAGCGAAGATGAAAATTAAATATAGAGAAAAGACTCAAGAAGATTGATAAATATGTCCGAATATGAGTTGCGTTTGATTGTAATATTTCTGTAAAATTATCAATTACAATAATAAAATAATATAATCAAAATATTCAAGCAATCTTTATATTACAAACTAAAATATGCCGAATTAAATTAAAATTATCTTAAACATCACTAAAATTAATTTATTTATGTCAATTAAATTTTGTGTTTTATATATTTTCGAATAACTAGATTGAACTATTTCATTTCTCTTTAGCACAATCTTATTTTAGACTCTACTAAAAGTATCTGCTAGTTTATTTATTATTACCATTTTTAGTCACATATTTGTTTGTTATTGCGAATCAATTCTTAATCAATTCTTCGAATGTTGAGGACTCATTTCACTTCAGTTATTAATACTATTATTTATTCTATAATTTAATAGCATTAATAAAAATCGCTATAAACGCGTCTTAAATTGTAATTATTTTCCAATCTCATTTTATGATTCAGAAAAATATAGTATTAGTTTTAATCGATATCATATTTTTTTAACATTTTGCTTCAATTAGGTATATCTAACAAAGCACTTTAGGAACAAAAAATTGTTATACAAATAATTCTGCTCAAAAATTGACATAATTTTACAGTTGCAATACTTTTCTGTTTTTACCTAGTAAAGAATAGAATTATATAATATTGTACCTATGTATAAATAATAAATATTAATTCAAAGACACTTCTAGGGAACAGTATTATAATTGTAAAAATATGTTATTTTTTGAAAAAATTATTTATACAATAAAAATATATAACTTTTGTCTAGTATGTAATAACTGGATATTTAAAAAAGGTTGAATATATAAATCTGAAAAAATATATATATTAATCATGCGTCAGCCAATATATGTAATCATGGCACCTGCCGTTTATTAAAAACAAATTCGATAGTAATCGTATAATTACAAACAATAATAATGACAGTATAATTATAAAATATGGTCGGTCTAGTATTTTTATAACGCGTTTGTAGAATCAGTCTTAACCCTCGGATTACCAAGCAGTACATACATTAGCTTTCGATTATCATTTTTTCTCTCTTCTTTTCTATTTTCTTCTCGATCCCTCGATTTTCTAGTCAGAAAAATAAATATATTCGAAGGTACGATTTATTTTTTCCTTTTATTGTGTCTGGGAAAATTTTAACGACCGATAACCCGAGGGCTAATTAAACTATGAGATGTGCTACGGAGGTATGTTACAGTGTGATGCAGGGGTTTCGTTCGCGTAATCGAAAAAATTGACACTCTTGCATCCCCTTAGAAACAAAAGCATCGCGACTGATGACGTTCGAGCGTTTCCATCTTCGAGGATTATTTATTCTCGCTTTCGTTGATCCACGTGTGTCATCTTAAGGTTCCCACACACTTAGATTTTATATGTATATATGTGTATATGTACACGCACGCGCATCTGTAGATATAGATATATATTTTTATATATATTTATCCATTTTCTTCGTTTTATATTCATTCATTTATCTATTTATTTTATAACGTAATAATTATCTTTTCTTTCTTTATTTGTGTGTGTGTGTGTGTGTGTGTGTTAGGCGCACTCCACGGAAACGAGCTGGCCCTTCCGCGAGTTTGAATTAAAAAATAAATGTTCCTTCGTTCGTTTCATCGGAGTGCTGAGATCTATTGAGGTTGTTGTACACGTGCAGTATCTCTTCGTCTTTTGCGACATAAAACTAGCGAAGTATCGAATAAAGCGCTGCCGTAATTCTTAGTGTGTACTCTTTCTTCTAAACTCCATTTCTGCAGAGAAACGTACTTATATAGAGAATGTACGTAACTTTTCTATTCTGTTCGTCATTATTTATTGCATTCTTCTCTTGATCTTTCTTCTTTTTTGCAACGTTCGGCGTATTATATTGTTTATTTATTCAACCCTTTGATGAATCATTTTGAATTCATTATTGGGATTTTGATTACTTGTGGCGGACAATATAGTAAATATAGAGTGAAGAAAACGATTTCTCTCTCTTTCTTGTACAATAAATTGATATATCTTTAAATGAGAATAACAAGAAAAAATAATCTGCATCGCGTGTCAAGTTATTTTGACTATCGAAAAGTATCAGAGGGCTTAATAGTTTGTACATTGTTCTACGTGCTGTATACATTTCCATTTAGCAATTTATAATTTACACGATTTAAAAAAAAGAATAAATGTAAGAAAGAAATATTTAAAAAGCTAATAAAATGTGGTCTTCTTTTTAAAATTTTTTAACACTATTGCGATATTTTCATACACACAGGTACGCTGTAGATATTGCAAAAGGCTGCAATATAGACAATTATTCTCGTTTATATACATATATTCTACTCTATTGGGAAAATCGAAAAGTGTCAATCAATTCATCCGTTCTATTTTTTTTATGCATCGTGACGGTAAATCATACGCGTAAACAAAAAAATTTAATTAACAGCGGACAAGCGCTAGTTTCTGTCGTTGTTACTTCAACAAACAATGCCTTATCCAACCGTAGAAACTAGACAACGAAGAGAATAGATGTGTCTCTGGGTCCTTAGGCACTTAAATGTCGGAAGTTACTGGGAACCTTAAGAACGTGGCTCATCGAACGCCCGATTTACTTCCTATTTACAGCCTTAATCGTGGATGTAACACGAAACGTCCCGAAAAAAAGGGATCGGGTTTGCATCGAAAATCACGAATATAATAAACGAAATATCGGGAGCAATTATTAATTATCGCACGTCAGTTCGAGCATCATCAGGTAAACTGCGAAATTTTTCGTCGAAAGAAAAAAAAACGATTGCCACGAGAGTACGATTTATAATTGCACGAAAGCTCTCGCTACTGGCCTGGTTGAAAAATATTCATCAGCTTATTAAGGGAGCAGTAAGTTGTTGGTTTGCGAGAGATTTTGCGACAGATTATCTCGTAAACTATTTTCGAGCAGAGCCAAACAGATCGAGTTCACGAAAATTCTTCGATTTCCTTCAGTATACACTTAATGCTTTTGCTCTGTCGAAAGTAATTCCCCATTAAAAAATACACAATTCGTTCTAATCGTCTTTCTGTACAATGTTTCATTAGCCGAAAAATAAACGCGAGAGGAGAAACAAACGACTCAACGAGACTCTTTGCACAAAGATTAAAATTCTTTTTTTTTTGCAGTTTTCCAGTCTTCTCGTGCAGACCGGATGCAATAGAATTATCCGTGCCAATTTATTAAAAATAATATAGCATATATATATATGCTCTATACCAAAATACACTTACGTCTCCTGAAGAGTAGTCGATCGTTTTCCTCTTTGTTTTCTTACAATATACGTGTATGTATAAAATATTATGTATAAAAATCAAAGCCGCAATTATTACAATTATAATTTGCTATTACGTAATAATAATAAAAGTTAGCGATATAAAATTAATAATTAATATAATCATTATTATTATTATATATATATATATATATATATATATATATAACTTCAAAAATCTAATAATATTAGTTTACAATAGCAATAACGATATCAACATAATAATAATAATAAAATAATAGCAATTATTAGTACAATTGTAATTACAATGTTTTGTGTACATAAAAAAATGGCAATTTATATCTTATTACTTCATTGTATACACTATTCCGTTTTCCGAGTAACTCTGTCAATTCGCTTCCTGTATCCTGATATGCGCGAATATATTCACGTCGACGGCAAGACGATAATGTATGCGCGCACGTCACGGAATTAAAGACTAGTAATTATAGTTCTCACAAAGAATTCTACATCGATTAATTAGGTAAAACCGCGATAGAGATCGCCGGCAATTACGCACCTCTACAGATATACACATTATATCGATAAATTCTTTTACTAAAATATAGTATTATGGTATCGCGTGTATATATTTGCCAATGATCTTTTCTTTTTAGATTAGAGCATCTGGCAACACAACAAAAAAACAAATCACTGTCGAAGTAGTTCGTAGAACCGCGACGAATGCGAAATTATATTAACGTATGGATATATGTATATGTGAGTTTTCTTAAATGCGGCAAAAATGCATTGTGTGGAAAGAGGAACCAGCAATAGAAAACTATGTCTCTCATCGTTGATAATTGATATAATAATTTGAACATCATCATGTCGCGATAGAGACAATTTCTTACCCTTATATTAACTCTCGACTATATTATAGAGTTGAAAATGAATATACGCTAGGATGTAAAGTATATTGAGAGATCGATTGTAAAATAGTAATCTCTGTTATATTGTATATATATTTTTTGATAAAACACACAATAAAAATAATTATATCATCTGTCTTTCCCCCTTCCTCAATGGCGGATAAAACTTTGTTACAAACGTGGAGTAGAATGCAAGAATATAAAATTATCACGTGGCAGTGAAAAACAGCGAGTTTCGTCGGGCAGTGTCAGTATAGGCAGTTTGCGATTAGAGTACATTTTCGAGAACGAGAATATCTTTCGATAATTAATCTGTCGGCAGTTTCCGGTTTTTCGAGACAATCTTTCGATTTTCGCATATCGTCATGGTTTTACGTCGCATAATTAACGGGCTGGCGGTCGACAAATAAGTCGCGATAAGAGCTATCAATTATCACTTTGAATTAAATATAATGAAAATTCGTTTGCAACGAAGATGTTTTCGTATGCAGACGAAAATCAGGGTGAATGAGAAATCGTCGCGAATTATTTGCCGCTGATTTGGGTTCGGTATCGGCGCCGCTCGAGAAAGATGAAGATCAAAAAAGATACTCGATCTCGAGATTCGAGTTATTTTGGCAATTATTGTACTTGTCTATATTTACAAGTATATCATACATATGCTTGCGAAACACCGTGAGGCAAAGCACGTGAGTCTGTTTGCTTGTGTACATTTTTTTGCGCGTTATTAAAAATTAATAGTTAATAATTATTAATAATATTATAATAGCACAAAAAAATTATTATTTAATTATACATATTATCGATGAAAATCAATAATCTCAAGACATTAAAAAGAGAATTTTATATTCGTAAAATTGAAATTGCATATAAAATTCATTCGTCCTATTGTATATTTATTTACACAATAGCATAAATTAAATCAAAATTAATAGTAAGTTAAAATATAAATGTAATGCAAACTAAAAATGAAGATAAAAACGGTGTTCAATATCAAAATAGACCAAATATTTCTGACACATACAAAATTTGCTTTTCTAAAAAATAATTTGAGAAAATCATAGAGTATTTTAAAAAATAATAAAAAAGTAATCATTTTTCTCCATAAACATTGTAGTTAAGACTCGTGGCTTAATTATTTTCCTATTATTATATTGAGTTTCTTTTATCTCAATATTTTAAAAAAAAGAGATAAAATTCTCGATAATCGATAAAAGTATCTACTTGCTACTTTGCGTCTCGGTTTTCTGCGTTTCCGCCAATGAGAAAAATCGTCACAGGTGAGCAGAGACCGTCATCGTTCTTCGACGAACGGCAAACGGAATTCGTTATCGTAATTGAAAGAAATCGATCGACGAAGGAAAGAGAATAAGAGGGGGAGAAGAGGGAAAGGAAATTGTATTCACTTTATAATTTGTACACGCGGTTATCGCGGCGCAGATTGTACGTCCTACAATCGATGTGATTTAAAAAATATTTCCGATCGGTCGAACGGCGTCGAATTACAATGTATGTATTTTCTACATAATATATATATATATATATATATATATATATATATATACGTATATATAGAGAACGGTAATTAACTATACGAGTCATTAATTAGCGTAATCTCTTGACGTTTCTCTCTCAAGAGCTTGATTTTGATCATCGAGAAGCTTCGAATACGGGCTATTAAAAAAAAAGCGCTTATAAGTCAGATATATTCGATTCGAAAGTACTGATTTGATAAGCACTCCTTGTGTTTTTTAAATTTACACACGCACACATATATCCCTGATTATACAATCAGATATAATTCCCTTCCCCCTACCCCTTATATGTAACCGCACACATCGTGCTGCATTTTTTCGTTTAAAATATATAGATTATGTGATTTTTTTTCCGCGGATATACAAAAATACACGATTCTCGATTACGATCAGCAGACAACTGCACAAAAGTCGTACGAGATACGACCATATGCACTTGACAAATGATTTATTCAGTACAGTAGTATCGACTTCATCGATGCGTGGTATATGTATATAAATCGAGAATAATCAATGTCGTTCGACGATGCGAAATTAAAAAGATCGGTTTCCCATCATTTTTATATAAGAAGTCCAATCTGTACGACTTCAAAAAGTTTATAAGAATGCATTTTGAAGCTTTTCAAGATAAAACTTGCATTATTTTAGACACATTCGACGTGTTCCTTTTAATCATAAAACGATATTAATTATTCTGATTTCACGAATCAATTATTTTAATTAATTTATGCATCGTTATGCATCGCTAATTATAAAAAAAGCAGTCTCACTGCTCGCTTGTACCGGCTAATAAATTTACGTCTCTCTTCGCGTTTTTAAAAAGATATATTGCTTGATAAATGCGCGAAGAAAGACATTCGTTCACCTTAATTCGAAATTTCTAATATAATTAGAATTATAATTTCGTTTCATTATAATCGAGATTATTAGTAAATAGAGATTAATGTAAGTAGTAAAATAATATTATATAATAATAATTTTATATACATGTATGTATATGTATGTATGTTGATTCTTGGCTTTCTCGACTATCATTTTCACGTCAAATAGCGTATCCAAGGCCTGTCTTCGTGCCTCGTAGACGATATTCCGGTTCTCGGGATCAATGGAGAAATGCACACATAACTGCCTAAACATAAAACTCTCCAAAAATATATTTCCCGTTTATCGCACTAAACCGCATGTCCAAGTGAGTTAACCCTTAGATACAAACAACTCTTGCGAATAAAAATTTTTTTTAATGCAATAAAAATGTATATGTATTTAAAAAGAAATAGAGAAAGAGGGAGAAAACTGCAGTAAAAAAGATGCATGTATATAAAATTTACATACACGTACACACATGTGGAAGAATAATAAATTTCAAAAGTCGAGTAATCTGTAAAATGAACAATGATGTAACTTTCAATCACGTCTGTGTTTAAGGGTTAATAACCATCGACAAGATCGATCGAACCGGAAAGTCGACCGTGCGTAAGAAAGAGAGAATAGATTTGAATTGACAATTGCATGACACAAATAATCGTTCAAAATTTAAATTATATATACATATATATATATTTATAATTATGTAAAAAAAAAACAAATTATAATTATATATATATATTATATATATATTTATATATTTATAATTATATTTATATATTTATAATTATATAAAAAACAAATTATAATTATATATATATATATATATTTATATATTTATATATATATTTATATATTTATAATTATATAAAAAACAAATTATAATTATATATATTTTTTTCTCCCAAATATTAAAAAATTATTTAATTTTCGATAATTTATATTAAAAAGAAATTATTCAGCATTTAAATAATTCTCTTTATTTTTGGATATTGTGCAATTTTAATCAATTATTTAGTTTAGATTGCCAATATGTTTAAATACGTTCTCCCTTTTTCACGCAAAGAATGTTTTCAATATTCTGAGTATAAATAAAAATCGTTATGCAATTTTTCTCTCTAGATGCGCGTTCGTATCTATGTTTTTTTGTCTCTCTTTTTCACATACGCTGACTACAGGCAATCCTCTATATGGACACGGAAAAACGGACGCACATTATATTAAATATGAAACGTCCACTTCCGTTGCTGCAGAAAACGCGCGAAACATTAAAGAAAAGCACTCGGATAAACGATCAGACATCTACGAGCGTGTTCCATAACGATGTGTAAAGTGTATCATATTAAAATACAGTTTTTTTTTTTAATAACTCTTCATTTACTTCTTTGTATGTGTGTGTATGTATGTATGTAATCGCAACCTCCGGCTGTGCTGCTTCAACTATCAGCGCTATAATGATAGTAATAATAATTAGTATTACTTTTTGTTTTATCTTTCTTTGTTTACTCTTTTCAAATCATTTAGTTGATTTCGATGATTTAGATGAGATCGAAAGCGGAGAAATGCATACGACAAATATTGTATAATCGCTTTCGTTCCCGTCAATCTCTTTTTATTCTCCTCTTTTTCTTTTTCGTTCTCTTTCGTTCCGCATCACTTATTCCGCCAGTCATCATTTTCCAGATCACAAATAATTATTATAGATATCTATATATATGTTTACGGTTGTAGTATACTCTATGCAAGAATACAACACACGGACGGGGTAGTGACCTACGTAAGAGGTCACTCGAGATCCGAGAGGAGTTCTGAATGTGACGACAATGTCTATGTGTGTATGTTTGAGTATCGGACACTTAAAAGCAGAGCGAAATAAACATTGTTCGTGTAGGTATATATATACATATACATCTCGATTTGCGTTATTAAATCCATTTTCAAAAATAATTCGACAAATTTCAAATCGCATAACTCAAGTGCGTAATGAATAGGCGCATAATATAATTAAAAGTGTATAATTAATTAGATATATAATTAAAATCTATAATCTTTAAAAAAAAACATAATTTACACAAAAAATTGAGAGTTAATAGTTATAATTTTTATATTTCTACATCTATCTCGATGATTATATATAAAGATAAACACAAGGTAAGTTTAAATCGAGTACAAAAAGTTTGAAAAATTAAAAAATTGTTTTCAATTCATAAAATTTCATTGAAAAACATGTTTATGACACAAATCGAGAACCAATCACATACAAGAAAATATCTCGAGCCGCTCAACACGAACGTCTACGCGTGTAAATCTCGTGTTAAGTATACGAGTAAATTTCGTACATAAAAATACATCGCTAATTTTTTTTATAGAGCATATTAGAATCTCGTCCGTATCATTGTTAAAACAATCGGCATCGAGTTTGACAAAACTCTTTCATTATCTTGCAAAGATTTCAAATCAAAATATATCGATAATGAACTTGTTTTAACAATAACAAGATGTATGTCGGGAGGTAGTCGCTGCTGCATTAATCCTTGACATATTATTTTACTATTTTTATATTTCTGATTTTTCAATAATTGATGCATACACTTATGTAACACGCTCTTTAATTTATTTAGTCCATTGATCATTATTCCTTAGGTAAGCACAACGTTTGTATTCAAAGCGCAGCTAGTAATATAGATCTAAGACATATTTTGCCCTTATATAAAAGAGGCAAATTTATAAATACAATACATTTATCCAATAGTTATCAGATACTATCACGATTGATCAACTTATAGTATCGCAGCGAGTAAAGTGATACAAACTATATTTTCTTCGACTCTGGTTCTCGAATTAAGAACAAATTTATATAATGTATAATTATAAAATTTACTTTACTTTAGACTCTTTCTCTCCTTTCACTTTTAGGATTTTCTCTCATTACAGTTTAGATCTATATCGTTCGCGGCGCTTCGTTTGCGTAATGCTCTTATAATTTCTGGCGAATAATTTCCACCTCTCGATCTTTCCCGGACATCGACAGATAGAAGACACGCAAGGATTAAATGCAGAAATGCACACGGGCAATGCAGCCGAAGCGCAGATGTTCGTTCGTGAACGGTCGAGGACTGATTGATCATCAATCGATGATTTTTTAACTGTACATTACACCTTTCTTTTGCACATGTACATATATAATTTACATACGTACCTTGCTTGCTTCATCCGCGAAAAGAAAGGTATATTCCTTATCGATTAGAATGATCAGTATTTTCTTTTCGTCTTTTCTTTCGTTTTATACGTTCTTATGGAGATGATCGCAACTAATGTAATGCGCACCGTGCAACACAAATGATCGAACAATATGCTACCTCCAAAAAGGAAACACGGAACATACCAGCTCGCGTTATTCTCAATTTAAGTTACAACTTTACTAACAATTATGCAATCTTTATTAAAAAAGAAAAATAATATGTTTACTACAAAAACATGCAATCCTTTTCTTCTTCTGTGGCTTTGCATGAATGTTTAATAATATTGCATATTCTGTAACCTGCGCCTTAGATTCTTATTAACCCTAATATCTTAATTTATTTATATATAAAAAGATTTCAAGAGCCTTCTCTCAATTTATTATATTTAAGAAATTTGTTCTCTTTCTCTCTAAATATTACATAATTTATTCATATATAACCGTATCGCGGTTGATATATATTTTGCGAATATCCGACCCTTGCAATTTTGTTTATTTTGATCACGTTTTCATACATTTCATATAGTCCTTTATTTTTTTAAAATTATTTATTATTTAAATTTTATCTATTTAGATTTTATATAGATGTTATAAATTTTTCTAAAAATTATATTTGCGCTCAATTTCTTATTAAAAAATAAATCTAAAAAAATTTTTTTACACATATTCTTAATAAACAAAAATTATATATCTGGAAGAGAAAGTTTTTTATCTATTTAATAATAATAAATTAACCCGAAGAATCTCGATATCAAATCTGAATCATTATGTGTCTATAGTTAAAATATATTTGTGGATGAAAATATATTTGATAGCAAAATATGAGTCAATGTATCATTACATAAAATCATTTGTAAATTTTAAAATTCTAGCCAATAAATAAAAAAATAACACGTTCTCAAGATAACTAATAAAATTTTTTACCTTATACTGTATCAGCAAAAACTATTTTCTTCACGTCCATCGTTCAACGAAAGCCAATTCTGTTTCAAAAGAGTAGCAAATTATTAAAGCTCCTGACTCTTTATTGCAGCATTGAATTATGATGTCAGAAGCAAAAAATTATGTAATTTTATTTTCTCACATTATATGTCGAAATAAATTAGGTTTTTTTTTATATTATTCATGTTCGATAACAAAGATTGACACATAAAACACATGAAAAATTCTTTTATTCTGCATTAATAAATGCATTAATTTAATCTGCATATATTTAATAACAATTCAATTCTATATTTTCATATATCAATATTCTATATAATAAATGTAGTTGATCAACTATTTATTAATATATAAAACAAAAAGTTTTGCTATTAACATCATAATTGAATATAGCTACAATAAGTGATTAGAAGTCTTAATTAACAGCTATATCTATTGAATTCCAAAGTAGTGAAATTCAACAATTTGACTCTCACTAGCAACCTTTTTGTATTTATAAATATACAATATATGTATATACATATACATTATACATTAATATTTAAGGATTTATATATCCCAGTATTAAAAATTTTATATTTTGTTATCAAAAATTTTTAATTAAAATTTTATAATCAAAATTTAATAAAAAATTGTATAATTGCTTTACATAATCAATAAATGTTTTCTTATTATTGCCGTTGCAGTTTTGAAATATTAAAAAGCTTTTTAAGCGCTGTTAGTAGGAATTTAATCTTTTACGTCGTGCAATATTTTCCTCTACAATTTTTTTCCATCTTTATTTACAAAATCAGCAGTATCCCGTCCCGGTTGCCAGAATCAGCCCTGTATTAAGGCAAGTGCCCCGCGTTTCCTTTCGCGTCATAGTAAACGTTACCGTTAGATAACGTGAGAAGCGACGAGAACGCCGTCGTATATAATCAACTAATCAACACCGGTGCGCAAACTCACGATGCAATCCCTCACTGTCGCGAATCGCGTTCGTCCGCGAGGCCGCCCGTGTGGTTTGATTCGATTCGATTCCCCGGATTCCGTCGAAGCGGATTCCCCGCGTGCTCGCCGCAAGCACCGTTTCGTTTCGTAGGCACGGAAGTATTACTTTTTTTTTATATTGCGTGTACTTACTGACAGCCTCCCTGAGAGAGAAACCTTACTGTAACTTCTTTTTCCGAGACGCTCTTGGGAGAGACTTATAGACAGAGAGAGACTTTCTTCTTCATACGGTTCTCCCACGTTCTTATAATAAGAATATCCTCGCGCGCGATGCAACAGTCGTCCTCACGTAATGCGCTCGCTCCGCGAAAGTCATCCTTCTTCCTGCTCATCGTAATTGAGTTGTAATGATCTTCCAAGAGTCTAATTCTTCTGACTTTACAATCGTATCCGTTTCTTCCTCGTTCAACGATCGCGATTCTCTCGTAACTCGAGAGAGCAACCGAATCGAAATCGTGCCCGAGTCCTTCAGCCAGTTTTCTTATGATCTTCGCGTCCGCGCGCACACGGAACAATGAAGATAATTCGCGTCACACGACCAGCATTGATTGTCCTGAGAAGCGTCTCCTACCGGCAAGGAGAAAAGAGAGAAAGAGACTAGACTTCCGAGTCGATACGAGCTCATTCGAGAGAGGATCCCTCTTGATTTCTCGCGACCATCAGGTCATTCTCTTGAACCTCCCGGGAAGACAACAGGGAGGTCCATACAGGTGTATCTTTCGCGAAGAAAAACGACGCCGTTCCCATGTATTCTACGACACTGCACTTGCGTCCTTAGACGATGATGACGACGACACATCGGCCGCGACCCGTTCACCGCAAAGAGTAATGCGAAACCTTCACAAATAGTCATTCTCGACCGTCTGAGCGTCCTGCGACTGTAACGTCGCCATTTCCTCCGCGGTACCTTCCTCGCCCTCCTGCTCCTCCACGAAGCTTATGCTCCCGGCCTTGTACCAGACGACTATATCCATCATGAAGGCCAACACGAGGATACCGCCAGTTGTACCTGCCCAGAGAAGATTTAGCAGAGTTATTATCACACGAAACTCTGTGCTTTTGTACGCAATCTTATATGTGTAATATTATTTTTTCTTGAGCGTTTATGTATTACAAGTATACACTTTACTTCTCTTAAGTCTCTATTTAATTTATTTCTTATTAATTTTTCAGGTCATAAATAAAATAGATTGAAAAATGTATCACTGTGTGTATTAAAAGATTTGACTCAAGAATTGCGTTTCATTGAACTAATGCCAATTATTAGAATCTCTTTCTTGGTCTATATTTTTTCAACGAATAGAGGATTTTTTTACGCATATACTTACCATGATAGAACATTCTAAATACATTCGAATCGTAAAGCCAGCAGGCGCCTCGCTCGCCGCAAGCGTATTCCCATACAAGACAAGCGGAATCCACCACAGCACCATAAACGATAGGACACGGGACATTACCTGAAGTGAAGAAATGAATATATTAAGCATACCATGTTGTGTTAAAAAAACGATTTTAGAATATTTTTTTGACATTTAAAAAAACTCTAGATGTTTTTAAATTTTCTTTCTTTTTTAATTTTACTGATCCAAAATCAATTTATGATTTTTTGTATATTCTATATGTCAAAAAAGATCCATCTATATAAACATTATATCTGAAACTTTCTTCAAAAAGATTTTATCATTTTACTGACCCAAATTAATTTGTGATTCACTGCATTTTACGTCAAAAAAGATTATCTATATAATCTGTATAAATGTATCTATATAAACATTATTATAAACTTGTGAAACTTTCTCTTCGAAAATGAGATTTTATCAACCGCGCTTCGCCCGTTCACTTTCTCGTTTTATTCGGACCGAACAAGTTCTTGTGTAAAGATACGCCGCGTTGTCTACCTCCGCCGTTGAAAAGAATGTCTCAAGTAATTACCGAACAAACCGATGGCGAACTGTATCAGGCCGAGCGCCATGGCCTTGTCCCTGGGATCCACGCATCGCAGAATGAGCAACATGGACCCTACCTCGCTAGTCGAGTGGATAAAAACGAAGACCGAGAACAGAATCATATAAACCCAAAAGTTGCTGCACTCCAACTCGCAGTAACCGATCGTCGCCGTGCTCATTGCTTCCGGTATCGTGACGTTTTGTACGACGCATTGACAGTTGTAGAACTGCGAAAGACCAAATGTAATCGTCAGAGGAAGAAAGAAAAAAATATATATTTAATGTTATGTTTTTAATGCGAATTCGTAAAATTATCGTAAAATTATGTATATAATATAATATTATATATATAATAGAATTTTATGTTAAAAAGAATGATATAGAAATCAGCTGATAATTGTCAAAAAATATTAATCGAGTTTAAAGTACTATAACATTTTATTTAAAACATATTATTTTTTAATTTTTATAATATAATATTATTTTAAAATTTAATTAACAAATTAACACTTTAATCAGCTGATTTCTGTCAAAAAATATTAATCAAATGTAAACAAATTTTATCTATAAAAATATCATTCTTTTTTATATAAAATCGAGGAATGGAGAGCGCTTGTGTTGTTCTAGTTGCTATGTAAATATTTTATTTTATTTGAGATCAAAAGAGACTCTCCTAAATTCTGTATTGTTCTCCGAAATGACCCGGCAACAACTGAGCATTTCAATTGTCATCAGAAATGAAAAAAATTAATTTTAATAATAATACATGATAATAATATTAATTATAATATATAATAAACAAAAATACGATATATTACTATTTAAATATTTTATTTTATTCGCGAGAGCAGAAGAGACTCCTAAATTCTGTATTGTTCTCCGAAATGATTCGGCAACAGCTGAAGCGTTTTATATATATAATTATCCATTAGAAATGAAAAAATTAATTTTGATAATAATATTAACTATAATAATAGACAAAAATACGATATATTACTATCTAAATATTTTCTTTTATTCGAGAGCAAAAGAGACTCCTAAATTTTGTATTGTTCTCCGAAATGACTCGGCAACAGCTGATGACCGTTTCAATTATCCATCGCGTATCCCGCGTAATATCCGCTCAAACGGACGTGTCATCGCAGAGCATGTCCTGCCGAGTGTTGGTTTTATACGAGCTTAGCACTTACCGATGACACTTTACCGTCGGCGACCGTATAATTCGAGCAGCCTGCGTGACACGCGGAGAAATACGTTCTGCCGTCCGCGCCGCAGATTGGACTGAATTTATTTCGGTCGCAGTCGCAGGTAGCCTCGCAGGTCGGCTCGAAGCTGGAAAGTCTGCGGAAACATCGATTTCGCTTTTTAAATTGAGCTTTTTAAATTCTCGCCAAACTCAATTCTCGCCTACTCTGCTAATTCTTTCTATGAAGATGCGTAAAAAAAGATAATTATCCCGATATAATGTGAGAATATCATCGAATTTTTCTCCCCGGTGCAATTTTATAATTTTTATATAATATAGTATATAAAATAAATATATTTTTAAAATTTTTTAATAATATAATTTTATAATTTTTATATAAAATATAAAATAAATATATAAAAGATTACAGTGGATACAGTTTTTAGCTGCACAAGAATCAATTAAACTGTCAAAATCACTTAAATCCAACTGTTGGAACAAATTAAATTTTTTACGTATGTTTAATAAATAATAGCAGGACAGTTTGTGTGGTATTATAGACTGAACACACAAAATCACGACAGGCAAAATTTCTTCGCGAGGAGTGAATAAATAAGAGGAGCCAAATCGGGATAGCACAAAATGTATGTCTGGAGGAACCAGAAGATATTGTTGACTTGTAAATAAGACGGGAAACGGAGGGAGAGGAGAATAGAAAATTTCCACGCGTTTCCAATACATATATTTACGATGCGCATTTTAATAGAACACGCATTCGCACACATTGTTTTATGTTAAACACAATCATCAGTCTCGCCGCTTACATACGCAAAGCGAGAGTTTTGTAACAATGTTGCAAACAACATGAGCCGGATGTTTTCAAAAACATCGTTAACGATGCCACATGAAAATGCAACATAGATTTTGTGATGAAAGACACGGTTTTACAAACACTAATATTATTTCATCCTACTCTAATCATATACGAATTAACATTATAATTTATACACACACTAAAATAAGATAAAAAATTTCGTTAGATTTATATTAATACTTAATATAAAATTAATAAAATGTCTTTCATTGAGTTCTGTTGATAATTAATTGTCTTAATATAATATTAAATTAGAATTTTTATAATTTATGTAATATACTATATATAGTCTGCTTTACGCTTTATTAATATTTACTATAGTATTTAATAGGTGCTTTAATTTTTGCTATTAGATTACAAATTTTATAATTAATGTGATATATATATTCCTTGCTTTACTAATATTTAACTTTATTAATATTTAATAATTGCTTTAATATTTGCTATTTGTACCGATGACACTTCTTTAAACTGATTCATAATTGAACCTGAATATTTCCTTTTCTAAGAGATTCGCGTCAAGCTTAATTGTGGAAGCGAATTTATCGACATTTTAAGAGTTTTATTAAATACAATAAGATTTTTCTTACCCGTCTGAATGTGACACGAGCCCTGCGAAATCGTCCATCGGACAGCCAATGAACATCAATACACCCATGCCGATCGCGTAAACGACCGCGGTGAAGGCGATCCAGGCCGCGACAAACCTCGCGTTAGGCTTCGCTCTCAAGATAAATACGCCACTAATTATTATACCCAATCCCATAACTAAAATGCCGCCAACACCTGCGCAAAAAAATTACGCTCATTATACGATCGTCCAAAGCCATTCACCTGGTAATTCATGATATGCGTCATAATCTAGTCGTGGGAATTCAAGGATGAGATCACCATCACTTTATTAAAGCAGATTTCATTAATAAAAAATTCATACTTGTTAGATAAAAAGATATTGTTCTCCAATTAGATATAGTTCAAGAAATATGCTCTTGCATACAGATATTTATACAAAAATGAAAAAAAGATTTTACATAATAATAATTATTATTATTAAAGCCTCAAAAGCTATATTGTTCAATTTTATTTAATTTTATCCACTATCTTAAACGCGCACAATAAAAATATAAAATATTTATCCTTAATATTTAATATAAATTAAATACACAGAAATAAAATTATGAGAACTTCGACGCGTATATGTTACAAGGGATCATCGATTTTATACTTTCATTGGCTTTACGTAACTCGATCAACTATGAAATAATTCGAAATCAATACAGTATCGCGCAACAATACGGCGTACAGCGGCGTACTTCCACCAAATTATTATTCGCCGAATAATACGGCTATAGATTAATATACGGGCGCAGAATGACGAGGAATAAAATAGAGAAGCGGGCCCCAGTCTTGTTCTACGACCGGCGCCAATTCTCGACGAACAATCATTATAAATTAGCGCGTGCGCGCGTACACACGCACGTGGAATGAGGCATCGTACAATTAATATCGAGCTACACACGCAAATCCGTTCTATCGGATTATATCAAATTATATGCTTTTGCAACATTAATTTGCATACGTTTCAAATTACTTATTAATTATAAGTAAATAATGTTGTTAAATAATGAAAAGAAAAATGAAAATAAAAATAGAAATATATGTGTGAAATGTCATCGCAAACTATTATAATATATAAAATCTCGAGTTGCTGAAACGAAATGTTAATAATAATTAAGGTAAAAAGTAAGATAGAGGCAATTCAGTAAATTTAACATTGCAATTTTCTGCATACAAAAAACAAAGTGAGAGAATAATTCTTTTCGGAGAATGGAATAACACACCCATTCTGTCATTTACGTCAAATTATCCACTTTACATCGTAATCGCGACGGAAATCCGGCAAAATTTTGCGCCGTTGCCCGGTACATATCGTTATAGTAATAATACAATTCAACAAAAAAATAACTCTTTTCCTAAACTCAAAAAAAAAGAAAATTATTAAATACAATTCTAACTTTCAAAATGCTCTGTCATATTTTTAAGAAATTTTATTTTAAAAGTATGACAAGAGAGTTTATTTTAACATTACTTTATTATGCTACAGCTGTGACATGTGACGTATTGTTGAAACTTTATCCATTCAAAATTAAGGGCATTGTTAAAATTTTCAGTTCTCAAGCGGAATATGTTACAAATATTAAAGTTAATGAATACTGCGGGGAATTTTTAAATCAAGCTATTGAAAATCACTGAATATTTTTCAACACTGTACTGTTTATTCAAATTAAAAAATTTATCAAGTAAAGCAAGCATTTTTAAGACAAAAGTCATTAAGCATAAAAAAAACTGTAAAGGAATAATTCTTTTTTCTTGAATTCCTTGCTGAACTGTATAATAGAGTATATACGTCCGAGATCCACGCGGGCCCCCACTTGCATGTTCATTCGCGATAATTACCTGAGATCATGTTCGCATGATGAGCCGGCAGACGAAATTGGCTCTCGAGGTACTTCGGCAGGAAGGTGTAAAGACCGGCGATCGGCAAGATGTGCAGCACGCTACTTGCTGTCCTGAACATCAGGATGTCATTCTTCAGAAGACGTTTTACTGCACTCGGGAAATCTGTAACAGCGACCGAAGTGTTACAGCATCAAATACGCGTGTAAACGAATTAATATAATTATCAGGTCAATCCATATAATTTTTCGCGTACTCAATTATCTGTCATGATCAATTTTATAGATCAAGAATTTTAAAAAAGAAATTGTCAGCGAGAGTGGCAATTATCATTAAACAAAAAGAATTAATCATTATACAAATTATTTTATACTATTATATATTATATAAATTATTTGATATTCTTATATAGAGTGGATCGATAATAGATGCGAATAGTTTGGTGAACAGAGATGTTTCTTTCGCCCTGTAATTTTCGCCATATCTTTTCTTTGAAGGTTTGACGTCAAGTATCTTGATGTAACCATATATGCCTTCTATTTAATTGTAATCATCTTATTTAAGCAAATGAGTCTCATATCATATGTGCGACAGGTATACGAGTCATCGACTCGAGATATTACATGTTTCATAGGCGAAGATTACTTAGCGATATCCTAGTCCTGAGTCTGCATCACGCGTGGCATCATGGTTATCTCTTATTAGTCTCGATCTTGCCTGATCTCTCTGTCTCTACTCGAGAGCCGTGCATATACTTATTCCCTATGAATTTCTGACAGAGTCTACCGCAATTCTCTATATATTTACGAGCTCGATTACGAGAGGCGAGCTAATTAGCTCCGGCAATCTTTTCCCTCTCCTCTCGCATTATCCGTCTTCAAACATGCGAGAGGATCCTTCGACAGTGAGAGCGAGACTGAAGAGAAGAAAAGAGTCGAGAAAAGGAAAAAGGGAAGAAACTGGTACGCGATTCTGTCATAGAGCGGCTTTTGCTGATGATTCGGCCAACACAAACGACTTTCTAACATGATTTCATTGACTACCAGGACGTTTACTGGCAGTTTCGCCTGACGTAAGTATCGGTGAAGATCGATGCGTCGCATAGACTTTTATAGGCGCCCCTGCCAGACGAAGGTATACCTCTGGGAAGGCTGACCGAACATAGTATTGACCCATTGAAACGTATATGTAGACCTGGCATCAGGAATCCTCCCATTATAGTTCGCCAACAGTCCAGGCTCGACGATTAAGGAAACATTCGAAATTATTATCAAGACTCACGGTAATGTTTGCCATCTTACATCAATTTACGGTCCAACTAAACGAGAGAACATTCACGAGTGTCTCTTTCTTTCGCTTGCTTTCGATGAGCCAAATAAATAGTAAAGCTTCAGATAAGAAACTTGTATTCATTTAAATATCTGCTAGAATTGGTAGAAATAGCCCTTTGAAATTAACTCGAGATTTATTTAATTATAATTTAAAAAATGCTTCGAATAAAAATTCAAATTATTAAAAATTTTTCTCATTCAAAAGAGAAACTGAATCAATATTTTAACAATGTTTTTGTTGAAGATTATTTTAATCTATCCGCTCAGGTGATTCGATCGTCTTTTTAATCTAAAATCTTGAATAATTTCTTGTGCTTCGAAATTAAATTCATTAAAATTGGAGAAAAAAACAAGCTCAAAGAAAGTTAATATACTTTATAATTTATTCAGTCAAAAAGGAGCTAAATAAATATATTTTCGATTTCTCTTTCTCTTGAATGCTATGTTAATTTATCTACTCACAGACCAGTCGAGCACCTTTTTCGCATGATACTATAGCGAATGTATAGTATATGCGTAACCTTGTGCGTGCAAACGAAGTTACATGCCTAGGACTGCCTAGAAGTCTTCTTCTAGGCATCCAAGCCCAGCTAGAAGTCGTGGCAACCCCGCATAGGGACGTCCCACAGACCATGAGTAGACAAACGTGACTAACATTACGCTCCGAGTATTATCGTATAGAATGCCCTTTAAAGGTCTGAACGTGTACGTTGTGCTGCTCACATGTGGTATATATCGTTTATTTGACAGATGTGTTTCGGTCTATCGATTTTGCAATTTGTCTTGCAAAGTTTGTAATTAATTAACGCGAAAGATATACGAATTGACATGATCAATATACAAGTACATGTATGTTTATGTATTGGAGTAGATATGTTCCATACATATTATAATTGCGTTCAAATTTCACAATTGTATAATAGTTGTACAGCATTAAATCTGCCTATTCTCATATAGATTCAATCAGCAAATATTATCATATTTATTATATATATTAAAATATAATATTTTATATATGTATATATATATATATATAATATTATATTTATATTATATATTCTATATAATACACAATAAAATACACAAGAGATAACATCTTCCAAACTTTAACTCGTTGTATAAATTCGAGATATATCTTTTTATTTATCGCATATACATAAATGCGATAATTATAATTTACCACTGTGTGATTTATTTGAAAGCTATGCCTGTAAAACATTCAGATTCGCGAAAATAAACCGCTGTCTAAAACGCGACATTCAAATATTCGTCATAAATATGCAAATTAAAAACCTCGCTTGAAACAAGATATAATAATGTGCCAGATAATAAATAAAAGAGGGACTAGATGCGGGTTAAAAGTTAGACGCATCAAGAAAGGCTTTTGCGTAGGCGATTCGCCAAATTAAGCGCGACAGTATGTAAATAATACGGCTTGTAGCAAACGCATATATAAGATACAAAATAGAGACAAAGAGAAAAAGAAAGAGGAGATAAATAGAGAGAAAGAGAGAGGGGGCGACGAACTTAAAAAACATTTTTAAAAAAGGAGCAAAGTGAGAGACACACGCACGTTAGTCCGTGTACACGCGCAAAACTTACGCGCGTGCGTGTCCACCACCGCCTCTATGCACGACGCGTGACCGTGAACTTGCCCCACCTCGGTGCACGAGTCGGTCAGTCATTATTATTAACGCACACACGCGGAGAAAGAGCCAGCGTGCGCGTTCACGCGCGTACACACGCACGCGATGCACACGCGCGTGTAACGCACACGGGTGAACGCACCATCCCTCCCGTGCGCGGAGGGTCCGTTTAAAGGAGCATCCGATGATTTCAGGGGCTTTCGGAACGAGTTGGCAAGTTGTTGCCGAGTCGTTCGGTGATTTGTGCAACCAATGAGGAATTTCAAAAATTTCGAAAGAGAAGGAGGGAATTATTTTTATCATTATTTTTTCAGAAAAATATATGTCACGTTTGTTTCTTCATTAGTAATAAATTAGTCATAAAAATTTGCCTGCTTCTATCTTTTTTTTTCTCTCTGCCTTTTATATTAAAATATCATATGGAATTTTAAAAATATTTGATCATTTTACAGATTAAAAAAATGTGTAAATATAGAGTTAGGAAAATTATTGCAGCTGTGCGTACGCGTGTATGTATATATACATTTTTCTTCGCGAAAAATGTGCATTTTAATATCAAATTAACATTGCCACAAAAATATCTTTAAGAGATACTTTTAAGAGATTTTATTCTTTGAATATATATATTATACTCTTCAAATTATATATATTAAACTTAAATTACGTTCAAGATAAATAGCTTTAAATTGCCTTTCAAGAGTTAAAAAAATTAAATCAACACATGAATGAAAACTTAATAAAAAAATATAAATACCTATACGTTTTTCCATTCAGTATAGTGTTCCAGGATTAATTAGTAATATTTGTAAATCAATACGGCAACTTTAATATAAACGCGCGTTAATTTGACGGTGTGTTAAACTGCCGTTAACCTACCTTGAGCAGTTTAGGAGAAATCAGAGGATAAACAGGTCAAGGTGATTGCATCACAAACGAAGCATGAAGCACCGTCTTCAAAGAGCCATTTCTGACAGAACAAATTTAACAACGCTGAAAACTGCGTCAGAGAAATGAAAAAAAGAAAAAAAGAAAAGAAAAACGTCAAACACGCGCGCACAAAAATTTAATCAGGGACGAGGTCGATTATTCACGGTCGCCGAATTCTACGAGAGATTCGCTCGAGGAGGAGACGATTCTCCATCCGTGGAGAGGCTAATCGTGCGTGCCTAACTTTTTTTTTCTTTTTTACAGGTGTGTCGAAAGCTGTAAATCGCTCGGCTGTACTTTCCCGGTTGTGGATGGCCCGTATTATATTATGTGGATAGGCAAAGGAGCGACATCGAAGCCACCTAAATTCGCTATTAACCTTGGACCACGTCGGGGACTCACGCTTGAGAGATCATCTCTGTTCGGGTTTATTCCTCCTTTTATGCGCATATACATGTACGATAAAGCCGACCGAATCGCATTATGCGACAGAGATATCGATGCAGCTGCGAATGTGGCATAATGATTCATCCCGTTGCGCGAATTAATGAACGAAGCGATTTGTTATCGCAGATCGAACGTATGTGTGTTCTAACTCTCGAATAACGAAGATTTTTCGCGATGATTTTACCGATACAATTTTCTATTCGCAACATAAACATTGGGCTATAGAGACACAAAAATATCTCTCGTGATTAAAATTTAAAAAATGATGTTATAAATAAGCTTACAATAATGACGGAAATGAAGGAAGTTTTTGTTGAAGGAACTTAGCTTCGGCATCAAGTTGATCTCAAAAAAGGGCCGACAAATAAAATTTAAAAAAATTATTAATTACAATTAAATAAAATTTAAAAAATTATTAAATTGACATAATTAAACTGATGGATTGAAGGAGAATGAGTCAATGGACGTATAAAAAAGAACGTCGATATATATCGTTGTTTTAGTGCGCAATATAAAAATGTGCGTGCAAAAGTACGGAGATTGTAATAAGCAAAATCGCTCGTCGTGAGCTCCCGATTAACTTACGAAGAGCACATTGTCTCCGGCTTTTATTTGCATTCTCGTTAACCTTCGATCCGCGGCACTATGGCAAGTAGCAAGTGTGCAGAATTTCACCTTTCGATGCGAACCTTTCAGCAAAAATATTTGCTGTTAACGGCAATCATGTGCTCCGCGCCTGTTTTCTCCAAAGTAATAATTATTATTATTTCTCAATATCCTTATATATAATTTATACGCACAGTCATTTCCCTCTATAAAAATATACAGGGTGTCTCGGATCTCTATCAACACGTAAATGACATTTTGAACTTTTTCGATAATGTATTTATATGTCTTAATAGTTCAGCATTAAAAAAATTTTTATATGTAATTAGAAAAAAAATAAATTTTTCGTTCTCCAAGTACTTATGTATTTTTTTAAAGTAATTATTTCAATATCCTTTATAAAGTGTCTCGGATCTATCAAGCCATCGTTAAAAAAAAACTTTGAGTTTCTTCGAGAATGTAATTATATGTCTTAATAATTAAAAAATTAAAGATTTGTAAATAATTAGAAAAAAAAAATAAAATTTTTCGTTTCCATGTACTTACGTATTTTTCAAACTTTATTCACAAAGTACTCTAATTTTTCATCATTCTTCTTATTCAGAATCTTTTAATTCTATACGATTTATACGATTTTTCGCAATGATGCAATATTATCACAAGCGATACGTCATAAATATTGGCGCCAGTATAAATTACCATCAAATATCAAGATATCGCAATCGAATCGCGAATCACGAATTGCAATCGCAAAAAGATCGAAAGCAATGACGTATGGGCTATATATTTACTGGGGCAACGAGAATAAATCCGATATCGTAACCGAACCGCGACGCGATTGCAACTCGTTATCCTTTTCTCGAGGACTTTTAGACGTTTTTCGCGCAAGAAATCGCACGAGCGATAGAGAAAAATAGAGAGAGAGAGATCAAAGAATGAAGAAAAGAGAGACAAAACCTGTCACAAAGCAGCTTACGGCGAGTCATAAAAACAGATTAAGCTAATGCCACGTGGTCAAAACGGCTAGTCGGACGAGAGAGCGATCGGAGAGCGGGCCCTTAAGAAAGATAAATCAGGACTTACCTCGGAGACTTGGCTTTTTAGCATCTGCTCGTCGAGGCGGAGTCCTGCTCTTTGGCAAACGTGTCGGGAACGCAAACATCCCGATACTTACAACCATCAGCATAGCGGAAATTAGGACCAAACCTGAAAAATACATCGCGCGCAAGTTTTAAAAAAAAAGACAGAGAATTTTCGGTAATTCTTTCAAAAAGTAAAATAACATCGTCTCAGATGAAAATTATAGCGAACACTGATTATCCGGATAAACTAAATAATAATAATGTATCTTCCCCTTCCCTGCTATTATTAGATTATCTACAAAAAGTATTTTTTGAGATAGAATAAAATATTACCTTTATTTATATTTTCGTACTTTGTCATATGATATATAACAAACAAAATATTTAAATATTTATTACGCGTCCATTTCTGTTTATCAGAATTTATTTTTACCAATATTTTTAAAAGAATAATTAGATACTTAAAAAGTCGCTAGTAAAATTTTAAAAAAGGAACGAAGTAAAGTCGACCCAACTAGCCAAAATTATATTTATTTAAAAAACACACAACGTTTCGACCATATGGATGTGGTCCTTATCAAGTGTAGGTTTTTGACGAATCATCATAACGATAGGATCGTTTTCTCTCTTTCAAATGTTTTGACAAACTTGAATTTATGTTATGTTTATTTAAATATGTTGTAACTATATTATGGAAAAGTTGACGTTATCGTTAATTTGGCTGCATCTCTACTAATGAATATTACACTTGATAAGGACCACATCCATATGGTCGAAACGTTGTGTGTTTTTTAAATAAATATAATTTTGGCTAGTTGGGTCGACTTTACTTCGTTCCATTTTTAAAAGACTAATAAGCATTTTAATTTTATTCATATCTAATCAAATTTAAGGACATCTAGCAATTAAACATTATCGATAGATATATACATCGAGAATAAATAAAAGTTTATAAAACTTATGTAATATTTAAGTTGAAGTTAATTAATTATTGTATAAATAGAGATAATTATTATTCGAATGATCACTGTTCGGCTTAATTAAATTTCTACTTTTTCTTAGCAAAATATATATATATATATATATATATATATATATATATATAATTACACTGATTAGCAATTGCTAGAGAACGATTCTGTTCCCTAATATTTGTCAACCGATATATAATGTAATAATAAAGAGAATTATATGCTTATATGTATATAAATTTTATATTATATAACAATTATATTTTTATATATAAAATTAATATATATTGCATTTAATATTTTTCTTGCAATAAACGAAAAAATTTCAACGCAAAATATTTAACAATAATTCTACTTGACAACGAAAGTGACATATTTTCACGTCTGATTGTGAGACTAACTTACTCGCGTCCGTTGTCACACTCAAAAAATTATTTTTCTACGTCAATGAATGTCTCTCAATATGACAACAAGCAGACAAGAGACAACTAATGATATGTCTTCGTAACAAAAGCAGATAAATTTGTTGTGCAGTACTAGCTACGCAATTCGAATGATGAAGGCCGAGCGATTTTTAAACTCTCTACTTGAAATCCAAGGTTAAATTCTTTATTAAAAATCATGAAAGATCAATTATTCAATTCTATAAACTGAAACGAAACTTTTTGCAAACAAAATATATTTTCTTTTAATATAATCAGCTTAGAAAAGGAACATTATTGTTCTTTGCAATTAAGTTAGTCACTTCATCACTTTCGAGAAGTACTATTATATGATTTATCGTAAACTCACCAAGCCACCAAGCACCGACCCATCTTGGATCCGTTGGCGTGATTTGTGGATTCCTCGACAAGTCCGCGTAGACCATCGTGCATAAGGAACCCAGAATAAAGCCTAATGCTGGACCAAGGATCCGCACCCCGATGGTGATCGCTATTGTACATAAGCAAATAATTTTTCTTTTTATCAAATCTATATTCCACATCACAAACAATATTTTTTGGACAAAAGATAAATAAATCTTAATATAGTCTGCATATTTTAAAAAAGTTGATAATTTACATATTGAAAAATTATTAAGTGTTTTTCCAACGTTAAATATATTTAATATATAAATATAATAGATAAATATTAATAAATAAATTTAATAAATAAATATATAAATAAGTATTCGAATAGCTTTAAGTAGAAAACTGATTCTTATTTAAAAAAAAATTAATGTTTATGTATACAATCTATTACAAGAAAAAATATACAAGAAAAAAGGCGGATAAGAATGGTAATTCTTGCGAATTGATGAGGGTATTTACCGAAATACAAAGGGCTCTCTCTGCTAGCCACGTTGTCGTCGATGTACGGTATACCGAGGGTGTACACCGCCGTTTGGCCCATTCCGACGCCGAGCAATGATACGAAAAATATCGCGAGCACTACTGTGGTTATCTTGCTCTGTATTCTCTGCTCCATGAGAAAATCACCCTCGCAATATTCCGCCGAATCGGTCTGCGAGATTGGTGTCGAGATATTCCAGCTTCAAGAAAAATCGAAAGAAAAATCGCGTTATATTTTTTCAATTTTTCCTCGATATAGATATTAATGCAAATATTATCTACTTAATTCTAGATAATCTCGCTCGTAATATTTATATTTATACTATAAAGAAATAAAAAAGCGAATACATTAGAATAATGTAAACATCGTATATGTATTAAGTATTAAGTATGTGCGTGTCAGAAGTATAAAATATTAAAACTAATTATAAAAGAATTAAGAGAAGAAGAAAAAAAAAAGATAAAAAATCTAATTTAAAGAGACTTCTGGTCTTTGCAATCAAAGTCTATATAATCATCACATTTATAAAAGCAATAATTTTAGAATAATATCAGAGTTTTGAGTGATGTTAGCACAAAAAATCTCTCTTCTGCAATTCTTTATATTTAAATATATACAAGTGTTTTATATTATTTTATAATATATGTAAGTTAATATTGCATATATCATTACCTAAATCTACCACCGATAACTATATCCTATTTCGTGTTAAAATATGCAATCAACTACATATTTCCGGAAACTATATCAGGAAGTTAACACCCACGTGGGACGACCCAAATTGCGCGGATACGCGATCATTTTTCTCTTGATAAGTGCAGCTGCACACGACATAACGCACAACGATTTCGCGTGATATCAGGAAAACGTAATCCACATTGTTCCATTTTATTAGCGCGTTATGGCATAGATTAGTTTTCTTTTTTTTTTATAAATAAATATTCTAATTTTCTATTCTCGGTCTTCCTTCCAACGGCAGCATTTAAAGGATATCTTCGTGGTAATGCAAAATGCGCGATTCGTTTCGTTAGTTGCCTTCGGGTCATAAACCATCGGCGCATCTTAACCGCGCAGAAATGCAACACAAACCGGTTTTTGTACAATACGATTTTAAGGTAAAATTACATATCTATTACTTCGGCATATCCACCTTATATCGCGTGTTTACGGCAAACGATCGTACACATACTTTGCTTAAAACGATAACACAACTGACCGTACATGCCGCCTTATTCTTCTGTAGGACACATTGTAATCGACGACGATCGTAAATTTTCTTCAATCGTGTCATAAATGTTTTTCCATTGATTAATAAACGAACAAGTTCTTTCATGGTTTGTTAAGCAAAGAATATAAATTAAGAATATAAATATAGTTATAAGGATTATATAATGAGAGAAAGAGATATTTCAGATAGATATGTTAAAATAATTTATGATTTGAAATACGCTTGTTTTTATTTTCTATGACTTAAAAAAAAAGGTCTATCCAACTTCGAATTAATATATGTATAATAATAAATTGGCTGAAACCGATAAACCGATAAATGAATAAATCATCAATTTTAATAATGTCAATTAATACTGATAATACGATTAACTTGATTAATTTGAATACCCTTAATGAATCTATTAATATAACAAATTATCAATATAATAATCAATTAATATAACAGTTGCTAAAAATGCTGTAAAATTTAATTTTTAGATAACTACGATTAATAAAAATTTTAATCCTCTATTTCTTGACGAGTCACTACTGTAAAGTTAGCTACTATTTAATCACAAAGGTCAAAGCTAATGAAGACATCTTTCTTCATTATGATGAATCGGTCTTTGTCAAATTTAGCCGGGAGGCGTGTGCGGTCACTTATTAAGAATCTACGAATAGAAAAAGCTAATCCGAAAAGAAGAATTATGACAGTCAACGTAGCACTCACCCGTCCAATGTGCTGTTCCTTTCCAGGAACTTGCAGAGATTCGCCGGTACGGGGTCAGTATTGTTAGACCTACCGCCGGGCTCGACGCCGCTGAGCAGCATCTCGTTCTGAAGGATCAGCTGTTCGCCAAAGATAAAGTGAGGTATCGAACAGGTGAACGAGCTCACGGCGAAAAGGATCATGCCCCAGGCTATCCACTTGGGCCTGTGACCTTGGCCGCCGTAGTACGTCAGTAACAGGGACGATCCGATCTGACCGATCTCCGTGGCCGACATGATGATGCCCGTCGTCTTCGACTGGATCTGGAAGAGCTTCTCTATTGTCGTGATGACAGAGACGAAGTACGTATAGTACATGCCCTGAAGCACCTGCACATCGATAAAAAAAAAGAAAGAAGATGATTTTGCGCCAACTCGCACTAGCAAAATAGATCAATTAAAGAAGTTTAAAAAATATTCGTAATTTCTATTTTCTCGCTTTAAAAAAATATAATTAACTTCTTAGAGAATGTAATATTTTAAAATTTATATACAGATATTACTTGTTTATTTTTCATTTAATCTAAATATACACGCCACGATTTTTAAGGCACTTATAATAATCTGACAAAAAAAGTCATAAACAGAAATTTAATGATAAAACAATAAAAACGATCAAAATAATTTATATAATCAAAATGATCAAAATGATTAAACGATGATAATGATCAAAATAATCAAAACGATCAAATTGATCAAAATAATCGAACGGTCAAAACGATCAAAATAATCAAGTGATTGTTAATCGCTTGTTCGACATACTAACCCAGGTGAGGCAGAAAGTCACCAGGAAGGCTTGCTTCGTAGCGAAGTACTGCAGCCAGTGGGGCCTGCAGGGACCCCATCCGCAAGATATATCGGCGTCGTCGAACTCCGTATGAAGGCTGCTCGATCTCTCATCCGGCACGATCAATTTGCCATTTTCCACGGCTCCGATCCCACCGTGCAACTTCCCGTTGGGTATCGAGCCGTTGTTGTTGTGCTGCTTGCACATCAGCCCGTTTCCGTTCGCCATTGTCGGCGGAATGATCGTCAGGGCCTCCACGTTACCGTTCGACAAGATCTGGGTGTCTTCGCCCGCCATTGTTATTCTCTTCTTCGCGCGATATGTGATGATCGCTCCTTTTAAACCTTCGTTAATTCTAACCGAGATTCTTCCTCGAAATCTTTGGGCCGCTCAAAAGGCTGGCATTCGAGTGGTTAATCTGTAACCAGAAGGGAAAAATTCGTCGAAAAGTCAGACATATAAACGTTAGATGAATTTCATTTTCTATACATATTATGTATGATATATCTGGATTTTTTTAGATATATTTTTAAAACACTTATATAAATATATTTTAAGACGTTACTAAAATTATTTTTCTTCAATTATTTATCATGAACTAAATTTCAATCAGGTCTATCATTACATCTTTTTCATCAACTGGTCTGACTAGTCGCTCCATTAAATCGCATCCTGACCAAACAAACGAGTACAAATAAATATCAACGAGCGATCGTGAAAAAAGCATTTTTTTAAAATAATTTTATGCAAAAATGTGTGAAATAATTTTTTTCAAAAATTATTAGTTATGAACAACACTTTTTTGTTGATATTTTGCTTTAGAAGTGAACCCCTTTCTCTCGCGATCGACTGCGGAATAATCCGCCTGAGAGACACCCTGTAGTCGGCGTCCTCTCACTTTCATCGGTGCCCGACTTTCCTCATTTCCCTCGCGTTCCATTCTACGGGCTATCGCACCAGTGCGGTTTTCACTGACAGCATGAGTAGGAGTTGTGCGCTAGAACGTCGCACTACAGCTGGATATATATGACGGCGAAGACGCGTTCTCACTTTCGCTTCAGGATTTCTTCGAATTTACGCGTCAACTTACGCGTTCGAAAACGTGTATGCTCGCAACTCGCAAATCCATTCCCCAAATTATAAGATATGTATGCAAGTGCGAATGTAATTGATACGCTCTACACAAACTTCGAAGGTCTTAGAAAATTTGATTGTATATTTTACCATTTGAAAAATACGAAAAAGACTGCCTATAAACGTAATTCTATCGATCTATAAAAATCATTTCTATCCAAGTATTTTATATTTCTATAAAAATAATTTCTATTAAAAGTAATTTCGAGTAGTCTTGAAAATTAAATTTGTTTGAAATAGAATTTTCGTTAAATGAAAGTTTAATTTATATTATCCATTTTTAATTTATATTATCCTTCTATTATTATATTATCCAGTTTTTGTATTGTGTAATCTTAAATTTTTAGTTTACGCAATCCTGCATTTTCGAATATTATATCTACATATATTTATGTCAAAGAAACTAAAACGGTAGTTCATTTGATTCGTCAGTAGATACAAACTTTATGGTCAGACATAAAGTAGCTTTTCCTATATAATGTGACTTTAATTGCTTTCCAAGATAATAACATGTTTTCACATATATTACAGGAAATTATTTTTCATTATCAATCATTTGTTATCATAAATTATCATAAATATAATTTCAAAGAATATACGTATAATTCTAAAATACTAATATTATACATTATCTTAAATTCGAAATAACTTTTTTTTGAAAATATTTATCTAAATTTATTCTCGAGGTATAATAAATGCCTAATAGACATAATACATACTTTCAAAAATATATTCCCGTTTATCTCGGAATCTAGAAATTACTTAAAGTCACATTATTATAAGTAGAAAAAAACATTTTATTATCCATAACATCTCTCTCTGCTATCGAATCAAAATATTCCATCGCTTCAATTCCAAATTATTAATTTCTCCATAATAACTAGAGAACAACGAATCGAATGATAGAAATGTTCGCTGAATTAATCGCTATTTTCCATCGCAGAATCTTCCAAAGCAGATACTCGCCGTTTGATCAAGCAGTAATGCTAAATAAACAGCACGGAAATTGCGGAACATCATCGCGTGCGTTAGCGAGCGGATTTTATATCATCGTTAATGGCTTAACGACGTATGGTGGCTGACCCCTAAAATCCTGTCTAAGAATACGAATCTCTTTCTCTCTCTCCCTCTGTTTACGGTGCTACGGCGCCGTTTCTACGCGCCATTGACCCTATAACATTCGCCATTCACTAGCATGCACCGTGCGAGCATGAAAATTAGGATGAAGTTCGCGGCCGTCTTGAAAACAGATATAGATCTAACGCCTGCATGTTAATCAACGGGCATATCTTATCATCTTACGTAACATTACAAAATTTACAGTCTCCTCTTTCCATATGTCTTTGATTTTCAATTACATTTAATTTAATCGTCTCTATCTCTCTAATATATTCAATATAATTATAATTAATTGCTCTTGGAAGAACCTTTGGTGAATCATAAGACACGCCTTGACACATCTTGAATCTCAAAAAAAATGTATATCGCTGTTGAATTGATTTCTCTCTCGGAACGCAGAGACTTAGGTACTTTCTTTTTTCGACGGCCAAGGAGGTCATCGAAAATTGTTATTTTTATCTTCGTGCACCGTGTGCTTTTCTCACACAGCGAGAGCCGAGGCATCGAGAGAGAAGTTGCAATCTCTCGCAACGAGAACGAAATCGAAAGGACCCGACTCTCTCGTCGCTCGGCTGGTCGCGATGGCGAAATTCTGCGAGAGCGCGTTTTTGTCGATCGTAAATCCTTTTCGGACAAGTCGCCGCCCTCGTCCCCTCACTGCATCCGCGTCCAGAGTGAAAATCTCTTCTGTGCACAGACAGAACCAGCTCCGACCCACAAATATCTCGCGAGTGAATCAGTCGCAGAAATCTCAGACAGAATCGCGCATATCAGCCATTCTATTCGCTTAAAACAATCCTGAATTTTTTGCAGTTTAATTTAAAAAAAAAAAAATAAAATTTGCGAAAGAACAAACAAATATCCGTGTATTAATTTAAAAAGATAAAAATACTGAAAATCGCACAGAATTAACAAATATTTCATGTATTTAATTAATTATAGATATGGATATCCATGTAGTAAAACTATAATTATAATATTACAGTTAGCATATAAAGATATATATGATATTTATGTGTTTCGAACTCTCAAATCGCCACATTAAAATTTATTATTTATTTATTAAATTATCTATTAAATTATTACGCAAAATACTACGTATATAAAAAGAAAGGTAGAATCGAATAAAATTCAAATTTAAACACAACGATACACACACGATGTTATTTTTTTTTACTTTCAAATAACTGGTTAATTTCAAATACGAACGCATGTGTCCTCCGGAACGTCGTCGACGGTCACCGATAATATATTTACATAGTACACATAGCCGCATAGTCTTTCATATGAAAACGTGACTTCGTCTACCACCCATTCCTGCGTGTGGCGTAGAACCACAGGTGCGATGGCGCAACTACAGGGAAGAAATTTCCGGTAATAAATTATCTCTGGTATGTCGCCCGTAGGCTTGAATGGAAAGACTAACATTTTGTAATCTTTTCCCAGGAAAGCCCACGTATACCCGCACGCGGTCAGGAAAGCTAAAAAGAAATTTCGCGGACGATAATATACATATCGGTAGATCAATCTCAGGGAAACCGACTATCCTAGAATTCTTTCGCGCCGCGAAAATCGAGATAAATTAATAATTAATTTAAAAATAAAGGAAAAAGGTGGGAAATTAATAGCTTAATTAATAAATTAATTAATAAGTCGCGAGAAAGCGGACAACGCCCGTTCGAGTTATTTAAAGCTGATGGAAATAAGGTCTCCACTCTCGCGGTCGTGAAAGGTCCGTGGAATAATTTAACGTTAAAAGCGTAAAACGACTAAGCTTTAAACTCTTCTACTTCCGACAGCGGGGCGAGATTTAAAATATCCCCGCGAGAAAGTGAAAATCTCGGCCGACTCCCGCTGCAACTCTATTTTTCCCTACGCAACAAGAGCGAGCGCATCAGAAGCTGACACGCGCCGCACACGCGCTGCTAAACACACGCGCGCAGGACACGTGCGTTTGTTTCTCTCTTTCTCTCTCTCTCTTTATCTTTTTCTTTTTCTCTCTCTTTGTGTCTTTCTATCTCTTTCTCTCTTTCTCTCTCTGTTAAGTTCCGACGTTGCGCTGCGCGCGGCTGGAGAGATACTTGGTCTAGGTCGCCTTTCACTGTCCTACTGACGTGGTCTCGTGGTTAGTTGGTTAGCCTATTCTGCTTAGGTTACACCTCAATGCCAGTGTAACACGTTGTCATACAGAGCGATTCAAAAGAGATCCCTTCTCGTCGTCTCCACGTGTCCGAATATCTCTTGACGATTCGATTATGATTGTCAATATCGTTGAATCGATATTGAAAAGTGAATTCGACTTCGAAACTCGGGAAGCTCGCTTGAAATACTGATGTTGTGTCTAAGGGACACGTTATGAGCCTTAATCTGAATTTCATGGATTGCTAAATCAGACATTTAATTTTTTTTATTACATACTAATGGATTAAATAATAAAATTTCTAATTTTCTCCTTGAAAATTGTCAATTTTATTGTTAATTAATTTTTATTCAATTTTTAATTAAAGTGTGTTGTACAATTTGAAACATAATGACATTCGTGAGATCATGTGAATAAAATTATCATCAAAGATAATTTGAATGGGTATTTTTAAGCGAATCAACGTCAAGGTTTATGTGAGTTCTATCTTTAGTATAATCTCACTTTCAGAACTGTAGTATACATATATTTGCTGGAAAGAGAAGTATAATTGCTATTAATGACCATAATGATAAACTCGACATTCTCTATCGAAGACAAAAATTGCTGTTTTAAAACGTCAACGCGCAGTTACGCGGCACCGTTCTCTTCCAGCTGCCGCAGCTATAATCGTTTATTGAAAAGAAAAACCATTCAAACGTTCTCATATTCGTATGTTATCCGTTTCGTAATTTGTTAATCGCGCTTTCAGTTCGCGTACGATCAAATGGGTACACGGTAATGTCAGTAATTGAATTTATCGAACAATTTAATTCGAAACGGGAAATGAGATCTATCCGCGTCAGATCAAATTAATACTTTATCACTTACAACGCGCGAATAATAATCAATTTTTCATTAAGACATATGTTGGGGAAAGATTTTCAGAGATCATGTGATATTTCGACTTAGACGTAAACTTTATATAAATTTAATATTTACTGTTTATATTTATTGGAGTCTTCATTATGTGAATTTTTGTTCGCTGTCTTTGATAAATATAATTTGATCAGTTTTAATCGCTGATTTACAGATTTCTGTCGAATATCCTGTTTTCATTTATATTTTTATTTTACAATCCATAAATTTCAATCTAATCAAAATTTTTATTAAAAATTTAAATTTTTTATTTGCAATATCGCTATTCTTTTGTTAATAACTGTAATTTATTATTTATGATGCACTTTGTACTTTAAATTTTGTTATCAGGAAGAAGTGGAAGAATCACCTGCGGGCAACGCACTCTTTCTTTCTCTCTTAAATGAGTTATGCATAAACGCGCTGCAATGATACGTTACATTGATAAACTTGTACATAAACAGACCCCTACATCATGTGCCCCCGCGATAAGAAGTGGAGAACCATCTGTCAAGTTTACTCTCGACGCAGTTGCGGTCTCGCGACGATGTCTGCATAAATTTTCAAAAAATTTACGCAGTTCTCTAGATTATGTATCTTAACAACATTATTGTTACACGCTGTTACAAACACGAAAGAAAGAAGCGATTCATTTCTCCTATTTTTTTAATAAAAAAATCTCGATATAATGGAATAGTATCGAATATATAGCCACACAGTAAACCCCGCCTCTAAAGCTGGGAACACAATGCTAAGCGATAGCGATAGGAATAGCGATAGCGATAGAATAATATCTAATCTCTGTTCCTATTGGTAAATATTTTTTATTCCACCATAAGAACAGAGAATAGATATTTTTCTATCGTTATCGCTTAGCATTGTGTTCCCAGCTTTAATTATAAATTATTTTACAATTAATATATAAAAATAATATATAAAAATTAATATATAAAAACAGTATATTATAAAAATTCTTCAAAGTTATCCATTGTTTAATAAATGCTACATATTCTACATTTTGATAAAATGCCATATGTACTAAACTGTGTATATAATAGTGATATGCATATCTGCTATTATATACACAGTCCGATTACATGTATATATGGATAATAATCTATATGTATAATAGTATGTATGTAGCATTGTATGTATATACTTTAAAAATGTTGAAACATGATTTTGTATTAAATTTAAGAAAGCAAACACAAAGAGAAATTATCCTTTATTATTCTTCATTTAATTTCAGATGCGAATTTTAATTTGCAAGTTAAGTGTAACAACATATAAAAAAATTAATATGCATTAAAAGACTGTAATAAGATTACGTAAATAATTATTAAATTATATTAACAATTTAATTTACATTTAAAAATAATTTAAAAATCATGTAAAATTATTTTCTTTCTCATTAAATGCGCAGAATTATTCCTTCCAATTTCTGACACATATATTCGTGTTTTTTGCCATGTTTTGCTTGTTTTAATTCCGTACACCGTGCGATAACTCTCACAAATTATAATGCACCCACTCATTATCCGCATGTATTTTCGCTGTATTTCCGCGGATAAACTTTCCGTCTGATACAGCATTAATTGTGGTGCCGGATTTCAACATCGCGCGCAGATGTTTGCAACCTAGATGGATTCAACGTCCGCGACATTAATCATGTGCAAACGACGAATCTGCTCGCAACACTCCGGAGCTTAGGGGCTAGGAATCGAAAATCCCGCTTTTAACTAATGTCCACAAAAGAACACGAACAAAATATGCATAAGAATTTATTAGCGTAAAATCGTCAAAAATGTATTTTGCATATTATCGCAATTTTGGAAAATATGCATTAACTCGCGATTTTTGCTCATCGATAAACGCGAAGCTTTATGCAAGCATTCGCGAGAAAGAAGGCATTTTCGTGACGTAGTCTGAATAAATTTTGACTTTTTTTTCTAAAGCGGCCAAGACGAGATATATGCGTGAACAGTCAAAGTTCATTTCGACACAAAGGACGGACAGGAATAGCGCCTAAATATCTCAATATTGCGTTTTAGTCGCCGTCATTATCGCGTAAATGTACGGCTCGTTGAAATTTTGACAGACAGACTGAGAGATGTGCTGCGTCGAACAAGACGAAAATAGCACAGCATCGCGAAAACCATCTTCACACGTGTATTCGACCCGTTCATATGCGAAAATTCCGCGGAGAGACATCACGTGTGATCAATGTAAACTCTTCATTTAATTTCTGAAGAATTTATAATTTTATAAATCTATCTAACTATATCTTAATTGAAAATTCTCATTTAAACATTACACGTTTCGTCAATTTCTAGAATTATATATTAACTTGTAAACTACAAAGTCATCCATTAAAATTATTATTAGCGTAAAATCGTCAAAAATGTGTTTTGCATATTATCGCAATTTTAGATAATTATGATAAAATTTAATATTATATAATATTAAATAATATATTATACATATTAATATTATATAAAATTAAATAATATTATATAATATTCAATATTTCTTTTTATAAAATACACACACGAAAAATTACTTATATCGAACAAATATATCGTTACGAACTCGAAAGAATTGCATTGATGATTCCTTTATGAGTGCAATTGACTCGCAGAAAATTAAACATTTATTTTGTTATCTCTGTCGCGTTATTATAATATACAGAAAACGAACGATGACGACAAGAAAAGTCGTAATCGAGCGAAGAAAGATGAAAGTAGCGCGCTCGCGCTCGCGTGCCCACAATCTCTATTAAATCACGGCATTGTTGGGAGAGCTGAAAGTAGCGAAAGTAATTCCCGCGGAGCAAACAGCGGAGAATCTCCAGCCCCGGTCTATTGTAGAAAGCGACGCGAAAGAAAGGGAACGCGTATTTTCCCCTCACATCTCGTGCCGCATCGTGAATATCGTTCGCTCGCTTCTTCCCGGGAGCTGTAGAATGCGAAGAATATTAATCATTCAATATCTCCGTCCAACGCGACGATGCAATGTAGAAGTTTTCAGATTCTCTTGAATTTAGGATGACATTTTATTTCGAAGAAATAATATTTTTGAAAAGATATTTATTACTGATGTCACACGATATTTCTATCGTGTTATTTGAGGAATCCTATATACGCGCGAGAGCTACATTGAATCTATTTATTACTTTAGATTTATAAACACGTATATTCTTTAAATTAAATAAATAATAATTCTTACGCATTACTGTATTAATATATAAGCATAATTATAAATTATTTAGAATCTTCTTATATACGCATATATACAAATATTTAGCATTTTATATGTTATACGATTTTTCAGTTTTACCCTTTTGTACATCCCATAAAGATTTAAAGAAACAGCATTTCTTTTAAAAAATTAATTAAAATTTTTCTTTAGCTTTTCTATGTTTTTAAGCTTGTTTTATTATTTATTATTTATTTATAATTAGATATATATATATTACTCTGTTACTCTGTTATCTTGATTCTCATGAAATATGTATCGCACATAGCTCTTCAAGAATGTAATATTAAAATTATTGCGAAAAACATTTTCACATTTTGTTCTGCCTGTAATAAATAATATATTCTGATAATTTTGTTATAAATAAATAATTAAGATGTCGAGAATATAAAAAAATAGTTTAAATTAAAACACACACACATAGTGTGCGCTATAAAAATTATTTACATAAATAATTGACACGATATATTCGCGCGAGACGCACATTCGCGAAGAAAATGGTTACATTGAAAATGATATTTACGCAGAGGAAAAATATTTTTGATATCCCCCGTTAAAAAGGTAACATCTCGAACGCGCACGTACAGACTTTGCATTCAAAATCTGCAGACACATAGATGTCGACGCGAAACATATACTGTTCTCGTTTATTGCATAAAGTACGAACGTGCGAACGTGAATCACAATGGCCGACACTCCGCGTTCGTTGCTCTCCCACGAGCGATAAAACTACGTGAAATTGACGACGTTAGTTACACGTACATTACGCAAGGCGTTGCCCGAGGTACATCGCGTTGTCCCTCGCGGCCGCATAATACGCGTTTGCTGCGATGTTTTACGAGTTTTACACAGCAGCGGAGAGTTTTTTCAGAGTTCTTCTCTCAAGTTCTGTTTCATCGATGTCAAAAGACGCGAACTTGGCTGTTTCCGTGATATATCTGTCTGGCGAAGTCACTGTACTCTCTCGTGCATTGCACATTACTCTTGTATATGCAATGCACGAGAGAGGTTGCATCAAGAGAGAACGATCCCCAACACAATTCATATGTCATTAAGCAGCGCGTTATTTTCTACAATTGTTATTTTATACAATTCCTTTATGTGTATTTTTTGCATGCGTATATTTATAGCAAAATAACACAGATCTAATAATATTGCAATCTGGAAAAGAGGAATAGTTTCCTATAGTTTTTGTGCGCTAAATCCAAATCCAAACGTCCTATCATGTCAGATTTTTTAGAAAAATGGAATTGAAACATTTTTCTCAAAACCGTGACGTGCTAGGGCATTTTGATTTGCGAATTTGGATTCAATACGCACAAAAAATATAGAAAACTATTCTTCTTTTCCATTTCTGCAAAATGTAAAATTATGCATATCTAATCAGTGCATTCTAAAATATGTAAATATAATTTATATATTACACAAAAGACAGCACAAGTATTAATTAAAATTTTGTCGTTGATTACATTAATAATCTGCTTTAACTAATTTCACTGGAACACGATAATAATCATATCAGATAAATTGCATTTAGAGTATATATATATATATATATGTATATTGTAACACATATCCTGCCGCTCCAAATGCGATTTTCCATACAATAAATTATTACGCTTCGAAATATGAAACATTTGGGTCGCTCTTTCATTCAGCTAACGATGGAAGATGGATAGAACAATATAAAAAACGTATGAATGGAACACGGAGAACCGGAAAAGTTCTATGAAGCCCGCAAGGATCATTGAGGGTTGAAACAAACGAGCACGGAAGAAGCGCCAGGGGTTGGCATAAAAGTTGGCTGGCAACGGAGCAGTGACACGGAACATAATGCGCAAGCTCGCAATAAACGATCTCGCGTGCGCATGGAAAGAAAGCACAAAGGATTAAAGGAACGGGAAATGTATGAAATATTACTCCACCTCTCCAAAAAAAAAAAAAAAGGGAGCATTTTGTCGGTGGAAAATATATCGCGAAAGCGGGACGACGTGCTCGACCTACTTCTTTAAAAACAATGCAATCTTTACTCGCTCTCGGAAGTCTCAATCGAGTCCCCTCTTCTCCGTCACGCATTAAATATCTAAAAATTACAGTCTTATTCAAAGCTCGAGGGAGAATGGAAATTTTTAATTAGTTATTTGAATTTCATAAAGTTTCTCTGTACATGAAATTATGATCATAAATCATAAATTAGAAATTTCTTGATATTATAATACATTATACATACCTATATACATTTTCTAATAATCTTACTTCTTACTTTAGGAATTTTTACTTCTTAAATTAAGATATTAATAAAATATTATATTAAAATAAATATTATAAATTAAGATATTATAAGAAAAAATTAAATTGTCTTTAAAATTAAAATCTTTAAAAAAATTTAACTATGGAAATGTTCACACTTTTTCCGATATTCGAATAGTGAGCGAGACTTCGCGCATGGTATCGCATATTACAATACTCTCTCTCTCTTTCTTTTTCTCTTTTATTGATGCGTCAAGCCCCCCAATAATTTCGCACTTACCTCGCAATCGCGGCACAAAGACATCTCGCGTTCGCCCGCCGGCCATCTGCTCAATTCGAGCGCGTACATAAGCTTAATAAGGATTTGTAAATCAACTGCGCGACGGGAGGAGGGCAGGGCAGGGTGAGGGAGAGCGAACAAGGATGGAGGATTGCGTGTGGTCAGGTCGTAGGTGTCCGTGCTTCCATGTGAGCTGTGGACTGTACGGTGTAATAAAGAATAGTCCCTTCCTCGATACTTCGATACCACGCTAGTCACGGCGAAGGGCTTTTACAGGGTGGCCAGATTGGAATGGACACGATTCGAATTTTACGAAAATTTTTCAAAAGAATATATGTATATATTTGAAGAAATTATGTGACAATAGATTTTCAAATGCCAATCCAATATTAAAATTGACGAATGCAATATAACGTAAAATATATAATTTTTCTAATTGTAAGATTAATAATAAATCCAATGTCTGATGATAATTTTATTAAATTTAATATTTACGATATATCCTTTTTAAAAGTCGAAAGTTTTAATAATATATTACTAACTATAGCACAGTAAAATACGTTGACATTATCTTATTTTATGACGTTAAATTTCTCAAAATTGTGATGTAATAAAGAAATTTAAAATATATCATATTGAGATCATTTGTTTTTCTGGAGTGTTTTCTTGAATTGTGAGAGAGAGATAAATATATTATTCTCAATTTTAATAAAAATTGTCATACCTAATATATAATCTGAAAAGCAAATTTTAATCTGTTCTTTCTCTTTCAACAAGTATAACTTCAGTATAATTTTTTATAGTTTTTATGTAACTTTTAGTTTTTATATAATATTTTTTATAATTTTTATTAATTTATAATATAATTTTTTAAATATCCGATTTTAACAGAAATAGATTAAATTCTTCTAATCGCAAGAAGATAATTTTGCAACTTTATTCAACTTTATTGAATATGAATCTTCAAATATGAATTTAATCAGTTTGTATCCGAGACTCGGTAAATCCGCATCGTTCGCCTATGAACGCCCTGTAGATATGCGCAGCGTGTTATTTGCCGAAAAAAGGATGATACGGATAGCGCGCGCAGCAGGGATGATTGTCCGTAATTTGCGGTGGGGGCCGCGTGCACCACAGCATGCACTAGAGGGTGTAGGGGAAGAAGGGAACCGTGAATACAATCTATTATTACATCGCCTAGGCGCCCGCGTGCACCATAACGTGTATTAGTTTGTGGCAGTAATACCCTAGCATGGGTATTGTGAGTTTTCTGAGGGTGAACGTGTATGTGTGTATATTTGTGTGTATGTCAGGTTCATTGTGATGGGCGCAACAATGTGCGCTTTTTGTAACAAAAGTCGCGGGAATTAGATGTGGCCGCGAGCACGATAGCCAGTTATCTACTCTCAATTTGAAGCGAGTCCACGAACTTGACGTGGACCTGGATGTGCACGCAAGATGACTAACACATAGACCAGCCCTCTTTTATGACCGAACCTATGCTGTATAGTCGTCGCCTTTTCTCCCGAGATCTGCGCTATAGTCGTCTTCTTCCGAGCTATTCCTTCTTCTTATTTCTTTGCCATCAATGAAGGTCGCGCCTGTTCGATTCGTCGTGCTTCGTTGTAACCAGCTCGCGAATCCACGCCCCGATCAACGAACAATGGTAGTTCTTTATCATTGATCAAGTCACAATTTATATCGCTTAAATTAAATTCTTTAAAAAACGAAGGAATAAAGTTTTTAGAAAATACATAAGTGATAAAAATAAAAGTTTTACAAAAAAATACCAGAACTACGTAAACTAAAAATTATTTGTTTCCAAAAATTAATTAATTTGGATATTTGTTATATATATCGTAAAACATTAATTTTCTTTTCATTCCTTTTTAAGATCCTTCAGAAATCTCGAGAATGTATCACTTCAGTGAAATGATTCCGATACATTTGTTAAAATGTATCATGACGCTCTCTCGTTAATTTATAGCAGATCTCGCGGACTCATTACAAACTAATTTTAAGAGAACTCGTACGATATAATGTACTAGTTTACAGCGTACTAAAACCTATACTGCCGTCGTCACTGCTCATATACATATACTGCATCCTACGTTCTAGGGTTACACTGAGAGGATCCTCGAGAATAATTTGCAGATACATCGGCATCAAGGTCTTAGTTGATTCAGTTTCCTACGGTTTCATCGCTTGCGCGGTAATAATCATCTGCGTGTCTTTGCGATCTGATCACATAAACGCACACTCATACACACACACAACTAATTGACTTTTGTACATGAAAAACCCGATCGCCGATTCACTCAATCAAAAATTTAATTTATCAATCTGTTATATTTTTTAACTCGGTTTTGCGGTTTATCTTTCAATTTTATTCACTTATTGTTAATGCATATGCATGTATTAAAATAAAAAAATTTTTTTTAATTATATATAAAACAAAAAAATACATTTTTAAATTTCAATTAATTTTTGATAGAATTTGTTTTCATGCTTTAAATAATCAAACGTAGATTTTAAGCCAACTGCATACAAAATTATTAAAAATGAAGAAACAAAAGCAGGATATTAAATATTGACTCAAGTTTCATTCTGATTACATCAGCCTCTATTCGAGAGTGGACAGAATGTATCTTTGCACACACATAATGGATACTCATTGCTTCATACTAGATATAGAATTCCTTCTTGATATAAGAAGTTTTGAAGTCTCATTTCTCATTCAAATTAACTCAAATGTAGAATTAATATGTAGTTAACAAAAATTTAAACTATATACCTATGTGTAAATAGTTATAAAATTAAAGATATCGATCAAATCTTAAGTATCTGTATAAAAGTTATATAATTATATAATTTTTATAATATTTTCCCTCTCCCTTCCATATATTAAATTATATAATATTGGAAATTTAAATTATACATATTAATTAATAAGCAATAGATATAAGATATAATTAATAAAATATATAATAGTACAATATATGTATAATAAATATAATAATTAATAGATTTTTCTGTCGTTTCTGTTAATATGATATTCGTAAAGCAATGGCGACTAGGACGATTGTCTGGCTCATAATCCGAAACCCGTTCGTTGTCATCGTCTCGACGAGCCACATGCGTGCACTCACGTGCGTACACGTGTAAATCGCCCGACTCGAGCTCATGCACCATGCATTTATTTCAAGCGTTCAGCAACTATGTGGCTGCACCCCATGGGAGTTTACACCGTATGCCAGTCTTAATGAATTCGCGGAAACGACATTCGCGCGCCGCGGATTCTTCGTTATGTTGTTAAGGGGGCACTCGAAATGAATCGTTTGAGAAGTCGTAATGGATCGGAGAGAATGTTCCTGGAAGAGATGGAAACTCGCGGACGAAGCTGTAAACTGGAGAAGCCCTTTCTGAGCGACCTCGACCTTTATTGCCGCTTTTGCGCATTATTTGTGTTTATTACACAACTCTAGTCTCATAAAGAATCCTCCAATGTACTTGAATTTTTTAGTGCAGGTTTTTTAAAAATTATAAAAAAGATATGTATTGTATATTACGAAAAGATACAATTAATAAAAAACGCAGTGTAATTAAACTACTTATTTTTAAATGCTCAGTACCTTTAAAAAGATAATTAAGCATGTATTAAAATACATCTTAAAATATCTCATTCTCTTTTCTACATACAAATTATATATACGCATTTCTATAAATTGATTTATTAATTTTTTATTAACGTTTTATAAATTTGTCAGATTTATCATGTTATTAGTTAATTTATTAATATTAGAGATAGTATGTTAAACATAATATTTAAAACTTTATGTATATAACTTCTAATGATGTATAATTATAATATATTTTACTTATAATTTACTTTTCATTTAAAAAATTTAATATTTTATAATTTGAGAATACGCGATTCTCAAATTACGTACAATTTATTAAAGATACTGCACGTAATGGACAATAAAGAAATACATATTTTTAATTAAAATTGCATTCTAAAATTTCCTGAAGTATGTGTCAGAGACTCTCTTTTCGTGCAGATACACACACATGCATATTCATAAACCACAATTTTGACTTGAATAATGTAGCTTTAATTTAGACTTCTCCCAAGGATCAACTAAGTCACTTCGAAAGCCGCAGACGAAGAAATAGAAAGAACGATTGGAATGAGGAAACTGCTAAAACTCGTGATCGGTCGATGACAATGCGACGACGAGTAAAAAAGAGGAGTAAAAGAAAGTGAAAAAGCCGACACGATTATGCGGAACGACTAGACGGTTCGAGCGGGACAAACAAGGATGATAAGAAACAGAGGCGTTTGAATAGATGAAAGACCTCGGTCACGGTGCGGCCAGGTATATAAGTATGCAGAGGCCACAACCGGTCCGTCTCGCTCCGTGCGACCGTAGTGTTGTAGGTGCGCGAACGGTTTCGCCGACCGGGTGACATGTGCGCGATATGTGTGCACATGTCTTCGTTTTCGTTTGACGAAAAAATTCGCGCTTGTGGTTTGCGTGTACGGCCCGAACAAGCGAAAATCCAAAGGTGAGAAAGCGCGAGAATGCGTCGAAAAATACAAGGTGGCGTTAATGAATAGAGGCTTCGCTTCCATATTTTTGAAATCAAAAGACTGAAAGGTTTTAAATTAATAATGTATGACGAATGTACATCTCTAACATGAAATTGAGCTATTTTATCTATGTATGCTATCTGCGCGAAAAGAGAATCTCTGACACACATAAATTTCAGGAAATTTTAAATTGCAGTCTTAATTAAAAATATGTATTTATTCATTATCTATTACGTGCAATATCTTTAATAGAATTGCGCATTTTTAAATTAGAAAATAATAAAATTTTTAATGAGAATTGAATCATATAAAATAAATATCATTATATATGATTAGAAGTTATATAGTTATATAAAGTTTTGAATATTATATTTAGTGTACTATCTGTAATATTAATAAATTAATTAATAATAAATCTAACAAGTCTGTAAAACGTTAACAAGAAAATTAATAAATCAATTTATGGAAATCGTATTATACATATTATGTATGCGAATATAGATCTATATTTATCTTCATATTCAAGTGAGAAAGAGAGAGCTTTGTGTTTCGTATCAGTTGAAAAGTGTTATATAGTTGCGCGCCCGCATTAAATTGAGCAAAAGTAGCGTCATATATAATAAGTGTTCTCGTCGTAGCCGCATAGTCGTCAGTCTCGCAAAGTACGATAAATTAAATAATAATCCGCCGCGCATTATACAAGTGCCGAGCACTTGCGGCGCAGCAGGTACACAGCTGCGACCTGCTCCACATGTTCATCATAAGTCTCTCGCGTAGGTGTAAGTGCGAGAGAGGTTGGCTGTATCACCTCGTAACCAAATGACACGTACGTGTGATGCATTGCACACGCTCCGCTTAATGAAACAAATTGATTTGACCCGGACTAGTGCCTATCGCGACAATAATTTCACGAAATAAGTCCACTGACCAGAGTTGTGGCACGTGCAACGCTTAGAGAATGCTCGAAGATGCATCTATCGTAAACAACATGGTAATTCAAGTGGCGATTCACATGGCAGCAAAATTTTCCACAATCTTTTATTTTTTCCTACAAAATCAGAACTGTGACACTATTTTTATCCTCTTAAACCCTTATCAAACATTTCAGCGTAATGAGGATTTTGTTGAATAAATTCAATAAAATAATCATTCTCTAAATGTTTTATACTTTATACTAAAGTATCTCTCTAAATACATAATAAATAAAAGAATCTAAAATAAAATAAAATCTAAATAAAAATCTCTAAAATAAAATCTCTCTAAATAATAAATATATAACAAATATATATGCATATATATCTAAACACGATAAAGAATTGAACAAGCATGCACATAAATGCATATATACATTGTTTTAAATTAAAGAATATGTAGTTAGAAGTCAATATTCCAAAGCGAGATAATAAAAGGACCAAAAGATTCTTCTCTGTCGAGAAAGAACGCGATGATCAGCATCAATGATCTATAATCGTAACTTGTGCATCGTATTTTTCTTTCACGAAATGAGAGTCGACAACGTCGGAGCAGTAGTCCGGGTCAGTCCAATTGTTTCATTAAGCAAAGTGTACGTAATGCGTAACACGTACGTACGCACACAGAGGCTGCAAGCCGGTTCACTCGCCTCTCCGTACCTACGTCACGTCTCGATATCTCGGTTATCGAGCGTCCGAGCTCTCTATGAGAATATGGGACAGGCTGCAGTTGCGTACCTGCAGCTCCCCCGAAGCTCACTGCAACTCTGAGGTCATCTGGGCATGATTCTCGCTTTCTTTCAAACGCGCTCGAATCAATTAAAAACCGGCTCTTATATACCTTAAGTCGTCGAAAATTCATCATACGAATGGAAGAATTTTTATAATCTGCTACTATAATAAAAATAAAATTATGTACTTGATCTCGGGAAAAATACAATTAAATTAATCTCGATAGCATTAAGATTTTTTGTTAATTTAATGGATAATAAAAAATAATTTTATCGATTTATATTAAGATACTCAATTTATATAAAGATTTTATATAAAGATTAAATGTAATTAAGCGCGATTAAATTAAACTGGAACGTGGGATATAAAGATTTTCTTATATATGTCTATAATTATTGTATATGTATTAGATGTATTATATTTATATTATAATATTATGTAATTATAGATTTTTATATTATTACAACACTCTATCGTGCAAGACTGAATTCCAAACTTCTCTTTATCAAGCCATAGACTCGGTATCCTAGTTTCACTTTCCGAGATATTATCGACGCACTACAAAATAGAATTTCCTACGTATCTCCATCCTTCCGTTTAATTCTCTATGTTCTCGATATCGATGACCTAGTTTGATACAATGGAAAATCAGAACGCCTTTCAACGTGTATATTGGTCCATTCTATAATCAATCCATTACTTGTAAAACACATTATATGCAGACCACGATCGACTCAATCACAATTAATAACCAACATACGAAAACAACAGACTATTGCAATAAAATTATATAGAGACACTATATCTACTTATATTTATAATTAAACTATAATTAAATCTAATCAAATAATCACGTTCGATCGAGAGAGAATCCCAAAGAAACCTACATCCGCCGAACTGGATGAACTCTGTCGAGTTCGCCCAACATCGTCATGCATCGCCACTTTGGACGTCGAAGAAGACGGGGGTTAAACACCAAAAAAAACGAGAAAAGATAGAATGAAAGAGAGAAAGGGAGAAGAATCGTGACGGAGTTTCTCGCGGGAAGTTTCTCAGCGCGAACGTAGCATGTTTCAAAGCAGAAGTGTGCACCGAGCGAGCGGCTGCATGTGCATACACATGCGCGCGCTTGTCTCTCTCGCCATTGAGATCTGACCTACTTCGTCAAGCACACGGTTCGCCGACACCGACGTGCTTTGCCCGAGCAAAAGCGCCGACCGAGATGCACCGATCGACATACGGGGTGCATCGCCGCGCGCAAGCGCGCTCGCCTTCGCCGGGGATGGTCGCTTTGCGGGGCACGCGATGCACCAGTTTTCGGTGCACCCGTGGTATATCGGGCGGGGATTTGGAGCGCATCGGCCTAAATATCCGTTAAGGGATTGACGTCGGTTTTAACGTAGACGAGAGGGCACGAGGGAGAATTTCGCGCCACGGTCACGATTAATCCCGCCCCTGTACTAATTATAAGTTTATTTCGTATTCACCGCATGTCTGTCTTCAATATGCGAGAGAGACGAAAGACAATCGCTAAAATATTTATTTTTAATTTATAATCATACTTGATTTCTTTCTAAAACATCGGCGGTCATGATTAATGCTGCCTGTACTAATTTTAAGTTTATTTTGTATTCTCTGCACGCAAAAAAAATATAGTATCTAAATGTGTTTTAGAAAAAATCAAATATGATTATAAATTTATATTTCAACGATTTTTCTTCGTCTTTCTTCAATAAGATATTAATTTTAAATTTATAATCATACTTGATTTTTTTTAAACACCTTTAGATACTGTAATTTTTTTGGAGAATATAATTTTGATTTACAAATATTATATACTGAGCGAAATATATCTCAATAATAAATAAGTAGAGCGAAATGTAAATTGAGTTGAAGGCATTCCAAAATGTGCACTATGGCGCGTATTTTTATATTTTTCGGTTGCATATGTGTTACAAGTACAAATACAGATTACAGTAATGCAAATTGCAAACGCGCGTTCCAGATTTCGTATGAGATATTTATTTCCAGCTTTATTTCAAGCGTCGCAAAATACGACGAGAGAAATAGGCGGAAAAAAATATATGATTTAAAAGAAAGCGATCGAAAACGAAATGCATTATGAAGCAGAAGAGTAATCTCTCTATTCTTAAATAAATAAAAAATTCTGAAATATATATTAACTTGTGAGAAAAAGCACTTTTCTTGTAAAATATTCTCGTTATTTTTAAAAGATGCCTTCACTCTTGACGTCTTTTATTATAGACCAATCTAAATGCGCGTGATTTATCGATCTTTTCAGCAAATAAAATATTTAAATTTCGTCGCTTTATAGAACCCAAAAGTAAAAAGAGAAATCAAGAGAGAGAAAGTCACGAGAATGTTACGACTTGGTTTTGTATCTTTAAGCGCGTTCGAATTATACGATCTCTATCAATTTCGTCGTCGGGTTTCGCGCAAAATTTCGGTAACGACTCTCTGCTCGAAGAATTCGAGATTACAAAGAGGTCACCGTTCACTGTTAATGCACTCGACGCAATTCTGAACCGAAGAGAGCACACTCGATGTATCCTTGCGCTAAATATAGAAATCTTGACGCATATCGTGCAAATAAATTTCTACGCTTGTGCGATGTACAATTTCTTTCATGGGATTCTAATTTAAATGCACAAAAGAGCGCAATGCAATAATTGTATGAAACGCGAAAATTAATTTTTAAAAATTTTCGCAACGTTAAACTGTAAAATGTTCTGAGAAATTAAATTTATCATTATTAATTATATATTAGTTATTAATTAGAATATCTTTATCTATATATAATATATGTATTATCTTTCAATTAAGATTACATTATACGGCATTTAGTTGTAACATATTCATGCGCGTAAAATAATTATTTTTTAAATATTATTATTTATATCGATATGTCAACGTTTTCTCACACTTCCACTAATCAGTAAGTCATTTTTAGCGAGTAATTTTGTGAAACCCAACGACGCGCAAATTCACGCAAAATTAATGCGATTATTTTTATCGTACGCCGACTTTCCATCCTTGGAAGTCGTTAGATGCGACGAAGTCGCACTCGATCTGGTCGAGAATACTTGAACAAGTCGGTCTGGAATTGAGTGCCGTCTGGTCATCCAACTTACTCGAGACTCGAGGGTTTACATTGCGCGAGGTGTCCGCGACGCGTTATTGGCCGTAATATCATGTGCGTAAACGCATAATACACATGCCACGCAGCAAGGTGACGTGACACAATGCGTCTATTCGCAATCGATTATCGAGATATATCGAGAATAGGCGCGAATATCTCTTATCTGCGTATATGCATGCGAGGGAACAAAAGGGACTCACCGATAAAGATTTCCCGTAGCGCAAAATCCTCGAGCGAGCACGTTGACGTTAGACTTCTTCGTCGATTCCGATAAAAGTGATCTGGAAGATAGAATGAATAAAATAATTAGATAAAATAATTTCATAAACGATCAAAATTATTATACGTTTATGTTATACGTGTTTATGTTACGTCTTCTTTTTTTTTTTTTTGCAATATAGTGCAAAAGTTCTCATAAATGCAGCTGTATATGTGAATCGATATCAAAAGTGATTATTGAGAGATTAATGATAATAAGTGACGTGGGCACGCAAAATTCTCGACACTGATAAAACCAAAGTATTTATAATCAGATTAACCTATTGCAGCTGAGATAAGAAAAATCAAATCCAACTTGTTAAAAACGTAAATATCTTACGAATGAAAGAAAGTATTAATCATAAGAGACAATATGCGCGTCATAATTGAATGATAATACAGGCAAACAATCTGAAATATTCATCAGGCTAATTTCGCGTTAGTTCTCACGGAATATTCATGAATAATTATTAGGAGAACGGACAAAGTCGTTCGAAAATCCAAAGAGCATTTTCCGACACGCGCACACGCATTTCGCCTCTGAAACTCAAACAGAAATTTATACGCGACCTCCGTCAGCGAATCCGCAAATAATCCGCGCGGCCGTACTTCTATAAATTCACCTTGAAGCAAACGGTCGGCCTTCTGCGAGCCTTCGCTGAATTGCGCGCGAATAAGTGCACTGGAAGTGCATCGGGTCATTTGCGTATATTCTTAGCGGCGCTTATTGATTTTCAAATAATTTGGAACACGAACGCGAACGCAAGCGCGAAAATGTAATGCATTCCCGGCCACCTGTAATTCAGGGGTATATATTCGCGCGTCTGTAAGATTATATATCCTGAAGATTTCTTATATTTCTTCATCCCATTCTTATATGCATTTGCGCAAACATATTTTTTTTTCGTACGATGTAAAGCCAGTGATTGGCGAAAGATTATGCGAAAAATTTCATCTCTTGCGAACGATAAATCATCTAAAAATACGATTAAAGCATCAACTTGTATGAAACTCTTTTATATATTTATATTATATGTTTATATGTTTATATTATTCAATATATGGAAGATTGATAAAATCGATAAATAATAAATTAATGAAATCAATCTTACTATAATATAATAATAAGATTATATTATAATGAATAATATTATAATATATAATAAAAATTTTAGTTAGCGAAAATATTCAAATATGCAAAAATAACTTTTTAAATCGTAATAAAAAAAGATGACGTCCGAGCCTTTCTCCGCAAAATAAGAAAGAGATCTTTGCTTCGGGACTAAAAATGGGAAGAGAATTATATATCTCTTGGAAATAATCAGATAATAGTCGCGCTTACAGAGATATTCGAGTTATCGGGGGTTACGGACGCGATAGGGATTCTCTTGACGCACGTGCATTCGCACATGCAAGCACGAGGCTGGACGATGGATGACGGGCGTTGCTCGCAGCTTGCAACGGAATCGTCAAACTAGGTCAACGAGAGACACCGTCGCTCCTGACGCACGTTCAAACACACATACATACACAAACACACATATACACATATACGTGCTGCATCGTTGCGCGCGTATGCGCAAATGTCCTATATGCGCGACGAGAGTGTCACCCGAATCCCTATCCTCTCCAGCAAGTGCCGGACGTATTGACATTTTACTTTAAGAGGCAAGCCACAAATTTTCCCCGACGTGGCTGCATTCGGCTATTTTTGCATCCGATTTAATTCTTGTGGATTTATCTATATTCGACGGTGTGACGCTTATCGATCCTATCTATCATCCGCGTTGCCTTTATCGGGAACGTTTTGACGCGTACTATTACTTGAATTGTGAAACAATGTTTCCACATATTTCTTATTCATTCGTCGGTGACCGCGTTAGTACGCAACTACTAACTACACTGCGTACTAACAAGCGACTCTATAGTCACTCATTAAAATTCTTACGCATAGCCATCTGAACATTTTTGCAGAAATTATTTCATAATTTCCACAACACTTTTATCCACATAAATGATTTAATTAATTATTAAAAATATATGCTACATGGAAAAAAATATTAGTTACCATAGCTAAATTTTAGGTATATATACCAGGTGTCCCATTTTAAAGGACCCACTCAAATATCTCATTGTCAGAAACACTGCGTTAAATCGAAAAATGTTTCCTACAAAAGTTGTAGGGTTTCGAGGGGGACATAACATAGTAATATTCATATGACCTTGGGCGGCGCCTCCAAGGTCAAATGAAGGTGAGAATGAATTTTGAAAAGAAGAAAAAATATTAGGAAAATAAAAAATGCTTCAGATAAAAGTTGTTCAAATTAATTAGTAGAAAAAGATGTTATAATAAAAAATATGGGTTTCCATTTTAAAAAGTCATTCTCACCTTCACTTGACCTTGGAGGCGCCGCCCAAGGTCATATGAATATTCCTATGTTATCCCTCGAAACCCTACAACTTTTGTAGGAAACATTTTTCGATTTAACGCAGTGTTTCTGAGATATTTGAGTGGGTCCTTTAAAATGGGACACCCGGTATATATATATATATATATATATATATATAATTTAATTTTTAATAGGGAAATCTCCATTAAATTATAGTTAAAAATATTAGTTACCCCATAGAGGACTAAAATTTAGGCACGGTAATTACATTTCAGATATATAGAAACATCTCAAATTTAGCTACGGTAGCTAATATTTTTTTTTCGTGTATTAGCGTTTTATTAGTATAGCATAAATGCTTCTTGATTAGACATTGCCGTAGCGAGAGGATTAAATTAGTCACGTATAAATAGATGTATATTGCAAAGTTATGCAGTCACTGGATAAGTACTACACAGAGAGAATTTTCTCTTAGAATTTATCCTGAAAATGATGGTACTCATGGGACAATATGGTATAGAAAGAATTTTATGAGAATTTCTCTGATTAATATTTATCACAATAAAAATAATAATATCTATTACAATAAAATATAAAATATGTTTGATTAATTTTATTATGCAGTTTAAAAATTATGTAAAATTAATCAAACATATTTTATATTTTATTGTGATAGATATTATTTTTATTGTGATAAATATTAATCAGAGAAATCCTCATAAAATTCTTTCCATACCGTATTGTCCCACGATTATCATTATTTTCAGGGTAAATTCTAAGAGAAAATTCTCTCAGTGTACTTCTATAAAATATTAATGAGTTTCATAATACGTTTGGGTTAAAACAATTTCCTATTAATATTATTTTTCTCTCACCTCATCGTCAGATCGCAGAGAGATCAATGTTGCACTCGTTTATTCAAAATCAAAATGTCAAATGATTTTGTCGATTCTCGAAGGAAATCGAATGAAGTGAAAGTGTGATGGCCAGTCTCGAATTCGCGATTAGAGGGGCCTCGCCGGAACTTTCAGACCCCCGAATGGCGCCGAAAAAGGCGAATCACCTCGACGAAAGCCGCTCCTCAACGAACGAGAACCGCGGAGGAAAGACGGGAAAAAAAGCCGAGAAGAAACAGAGAGAGGATGTACGAAATAAGAGGTGGTTGTTCGAGCAATATAAGAATGTTTGCCAAATGACGTCAAGCATCATGGAAGCCAGGCTCTTTTCGAACCGGTTAATATTCGCGTATGACGTTGATTAATCTTAAGTCGAAAATCTTTACAAAATAATCTTGCGTAGAAAAAAAGGCTCTAGAATTTACATAGTAAATCTAACACGATAAGAGATGAAAAGACGTGGGATGTACATATTCAAATATAGAAGATAATAAAAGAACAGAATCGATTAACGTATTTATGTAAATTTTTCTTCTCGTGTACCTAACAAAAGGATATCTTTTAACCTAGGTAACTTGTTTGACTCCTATCAATTATCGCTTTATATAATTTCAAACTTATTCGCATAAGGCCGAGCCTTATGAGAAAAGAGACAGATCAACAATATCAATATTACAGGAAGCCCGAAAAAGAAACAATGCTCGCCTATATTCGAATACATTATAGTAATTTTAATCCCGAGGCAATGATGCCATCAACGAGAATCAGTATTCTTCGGAGCGTAAAACGCTTCGACAACGAACGTATGCACGCATTTCTGTTTACATCGCAGCTTCCTATGATGCGGCATGCAACGTTCGCATGCCGAGGAAACGAAAACAAAAAAAAAAAAAAAAAAAAAAAAAAAAAAAGAAGGGTTCGAGCACGCAAGACAGAAAGAAAAGAAGAAGAAGCAAAAAAAAAAAGAAGAAGAGATGAATCTCTCTCGAGTGCATAATAGCCGCGCTGAAGGCGCTTCGTACTCGTGTCTCGAGACCGAAAGAGAGAGACCTTCCATGCGTGCAGTCTTAAACACGAGCGCGTCTCATTATGTAATAAACGTGCGCGAGCTGCACGAACGATATATGTGTCATGTATGCGCACAATGCAATAATAACGAGCGACGAGAGGAAAAAAAAGAGAGGAAGGAACGGAAGGAGAGAAAAGAACAAGCCGCAGCGGCGTTCAATATGTAAGGATGTCCGATGTGCGTGCGCTCAATGCACATGCATCAGGTATATTGCTGTTGTTGTTTGCCACGTTTGCGAATATAAGATGTATGTATAAGTAGAAGTTTCAAGCGAAAGCGTTATGTCCCGTGAACTTTTTTAATTTCAAAAATAAAAATATATATATAATAATAAACTGCAAGTATATTTTCTTACTTCACGCATTTTTAATATGTTCCTGTGCACCGAATAGGAAATACAACAATAATAATATAACAATGCAGCATTTATATCTTATACCGAGAAAAGTTAGAAATATAACAAAATTTAAAAATATAAAATAAAATATATTATTTATTATTTATAAATTGATTAAATAATTTTATTAAATATGCTAAAATATTTATTTATAAAAAATATTTTAGCGTATTTAATAAATTTATAAAAAGTAAATATTTTTATTTTATATTTTTAATTTTGTTATATTATATTATTTATATAAATTCATTAAATATCTTCATTAAATACGCTAAAATATTTATTCACAGAATATTATACACTAACGGAATGTTTCGTTAACAAAGGTATTAAAATTGGATCTGGAATCATAATAGTATCTCATACGAGGGAATATACGGACTACGATATGTAAAAAGCAAATAGGAAGCTGCGATGGGCGGAAAAGCTCAACAATAGACGTATGTATGCAGATGCGAGACGTCTGTCTACGCACGCACGCGTATGCACATGCAGCGAGATGCATTTTCTATCCCCCGTATTCATCCGCGTACGGCGACTCCGTGACCCACTTTCATCTCTGGGAATAACAGGCACACGAGCGCACACCTTCTCGTCCACCCACGTGCGGTATCCCTCCCGTTGGTCGTCGTCCCATTGCCATCGCCCGTTTACGGTGTGCTATGCACCTGCACGTGCACGCCACACGCGTTGCAATCTGCGTGCTGGCGGCTCCGTATTACCAATGAGTCCGGCGAGTTCGTCGTTTCCTTCTCGTTTTGTTTTCACGTGTAATTATACACGCTTCGAGATATATTTATACTGCCCGCGGAGAGCTTATTGTGAGTATTCGCGAGCGAATGAAATTGTGTGCGAGTTTATGCGACGTTAGGAATATATATATGTATATCAAGTATCCATTCATCACATGTGTGTGAGAAGCGCATTGAATGGTATCTCTGTTCGAAAACGAAAATGTCTTTTATATAAAACCGTGTTATTATAAATGGGACGGAATTAAGGAGAGGAGCAATATTTTTTTATTAAAATTTTTTTAATTTTGTTATATTCTAACTTTTTTCTTCTCGTAAAATATAAACGTTGCGTTTTTATCATTATTATTTTTATATTTCCTATTCGATGCATAAAAATAGTAAAAGTGGCTAGGGAGAAAATATATTTGCAATGTGCATATTGTTATATACATATAAGTTCTCCAAACTTATTTACTATATTACATGCACAGAAATTTGTGAAATTAATATATGATACAGTAATATGATAAACTTGGAATTTATTAGACTTGCTTTTTGAATAAAGATTACGACTTTTATTTTTTTATTAAAATTTTTTTAATTTTGTTATATTCTAACTTTTTTCTTCTCATAAAATATAAACGTTGCGTTTTTATCATTATTATTTTTATATTTCCTATTCGATGCATAAAAATAGTAAAAGTGGCTAGGGAGAAAATATATTTGCAATGTGCATATTGTTATATACATATAAGTTCTCCAAACTTATTTACTATATTACATGCACAGAAATTTGTGAAATTAATATATGATACAATAATATGATAAACTTGGAATTTATTAGACTTGCTTTTTGAATAAAGATTACGACTTTATTCGAAGCACAAAGAGAGAGAAAAAGAGAGAGTACTGAAGATTTCAACCTGAATTCCATCGAAATTGAAAATACAAATTCTGGGGAAGGATTCCTCGCCAGGGCCAAAGATTTTTCCGTTCACCAGTCTTACTCTAATCGAGAGTTCGACTGATGCCAGGCTCGTCTCCCGCATCGACATGCACGCGTGGAAGTCGTTTACCTCTCGGAGTTATTTCGCCTCTTCGTAGCTATTTGGCTCACCAACACGCACAACTCATCCACCATACACAGAAAATAACATGCAGGCAAGAAAAGAAGAAAGGCTGCCGCAGATAAAGAGATACAGAGAAAGAGAGTGAGAGAGAGAAAAAATAAAAAACATAGTACGACGAAATTGAAAGAGAAGACGATATCAGAAAGAAAAATGAAGATAAAGTTGATGAAAATACACAGAAGGACATAAAATTATTCATTCACTGGTACTGAACCAAATATGTGCCACACGCATACATATGTATATGTGCGTACGAAAGGGAAGTTAAAGTAGGTAGAGGTAAGCAGAAAAGAGAAGGAGAGTGAAACGTAAATGGTCAGACACACGTGCCAAGAAAACGCACACGTGAACGCTTGCCTGCCTGTGTTTGAAATAAGCATCGACAGCTGATTCCTGGCAAATCTTGGCTACTTTTGCTCTATATGCAACTATGACGGTTCAATGCACTTGCATAAAATATTATTCTCTTTGATATCACGCTACAATGTAAATATATCAAGCTTATTGCATTCGTTTCTGTACTTGCTTTTGCAAGTATAATTCTGCATTATAATGCAACCTATAAATTATATTGAGATCACAGTTCACTTACATATATACATAGATATTATTTACAATTGTCTCTGTAAGCACAGTTTCAATTTTTAATTATCAATAAACTTGCTCCTACCAAGGATTCAAAAATAGATTAATAAAACGTAAAGATCTATTCATAAATTCATAAACAACCTCGATAATAATGTAATGTTATATAATAAAGTCTTATAATGTAACAAAATAACGATCGACAGCACTCGATATATAATGCCAACATTTTAATTATGCCCTTAATCAAACTTTATTGCGCGATCAAAACCGCGTCGTATATATATTTTATATGAGATATATTTTTGTCATAATGAGAAATGACCGACTTTGGCGGATGTGTGCGATACTCTATGACATCTATCTCTACAGACGCATCGTCCATTGGATTTTTACGATCTTTTAATATACTATTCTCAGATACTGCCACCGCAAGAAGCTCACAGCACGATATCTACGCCAACGACCGCGTTCAATTACTACGAAGTAATAAAACGAAGCAACATTGTCACGCAAAACGTGCCTTTACGACGCAAAGGGTCAATAAACGGTGTCTATTGTGCCAACACTTAAATCCACGTCATACGGTATTTCTAATAAAACCGCGGTGTCGATAGGACGCAGCTATTGGCGCAATGAAAATTACGGTGAATTTTTCTAAAGTCTGACAACCGCGTAACAGAATCAAGTACGCGAATTTTACGATAGTGCTTAAAAACGTTTAAGACTATGCAAATGTTATAGCTCCCTGTCATTTTATTTACTTCATATCACTTTCTGAAAATCCATTCACAATTATCCACAAAATTTTAAAAAAAGCTTTATTCTTCTCTCTCTCTTCTCTTCTTAATAAATTTATTCTATAAAAACTCTTATAAAGTATATAAAAAAAATTCTTATTAAGGATATTGTTATCATAGTTTAATTATAGCATTGTTATATATACGTATAAAATGTAGTTATATAAGTAGTATATCTATAGAGTATATTTATTGGAATTTATTTTAATATTATAGTCTATTTTTTATTTTCTATTTTCATAATCATTCTCTTCTGTTTTATAATAGAAATTATTTAATTAGTTAATGCATAGTATTCAAACTCCTGCCTCATTCAAATATAAAAAAAAAGACCATGAAAAATTAGCTCAATATCGACGACGAGAAACGCACACGCGTTTTATTTATCTTGAAGCCGCTGCACCCAAGAGTGTCTTTCTCTTTCTTTTCTTGTCATCCTCTCCGTTTCTCTCTCTCTCTCTCTCTCTCTCTCTCTCTTTTCGCATATGCGTTAGCAAAAGCTGTTAAAAAAAATGTTTTACGAGTGCGCACAAGTGTACGCTTTTAGGCGTCACGTTCTCCCTTTTCCCCGCTAACCTTTCGTATACACTGAAACGAACATCGCAGAGACCTCCGAATGACAACTCGCCGTGCTCGGCAGAAAACGCATCCCGCATACGAAAACGCACGCGTCTCCCTCGCATCGGCGAATCCTGTCGCGTGTCACGAAATTTCGGGAAACCGCGGATTCCGTAGACGCGATGATACGTGCTCCGAAAGGATTTGACGTTTCGTCGGAAAAGATCGTAACTTTTTGTCCGCTCTTTGTGAAAGTATAAATAAATGTTAATTAATTTTGTAATTAAATTATTGTTTGAGTAATATTAATTAAAGTGTGTGTGTCGAACGGCAAGTTTAAAAATGTTGGAAAATTTGAATATATATCAGTTCCATTAAAAAAAAATTTATTTAGTGGTAATTAATAAATTAATTACTTATTTGACAAAATATTAAAACAAATTTTTTAAAATTTAGAATTGATTAAAAATAAAATAAATATTAAAAATAAAATTTAGCATTAATCAGTAAATTAATTCTGAATTAATTAATAAAATGTATTAATTTAATCTCATATATGAAAAAATTTAACTTTAAATAAGTTTAATCACACAGTGCATTATCAATATATTACACAGACGTTTGTTAATAAAAAGAAAAATTGTTTTTATAATTCGTATAAAGTAAAATTTTCATATTGAACATTTTTTTGCTATGCCACATCTCTTCCTAATGCGTGAATCTATTACCAAGTCTTAAAATTAACATTCTAAAAATAATCTATGTTAAATATAAAATTAACAAAACAAGAAAGTTCTCGAATATTAATAATAACGTGATGCCTATTGTTTGATGATCGGCAAACAGGCGGTTTCGCGTTGCAAACAGGCAGGAACTTTGTAACCGAAGGCGCGCGCACGCGGTACGATAAGCGCCTAGATCAGAGCCAAGTATTTAACTTGTTCGCATCCACGCCAGCAGGCAACTCTGATGACCATGGCCTTAATCACAACGAGCGTACACCGATATGAGCGACGCGCATCGCCTTTTACTGCGCTCGCCCTGCACGCTCGTCTGCAAAAACGAACCTCTAGCTCTGGCCAGGAAAACTCGTTACTGGCTACATCAAGAATTAAAGCCTACCGTAATCGTCGCGTTAATTCGAAGGAAATATTATTATACATTTATTTGTGTCATATCTAGGGATAAAAATTAATTTGTTAAAAAGTATAACAAAATATAGCAATGTACGATAATAAAATTCAAGTTAAGCGTATTATATTTTTCGGAAAAAAATTGTATTTTTTTCTTTTCTTTTATTTATTTCTTTTTATATAGCATATTACAGAATTGTTTGCATTTATTCTTTATGCTAAAACGAGGCACTACTATTGAAAGTGACTTGCATTGAATATATGTAAATCATTTGTAACTATTTTCTTTGAAGAAGAAACCTTATTAATAGTTCAGGTTCAGCACATCTCTGTTATTTGTTTGTTATGTAAAATTTATATCTTGTTATGTAAAATTTATATCTTGTTTTGAAGAAAATTATATTTTATAATATTTATTATTTATTTATATATTTATTATTCTTTGTGAGATATATTTATTTTTAGATTGACCTTAACCCTATCGCGGCTTGTTGTATCTTCGAAACACAGATAATTAGTGATAAAGTTTCCTGTGCGCGAGACCAACGAAGGAGTGCACAAATATGCGCTTGACCTTAGGTAATCATCCCTCCGCGGGGTCGACGGATAAAGTCATCGACATAAAAAACAAGAAACGACGTACCACGTTTCGCTTCGAATTGCGTTTAAATAATTTATTGTCATATTATTTCGCATTGAAAAATATATAGCTTTCTTGTATATAATTGATATTAAATGCTGATTCGAGCCGATAAATTGACGGTATAAATAATTATCATTAATCATTCCGTGAATCGTATAATTTTTACATACCTGATACATCCAATTTTTTATATAAAAAATAAAATAAGAGAGAGAGAGAATACGAGACATCTTATATTGTATCTACAATTAGTTATATTTCTGTCGTGAAATATAACTTTCTGCACATATCTATTTTTATTTATATTTGTCCTACAATTTACGGTGTTTGTGACTGCAAAAAGGTATCGCTTAAAGTTTGTCACGTCTTTTTTTATCCGGACTCGTTCCGCCGAAATATCGATTCGGGCTGTTCCCGATATAAAGGCTCTCTGAAATAAAACGCTTTTGCATTTTGCACAAACAAAGTCCACCGTTAAGGAAAAAAAAATTGTAAGCGCGCGTTCAACGGTGCACTCTAGGCTCAATAAATTTATCACGAGGAAAAGCGCTATCTTATCGAGGCCGGCATATGGCGACACCTGATTGGAAAATACGCGACAGGTGCACTTTTTTTATGCACGAATCCGCGAATCCGTAATATTCAGCGTTAAAGTATTGACCTCAATCAAATCACCTGACGACCGCGATATCGTTATCTCGTATCGCGCGTTGCACTTACACAGTATCGGTCTCGGAGATAATCAACATGGTAATATATATCCACACGATAACAGCTCACGAAAATGCATTCCTACTTACGACTTAACTTCTAAATCAACTTTCTCGATAAGATAAAAAAGTAATGTGTATATTTTCTTTCTTTGCATATAAAAGTTTAAATTTTTTTATATAAACATTTTTTTCTTATGTTCTTATACAAAAAAAAAGATCTTTATTATAATATAAATTTATAATAAAATTTATATAATATACATATATATAATATAATTTATATAATTTATATAACATATAATATAATTTAATATTATATATATAATATAATTATTAATATATATGTATATATGTACATAAATTTTATAAAAAGTTTAAATATTAAAAATGTACAATTTCCTCAGTTCTCTTCAACAATATCAACTTAAATTGCATAATGTTAATCCGAATAATATTATTGAAATTATTAAAGTCTCATAGCAAGAATGACTTGCAATAAAACAAAAATTTTGAGAAAAGGTGAATAAAAAATATGTTTTCGAATGAAAGAAAAGCGAGAAAAATCAACAACAAAAAAATTTTTTTTTATTTTCTATATAAATAATTTTCTGCATTTGATATCCGTAATATCCTTACTCGTGCTAATAGTTTAATAACAAATTTGGATGTGAGTTATATAGAAATCGCTGATAAATGATTATATGTATATTATCTCAAAGTACAACTGCAAATAATACTATTCACTTTGACTCTCTTTTTTATGTCCTATAAAAATAAACGACATTACTGCAACTGCAAAAATCGAGCAATCACATTTAGTGCTATATCTTCAAATATTTTGTTTGTCACAAATGGATATAATTTTAAATCTCAAATCGCGAGAAATGTCAATGTTGTCGAATAATCGTTGTAAAGTAGATCATTGACCTTGTTTCGGTCAGCGGATGGTGGATCGCATGGATATATATCTCAGAGAGTAATATCTAAATATCTGGAGTACCGCGTGCCGGCGTTATGTACTTGTTTAGATACAAAGAGGCTAAGAGGCCGCGGGAAAGACCGGCTACAAGATGACGAACGGCTATGACGGTTTACGGCTAAAGGACACGACGGATGGTACCACCGTGTAAAGGTGTGGATGTAACGTTGTCTATCGGAGTACTTTCATTGCTGTTATACAACCGCGAGTCGACCGACCGCTGAAAAGAGAAATGGGAACACACAGCGACTCTCATGCGAACCTCACCGATCGCTACTGATTCCTGATTTAATAGCATCCAATCGATAAAGCGGTAAAATAAATAAGAACAATTAAATTAATTGTGACATTAGATTATTTTATAATAAATTCTGTAATAATAAATTTATTAAAAATTCATTAGATTTATTCATATAAAAGATCTTTTAATATTATTATTAAATAATTAATTTTTGAATATAAAAATAATTTTTATAAAATTTATATATATATATAATTATATATATTATATTATCTACATATTATATAAATTATATATATATATATGTATATATAATAAATTATATTTTATAAAGATCTTTTTGTATAAGAACACAAAAGGAAAAAATATTTATACAAAAAAATTTTAATTTTTATATGCAAGAAAGATAATGTGCATTCTGCAACGTACACATGTTACTTAATGCTTCGAATTTAACAACAGCGAATAATGAGATTATTTGTATTCCAGTCTTGGCTTTGATTATTCAGAGTTTTAGAGCGAGCTTTTCGCAATTTTATTCAACTACAATTTTCTAGAGTGAATAACGCGATTGAATGTATGTGTTGCGTCACGAAATAATGGAAGATGGCATAAACATGTGGAAGCACCAACCAGATCGACAACTTCGATTATGATATGTTGACAGATCTGCGACGCACCTCGCATTGATGCATAACATCATGTTGGTGCCAACAACCAATATCTCCACAATTAATCGCATTATCATGATTTTTGTTATCGAACGTAAAATTATTGACAGTGCCTTTAACTGTCGAGAATGATTCATCGAAAAATCGAATTACCGTCATTTCAATATTATGGCACACTTTTAATATATTGTGATTTTACATTTTTTTTTCAATGCTTGTGATCCTACTTTTTTACAAGCAAAAATTAATTCTACAGTTTAATCTTTTTAAACAATACATAATTTTATTTGCAGTTTATTTGCGCGCAATAAATCAATAATAATTTATATGTGTAAAAACCATTAATTGAATAATTAGTTAGATCTATATTATCACATACGCGATTAACTTTTAATACGAGAAAAAAGCTGAAAGTCTATTTTATCATAGAAAGAGCTTCTGAACAACAAATACAAATAATTACAAATAAATTATAAATTAATTACAAAATATGATATAATAAAAATTAAAAAGAAGAAAAACAAACGTAAATTAGCAATTCTAAAACCTTGAGATTTGTCCATATTTTAGCACAATGTATATAAGCAGGACGAAGGAGAGTTTCGTCTCGTTAAATTGCACAAGGTTCGTACAATCTCGGTCGCGGAGAAAGTGGAAAAGTGTATCATTCACTTTATGTATCATTCACTCTACATATCGGGTGATGCCAAATATAGTGATTTAACATCATGTACGTAAGGTTTTCGATTTCTGTTGTAATATAAGAAACGCTAATTTTAACCAGTCAATTAATAAATAATTGCTAAAACAATTAAAGATTTTATAATTTTGTATAACAATAAAGAAGAAAGCCAAAAAACATTTATCGACATTATACATACGTTTTTGTAATATAATATCGCTAAACTAAATCTATTATAACTGAATCTTTATATTAATATATAAATAAGAAGTATTAGACTGACGTTTTAAGTAGATATTGAAACAATTTACGATTCAAAATGCTTGTTTCTATTTCTATAATTTATTTATTTATTTATTTATTTATTGCTTTTATTTTCTATTATTTATTTAAAAGAAATGTTTTATCCCTCCCCAAATTTCCTATATCAGTAACAGAGAGAGAATTATAATATATATATATATATATATATATATATATATATATATATTTTATAATTCTCTTACTGATATTTTAAAAAAGATATATATGTATAAGATGAAACAACTTTCAAAAATAGAAGATTCTAGATTTTCAAAGATTTTAAAACGTTTCTACGTGCGACAACGATATATGCAGAAACGATATATATGAAATGTAAATTTCACACGTTTATTCACTAATAGATCCATTCATCTACGTTAAATTTGAAATAACAATGCAGCTACGCGACAACCGTTTACGATTAATACAACACCGTGATAATTACACTGCTTACACACGGGACGGATTTTTACATATTAATAAGTACAAACGTTTGAAAAAAATTCATTCTAATAACTTGTTAATACAAATTTAATATATTCTAGTTTAAATATTTCTTGTGTATTCTTTAATATTATAGTCCTACTCAAATTTATTATTTCTATAAAGTTAGGCATATTTTTAAAAATTTTAATATAATTATAGTAAAATTTTGAACTTTTTCTATAAAAAGAATTCTAGAGCTTTTGATATGTTTCAAAAAGAACTTTGACAATTTTAGTGTAAAATATAAAAATCCGGAAATATATATATATATATATAGAGTGCTGACTTCATATTTTATAATAAGAGAAATTAATAATAATTTTGCCAATTAATTTATATGTAAAAATATTTGGTGAGATATAATACTAATTTATATTAAGTTACCAATAACGGTGAATCTCTAAACACAAGTCTGGATCCGGAGCACGAAAACGAAACGAAGTACCCGAAAGACGGAAACGAAGTGGATCAAGTACTAGATCTCGATCGATCCTACATCTTAGCAGAGGGCTCTCTGCCTCTCTAAGTGGGGGTAAACCTTAGGGAAGATACGTGAACGCTAATCTAATTATCACTACGTGTGTCTTGTAGAGATTTTTCAATGTCAAAACTTCTAAAAGTTTCCACTGTGTCCTAATCGTCACAATTTAGACTTTTTTCTCTACTTTTTTTTTAGTGATGCAAGAAACAGATTATCGCAAATAATATTGCAGTAAATATTACAGTAAATTATATTACCGTAAATATTAAATAAATATTATAAATAAATATTAAATAAGTATTACAGTATTACATTATATTACAGTAAATATTACAGTCGGTTATTGGAAATATGGCACATTTTTAAGCAAAATTTTGGTTTCGTCAAAGAATTCTGCGATGCAAAGAGAGAAAGAGACAGAGAGAGATAAAGGATTAAAAGAATGACAGTAAAGGTAACAATGTCGGCGTTAGATATTTGTCATTCCAGTCTTGGCGTTCGCCTTGTTAATCCAGCATATCGCTTTGCACGAGGACGCGAAGCCTTTAATTCTCATTCATGGGTATCACGCGCCATACCATGTGGCATCGCGTATAGTGCAATATCATTCGGCTAGATTGCACTCTCGCGAGCCAACGATGGCGATGCAACAGCACGACGCAAAGGAAACGCGTGCTGGAAAATAAATTACGCACGTTAACTCCCGAAGGTGAGGTTGATTTCGTAAAATGACGCCGTAAATATTTTTCACTGCAATGCGTTATTTCGCAATGTGTGACAGCGGGAAAATTTATTTATTCGATTTGTTCCATTCCGATTTATTACGCATTATTGTGCAGGGAGAATGTACTATTTTAAATGGAAAGAAATATAAGATATATAATCGTATATTTATGAGTAAATAAAACATTTTGAAATATGCACTTAAAAAAAAAAAGATAATCACGTTCGGTGTTCTTCAACAACAAAAAAAAATATTTGTTCAGAGACAAAAATTGAAGATAATTAATAATTAATTATAGTAAATGTTTAACATTACTTGTGTCAATATTTGTGTTATTATCTAAAGTACATAAAATGCATGAAATGCGTCTTAGTATTTATTTTCTCGTCTTAGATATTTCTCTATCAAATAGAGATTATCTCGTTTTAGACATCTCCCTATAAAATCGAGAATCTCTCGTCTTTTTTAAATATACTTTTATCAGATAATACTTTTTCTATCGTATAAAAAATATGAGGCATGTATTTTCTTCTTGAGATTCTTAAATCAGAGCGCCATGTGTAAACTGAAGGTGATAACGAAAAACTCTTATCTACTGCACGCAAACTTTGGCATCGCGAAGTTAACGAACCGCCGGATGTAGATTAATTGTTTAAGCGCCGCACTGTAATAGGGCGTTTATGGTAAAGATAACGAACCGAGTTTTACAATGTTTGTTGAAAAAAAACTTTACAATGTTAACGAATGAGTCTGCAACCTCGAATCTTCAAGATCATTAAAAAAAAATACTATTTTTCAAGATCATTTAAAGAAACAGTGTTGTTTCGTTTGTCTAATACTTTTTATATCCATGCATACACATTAAATTTTAATATTATATTTCAAAAAATCCTAATAAATACATTTAATATGTTAAAAGATATTTATTTATAATGGGTCATGCTATGGTTTCCATATGGTGAAAAAACGGCTGTATTTTTTCAATGTTATATTTTTCTTCAGTTTCTTGAAATTTCCGGAATGACTTTCCAAGGTATCAATTTTCACGTGACGTGACCTTAGGGGTTAGATTAATATAGGTCCCTTCCCTATATTGTGACATCTGTATTTTGTTAGGATCGTAGTTCCCCATAAAATTATCGAGATTTTCGAAACTTTTTAATTGTGACAGTTTCCTCTTAAGAAAAATAAAGTATTAATATCAATACGTAGTTCATTATGCCATCGCACCAAATACATTACTTATCATGCTTAAATAAATAAAAGTTACTGATATCGCGATATCGTTCCGAAAATAAACAGATCACAGCAGAATCGTATATCAGAATCGTTATGTTTAAAAAAAAAAAATCATATTCTTTGCCTATGCAAAAGAAATATTCTATGTACAATCTGCATTCAATTTATTTGTATTCATTAAGAAATCAATTTAATTTATTCTGCATGATTATTTCTATCTCTTAACGTTAATCAAATTTATCTCTTTATATATTACACAGACCGACGTCAATTTTGATCTTCAGATTTCAATAGTTATTTCCGAAGGATTTTAGCGTGCTGAAACCGAATCCGTTGTCCGAATTGCTTAAGTTTCGGAGATATATATATCTAAATGTGCCAAAAAGGTCATTTTTCGGCTTCTTTAGGTTGAAATAATTATAAAACGATACGTGTTAGTTCCCGTATCCCATGTATGATTTTTATATATCTTTTTCTGTAGAATTCGAGTCCGTCAAGAAAATGGGACTAACATCGTTTTATAATTATTTCAACCTAAAAAAGCCGAAAAATGGCCTTTTTGGCACTTTTAGATATACATACATATCTCCGAAATCTGACGTGACAAACCAATTCGGACAACATATTCGGTTTCAACACGTCAAAATCTTTTATAACGACTATTGAGATCTGAGGATTAAAAAAAAGTCAAAATTCATCAGCCTGTGTTATCTATAATTTATCTTTTAATATATATAGTTTTATATAGATCTCTCTATAATTTACTAAAGACATCGTTCTTTTTTTCATAAGAAAGCTTTCTTATCATCCCATTCTTACGCCTTCAATTAGCCATAATAATGTCGGCAATTACCACCTGTGTAAGTAAAATGTTGCCCTTTAGAGGCGCGACGTTTGTCGTCCAAGAAGAGTTATTCCGATGTTGGAAGCGGGGAGAAGAGGCAGAAGAAGGGGTCTGTTAACGGGCGCGAAGGGTGCCGTAAATGCACTTCTCCGTCAAGTACGCCCTCGAAGAGTGTAGCCCTTTTAAACCTGTTTTCATTGCGATCCTTGTAACACCAGCCTACGCCTTCCTATACCTGTACATACAACGATGGACGGGACGCGAGTGAGAGCGTCTCTTTTCCACGGCGTATTCTTAGTTTCCTTCTTATCGTAATGGACCGGCTCTCTCGACCTCTTTATTCTACCTCTCTTCTCGCTTTTCTACGAACCTCATCGGAAGTAGACTTACTTATTTGCCTATTCTCTTCCAGCAGTTCGAAACCGATCGGAATAAGCACGATCAATTTAAGAAAATAGAGTAAATATTTGCGCGCGAATTACGTGCTGCATACCTGATACGAATGTAAAAATTACGGAAAGAAATAAAAAGATTACAATTAAATGGAAAAAGAAAAAAAAATTTTTTTTAATAAAAAAAAACATGTATATGAAATCTATATACTAAATTTAGAAAAAAATAGAGTTTTGCATTACAGCTCATATTGCTCAGAAAATTTATATACATCAATACAAAAATAGAAAATTAATCTGCTGGAAAATTTTAAATCCCCCATTTTAAATCGTTTAATTGAGAAATCCATAACCTACGTCAACGCAATTCTAGCAAACCTGGTATATGTACATCATGAAGTATATATACATTGGTTCAAGTGCTGATAATGAAATAGAAACGACTAAATATGATACTGAGATATGAATACTGATCAGATATAATTTATGAGCCAGATACGCGATTAAAGCGAATCACGACGCGAATATAGTTTTCACATCAGCAGAATGTTCGATAATAGTAAAGGAAACACACATTTTAAAATTCTATTTTTCAGAAGAAAAAAAATTCTCTTATATGAATATTAATATTGTTATAAAGAGTAGTCAGTGTAAGCACTGACTTATTCACTTGAATTCTTTTCTCTTTCTCTTTCCCTCCCTTCTTTCTCTCTTCTTCTCTTTTTCTACCCCCTCCCCCTCATCACTATCTCTTCTTTCTTTTCTTCCTCTATCTCTTTTCTCTTTTTCCCTTTCCTTCCTCTTTCCGGTTTTTTCTCCTTCTCTTCTTTCCTTCCTCTTCCTCTTCTCCTTTTCTTTCCTTTCCCTCTCCTTCTTTCCTCTTTGCACTCACCCTCCTATTTCTCTCTGCCTTCTTTTCTTTCTGCCGCTTTTCGTCTTCCTCTTTCCTTCTCCTTCTTTCTCTCTCTTTCTCTACTTCTCCTACTTCCTCTCCTTCCTTTCTCTTTTTCTCTTCTTTTCTCTTCTTTTCTCTTACTCTTACTCTTTCTTTCATTTCTCGGCGTGCAATATCATCACTGCGTGCTCCACCACATACCATCTCAAAGACGTTATAAATAACCGCGTTCAACCCCGCGTGCATCCGTGATTACGATCGCGGAAGATAGCAGAATGCACGGCGGTCATGTTGTTGCACTCTACGTCCGGACCCTTCGGGACCATGCACGAGAACTTTTCCTTAGCCATGTCATTATGGGACACAAGCATAAAACGTGTTGCACATGTGTTTTCTACGTTAATAATTAAAAATTTGAAAAATAATCTTACTTCAGTACGGAAGGGGGAGGAGGAAAGACGTACTATTCCTTTCTGTATTTGATAAATAAACCTAATTATTTTTCTTTAGTAAATAAATTAGATATATAATACAAATTATATATCTTTTCCTAAAATTTATTTATGCGCATGTATGTAAATAATTAAAATTGAAACTAAGATTTGTTATGCACTTGCTACATCTGAAAATTAAATCGTGTTTCTTGTAGCTTCGAATACTTTGTGCAAATCAATTCATTCACGATAATATCTCATGCATAGTACGTTTCATCATATCCTATATCAGTAAATACATTTAATCAATCTCTCAAATAAATTATTTCAAATTAAATATAATTGCAAATATCGCGGTAAATTTTAGAAGATAAAGTGAGATTGCATATATGATTGATGGAATTTTTTATAAGGCATATCGATTCTCAGGATTGTTCTGTTACTCGTCTAATTTTAAACATGAGACTGTGAGTGTCCCCCTCATAGAAGCACTTAGTGTATCACACGCAAATCAATCACAGAATCGTGCTTGATGACAATCTCGGGTCAAAGTTCGTTCTCAAGTCATCAATGTTCATCATAGACTGCATGACGCGCCCTACCAATGTAATAAGCACATGCGGAAATGGAGAGATCGAGATAATAAGTTTTAATCCACATCCATCATAGCATGTGCTAATTAACCTATCAGATAAATTATGAAATATTGTCATAAAATAAACAGCGATTAAGTCATTAGATACGAAGCACATAAATAATCATGTTGTCGTCATTATAATGAACAGTTTTCAAACACAAATATATTCTTAACTCTCTAATATAAAATTTTATTTTAGGATATATACTATAAAAGAAGATTTTTTTCAAAACTAACCCAGAGTTCGTTATTCGAGTTTTAAATTAAAATCTGATTTTTATTTATTTTTATTACATTTATGATTTGTATGAAACAAAAAATATCACAAAAATAAAAAAATAAAATATTATGACAAAACGGATATTGTCCATCAATAAAGTATTATTATTGTCTTAAAAATGTGACAAATGAACATTTATGTCATTCTTCTCTCGTCTTGGCAACTAGTCAATTTAGTTTTAAATAGCTTCGTATAGTTAAAGTTGGTCTCGTAACCGGTTGTGGCAGAGTCTGGTTTAGAACTAGATTATCTCGACACCGAATATGTCGAGAAATTCGCGCAAAGGATGCTCTGTCCAACAAATAAAAAGTATTTATCGATTCACAATTGTTATACGCTGACAATCAACAACTACATTTAAAAGCGCGAATTAAACGTAGCAAACGAAATTTTACTAGCTTAAAAGCAGAAATAAGAGGGACGATATAAGAGATTGACATGACTCATTCGAATTATTTCATTTGATCGCAATTTTGATAACGAAGTAAGGTTGTGCACGGCTCGAATCCGTCAATCGATAAGCGAGCGGGCATCAAAGCAAAATCACCGCCCATCAGCTGTTCTTATATATGAAGAGTTGGACGGCGAATTCGGCTTCGATATTGGCAACTCGTTATTTTATCGCGATCGATGGATCGTGTAATGGGCGCGAGGCGTGTCGCACGGACTCTCCTCTGCGACTGCAGATCGTGACCGTATGTCTTCCTGTGTGTGCCGGCCCGTATAGAGGATATTAAACCTTCTGCTCTGTGAATCCGCTTGTATTATCACTTCCTCTTGTGTAACCATTTCAACCGATCCGTTCATTATTTATTTGATAATCATCTGATTATTCTTGTACAGTTAACTCATTTACGCCATATGTATATACACATATTTTATATAAGTATAAGAAAATAAGGAAGAGGTAACTCTCTTACATTTTTTTTCCTATGCCTACTTTTTAAATATGGAATTTGTAAAGAAGGAAAGAGATCAAATTTTTAATAACATTTTGATAACATTGTTTCCAAATACTTGATAGATATGTTTTATCCCCACTCTTATAACGATAGTAAAAGTATTAGCTTGACTCTCTGACGTCTCTCTCTCGAGCAGAATCGGAGCGCGATAGATAACCTTCGTATTCAGATTAAAGCTTCGCGCACTGTAGAGAGAAAACATACTTATACGTTGTATATATGTACGAAAATGCACTCGGCAATTGAGTATGGACGTAATCGCGCGCGTGTTCTCGGAATTAGAGTTATTCAAAGGTTGCTCGGATACCGGGACGCGAAGATAATAAACGCGGCGTGCTCCGATATCGATAACCGGTTTAATGAGAGTATTTATAAAATTACAACGTTAATTTAACGAAAGCGAAAGTGTGCAGTCACGTCAACTTTTTTCGGTGGAATTCGCGCCACCGACGAATCGAAACGACGGATGGATTTTCACGGCAGAAACCGCACTCGCGGAATGCACCGCATTTTACCGCAGAAATTTCTCATCAGTCCCCGATAAGACAAAATTATATACAATTTAAATCAAAGTCAACTTACGTCTCTCGGACGATTACCGATATTTTAATGCAATTAATTATTCATTTATCATGACCCTATTATCAAAGTGTCGCAACGGTAAGCAAAGACCCAGTCGTGATGTAATGTAACGCACAATTCAACTCTTGAAAAAAAGAAAATAACAAAGTTAAAGAGGACAAAAAGTATAATATAGCATTTTTATCATTACTGTAAATATGTGGAAAAATATCAGCATGGTGAACATATAATATAATGACGTAAAACGCTGTTTTTTTTTAATGATTTTGACAGAGTTATTTACTACTCTGAGAACCCGTTTTAGAACTGTATTTTATCCACGAAACGTGGAGGCATAATTAGCAACGCATTTTCGCGGGCACATTGATCCGTTAGTATAATGTAGTTAATATCTGCTTGTTTCTACAACTAATATTTGCTCAACTAACGCCCGGACTCTAACGCGCTGCTCAAGCACGATATTACGAGTAAGATAAGCAAAGAGGCACGTACGTAGAGCATGGTGTTTCGCAGGCTTCTCGGGTACGATAAAAATTACGAGGGAGGTCAAGGTTATTACTTCAATGAGCGGATATTCTAGAATACAATAGAAGTATACACCGGTATGTTTTATACGCGAGTGCGTCTAAAACAAATATGCGTACGAATAAAACGTGTGCCATCAAAAATAAATTTTTGGAATGTAGAGATATAATAATTATAATAAAAATTAGAATAAAAATTATAATAAAAATCTATATATAACACTCTCACATATAACTTATATACATATATGTCTTTAATGTATATTGTAATATCAAAAACGTGCTCGTATCATGACCATAAGCGTTACAAGGAATTTTAAAATTTAAGTACTTGTATGAATATTTATGAGATTTACTTATGTACAACACGCTCTCGTGGTAGCCTAATAACAAACAATATAAGCGTAATATATTTATAAAAAATATATTAAGTTTATAAGTTTATTTTTTAAACGAAACCAAACTTACTACGTGAGAAGCGAGTAAATTAAACATCTAATTGTAAATTTATAATCGAAGAATACAGAGCTATTTGGGCGTTAATCACTAATGGTTAAAAGCAATCACGAAATTTGCGTCGGTCATTGAAATGTTCGCGTTTCTATGTCGCGTGACTATGCAAATATAGTATATCTATACAAGTGACAGCGTAATGATGCGAGTTATTACTTTGCCGCATGACTATGATTATGTATATCCATCAATCATACTCGATACTTGGACCAGGGCAAAAAAATTCGTCAATCTATCCACCATAATAGTCGCGTTCAATAATTGATAATTATTTCATGCATTCTGCAAATGCCGGAATATTCGATATTTCGATTATTTTGGGGAAATATTTAAATATTATGTTATTATATATTTTTAAATATCATTTAAATTTTTTCTCTTTTTTTATGTGTTTACATTATACTTATACTAAAAATTGAACTTTATGTTACAGTTTATACATAATTTAAATTAACTATATAATGTAAATATATGAATAAATTTTAAAAAATATAATAAATTTAATAAAAAAATATAATTAAAATAATTAAAAATATGAGTTAAAAATATAATGAATAAATCAAAAATACAAATATTAGAATGTATACATATAATCTAACAGATGCTTAAGTTGTCTCACACAGAAAACGTTAAACAACAAACATAAAGTTAATAATCTGAAAAAGCTTCTAAACTATTTTGATATATCCTCTCGTGGATGGATTTCTTTCATCAAAATCATTGAGTGGAGAAAACCAAGGAGGAAACTAAAAAGTGAATGTTCCTCCTTCACGATCAGTGCCAATTATATACATTATATACAAAGTCGAAGCCAAATTTTTTGTTGCTTCTCACCGCGAGACTCGTGGAATGTCATTAGTCGACTCTTCCTCGTCTAAAGTGGTAATCGAGATCTAAGTAATAATCTTTCGAGAAAAAAATTCTTGTATCATATTTTAACTTTCATTCCGCTCCTATAATCCGATTACAAATTCGCCAAAGCGATTTCCCTTGCCAGATCTTCGCAAATTAGTAAAGATATTTCGCGCAAATGAATCGAGTGAGGCACTCTCTTCTCGTCTCTCTCGTATTTATTCAATCGATCAGGTAGACATACCTATAACTTTATTCGTTAATCGGCGCTCATCAATGCGACAGCTCACGTTCCTGAGAATTTTCGAAGGTCCCCCGAACGAGCGTGTCGCGTCGCGTCGCGCAGTCTCGAATTTTATCCCCCTCGTGTATAATTCAGCCCAAGTGGGAGATATGGCAAGCCACGTCCGGTCCATGCGCCATGGCTATGCGCGAAAGAAAACACGAATTTTTGCGGGCCGAGCTTGACTAACCGATGAAAAAAATCACGAATATACTGTATCGTCATATCAATAGCGAAGACATTTTGTTTTACATACATATCAAAGATAAAAAACATTTTCAAATTGACAAATTAAAAATTCCAGTAAATTTTTACAATATTTTATCAATCATATTTTCACAATATTTAATGCATACTCTTATAGTCAATTTTTTATTTTCTTTTTTATGCTTTATTTCCTAGCACTGTTAATTATTCACTTTCTTAATGTAATAGAATAATTTGCAGTGTTTTAACACAATTTATTAGAGATGTTGCATACCTTTCAGCAAGTGTTGCTAATTTCCAAAAAATATTACGAAAATGAAACGCAAAAGCGCAGTTGGAATGCACCAATTCATGTTACGCATTTCATGATAAATTAGTAATATGCACGACGTTGACCCACTGACGTTATTATTAAAGATGGTCGATATTACTGAAAACATTATGTTTCAATGCATCGTTACGATAGAATGACGTATCCGTCACGAACGCAGATATCGATGATCGATGAGAAACTTTCAAGAGATAGGAGCTGTTTCAATTGTTTTTCAAAGTCTTTTTAAGAGTAACAATAATGCAAAATTTTTCATCTAATTATTACAAATAATAATTCCTGACATAAATATGCTTTTTTCATTGCACAAAATATTTAATATATGAAATAGAATTCGCAATGTTATGCTGAAAAGCACCAATGACGCAGTATGCGAAACACGTATAAAAATAATCTCGATATACGTCGAAATTAGCATGCGAACTCAAAGTTTGCTCTGAAACGCACGCGGTATCAGACATGTTACTTTCAGCGATTGATTGAGATACAAAAAATTGGGAGGAAAAAGAGTTAATTTTACGGAATTAAATCCATACAACCATTATAAATATAACGTTTTATGAAGAGATATTAAATAAATATGTAGAACCACATTCTTTTCGTAATTTTTCGCGAAGTTTTTACAGAAGTAAAATGAGATTATTGTGACTATCAAATATAATTATTACTAATTATAAATATCGATGTAATCAAATTACATTATATTCCCCGTGTTACATAGTAGAGTAAAAAACAATGAGTATTTCGCCTCGGGTATAAGTCAACCGCGGAATGCGTTAGTTTCTCACGGTCAAGTCTCGATCAACCCCTCGAAAGACCGACACATCCCCGAACCCAATCCGCAACCCCTTTGTAGAACCTCACGAGTCACTGCTCTTACGGTCACCACGCGATCAAGGTCGCGAAAGAATGAGAAAGAAAAAAAGAAGAAAAAAAGAAATGTGACTCTTACCTGTCACAGATCGCAATGCTTTTGGCTGGTGTTATGCGTCATCGGCGCAGAATCAGTCGCTCGTCCATGAGGGAAAATCAGCCGGGGAAGAGAGAAGAGAGAGAAAGAGAGGAGAACACTCGTGGGAAGCACGAAAGAGATGGCAGGATGGGAGGAAGAGGACCGAGAGAACACATATACAGTCAACGCAGTACCACCAGTGGCAAGATATTTGGCGGACTCTAAAATAGCAATAGCTCCGCGTCCTCCGTCGACGTTTTGCTGCTTTCTCGACGCAGTGACGACACACACGCACATAGATACACACACATACACATTGCGTGCTGTTCGTCCTATTCGTTTCTTCCCTCTCGTCGTCGTCGTCGTCGTCGTCTCTTCGGTCTACCTCACTTTTATATTCCGAATACAGAATAGAGAAACCAATTCTGTCGCGCTCTATCGTCCCTTCCGCGCTCTTCTCTCATTCGGTCATCAATCGTGCGTATCTCAAGATGCACTGCTTCGCGCTCTGCAAGATTAATGTCGTCGTCGTCGTCGTCGTCTTCAATATAGCCGAGAAAGAGAGAGAAAGTTTGCTCTGACGTTTCCCTCAAAGAAATAATCTCGAAAAATACTCATTCGTTCTCTATCCCACTTCGGGCTCGATCTCCGTCGACCTCTCTTATTTCGACTCCCCCGCCGTCTGCGACCCGATCTGCGATATCTGGGTATCCGTGTCGTCGTGCACGTCGATCGCACTTTGCACGCATTACAGATCCATTGATCCTTTGTCCCCTCGCCACCCTTGTCCTCCCACACCCGACACCCCTCGCAGCCGCCACCGTCGTCGTCTTCGTCTTCGTCTTCGTCGTCGCCACCGCGTCGATGCCAGCCTCTCCGTTTCGCGCGGACCGTCTTATCTCGGAGTGCACAGCACTTGACGGATCATGGTGGGATTATCGTGGCTCTCCGACTCTTCGAAATCGTTCTTTCCAATTGGAAAATCGATGTCGAGTAACGTAGACCAGGCGATTTTCACGAGATGTTTGTTATCAAGGTGCTTCACGTACCTTGAGTTTCAAGCTGTCAGCGAGAACCGAATGTCAGACTGACGATCAGGAGGTTGAGTCTGACACAATTGGAAGAATGATCTTGGTGAATTTAATGAGTAACTAATCGAAACTTAATGATAATAAAAAATTAATGCTTTTGGAGAATTATTAAATGTTATTTATAAACGAATTGCACGACTAACGATCTGCATAAATATTGAGATGTTGACAAGATATAAATGCTATTTGATAAATCTTGCTGCTCTCTGATACTCTAATACGAAAGATTGATTTCTAGAGAATTTCACGTGCTATCTTCCACATCGAGTAAAGGAGAGATGACAACTCATCATTTTTCCTGAAGCCGATCAATAAACATCGAAAGTTTTCGCACGGAATCGTGCCGTGTTTGCGCGATATATATGTTACCTCTCTCTGTTCTTAACACGAACAATTCTCTCGAGCAATCTCACAGCGAATAATCATCCCACTGCGACCTGCTCCCCTCGCATTGACTGACAGCTTCCAGAGCAAGCTTCTCCCACGTGCCAATTCGTCAATCCTCGTGATGACCAGCTGAACGATTGCGACCGATTGCGCCCTTTACCCTAACAATTTTTCGATACGAATGTTATTTTCCTAGACCGACTTTGCAGACCGCTGCTATTTTCACTTGCTATTTTTTCAGCTCTCGTTCGCGCGAGAATTTCGCGAATTCTATACTTCTCGTTATACTTCACGCGAAGATTTTCCCAAGCGAAACGCTCGATCATCAAAGACCACCCTTTCGGACTGATTAAACTCCCTTGCCGTACCGAATCACCCTCACTTTTTTCCTCTTCTTCCGTCGCACGTGCCGGCTTATCCCAGACACGCGATTGACGGAGCGAGTGTGACAAACACTGAAGTCTCCCTTGGTAAAGCAAGAGAGGCGAAGAGATGCTCGCGGCTCCGCGGTTCGCGCGCGACTGACAGGGCAAGAGTCGTTATTGGAACCAGAGCGCCTCAAGTCTATCCTTCTCTCTCTCTTTTTCTCTTTCTGTTGCACTCTCTCGCCGTCTCTATCTTACTCTGTCTCCCTCACGCCTGTTCTATCACATTCCCGCGTTGATCTCTCTCCCTCTCTCTCTCTCTCTCTCTCTCTCTCTCTCTCTCTCTCTCTCTCTCTCTCTCTCTCTCTCTCTCTCTCTCTCTCTCTCTCTCTCTCTCTCTCTCTCTCTCTCTCTCTCTCTCTCTCTCTCTCTCTCTCTCTCTCTCTCTCTCTCTCTCTCTCTCTCTCTCTCTCTCTCTCTCTCTCTCTCTCTCTCTCTCTCTCTCTCTCTCTCTCTCTCTCTCTCTCTCTCTCTCTCTCTCTCTCTCTCTCTCTCTCTCTCTCTCTCTCTCTCTCTCTCTCTCTCTCTCTCTCTCTCTCTCTCTCTCTCTCTCTCTCTCTCTCTCTCTCTCTCTCTCTCTCTCTCTCTCTCTCTCTCTCTCTCTCATGCGAAAAATCATTCTCTCTCCCTCCCTCCATCCTACCCTTGTTCCTACCCTCTATCACTCCTTCCCTTTCTCCTTCTCTTCTGCATCCCTCCCTCTCCCCTTTCCTTCCATTCTCCCTCTCTCTCACTTTCTCTCTCTCTTTCCCTCTCCGTTTTGCTTTGCTCTCTACTCTCATGAAGAAACCTATCTCTCTCTGTCGTTCCCACCGCTGACGCACTCGCGACTGGGTCGTATCGTCGTATCTTTGTCATTCCTATTTTCATTCCGTCTCTTTCCATCTACCGTCTCATCTCTCGTCACTGAACAGGTTCACTCTTCGGCTCCGTTCAACATGGAGCAAGCGCGAAACGAACGAAACCGAAACTCAAACTCGGCGACCGCCTTCACCAACGTTTCATCCTCGTTTTCTTCTTATACTTCCTCTTGGTGCTGTTCATCTTCTTCGGCACGAAGCTGTTCTTTTTCCTCCTCAGCTACGTCAAGGTGATTCCTTTTTGGTGTCTCCTTCATTTCTCGCTTCCATCTTTATCTTGGTCACCACAGATTTTCTACCTCGGTCAGTTACATTTTCTTCTTAAATCCACTTCTGCATCTTCACCTTGTACGATTTGCGAAAAAAATAGGACATGTCACATATTTGTATACTTTGATTTTTTCGTATCTCTATGCACGTTTTCATCTTTCTTTATCATTTTTCCGCATATTCCTGTCACATCTTATTGTTAGTTATATCTCTCTTCCATTAACATATCTCCTTCGGCTTTATAATTTATTTCTTATTCCTGTGTATTTTTATCTTTCAATATACATTTTTCTTTATCATTTTTTTTTGCTTATCTTCCTTTTTTACTTTTAATAAGATTTCTTCAAGATATATTTGTATTCTCTTCTATATTCTTTTTCTCTATTTCTTCTTGTTTTTTCTTATCTCTCCTTCTCTTTATTCGATATTTTTTCCTTGTGCTTTTATTTTTAAAATATTTTTTTCGGCATTTCCATTTCGACTTACATTTATGTACATTATCTTCGCTTTCAGGAATGCTTTTGCTTTCATATCTAATCATGTTTCTTTCTTAGTACTTTTTATCCTTCTGATTCGAATATCTTTCCTCTGACAATCTTCTTTTCAATCGTGGCTGTTTTTTTCAACTTCGCTTCCTCAGTTTCGCATAGACAACATACTTCCCTCATGATTCTGTCAAAACTCTCCATCCTTGTCTTTATAGCTACAAGCGAAGACACTGTCCAAAACTGGTTGGAAGACGCTCCAGCGCTCGTTTCGGCACCATAATCGACTGGCCAGACTGTCGTGCCACAGTCACCCGTCTTACTGCCCTCTCCTTATTCCATGATGATCATTTTCACTCTCCTTAGACATTTTTGCTCTTCTTCCAACTCCGTAAAAATAAAATTAAGGAGAAAAAGAAGAAAAAAGACTAATGACTAGAAAGGAATGTACAATCAAGTTGTTGTCAAAATATAATCCTTTAAATACAAGCCTCTAATTTGATGGAAATCGATTTTTAAACTAAACACAATAACTCTACTTTCCCTCCTGTGCCTTCCTCTATAACTTTCTTTCTTTCTCTCTCACAAGTAGAAAAATCGATGATATCCTCCTCCGCCAACTCTTTAATCGCGTTTAATTTAATAATGTAATATTTAAAAATATTGGTTATATATACCTATTCTGTGCTATATAGCGTATTTAATTAATAAAAAGTAAATATATATTATATTTTTAAATATTATATATTTTTAATATAAATCAGATTAAAATCCATCTGATCTTTCATTCCCCAAATCATTAATTTTTTTAACAATAAGAGAAATATTATTTCTAAAACTTCATACTTTTACTGTAATATTTTCGTTAGATTTAAAGTTCAAAAATTTAGTATTCAAATCTCTGTCTATGCCTCGCAAATCTTTGTCTTTGCTATGGTAAGCGTTAGATTTCTATCAAACATTGTTTTAAAAAATCTAAACATCGACCGTTAAAACTTGAATCGACGAACCGAGGTATAATAATATGAATATCATGGGACGCCGAAAGCATCAGCTCCGATTTGGCGATTAGGGACTAACAAGATTCAATCCTTCGTATCCTGTTTGGACTTTGGTGCGTGGTTCGCTATACGTTTGCCAGTTGACAAAAATTTGCGTACCGATGAAATCAGATGTTGAAAATGTTATTCTGGTTAACAATATGCTAAGAGATTCTAAAAACTTAAGATTGCTTATAATTATTTTTGAATATACAAAGAGTAAATTTGTGTTAAAAGCATTAATTATTATTATTATTATTTATTGTCAAATTAATTATCGAAGTTTTTTTGTGATTTTAAGTTATCCAAAAGCCTCACTTATGTTTATCTCATTATTGTTTGAATAGATTAAATAGTACCCTTCCTTTTTATTATTTTATACAAAGCTCTCGAGATTGAATACTTTAAGTTAATATTTTGTTAGCAACACTTTTATTTTTACAAGAAAAATAATTATAATTTCTTCTATAATGTATTTATTTAAAAATTTTTAAAAATCTCTTTTTTAAAAATAATTTAATCATTGTCATCACAAATAGTCCAACTTTTTTATTTTTAAGGGATAAAATGATACTTACTTGTACTTTTCACTAAACATGGCTGATTGGATTATTTGAGAAATTGAGTGTTCATAGATATACTAATTGTAAGTGTAGAGACTACGCATATCTCTTCTTCCCCAAATAAATAATTCGATAAAACAATGTAAAATTCAATTTTATTTTCATTCTTAATCGGTCGCGTAATAATCATCTGATATTGTGAATAAATACCCTTTGCGGTATTTCTCTTGGTTCACTGCAAAAGGTGTCTCGCTATTAAAATTCCGTTTTACAGTCGAAAAATTTGATTAGAGACTCCAATATAATATAAATATATAAAAACCTATAAATTATTTAAAATTTAACATACACTTTCAAACAAACATAATTGTTTTTCTAGTTTTAATATATAATAATTAAAACTTTACTTATATTGAGAGAGAAGAGAGAGATCTTTGTCATACATACATATATTCCCCCCAGCAAAAATATTTTTTTAAATATTAAAAATAGACATCTATATGTGTTACTCTTGTTCCTATTTAATTGTAATAAGTACTTATAAGTACTCAGTTTATATATTAAGTAGAATGTATGTAAAATATAATATAAATATTTAAAATTTTTTAATATTTTCAAACAGAAATGACGTACTCTTCAATGATACATTTTACAAATGCAATTTATGTTAACAAGTTTTACAAGTAATTATAAAAGCTATACGAAGAGCGAGCAGTAATTAACTTCACGAACAAAGGTAAATGGTTCTACATCTTCAGTCGGCCTTTTATATCCGGCGGCCCCTAAAAAACTAGAAGATTTAAAAAAAAGTCACCGACGATTGGACATTTAAGAGGGATGGAAGTCAGGTCTAAACTCTTCGCAGCAACTTCGAAAGAATGGACACGCCCAAATTTAAGGATGCATCGTATTATAAAGGCTCAACTTTATATTGTTCTCAATGAAATCAAAAAGTTCTGCGAACTTTACCATAAAAATTTTCTTATAAGCGCGATTCTAAAAAATAATCAAATATAAATATAATTCAAATATAATTTTCGACTAAAGAATTTTTGAAATAAAAAAATATGTTCCTTACGTCAAAGAAAGAGCAAGAGAGAGAGCAAAAATTCTTTACTCAAAAATTATATGTGAATTATTTATATTTGATTTTATTATTAATATAAAGTTGAGCCTTTATAATTCAAATGTTATTCAGAAATATTTTGCAAAAGTTATGGCATTTTTTTTCCATCGTATTCGATCGTATCTTACTTTCTTCAGATTTCTTCGCTCCGACACAATTTTAAGAGTTTAGGTTTTTTTATTTTCACCAAATATATTGTCTCATCGAGACAAACTTTCGCAGAGACCAGCTCGCAAATTCTTCGAGGCACCGTCAGGAAACGAAGACAGCCATCTGGGTATCCGTCTTCGACCCCCCCCCCCCCCCCGTCAACGATCTATGCTCGACGTAGCGGGAAGAAATTCGCGCACATAATCCGCGCGTATCGAACCGTTTCGCGCGACAATTGGCATTCAGCTCGCATCGCCGCACGTCGAGATAGGTACATACAGGAACACACGATGCATGTAATGCCCCGGCTACATCAATACGCCGACGTAACACACAGCCTACGTATCATCGTCACGTACGACCGTCGATTGAATACGCGGAGGTACTCCGCGTGTATCCGCGAGTACCGGGCGAGGCGTCGCGACGCGATTGCGACAAGTCGGCTCGCCACGAGACCGCCCGTTATATACCGTTATGCGAACATCGCAGACGGGATTTTCTATTTACCGAACAACGGCACCCATGACGGATTAGAACGGACCAAGTTTTTCGGGTGTGGTCGCTGGTGCCTGGATCACCACGTCGAAAATTCGATGGCGATTCTTTACCGAGAGTTTCGTTTGCGAATTTTGACGTATGTCGAGAAAAGGAATAATTGACAATATCAAACGTTATGATAATCCTTTGCCGCGATTATAAAAAAATTAATACGCGTTTACGTTCATATCCTTTTCTAAAAAAGATCACCACGTCGAAAATTCGATGGCGATTCTTTGTCGAGAGTTTCGTTTGCGAATTTTGACGTATGTCGAGAAAAGAAATAATTGACAATTGAAATGATATATAATATACAATTTCTCACTCACCGATACGGTGCAAACGGAGTTGTAGTACACAGCACATTGATCTGAAAACAAAATATTCAAATTATGTATATATCTACATATATGTGTGTCGAATATCTCATAAATACAGTTTTAAAAAAAATGTTTTTATTTTGCATACCTCACAGTTGCTCCGCTATCGCCCGATGCCTCCCCGGGCCTCCTCCTCCTTCTCTCTTGGTCCTTCGTAGCACTCACGACACTCGCGAAAACATGAATAATTACGATTGTTCGATACTTTACGCGGCACTCCCGACACGTGAAACTTCATACGGCACTCCCGACACGCGAAACTTAACACGGCACTCCCGCCACGACGCGTGAATCGCACTGTGTATCGCATGCTACCTGTAACAAACAAAATACATATACATATTAGAAATCTTATTATTTTGCATTATAACACAATATAAATATAAATATGTAAGCTAAAATATTTAATTAGCAAATTTTCGCTTCATTAATATTTTTTGACAGAAATCAGCTGATTAAAGCGTTAATTTGCTAATTAATTTTTAAAATATGTTATAAAAATTATATAAAATAATAATATGTTTTAAATAATATGTTATAATACTTTAAACTCGATTAATATTTTTGACAGTTATCAGCTGATTTCTGTCAAAAAATATTATAATCGAGAATAAGATATTATAACATATTATTTACAACATATAACTATTTTAATTTTTTAACATATTATTATAACATTATTTTAACATATTATTTTAAAATGTAATTATCAAATTAATGCTTTAATCAGCTAATTTCTATGAAAAAATATTGATTGAGTTTAAACAAACTTTATATTATTTTCGAAAAAATATCATTTTTTTAACATAAAACCGAAAAACGGCGCGCACGTAGCGCGCGTTTGTATTGTTCTAATGTAATATAAAGTGCAAAGATTAAGCGAGAGCATTTTATTAGAATTGAAAGAACTTTTCCGACGAATGTAGATTGACTTTCGTCGGGACGTCGCGATCTTTTTCCAAGATCGTGAAATGGTAATAAGGATGACTAAGTTCTCTCATAAATGAAAGTTTAACGAGGTTCTTTTTATATCGTCGACGTGATCCTTGCGGCAGTGTCTCAATAACAGAGATTGATCGTCGCGTGGATGACGTTACGTCCGAGCAATAGACATACTACTACTTGTCGACGCGCGACTGATCGATGTCACTTATCAATAATCGAGATTTAACATTGAGAAATCCTTGACACCAAAAAGAATTTTTCACTCAATGAAATTTAACGAGAATCGATGATTTTATATTAATATCCGCTTTAAAGTTCTATAACTAATATATTGTTCATAATTAATATTTCCACGTTGAAATTACCGATTTTATTAAGGTATTTTACTTTTCCAGTAATTTTTTTATTTAATCTAAATTAATAATGCATAATCGAAAAGATTAACCGTCTCAAAGCTGAGATGTTTGTTTTATTTTTTCAGTAAAATCAATTCCTTTTTTTAATTTAATCTGAATGTTTTAATTTCAGAAAAATAATATCTAAATAATGCATAACCAAAAAAAAGATTAACTGTCTCAAAGCTGAGATATTTGTTTTATTTTTCCTATAAAATCGATTTCTTTTTTTTTTTTAATTTGAATGTCAAATTAATAAAAGTAAAGATATTTGCATATTGTTATAAATATTATTGCTTTGTTCTAATGAGATGAATGATTTCAATTGCAAAATGTAACGCAGAGCGAGAGCTTCTGAGGATACTCTTACACGAAAGTACACACCCGAATAAGTACGAGTACGCGGAGTCCTTGCTAAAGATAGCACGATGACAACGTCTGAATTAGCGGCGGCTTCTCTCTATCAATTAGATGGGGGTATAATATATACCAGGAAATGCTGAACAATTGTTGTTGTCTGGCCCACATACGGGGCTAACTGCCACGCGCTTTCCTCATCCCGTCTTCCATTTGCTTTCATTGCATTCACTGACGGGACAATTTCTTTCTTTTTCCCTCTCTTTCTTTGTCTGTCGTGCATCGTTCCACAAACAAAATGTACGCAACAATCACGCGAAAAATTAATTTCACACAATTAAATATTTATAGAAACCTACTGTGTGTGTGTGTGTTTAAAAAATCGTCGTGTAGTATTTTAAGAGTAAATTCATTGATTCATATGTGATGATATTTAAGTATCAAGATAGTTTAAATTTAAAATAAAGTATAATATATACTATCCCCTTAATGTGTACCATATCAATATGTCAAGTACAGCTTACATATACAGATGCTTTAAACTGGTATGCGCATCTACTATAGTTAAGTGTGGCATTACGAATAATTAATTTGTTTATCGCTGCAACGACATGGTAGATCTAGTTAAATAGTATCATATATTGACGTTCGTTCGTCAGCGTTGATCAAACAGCTTCGCAACAATAGAGTGTTGTATTATAGATGTTAACATAATAAAGTAATTTGTGAACACACAACCGACTCTGTCCGGTATACAAACTTTTACGATCGCAAAGTACTTAAGATGATATTATAAAATATTTATTTTTATAATATCTTATCACAATATCTTATTTTTATTATTAATAAATCTTATTATTAATAATAATATTATAATATCTTATTTATTTTTATAATATTTTTTAATATCATTTTGATATTACAAAATATTTATTTTTTACGATATTTAATTATTACTCAATAAGTGTATTTTGTATAGCGTATTGACTTTACAATTGTAAAAGTTAAATAATATATAACGGATAGAGAGTCGATTGTGTGTCCGTATAAATTACTTTATTATGTTAATATCTATAAAACAATACTTTATAGAATCTTATAAAACTTTTACAAAATATTATAATCTATAAATAAATTACAATCTATAAGATATTATAATCTATAAAATATTATAATCTATAAAATTGCTTCTACCTATATTATCTCACACAGTATATCTGATTTAATTATCTTTTTTTTTCAATTATATTCTGTCCAATTAATAATTCTATTTATAAACATATAAAATGCTTCACAAACATGTATATATACATATACATGGTATGTAAGAGACAAGCTTTTAAACAGCCTGATAAACAACGTCTTCTACTTTGCTCGATTATTATTATTCGACGCGCTGCAACTCTAAATGAACGGCTGCGATAATATGGCTCAGATTCTTATCTACGATAGCCACAGCAGCAGAACGCGCGCAATGCGCATTCAATTCGGCGCGCTTACGTCATCGAATAGAAGAAAGGAATTCAAACGAATTCAAACATTTGTCGTTCCCGGCACGTAATTCTTCTTTATAAATACGATTTATGCAACACTCGAATGTAGAATCGCAAAAAAGACTTTCGGACGCAAGATTACGTAATCTATTTTGTGTAATCCCTTATCGCCAACCACTTTATCAAACAATATTCCAAAAATTTCAAGAGGCAAATAAAATACTAAGAGAGAAAGAGAGACATATCTGACTTTAAAAATAAAATTCTAAATTCAAGATTTCAATCAATTATCAATAATGATAATTATAAAATAGTTCATGTCTACGAACTCTGACATGTTGTAGAACAAGGAAGAGAAATTCCTTACGTAAAAAAAAAATTAATATTTACATATAGTAATTATCTAATATTTACATTTTTATATAAATTCAAGAAATCAATACATTGCTAAATAATATTTTCTGAAAAATGATAATTTAATTATTGCATAATTGCATACTGTATCGAAAATGTTGTGCGATAAACGACATTGTGATTGAAGATACAATTTTAATCGGCTCGCAATTTTGTCTCTCGTCACAATAACTACGCGTCCCAAATACCTTTTTACTAACTTTTTATTAATTTGTTACGAAATAGTTCTTCATTAATAAAGATATCGGAAAGTCTGGACCGCAACAAAAACACCGTCACCGTCGTTCGCGATTATTTGCGCGACCGAGAATCGGAGTGCAAGTGCGTTGAACCAAACAGTCTGTGACGACGAATCGTCATTAGGCGAATCGACTGGACTTCATTGAGAAATGAGACGCTGTAGCCCAGATATCGATGCAAATGCGTTTCACGCCTCTATTGGAACGTCGAGCCGCCGCCATCGCTTCGATATCAATCCGTGCATAGAAAGCCACATTGCATCGACATATTGGCAAAATCGAATTTTTAAAATCGGACAAAGTAATTATGAAAATTAGGTATATAAATTTAAGCGAAGGAAAAATAACTACACGTAATATAATAAATCTAGATCTTTATAGATCTCTTTTGTTTTAGCACATCTCGCAAAATTAATGAAAAAAAAAGTTTAATTGAATTTAATTTAATTTAAAGAAAAAGAATTAAACTAGGAGTATAAACATAAATTTTAAAATAAAAATATTTTATCTCTTATACGATATGTGTTCTTATCTATTTCATAAGTACATTCTCCGTTAACTCGAGAAGCGAAATGGTCCAACCTTACGCGCACAATAGGAAGATTAAGAATTTGGCGAATAAACCAAGAGAGAGAGAAAGAGAGAGAGAACTCTAAGTGTCGACGGTTTGCGAGGAAAAAAAAACGTGAACGAGCGTGTTAGCCTTTATTGGAAAATTAGATTCAATCTAACGCGAGACTGTAGTCTCTCACGCTTGCACGCGGCCAGACAGAAATTACGAAACCGACGATGACCGCGGATAATGTCGTAATGTTACAATGAGCGCGCACGCACATTCCACGCGTCGTGCGGCCACCGAGGAAGAACATTGACCACCGTACACACGCGGAAGTAATTAAGTCATTTTAGAGTTTAATGAAGCACATATGGATTAACCTGATTAACTTATTCATCAGGGAGAACAACGATATTGATTGCCTGTCTAAACAACCGTTGCCGACAAACGTCGCCGACCGATTTTTTCATAAGAGATCGTATACTTGCATGAACTAACAATAATAATCTGTGTTCATTTTTCTTGCTTTAATTTTATTGTATCATCATATATTGTCGGTGTAGAAACGAGGAATCAAGACAATGTTTAATTACAACCAGAGAAATATAAAAGTATTTATCATATAGATTTTTTTTATTTGAAAGCCTAAAATAAGTTGAATTTTTATAGAGAACAAATAATAATTTGTAATTTAAGAGAATAATTTTATATATAAAATATTATATCGTGTGTTATCAGTGTTAAAAAAAAGTATTGATGTGTATATAATGTTTAAAAATTTATAATATTTAATTAACATCTTGAATTAAATTTATAAATTATGTCTCTCATAGATTTATAACTGTAGAAAAATTTATTTATTCCTATCAAGTAAAATTATTTTTCTATCTTTATAATGCACACAGAAATGAACTATTTTAATAAGAATAAATTGAAAAATATCAAAATGTACAGCTCACATATTTGTTCTTCGTGTGTTTTGCATAATGTGACCACACGCTATCGCTCATTATTACGATGAAATCTTTCGCGAGGTAATTTGATGATGCACTTCAGAGATCTCCCCAAATTGTCCGTAATTGTTACAATCTTTACATCTCTCTAATGCAGTACCGTTGACCCTGACTCGATATATATTTCGTCTGTCCCTTCCAAGAAGGCAATTATGCTTCAATTAGTAAATTAGTGCTGATCTGCACTCCGCATTGTCAAAACTCAAATTGGAATCTCTACCTTCCACTCGTCTCGTTCCGCAGCTATAATGTCAGCTGTCTGCCTATCTACACACAACCATCACAGTTATACACGGTAGCAACCATTTTGACCTTGGATACAAGCACGAGTCTTATTATATTGTATATGTAATAATTTATTTTTTATTTCTAATTCACTTGCGATTGTATTAAATTCGCGTTTCACAATTGATTTGTATCAAAATCTTTCAATGATAATGTACAAATACATCTTACATTATGTATTTTTAAATCCTTTTATTTGTCGATCAATTATTTTTGTTGCTACTATGCAAAAGTTTTTATATTCATCGATTCTACGCATGTTAAATAATTTTTTGTATATAGGAATCAGTTTTCACACACACATACACACAACTAAAGATCTTATTTCCAGATATTCAAATCCGTTTTTTTTTTTTTAATATATATATAAGTTGTGTGTAATTATGTAAACTATGAAAAGTTTTTAATCTTATATAAACACAATTTATTTAAAAAGAAAAAGATTTTAAAATAGTTAAAAAAAATATAGACTTTCTTTCTTACTAGAAAAATTAATTGTTGCTCCAAAAATGCTTGTACAAATTAATTTTTTCGCGGATTTTATTATTTTTCATCCATTTTTTATCGATCTTCATTAGCAATTGTTAAATTTCATTTTTAGATTTTCTAATACTATTTTTACGAACGTTTGAATTTTTATGTCCCTTGTTAGTTTGTGCTCGCGTATTCATTGAGACGAGTGTTACTGCTATCTCTCGAAAAATCGGAATTTAATATTATGCCGAATTATGCCGATATCTCTTACATAGGTAATGCGTCTGCGACGTATGTGAAGGTATGACGCGACCGTTTCTGTTGTCGAATAAGAGCGTCGGCTCTCTTTTCGCCTTGTTTTCGAGTTTCTCGCTCGTGGACTCGTTGAATTATTGATGAGTATGCGATCGACTACGCCAGGACGGCATGAATTCGGATATTATTCGTCTCGCGGACAGTCAAAAGCATCGCGATAGTGATCACAATGTGATCGATGATCGGCCGTCTTGATTGCCAGTGTTAAAGGTTACCGATCTGTCGGCAAAATAAAGAAATGCAATGCCCTAAAAACTGAAATTTCGCAGAGATCAACGATATGTATCGCGTATTCAATCGTGTCTATATTTAGAAATGTACGTATTTGTGTAAATGTGTGTATACAGGTCACGAAGCATCGAAATCGCGACAAGCGAATGAATTAAAATTGACATCATTGAGGTGATATATTTAAAATAGTTCACCTTATACATGCACACCTCTAATATATAATTAAAGTAAAATATTTTCTTTAATCTCTTTTCAAAAACTATTTGCACACTTGACTCATATATACATATTTACGCACAATAAATTTAAACGTAACGAATATCGAAATCGACGAGTACTATCAATGCCAAAATTGCCCAACTAGTTGCAGATTTCGCTAGGAAGCATCTATAGAAGAAAAAGATCGACGTGATGGTATTTTATTTTACTAGCTCGCGCGACTTTACGTAATCTCCTTTCCTTAGACCTTCTCACATCCCTAGCATCCGCTATGGATCCATTATATTATAGTTCTCGATTGCTCTCGCCTTGTCGCAGCCGGTGAAACTTATGCGGGATAGAGGAAGAAAAGGCAAAATACTCCGATTTATCGAGGGTGGTTTGGCAGTTTCCATCTCCTCTCATGAAGGACATGAGATTTTTGTGAGCCAAGAAGAAACTAACGGAAAATGAGGGAATGAAGGAAGTTCCAGACTATAGAGAAAAAGAAAGATAGAGGCAAAAGAAGAGACAGAGAAGGAAAGAAAGACGAAGCCACGAGGGCGCATGTGTGTGCTACCACGAGCAGACGCAGACAACGGCCGACCTTGTCTCGTGACGTCACCGGCCCGTCTAGACGGAATCCACCTCTTTGTATGTTCCCTGCCTGCCCCATTCGTGGATTAAATTCGAGAACGATTAAGATAAAAAGAAAACAGCTCGGTGAACAAGCTATTGGCACACAACCCGATCTATACTGTCCACTCTGTGAATTTCTAGTATTAATTTCGGATATCTAGCTAGCTACCGTGACTAGCCAGCAAACGCAAAGAGTCTTCTCTATCAGCGTTGCAGTGATTCAGTTTGACGCTGAGTGAAACCAATTATCCGATATCATGTCATGCAAAAAATATCTCGCGTGAATAGCTTATTGAGAGCAGATGCTCGAGATTTGACCTTAGAAAGGGAAATTGATTTTCCAACTAGCGCTTTAAACTAATAAAATAGTTTCGTGGGGTATCGTCAATGCAAATGATAATAGAAGAGCTTAAAACAAATTTTATGTGTTCTCATAAAGGAATATTGTATTATTTATTATTTATTATTCATTATTCATTATTCATATGCAGAAAGAGTCTGCAAATATGTCCGCAAATTAAATATTTCAATCTGACAAAAAATCTAAAACCACGATCATCTTATCCATTTATATCAATTAAAAAATATAAAATAAATATTTTATTTTGAAAATAACTGCCAATGTTAAAAGACTGCTTGTTGGTTGTATAGATAAAAGATATTTATTGTAAATCATATTTTTTGTATAGAGCGTTATATTTTATATGTTGAATATATTTATATTAAATTTATTTCAAATTTTCCCTAGCACTGTCTACTGCACGGAAGGGTGTGCTATCGTCGAGGCTAAAGTGCCGATCGATGTACATACTCCTCGACCACACCCGTTGATGTTCCCTCTTTTAGGTACTGTGCCGAACTTCCGAGGAATCGATATTCATGTCGGATTCATTCTAAGCTCTATGGGTATCTGACAAAAAATCCCTCATAATATAATCTAATATATATATTATATATATTACATAAATATAAATAGATATAATAATAAATAAACATTACAAGAGAGAGAGAAAGAGAGAGAAATATGTAGTGTAATATAAAAATAAAAAAATAATTAAATAACTTATGTTCCTATAAATAATTCATATATTATTTTCTCTCATTGTTATATATAATGAATTATATTTCTCACACTTGGTATTTTATAAATTTTCCCACATCGAAATCGTAATCTTTGATAAGCTGCTTTCTGAAGTTAATTTGATCGTAATAGAAAATTCTTTTCATATCTTTAAGAGCCGATTGTTCCAACCTCTTAGTAAATTTTACCTTACAGACAGCATATCTTCATCTTTTTTCAGATAAGTTTTAAAAAAGGACGAACAAAAGCTATCTGTCAGGTAAAATTTACCAAGAAGTTGAAACAATAGAAAATTCTTTTTATATCTTTAAGAGCCGATTGTTCCAACCTCTTAGTAAATTTTACCTTACAGACAGCATATCTTCATCTTTTTTCGGCCTTTAATGCTTAAGGCTATTTTATCTTTAATTTAAAATTTGACGTAAGTGAGCATGTCTCCCTAACTATTTCCCTTCGGGGGGATTAGCTCTCAATTAGACTTATCTTGCAGACTCATTGTCAGTTAATGTATATTCTTTTACACATACCTATGCATTCCGTTTTATTTACACTCTCCCTTTCCTTCTTCGTCTACAAATTCGTGTCTCTAATTCTAGAATTATTATTCCTGTGTGTCGTACCGCAAAACGTATAAAAAATAATATGCTGTTAATATAAATTAAGATTCTGTTTTATTTGTAAAATTCCCTATTAAAGATCGTCAATATTGTCTTTTTTTAACGCATGTTGCACCAATATTTGCTGGACCGGAAAACAGGAAGTGCGAATTACTTAATTAATTTCCTTTTTCTTTTTACTTTAAGTTCTCTTTATTTTTGTGTTTAATTAAATGCAATTTATACTATATATATATATATATATATGTGTGTGTGTGTGTGTGTGTGTGTGTGTGTGTGTGTGTGTGTGTGTGTGTGTGTGTGTGTGTGTGTGTGTGTGTGTGTGTGTGTGTGTGTGTGTGTGTGTGTGTGTCTAGTTAAATCAAAATTCGCGCACCTTATATCGCGTATCTATATCTACTCTATCATAATTTTTAATTTATTATTTACCTATGTAATTATTTTCTTCATTCTTTTATTTTTATTCTATATTCTAAAAAATGTTTCCAAAACAAAATAAATTATTTACTCCCTTCTCTCTCTCTTTCTCTCCGTTATGGGAATGCGTCTGGCTCGGGCCTCCAGTGCATCAACCGCACCAGATTGGAGCGACGTGCAATCGATTCAACGAAGCGGAATCACGAGGCCCGGCCCCAGGGCCAAGGGCAAATCTCTTAAGAGACTGATTCACCTGCTTTGGTCAGACCATGGGTCGAACATTGACGACGTTGTTGTTGTAGGTCAAAGCCGGAGACATATCGAGCTCAGTGGGAAAGAGCTAGAAGTCGAAAGTCAATTATGTCTATTGATTGATATAAACGGTTTAACAATTTGGCCTCGACAAAGTCGCCACCCAACGAGTGAACAATCGATCGAGAGGTATCGGCAAGTAAATCGGTAATTTTTTGCGAAAAATTAGGTACTTATTTTTAGATAGTAGGTATATAAATTGCGTTATTTTTAGATGCATTCGTCTTTATTATAATATTAAATTATAATATTCAATATATTTTAATTACAATATTTAATTATAATATTCGAAAGAATATTTAATTATAATATTTGAAATATCGAGATAAATTTCTTAGATTAGTGACAAAAATAATTTTCCAATTTTTGTGAAAATAATTCAAAATTAAATTATATGTTTAAACGCGTACTTTACATTGCATATAAAGTATGCTAAAATAAATATAAGAATACGTTAGCGCGTATAAATAAAGAATGTTAAAGTTCGTGAGTTAAAAAAGACCGCAGTGATTTAAGCCCGGAGCGAATGCAGCGGCCAAAATGTCAATCGACGTGAACATGATGCCGTTATTGTTTTTTTCACGTTTAGTTGGTGTATTTTGTCACAATTCCAATTTTTTACCGTACAAAATATGTTCAACAAGAAAAAGACGGAGAAATTAGTATGCGATAAAGAAGCACTTGTCAGCAGTCGAGATTTATCTTTACCCAACAAAATCGGTCCTCATCAATATGAAGAATTTTTAGTGTTTCGATAAACAACGCCTACGTAAGAATTCGAGTTTTTCTCACGTGTCTTCCTCTTTTACGTCAATTATGCTATACAAAAATGTCATTTGAGCTGCAAATTAATTCATATCTTCATGAAATTAACGATATTTTGCAATAAATATGATCGTTATAAGATAAAATCAATTATTAATAAATAATAATGTAATGAACACTTTATATGAGTTGAGTGCGTGGTCTTCATTAGTTTGCACGGTACATTAATATAAGGTACTATAACTGTCAGATTAAAACCGCATTAAATATGTATATTTATTCGCGATTCATTTTTTTTTGTTTTTTATATAAAAATGCCGACGATGAAAACATCTGAATAAGTACACAAAATGTAAGAATCGACGTGTCATGATGAAATGTAAAAAGCCTTGCAAAGTTACCAATGAGTTGCATGATAAAAAAAATCACCGATACAGCGCGATATATTATGAAATTGATTAATATCGCGATAGTGTACACAAGTGTTAAATTATTCTTATCGTTTTTTATTATCATCAATAAATGAGAAAAATCCGTGATAAATAATCGAAATGCATGTTACCTAAATATTTGTACATTAAAAAGTAAGAGGCAAATAATTTAAACTGTAATTATTCAATTTTCAAAAATTATCAGTATTTTTGAAGTAGAATATATAGATTTAATAATATATTAACGAAAAAAATTTTATCAATATTAATATAAATGATATTAAAATGAGTACATATAACTTGAAGTTTGTATTGTTGCAAATTTGTAATTGTATAAAAATAAAATTATAATTAATATAATTAAATTAAAATTAATATATTTCAACGGTACTGCTATATCATAAATTTCATTGTATACTCGATGCAGAATAGAGTCAGTTATCACATTATTAATTGTTTAGAAAATCATCTACCTAATCTACCTATTAATACTCAAAAATTCTAAACAATGCATTCAGAAGCAGATGCTTCTTCATTCACTCACGCAAACAGTTCACGACGACAGGAAAGCGTAAAGGCGTTCAGGACGGAAATACAATCCCTGGAAGCTCTACCTCGTGTTCGAGCTATGAGCCTGGAATACGCGAAGTAACCAACAATCAACTAGTAACCCAGACTTTAGTATTCCTACGATGTCGTCTCGTACGAGACTTCCTCATTCCAGAGTTGAGCTATTATAAAGCTCTCCCGTCTCTACGTTCCTTCGCCTCTTTCTCCTCGTCGTCGCCATCGCTGTCGCTGGCATCGTCTACAAACCTAATCGTATTACTTCCCTAGCGATTATGTACACTGCTCGTTTGTTATGTATTCTCTCTATCATATTTAATTTGCAAATTTCATTTTATCTCTCTTCACCTTATCTCTCTCTCTCTCTCTTTTTCTCATATACTCACACACACACTCATTTACTCATTCTTCTTCCCTTATCCCCCTCACTCTAGCTCTCTTATGATATTTCACCCCCGACAATTTTGCCATTTTCTATCTCATAATATTACAGAATCATAAAGATCGCTGAAAAAGCTCGAAAAACTTGTTATCATATGTGCCTACAATCGCAATGTATTCGAAAGATTTAAAAAATCGTATACCATCAACTGGGTGCCAAGATACATCCAGGAAAAACTATCGAGAGACAATGGTAATGGTAAGAGTGCCACCAAGAATTCCGTGAAAATGCGTGATAACGCGCTGAGCACAAGCTAATCGATTCTGTCCAGAGCGCCTTTGCCTCGACGGGCATCCCGGAAGAGTTTAAAAGGGAAAAGTTCGCCGTATAACAGAGAAAGAAATGCATTTAAAGAAATATTGTTTTATTCAAATTTGCAATAAAAATATTTTCTTGCCGAAAATTTCATAATATCGTTATTACGTCACATTCATACTGTTTAATTTATTCGTAATTATTACTTGAAAAAGAATATTTAATTAAATTTTTATTAACATTAATTTCCTTATTATGACTATTTCAGGCATTTCAATATTATTTTTTTTTTTTTTAATCAAGAATTATTTAACATGAAAACACCATTATACTTTCTTTGATAAGAGTGCAAGAAAGATAAGAGTTACGCGTAATTTCATCGGTGGATAGAAAAAAGCTCGTAATGTATAAAATCCGCGTGAAGCAATATATCAATCTTTCCACTTATTAAAAAAAAACATTAAACTCTTAATCTATCTAATGCATTATCTCGATCAAGCCGAACAGAGCCTGAATATATATTTCGACGGAATCAGAGTTTCAATAGTTACGTATTAATAATGAATTCACGTTAATTACCGTGATGATTTATTGTATTGAGCAAGAACCTGATTGCAGCGCAAACGAGTTACTTGACAAATAGCACCACCAATCATCGGTGAAAGAGATATTAATTTAATCGCGAAAAGTTGACGAATTGTGCATTAATCCTTACATATCTTGTGTTGCCTATTATTATTACGTTATCAGCAAAAATGAGCCAATTGTGATTTAAAAAATATGTTAAATCAATGCTATTATTCTTTTCTTTTCTATTTTACTAGTTAACAATAATTTTTCCATCAGATACTTTTAAAATATTTCTGATAAGGTTTAAATTATTATCTAAATAACATCCCCTAATTTTTAAAAAATATTTCCAATTGTGTCTTATTCTAATGTTTAAATATGAGATAACATATATACTTAATATTCTATTATTCTATATCTCATTAGAAGATATTTGATTTTACCTTTGCTTTTCGCGAGACTCATAAAATCCATCGTTAACAATCCACAACACATACAATGCTAGTATTACAAGGTATTAAGCAGCAGATTTCCGCTGCACGGCGTAAAAACAGTGCTATTCAATCTGCTTAATGCACCATTTAAATCATCATTCATGTGACCGCATACTTATCACGCGGTCGACGTATAACCGACAAGAACCACGACTAAACATAAGTATATGAGAAACTCTTCTTTAATTATCTTTTTTGCCTACGTGATATTAATGAATATTTAATTAATCATAATTTTATTTTTCCCTCCCAAAAAAAAGTTTGTCTGACTTAACACGGATAATTCTCCTTATTTAGAATATTAAATCTATATAAAGCTCATTTTTAGATTCATTTTATGCTCGCATTATTTCATATATGAAATAATAAATTAAGTGCTAAAAGAAATATATCATATAATTAATTAAATAAAACAAGATTACACCGAATGTATTAGATGCAAGCATAAATTTAATTTAAGATTTAATATCATTAAATTAATTGTAAGTTATATAGATATAATATAATATTATATATAAAATAGTATAACTAATATTATATATGTATATAAAATTACAAGAAAGAAGAATTTACGAGCAAAATGTAGTAACACGTAAATAAATATTTGCATGATTAATTATTTTATTGCATGAAATATGCATAAATTTTAAAACAATTAAATTTTTAACAATCAAATTTTAATTTACGAAAGTTAATTGCACATTCGACAAAAATTTTGCATTGAAAATTGGCTAGATTCCATTTTCAGTAGAGATATAGAGAGATATATAGATTATTTTGGCAGAGTGCCTTAAAAAATAGTTTCTCTTTCTTTTTCTCATACCCTACCAACACCCACATTTCATTTTACTACCCACATATTACGTCATTTGTGCATAACAGTTTCCTCTTAGCATCGCGAAACAGATTTCTCCGATCGAAACGTAACTTCATTGGATATTGCGCCAAGTTCAGCTTCCGTTTCAATTTGACGCGACGTGACGAGGAAAAGGAAGCAACATGCTCGACATGGAAGTTACTACGGAATGTTATACTGCTGTCAAAGAAAACACTTGAGAAACTTTTCCCATTTGCGCTCAGTGAAATAGTTCATTCAGACAAAGATATAAATTTTTTTATTACGCTCTATTTCATCGCATATTGTATATTTTTTTTAAATCATATATAATATATTCTATAGAATATATATTATTGTAAAAAAATAAAAATTTTATATTAGATTACAATGTTTTCCATTTAATCTTCTGTATAATTAAAATTATATATCATATATGTATATATATATTTTTTTTATTTCAAAACTCTTTTAAATAAAAAGAGAATTTTTTCATTTAATTCTAAATTATAAAAATTGTACAATAAAATATCTACCACTATATCAAAATTTGATGTGACTTTCTAGCTGCGTTTAATGTTTATCTCGTTAAATTTAGTAGCAAAGAATGCAGAAAAATAACGCGTTGACAGAACTTTTCAAGAGGAATAGTCCTCCAGAATAGCATACACCTAGGCCATAAGAAATATATAATTTATAAACAGACATATCGAATTTTAGATTATCTGCAATGAGAGAGATTCGCGATAATAAAATTTCAAACTCCAGGCAACATGAGACGCCTCAGCTGTAGTTTACAAGATAGAAATCTGGAATCGTAGGCGCGATTAATGTGATTTTCTCGATTCCGCCGCTAATCCTTTTTCCTATTAACTCACGCAAACCCTGATGCCAAGTTACAAAAGAGCCTGACACAGGAATTCTCATTGTTAATAAGAGAGGAAAATATAAGTTGACTTATGATTCTCTAATACTGCGAATATGATTCACACGTCGGCAAAAAGACATTAAAATATTTTAAAAAATTTACTACATTGTGACATTGTGAGTTTGCTACACATTAAATGGATTAATTTTGCATTAATTATTTCTTTCGAATTATATGATTATTAATTAGATACATATATTTAAGTTAATACTCACTAATTTTACAGATAAATTAAAATCACAGATTTTAATTGAGAATTGGAATTTTCATTTCTTATTGACTGTTTGAGTATTGTATAAATTATAGATTAATAATAGCAAACTTTACTTAAGCGTATATATGTGTATTATGTATTTTCCTCGAGATAGTTTGATGCGATTCTTTATAATGTGTACGAGAGTACAAAGCGACCGGCGCTCGAAGCTCCTCATATAAGCTCATAATTAAGATTAAATTCAAGATTCTTTTTATCAATCATGTGCGCATCGGCACGTCTAAGTGAGCATATTGCACTCACCAAGGTCACATGCGTCACACAAGACTGGTCTTTCGGGCGATAATAGAGATACATTATCATCGCTGGTTTATATCTGACAGCGTATATGTATATAGATGTTGCGAGTACTGACAATAACAAATCCTCGGTCAATTAGCTGAATTATAAAAGTATTAGCACAGTTGTGCCATATCAAATTCCTTTACATCTATGTCGATAAGTCGTGAACGCTGTTATTCATACGAATGAATTTGTGAAGAGTAACAGATCTACTTATGTATATAAGTTATATTTATTTATAAGAAATAGCAACGCGCGTCTACGTGCTTGGCGATATAGTGATGAGGATGTGGATAGTGGATACACCGACCCGATGATGCGCACGAAACGTTTATTATTATTCGATCAACATTTGTACACCGAACAAATCGTACGATATTCCGTTCATTAATAACGTATCTGTATAATCTTGGAGCATAATTAAAAAATTCTCACATCCAATTAAAATATTTTCACGTGTTATTCGACTATATATTATTTACTATCTATTGTGTTATCTGTACTATTATATGCTATATCGATGCCTTCATTAAATGCTGTGCTTTTGATGCATTTGAAGTAGCTCGCGAAATCATTATTATTAATCGCGTGTAAAGTTATAGATTATTTCTTCATAATTTTTTCATAATACATAACATTAAGTAAATATTATAGGTGAATATAATATAAATTTTGCAAACATATTATCTGCGTATATTTTCATTTAAAAAACTAACTTCAAATTTTATGTGTACGTATATATTTATATTTTTCTTATTTTTCTTAATGTTCTTTCAATTGATAACTACTTTCCTGAATACCCTACGACGACCGATGACAAAGATGGAGTGGCGCCAAAAGCCGCGAATGCAATCCAAAGAGAGTCGAGTGAATAACAAGTAAATTAAGTATACATATAATTGAAATTCAATTCGCACAGTGGCACAGATACACAGTATTAGGATTCCGCTAGCAAGCCTCGCATTATACATATGCGTGTAACGAGCGAGAGAATGCATGTGCGTGCAAAGTTATCGAAATCACAGAAAAGTCGTAATCTTTCATTTCTTTTTCTTTAATTGTTCAATATTTGAAAAATAAAGTCATTGCAAAATTAACGTTAAAAATAAAAAATCACAAATTTTCATTAATTAATGACAAAAAAATATAATTTAATAGACATTTAATTATTGATTTTATTAATTATTTAATTGATGATGATGAAAAAAAGAATAACATTCCACTATTTATTTTTTTCAAATATTTTTAGATATTTTTTTAATTTAAAGTCAAATATATTGTACGTTAAATGTGAAAATAAAATTTTTGTTACGAATAAATGAACGTCTAAATTAATCAATAAATGCATTGATAGGAGAAAAAAATAAATTTGAGATAATATATATAAACTATCTTTGTCTTGTGGATAAATTATTATGTATTATTTATAACGAAACAAAGCATCGTAACGTAAGTAATGGAACCAGAATAATTTTAAAATGAAAAGTATAAATATACGTTAATTTTATCATGTTGTTTGTGAATTAGTTCGTAAGTAAGAATGCGAGAGAGTGCTTCAATCTCATAAATTACAATAAAAGTCTGGTATTACAAAACACTTAAACACTTAAAAAATGCATTCGCTTAATTGTAATAAAAATGAAAATGAAAGTGGCGATACCAGGACGTCCAGTTTAATTAGTCGCGTTTAAGATCTCTCATTTTAGATACTTGCCTTGTTATATTTCATGCTACAATATTGTTTTCGATTGATATCACTGACTCACTTTTTTATGAACAGCATATTAATTATTAAAATCGCGAAAAAGATAATTCGACGTAAAAATATAAATATAATATTGTTATTGAATAATAGTGTTCCTTTACAAGACAGCATTTATTTACGCAAATATATTGTATCAAGCGATACTTATATAAATACTATTTTACTATTAAAAAAAAATAGGATGAATATAAATTAGTTTTGATCAAAATTAAAAATCTCATGAATATTTCTTCGTATTTATAAAAATTTAGAATTGAATATAGCGCTGCTAATATTATTATTATATTTTGTAAATCAGACTTTGAATCATAGATTATATTTAATTTAGCAAATTAGTTTTAATGATTATTTCATTATTTCATCATCATCACTGGTACTTAAATATTTTTAATACTCTATTTTAAATAAACGGAACATTTGCAGTTTCTAATAAATTACATTTATGCGATTGTATGTGTGTATATATATATATATATATATATATATATATATATATAGTATTTATCTATATGTACATACTCTTCAAGAACTATTGAAAATTTCTGAATAGATTCAATCGACAATATTTTCCACACACACACACACACAATTTATCTCAACATTTCTCTTGCCTATCAAAGAAATCGAAATTTCATCTCAAGAATCATTCTTGAGGTAAGATAGAAAAACGCGAAGAACCGCTGCGAAACGCTGCGTAAGCCATGTGAAGATGTCGTCGCTCTCATCAGAGGCAAGGGGGTTGAAGTAAAACGGAAGGGGTAGAGAGCCAGTCGCTAGAATCTAGAAGGTTAACAAAATCAATACCGAGATGGGTGGCATAGCAGCGAGAAGAGAGAAAGAGAAAGAGAGAGAAAGAAAGAGGGAGAACTGGTGGTGATCAACCCGCTCGCGCCGGGGGGCTAGATCGGCTACCGACCTTTATTCAGGCCAACTGCATCATCCCCATTCTCGCACGCACATGCATTGCGCGGCTTTAGAGGGAGAAATGAGCATGGAAGGGAGAATGAGAGGAGGAGGTCGTCTATTTTCATGAAGGGCCGTTTTCGTCGGATGAAAACAATCCTGGCATACATAATCCCGGACGCTCGGCAAGAACGAGGTATGTATTGTTGTCATTTCGATCGAATTCGTAATACAAGTATAAATCGTAAATAACTTATAAATGAAGTATAATTGCGATCATGGAAATTATCCGTAATCTAAGGAAACTACATATTTTATAAGAAATTATGAAATTTTACGTAAATGAATGCAAATATGTTGGTTTTGTTTATTTTGAATCAAAGATGTTTTGATAATTCGAATACCTTTGGAATGCTTCTATCAAATCGAGACGAAAAAATAGAATTAATCTTTGCGATTCTATATTGTACAAGGCAGTTTTTTTTATACATTTCTGATAATCTTCTATCTAGTTCTTTAAACATATTTGAAATTAATTATTATAGTTAACAAATAAATTGTTAGTCTTTATAAAGTTTCTTCTTATCTTTATAAAGTTTCAAAAATGACAAAAATTAATTATTATTTTATATATAAAATAAAAATTAAAAATTTTTAATGTCAAATTAATTTAAATTACAAAAGACCAAGAGAAGGGAAAAAGAAAGAGATATAATATCAAACCTTTTAGCCAAAGAATATCATAAAAATACTTGTAAAACAAAATGTACGTTTTTCTATATTTATTATACAAACATTATTTTATATATCAACTCTACTTTTCAAAACACTGCCACTTTCAAGAACTAGAGACTGCCTCGTTTAACATAATTTTGCGTAAAAAAATCGCCCTTTTGATTTCACAGCAGATTTATGATTGACAGCAGATTTCTCAACTTTCTTGCACGTTCGTGCAAATCAATCACGTATTACAAACATTTACACACGATAGATTTGACACGCTATAATATATTTGAAATATCTATAATAATCAACTCTATCACATTTATGTGATTAAAAAATAGTTATTAATTGTGTGAATTTTATAATTAAAATATGTATTTCCTGGATTAAAATCAAATACTTATAAGATCATAAAAATTTACTATTACTTCATTATAATTGACCAAACATCGGCCATAATAAAAAACCAGAGAGTAAAATTTAAATGAAAAGTTCAGAGATTATCATGTGCAAGTACCTATACTGAGTTTTGAGAGAACTACGTAACGTAATGTAGAATGCGATCGTTACCGTAAAGTTCATACATCAATACATGTTCATACAAATTAAAACAATTAGCTTAGTTATTACACGGAGAGAAAACATCCAACATCCAGAATAACATATTTATATCTCGTGAATCTCTCTCGATATAGCAAAATTTACTTTTGGATTTAACGATTTGCTCGGCAAATATTACATATGCGATATTTTGCAGTTCTTCAATTGTCATATTTTGAAATTTTATATGATAGTTATTTTTTTTCTAAATTCTCGCACAATGAAAGGCATTTAGAAAGAAAATTACTGTTATTAAATTTCTAAATACAACAATTTAAAAAATGCAAAATATCGCGTGTGTAATGCTCGAGTTTGACGTATAAAGTGCGAATTTCATATTTTTTCAGATTAATTCTATGATTAATTCTCGTTTTTATCAGCCGAGAATAAATTAAAGAAATAAAGTGTATGTGTGTTTTGCATGTTAAATAAAGTTTTAGCAAAAGCAGGTTGCCAAACATTGCTAGTATCAGACAAAGTATATCTTTAAGATCTGAAAACCTTTATGCTATTGCATTTTAAGAAATGCATTTTTAAATAAAATGTAGCGTAAAGATTTAAGACTGCATAATTAAAAATCAATTCAAAACGGAGTATTACCTTACCTTAGTCAAAGCTTTTTAAAGTTTCTAAAGCTTTAATGTGTTAAGTGCTTTTTTAAAAGTTTAAAAATATATTTTTTTTAATTAACGGTACCAATATTAGATCGGTGGCGATAAAATAATAAATTAGCTGTCACAGTCTTTTCAATTTTGATACTATTCGATTTTTAATTATAGAATCACGTTAAGTCTATTATATATCATGATAATGACATAATTTTAGCAAGATGATTTAAATAAAACCTTTTTAGCTATTTTTTTCTTTTAGAGCGAAATACTAAAAGTTCTAAAGCTTTTCATTTTCGAGTTATGTAAACATTATTATTTATAAATCCCATAGAAAATACAAAATTTTCGTATAAAAATATTTGTATTAACGGAACATAAAATTGTAACAAAATATAAGATTTATCTTTCTTTTCAGAGATATTTCGATAAATATTAGTTAAAATTATTTAAATTTCAATATCCATCCATCTCTAATTTTATTTTAAAAAAACTTAAACTTTAAAAGAATTAAACTTTAATTTTAATTTTGACTGAAACATTTGTATTAAAAGTATTAAAAAAATGCACCTCCAAATTTAAAATTAATTTCAATCTTCTAAAGCGCTTTAATTCGCGATTTATATCAAGATCTGAGAACAAAGTTTCCGCGTCGCGAGAGCAAACATCTCACTAAAAAGTCTCTCTCCGCGGTCGTCATTTCCTCCTGTGTCTATTTTCGTTGTATGCTTGCATAGGAATAGAGAAGTCGCATATGGGGACACGTGGTATTCCATCGCCCGCGGTTTCCGTCTTTCTGCCTTCCCTTCGACATGCATTCGCCACCGATCTATTTGGCGCGTTTATTTCTGTGTTTACTTCTCGAAGTCGACACAAGACGTACTACGGAGCTTTGACGCGCGCTCCATGACGAGAATAATGACGTTAGTTCAACAATCACAATTTAATTAAAGATTACCTGTATTCAGTTGTAGCCAAACAATTACTTACTTGTAACAAATAAGATTTTCAAATTTTTGCCTAAATAATTTTTTGTTCTCAATTAATAAGATCAAGATTTGAAATTGTTTTTAAATTCAATATGAATATATGAGTAATACATGTAATATTGTACATAAAAATATTTATTTTTTTTCTTGAGAAAAAAATTAGTAGAATATAATTTTGTTTAATATCTCATTCTAACTTTTCTTAAAAGTATAATTTAAGTAATAATTTAAGTATAACTAAATTTCTTTAAAATATAAAATATTGGAGTTTTCTCTTTCTTTCTCTCTTTTAAAAAAAATGTGTTAAGTATATTTTACATAAAGAAAAATAATAGAATGAGATATAAAATAAGATTATTATATATATACTCTAATCTTTTTTCTAAATTATTTAAGCACTAAATAAATTACGTTATAATTTTCATCTGCTTTTAGCAGAAAATAGCTTCCTAACATATTAATTATTAGAAATAAAAATACGAATTTTCAAGTCTAATTTTTTAGATGAGAGAAAAGATTTCAATCCTAATTATTTTTATAAATTTTATAAATGATATATACGTGTATAAAAATGTAGAATCAAATTTCTGTATACAATAAAAATATTATTGAATAAATATCACTCAAGTTAGATAATATATAATAAAAGATTACTTTTACTATGTGAATAATAATTTCAATATAGAATAAATCAAATAAACAAATATATAAAAATTTACTAGAGCATTTCAGAATCTATACAAATTGATATAACAACAGATACAAAAACAGGGAAATATTTATTTAAGAAATCGATTTCGTATTCGTGCCGTTTTCTCATCTCAAACTCTTGCACGAAGAACAGCGAGATAACAAGGTTACATGAGTAAAGTACCACATACCTCGAGACGAATCTGCAGCCGCAGCGGCGCACTTTCCTGCATCTGCCTTTCCCTCATTTTCCTGGACGTACCCTAGCGTATCCTGGACGTGTCCTCGACGTCGTTGACGATAATGGAGACCACAATAATGTAAAAAGAATCACTATTTTTCGCACTCGCGTTTTTTAGCGCCAAATCACAACCGCGCGCGTTCCGACTGAATTGGCGCGGTGACGTCACGTCACGTGACTGCGCGACAACGAAAGGCGGCAGGGCAGTGTTCACCGCACGCTACTCATACGCCATCTTGTACTCCTGTGGAAATTGAAAGCGACGTGAATCAATGCTTGGATATTTAGCCAAAAAAAAGATGCTATGCTTGCACGCGCATATTTAAGGGACGCATATATATATATATATATATATATATATATATATATATATGCGTCCCTTAAATATATATATATACATACACATATAATATCATACATTACACATATATTAAATATATAATTAAAAAATATTTTAATAGACGTTAAATAGAATTTACTATTACTTTCTATTACTTAGATGGATCAAAAAATGACATTGAAAATATCAGGAAAAATCTATTTCGTATTTATATGACGTTTTTTCACCTCAAATTGTTGCACAAAGAATAGCGCGACAACAATATAGGTTACATGAGTAAAGCGCGTACATACCTAACCTCGAGACAAATCTGCGGGCGCAACGGCGCACTTTCTTGCATCTGCCTTTCCCCCATTTTCGTGGACGCATCCTGGAGTATCCTGGACGCGTCCCCGACGTCGTTGACGATAACGGAAACGACGATGATGTAAAAAGAATCACTACTTCTCGTACTCGCGTTGTACCGGCAAACTGCAACCGCGCGCGTCCCGACTGAATTGGCGCGGTGACGTCACGTCACGTGACCTCGCCTAGGGTTACCACTATGCGCATGCGGCAGCGCGGCAACGGAAGGCGGCAACAGCAGCGTCCGCCGCGAGCTACTTATCCGCCATCTTGTACTCCTGTAGAAAGTGAAGGCAACGTTCGAATTGTTGCTTGGATATTTAGCCAAAAAAAGATGCCATGCTTGCACGCGCATTTCTAAGCGACACTTATATATATATACATATATATTTAACGAATATATTTAATGAATATATACATATAATATCTCCAATGTATATATATATATATATATATTATATAACAATTAAAAAATATTTTAACTTTTAATAAACGTTAATAAATAGACTTTACGATTATTTTCAGGATTAGGAATAAATGACATTAGACAAAATAATATCTAGGCAAATCTATTTTATATTTATATAGCGTTTTCTCATCTCAAACTGTTGCGCAGACTAGCGCGATAACAATTGTTGCATGGATAAATAAAGTGCGCACATACCTCAATACGAATGTGCAATCACAACGGCGTATTTTGTCACATCTGCCTTTCTCTCATATCCTGGAGTATCCTGGCGTATCCTGGACGTGCTCACGACGTCGTTGACGAACGGAGACGACGATGAAAAAGAGTCACTACCTCTCGCACTCGCGGGAGTTTTGGCGCCAAACCACAACTGCGCGCATCCCGACTGAGTTGGCGCGGTGACGTCACATCACGTGACGTCCCTAGGGTTATCACTGCGCATGCGGCACCGCGTCACTCTAGTGTCCGCCGAGCGCTACTCACCTGCCATCTCGCGTTGCTGCGGGTTGGCGGCGACGTTTGAATCGTTGTCGTTGTTTATGTATTTAGCCGAAGGGAGATGTCATGCTTGCACGCGCGTTTCTAAGCAACGCGCCATAAAGCCTGCGCAGGACACGAGTGAAATAAATCGTTACGATCGTATGTATATACTTTGCGACGATTATAAAATATATATCTCGATGAAAATTAAATAGACATTTTTATTTTCAGGATGATTTTTGACAAACGTAAAACATTAAAAAAAATTCCTTTTACAAAACTTGCTCGTAAATAATTTTTAGGCTATAATGAGCATATATTTGATTATATTCTCGAGGAACTCGCCGTCCCCTGACAAAGATGTTAATAAACAAATAAGTAAGTATAAAAAATGATGAGCAAGATATTCATAAATTATACATTCGCCTTTTCCATTCCACGCGTTTATATATATATTTTAAAGCGTCTAAATCAGCGAGAACGATAAAAGTATCATGTAGGTCGCATATAAAATATAATACAATTGCATACGACTCTTTTATAAGACTCGTTTATTTATAGGAGGGAAAGAATAATTATTCGCGCCACTGCAAAAAACGGCGGTCTATCGCGGATCGTCGAACTTGTCGCCTTGTCGCCTTGTCGCGATACGCTCCAGCGATTTTATAGAACGAAACGTGAATCCGTCTCCGCCGATGAAGTCCTTGAATATCCTGCATTCTCGTGTTCCGCAAAGATCTGGGTCTCGTGGCACTTATATATTTTATTATCCGAGGTCTGATAAAAGACCTTGACAGAAATAAATGACAGTTCACAACTCTTGCGCGTCTGACAATTGGCTGGCAATTTTTTTTGACGCGCGTCATACAACGACATCATCATCATCGCTTGACTTTTGTACTGACTTTTGCTTCTATATTCTAGTGACTTTCGGCACTGGATGACTGCAATAACCTTCTATGAACGAACAACCCAACGACGGAGCAGCAGCAGGCTAATAACGGCGATGACAGATAGGAGTATCCAGGAGCGGTGTTTGGAGTCGTTAAGGTCTTCCTGTACGAAACGCAGCGCATTACGCAAACCGGCATGGAACGAGTCACCAGCTGTGCGACTGTCACCACAGCAATCGTACGACATGTGACGCCGCGTTGCCGTGTCCTGGCATCAAAATACAAATGTCAAACGCAACGCGAGGCCGGATATCCTGCAAGGATATCGTGAAGCTCCGAATGTCGTCGTGGAGGACGTTGATGATGCATGCAAGAATCACGACGCGCCGTCGAGAGAGACCAGGAGACTTCGAAGATCCCCCGCAAGTTTCCCCGCAAACGAGCGAGCGCGCCCGCGAGCAGGCAGTGCAGTGAACGTCAAGCTAGAGTTTTCACTTTCGACTGAAATCGAATGGTTGGATCGCACACCCGCCCGCGCGGGATGAGTGCGTATGGGTGCGTCGACGCTTGCGTACTCGCACACATTCGACCTCGTGGAGTACAATGTATGTATCATATATACTGCGATTACGCTATTAATGTCATCCTCGATACGAATCGCGAATTTTTTAAATTGCATTCCGACACTTATAATAGTCTGCGAAGCTATACATTTTTTGTAGATTATAAACTGAATAGCATGAATCTTTTATTTTCACTATGTATTTTTGTAATTTTTAATGATATGCCGGAATATATCAGATATTCTTTTGTGATCTTATGAAAAACAATTTTTATTGCCTAAAAAATACATATATTTTAATTTTATGAGAATTTATGAGCAATTTTTATCGCCTAAAATAGTTGCATATATTTTTTTTCTACTTTCTTTTGATTCTTTTGAATTAAACATAATAATTTAATAATTACTATTTAATAATAAACTTTATAATAAACAATTGTTTTTCAGTTGGTTGCTGATACTCGACGATGACATTTAAATGCAAAGAAAAAGAAACATCGCCAGCATGTAGACGGATCAGGCTCGACTTACAAAATACGGATATAAAGACGAAACGACCGATTAAGTTACATAGATATCGCTTATCAATGACAGATTATAGATGAACACGTATAAACAAAAGTCACGTGGTGATGAAATACACACATGAAGAATAAATAAGAAAAAAATAGGAAGTAAGTAGTTTACGTAACATAAATCTAAAAATTTAGAAGAAAAATAAAATTTACTTTTTAAAACTATATAGAAAATTCTATACAAATTTGTTTCATATATAACACATAAAGTCTATATTATTTATATTATATATTATACTTACAGTTTACATTTATACTATACTCTCATTTATACTATACATTCATTCATCTATTCAATTGATAGATCGCATATAATGTAAACTATTTCAATAAATGTATATTACATACGCGACACATGTACACATACTCACAAATATCCTTTATATTAAAAAAAAAACCCATATAATGTACAAATATTTAATCAATTATTATTTTTTCTCATCATTTAAATTATACTTTGTTTTTAATTTATCTAGATCTTCCATCTTTTTATCAACATCAATTCTCTTAAATGCTTTGTTACTCTGATAATATAGAACTACTAAATAACGATTACATACGTTAAAACCACTTAAGTGATCGCACGCATTCTTTGCATCAAATATATCTTCGTATACAACAAACGCTGTTCCTCTTGTCTCAGCTGTGTTACCTCTGGAAATAGGAGAAAAACAAATGTTAAATTTTAATAAATTTGTCATAGATTTACTCTATCCAAATACACTATCCACTACATATTACTTACACTCTAATTTGTCTGATAGCTCCATATTTTCCAAATATATCATACATTTCTTCAGCTGTAATCTTATAAGGTAGATTCCTGATATACAATACTCTGTTCACTTCGGGTGGCAACCGTACCTAAAGCAAAAAAAACCACATAACAATTATATGATACTTTCTTATGTGAGAATATTTAAAATATATATAAATATTTATACAAATATATAATGCATATATATACAAGAGGTTAGGTTAGGTTAGAGTTATAGCATAAGTCAGTCATAATTTGTCATATATCACGCAAATATTATATACTTACATTAGCACGGCGTTGCAACATTGCCATAGTCATTTTTGCAAGTTAATTTTTTTCTAAGGTTCTTGCAAAATAGAATAAAATTGAAGCTTTTTGTCGAATAACTCAATGACGGATCCCGAGCAACAAATCGATTTCAGAGACCTCAAGTGGCAAAAAAGTGAAGCTTATTTTAAAGATGGCCAACATTCGAAAAATAAATTCTCTGCTTTTACAAAAACTTGATTTCCGTGCAGCTCAAGACATGAGATATTTCTCTTTTGCTTGTATAATCTAAGTTTGATCCCAGTTGATCTCTTTTATCATATCTAATCAGCCGGGTGTTTGTTTAATTAATCGAAATAGAAGAAGAATTATATAATACGCAGTACACGATCATTTTTAAACGGTTATATTGCAGATTCAAGATAACAAATCAAATATCTTAATATGGCAAATCAAATTAAGGTAAAAATTTTTATTTTTCTATCCAATATTATTAAATTTATTAATATAAAAACTCGTCAATATCTGAGATCTTATTATGGAGGATATGGATAATAGATTGAACACGTACACACACACATTAATATAACATATTTTATATTTTTATAACAGAAGTATTAGCCATTTTAAGATAATCAAAAAGATGATTAAATATGAAAGAAATAATATTTTTAAAACAATTTACAATATTAATGTTTATAAAAATAAATACATAATCGATATGTAATTGAAAAAAATAATTTTGACTTAAAAAATATATATGTGAACATGGAGAAATATTTTAACATCCATATTATGTTGCTATGGTTTGCGATACATCCCAAACATTTTTTTTTTTAATGTAAAATAATATAGAATTATTTGCTATTGAAAACATTATTGATATATTTTTTAATTCCTTAGGTAGGAATAATAGGTGGCTCAGGTCTGGGTGATTGTCTGCACAAATCATTCAATTGTACCAATACCATAAGTCGCGAGAATGCAAAAAATGATTTTGGATATCCCTCTAGTGATCTTTACTATGGATCCATTGATGGAATAAATGTAGTGTTATTATCTAGGTAAAACTTTTAATAAGTTTTTTTATTCATGATTTGTACATTTATTCCTAAAAAATTGTTTAGAGTTATACATTAATATCAATATTTTAGTTCTTGGGCCTTTTAACTATCATAATTTTATATCAAACACCTTTTTTTGTTTTCTTTATCTATTTATTACATTTGATATGTTTAATCTATTCATCATGTTTATTATATTATATTAATTGATTCTCTGAATTAATATTTTTCTCTCTTTTGGCATGATGTAGGCATGGCGCAGGACATAAGATAAATCCTACAGGAGTTAATTATCGCGCTAACATAGAAGCATTGCGACTTGCCGGATGTACCCATATATTGGCATCCACTGCATGTGGATCATTGACGGAATCCATCAGTAGAGGACAATTAGTTGTACCTGACAGCTTCATAGATAGAACTTTTGCCAGAAAAAATACATTTTATGATGGAACATCTGTCAAATACAGTGGCAAGTATATTTTGTATATTTTATATATTTTTTACAGACATAAATAAAAAATATATTGCTTGTAAAATTACAGGAGTATGCCATATACCAATGGAGCCTGCATTTGATCCACGAACATCAGAAATCTTGATACAAGCAGCAAAAAAATTAGGATACAATATAAGGAAGGGTGGGACGATAGTAACCATTGAAGGACCACGTTTTTCCTCTAAAGCAGAAAGTAATGCTTTTCGTCTCTGGGGCGGACATTTAGTTAACATGACTATATGCCCAGAGGTATATATATCACAATAAACTTATATATAAATTAATAATTATGTACACTTCAGAATAAAACTATGATATTTATATTTGATGACATTTATATTTTATTACAAATCAGGTATTCTTGGCAAAAGAAGCAGGTATCCTGTATACAGCTGTAGCAATGGCAACTGATTACGATTGTTGGAGAGATTGTGAAGACAATGTTCATGCAGCTGATGTTGTAGTTGTATTCAAACAAAATGTTGATAAAATAACAAACGTATTACTAGAATCAGTAAAAATTATTGGTTCTGGAGAATGGAAGCAGGATTTTCGTAAATTGAAGGTAATCTTTATTTTATTGGATATTATTGATTAATTAATATTAATATTAAAATAATAAAGTATATAGAAATATTTTTAAATAATACATATATAGAACATAATGATAAAAGGGAAATAATTTCTAGGATCTAATCGAAAGCAGTAATGTGTCTTCAAAAAATTAAAGTTTTCGTTTACAAACTGGAATATAAAAATTATATTCGTATATATATATATATATATATATATATGTATAACATATACATAATCATAAATGATAATCATTAAAGATTACAAAATGTACAAAATTTTATTATATGCACATTCCATGCGCACAAATACTTATATTGTTTGTATGACCTTTTATGAAGAAAGTTACATTTATATATAGTACAGCAATTTTTATATAACTATAAATATACATATATATATATCTTTTAAAATTGTATCGGTTAAAATAAAATACTTTATATATGTACATATGTATACCTGCATATAACACGATACTCCAAATCAAAATTTTATAGGAAAATAATATAGGAAAATTACTTTAAAAAAAGACTAAATGATAAAAAAACTTTGAGACTTAATTCTAAGCAGCAATTTTTAACATGTAAGGATTTAAAGCTGACCAAAAGGCTATATTTAGGTTATCTGTTTACAGGTCTCAGATCTCAGATTTTTCTCTGTATATATTTTTATTTATATATATTTTTTTTCCAGTTGAAATAATTTATGGATATACAAATATATTATGAATATAATTACAGATAAAATATTAGTACTATTTTGTGCATATATTATCAAAAAAGTAATTGTTAATTACAAATTAAAAAATGACAACTACATCGGCAATCAAATATGAAAAAATATTTAATATATTTAGTAAAAAGTGTCTCAGATGGAAGATGTAAAAGTAGAGTTATTTTTAAATCTGTTTAATCTCGCCACTGCAATGCGGGCAACATGTCATATTATTAGTGTCACATCGTGGAAGAAACATTTGTCCGCCTACTGCGACAGCCGCCCCCATCACCGCGGAACAAGCAATATCTTCTCTTCCGGTCATGGGTAGTTTTTGATTCATCAACAACTGCAATATTTAAATATTAATTTTTTAAATCAATGTTATATCTTCTCATAAAGATTAAATAGTCGAGCAGTCTTACCTTCTCTGCATTGTTTTCAGCGAGTGTTTTCATATCTAAACCAATTATATTAATTTCCTTCTGTAATTCTGAATATGGAATACCACTGAGAAGACTGACTTTCAGGATTTCCGTGAGTTGACAACATCCCTGCGTCACATCTATGATATTAGTACTCGCTAATTCGTGTTTCTTGCTAAATGTCCCTATAGGATCGAATTTCTCTCGTAAAATCGTGAGCATTCTAAAGGAATAAAATCTTGTTAATTTGATAAAATTATACAATGTAGCATAATATACATACTTATAAAACATATATGTACCTGTATGTTTTAAGGGAAGTATCACGAATAATATTATGTTCTTCTAACAATCGTTTTATAGTTTCCTGCAGTTCTGTTGTTCTTTGACAAAGTGCAGCCTTCCATCTTGCCAAATCTTCCACCATTAAGCTGTAATAAGTTTTGTTTTAATGACATATCACTGTTGTTTCATTAAAATTTGAGAAACAAATTGTATAAATTTTAGGAGAAAAATTAAAATAGAAATTGCAATAATTTCATATAATATTAGAAATAATTTTCAATTACCTACTAGCTAGAAATTTACTTCTCCAAACTTCACACTGGCCTGCCAGCCATTCTGTTTGTTCTTGGTGTGTAGATAAATGTTGTGCCGAATTTAGTAAGGCTCTGGCAAGTTGCAATTTGTCCTCGGTTAATAGATGAACTCTTGTTTGCAGATCCTCTCCTACTGCAGCAACCAATAAGTTCTTTAATTCACCATTGACCTATATATGTGAGAATATACATTTTTATATAAATTAATATATTTATATTAATAATTTAATATTTAATTTAATATTTTATATAAATATTAAATATGAAATTTCTTGTTGAAGCAGATAACCATTTTGTACCTGTGCTTGAAACTTTAATTGAGTTTCAAGTTGACTGTTTTCTTCTTTCAGCTTGCGAATTTCAGCCTCATAAGTTCGTTTCTCACTGTCCCATTCATTTTCCAATACATTCTCCCTACCTTCCTTTGTGCAATCTTTTAATCGCATATCGTTTTCTTGGATTTTCATCGCAGCAACCTGTGCAATGGTAGCGTTCATGCGTGACTCATTCCTAGATAATTTCTTGTTCTTTTTTTCAAGCGGCACTATTGGATTAACAGCTGCCTTGTAAGGCTCGTATGGTACAAATTTTGGTTCTTTTGATTTCAAGGAGTGCAAGATACGTCTTTCCTGTTTTATATTCTTTGGCACTAATTTCACTATTGTACCAGTAGGAGTGACTGGAGGCGTCGATCTTAATTGTTTCAGGTTTGTGGGATGATAAATAAGAGTGTCCCCTAGACGACTTCGACTTTGCTTATTTTCAACCTTATCTGCTATCACATTTTCCATGCCATCTCCCTGCGTTCGTTCGATGCAACCCATTATGTGAACATCTTGAAAAAAAGAGAAAACTATAATTGTTAATTAAAATATTACAAAATTCTTTTTCTCTTTCGCATCCATATGGCATTTTATATATATATATATAAATGAAAACAGTTCATTAATACTAATAATACATTTTTATCCCTTATTAATTTTAATTATCAATTTATCACTTTGCTTATCTTTATATAATTTATAATAAGATTAATAAAACTAACCTGGTTGACAATGAGTATTGTGTTTCTTAAAATTTGCAGGATTACTCATGTTTGGCAGTGAACAATTATTGCAGAAATATACACAATCTGTTATAATATCATGTATTTAATATTTACATTTTACGAGTATATAATACAAATGGGCTTTTAAATACTAATTCCATATGTATGAATATATATGTGTTACAGCAATGAAAGGGGGGGGGGGGCACAAGAAGATTGCGATATTTGCGATTGCGCCACAATGTTGGACAGGGTTGCCCCCTTTCGGAGAATGTCCAAATTAAAAGTTTACTCCATATTTGTACAACTTCACTCTACTTGCAATAGGAAAGTATGCACGCATAAATTTAATGAGACAGGTAATGAATCTTTTTATATAAGAAATATTGTATATTTTTAATATCTATCTCTCAAAAGATATATATCTATTCCCAAAATATTATCTGCTTTGTATATTATGAGAAAATTATATTCACACAGATATGTATTTTTGTCCGCGGAAAAAAAAGACGCGAAGATAACTTCAAGAAGATATAATTTCATCCGCTTCTCAACGGTCAAGCTTGAGTATCAGGACGTAAAACATCTCCGAGGAATCTCGCGATCTTGATTCCTAAAAGTAATATCCTGAAGAAATTGTATCCTTAGCTACCATGCTATTATCATCCTTTATATTGTGAGTATATGTCAAAACTGATTATATATATAGATATGAGACAATATTTTCTCGAAGGAATTCGTAGAAGCAACTTACGGAATGATAAAGAGAATGCGATAGATACAGGGATTTACATGTCAAAATGATTTATTTATGAGCATAATACAATCTAATTTTCTCAGTCTACAATAATAATAATTTGTCGGTCAATTATTGTAAAAAAAGGAAGACCTCAATTTTATCATAATTATCAGTTATTGACAATCTAACCTTAAATATGTGTTATTAAGTTTGAATGATATACAATAATATATATATTTTTTATAATATATTTTATAGTATAATTTCATAATATACTTATTATACCTATAAGTAAAGACAAAAAAAAACGGAGGTCAAAAAATCAGAAAATATATTAATTAATAATCAGTTGACGCATTAAAATATTCCTATAAAAAATATCAAATTCAAATGCTATATATATATAAATATGATCATAAATATGTATCAGATAATTCGCGATAGTGAATGAAGTTGAGAGAGACAGAAAGAGAGAGAGAGAGAGCCTAGAGATAGAATATCTCTACGATGGGAACTCATATCTCTCTCTCTTTCTCTCTCTTCATAGCTCAGGCGCTTGAAGAATTTTGATTAACCATTATTCTGTCAAACAAACTTCAATCGCAGTCGCAAAAGTTTCGCGACGACCAATCGGCACGCGTTCGTTTCTCGCAAATATTCTCGGCATCAGGATAGCATGTGAGGAAAGATTTTTTTTCACCCCCAGCTTCCACCCCCGCGGCGTATGCGCTTTCGAACGGCAAGCATCCCCCAGAACAGGGCCGCATGCGAGCACCGAATTTTCGCCGGCGACGACGAAAGCGTCAGCAGGAGCCTTGATCCTCTCGACATCGCTCGTCAACGTCCTGTCATTCGTCAAGAGAGTGGCGCCAGAAGCATTCGCACCACCAGGAAGCTATAACTCAGGAACGCTCAAGTTCTCTCTCTCTCTCTCTCTCTCTCTCTCTCACTCTCTCACTCTCACTCCCCGGAGCTTCCGGGCGAATACGATTCTCTGGAGTAGGAGGGTGTTCCAGGAGCGCCAGGATAGCAGGACGTCGCGGTGTGATTCGCTGCAAATTATTTATGTAAATTATATTACACGTCGCGAGAATCAGCGACCTCGTCGACCTGCAAGAATAGGCGAAAGGTGAGCGTTTAAGGCGCTCTTAGACGATATAATATTTTTTTTTCTTCGATAAACTTAATCCCGTTTTCAATCGGAACATCTCGGGACGAGAACAGGGTGGAGAATCATGTGTAAAAATTATACGAGACGGGGATTGAGAGAAGGGTGAATCAAGACGAAGAGATAAGATGAATAGATAGATTATTGTACTGTACTTTTTTTATTATCGACCGCAATTCGTCTTCCGTGCGTCTTAATTTCAGGCGCCGATCACAGGCGATCATGAAACGGTACGCAGCCAAGCCCGAAAAAATATCCAAATATTCGAGCATATTTCCAATAACGCTACAACATACGACTGTATCGGTGACGCGTGCACTAACACATTCGATCGCGGTGCAACACAACCGTACTGTTTACTCCACCCTGATAAACGGATTCGCACAATTGTGTGCGGGCGAGTGGCCTCTCCCCGAGTTGTCTACGATTTAACATTAATATTGAACGTTAATATATTTTTTGATTATTTATATTATAATATTTTCTAAATATTAATAATTATAAATATTTTAAATAATATTAATAATATAATTACATTACAATATTTTTTTTATATTTTCTAAATATATAATATTATAATATTATATATAAATAATATAATATTATAATATAATATACATCATAAAAACTTGAGAAATAACACAGAAATACAAAAAAACTTCTATTTATTCCAATATAATGTATAGAAAATAGAATATAACACAATATAATACTATAGAGAAAAGCTTACATATATAATAAAAAGAGATTTTCTACATTTAAGATGAAGATAATGCAAGCCACGTTTTGAAAGGAATAAATTTTAGCTACAAACATTTAATCGGGAAATCAACCACCCGCGAACTTTCACTTTACTTTAAATAACGATGAGGTGTTTGATTGCGGTGAATACTAATTGCAACCCAGTAACAGGATTTATCCCAATTTGTGCTTCAAAGCACGGTCTTGTTTTTCCACTAGGGCATCATACGCGGGACGGAGTTTCTCCTAGACACTTTCTTGCTGTTTCATCCCTGGACTCCATGTCTGAACGAGGGTGAATGACCGAGGACCGATACTTCGAATATCCTGATAACTCGCCTCGTGCGCAGGTATGATGAGTAATAGATAGGCGAGGTGGATAATATTTACAACGTTGATCAATAATTCGTTTTTCCCGGTGCAGGATCGTCAAACGAGAGGCATCTTTCCGCCGAATTATTCCGTTGGAAATTACTGCAACGGCCGAAAGATAACAGTGGTTCCGAGATAGGAACGGCAACGCGACAGGATAACAGAAGGAGAAAATTACTGTACTCGGCGAGGGAGTGACGCCTGCGCACAGAACCCTGTGAGACTTCCTTTATATTATACGGGTATCTGCTTAATAAGGTACATCTTTTCCACAATCAAGTATGGATAAGTACACAAACGCTAAGATAAATAAATTGCCAGCATATTTTAAACGTTTACATTAATATAATAATATATTATTATATAATACATATATTATTATTATAATATTATACTATAAAAAATTAGAATGTATTATTATATTGATGTAAACGTAATATATTAGTAATATTACGCCTAGATATTCGAAAAATTTATATATGATTAAATGTCATATTTATAATTCTCCATAACTCTGAGAAATTTCGTTCAGATAAATTACTAAGAATTTATTAATTTAAGCGAGCGGTTAAATAGTTATATGTCATTTAAACATCTGGATTTTGCGCTCGAAACAATTTATATTCTCCGTAAAACCGGCATGTAATCAATAACGCGCGTTAGCGCTGGCGCGATTAAGAGAATCTGCTCGCGGTAACGATGTTTTGAGACCCGGTGTCAGTGTCTCATCTTTGCCTCTCTTAAACCAGCAGCAGCCTCTGGGCGTTTAAGTCCTCAAACTGTTCTAATTGAGCTCCTTCCTTGTTACCGCGAAAGAGTTACCGGAAACAATGTCTGGAACAAAGAGAGAACAATTGAACGCTAACAAAGGCACGTCCTCGCTTTGCGTCAGCGCGCGATCTAACTTTTTTTGGCTTTCTCGCTATTGTTCCGTTAGCACTACAACAGCGATTGTGTCATGATAATGAATAACGAAGTGTCCGAAGGGCGTTTTGAGATATTGACACAACCACTGGGTGGAAACGATGCGCGACTAACAGAAAACGCTGGAGCTGGCAAACGGAAGAGAAAGATATATATTGATATCCGAGTTGTACATATCTTTCTTTCTTTCATAGAAAAATTAACTAAAATCTAACCAATTTTATTTTACATTTTAAAACAATTATATGTATATACCTGAATTTTAGTTAATTTTTCTATAAATCAAGAAAATCAAATTCTAATTCTAACATAATTGCAAGAAAAATTAACTAATTTTATTTTATAGTTTAAAATTAATTATTAATAATTTTTAGTTAATTTTTCTATGAATTAAGAAAATCAAATTTTAATTTTAACGTGATTCAGATACTTTATTTCTATATCATATTATATGCTGAATGATTTTAAGAAAGAAGCATGTTCTAAGATAAACAATTACAATTTAATTACGCTTTTTTGTTTCTCATATTCTTCTTCTTTGTTAATCGAGGAATTAACCGAGTCTGAAATCTGTTAACATGCTCTTATATCTTTATCAATGCGATTATTCCGTATTTCTACGAACATACTTTGTAGGATTAATTTAATGAATCTCTTGCCGAAACCGTAGACCAATTAAGCTTCCGTAGGAATTAATTAACCGAGAATTTGCTCCGCGAGAAGAGTTTCCTACCTAATTTCTCGCGCTTACAATCACCTAGAACGCGAAAAGAAAGAAATTTTTGCCGCGTAAAGCGAGATATTCCTTCTCGTTGGAGGAAAAAGCAGCAGAGCCTTCGCCACATCTCATTTTAGTCGAGCACCCTCCGCGTATACGGCAAAACATTCCAATTAATTATTCCGTAATTAAGATATGAGAAAGTAGTCATTACCCGCGTATTTCCGCGTCGGTTATCCGGAAACTTTCTTCCCTTCGTCGCCCTCTTTCATTTTCATCGACCTATTCAAAAGCATCATATCTCTTTTGCTTCCGACGAATTTTCCGAGATTTTTTTTTACACTTTGACATATACAAGTGAATGCGTATGAACACATAAAATATATAAAGAAATTATGCGTTTTTTTTTTTTTTTTCATTATTATAGATGGCTCAAACTTTACTCATTCTTTAATTAAAATCTGATAGATAATTATCATTTATTACAATTTCTTAAATTTTTTATTGAATTTTATTTTATTATAATTAAAGCTCTGTTGAAAGAGATCCATTTGAAATTAATTAAATAGTACATTTGTACGTGATTTTTTTTAATCGCGCAATTTTCGATATTATACGTTTCTCCGCATTTATTAATAATATTTCTGTATGACACTACACTTTTGCGTCCGACCTCGCGAATATTCACGCCGCCCCTGGTCGCGGGCATTAATTATCCACGTGTCAGAGAATATCAGAGTGCTTAGTAGTCGGTAAGCAGCGCAGACATTGCGGCGTTAATACATAGAAGTAAATATCTTTCAGGTATATGGACGCTCGACCCGGCTTGTTTGCAAGTTTTTGTTGCGATTCTATCCCAGTTAAGGAGACTACAAAGACATTCAATGCTGAAAATTAAGAACTCGCAAAAAAGGAAGAAATGATGACGGCTGTCAAGGAAAAGTTGTCATAATAAAATACTCGTCATTAAAATTAAATCCGAAAGAGGTGAGATACATTTTGTCTAATCTCCGTATAATTTCATTGCAGTCATGAAAGGAGCTAGTAAGAGCCAGATATTAGATCCAACAAAATTATTTTTAAATTTCTCATACTTATTTTCTTAGGCTCTTACTAGCCCTTTTCGTGACTGAATTATCTCCGTATAATGTTAAATAAATGTAAAATAATGGATGCAAAATAGCTATTTCAAAGCTTGATTATTAAATGTAGAATGTAGAGTTTTTCTCACTGCACTTTTAGCAATTTACTATTTTACAGAAACCTAGCTCTGCCATTTTTTATGTATATAGATAAGTATAACCGGCGAGATATATGTATACAAAGGAGCGGCGGAGTGGCCCGTGGATAGGCCGCGAACTAGCCCAGCGCTAACTTTTCAATCTCGGTCGAATAATCTGGCGGAAAGCATTCCCGTGGGATTTACTCTGCGACGACGCGATCCGGCCTCTTATTGGCTCGCGGGCTTTCGTGCAAACCGCTTCTCTCTACCTCCGTTTCCTCTTCACCTCTCCCTCTCCCTATCTTATCCACCCTACGGGCGCCCTCCAACCCTCTCCCTACCGATCCTCTCCAACCCTCGCCACCGCCTCCGCCGTCATCCCCGCGCGCACTTAGCCCCGTGGTTAACTTCAATGAGCGGATAACAAGCCGCCCCTCGACTGCGCTCCTGTAATATTCGCTCGTATAAATGGACCCGCGGCTTTGTCAAATCAACTGTCGCTAGTAAACAAGTCACCCTCCTAACTTCGGCGCGCTGATACACCACCGAGACTCCACGGGACATCATCATCCTCGCGCGCCACTGCCCCCCCCTGGGTTTTCAGCCGCGAGATATCTCTCCCCGATAACGCGTTGATCTTAATTCATAAGGCCGATCGTTAGGCACTGATGATGATATCGGGGAAGGGTGTAAGATCACGATAAAATAAACTCGTTCTCGAAATATTATGACACGCGCGATCGAGTCGGCGTGATATCTGATTTTATAAATTTTTTGACATTTGACAGTTGTGTTATTCGCATCGATAAAATATATCTCCAGTTTGATAAAAATAATATAATATACTTTAACACAAACACATATATAAATATAATTGGCATATTTTGAGATTATTGTGTAATTTACATTTATATTGTTAATAATTAATATATAATGTAATGTATAATTTATATTATGTTATTTAAAATGGTTTTTACGATTTTACAACTTGGTAATGAAATTTGATCGAGGCACCTGTGTTTAATGCTGCCTATACACGCGCGATTTCATGAAAACTCGTTAGAGGGAGGGTGAGATATACTTGTATCTCCGCAGGGTTCTATGTGTCATCCGGTAGCCCGGGTATTACCGTAGCATAAACGAGCCAATCAAGCACCTTTGTGACGACAATCGTTCCTTTGATTACTCGGCACTTTGCGCGAAAGCAGGAACGCGGTTACGTCGGGTAATCGGTACGTTTCAGCATCGCCCTGTTTTCTGACATCGTGAAAGTGCATTATGGAAATGTAATGCGCTGAATCTAACGAATCTAGGAGACCCCCCATTTGATTTTCTTATTTTAGTCATGCATCCTCAAGAGAGTACATAAATATATACTATTATATAATATATAAAAGAATGTAGAATGTCATGATAACTATCGTTTGCATGAAAATATATTTTATCCTTTATCTATATTCTATTTATTTATTTTTATCTATATCTTATTATATCTGTCTTATCTATCTTATTATATATTTATTATGTGTTATATATTATTATATCTTATAAAATATATATAGTATATATCTTATATACTATATATATATATTTTTTTTTTATTCTTTATCTTTATTTTTATCTGCATTTTTCGCATTGAATAATCTCAAAGAGATTATCGATAAAATAAAAATATATCTGAAATTTTTTCTACAGGATGAAGATTTGTCTAATCAGAGTTCGCAACATTTATTCAACCTCCTCTTGGCGAGGATTGCGCGTTAATTGTATCCAAATGCCGGAATATACGGAGTCTTTCTCGCGAAAGAAGCCGCGACGAAAATCGCATATTTGCTATGGAAACGCGTTCATCGAGCTCGAAAGTGGCCACGGGACTAGAGTACGGTTCTACGAGGTTCTGAAGAGCCTCCGCAGTTATAGAAGGCGAACAAACAGGAGCGCCTTTCAATCGTAATTGGAACCGCAGGGGCCTGACCAACGTCCGTGTTCAAGCACTCCTTTTCCCATAACCATCATTCTTCGAGAGTGTCTCCGCCTCTCTATAAAGGAAACACAATAGCCCGTATATGCGGCGACAGAATAACACATCGAGTTACGGTACGTATAAAATGATTTCTGCATAGAACGCATTCCAAGACGACGCGCCATTGTTTGCCGAAGCAATATTCCATCATCTTGTAATCTTACTTATCCTTAAAGTCTTGGCAATTTTATCATCTTTATTAACGTTACATTAAATCCCAGCCTTTGCAAGTTAGTGTAAAATACATAATAGGAAAGATATCATATTCTAATATATTTATTATGTGCTACTGTAATATTTATTTGTTATTAAATTACCTTTTTAAATTCTGATCAATGCTAATGATAAGTAATTAAAGAACATTATGTAGAAAAGAGCGCGAGTCTTTGCACGGCGGCGTTGAAAGAAAAAGCAATATTTTTTTTAGATAAAATCACAGGGCTTTGTGTCGCTTCGTAAAAGCTTCGGTACGAGCTGGACGATGCCGCTTCATACGGAAACTTCACTTCGGCAGTTATATTCACACGCGCGGTCGCACATCAATGGATCCTGCTTGCGCTTGCCGCGATTGTTAACGATTTTCGAGGTTCTCCGCATCGCATCTCGATGGGGCCGTCCTCGTTGCCGCTTCTGTTTTAAATCGCTCCGGCATGATCCCCCTTCGCGGTCCTTTATCTTTCATCTGTATTTAGCTATTCGCGCCAAGATGATTCGTGCGACCATTATTGCTGTCAATATGCTAGACAGAATTTTCGGCCCATTGAATTTCAGTGGCCGGTTCGATCCACGATTCCATTAAAAAAAAATCGAGATAGCCAGACAGATTCTACCATATATTATTTCGGTATAATCGCATATATCGATCGGCGAAATTTTATTACAATGTACATTAAAACGATATTTTATGATAATATACTGCGTTAAAATTGATACGTAATTTATTTGCCAGGTTCTCGTCGTGTAGAGATGATTCCTCGCCAACGAAATCTCATTTGTACACAAACGCGTAGTGATGCGAAACAGACAGGAGAGGAGCGCCCTGAGATGAGATCTCGGATATCCCACGAGGGTGGAGCAAACGTCGCAAATTGCCGATAACGATCAGCCAGCGGGAGTGATGGTTTGTAGCTAATTCTACGCGAACTGCCCCTTCGCTCTTATTATCATTAATTTGTCTTCATCCAGGACACGATAAATGCGATAAACTGTTTCCGCGTAATATGTCTCTTGTGCACATGGCTACGTAAAGGCTTTTTTTGTAAAGAAACTCCCTAAATTATTATAATTGTAAAATTTGAAAATTACACGATTGTTTAGAACATCGTTTCAAAGACGCAGCTATTTTGTTTTCGATTAATTTAATCTCACAATAATTATGTAAACATGTATTACACATAACTTTATATTTTATTATATTTTATTTTGATAACTGCAATTCTTAATTATTTTCTATGCATAATGTGAATTAATTAAAAGTTATATTAATTATTTAAAATGAATAAAACAGATGCGAGGAGTACGTTTCTTTTCTGCACATTCTTTTTCTTAAATAAATATTTAAATCTACATTCATTTTAAATAACATATTGTTATCAATTCATATATATATAGAAAATAATTAAGAATTACAGGAAATAATATAAATAAATAATATTATTTAGAAAAAAAACATAGCTTTTGCGTCTTCGAATTTTCATTTTTGACGCTTAGCCTTTTTTTCTGTCTCCGGTTCGGTAATTAACGTGATCACTTGAATCGGCGAGAACTTTGGTAGACCCTTGTTTTGTCGCGTTCCTCGACGATTCTCAATTTAATTCGTATCTCGGCATGCATTTATTCCGGCGATCCTCCTCGCCGCCCTTTTCCGCGGCCATAAAGGAGACGCCTAGCCGCTTTGCTGCCCCTTGAATTAATCTGCCGCATACATTAAACCTAATGAATTCCGAAACGCGCGCGTCAATCTCGGCGAAGGGCCTCTCGTACGTAGAGTCAGTTTCTACATCGGTGACAGAGCTTATGTTTAAGATTGATCTTTATGCAACGCCACGCGGTCGAAAATTCGGATAGGACGAGCATCCACTCTGTTCCGTCGCTGCGGCTTTGCTTGCATCGAGGTGATCTCGCGTGAACGATCAGAATTAATTGGAGCCTTAATTAATGTTATGCGCCGGGGTATTTTTGCGGAATTTGAAAATCGCTGAGTGCGATATAATAAAACTATCGAGAAATGACCGCGGCATTTTTGGTTGATATAGATAAATTATTAATATTTTAAATTATATTTTCTTTTCTACTTTATCTTCTTACCTATCCCTCTTCGCGCGCGTTTTATACAAAACTCGAAAATAAATAATAAGATTCCTAGGAAGAAATTTTATTTTTCTTGTCATAATTTTTTGTTATAAAAAACTTTATACATAATAAAATTTTAATACTTATTTATAATAAAATTTTATATATAATATAATTTTTTATATTATAAACATATATATATGTATATAATTAGACACTAAAAATAAGTTTATTTCTCTTTCAGCTCCTCTCGACTCCTACCATATATCTTGATTGAACGCTGCTGCTGAGATTATCGCTGATTTCAATTATTTCGTCTCGTTCGTGTATTCTGCCAAGAGATATCCGATAAAGAGAATACGGCTTTTCTTACACACAAGCTCTACGTACTCGACAACGCGACGTGCATCTCGCTGAATTCAACCCCGGATGATTTCTCGCGACGCAGCGTCCAAACGTATACACATGCTTATGCAGCCGCATGTCGACAGGTGCTTAAAAAGGGGTAAGTGGTAGTGCGGTGAATAGACTAACAGTATGCACGACGGGAGAGATATGGCGAGAAGAGGGAAGGAGGAGAGTCGATGAAGTCTCGCGGATGTACGCAAGGAACGAGATATAGGAGCACGGAACTCTCTCAGAATGATTGCATACACGCATCATGCATATTTACACTCGCAAACTACTTCTGGCAAGCCGGGGTTTGGTTTGTCACGAGAGAAGGGATCTGCGAAGGATGTATTTATGCAAATGTCGATGCGCATCCGCGTTGCACCTTGCGTTATTCCGGGTTATTCACGAATTGATCTCATCAGAGAAAGGAAGAGAGAGAGAAAGAGAGAGCTTGGATTTTTCGCTCTGTGCTAGCAACATTTACAAGATTGATAAATTAAAATATCTTGCAATTTCATATAACAAAAGTAAAAAAAAAATTTTTTTTTTTTTTTATTTATATGTACAAATATATATGTATATATATATTTTAATGTAATTTCGGGCATTTTGTTACTAGTAATGACATAATAGATTCTAGAGTTATAAAGATCGAGTCAAGAGAGAAAAAAAATATCAATTCTGGAAAACCCAAATTTTGTCCAGACATTTTTTTATCAAAATTTTTCATATACATTTATATTCAATTATATGATTCAGCTTTTTACATTGTATATTACACACAAATATGTAGATAATGAATAATGCAAAGCAACACACATTATTTTATAATTTATAAAATAATTATTATTAATATATGTATTATTTATAATTTTAGAAATTGTATATTAAAATAGAAATATTTTTTTAATATTCATGTCTTATGTTACAGATTGCACGATTTCGTCACGATATGTACGCACATTGGATATACATAGTTTGGAGTAGTGTATTAAAAATATAAACACACCGCCCACTCTCTCTCTCTCTCTCTCAGAGATTTATTATGCTTGACTGTTGCCGCGTCAGGCTCCTCTTGGAGTTCCATAACGAGAAGCCAACAAGAGAAAACCGACGAGACGACCGAGACTGATAACAGCGGTAACTCAGCAAGAGTGAGTATCCGTCTTTCAAGCACCGAAATCATAGAAAGCCAGCTATATCGGTGTGCGCCTGCAAGAAAAGTTTCACATTCAATTTGTTCCTCCCCACGTTTCGCAGTAATCGCTCGCCAATGACTTCCCTCTCCCCCTTTTTCCCCGCATCTGCTCTCCTCTCCTCTCCCCTTTCCCTCCCTTATATAACTTCCATCCTCACTTTCCAGTGCACCATCACCATCCCTCCGCATCCTTATCCGGATCCACTTAAATCGAAACGGGCACCGAGATACCGAGGCTCACAGGTGTAGGAAGAGGGACTGGCTCCATGGAGTCTTCCGACCAATGACGACCTCGAGCTCTCATCTCCTCGCCTCCGCGCCCTAGTCTCGGCGAACCAATAAGAGAGATGCTACTGGTCCTCGTAGTGGGGCGAGCATGGCGCATTCCACCTCCAAAATGGCTGCGAAATCGCGCGGGCATTAGGCAGCCCGTTCAAAATAAACGGGCGGATTAATTCGAGGGGGGTCGCGGGAAGAAGTACGAAGGGTGTACGCGAGCAAGTACACCTTCTCCCTTCTCCCATGTCGCCCACCGCATGCCAACTTTCCGAGCTGTCCTATGTGTACGCGTCTTCATCCCCTGCATGTTTCATCTCGCGTATTCTCGCCGAGAGAACGATAAGAACGAAGTTCGCGGACGCTTCCGGTCAGCCTCGGCGACGCAGAAGGACGCCGAGCGTCTGTACGGTAGCATGAAAATCGGGTTTCCTGTCGCGGTGTCGATGCATCTTCTGCAAACTTGTCGCGGTTAATTGTTGTTGTTTCGTTCGTATAGGTGCAATCTCGATTAAGGATTGTGAGAGTCGTGAGTGCGTTGCCTCGCCGATGGCGATGATGCAGGAGCACAAGTCCTTCTTGATCAGGGATCTTCTGGGGGACGTGTTAGTCGACCGTGTTCAAGGTATTTAAAACGCAGTACAGTAGATAGTAATAACGATAATAATAGCAGAAATCCTAAATAAATTATTACACGAATATACTATTGAACAATTTGTTATAATCGCCTTAAAATCTACATTTTGTTTTTGTTTATTTGTTATTTTTATAAAATGATTATATATTATTGTACAATATATAATTTTTATATATATGTAGCAAGAAGCTTAATTGCAATGAGAGGAACCAATATTATTTTTATGTATGAAAGAGACATATGCGAATTAATCTTCAATAACTTTAATTGCATGTTTTTTATTTAGTCTTAAATGGAGTGTGTTAATAAGTCGGAATAATTTTAAAACTATATCTTTTTAAATGCATGAAATTATTATCATACGTTAATTACTGCATATACATTCATACATTTTATTCAATAGTGTATTTCGTAAGAGTGAATTGCATTCGTAATACATTGAATAATACAAGTTTTAATTTGAAAGTGTATATTTAAATAGGCCTCGTAATTAAAAAAAAACAGAGATGTAAATTATCTCATTAATATTATCATATTATCATATGTTAATTTCTGCATTCATAGATTTTATTCAATAGTGTATTATTCAATAGTGTATTTTGCAAAAATTAATTGTATTCGTAATACACACATCGAATAATATATACAATATAAGTTTTGACTTTAAGGTATTTAAATAAGTCTCATAATTAAAAAAAAAACAGATAGAAATAGATAGAAATTATCATATATAGAATTGTCGCGTAGATTTTACTTCAATCGATTTCAGAGCTTGTTTGTTAATTTGAGACGAGAATAATTTTTTTAACGCAAACATTTCTAGACACGTGGCGGATCGTCAGAATTCTCGTTAAAAAATGGACCCCGTGGTGTGTTCCCATTATTTAAATCGCCGACGCAGACCCACCAGGGATGACTAACCCCTCGGAGGTGGTGCCCCATTAAGAACGATTCTACAGATGGTTCGAGGTGCCGAAAGATTCGTTAGAGCTCGTTAGTCCGTGGACTTTCATCGAAGATTATTACCCCCCGGCGCGCCATTGCGAGTCTATTGGCTAATCCAGAGGGGGGATGCAAGCAGGTCCTGCTAATTCAGATGGTTTGCTCTAACCGAAATCGATCACGATCGGTCGGGGGTTTGCTGGATTATTGTTTCGATAATAGATTTTGCTCGACCGATCGGATTCGGTGATTGCATCAGTCAGAAAATAGCTGTTAGTACAAAGTAATAAAGGAGACACGCGCGTTATCTCACATGTTTCTCTCACATATATTTTTCTCCAGGAAAACGATTAACAATAAGTATTAATAATATATACATCGAAATTATATTATGTGAAAAACTTTCTCTCTCTTTAGAAAATTGAAACCGGACTATATGTTACACGAGCTAAATCGCGGGATAAATAAAGATAAAATAAATCTTTCACAGAGAAGCCAAACTAATTGACTTGATTTTTAGGAAATTTCTTAATTTTGTTTAATATCAGAGCATATGATTAGTGCAACTAATTAAAACTAATTAAAATAAAAAATTTTACAAAAAATAAATTTGATTAGTTTCTGAATTTAAAGATTCTTATAATAAAACTATATTTTATTATATAATTTCATTAAACAAAACTAGTCAAATATATTTTTGTCATCATTCAATGTTTAATAATTATTACGGTGGATACTTGAAGAAGAATAGGAATAAGTTTTGCAAAAATATGTTGCAGAAGATTCGGAGGACGATTCGGCCGTCCATTCAGATTCCGAGGATACCATCGATCCTGGTAGCAGTCCTTGCACGCGTCTAGGAAGTCCGCCATCGGCGCATTCGCCGTCGCCAGGTCCGGCGAGCACGTCTGCAAAGTCTTGCGGAGTAACCAATAATGCACCGCCGACTAATAGAAAACCACGAAGACGGCGAACAGCCTTTACTCATGCTCAGCTGGCTTACCTCGAAAGAAAATTTCGTTGTCAGAAATATCTCAGCGTGGCGGACCGCAGCGATGTCGCTGACGCTTTATCGCTCTCGGAGACACAAGTAAAGACCTGGTATCAAAACAGAAGGTAAAGATAGAAATTTACCATGAAAAAAACCCAATATAACTGTTCATTATAATTTTAAGTACTTTAATATCTATGCGAATAATATATGAGCTCTTCACGGAGATTATAATATAAAATATACGAAATCTTTGCTGTAATCATTTTCTTGCTGAATTATATAACTAAATTTTTTGCATTTATATTAGCATATTATATACATGATAGAATATTATAGCGTACTGTGTACTAAAAATAATATTCTAAAAAAATATTCTAGCCAGTTAACAAAAAACTTATTGAATTGTTCTAATATTTTTCATAATTTCAAGTCAATTTTTCCTTAAGGCAAACATTTTGATCGAGATATTATCATAATTTGTCGCAAATGATTATTATTCAATATTTGGATAATCTTAAAACATTCGTAGCTGGTAATTTTTTCACTTTTCTAAAACTAAAAACCGGATAAACTTAAATCTACAGCTGATTGTCGCACTGATGCCCGAATAGATTCTCAATTCTCTTTAATCGCTTTAAATCTATCTTTAAACCTTAAACTAAACTAGGCAAATGTTCGCAGGACGAAATGGAAGCGACAGAATCAGCTGCGATTGGAGCAGCTACGCCATCAGGCCACCGTCGAGAAGGATCTTCTGGTACGGAGCGTCGGTCTTCATCACGGCAGCATAGACGCTTATTGCTCGCCGTATAGTGCACAAACGCAAACCAGCCATCCGCCGCCGCCGCCACCGCCGCCGCCGGCGCCTTCCACCGCCTCCACGGCGGCATTTCTTTCAACGGCAGCCGCGCTCTTCCGAAATGTCACCTACGTCCACGGCTGCCCGCTCTAATCTCCGAGATCTCCAGATCATTTCTGGACCTGAGAAGCGAGCTAAATTTTCCCCGCGTCCGAAGAAACATTTCGACGAACTTCTTATCTTGTGTCGTGAGTGCTAAGCTATAATTTCAAGTGTTTCAAAATATCTTTAATTATTCTTGGAATTTTCTTAATTAGTGAGCGTTAATTGGAGATTTGAATTTTTTTAACAAATTTCTTTACACAATAATAAATAACAAAGGTGCTCGCGCGTACATAGTATTATTATTTTTTTTTTTTTTTTTTCTTAGGCGATTATATGTATATTTTTTTTACGCGTTGTGTTTAAAACTTGTATATTGTTCTTGTGTAAAAATTGTCTAGGATGAGAAATGAGGGAGGAAGGGGAGAGGGTAACTGGTCAATTGGTTATAAATATTTCTATCCTCGGAAAGTTTTTTCGTTTTGCAATAGTTTTTCCTCCACATTTCCTCTTGCATGTCAGGCGTATTAAATGAGGATTGAACGTAAAAATGTAAATATGTAATTATGAAGTTGATCGATAGTCATAGTCGCTTATCTCCTTTGCAAATAAAAATCAATGAAACGTTTAATATATTAACATTTTACGAAAGTTCGCATCTTCTCTTCAATGAATGACAGAATTTCTATATAGTCGATATCATTACAATGTTGCAGCATTATAACATAATACTTAATTTGTCACCGTAGATGCAATATTAATATTGAATTTAGAAGTAGAACGAGAAGGATAGTTATTTCGTCATGAAAAAAGAGAAAGAAATCATCTTCTGCACAACTTCGTCCATATAAATTGCATCAGAAGTTTGTGCGTTTAATTGATAATTAACGATTTACGCAGCTTAATAAGAGATTTAATTTGTAGCTACTTAAGTATTCTAGTCACAAGTGTAATCACTGTATGCAGGTGGAAGTATTGTAATATTATCGAATGTGTGCAATGTTGGAGCGTGTAATGCTAATTATCCTTCGTAGTTAATTATTGTTACTCGCTGTCAATAATCTATCGATCACTTTTTGCGAAACAGGAAGTTATTGTAGATAAATAAATTATTATCGAAACCAATGCGAAAATATTTTTCAATCAATCCGATTTTTTTCGTTTAATAATGTTTAGTAACGTTTAAGCAAAGTTCACTTCCTGTTGAGTATAAAGTTCCAGACAATCTCGGAAAGGGAATGCAAAGCGCTCGTACATATATATACATATCATCGTTTTTATTTTTATCCAAATCTATTGTAAATGGAAAGCAAAGAAGTATACACGTGCGGCGATAGACGCGTGACCAAATAACGAGTAATTGGCTGAAACCGATACATGTGTCGAGTGGTTCGATGATACTCTCGAGCGTGGCCTGAAATTGGCGGATCTAATTGCACGGAAACGACGAGAGAATACGCGGCAACTGTTGCGATTATCGCGACAATTTTGCGCCGAAGGTACGTTAATTAGACCGAGAGAAAAGGAAGCTACAACGAGGCGTATAATCGGTATTTCCGTATGAATGATTTATTAGACGAGTGTGTATTATTAACTACTTTGTGTAACACAACCGGTAAAAACAACCAGGTGGGGAGGAGTGCAATCGATAAGATCAAATAATTTTATCGTTATCTTCCATTTGCTTTTGTGCGAAAAAAAAACTGTAAATATATAAATGAAAGGGAAGAATTGTTTTTTTAACAAAAAAATGTGATTTATAAATAGTTAAAAGAAAAATCATTCTTATCTTGTATACAAAAGGCTATAGAAATCAAGTAATTTTTTCATGAGTTCATCCTGGTTTTTTTTCTCTCTTAGTTTTTTTCCAAAGCAATAAAGGAAAGAAAATAAGAATATTTTCGCGAGTATATTTAGAATAAAATAAACTTCGGACCGAACACCGAACCCCCATGTCCAACGTGTAAGAAGTGCAGGGATGTGAAATCGCCTGGACGAAGAAAAATATCTTGCGGCCCTCGTTTTCTCTCTCGATCTCCGTCATTCACGTTAAATGCGCCATGTTTTTTTTATTCAGAGAATAAAAGAAGCAGATATTACTCTTACGCATAATTACTTCGGCATAATGAACTATCGACGTTCCGTCAAATAGCAGGCGAATTCTCGATTTATCTAAAATCTCGATTTATTTAATATAAATGATATCTTTATACATATATTTATATAATTATATTTACATTTGTATAGCTATGAAAAATTTTTCACAATCTTGCGCGCGCGTGTTAACTTTTTTATCTATATCTCTATAATAGTTTTTTGATATACATATATGCACACCGTCATCAAGAGTTAAAAAGGGAGAGGGTTTCCAAGATACGTGAGACAAGTGGCGTCGCACGCGTGTTCAGCCACGTGCGTATTGTATTGTGACGAATAGTCGCGCACACACGCGTGTGCATACGTGCGTAAGTCATGTTGGCACTTGGGCACGCGCTTCTTATTCCTCTCCTCGGCTCGCTTCCTGTCTCCATAGTGCGGCATCGTTAAATACTTCACGGGGGGGAGGGAACAGACTCTTTCTTCTCGTACGCGGAAAAGAAATTCTTCGACCCTTTTTCACACGATGTTTTTTTTTGCATCCCATATCGAGAGCATCGGTGGTCCATTTTTTTTCTTCGTAGAATATGCACGAATCGCATGTGATTATTGAATTGAATTGACAAATTATGCCTGTTGTAATTATGCTGTATAATTACGTTGTAATATGTTGCTTCTTGCCTTCGTCGACGAAACAAAATCTCTTTTCTCGTTTAAATTTTGATTCATGCACTTGTATCTAAGTTAATATATGTATAATCAGAGACCGGAAGAAAAAGGAAAAGAAATGATATGTACAAGCGGTTTTAATTTTGTAGAAAAGCGATGAAGTAATTGCTGGAGAAAAATTCCAGGTATATACCGATTTCTCTCCTCCCTTTTTCTTTCCTCTCTTGACGAAAGGCAAAAGCCAGAAGTAAAAGGGAGGTCGGCGGCTTCGAGGAAGACAAGAAGCGAGGTAGCGCAGGAGAAGGAAGGAGGAAGAGCGGCCGGAAAAGGGAGAAGAGGGAGATAGAACCGAGTGTAACGAGGCTCTGACTTTTTAATTGGAACACATTCAAAAAGCTGTACGTCTTTTCATCGCGAGATGCGATGCGATGCGCCGTGAATGCGACTTGAATCAACGCAGAATCAACCCGGGTTCGCGGGATCAATCCGGGATTTCCGAGGATTTCGCATGAAATCGCAACTCGTTTCTCTTTCTTTTTTTTTCGTGACATTCATAGACGACTCAATGACACGTCTCAATGACGTTGAAAATACGCTAAAAAAAACTTGACAGTTACAGAGAAAGCGTAATTTGCAAATAATATAGACTATTTTCGCGCGCGCGTTGCGTTATTTTTTATTATTGAGAAAACATTTGTGCGAGACGCAATTTTTTTTTTCTTCGGCGAAAATGCGATTTTATGAAATGTCAGAATTATACGATTGTAAGAAACGCCGACGTGAATAATGATTATATATATTCTCTCCTTCGAGAAACAGAGAGCCTACGGCGAATTCAATTTAATGGGCTGTTTGCTTGCAAATTGCGCTACCGCTAAAGGGCAGCGAACAATTCACAACTCGTTTTAACTTCCACATTTCAATCCCGAGAGTCGACTCGGGCCCTTCTCATAGGCGTCGTATATATTTGCATAATTGTCTCTTATGCTCTCGGTTTCTCTCCTCTAAACAAAAGCGCTTTTCTTTCACTGTTCATCGGTCCAAATCTTTTTCGTAAACTTGCCATTTGTTAGCCGATCGTGAATTTTAAAGATCCAGCGAAAATATTCGAAGCATTAACATAAATTTTTCAATAACAATTATCTTTTACTATTACTTTTTCGATAACAATTATCTTTTACTATTGTATATAATCATTATATTTTTTATAGAAGTAGTTAATAATTTTGCGTCTAGGTAGTAATTATTATTCATTATTTATTTAATCCTTGCCTTGCGGCTTGGGATAGCTTCTATAGTTTACATCTTTGCATTTTTACATTTTTATATTTTATATCTTATATTATTCATCTTTTTATATTATATCATTTTACGTTATAATACTTACGTTATAATACTTTTACACGTTATAATAAATTCAGATCTATTAAATTAAAATTTAAAATAAAATAAAATAAAATAAAATAATAAAATAACCATCTAAATTGTGCAAAAATTAATTCTTAGATATTTTAAATATTTGTTTAAATTGTAAATATAAACTTTTCAAAATTTCTGCGTTCTTAAAATTTGTCAGCTTCGACGTAAATAATAAATAATTATCAAATAAAATAAAAAAAATTAATTTAAAAAACCAAAATAAAAAATTTATCTCGGTCTTCAAAAAAATGCCCCGGGTGAGGATCGAACTCACGACCTTAAGATTATGAGACTTACGCGCTGCCTACTGCGCTACCGAGGCTCGGTATCCTCAGGGTGTATTTTATTTAAGATAACCTAAATGCAATTGATGAAAAATGAAAATATTAAAATTTTTATAATATCACAAAAGTAATTTCTTATGATTAAATATATAACATCTCATATAAAATAATATTATTTAGTACGCTACTATTGTCTAATAAGAATTTCGGAATAAGTTTAGGAATATTTTTGTAATGGGGAATTATAGAGAAAAGAAAGATAGATTGGCAAGATTGTCTAGAATTTATTGAAAAAACTCTGCTTCACGCAAATTTTGCGAGCTAATTATAAAAAGCATTTTATATGATTTAATTAGACGTAATTATTTTTCGCTTGCTTACAGCAATATGACAGACGCGAAGAGTTTGAAAGAAGCTCTCGAGCAGTATGAGATTCAGGTATATTGATAGTTTATATGAAAAAGGAGAAGTTATTTCGACATATAAATTACATTTATTGTAATACTTTTTCTTTCGCTTATCATTTTTTACTTTTATTTATCATAATTTTTATCTATTTACGTTTACATATTTGTAGCTATCACAAGTAGACACAACACTGTCTACGACACCAACAGGACCTGACAGAGACAATCTGCTTAGCTTAAAGTCTGACATTGAAGAACTCATCTCTTTGACAAAAGAGAGTTTGCAAAATCTAGAAGGAAATAGTACAATAAACAAAAATAGAGATGAAAATTCTGATGACGAAGCAAAAAATTTATTGGATAAAGAATATGCCTTGTTCAAGGTCTGTATTAAGTATTATTACTAATTATTGACAAGATCAATATATTTTATTAATTCTTTCTCATGACAATACAATTATAAATCAGTTAATAGAAAATAATACTATGAAGCATGATTTATTATATGAGGGTTTATTGCAGCATATTTTTATAATTTTCAAGTATATTATTTTATATTTGGTATGTAAATATAAATTATAAAGCAAATATAGAGACAAAAAATGAAGAGAGAAAAAGAGAGCGCTGTGATGCATAATTAAAAATATATTGCTTAAATCTATTAGGCAGAACTGGAAGACTTTTCGGATGACAATGAAAATACGAAACTGGAGAGTGCAACTACCGCAGCTTCCAGTAGTATTGAAGTCAGTATACAACTATTATCTATGTCATAACAATGACACAATTATACGGTGCAAGTTGATCTTGTAGGATGAATTGAAGGAGCTAGAGGGTATGAAATGCAAGGCCCCTTATGGTAGTACCTGGGGTGGTACTGGTTATCATACTGCTATGGTATGTTCTGCTTATAGAAACATTGACGAGACAATTAAAGATATCCATGATATTAAGGTAAATTTGTTATTAATACTATAAATAATAATAATAATTTAGAGTGCATGTTTTTTTTTCTTTTAATTTTTAAACTTGATTGTTATTAATTAGGTTCGAGTTTTCTTTCTCAATCCAACGCACAAAGAAATGATTCCATGCCCATATTTTCTTGATGGCGGTTGCAAGTTTTCTGATGAAAATTGCCATTACTCTCACGGCGAGATTGTGCCATTTTCAAGTCTAAAGGAATACAAGTATTTTCTTTTAATTTACAAAATTTATTATTTATTACTCAATATTTATTCTGACATAACTTATAATTCATATAGGGAACCTAATTTTCAAAATATTAAAATGGGAAGCAGGGTACTAGCTAAACAAAAAAACAATATATGGCATAGATCTGTGATTTTAAAATTACCTGAAAAAGATGGGGACGAGTATAGAATAAAATTTGAAGCAAGTGGCAAAATCATGGAATCTAGTTTACAAAATCTTTCACCTCTTGGTAAGAGTGTCTTGAAGACTAATTATATAATATAATCACATTTTCTCGATGTAATCTACTAATAAAAAATTTTTATTATATTTACAGACGATACAGACTTAGAGATGTCAGATACATCTGATGATAGCGATCATAATAACGATGAGTTTGTCTGTAATTCACCATCATACTCGAATGATCAATTGATTCACAAATCTCTTTTAACATTACAATCCACTGAATCTTTAGGAAATTGGGAGAAACATACACGTGGTATTGGTAGCAAAATAATGGCGCAAATGGGTTATGTAACTGGTACTGGTCTTGGAAAACGGAGTGACGGTAGACTAGAACCTGTTGAAGCTACAGTCTTGCCACCAAGAAAATCATTAGGTTTGTTTAAGTTTTTCAAACTGTCCAATGCAATGTCTAATGCAGGGTTTAATTATTGATTTATTTAATTTTTCAGATCATTGTATGGAATTACGTGAATTTGCCGGTGGTGACAAAGATTTGTTCTCTGCAGAACGTAAAATGCGCAAGCAGCAACACAAATTAGAACAGCAAAGAGAAAGACAATACCAAAGAGAGAAGCAAAAAGAGGACAGAAATGTATTTAATTTTATAAATAAAACATTAGGTGATAAACGTAAGTTGAAAAATAAGAACATGAATGATGCACATTTAAAGAATATAGCATAATGTTTATATCTATTGAATGTAATTATTATATTATTTTAAGCATCATTAATATCTCTTGCAGCCAAAGACGACAACGTGGCTAGTAGTTCACAAAGTAAAGATAAACTTAAGGCAGAATCAAATAGAAACCTAAATGTAGCCAGTTTTCAAGTTGCGGAGACTATAAGTCGTTTAGAGAAGGAATCGTCAAAGCTCAAAGAATCTTTGGCAAGGCATGCTAAGGGTAGTGTACTTTACAATAATATTGTGATGAAGTATGATGAGAAACAAAAGGAGCTTAGTAATTTAAGAGCTTCCGAGAAAAGTATTGTCGCCGAACAAAATCAAAGGAAGAATAAAGCTAAATTAACTATATTTTGATATCTAGATAGCATGAAGGAAATAGACGTCAAACACATGTCTGTATATAAAATGAATCTAAATACAATGTTTCATTAATATTTTTCCATCGGATTTTTCTCGTTACTATCGACACGGTCAAGAGTTTTAAAGTTATTTGAGATATTAAATAGAATTTGATTTTTGCAAAATTTATATCGTATATAAATATGTATAAATTATGTGTATCAAATATGTATATATATATAAAATTATATATATAGATTATATATAATGTGTATATATATATATATATATATTATATTTATAAATATTTATATTTTCTTATATATGAAACTGAAATAGCGATTCAAATTTCGCGCCATTTTAAAAGACGAAAAAAACGAATTGAAAGTAAACTGCTAATTTAAAACAAGAGCTGGAAGTTTTCGAGCTTTGATAAACAATACGAGAATATTTTAATATAAAAAGTAAAACAGAAAAAAAGAATTACAAAATAAACTTTTCATTCGAAAATTGAGTTTTTGACATCTGTGGTTTAGTTGACCAACGTTAAATTTAACTTCACTTCATTCTAACCTTAACGCTGTGAGAAGTGCGGTGATTTAACGACGCAAAACACTAACGATATTATACAAATATACGTTGAAAGATAATACAACGATAATAATGGCAGAAGAAATGTTGTTCAAAGATTTCAGGGCTAGCTTGAGCCTTGAAAAGGATGAAAAAGATCCCACAACATTATCGCAATTATTTGACAATGCTTTCGAGCTGTTTAATAGTATTGATAATGCCGAGGAGCCAACAAATAGTCTAAAAGTACAGGTATGATGATTTTAAAACTTCTTGCAATAAATTAATCGGTCTAAACAATATACCTATGTATACATATATATATATATATATATATATATATTTTAATTAAGTCAAACTCCATGCGAATGTTTTTATCGCAATAAAAACTATAATAACTTTTTGTTTCTTTTTTTTTCTGTTTGTCATAGTCAGACATAAGGCAGACAATGCGTATGTTTGAGGATGCAACAAGACTGGTATCTGTAGTAGATATGTTCAGTGACAATGAAACTTTCGAGGAAGTAGCTACTGAGAATGTCAAGTATTTTTTATTACCGGCTCTATTGGGCAAGCTCATCACCAAAATATGTAACAGTGATGACAGGATGCACCTTGTTAAAGTAGCAGAAATATATTTTGTGGACTTTCTAAAGCGGGTGAAAGCATACGGTCTAACAGATGTCGAAATACCAAAGATTAATGATGAAAAGAAAGAAGCAGGAGATAATCAAAATAAATTAAAGAATGATTCTTCTAGCATGTTGCAGGATATGGTTGGTTTCTTATTATTTCATAACATTGTTACAAATCATATTGCAGATAATATACAATTATAATAATTATCATTGATTATATTTAACATTTAATTATATTTTCACAATTATAATTTAAATATAATAATTGTAATCTAATAATTCTGTTCATTTTCAGGTACTTCGTAGAAATAAAAAATTACAAATATATAAGCAATGGAAAGATTTGGATTCTCGTTTGAATACTCTGAAGAAAAATTTAGACAATCCAAACGTAGATGATGAGATCAAGAGAGAATATTTCGTTACTCTTTTAAAATTATATGCGGTTCAGACAGTAGAAGAGTTGAATTCCTTGGAAATGGAGAAAGAAATTTTGGAAGACATGATGACGGAAGTGGGATCGACACGTACTGTGGCTTCCAAATCGCAGATGGCCCAAAAGCGAAAACCAGCTCCAAAATTACAACCTATTATCATTACGCGTGATGAGGTGCAGAAGAAAATTTTTGGAGCAGGCTATCCAAGTTTACCAGTCTTAACAGTTGAAGAGTTTTACGAACAGAGGGTCAAAGATGGAGAGTAAGCAAATATTATGTCTAATAAACATTCTTTTTAATCGCTTTGCGAATTTGACAAAAAATTAAATAATATATGCGATGTTTTTCCAGCTGGCCTGATCCATCGCAGCATAACAAAAATTCTCAATGTCTGCAAGACAGTGTGAATAAAGGTACAAGCGATGAAGATAGCGAAGCTATCTTGAAGGAGGAGACGGAAGAGAAAGATGATCCCGGACATCTCGAACAAGCGCGTGCAATGGATGAATATAAAGACACACATCGTCGCGGATGGGGTAATCGTGCTAACAGAAGTTAAATTGAGGATAGATTTAACATTGTTATAATGTTCTACATCTTGGTATGTTTTTTTACGTTATAGTCCTCGAATACCTGTAACCTTGTATGAAATCATTTTATTTGATTTATACGAAGTTACAAGTCTATCTTAAGATCCTTCGGCTAGTCTATCCGTTCTATTTCAGGAGGAGGAGGATGTTAATTTTTAAAACAAATAACGTAAACATATACATACATATATACGTGAACCTTGTTCATTAGTATAAACGTGAACAAATCTCTACATTTTTTGTAACAAAATGAACGAGAATTTAATAATCTCCGCGCGGGATCGGTTAAAGTAATTTTCGACAATATCAAAAATATATACATTTGCAGAACTACATATATATATATATTCCGCTTCGTGTATATATATATATATATATATCGTAATTATAAAATTGTAAGATTTTATGTGAAACAGAAACAGGAGTGTTCTTTATCAGTTTGATGTTACAATATACTACAGACTCATCGAAAGACGGGAATAAAAAGCGTTAATTTATTATGTGAATACAACATAAATCCAAAGGGAGAGGTTCTCCGTCCACAGCCACGTCCTAGATTCCTCGAGTGTTCGGAAAATTACGTCGCGGCGACTCGCTCGCCTCGAGAGAATCTCGCATCTTGATTTCGACGTTAATGATTCATGAAGCTGCTGTAATATATGCGCGCGCGTGCAGGTCGCAGTTAAGCATCTGTGAATGGCCGTCCCGATATAAACACAGTATCTTACCGCACAAGGCTATTGCCTTTCTATGTATGCGTTACGTAAACACGCAAAGAAATCCCTCTCTGTGTTTTAATGCTTACAACGTGTGCGTGTGAATCGGTGTGAGATCGACAGTACCGTAAGCTATATATATATATTGCGAATGATAATGGTGCTCGATCAAGGAATGCTCGATAAAGATAAAATCAATAAAAGCGAATGTAATTTTTTTATATGATTATTAGCATTTTTTTTTGCGTAATTATAGTTGTGGATTGGTATTTTCGCGTCAACGAGTGACTGATCGAATTGCATTCCTCGAGCATATTTTTCCTCATCCATATTCAGATTAATTATGTCTCATATTTTTTTAGAGTTTCTTTTTTATCATATTCACTACGAGTTTTTTTAAATCATAATTGTTTATTCTATTTGATTCTCGGAATAAAAATAAAATGTAACGCAATGTAAGACGAAATAACGATAGACGTAATACATAAAGTTGTTAAAATAAGTGAGAAATGATACATTTAATTTTATATATAAGTATATGTATATATAATTTTATAATATATATATTATGTTAATTATATACACACATATATATATATATATAAATATATATATTAATAATTATAATATATATTATATGTATATAATTGTTAATTATAAATATATAATTAATAATTATATAATAATTATTCATGTATATATAATAAATCACGTAGAATATTTTGTACACATATTGTTATTTCGTCAGAAAAATATTTTATTATTAATATTCTGTAAATTTTCAATGCATTGATTTATTATTGGCTGAAAAAAAGGAAATTTCGGGAATGGCACTGAAAAATTCATTCACACCTCTGCGCTAACGACACGGAAGATGGCGTAAACCCTGAAGTTGCCGCGGCGCAGGTGTCACTCGGAAGCGAGCAAAAATGGCGTACATACACACACACATACGCATGCGCGTAATTGTGTATGCGTACGCGCAGCAGGTTGTCGGAGCAGCGCGCTCGTATAACGTATACATTTTTTTTTTCCTCGTTACTATGGTTCGTGCGCGCTTGGAGAGGAAACATGCAGCGGATTAGAGGCGCGTGAGCGTGTCTCGTGAACGAGTGCGCGCACGTAAGATCGCGTCGTATATATTCCCGCCCCCGCCCACCGACGTGATGCTGATGCGTGGTCGCGCGCGGAATACATTATTAGGACTTCTCGGAAGCGGCTAGCCTCGAAAAATTGCACTCGAGTCTCGCGTGAACAGGCGTGATCGGCGGATCTCTCTCTTGGAGCTATTGTGGATTATAAAAGCGTTATCGTCGTTCGCGCGACGAAACGGTTCAGCATCATCGTTTCTCTCTCTCTCTCTCATATCTTCACGTATCATCGGATCTCTCCGTCCTACTCGCTCCCCGTTTAAATCTCCCCGTATCTCGGAATTATGACGATGAGCCTGCATACGTCATTGAGGGTCCCCTGCCGAGGAATTTCGCTCGCGACGCACGAATCCTATTCATGAAAAAAGGCATCAGCAGTGTCAGCAGTAAGTCGACGAATTGGGTTATGTTTCGCGACAATGATAAAAGATGCGTTCGTAAACGGCGTTGTTTTACGTTTTGCCGCGTAAAGTATATTTTATTACATATATGTTATATATATATGAAGTGTGTGTGTGTGTGTGTATGTGTCGCGTGAATGTAGCTGCGTGTTTACATGCGCGTGCAAAGTATTCCTCTTGTTCGAAAGAGAGAGACAGTGCGTTACGAATAAATTACTGACGACTTCGCACTTATCGCATTTTTTACTCGTATATTCGATTATACGTCGAAGAGAAACTGTTCGCTGTTTACGAGCGTGGAAATTCACACCTGTACGATATATATATATGTGCGTATGTGCGACTTTATTCAAGTTTGCTTAGTTCTCGGTTTTGTGGAATGTGATGAGAAACGACGTTCGACTTATTCGAGAAAAATTTCCTGTCGTGAATGATTGTTTGTACTCTTTAACTTTCGAAAAGTGAATGTTCGATAATGTTTCTTTGATGTAAATTATTTATTTTATATTCCTGTTGTTTTCAAAACTTTCAATTTTCACGGTAAAAAGTCACGAATATTTTTCTTCTCTATCCTAAAAAGTGAAATTATGTACATATATAATAATGCTAAAATTATTCGTTAAATCAACAGGAAATAAATAATGAAGATATGAGAAGTTAGAGATATTTATTTTAAAATATTTTTCTTTGTGTGCTTGCAGAATATTGTTTAAAGATTGAATTTTGAGAGATTTATCAAAATTATAGCGTTTGTTTTATGAAAAATTTATTGTTTGATTTAATAATAACTAATATATACATACACACATACATATATATGAAAAAAATTGGATTAATATATATACATATATATATATATATATAATTTTTTATCTATCTTTTAGTATTACTCATAATAGAGATAATTTCATATTCATAATATCATTTACCTTTGTTAATCTTAATATTATCTCTCTGAATCATCCAAGATTAGGGCTAAGAAAGAAAGAAATGAGGTATAAATAGAGCAAACCTTTTGATATGATTAATATAATTTTTTTAGATATCAAAGTGATAATACATCGTCAAGAGTTGTTAAATGATTCTAAAGAGACTTCGGAGTTGAATATACATAAAAAATACAAGAGAAACGGAAACATGGATAGAGGACATGGTGCCACCTACACAGGAGGTGATAATCACCTACTCGAATACTGGGAGGAATATCAGAAAATGATAGAGGAGACAAAAATGTTGGATGATTATTTAGACGAAGAATGCGGTCCACGTAGTTATGATGGTTTGTGTTATTAATAATATATTTAAGTTATTATATATTCAACAATTTGAAAAACTTTAAAAGATAAGAAGTTTTTATAATTTAGAAAGAAATTGTTATATTCTGTAATGTTATCATTATATTTAGAATATTTAGAGTTGATTTTGTGAATATCTGTATATTTTCCTTACAGAAGGAGAAGAGGAAGCTGAATGGTTACGTGCAGCAGGTTTAGGACAATTAACAGAAGCGTGGAAAGCAGGCAGAGAGGTACAACCTGAGGAATTAGGAGCAGCCTTACGTCCTCTGTCGCGAGTTCAGGCAGAAGCTGTGAAACGTCGCGTGAGATCGCTTAATCATACGGTTAAGCAACGTTTCAATCAGCGCCAACGCGTTCGCAAACCTGACATTAGAGATGTCTTTAAAGATGTAGAGGTACGTCAATAAATTGATAAAGAATAAATTGTTAAATATATAAATTACATTTTTATTTTTTTAAATGTATATTTTTTATTTAATATCATATAAATAAATATTTTATCTGTTGAATATATTTATTTAAAGGTATCCAGTACAGGTACACGATCACGTAGCGCTACTCCTGATTCCTTGGATTCAATTCCAAGCGCTACACCAGAAAGTGCATCACCTCCTTCGCCTCCAACAGTCAACGTGATTGAAGATGCACACCAAAAGTATGTTTATTAATGTTTGACATAATTAACATCTCCTTTATATTTTGCTTGCAGTATATCATTTATTTTTTATTGTTTACAGCGCTAGTGTTCCGAGTTTTGTATCCATATTCCATCGAAATGAAGGAAAAGCAACAGTTCGTCGAACACCAAGTGCTCCGCAAACAGTTCTCAACTCTGTACCAGGATCTGCTCCGAACCCTATACCTGTACAAGAGATTTTCCGAAGGACTGGCAACTGGTCGCGAGGGGATGTCGCAAATGATTCTGGTATTACTGCCTTAATATCTGCATTTAATAATTTATAGATAATCAATAGTTTTATTTTGAAATCTAAAATATTATGTATTACACAGAAGGGATTCAACTGACCGGCTACCATAGATTGGGAACGATACATATCAGTAGACCAGTTCAGAGACGTAATAATGATGATCTTAGTGATATAGGAAATGCAGCACACATAGATACTAAGTCGATTAGAAAATTGGCCGTACCAAAGGAATCGACTCTTCGGTAATTTTAAGATAATTGAATAATTGCTTATCTAATCATTCTCCAAACATTTCTTTTAATTGTCATCAATAATATATTATCTTAGACGAAGTGCGGGAAGTCACGCAACAGTAACCCGAAGTCACAGCAGTTTATATGGCTTGACTAGACCGGCGAATGAGAACCTAATAGCTCGTCCATTAAGTCGCACATCGTCGCACGGTCATCTTAGTTTCGAGGAAATGTGCAGAACCAACGAAGCCAAATCTCAATGGTCTTCCGATAATCTTGTAGCTGATGACGATTATGCTCGGCAGGATGTTGAATTATTATCGCAACGCGATCTTACAAGGTTGCAACCTCTATTGTGGCTTGAGCTCACGGCAATTTTCGATAAATATAATATACCGCTCACGAGACGAAAACCCAATAAACGACGGAGAAAAAGTGAGTAATATATCGAACGATTATTCCCTTTTTGTATCATAACTGTCTTATATTACATATCTATATATACTTGTAGCTGGAAATTTGTTTGGCGTTTCTTTATCAACGCTGCTGCTCAGGGACAGTCAATTAACAAGCGAAGAGAATAACATACCATTAGTATTTCAAAAAATTCTTAGCGAACTGACAAAACGTGGAGTGAAAGAAGAAGGTATTCTTCGTGTCGGAGGTCACAAGCAAAAAGTAAGAGAATGTTTAATGGAAAATAATAATTAAAATACTTAATAATTATTATTTATATTAATAATTAAAATGCTTAATAATTATTATTTATATTAATAATTAAAATACTTAATAATTATTATTTAATTATTATTAATTATTCAGGTGGAGATTATTTGTACGGAGCTGGAAACAGACTTTTATTGTAAGCCGAAAGAGATGGACAAATTATTTAAGTGTACTCCATGTCACGATTTATCAGCCGTTTTGAAAAGATTGTTACGCGACTTGCCGCAACCCCTTCTCACTGTCGAGCTGATTGACGCTTTCTATCAAAGTCATGGTTAGTGCAAATTATTTACACGATATCTTGCATACTCACTATAGAACGATTAAAAAAAAAAAATTTCTTACATCTTTTATACAATTTTATACACAGGTGTGAAGAATCTCAATGACTTGGTGTACTCTCTTAATCTTCTGGTGCTATTGCTACCTGTCGAACATCGGTGTACTTTGGAGGCATTGTTGAATTTCTTGAAACTGGTCATCGAAAATCAGGCATCGAACAAAATGTCAATACACAATGTGGCGATGATAGTGGCACCATCGCTATTTCCACCCCGCTACGTTCATCCTCGGGACCGTACCGATCTGACCGCTCAAGTGAACATGGCTGCCATATGTTGTCAGGTAACAGAAGCTCTACTTAATAATGTAGACAAGTTGTGGTATGTACCGACGGAACTTTTAAATCAATTACGGAGACAATCCGAGGTGGAGAGATATCGTAAGTACAAAAAGAAATACTACTGATTAGGCTCAAATACCTTAAAATTATTATCGCATATGCATAACTTCAAATTTTGTTGTACTTTTATAATAAGTTATATAATATATTAACAAATCGAATTTCATAAGAATTACTTAAAGTGATTCTTCAAGGCATTGATATAGCGCGTTGCGCACTTAATATTCTATATAATGATGGCGCCTGTCTGCATATTATGAGATCTGCAGCATTTTGTCTTTACTTTATTAATTATAAGATATTTAGGTTAATTAATGTTACTTTTTAGTGATCTTTTTATAATGCTCTTTTGTTAGTCAAGTATATGATATCATATTTCATTTCATCTTTGGATAACAATTACTATCATATATTACAAACGTTTATTAGAATTTGTACACGTGTATGTGCAAATCTATGTGTTTCGAGGTGCAATAATTTAATAAGAGATTTTTTTCATTCCTTGTTTGATAAATTAAAAATTACATATAATTTATATAGGAACAAATTTCTATACAATGCAAGCTGAGAAATTTTATTTTTGGCAAGATTTTATATTACGACAAATTATTTAATGATTACTATATAAAATATCAACTCGGATATGGCTATGTTCTTGAGTGCTATATAATTATCTAAATTTTTCTATTAATAATATTTATTTATACAATTGGTAATACAGGTAAGATATGCAATAATTATTCAGTTATATTATGTATATTTTTGTATATTAATATATTAATATAAGTATATTAATATATTAATATACAATTAGTATATTAATATAATACACGAAATTGCAATTTCTCAGATTCTATTATATTACAGCTTGTATCAAGTTTTTAAATTTGTTATATTGTTAATTATAATCTATGGAACCTCATTAGAATGATTATAATTTTGTCGATTGTTAGTTTTTCATTCAAACGGTATCTCTTTAATTCTATGAAGTTTCAAGTCTATGCAAAGATATAACAAAATCAACTATCAGGTAATGTCTCAATTTATCATTATTAAATTCATTTATTATATTTTCATAAAAAATATAGAATGGTATTTATTATTCTAATTTTATACCACTGTGTCTTACTCAATGATGTCAATAACATATGTGCCTATAAATCTTATACCCAATTGGGAAAGACGGAAATCCAGTATATTATAAGGCGACGCTTATGTAAGATTTCTAATGATGTGTCTAATATTGTGACATATCATTTTCACAGGAATAATTATATTTACCATTCGATATGCCATACTATCATAAGACTTTGTATATACCATTTCGTAAGTTGTTATATATTTGCGTTAATAAAGTGCCAAAGAAAACAAAAGCTCTGGTTTCCAATGTGCGTCTGAGTGAGTGGAATATGGACAAAATAGTATGGTGAAGATATACATATATTTGTATATTATTAAGGAATGCATTTTTGAAGAACTATTACATATGTCTTAAGAGTTTTCAAAAGCTTTATCCCTTGCAGTGGTGGTATGGAGTGTATTGGTCGAATCTGCAAAATAAAAATGTTGAAATGTATGAAATTATATTTCAGATCTATATAATCTAGGATGGAGTGAGCAAAAGAGAATCTACATTTATTATCATTATCCTTCGACTATTTTTTTTCGATTTTAAACCTTGATCCTTTGAATCTTCATTTTCAGATGAATCCTGCATATAATTTAGAGAAAATTAGCAGTCATAACTATGTCAATATAATTATTATTTTTAAAAAATGCGTATGAAGTTCTTTCTCATGTGTATATATATTGACACCTGTTGTTTTTGTGAATTTATATTCTGATTATTATCAATCCGTTTGAGGCAATATTCTGTTGTGTGTATTGTAGTGCTATTGTTTGTATTCTTTTCAGAAGGCACATTGATAAGATCAGTTTCTCTCGTTGGACCTAAAATTGCAAGATATCAACACTAGAAAACAAATTGTTCTGAAATTTATTATTCCATTAATGTTTAATATTATAAATTTTCTTACATTTTAGTGTCTTCGTCTTGAAACCTGCGAAAAAGATAAATAATTATTTCTATCCGAATAAGAAACTGTCGATTAAAGTTTCGTGTATAACATTGTTGTGAATAATTTTAATGTGTAACGTGTTAAATTAATTTAAAAGCGAAAGTATGTCCCCCCCCCCCCCTCCCCAATCTCACTCACTACGAAGTTCATTAATGATCATATCAAATTCCGTCATATTGAATAGGTAAAGATTTTTACGACGATCGAAGCCGATGGAGGCCAGAGTGAGTAAAAGCTCCCAGTCGTCTTCTAAAAAGAATCCGATCGCAACGATACGATTGCCAGTGGTCTTCATGCGAACAAGAATTTCTAAATAGCGGGATATGTGCTTCACATCTATGATAATGACTGTCGAGGTAAATATAAATAAATAAAAAAAACAAGTAAACATTATTATATTAGTTAAATCAATCTATCAATATCACGATTCTTCTTCTTTTATGCACCGACAATTGCTTATGCAAAATACTAGAATCCATTTGGCGACGGTCGCCCACCGCATTAAATTTATTTGCGATGGTATTAATTGTGTATAATGTGCAAGTGTCAGTTTGATTGAACGGCAATTAAACTGGCAGATTCGCACAGTTCATTCTCATTTTGAGATCATAATTAATTCTAAAATATGATTAAAACGATGATGCACATGTTAGATAACTCATGATTTATAAGAAAAATATCGTTTTTTTATTTATACGATATAATAACTGATACAACATGTATTGATAAATATAATTATAATATAATATTAATATAATATTATTACATTAATATATAATTTATATATTAATATAATAATATTAAAATAATATTATAATATAATATACTGATATTTACGGAAAGAGATATTTAGAATTTGTTCTGTAAAACGCAATGATAATGATTGCATTCTTTCATTCGCATGATCTAGAATGAAATAATAATCGGCGCTGCTTTGTAGATTATAAACCAACGATCTTACCATACGTTTCGTATAATCTCTCGAAATTGCAAGATATTTTCAATCTTACAATTTGTTGAATAATTTGTTAATTGTTAAATTATTAAAATTAATTAATTTTTTAGACAATTTAATTTAATTATTTTTTAATTATACTGTTAAAATTATTATATTAAATATAATAATAATTTTAATGCGCCACACACAACATGGATGGAACACCGTGAAAAACTGGCTCGAGGTTTCGCTTTGTCTAATTTTTGAGCAATTTTTAGAATTAAAAAAATAAAATATTAATTAAATTAATTTTGTTTAATTAATTTTTTATTTTTTAATTCTAAAAATTGCTCGAAAATTACCGAGACAAAACAGAACTTTGAGCCAATTTTTCACGATGTTCCATTCCATGTTGGCGCATTAAAATTATTATTGTATTTAATATAATATAATAATTTTGAATATAATTTTTTAAGTCGAATTATATATATAATTATGTCAATAGTATACCTTTAGGATGATCGCCCATCGCTTCGACGATCAAATTAGTGATGTTTATGTCATTTATATGAGCAAGCACGCTATCCCGTTTGTTACAAAACGCGTTGCTCTCCTGCCAGGTCTTCTCAGTCGGATAAATAACGTAGATGCTGTCGTCGTACGTGAATTTAATCGGTTTGTTCAGCCAATCACTAGTTTCGTCTTTCGGATCTAAATTAAATGTCAAAGAGACACAGGAATACGCTATTTTTTTTAAAAGACACGATTATCTGCTACGGAAAATTTTCACGAATAAACGTGACTTGCCTTCAACGACTTATTATACGTGTTTGGCTTATCGTCGCGATAAACGGTATAAACGCCGTTTGTTATACAAGGTTTAAGAAATATGTGGGTCGTTATTTCAGGAGCGTATTCTATTCGTCGAAATGAGCAAAAAAGTTTATACAAACTGATGTCCAAAAATGATTTTTAATCGGCCCATTCGTCCTGCCAAGACGCTTGACAAGTGTTGCTTATAGAAAATTTTTGGAAAACAACTTTGCCCATTTTGCTCAAGAATAAATTATTTTGAGACATGAGAATTATTTTCTACCCCGTTTTGTATTATCGAAAATAAAATAATGTTATTTTTATAATTATCTTAAGTTTCAACCCAAACACTGACTGTAATGTAAAAACGACGCATTTTTGGACATACGTTTTTATATGGAATTTTTGCTCATTTTGATGAGTAGAATACACACCCTATATTTTTGTTACACCCTACGTAGTATATAAATGTACATTTTTCACATATGAAGTCGCGCTTGCGATCGCATCGCGTCTCGACGAAACTCGGTTTATTGTCCATGTGTCGATCAAAGAGCAGGCATCCGTCGTTCTTTTCGGATCTTCCGGATTGCCACGGCGGATATCCGTTCTCGTCCATCGCGGATTCCAAGCTCGTATCTGTGGACATCCATGTCCATTGCCCATAGATATAATGCGCTCTGATCCAGACAGTCTCAAAGTCTTTCGAAAAAAAATGAGATTTTAATTGATCATTAATTTTTTTAATATATAGGTATAGAATTGCGCTTATATATTTTACAAGTCAAAAAATGCTGACCATAAAACCTCAATTCGCGAAAATATATTTAAATCGCACAATTTACGCGATTTTTATTTTGCTATCTACTCTATGACTCTAAAAACATTTTACATCTTAAGAAATATACAAGAAAGAGATTGCGAATGTGTAAAATTATATCAAAATATAAAAAAAAATATTCAGACAGTAAATTTAACATTAGAATATAATTAAAATATATATAAATATTAATATTAAATCTTTTTACCTGGTCGTCCCTTTGTCATTTAGTATTAGCGAGAATTTCAATGACATCAGAATTGTTTAGGACCGCTAATCTGGCACCTAATAAACGGCAATATATCGCGGCCTCTTCCCAGGTAAATTGATAGAAAGTATAGGTGTGTTGTTGTATCTGCACCCACTTGGAAGGTATGGGTTTCCCGACTTTCTCTTCGGCTCCTGTCGACAGAGATCGAAAGATTTTAATCGAAAAACAATAAGGCTTTGACAATGTCAATATAAAAGATGAAAAAGTTAATAAGAGCCCTCCAATCGCAGAACAGTGAAAAAAATCCGAAATAATTTTAGATATTATTTATTGCTATAAATATCTAATTATAGCAAAATATATATAATATAGATTTATAGCAATAAATAAAATTGTAATAGAATTTTAAAATATAACCATAATAAAATTAAATATAATTTTATCTTTTATATTGTGAAATATTTTCCGAATTACGTTATTTTCCGAAACGGAGGATACATTTTTGAGATAAAATAGGAGAAGAAGAACTTGTGTTACTCTTTTCGCAGATAAATGGTTGTTGTAGACGATAGTCCAAGTCGATGAAATTAGGATGAGAATGTGCGCGATGATCTATCGCCAGACAGTCTTCATCGGTCGCGATAGTTTTCTGGTCCAAGACGGATAATCATCTACATTTGATTGTACAGTATCTCACTGTTTTTCCGTGATCCAAAACGCGATCGTATATCCAGGATCATGTCTTGCCCAGACGTCGTCCACCGAGCCACAAATCTTTCTCGATTTCTGGTTTTGAATAATCGCGCATAATTTAATAGAGACGATATATATATATTTTTTTTTTTGACAAGACAAAATGTTGCACTAAATATAAAATTGTATCCCAGTAAAATCAGCTGATTTTACCGAGATCCAATTTTGTATAGAATTAGTGCGAGGGTTTTTTTGACATAGTTCCGTTTAAATAATAGGATGTTTTGTGTGTAATATGGAATCATACCTATGCTAGAGTCCGCTATCGACTCGGCAACTCTTGTGGCTTTTTCCATGGTATCTAAAATGGCAAGTTTTGCATTGTAATAGCTACAGAGCATTTGCGCTTCGTCCCAAGTCACTTGTTAAAAGAAAAAAAAATACTGCGTTTTGTTTAAATCGTAATATTCGACCATCGGTTGAAGCTCGCCTTTACCTTCGAAATAATTATTTGCTTAAAAAGGTAGTTTACAGTTGTTAACAAGATTATATTATATCTAAAAATAACTAAGAATGTGTGTGTTGAATAATTAGTTTTTTTTAGTTTTATTGCAATACATAGAATGTTTATCAAATATTGTCATAGTATTTCAACTAGCATCTATAAATATAACATCATATTGTTATCTTGTGAAATATTATTTGAGAAGAAAGAAAAATTAAAAACTTTAATTTCTTACTTGTTTCTTATACCTGATACTGTTTGTATTGCATTTCCATCGTGGATGTGACTAGAATTTATCGTACATTTATTTTACATATGTATTAAAAATAATTGAATCGCAGGAAATTAATTTATATATATATACACATGTTCTAATGTTAAATTTAATGTCTGAATATTTTTTGTATATCTTGATATTTTTGCAGCAATACTCACTCGCATTTATCGCTATCGCTACGGCAGCGGCGATGATAAATAAAGTGAACATTATTAAAGTTCTCGAATTATTACGTCATGAATTTTTATTATCTATTCGAGAAACAATTTGTCCATCACACCCAACTCCGATAGTCGAATTTTGATCCACGCAGAAAGTTTAAGTCCTCCTTTTTCATGCGCACAACGCGCATATTTCTGACTTTGCCTTCGCCTTTGCATTCCAAAGACGATTGTGTAAAATTTTTACGTCGGGAAAACGCGTGTATTTGACGTTAATTTACAAAGCAGCGATGATTCATATAGCGATTTAAAATCGTTCCAAAGGAATTAACTATCGCATCGGAATTCAATCATTGTTACGCAATTAAAAAGAAGCATTTTTTTGCCATAATATTTTTATATATATTTTGATTTCTGATTGATACATTTATTAGTTCATATCGTATAAATTAATGTCCATTAAATTTTTTGCATCTCTCTGTTTTTCTCTGATGAAGAATATGATTACAATACATATTTTAGATATTTTATTGTTGCAGAGGACTTATCGCACAGACGCAATGACCCTTTCGAGATCTGCATCGCCGATAATCGGCGCAAATAATTCCCCGGCCAATTCCCGAGGACAGCATCCAGTAAGAACAGGTAGGACAAATAGAATTCTGGCCAATTTATGATCTCGATTGTCGCGATGTCGAAGATGTCGTATTAACGCTTCCACGGCATTATCTCTTGCTTGTGACATTATGTGGAAACCATTAGTAGTATTGGCAATCTCTGCAATTTTAACACACATACGTTTTAAAACTTGAAATTTTGTCTCCATTTTCAATCTCAATTTTCTCATCTTTACAAATTCCAAGAGGATTTTGATATATGTATATATTTTTTTCGATATATATATCGTTGATATATACAATAAGAATTGAGCCTACTTTTTTGTATCTCAAATAGATAATAAAATAGCTTTCTACTTATAAAGTTCAAAACACTGGCTTTTAGCAAAATTGTAGATTAAATTAGTTTCAAAAGAGAGTGATCAGATAGTACAGTATCAAGATAGATGTCAGATTGAAAATTGAGATAGAAAATATATAGGAGAAAAATTTCAACTCGGGACAGCATATATATACATATATAACACCGCTTTTTATCTGGCTCTTTATTTACCGGGACGACACAGCGCGAATGTGTCCAGGATGCACAACTCGACGTCGTCGAGCTGTAGTTTTGCGATCGCGGTCCGCGCCGCGGTTAGACAGGCTGTCGCACCGTCGTTGCTTGTCGCGTTTTGTCCTCGTATGTTCATCAAATCGACCGGCCACGTGGCCGCGCGTAAAACGAAAAGAGCGGACCATCCATGACGGAGAATCTTATTTTGCTCGTCCACGTTTAGCATCGAGAAGTCTCGGTGACGACGTGCACTTCGCACGGCCGCCAGGAATATTTGCGCGGATATCTCGTACTGTATAGCCGTACCTGATGAAATTTATTTGAATTATTGTCGAAAAAAAATCATGCATTATCAAAAATTAGAATTTTTGTTCAAACCTATCAAACTCGAGTCAATTTTGATGAGAGAAAACTTGATTTATATCTTTTATATTTCATTAATAATTTTTTCAATAAACAGTGTTGAAAGATTCCATAGAGTATCTGTGACAAATTAAAAAATTTATATATTTAATGAAAAAATTACCAGGCGATATAATTCTTGTTGGCTGTATATTACGTGACATGACAGGTAAGAATGTATTCTCCCCAGCTTCAGACTCGTGTAACGTCTTCATCATTAAAGTGTTGTTCGGTGCGAGATTTTTAAAGGGCAAATATATCTCGGAATTATTAAAGCGCGCACAAAGAGTCGTTGCTGAATCGACTGCAGGCTTCCAAGTGAAACTAGAATTATGCGGATTTGATAGCGTGTTACTTCGAACACGTGGTCCTCGTTCTTCCTGCACAGCTGTGAAAAAATATATGCTTTAATTAAAACTTCAACATTATTTTTCGTAAAGTGTTTTTTGACAACAATTTTTATAATTGCTTTTGAAATTGTTCTTGTAAAGATACAATTTTTTGGATAAATGGATATTAAATATTTGTCAGTATTTTATGAAAGTACTGAAACTTTTTTACAAGTTGCATTTTATTATTTACAATTGGTATTTTTATTTTTATTAGATCATTGCTCGTAGATTACACTCGTGCAATTATATTATCGAAAAATATATCACAACATGTTATCTTCATCTATAATTGAATAAGTAGAGAAAAGAATATTTATTAATATTTTTATGCACAACAAATTCGAGATTTAAATATGATTAAATTATTCCTCAAATATCTTTTATAAAATAACAAGAATTCGTGAAATATGTTTTATTTATTCTTTTATTTCATCACGTGACTGTCTTACTTGTACTTATAAATCAATACGAAAGCGCGCGTAACAATGTAGTCGAACAATTTCAGCGGGGAGTTGCTTTAATTCTCCGATCACAGCGTATAGGCTTTGTGTATTTAAGAGCTGACCACCGGAGTTGACACTCGATGTCGTTTCACGTGACACGTTATCGCAATGGCTACCCACTATATTATTTATAAGACTATCCGGAAAGTTGACTTGAAAAAGGATAACTATCGTACAAAGCTTGTATTTCATTTATTTAAAACTGATTTAATCTTTTCCTTAAAATTATTAAATGTTTTTTTTAAAAGAAATATTTTTTCATTTATTTCAAACGTAAATTGTACAAAATATATACATAAAATAATTCACAGAATATACACGAAAGAAGCATTAGATTGACATCGATTGTCTTGGTTGCAAGCCCGCTGTCAATTAACTTTTCCGGTTAAGGGTGAAGGCACGTGTCTAGCATGCGCCATTGTTTGCATCTCGTTGAGTTCGTTAGCACCTGCTCGACCTTATACTGTGCCTACTTGTCTCCGGTGATTTTATGTTCCGTTTGAGATTTTGTATGTACACAGGACATCTCATATCGATTTAATCTTATTTGGCACGAAAAAAAAAAACGATATAAAGATCGGTCGAAAATAAATGTGCATAAGTGACAATTATAAAATAATAAAATTATAAATATAATTTTATTATTTTATAATTAATATATTTTATTAGTAACAATTATAAATTTTTTTAGGAATATATAGAAAAAAATGTTTTAATTAAAAGTTTTATTTTGCAGACGAATAGTGATATGTATTGATCTTTAAATGAATATAAAATATACTATGTAATGTATAATGATTATTATTGTTGCATGCCAATTTTAAAACGGAAAAACTTGATTTTTTTTAACTAAGTGTGCATCACAGTGTTCTTTAATTATGTTTTTTTTTCTTACCTGCTGTATTCATGCCAACGGAGAAGCATTTTTTTAGGCGGCAATGCGGACACCAATTTCGTCTGGCTTTGTCGACGGTGCAAGAGCCATCGCTATCTAAATAATTAGAGACTCAATTATGATATGATTATGATTTCTGTACAGGATATATCCGAGTATCTCCACCAAAGGATATAACAAAATTGTGGGCCCAAAAATTTGTTACAGCCGTGTTTGAGTTAAACCTTAAAATAATTACAAAGCGTATTATTTTATTTCCAACAATATAAAACGATAAAATAACGAGAAAATAATTCTCATATCTCAAAATAATTCATTCTCAAGTAAAATGGTTTGTTTTAAAAAATTATATAAGTAACATTTGTCAAGCGTTTTGGCAGGACGAAGGGGCCAATTAAAAAATCATTTTTGGATATAAGTTTATATGAATTTTTTGCTCATTTCAATGAGTAGGATACATTCCTGAAGTAGCGGTCCACGTTTTTGTTACATCCTATAATATTATTCTTTTGATACTATAAATGAGAGTATTGGGACACCCTGCATTATTTTAAATTATTTTTGTTAAAAATATACAGACTTGTACAGGTGAACAAAGCGCCGCGGCGCACAGATCTCTTGAAGAAACACGAGCAACCGTCGCAGCAATAAACACCGTAATGTTTACCATATGATCGATCACCGCACACTTTACAGGACACCGGCGTGGGCAGAGTTCGTCCTTTCACGAAAAATATTATTGTTCGTCAGAAAAAAATGTCAGAAGTACCGAGATTTTATTTCGCAAATTGTGCACACAAATGTTTACGATTTTTCCTTTCATTGTGTGTATAAAAACTCTTAAAAAAACTCGCGTACCTATGCTATCAAAAAAACAAAATGTTGATATGATTGAAGCATGAAAAAAGATATTTACCCATTTCGTTATATTTTACTGCTGCAGGTTCGAGGATGCCGGAATCGCAAAAATCTGGTCTGATTTCGACGGAAGGTGACGAATTTAATCGCGTACTAAGCTGATCTAAGCGATCGTGGCCGATCGGGTTCGCGAGCGAGGACAAACTCTTGTGGGACCGACGTGTGGAAGACGCATCCCTTGTCCGAGGGAGGTTTAACTCGCCGCGATGGTGGTGGAAGCAGAACCGAGGGTGAGTTGAATTTGTCCGATGTGTCACTTCGAACGTCAGAACGCGGAGAGATAATATTTGCGGTAGACTGGTCGAGCGTAACCGATTATTGTTCGATCGTGAAATTATTATTCCAAGATAGACGCGAGGAAAGAGAGAGACGACTTTGTTCAGTCCATCGACGTCACATACGATGGAAAAAAGAAGGGATTTGCTTTATAATTATCCGGAATTTATTTGGAAGAAAAAAAAGCGTCGCGACAGTCTGAATCTCTCCGTAACAGATTACACGTAATTTTTATTGAAAAATAAAATTTTTTTTTCTCGGTTTACAATATTTTCGCGTTTGGTCCTGAGGATATATAAAAATATACTAAATAAAAAATTCACAATCCAATCTTCCATTTCTCCGGCAATATTATGATTCGAATTTTAATCAACAAGGAAGTATAATTTTATATTTTCTTTTATTTACCAGCAATACAATTAAAAAGATATGTCAGAAACGCATCGGATTTTACAAATAATATTACGAGCGTTATTGTACAAAGTAGTTTAAAATTATGCTTCTAACTTTCGGATACATACAAATAATTGAGTGTCCTCGTTTGTCCTTCGAAGGAAATATCACCGTCAATTGCGTATTATATAATTATAGCACTCTGTCATATTGCTTCAATAATTTACTTGTCCATATAAAGGGCAGGGAATGGACGAGATTTGCGGGAATTTTAATTATAACTATAGAAATAATTATTATAACAATGTGTGATTGATTTATGACTTTTCATTAACTTTTCGCGAGTTTATTTCGAATAGATTTTCTCTTGCTCTAGCTTGGAAGAAAACGCAGCTTCCCTCGTCTTAAGTAGGATAAAATTATTTATTGCGCATCGCAAAAGTAAGTTATAGAGGAACTATACACAAAAATTCGCGTTCTTTTGATTAACTAAACGTATGCTTGAGGAAATCGTTGGCAGCCCTTCGGGCTACGAGTCAATAAATTATAAGAATGGCTCATCAGGCTTCTTCTTTTTTTTTTTTATCCTTCAAAGTGAATCGTTATTTGTATTTGTGCAAGGATTATCATTACGAGTCTCATAACATTATTGTGCCTCGAAAAATCAATTTCGCCTGTGTTTTGCTTATTTCTTATAACTTTATAAATTTATAATATTTATCATGCGATAGTTGAGATAAATAATATATTTTTTGGATATTGAGAAAAAAATAACACTGTTTTCAACAAAAAATGTCTTTTTTTTTAACACGGGAACGAGATTAGTCGTTTCTTATAGTTTTTTGAACGCTAAACACGAATCTGATAGTTTCCAAATTGCTCTATCACAATTTTGAGAAATTTGCAATTAAAATTGCAAAAAATTTTCACGAACTTTGTCATATTATAGTTACAATATGTGACGTGCTGGAAAAGTTTTCTTGCAACCAAAATAAAGTATATTGTTAGGACTTTCAACATTTAAAAGGAATTTTCGGTGTCGGTTATGATTAATAAGATATCCATGGTTAAATGAGATGTACTGCGGAAGTTAACTGTGTGACTCATTAACGATTTATCAAGTAGCTCTTAAGTATGTTTAAACTTAAGGTTTTTTTAAATCGCTTATTATCCGCATATTGAGTCCAAATGATGGACTCAATATGACGGATGTCAAAACTTAAAAAATGTTTAGGTTGCAATCTTAACATTTTTTAACATATTAAATTCTCCATTGTGAATTTGATAATTTTGACATTGGATTCAGCGACCTAAAAAACTTCAAGTTTAAATAAACATATTTAAAAGTTACTTGGTAAATCGTTAATGACGAGTTAACAGCTAATTTCCGCAATACATCTCATATTTAACCATAGATATCTTATTAACCATAACTGATATAAAAAATTCCTTTTGAGGGTCGAAAGTCCTAACAATATACTTTATTTTATGACTATAATATGACAAAGTTGGTAAAAATAGCCCTTTTCTGCAATTTTAATTGCAAATTTCTCAAAATTGTGACATGATGGAGCAATTTGGAAACCAGATTCGTGTTCAGTATCCAAAAAACTATAAGAAATGACTATTCTCGTTTTTTTTTGTTGAACAGTGTATTAAATAAAACGATATAATTTGGTCAAAAATGATAAGAGCACAATTTATCCTGATTTAGATTTACTTTAGTATCAAATAAAGCAGTGAAGAGTTGCCGAGGCCTAAAAAAATTTATTTGTAATATTGCGATAGAGTTTACCATGGAGATTATTTACAATTAAGTATTCTCTTGAATAGAATGCGTGCAGCGCGCATTTGTCGTGTAACGAAAAAAAAAGACTGTGCTGGATAATCGGCATAAGTTAAAAATACTATTTCGACATTTAAACAATGAAGGGGCATCTTTTTCATCTGTAATCGTCAATATAAATCGAGATATACTGACAATGAGGAAACTGAACTATATATGTATGAAAAACACACGATGTCTCATTCTTTAAATGCAGAAACATTTTATATCTTCTATTCGCATTGCATATGAGCATTTGCCGATAATCCGTCGTTTTTATCAAGTATATGCGTCTTTTTGTCAAATCAGGAAGCACTCTCCCGCACTAATTTTATATTATTTTTATTATAACTCAGCTATTTACACGTGTGTCGGATATAGCGAACGAACGCTAGAAGCGCGTAGTTAAATATGGAAATGTGCTGCGTCTCGTATTAACGTTTTTTTTAAATTAGTGTAGAGTGATGTTTAAAATGCGTCGTCCTCCTCGCATATTTTTTTATAATCCCTGTCATTGACTAGAGATCCAATTCTCCTCCTGATTAGGACATCATGTCTGTTAACGACACGCTTAAAATCGAAATCTTTGAGGCGCATCGATATTTCATCTCTTCTCGAATCGTTTCATCGGACATCAAAGCGTCCGCGTAGATTTCTGTGTAATAATATAATGACTCTCGAAAAGTTATATATATATACAGCTCCATTCTTTTAAAAGTGACAGTCAATATCTCGAAATGGGGTTTTTAGAAAATAAAAAAATAAGAAAAATCAATTGATATAAAGAAAACACAGTTGTTTTTAAGAAAAAACATGCAACTGCTAGTTGCAAATTGCATACTTTTTTTTACAACTATTGACTGTCACTTTTAAAATAAATGTTAAAGTATAACATATATACTTTTACACTTATATATATATATTTTTTTTTTCGAGAGATATATCCTTCATTCCTGCGTTCATAAAATTTGAAATTCTATCACTGATGTTTCTAATTTTAAAACAACTTGCACGTTCGTCACTGACTGACTAGTCCTGCGTAAAAGAATTCTTCCATTTGTCCAGTTAACTTTGTCATTCTCTCTTCCAATAGATTAGTTCAAGTCAGATCAATCTTCAATTTTTAAATTCACTACCACAAACTTCGTAATTCATGATGTAAGTTTCTCAGTGAATACTTAGCTAGTTCGTGTTGCGGAAAAGTCTCCTCCTTTTCTCAGTCGCTCAATACGTTCGAATTTATTTGCCGAGAAGATTCTAGCGAGCGGACTTTGATCGTTGAACAATTACGAGGACGCGAGTAGTTTCGCCGCACTAGTGACGTGATGCTGATGATGATAGGGCGTCTCCTGGGTGGCGTAGTAGCTCTGCTGCTGATGCTCGCTCGTGGCGGCGAGTTGATGCGGATGCTGATAGTAAGACGAATACGGCTGGCCAACGACGCCGTCACAGCTTCGCGGTTCCGTTTTCACAGCAGGTACACTTCCGGTGGCGAGAAGAGAGGTATGACCAAGGTAAACGGGTCTGTCGGTCGATGTCGACGAACCCGACGACTTTGACGCCTCGATCTGATGTTGCTGCTGCTGTTGCTGATTGCTCTTCAAGTCTATAGAGAAATAGTCGCAACGTTGTGTAAATAAATAGTGACAAGTGTTAAGGCGAATCAGAAATCAAATAATTGACCATATTATTTACAAGATCCAATAAATATAAGAATAATTAATTTAATTAATAGTTTTAGTTATGTAATTCATCTTTTATTTTCAGAGAAATTTGCCTTCCAATATTAAATTAAAATTATTATTTGTCAATAAAATAAATTACTTGTTATAAAATTTATACAATTAATTATTAATAAATGTAAGAATTAATTTTATTAATTATTCTTATATTTATTAATAATTAATTTTATTACGTGCAATAATTTTAATTTAATATTAAAAGGCAAGTTTCTGAAAATGTGAATGATGAATTACATAATTAAAACTATTCTTATTTATATTTATATTTAAAAAATTAAGATATATAACTACAATATATAAAATTTATTGTCTATATTTTGAATTTTGAATTTTTAAATATTTTATATATCTTTCTGTTATAGAGAAAAAATGTAACATCTACAGGTCTGTAGAGACCTGTGGAAGGTGAGGATGTGGTCGAGGTGGTGGTTTCATGATCCCCCGTAGACGACCTGGCATTCGACTCCGGGGTCTTCTTCGGCTTCCTCTTCCTCGTCTGTATACCGTCCTTTCGCATGGCAAGCGGCCTATTGACCCCGTGCAATTTGAAGTACAATCCGCAGGCATTACACACCGGCTCGCCCTCGTTGTTGCGCCTCCACAACGTGGTGGTGCGGGTGCCGCAGTTTGTGCAGCACAGCCCGAGTCGTCTCGTCGCAGTCTGAAATTCCGACATCTGACCCATTTGTAACGCACATGCCGATGCTGTTCGAGGTTTGTTATTAACGAAATATTCTTAACAAAAATTTAACCCAGATCTTTTTTTTTCAATTGTATTCTATTAATACATGAGAGAGAATGCACTAACTATATAATTGTTTCAATTACATAATTAACTATATAAACAACTATATAATTTTAATTTCATATATTTATAAAAATATTTGTAGATGTATTCTTGATATGACATTCGTTTTTCAATTTTTTTTAAATTAAAAATTTGGCCGGATTCTTCGCAGACATTCTATATAGGAGACATTCCTAATATTACATCATTTTTTTTGGCGTAAAAAAATAACTCTCGACAAAAGTAGGCACATATATTAATGAAATTTCGTATGATCATTTATGGATGAACTTACCAGGCGTTTCGAGGGCTTGATGAGCGGCCTGTTCATGCCGTTCATCTTGTGATAAAGTCCGCATGCGTTGCAAAGATAATGGCCAGTGCCGTCCCTTCGCCAGAGCGGCGTCGATATCGCCCCGCAATTCACGCATTCGCGACCCTCACCGAATTGAAAATCCATCGCGGTGTCTGCAAATAATTTTCGATCGATTAAGTCTGTATAATTTTATACTTTTTTTGGCGGTTTGGAAAAAAATAATAATTTCCTATATTTTTTATGCAATCCCATTTTTCTCGAAAATGGAGTTGCATAAAGGCTATTTTGACTTGCAAATTTTTAATTCAGCGCACAAAAAAATTATAGGAAACTACTCTTTTTTTTTTCTAGATCGTAAAATTGTGCAGACCTGTGTTAACGATAGTATCATTACGATCGACTTTACACACACACAATTATTGTATAATTTAAAATCTTGACCGCGGATTATATCAAGCTCTGAAACTTTATTCGAAATTAAAAGCTTTTGTACATTAAAAGAAATTTAAGAACATCAAAAGTGCGAAAAAAAATTTTTTAATGGAATGACGTTAACTCTTTCTACCACTTTACTTTTTATTCTAATTTCATTCGCTCTTCTCATAAATCGGAGGGGATCGTCTTTGCGGCGCGTCGGGCTGACAGGATAAGACCGCTCTCTTGCGTCTTTTATCTGGTCTCGAGGATGCGGGATTTAAAGTTAGACGGAACAGAGAGTGCGACGGACCGCGATTCTCGCACTTCTCTTCGGAGAAAGCATCCGCGCGCTCTGTGAACCGATTTCCCTATCCTCTCTTCCCCATCACTACTGTAAAACACTTGACCGCGAGATCGACCCGGCTCACTTCAAAGGCGCCGCTATCACTTATCCATCGCACATGGCCCGGCGTGACGGCGAGAGCAGCAGCATCCGCGAGAAAAGTAGTTTCTTTCTCTCCAGTGCTCTCCCCATTGCGTTTTCCGTTCCGTAAAACGGTGCTATCACGAAGTCGGTGTTAATCACACACAGTATCTCCCTTTATACGCGCGCGCGCGTTAATTCGATTTATTTCGGTATTTAAATATATCGCGCGGGTACGATATTTATAATTAGAACGGAAGTTTATTTCTTGAATAAGAAAAATATAATTCGGCCAGAGAGAGAGAGAGAGAGAGAGAGAGAGAAAGAGAAAGAGAGATTTCAATTTAAATCGCGCTAGATATATATAATAGAAATAGTTTCTTTGCAATTTCTACGGTAAAAAAAACCATCTCGCGTTCGCGATATCGTGTGTTGCGGTTTTCGATAAACTAATCGTCGTCGCACTATAGGAAATTGCATGCATACGTATATCTTATCGCCACGGCATACGGGCAGTTCGCATAACTTTTTGTTTATCATTAAAGACTTTACGCGTGATGCACGCCAACGAAGAGCGATATACGTTTTCACCCGCAGAAGGGTTCATGTAATTTAGTCGCATCAGTAATATTCTTTTACATCACGTATAACTATTTTCAGTCAGTGAATTTATTTCATAAAGAGTCTATTTTATTTTATTCCAAAAATATGTATACATATGTAAAAGTTAGGACAATAATATTTTCAAGAAAAAAAAAGGTATATATTTCAATCATATCAGCGGTGCTTTTTTATGTCACATATATATTTTCAGTTAGTATTATTTTATAGGATTTTCTTTATATCTTATACTATAATGATATTATATTGTTATTATTTGAATTATATTTTTATGATATATAATAATAATAAAAATATGTAATTATATATGTATAAAATATTAACTTCGCTTCTTGAAAATATTATAGCCGTACCTTTTACCGAAAGCCAAGTGACATTTCTCTTTTTTGTCACGATTTTACAGTAATTTGCGGTGTAAAATGACAGACGAAAATATACGCTTGCGCAAGAATATATTTATAATATCTCAACAACTTTTGCAAAATGTATACGAGGTACGAACCATAAGGCGAGGCGCGCTGAAAGCCGGCGCTGTCGTAGGCGCGCCACGAGGACATCATCGCGACGTTTTGTGCGTAAAAGGGCGCGGCCGCGGCGAGGGTTGAGTGCGGATGTGCCGCGTGCGGGTGACCCGGGTGCGGATGACCCGGACCGGCGTGCGGGCCCATCGCCGCTGCGGTTCCGCTCGCGTGGCCGGCGAGCGCGTGATGCGCCGCGTATGTCTCCACTCCGTGTTGCCAGGACGCCGTCTTCTCCCTTTCGACAATTAATTAATATTATTATTTATTTAATCCTCTTACCCTTCTGCTTAGGCTTCCGGTTTTATCGCGTTTTTAAGATACAATATGTTGCAACATTATAACATTAGACCACTAGCATCAGCAGCTCTAAGAAAATATGTTAATTGTATATAATGCTTAATCTGATCGAAACATTAATTGTTATTAGAGATTTCAGACTTTTTTAGATAAAAAATCGATGTGTATTTTTACCATGCAGGTGAGGGTGAAGTGGAGAAGGAATGATATTGCGCCGCCGTGGCTGCGGACGGGATCGCCGGCCTCGACGAGGGAACGTAGACCGGTGCCTGGAGTTGCTGACCGTGCTGTTGCTGCTGTTGCTGCTGGGACTGCTGGTAATCGGAACTTGCGCCGTACCCGCTACTTCCGCCCCCGTGGAACATCCTCTCTCCCACCGAGAGCTACCACTGAGGCATCTGTCAAAGACGAAAATGTCTAAGGTAAGTGAATATTCGTTATTAAAAGCTTCTAAAATTCACGCGATAAAGAGTGACGCCCAAAATGGTCCTTAAAAATCCTTTGTTTTCTGAGCAAGAAAATTTTGAATTAAATAAGGTGTATTATTTTGGAAAGTTTTTCAAAAGCAGATCATTATTTGCAATAAATTTATTACGTTATGATGTTTAATTTTTGAGATATCATAGATCAAAATTCCAGTTAAGTTTTCTAATTTGTAAATAATAAATGTATTTCTTTGAATAAAGTGAAACATGGCAGTCATTGTGTTTGACTACAATTTATATGTATATACAAATAATAATATAGAATAATATTTTTGTAATGTTTACTTCAATTTTTTTTTTATTTTTGCTCAAAGAAGGGATTTTCTTCACTCTTTATACAAATTACAATTGAAAATGCGATGCAAGACTGTCCTTGATTTTAAGTTAATATTTTCTCAATCGCCGCTGATGCGACGCGAGATAAGGCGAGCTTTGCGCGTTGTAAAGGGTTACAATCTCATTTCGCTACCGCGGAAAGATATATCGTTACAAAAACGGGAATAATAATATGGAAACAGTAATAATACATTCCGCGCGGTAGATAATGTTAATGGTCCCTTTGGCCGATAAACACATTCAGATCCCGTCGGAGTGTCATGAACGACGACGAGCAAACGTGACTTGGGTCGCCCATGAGACCAAGGATGCTCGTGAAAAAATACCGAATCTCGTCATGGTCGCCGACGGGAACTCTCTCTCTCTCTCTTGTCTTGCCTGAACGATTTCGTGATCGCGAATCGGAAAAAGAACTAGAAGTCCTTCGACTTACTCGAGTAAGAGCCTTTCAAACTTCAAAGCGTGCAGCTTATGCTGCGATGTCAACGAAAGTATTGATCGAAAATATACTTACAATTAGTTCCGTCTGTATGAAATATCTTTTGCTATATTTATACGTCGATATCAACGCATATGTTTTGCTATATAAATTAACTAGAACAACACAACGCTACGCGCGCACCATTCTTTGATTTTATGTTAAAAAAATGATATTTAAAAAAAAAATATATAATAAAGTTTGTTTAAACTCGATTAATATTTTTTTACAGAAATCAGCCGATTAAAGCGTAAATAATAATATGTTAAAAATATTAAAATAGTAATAAGTTGTAAGTAATATGTTATAATACTTTAAATTTTATTAATATTTTTTGACAGAAATCAGCTGATAGTTGTCAAAAATATTAATCGAGTTTAAAGTATTCTAACATATTATTTAAAACATTATTATTTTTTAAAATTGTATTCTGGATAAATTGTCAAACTGCTAACCCTCGCGATGACAGTTTCTCGATGCTAAATGTATACATGCAAAACACGTGTTGTATATTTCGTATAATCTGATGTCTCGAATATTTACATTGCAGATGTGTCGAGTCGCGAGTGCAATCGTGAGATAGGTATCGCAGGTACCTTCGAACGTCGCGTGTGACGAGTCGGGAGTGTCGAATCTAATAGCGACGAACGAACGTCTCGATCTACTTATTGGATTACGCGGTCGGGGATCTCGCGATTATTTAAAATCGGCGTTCGTCGCTTCGCGAGTTCGAGTGTTTGTCGTGAGACGTTTCTCCAAACACGTATTTCGCGCAGTTTATGATAAGTGTCGCGTGTGACAAGCCGGGAGTGTCGAATCTAGCGACGAACGAACGTCTCGATCTACCCATTGGATTACGCGGTCGGGCATCTCGCGATTATTTATAAAATCGGCGTTCGTCGCTTCGCGAGTTCGAGTGTTTGTCGTGAGACGTTTCTCCAAACGGATATCTTCCAACATCGCGGGATGAATGGCGAGACGGCGATGCTTCGACCGGTGAGTCTATTAATTATTTATTTTATTCATTTAATATTTAACTAATTATTGCGAAAAATTAAATAGGCATATAGGTATAATATAAACTTCTTCATTAAATATCGGCATATCTCTAAAATCTAAATGTCTTTTAAAATCGCGCGAATATATAACAGGTATAACGGGAATATCGAAAATTGAACAATGAACTTGAATCTACTCGTATCTATTATTCCTCCCTCCTCCCTCATTAGATTACGCGGGCGCGCATTTCGCGATTATTTATAATCGATGTCTATCGTCTCATTCGTGCGAGTGTTAGTCGCGAAACACTTTTCTTCAATACGCAGAAGTGCATACATTAAATAAGAGACCAGTTTGCATAGGTTTGCCTAAGTTGATTTACGAGATTTAATATTATCACATCAAAACCATGTAGGTTTTTGAGCTATCAATAGAGCATTCGATCTTTAATATATAATATATTTAAATTTAATAATTTATATAAACTTAATAAAACTTAATAAAAGTATGATTCGTTATCAACTTGACGATATTATTTTACACTACTTGACAAATCGTTCTTTCCATTCCTGCATCATTGCTATTTCGAGGCATGAATGGCTGTCGTATCTATGAAAAGAATATTAGGTGTACGACATCGTATATAGTAATTGAGAGTGTATACGTGCAAGAATGTATCGCTCGGCAACCAATTTCCGCCATTCGAGATATATTATCCGCATTTATCGTATTCGATGTACCTCGGGCTCGCCGAACGAAACCTAATCGGTCTCTCTGGAGACCTGACGTCGAGTTGTACGTAAAGAGCGTCAAATTGCTATTGCAGTCCCGAAAGAGGAGATGTATGTTGCCTTGAGGCAAATTTTCAATCCTTAAATGCGATAATATAAGAACAATCGCGTGAAATTTTATAAATTCTGAATATTTTTATGGCATTTTCTCTTATTACATATGTATGCTTCTGCTTAATATATTATTTGACAAGCATCAATTATTTTTAATATATTTATCGATTTCAAACATATTATATAAAAAATATACCTGGTGAAATATGTATGAAGTTTCGTGCAAATTTATTATTTTTATCCTGTTGTATTTTTGTTCGGTTTATTATTTTTATCCTGCAGGATTGTTAACGACATTTTTTTTACTCATAACTATAATTTCTCTCGAGTCAATATTAAACAGACAACTGTTTAATTTCGCTATGGTATAATTGACGTATTCGTATAGGCGTATTATTGGAATAATTCAACCGCATTTGTAACAAACATAAATATTTCCTGAGACATCGTGCTATGTTTCACCACGACACTATAATTTCGTGAGGAAGGTTATACATTGATTTCAGTACTCGAATACAGAGTGTTGTGATTTGGATATGTCCAAGGATCACATATTTGCAGTAGTTTACGTATCAAAGTTACGCATTATTGGTCACGATGCAGAGAAACAAATCCTCGACAATTTCATTAAAACCTTGTGCGCATTTACTCATGCCGTAATAAAAAAAAAACAGCCTCCATAACTCGAAGTTTCTTCCTTAGTAATAGCAATTCTAACAGTAATTATTTATAGATAAAGTTTGTTTAAACTCGATTAATATTTTTGACAGAAATCAGCTGATTAAAACGTTAATTTACTAATTAAATTTTAAAATAATAATATGGTAACAAATTAAAATAGTAATATGTTATAAATAATATGTTTTAATACCTTCTTGATTAGGCACAATTACGATAATTTTGGCTCCTTAATTTGATACATGATTTCGATAGGTTTTTTACCGAGAAAAAGAATGCCGCAAACTACAATGCTTTACGATCAATAATTTTCGAGGTATCGAATTTTCGGTGCACATAATGTGTGATTATATAAATGTAATTGACTACCTTCAATAACTGACAGCAAGCATGTGCGAACAACAATGACAATTCTGTGTTCATATTTAATAAACAACGCAAGACCTTGACGAGTATATACATATATATATATATATATATATATATATATATATGATTCGACTAGTTCTATTAAATGTATACAGTGTCACAAAAATTATATATAATTCATGACATTTGTAAACCTATGTGGAACCTCACTTCACATTAAAAAGTGTAAGCGTGGAGACAGTGTGTTCCGTCTCTCCTGCGAGGGGGCTCCACTACTAAAAAACTACATACATAGGTTTGAGTTGAACCTCATTTTGCATGGAAATTCGATATCTCGAATACTATTGATCGTAGAGCATTGTGGTTGGCATTCTTTTTCTCCGTAAAAAATCTATCAAAAACATGTATCAAATTGAGTTGCCAAAGTTATCGTAATTGTGCCTAATCAAGAAGGTAATCATCCCCTTGATTAATATTTTTTGACAGAAATCAGCTGATAACTGTCAAAACTATTATAACATATTATTTAAAACATATTATTATTTTAATTTTTATAACATATTATTTTAAAAATTAATTAGCAAATTAATGCTTTAATCAGCTGATTTCTGTCAAAAAATATTAATAAAGCGAAAATTTGCTAATTAAATTTTAAAATAATATGTTATAAAAATTAAACAATTTTGAAATTTAATCAAGTACGCTCATCGCTATTCCCTATTTTCTCACAAGAAAGAAAAATATTTACATTATAAAAATTAAATTAAATTAATTAAATATTAAAAAAAAATATAGATATACATAACAAAATAATATAAATAAAAATATAAATAAATAAAGAACAAAATTATAATGAATAGAAAAAAATATCTATTATAAAAGTTAAATTAAATAATAAATATATACATATACATATATAGTTTTCTCTCAATTTTTATATAATTGCAAATAGCATTGAGATGATTAAGCGAGTATATATGGTAAGTGCATTGCTTGCGATAATTGGCAATTACAGCTGAGAGATAATTTCCATCCACGCGCGCCTGTTAAGCTCTGTCGCGTGATTTTATGACGCAATATGGATTTAACGATGATATTTTACTATTAGTGCTATTCAAGCGCGGCGAGTCAAGAATTTATCTCGCGGTATTGTTAGAAACGAAAATAGCACCCGATACATATCGTTATCTCCCTTCGCACACCAAGTCCATTTCGGTGCGCGAGTCTTGTGCCGCCCACGAGTCTCATTGTCAGGACACGCGTCCTTTCCTTAAGAAAATCCGCACCGTATCTATGCATTCCATTTGGTGCACGATGCATGGAACGTACTTGTGTCACGAAGCTTAAAGAAAGCGAATGCACGCTAAACATAAGATATGAGACAAAAGCGTTCACAATTTCATTTTTTTCCTTTCACTTCAGTCTCTTGGCATTGAAGTGAAAAAATAAACATTGAAAATAGAAGCAAAATTTTAACTTGTAAACACTTTTACATATCAATTATTTTATGCTTTTCGAAATTTTTTATTAATTTTTTAATAGTTACTCTTTTGTCATAATTAAAGTCACGAATCATTGCATCTTTCTTCGAAAATAAATACACGGCCTTTTTATCTCAATATAATAACAATTATTATGTAATAATATTTATCGTAATAATATTTATTATAAATTATATCGATACATAATATTGATATTCGTCGTGTTTTGATATCGAATGAATTCTCTTACGTTTTCGACATTTTTTATTAATTTCTCATTATTCTTTCGTCTTAATTAAAGTCACGGTCATTGATAAATATATGACCTTTTTATTTCAATATAATAATAATTATTATGTAATAATATTTAATATAAATTATATTGATACATAATAATGATACTCTCGTTTTGATATCGAATGAATAAAAATTCTCTTTTCGTTTTTGACATTTTTTATAAATTTCTCATTATTCTTATGTCTTAATTAAACTCACGAGTTCTTGATACTTTCTTCGAAAGCAAATATATGATTTTTCTATCTTAATAATAACAGTTGTTATTTATAATAATATATTTAATATTTTATATAAATTATATAAATTATATTGATAGATAACGTTGATACTCGTGACGTTTTGATATCGAATGAGTGAGAATATCGATACCTGACGAAATATAAGCATCCCTAGGTGAGATAACGATAGGATAATAGATATTAAATTTTCATACGCCTTGCCACCCACGGTCGGTCCATTGTCTCGCGTTCCCTAAGGAAAGGATTAAAGTACCGCCGTAGTTGGTACTTTCACGAGTCGTAGCCCTTCGCAATAGGTCCAACAAAGCAACCTCCGAAGGGAACGAAGGATAAGTAATTTATGATCGTTCGTGCGAGAGAACTGCACCAAGAGATGCATTTGTACAAAAGAAGGCAGGGAAAAATCCTGAAGATTTACGTAGGAAACATACGCATACTTTCTTATTGATTCTAATCTATTGTCATCACACAATTTTTCGATTTCGCAAATTTTTTATTTATAAATTTAATTTATAAATTATGTGTTGAAAAATATCAAAAGTTTAAACTCAAAACATATATTTATCGAAAGCCTCTCGCATTTTTTAAATATTTTTTATCAGGATGCATAATTAAACGCACCGTACATAGAGAGTGGGGTATTGTCGTGACAACAAGGGGTGAGGAAAGAGAGAGAAGACCGACGAGATTGCGAGAGAGAGAGAGAACAAAGAAGCGCGCAGGTCTGAAAAAGGAAGGGGGATCAAACACGCCGTGGGGTGGGGCTCGAATGATAGTCTTCTCTACACGTCGGAGAGAGAGAGTCGCAGAATAAAGTCCGGCGAATAAAGGCACCGCGGCAGGAAGAGAGAGGTACACGAAGACGCGCAGACGCGTCTCCACCTTCGGCGCTTGGTTCCGACCGTGGAATCAAAGATACCGATAGCGGCCATCGCGGTCAGAAATGAACCTCGTGTAGGCGGGTCCAAAGCTCTCGTGTATGTATGCGTGTGTCGTGCGTGCATATGCAAATTGACGCGTGGCGTGCGTGTGATCGCGTTAAGCTGCTGAGGTGGCAAAGTGGATAATGATCGATCGGATCGAACGCGAGATTGATCGAAAAAAGGTGAGACGGGAACTGTACTGTTTATTATTATTTTCCATTTTTTCATTGAAAGAAGATAGATTTTAAGTTAAAAACAATTTTGAAATTTGAAATTTTTCCCACATCGAAATACCGTAATTGAAATTTGAATTAATTCTACACAGAGAGAATTTTCTCTTAGAATTTACTCTGAAAATCATGGTAATCGTGGGACAATATGATATGGAAAGAATTTTATGAGAATTTGTCTGATTAATATTTAATTTATCACAATAAAAAATATCTATCACAATAAAATATAAAATATGTTTGATTAATTTTATTATGCAGTTTAAAAATTATGTAACATTAATCAAACATGTTTTATATTTTATTGTGATAGATATTATTATTTTTATTCTGATAAATATTAATCAGAGAAATCCTCATAAAATTCTTTCCATACCATATTGTACCATGATTACCATAATTTTCAGGGTAAATTTTAAGAGAAAATTCTCGTGTATTAATTAATTATAAAATAAAATTATAAAATTAATTATAATCTATTATATCATATTTTATTGTATCATATATGTACTTATAAAATTATGATGCAAGGTTTTTTAAAAAAAGAGAAAGAAAAAGAAGAAGCTGCGCGTATCTCTTCTTTCAACAAATAAGTGGAAATATAATTTTCAACTTGGAATTTAAGCCTACGGCACACGGTACGATTTTTCGTACTGGATCTGATAAGATATAGTAACATACTAAAAATACACCAATCAGAATACAGCATTTCTAATATCTTACTAAATCTTATCAAATCCAGTACGAAAAATCGTACCCTGTGCCGTAGACTTTAGTTCATTGAACTCGTAATATCTACAAAAAAAAAAAAAAAAGAAAAACATCGTATATCGTTGCACATGTCACATTTGATCGATATGGTAGAATTGAAAAAAAATCATTAAAAAGCATTAAATTATGTTATTATTAGCGATAAAACCAGTAGGAATTACTACATAGTATCCTGACGGTATAGTAATTCAAGTTCACTGCTATAAAATCAATATCTGATACCAACTACTAGAGTTTTGTAGCATATTAATTTACCGAGAGTAAGAAAAACCCGCATGAAATTCCAGTACAGATATAACTACCGATATACATGTAGTCGTATTTAATTAGATAATGACGTATAGACTACTCTCATACTTCTACTACTTGCGACTTTGTTTACAAATTCTTAATGTCATATAAAGTTCCACACGTACATACATAAACTTGTGAGGTTTTTCAATATTAATTCTATTTTTTTTTCATAATTCTTTTATGAAATCATTTATTGAAGAGGAATATTTTAGAGAGCTCAGAATCATAATTTATAATCGTTTATCAAATGGAGAAAAACATCGAATTATTTTTTCATTTATTTTCAGTAGATATTATAATGAATAAATAAATAATATTTATAGATCTTTCGATGGCTATAAATGTAGATTAAAATAAATAAAAAATAAAATTAATAAATTAACATAAATGTAGATGATATAAATGTGTATTTAGATGCATTGTAGAGCAACCCGTTTAACGGATTAATCTTTTATCGAATGCAACCGACCGGTTGCCAGCAACTATGCGATATTTTTCGCAGCCACGTGATAAATATTAACTTTTCTAATTGGCATTAATTACGTTACATTGCTTGACGGAGCGTAAGAAGTGGTAACGTAGCTTATCTCAATTTGCGATAGAAAAACACGTATATATCACACACGTACTCTATAATGACAGTAATAAAATTAGCATAACTTATCGATATCCGAGTCATTTTGATATCGCCTGACAACGTGGTGGGAAAGCGCGCAACCTTGTAAACATGAATCAAAATCAATTTATTCTCGTACGAGATGACAAACAAAACGAGAATTTCGTTATCAATTTGACGCGTAAATGATGATATAAAGTATCGGACTATTGCGCTCATTAAAATAATTCAGTACTAAAATCATGACGATGTTTTAAACTTAAACAAAATATCTACGAATGAAATAATTCCTATAGTTTATAGAAAGAAAATGTAAACTATAGAAACAATTTTATTCGCGGATATAAATTTGTTTAAACGTCGTCGTGATTTTTTCATGCGATAGAAAAATTAAAACTTTTGAAAGATATCGCGTCGAGGATTTTATTATTCATTTTAAACTTCGTCAGCGTAATCGGTGTGAAAGGTGTCACGCGATCCTGGATGGGAGTTAATTTATTATCCACGCATTGCGTGATTCTGCTTCTCCGAGCGTTTTTGCTTGCGTTCCGAGTGACATAGCTATATTTGGTTATCGTTAAAAAAATACCAGTTCAATCGGGATGAGATAATTACGAGATAAAACGACGCATGACACAAATTTTCCATTTTCATCAACAGCTGTTTATCCAGTTTTCTGCATTTTTGGGGGAGAGAAAGGAGATTAGTATAAGAGCGAGTAAAGAATTTGTTCTATACATTTGTTCTTTAAAAGCTTAGAATTCAAAAAATTGAATTCGAAAAATTGAAGATCAAAAAATTGAAGAATCTCTGTTTATATGAATTTTGTATTTGTTATAAAACTATATTTGCCGTCTCTCGTTCGCTAATAAGGCAAGAAACGAAACGGCTATCTCTCCAATAAAGTTGTTTAATAAATACACATTTAAAGAATACGCTTAAATTTCTCGCAGATGCGGATGCGATTACGCTTATTATTACGTACGAGCTCGTTATATGCGTACATGCGACGGATGATATGGTGTTTGTAATTATATCGGCCGCGGGATGTTCTCTTTCTCTTTCGCTATTATTAAAGCGCGATTATGATTTATGATTCGCGAGACTTAACATTAGCTCAACGAGAGAGTAATAATCCTGTTCGCGCGATTTACTAATTACACGCGCGCTTGTCGCTCTAATTTACAACGCTCGTTACATTGATAAAAAATTGACTCCCTTTATTAAAGTAAATTACATATTTATACAGCGATCTGTTTATGCGCCAGTCATTGTGTCTTGACTCATCTGTTATTTCTCGATGTCTATTTGAAATTTTTATATCGTCGGATATATTTACGGATTCGCGAGAAATCTGTGAGAAATCGCGAGTATAATTTATAGAAAAAAATAATTTATACGCAGATCGTAAATTAATGCATGTAGTACCTGTAATAAATCACCGAATATCTTGAATGATATATCTTAATGTTACAAATGTAAAGTGACACGTAAATGAATTTAAACACGCACTAAATATAAACGGGAGTGCATATAAATGCAGTTAATACATTCCCCGAGAAAAATTGATGCGGCGCTGAATAAATGCATTTAGCGCGGAGATATTAATATGCACATATACATTTTTTATGTGTCATTCAGATATGTCGTCATCGTTCGTCTTTTTGCAAGATAGGAAAAAATTATTCCCGCGCATACATATTTGTATTTTAAACTTTATTATGATACGAAAAAAAAAAAAAAAAATCGTCCGTGCAATTAAAGGCGATTATAAATTCTTCGGAGCACGATTGACACACATTCTACGGGAGCTTTTTCTCTCTTCATATCTCTCCTTTCTCTCTTTCTCTCTTTTTAGCAGAGAGGAAAATATCGAATCTTCTAATGGAGACCGGTTGAGAAAATAATCGCGTTTCGATGTTAGGCGGCGACGGCGCCACATCAACGCGGCGCCGTACTTTTCACGGTCCTCGACGGGATCACACGGAATTTAGATGAGAGTCTGCGACGAGAGTTAGAAGGGTCCGACGCCACCATGTCGATAGCACCAGGTATATATCGGTAATGGACACCGGTTAAAGGAACCAAATAGGGGGGACACGGGAGAGGAGGCTCCCAATGTTTCTTTCTCTCTTTACGGTGCGTAGAAAACAGCTACTGTGCTTAAATTGCGGCCTATTTAGCATTCTCGGACATGTATGAATATAATAAAAGAAATTAACGGGGAGGAAATTTATTTTCTACATTTTTTGAAACGCGAATATGTTTATTTCATCTAAAAATTAAATAGTTATTTCATCTTAACATTAAATTAATAGCCTATATGTCAGTTGACACAATATTATTATAATATATTATTATATTATATATTATTAATTTATATAATATAATAATAATTATTATATGTATAATATATGTTATATAATATTAGGTCTAACATGAGAGAAAATAATGCGAATGAAAAACATGAGCGATAAGTAAGTTGGATATCTGTATCCCGAAGATCTTAAGAAAAAACTTTTCACAAGAACAAATACTCTTAGAAATTTTTTATACTCGCCCTTATTGATTCTTAGAATAAAGGGACGCGTTATTTGTGTAACGCTGATCAAACGCGATCGCGAGGAGCTTTAATCCGGCCGGCATTCGTGGAAGGGACGAGCCTCTGATGATTACGACGAAGTACTCTGGTACATCGTCAGGAGGAGGGAATGTGTTCTCTCTCATCTCGAGGAGGACCGGCTGGTGCCGAAGGCGCCACGGCGCCGACCCGCGTAGAAGGGTTTTCTTGTAGGCCCTCCGCACACACTCTCGCACGCTCTCACAGTCACGCGAATCACACACGTTGCTCTATACGCGATTGTTTTTTTTTTTTTTTTTCCTTTTTTTTCTTCTCACAATCTCAGTGAGGTGACACAGAGAAGGCCCGGAGCTTATCTTGCCTCCGTGATATCGTCGAATTATTTGTTACGTTGTGTTACACGTAAACGAATATCACGTCAACAATGGCGCACGCAACTCAATCTATTCTATTTATTTAATTTCTTTTTTTTTTAAGAGTCTAAGCTTCTTTTCTCTCTCTCTCTCTTCCAATAAGTTACAAAATAATTAGTCGAAGATTTTATCTGCACAGCAATCATGCACGAAATGTAAATATAAACTGTTAACCGAGAGTCATTATTGACGATAACTCCTTTTATTTTCTTGGCAAGTTGCGATTAAGACAAAAGTATTTAGAGCACCGCATTTGTTTGTTAACAATATCTGATATTTGCGCGAATCCTATTCCTGTACGAATATATGCGTGACGTATGAAAAAATGCGGGAATTGCGTGACGCGGTTCCGTAAATTTGACGCGTAATAAATAAAACGAGGTCTCTTTTTCTCTGGAAAGAGACTCCAGTCACGATCTATCGATCGTCGAACCGGCACAAATCGTGTACCTTGGATGTCATGAGAAAAAAATGTGCGCCGGAACTTGGGGAAATGGCTCTTTAATTTTCGCACAAGTGTCAGCGATAACAAAGATGAGATGTGAGCGTTTTATCTTCTTTCTGTGTACGCAATGTATATGCAAATCTGTATTATATGGCAACAGTACATTTATGGAAATGTGCAATTGTGGGGGAAAAAAAAGGTAAATTCACCGACGCGGTCGAATCCGGTAGAATTTTTCTACGATTAGCAAATTGAAGACGAAGACGAAGACGAAGATCTTTCGATTACACGCGTGAGTCTCTTTTCGAAAACCACAGTCAAGGTGATCTTGTCGCGTGTTTTCTTGACTTTTTTCTCTTAGCCTTTCGAGAGAAAGAAGGAAATCAATGATAGAAAAGAAGAAGGTGAAAGAGGCTTGACAGAAAGCGACGAGATTAGAAGCCAATAAATTAATTTGACAGGCGATTCATTCTGTATAAAAATATTTGCCGCTAATTTGATGTTACTCGAAAAACAAATCTGATATAAGTATATTACAGTGATTGAAATTAATCTTCTAGAATTTTATTGAAAAAAAGAATTATACTTAAAATAAAATTAGTTTAAACAATATGACATTTCTTTTTTGTGTGTTTTTAAAGAGATATATATTTAATTAAAAACAATATTAGAGAGTTGTAGAAAATTATGTTCGAATTAATAAAATCGAGAATAAATAGAATTTCATTCTAATAAAATTCTTTGTAAGATCAGAAAGTATTAAAAAAAGTTGGCAATATGAAAATTACGAGGAAGAAGATATCCATCTTATTTTCTCTCTTTCTCTGTTTCTCTGGTTAATTATGAAAAATTATGAGCGGTGAGAGATTACAGCTGATTGAAATTAACGCATTAAATACATATTACAGCTAATTAAAATTCACACATTAATCTTTTAGAATTATTGCAAAAAATTATACAATATTAGAGAATTGTAGAAAATTACATTCGAAGTAATAAAGTCGGGAAAATAAATAGAATTCTATTCTAATAAAAAAATTCTTTCTAAGATCAGAAAGTTATTTAAAAAATTTCGGTAGTACGGAAATTACAAGGAAGAAGATATTCATCTTATTCTCTCTCCTTCTCTGTTTCTCTGGTTAATTAAGAAAAATTATGTGCAGTGAGAGATTACAATTGATTGAAATTAACGCATTATAAATATACATATTACAGCTGATTGAAATTCCCTCATTAATCTTTTAAAATTATTGTAAAAAATTTTACTTAAAATAAAATTAGCTTAAGAAAACATGAAGTTTTATTTTCGTTTTTTAAAGATATTTCATTAATTGTAGAGAATTGTAGAAAATTACATTCGAAGTACTAAAGTCGGGAAAATAAATAGAATTCTATTCTAATAAAAAATTCTTTGTAAGATGAGAAAGTTATTAAAAAAATTTCGGCAGTACGGAAATTATACGAGGAAGTAGATATCCATCTTATCCTATCTTTTTCTCTGCCTCTCTCTCTCTCTCTCTCTGGTCAATTAACAGAGTTCTTGAGAAATTATGTGCGAGACGGTGAGAGGTATCATCCAAGATTACCCCGGGGTGCCTCAGGGATCTGCCTTTCGGTAACCCGAGACTGTAGATGCAAACACCAGATAAGATCTCTCGAGAGTTTGTGGTCCAGTTTCGGCACGCGCCTCTTTCCTCTCGAGATCGTGCGAGAAACCTGCGATGACGCAGGTGCTTATATGAAGATCCTAGCAAACACAAACACACACGTTCGTGCATATATGAATTTATTAAAATTCTGTGGTATATATAATCTCTTATTTTATTTATATTA